>NC_083694.1:16140107-17396607 GCF_033118175.1 Dama dama
TTGCCTGCAAGATGAAAAGGAACAATTGGTTTTCTTTTTCTTCCAGCACATCTGATCTCCCTACATATTGTGAATAACTAAATCTAGGTAAATAAGCATGTTTCAGAATAATTGGCTTTATCCTTTGCCCACCAGATATAAACTGTGCTTTTAATTTTCTCTATTCCTTAATCATTTTTGATACAAATGTTCAATAGGGGTTTAAATCCTTTTCCCAAGCTTCTCTTTTATCATGTTTCTAATTACCTAGCCTAATTGCTCAGAACCTTTAAGAGCTTGTGAAGTTTTTTAAATGGTTTTCTTTAATTATGATTCTTTTGTGAAGAAAATGCTGCTAACCAAAAGTTAATAGTGAATGCTGAATATCTGTGTTATAGGAGTAAAAAGAAGGAAAATAAATATTTCTTTAAGAAAACTGATTTTGTCTTTTCAAGGCTTCTTGACACTATAAAAGACTAAAAATTCATGCTCATCACAGTTATCTGATAAAAAAAATTCATATAACATATAAACACAATATACATATAGCTTATTTCTTTTACAGTTCCACATTTTACATACATATTCAGTATCAGAACAGTAAAACAAAAAAAACATTGAGTATTTCAGATTGATATTTTCTGCCCAGTATAGAAATTTAGAGCCCTACTTAAGCTCTCAAAGCAAAGACAGTGATTGTAAACAGGAGGTATGGTTGACACCTTCTCAGTAGCTAAATTTCCAACTGGACTCAAAATTATTGTTTTTTTTAAAGTAATTGAAACCTCTGTTAAAAAATGATGTTATGGAAAAACATTATTGTATGTGCTTGTGTTTTTTTTTTAAGATTTCAGTGAGTAAAATGGTATGTCAAAAATTATTTTCCCTACAGTACAAATAAAACTGTGTAGATATGAGCCAGATATTAGAATCAGAATTTGGCTTGCTATAGGATTGCACAGACTGGAAGGCTGCATTCATTTCTAGAGATTCTAATGATAACTGGAGGGTCAGGTGGAGATACAGAGGTGCAATTGAGAAGAAGCAGGTGACAGTGTTTCTTAGAGATCTGCATTTGGGAATGGAAGCCAAAAAGGTTGAAGGGATTATGAATTTAAATAGAAAAGCAGAATGAAACAGGGCTAGAATTTGAACAAAGAATGTCAGGATGAGATTGTCTGAGGCAGTATAGGTGCAAGTCAAGGTATCTTATTTGATAAGGGAATAGAATAGAGATGTGAGCTGGATGGGTCAGGCAGCCAGTAAAGGTGCAGTTAAAGCTGATTAAATTATGATATACCAAACAGGCTAAGGACAGATCAAGGTACAATAAAGGGGTAAGGGAGCGCACACCCTTAAAATCACTCAGAAGCAGAAGTAACAAATTGCCCACAGTCATCCCAACTTGGACTGGCTGCCTGATCAGGTCCCAGACCTCAACAACCAGTAGCATCTAACGGAATACCATGTTACGCCATCCCCTACCCTGAAAAGGCATCAGAGGGAATAGTCCCCCTGGGAAAACCAGGTCCTGTGATTAGGCAAATACCTTGTCCTGCTCCCGTGACCCAGCATCTCCCAGCCTTTGCAGCGTTGCAAGTCCTAAGCTGCTTGCAACTGCACAGCTCGCTCAGCGCAGTACACAGCCCCTTCAGCGGTCCTTGGTGCACATGGCCCTGATCCAGGGCTGTGGTCGCGGCGCATAACTTTACAGCCCGCAGGGTGGAGGGTGCCCTTTCCCCAGAAATTACTCTGAAGTGGCAGATACAAATTTGCAGCCGTAAGTCCCATTTGAACTCGCTGCCTGAGTGGCTCCCAGATAACACAGCATGATCAGCACACCCACCCCTGCCCTTCCGGGGCACTGGAGGAACCCGGCGTTTTTGCTTCCTGGGGAACATTCCCCGTTGGGGAGGTTAGGCTTTGCAATTTTGCTTATGATTTTTCTAGTAAAAACCCATCAGGGACTCAGCTTCTGATGCTTACTCTGTTCCAAGTTCCTGGGTACCAAGAAACAAACACAGACACACACGCAGTATGCACCTCGCCCCGAGGCCTTCGGCATCCAGGCCCTTCCTGGAAGTTGCAAAGGCTGGTTCCGCCCTGGCAAAGAGGTCACGTTCCCTTGCGTTTTGCCTTAAGAGGAATACACCCCAGTAGGCAAATTTAAGCTCGGGGTTACATAAGCGTTTTGTTCCCCAAAGCCTGCCCCTGGAACATAGCATCTCCCCACACTTGCCCTGCCGGCCGGCGCTTCCGCAGAACTTACCTGATCAGCAGACCTCCTGGCACCGAGGTCTTCCAGGCCTGCAGAGCTGGGTCCGGGCTCCGAACACCAGCCAGAGCCGCCAGGTGAAGGGCCCAAGCACCCTAAAAATCATCCTGAGGCTGCAGATGCAAACTGACGACCAACAGTTTCCGTTTGAACTTCTTGTGAGATCAGCGCCCTGGCCTCTCTCGGAACCAGGGTTCCCAGGAGTCTTTGATCCGGCAAACTCTGGCAAGCCTGCGAGGCCGAGGCCTGAAAATGTAGCTGAGTAACCCTGTGTTTTGCCAGGAGGGGAAATATTCTCTAAGACCCCGCTTCGGTGACCCGGCTTCTCCGACATCTGTTCCAGGCCTCCAGCTACCCTAAACCTGCTCCACGCTCATGGGCCTAAAGCGCTGCTTCACAAGCCTTCCAGGATTCTGAGCTAGGTTCTGGCCCCAAACTCCTGCAGAGCTTCCAGTGTAGAGGGAAGCCCACCCAAAACATCATATGCTAACTGACAATCTTCAGTCCTCATTTGAACCTCCTGCCGGGATCGGGCCCTGGGTTTCAGAAACCAGTGCTCGCTCCCACTTTCAGCAGTCTCTGGGGCACCTGGCCAGGTGTTCTCCATCAAGGCAGTACAGCACCCACCTGCTCTGCCTTAATGATGATTATGCTCCTTAGGGTTTGGCACCCTCAATCCGCTGCTCCTCTGAGCCGGCCTCTCCAGGCCCCGACCCTGCTTGCCACAGGATGCGCGGATACGCACCTCGTGAGCCGGACTTGGCAGGTACGGCAGGCCTTTGGTCAACCTGGTGCTCCGAGCCTTTGAAGCCAAGTGCATGCTTGAAATGCCAGCACAGCCTCCAGGATGAGAGAGCCAACCCGCTGAATATCACTCTGAGTGGTTAGCGCCAAAATACCCTCCAGCCCCCATTCGGACTTACTTCCGGTCAGATGCCGCGCTCCTTCAGTTACGTAAGGTTCCCAGGTGTTTTTTTATTGGAGAATATATCAGCCAAGACCGTTGAGTGACCTTGAGTTTTGCCTTAGGGAAGACATTTCCCCCTGCTTAGTCTAGGCTGCGATTAGGCCTACCCCTTGAACCCCTAATGCCCGCTGCTGTGACCGGGCTTCCCACTGCTGCACGGCAGGCGCATGCGCATTTCGCGTCCCTTCAGCCTCCTGGGGTCCGCCCACCTCCAGGCCCCCAACACGGAAGAGCCGCCATGTTGGAGGGCGCCCACCGTCCTGAATCACTTTTGAGGTGGCCCGTGCAGATTGACGACCATCACTCCCGGTTTGGATCTGCTGCCTGGGCTTTTGCAACAGGGTTCTGGACTGTCTCCTTGTTGTTCAGTCACCAAGTTGGCAAGTCAGGCTGTCCTGTCCTTCAGTATCTCTCAGAGTTTGCTCAGACTCCTGTCCGTTGAGTCCGTGATGCCATCCAACCATCTCATCCTCTGTCACCCTCTTCTCCTCCTTCCTTCAGTCTTTCCCAGAATCGGGGTCTTTCCTAGTGAGTCAGTCCTTTGTACCAGGTGGCCAAAGTATTGGAGCTTCAGCATCAGCCCTTCCAGGGAGTGTCTCTTACTGGAGACTATATTGGGAACCGCTTGCCTAAAAGACACCTTTGTAGGAAAGGGCAAACTGAGCCTCCTCTCTGCAGAAACAACTCCGTGGATGCCTAATGGGAGTGGCATCCTTATGCAAGGCAAAAAGAAACGGTCCCTCCCTCGGCATGGACCTACCTCTGCTGCAGTTGGACAAGGATGATTCCAGAGCCCACCCGGATCCTTGCAATGGTGTCTCTGTTCCAGGCTCATCACCTATCCAGCCATGGGTAATCCAGATACCTGCCTCATGCACTACTCCTATAAATGAGATCAACAGAAAGAAGAGCTTCAGTCTTCTATCATTTGTTTATTCAGAAATACACATTGGACACCTGACCTGTTCCAGATATTGTGCTTTGCTAATCCATAAGTTGCTCAGATAAAACCCCACTTCAAAGGTAAGAGCATGGGTCAGACTGAAACTGGAAAGGATGTGTGATCCTACCGACTAGCTTGTGGTAGAGTAACACGCCATCATGAGGTCTATATACATTCCATCTAGAAATGCATTTCTAGAAAAAAGTGAAAGCTTTTAAAGAATGAAAACTTTCAAACTTAAAAATTTGAAGTAGAACTTTTAAAACATGGACTACCAGCATCCCACACCTAGACTAAATATGTTTAACCTCTTCTTGGTAACTAGAAGTACTTTTATTAACAAGCATTATTGTGAAATATATGGAGGATGTAGGTTCTGACATTGTCTCAGCTACTACTTAGCCTTCTGAATAGAAACACTGTTCTTAGATCTCAGTAAGTGATCTGTAAATGCTTGTCCAGCTCTGCAATTCCAAATGTATAAGCTCTGTTTGTGTATGTAATGACTAGATGAGACTTAACATACAGCATTTATCATGTGACAATATTCTTAGCAGTTTATGCATAGTAACAGACTGAATCACCTTGAAAGCCCTGGGGAAGGGCCACTTTTATTATTGCAGTTTTTCAGTTGAGGAAATTATGGAGAAAGGGGTTATCCCATGGCTTGAAAGTGATAGTTTGCATGCAGGCATGATGAGACATTTGGAGAACATACTGATTCAGTGGACGTGAACTAGGTTAGCTAAACTAGGGAGATAGTGAGGAACAGGGAGGGCTGGCGTGCTGCAGTACTTGGGGTCACAGAGTTGAACGTGACTTAGCAACTGAACAAATACAATGTCTCCCCTGAGTCACTGCTTTTACCCAAGATGCCAAAGGCTGTCAGATTTCTTTAGCAGCAAAAGTGTTATCTGAACATCTGCTCAAGTGGAATCCTGATACATAAAGCAAATCAATGCTGAAATACTGCAGTAGGAGAGGGGTTATTGGGGTGGATGGGGCAAGCAGCCCAGACTATTTGGTCCTCTCTTCTCCCCCTTCAAATGCTTCCGTTTAAAGGACAAGATATTAAGAAATTACTGACAAATTCAAAATACATGATATCTGATTCTTTTCAGGTTCTAATATTTTGACTCCCTAACTTTAGAGAGCACAGGCATCCACCATTGTTTAAAACATACTGCCTTTTATAGATCCATCCAGAATATAAAAACATAATAAATCTTCTTGTAGATAAAAAGATTTTTTTGCAGATTCTCCTTGTGAGCATGAAAGATGAATATTACCCTGCAGTTGTGCTTGCTACATTGCAATTACTTTCTCAGCAGTATATTAATTAGTCAACTCCAGTAGTCTAGAACTCTTTGATGCTAGGTAATGAGATTAATAATAGATTCTTATCAACCCTCCCAAAGCTACAACAGGCATCAAGTAGTTCTAATCTGCATTGCCTATACATGGCATGAAAAAGCTCTCTAGGAGTCCAGGGCTCAATCAGGACCATTTGTGTTCAGCACGCCACAATATTCAGTGCTTACACGAGTAACGTCTGTGAAAACAGCATCACAACATTGCACTGCCCACCTGGTGTAGAATGGAATGGCTTATTTAAATTATGCACATAAGCTGCTTTCTCTGTAGGAATAATCTGACACTAGCTGTAGTCTGATGGATGGAAGTCTCTAAAAAACAAATGGTTTGTAGATTAGGAGATACTAGACACACAGAGGGATTCCCAGGTGGTGCTAGTGGTAAAGAACTCGCCTGCCAAGGCAGGAGATGTAAAGAGATGCAGGTTCCATCCCTGCATTGGGAAGATTTTCCTGGAGGAGGGCATGGCAACCCATTTCCAGTATCCTTGCCTGGAGAATCCCTTGAACGGAGGAGGCTGGTGGGTCACAGTCCAGAGGGTTGCAAAGAGTCAGGCAGGACTGAAGTGACTTAGCACGCAGACATACAGCAGAGAGTATATGATGAAAAACATCTGCTATAAAAAGAAAATGCATAGTATTTCTCTTCTTGAGGGGTCCATAATTTTCTCAACAGAACAGTATTGTGTATGGAGAGAAAATAGGAATCACAGACATATTGTTTAAAAGTTAAAGCTGGACTGTGTATAGTATATCTTTAATAGACATGCACGCATAGAAATAGTGAAATCCACACCTGATGTGCATATAGTTTTTCTGTCTTGTACAGTTTAAGTACATTCATTTCCTTTTTTGTATCTTGGCACACCTGTATTTGACCTGTAAAATGTGGCCATGTGTCTCTTCATGTGCAGAAGTACCTAATCATCATGTCAGAACCCCAGTGGAGCTGTCTCCTCCTGTAGCTCCTCTGAGGAAAGACCCGTGGAGGAAACTGAAGTCTTTCCTACACACTGGGTTATGTCTCATGTTTGCTTGGAGCATAAACATTATTAACATGAATTTTAAGCTTTTTTGCCTTTTCATTTCTGTATCAAAATGTGGGGCCATAGATGTGTATGTTGGTGGTCCTTTTAGTTGTATCCAGATAATATCTCTAGATGTAATAATTATAGAGAATAAGTATTTGCTGAAGAGTATATCGTTAAATTACATATATATGTAATTTATAAAATGTTATAACAATGAATTCATTGCAGGAAATGTTTGGTCAAATTCCCATTTACAGGCCTAATGATCCTAAATGCTCATAGTGTGTTCATATTTTTCTTTCTCATAAGATAAAAATATAATGTATTGTGACTATTAAATATTTCTCTCAAATACATCATAACAAAATTACTAAGCAGTTTTCTCAGATGTTTAAATGTCACTTCTGCACCAAAGGGAACAGGTGGTTTGGTAAAGCTCCAGGAGTAAATATTTCTGACTTATCCATTGTTAACACTGATGCCATGGACTAGTGGATTCATCCATGGAGATTACCTCAAAGACACCAAAGGAGTATAGACTAGACCTCTTTGTGGCCTGTCATATCTGTCCCTGGAGAAGCTACAAGAAGATCCAGAATGTTCCTCTGCTTGGAAATAAGTGTGCATGCAGCTCTAGGCAAAAACTTTGAAGGGAAATTGACTGTAACTAGGCTGTGATCCTGGAGAAGGGAACGACAGAGGACATCGTGGATGGCATCACATCCATGCTGGGGCTGCTGGAGAGGGGAACAAGAGAAACTCCATGTTAAAACCTGTGAGTCCTCTTAAGGCAGGATGTGAGCTGGGCCTGAACTTTGGTTAGGAATGAGGGAACCACAGTTAAAGAAAAACTAGGTCTCCTTGGAGACTGCCTCCTCACTGATAACTGAGGAATTTGAGGTCAGTTTGCTCTTGTTAGATGAATGACAGCGATATCCCTTTGACATATAGCCCCTTACAATTCTAATTCTTTCTGCACTTGTATATTGTAGAACTGGGTAACGTAGCTGAAAAACTGAGTAATGTAGCTGACATGTAAGCACTCATGTAGCGGGGGATATAAAGCTGTGTCTTCTATAGTCATCAGGGGCCTTGTTGGCAACCGACACCCCTTGGACCTGCTGGCGTAATAAACTGTTCTCCACTGTACTGAGTGTCCTCCTAGGTATGCTCTGTGAGTTCAGACTCCATAAGAGTGAGAGAGTCAATTTCTAGGCAGGTTGATAAGAAGTCGGGGTCCCCAAGGAGCAGAGAGGGGTCTGGGTCTCTTGAAGAGGACATAGGGGTCAGGAGTTCTCAAGGAGGAGAAAAGGACAAATGTTTTTTCTTCTACATTCCTTAGTCTTAGTCACATAAAACTTTTTTTTTTTTTCTTTAAGCCTGGACCTGATGATTACACAACAAAACAACTCAGCTTAAACTGTATACTAAGGATTATATAGCAACAATGTATCCTGCTGGAGGACAGTTTCTCCTTGAAAACCTTCTGACTAATCCTGTCATCTTAAAATGTATATTATGGGAGTGGGTCTGGTAAGATCTTTCTATTGTTAGTTCTAATCTTGTCATCTTAAAATGTAGGTTGTGGGAGTGGGTCTAGTAAGATCTTTACAACCTTGAGACATTCTTTTAATTTATTGTAAGAAACAATTTAAAAAGTGTATAGCTCCCTTCCTAAGACTAGCGAGTGGGGCACTCTCTGCCCCTCTCTGATGTCTGTGTCAGGAGGTTTCTCTGTCTCTTTTCACTGTAGTAAAATTTCTGCCACACAAGAGCCCTGAGTGGCCAAGCCTGGTCTCTGGTTTTGAAGCTAAATCTTCTTCTTCGGATATCATGAATCAGACATTGTTCACCATAAGCTATCACATGGACTCAATGGATATGAGTTTCAGCAAACCCCAGGAGACGGTGAAGGACAGGGAAGCCTGGCCTGCTGCAGTCCATGGAGCTGCAAAAGTCAGACACAGCTGAGCGACTGAGATCCATGAGATATGCATGTGAATTCAGAGGTTGTTATATGTGTGGCTTAGTGTGTGAGTTTGTGTGAGTATGTTACTGTGAATGGGTGTTTGTGTTTGTGCATGTGTGTGTGTAGCTATTAGAAACTACAACTCTCACTAGAACCAGAGAACTTACACTACCTTCTCTTTCTTCCACATCCTTCCTTTAACATGGCAGTCATATTATTGTCATATTATTGTCCAGAAAGATCAGACTGAGATAGTTAAATTAATGAGAAAACTGAGGCCATTATTTCACAATTGACTTTTTAGTGTATTCTGCATTTATTATTATGTGATTTTATTACTGAAATTTGAATTTGCTACACTGAATTGACACTATTAAGTGCGCTAGAGTGTTCTCAGTGTCTGCCAGGTTGCCGGGTGACAGAAAGAGATCCAAGAAATGTTCCAATCAGTGAGATTTTCAGTGCATTTCCAGAAAGAATGGGTTTTATTATCAAGTCACATTCCTGAATTCAACAAAGATCCTTTTTAATTGTCATCTAAGTCAGAAGTTGCTCTTTTGTAAGATGTTTTGTTGTTGTTCTTGTTGAATTCTTAGAAGGCAGGTGTTCCCTGATGTCAAGTATACTCTTTCCCTACCTTCTTCAGCACAGCATAAAGGGGCCTTGCTCACCTGACTGGGCTCGTGTTTACCAACCATAGCGCTTGCCTGTGATTACAAGAACTTGACAGAAGGTTCTAGTACAATATGACAGCCAGGAAAAACCCATTTCCTCCACCGCTTGCCTACTTATGGCTGATGCGTTTGATTTTATTTGATCATTTACTTTAAGTCAAGGTTATGAAAGTTTCTGTATTATCAGAACCATAAATATAAAAATCATGCTTTGAGAAACTCTAAAAATATGCATTTTGTTTAATTCCCTATACTTCATTATTTTTTAACTGTATCTTATTCACATAGAATGCTTTTTTTCCTTTTTTTAAAAGGGCATATAATGTCGGGCTTCCATGGTAGCTCAGCTGCTAAAGAATACACCTGCAGTGCAGGAGACCTCAGTTAGATTCCTAGGTGGAGAAGTTCCCCTGGAGAAATTCCCCTGGAGAAGGGATAAGCTACCCACTCCAGTATTCCTTGGTCTTCCCTGGTGGCTCAGATAATAAAGAATCCACCTGCAATGCGGGAGACCTGGGTTTGATCCCAGAGTTGGGAAGATCCTCTGGAGGAGGGCATGGCAACCCCCTCCAGTATTCTTCCCTGGACAGAGGAGCAAGGTGAGTTACCTTCCCTGGGGTTGCAAAAAGTCAGACACAACTGAGTGACTAAGAACAGCACAGCACAGCATATGTCTCTTAGAATATTGATATTTTGAAATCAGAGTTTGGGATAGTCTCCTTTAAGGCGCTGTCCCCTGTTGAAATGCAAATGAGATAACACATTAAACTGTACCATTTTACTAAGTATAAACTCTATTTGTCAAATATTTCCATAACGGGTTTCAAAGAAGGGACAGTGGAGAGAATATGAAGACCCCAATATTGATGGAAATTCAAGCCCTGGCCCAGGATACAGTTTTGTTGGGTATATTCTGAGCAGAACATAGTCAGAAGAAAACATTTTAAATCAATGTGTGGAGCCTTCTGATGCCACCTGGAACTATTTTTATTTAGAAGGACATTTGAACAGATACTGATTTATTGAAATCAAAGAATTCAGCAGTTTTCTCTATGTGATTTAATAGTATTTGTGTTAATCACACTTCTGTGTTTTAACATTTTGATATAATGCTTATGTAATAGATATTTAGTAATAATAAATAAATTATAAACATTTTAAAGTAAAATTCAAAGACTGAAAATTAAGATGGTTAAGTCACAACTTTTATAATCTTTGTTTCTCAGTTTTTATTACTTTACCATTATAGTCTTCTCAACACCACAACTCAACTACCACAAATATTCCTTTGTTTTCATGTCATCACATAGTTGGTGGTTGTTATGGAGTGAATTGTGCCTCACCAAATTCTGTGTTGAAGTCCTAATCCCTAGCACCATAGAATGTGACTGTGTTGAATATAAGGTCTTTAAAGAATTAAGTTAAATGATGTCTTTAGAGTGGGCTCCCATCCAATAAAGAGGTAATTAGGACACAGAGAGATGACCAACAGGCAGACACAGCCACAAGGGCAGCTATCACAAGCCAAGAAGAGAGGCTTCATTAGGAACGAAACCTGATGACTCCTTGATTTTGGACTTCCAGCCTCTAGAGCTGTGAGACAAGAGTTTCTGTTGTGATGAATAACTTGGTCTGAGGTCTTCTGTTTTGGCAGGCCTACTAGACTAACGCAGTGGTTATACAGGATATTCTCTATTTACCCTTTCTAGTCCAACTTCCCCTCCTCCTGGTCTATAGAAGCTGATACTTATGAACTCTGATCAATGGTCTCCCCTAGCAATAGCTTCAAGCTGGCTTCCATGAAAGGGAAGCCTTAGCAGAGGGTCTGCAGCCAGGAGGAAAGTAAGATATGGCCATTACTCTCCTGGCTTCTGACTAGATGCCTGCAGGTGTCAGCCCTCCTTAAGAACTTCAGCTGCTATCCAGCAGCCCTCAATCACAGTGTCAGCCTCTGGCTCAGGGTCCCAAAGCTCACTCCACTGGCCCCTCCAAGTCAAGCTGGTAACACTCCTGGCTGTTGCTCCCCTACTTGAGGTACTGTCCATGTCTTGCCCACACCTTCATACATCTCTCCCTTGTTAGCCATCATCATCTCATTCTAAGCCTGCCTACCACACCTGCCAGACACGCAGGCAGCAGTTGAGTGGATGTGAAGGGAACAGTCTGTTCTTAGCAAGACCAAATCAAAAAGTCAACATTACCTGGTTGGAATATGTACTTTATGATAATATGCTGTCTCATTTTACCTGTTCCTTTATATTCAATCTGACAGTGCCTTAAATAGATGGTACAATCAATGAGTAATTAGTGAGGGACTATCTTAACAATACCTTTTAAAGATATTCATCTGCTAGAGTTGATGCTTTTAATATCCTAAATGTAATTGCAGGTTACTCTGAGAAATCTAAGGGGGCAGAATTCATGTTAGCATTTCTTAATTCATAAGGTCTCAAAAGCCTTTTTGTCACTCAAACTCACCCTATTTATGTTTTTCTTACAGGAGTTTAAAGGTGTTCACAAATCTAGAGATTGATAAAAGTGAAAAAAATTTAGTTCAGTAAATGTATTATATATTAAAGTATCATTAACTTATTTATGAGCCCCCCGACCCAGTGGCTGACAGTAAAGAATCTGCCTGCAATGTTGGAGGCCTGGGTTCAGTCCCTGGGTTGGGAAGATCCCCTGAAGAAGGAAATGGCAACCCACTCCAGTATTCTTGCCTAGAGAATTCCATGGACAAAGGAACTTGCAGGCTACAGTAGGTGGGGTTATAAAGAGACAAACACTAACACACACACACACACACACACACACACACACACACACACACAAAACTTACTTATATTGAAGTGCCGTCCCTTGTAACTGAAACTATGTTTAAAGATGTATACCATAAATAATATAAAATGCTTATCAAACATACTCTAATACACAAATAAATCACTTGTCAATCTTTACCTTACGTAATTTCTTCATCAGACTTCAAAAATTTTTAAACTTTTTGTTTTTCATGAGCAAATTGTCAATAATGTGCTAAATATTTATAATTGTGCCTCTGCTGCCATCTAGACGTTAAGAGCAAGCATAGCATGCAGGCTTGAAATGATGCATAAGAAAATTATCTGACAATATTTTGTTGCATTCTTTTTAACATACTCTTGCAAAAAAAAAAAGTATCAGAAACTTAAAAACACATTAATTATTATATAGTATAATGCACCCAAACTTACCTTAGTAGTTAGCCTTTAATGAAAGAAGAAAAAGAAGGGAAAATGTAAAATGATGAAGTAAGTCATATTAATTCAAGAAGTTTTAATTAGAATAAGCAACTCTGTAAAATAACATGATAATGATGCATAAGAAAATTATCTGACAATATTTTGTTGCATTCTTTTTAACATACTCTTGCAAAAAAAAAAGTATCAGAAACTTAAAAACACATTAATTATTATATAGTATAATGCACCCAAACTTACCTTAGTAGTTAGCCTTTAATGAAAGAAGAAAAAGAAGGGAAAATGTAAAATGATGAAGTAAGTCATATTAATTCAAGAAGTTTTAATTAGAATAAGCAACTCTGTAAAATAACATGATAAATTAAGGTTAGAGCACATGTAATTTACTCTTTTTAGCATGGATCTTTGCAACTCTAATTAATCTACCACCATTAATTGTTCCTTTATAATATATCTGACTTCATCCATGAAATATTCATAAATTTCATGAGGAAGCATAGAGTGAAGCTATTTAATGTCAGGCTCTGGGAAGAATCAACATCAGGTTCAAATCCCAGTTCTGACACTTCGACAAGTAGTTCATCCTCCCAATGTCATGTTTCTTATCCATAACAGGGAGATGATAATACCTGCTGCATAGATTTGCCTTAAGGATTAAATCCAATGACATAATCCCTGTGCCAGATACAATGTTCAGGACATTTTACTTAACAGACTACATACCATCTCTCTCAACACTCCAGCCCAGAGGAGTCTCCCTGAATTTCTTAAGGATGCTGGCATTCCCTCCCTGTACAACCAAAACGATGTGTCTAATATTTACCATGTGCCATCTCTGCTGTTTTCTTTTTCTGACTAGCAACTTCATTCATCTTGAACTTACACAATCCAGACTCTGCAGAAATACAAACAGATCGATAGATACAGATGTTCATTTCCTCACAATTCCACCCTCTTGTCATCCTACAAAGAGATCCATTCTCAAGGTACAATGTACATTGCTCTCTTCATTTTTCTTTTCTATACATCTGCTGGCACAGATTTTATTATTTTTCACACTAATGAGATTATCCTATGCATCTTCTTGGGATCCAGCTCTTAACTGTCACTTCCCAATCTGAATTCCACTCAGTTTGGCACCTACTCCAGCATGTTTTCACATCCAAGAATTAGATTTGATTTCAGAAATGTTAAAAAATAATGCAAAATATTGCTAGAGATTTCTTAGGAAAATGAAGGTATTTTCAAAATACTACTCCCCATTCCAGCTGCCATATCTCTCCTCTTGCTTTATCTCCCACCTCCAGGCCCTGGAATCTCAGGCTTTAGCCACCCACCCCTCATTCACAAATAAGCCTTCTGTGCCTTTCCTTCCTTACAATTTATTTTAAAGAATGCATTAGTTAGCTATTGTTCTGCATCACAGCCCATCTAAATTTAGTGGCTTACAGCAGACATGATTTATTATTTCTTATACCTCTGTGAGTTAGTTGTCCATCTGGGAATCTCTTCATCTGTTTTTTTTTTTTTTTTTTTTTTTTATTTCAGAATCACTCATGTGGCTGCAATCTGATGGCTGGATCTTGGCTAGAAGCCTCACTCACATGTCAGGCAGTTAGTGCCAGCTGTCACCTTGAGTGTCCTTATTTTCCTTCACAGGCCCTCTTACCCTACAATAGACTAGACTAGACTTCTGTCCAGCATGACAGTTTTGAGTTCTAGCGAGGGAAAATATCTAGTCTTGGCAGTAACATGTGGTCACTTCTTCTACCTTCTAGGGGTCATGAGTGAGCCAACACAGGTTCAAGGATAAAAGGAAATAGACTCGGTATGTATATGAAGCAAGGAGGCAAAGAAATCACATTGAAAACAAGCACACGTGATAGAGAAGTTGCCATCACCTTCACAAAAGCTCTACCATAAAGACTTTGCTGGTCATTTAGCAGCAGTATCCAAATTGACAAGGTCCAGTCAACACTTTTAGACACCTTATTTTGTTCCCTGGTTCTGTGAGCTCACCATGATGATGCTTACAGGTCAGTATGGACCACTGTACTCTAGACTCTTAAAATGAGGGAATACCTTTATCTTGGTAATACAAATTCTGACTCCAGTCTTTGGCATTTGATTGTCAGCAGTATTTAATTTTCACTCTTCTCTCTTCCTCCTCTCTCTCACATCTGGCAAAATTGACAAGAAAACCTAGGTGCTCTCTCCTCTGGTGCCAATGGGAATGTAAGCCACAAAAATCTCTACTGACATGGGAGCTTTCAACCTTGTTCCGGCACCCTAAACACCATAAACATCCCAAGCCAGACACTTTTCTCTACTTTCTCAAATCATTTTGGACCAATTGGGAGGACTGCCCTGCTGTATCTATAGGTCTTCATTATATAAGTAATCAACTTTTTTTCTATTTTCTTGGTGCATGTGTGTTTGTTGCAGGGAGTGGGTGAGATTAGGGAAGGATCCATTAGTTTTGACAGCTGAACCAAATTGTGAGTGGAGGCCCATGTTCTATCTTAACAGCGGCCACAGTGGCTGGCATTGTGAGCAGGATTATCCAGACGACAGCAGTCAAGTCACCACCGTGGCCTTTCTTTCCTCCTTGGCCGCTGACTGGCTCTGCTGTCTGCTAATGATCAAGCATTGGGATTTGTGCTGCGTGTCCTGCTGAGTTTGCTGAGTTCCACCAAGCCTCTGCTCTCAAATTTAACTGGCTGAAGTTGGAATTTTTAATAATTCACATTTAGGGAAAGGAGTACAGGGTTGGGTTCTCCTTATTGTGGCTCCAGATCATGTGTTTATCCCCAGACATATCTGTGTGTCTTAGATTGAACCATGTGTCTTGATTTCAACATAAGTGGAGACTGACACTAGACTCAGAGGAAAGACCCTTCCTATGTGTTTCACCAGGCCTTGGCCCCTGTTTCAGACTGCTCCGTCCAACACGCAGACCCACTCTATAGTTGTTCCTATGGAAGGAGAGAGCACTGTTTGAGGAGCAATCATGCGAAGATTTGAATTACCAAAGCCTGTGCTGCTAAAGGCGGATGTCTCATCAGGATTTTACAAACTGCCTTTGCTATTACTGATGCCCATACCTCTCATTTCAGAAAACATCCTTGTCCTCGGTGTTTTAGGGAGAGACATCTATGGGAACTCTGGGGCACAATCAAAGGGTTAAATATTTCCTTGGAGGAAACACTTAAACCTGATGATATTGATTTGAGACTCTCTGCAAGAAGAGATTTATAAATAATAGCAGGAGAAAAGGAATCTCCTCAAAGTTCATCCAGAAACCACCAAAGTAAAATAAAAAAGAAGACAGAGAAGGGGATAGAGAGGAAATAAAAACAGAAACCAGCATAAACAAAGGAAGGAATTAAAAAAAAACAAAACAAAAAACCTGAAACAGAGATCCACAAATGGATTGAATCAGAAATTCAAAATTTGCTAACATAATTTCTACAACAAAAAATGAAAGGGCAATAATTGAATTGTGTACATCAACAAAATAGTTTCTGAATTAAGATGTTAAATCTGCTAAAATACACCCACTGGAAAAACTTCATGGTGTAATCACTATTGGGGCACAAATTACAGCTATACTGAGATTGCATTACATTTAAACTAGGTGCTACCTATAATCTTGAGGAGTTCCTAAATACAAAATAAAGGACAAACAATTATGCCTCACCATAACCACTGGAACCATGGTCTTGCCTAAATTCCCATGATCATCACATCAATAGCCCTGAAATACTGCCTAGTAGATGTGGACACTGTGATGAAATGAGTAATAAATTGAAATCAAATTCAGTGTTTGGCAACTTATAAACTGGCTAGACAAATCAGACTCTACTTACCCCATTGGTTTCCATTAAAAATAGTTAATACAATTCAAAATAAAATAAAAATAGTATTTGAAACCAATGAAACCAATACAAGACCTATTAAGGAAAGGGGTGATAATACTCACTAATTCTCCATTTAACTGACCAGTTTAGAAATTTAACTTGGAAAGAATAATGACTTACAGTAGACAACTACAACTGTAATACTATGGCCCAACCTATTAAGGTCCCCATATGGTCAGAAGAAGCCACCACTCCTTAGCCCCTTGTATACCTGGATAGTCCTTTGGGATAAACTGGATGAGCAGAGATAAGAATTCCAACACTCTAATGACGATATCACCACCAGGCTCACTGGAGAGCTGTTGCTTTAGATATCTCATCCAGAACGACCCTGATAAAGGATAAGCACAAAGGTTAGCACAACTGACCAAATTTTAGGTAGTCATCTTAGTACTGACCTTCTGGCCAATAGGCAGCTTCAACTGCACATTTTTACTAACTCTTGGTTAATTTGTCAATAATCTAGCTGCCTGGTCTGGCCGGTAGCATCAGGACAATTCCTTGTCCAAGGTTGCCCACTCTGAGGTGAAGAATTCTAGGAATTTATTGCCTTAGACATCTTCAAAATATACATTAAAGCTACATATATCTCTGTACATATTAAGACATGAAATAAGACCTCATCAAAACACTTTTTACACCGTTTGGCATTCCACATATTACTTCACTTTCCAAAATCCACATTGCTGGGCTCTTGAACAGAACTTTCACCTCTCTTACTAGCCTCTGGCCATATGCTTTAAAAGCACAGTAATGACCTACTTAAACGAGTTTCTACTCAATTAAATAAAACTCGGTACATACTAATCTTCAATCGAACATCAGGAGTGGCTAACAGTCTGATTCCATTTTTGAAGTTGAGTGCTGTCATCTTTGAAGCTTCATGCCTCTGTCTTTCCCTTTTGCTGAACATCTTAGCAAGCAGATAAGAAGTCTTGAACTTCCCCCCTTTTAGTGACCGCAGAAGTTTAAATTCACACAATTCCATGCCTGTGCGGGAACCCTGACTGCATCCTCACTCCCTAAACACCATCAACACGCCAAGCCAATCTTTTTTTCCTGCTCTGTCAAGCCATGTTCAGACTAGTTTTAGAGGCTAGCCTTGTTCTTCTATGAAATCCTAGTCATATAAGTAATAAATCTTTTCATATCCTTTTGGTGCATGTGTGGCATCATTAGTCTTGCCAACGAGATCAAATTTGGGGTCCAAGCACAGTCCATCCTTCTTCTTCTGAGAGAACATAACAATCTTTTAATCTTATTTTTAGAAAGATGAGTTTGATACAGTGAAATAACATCAACTTTGAAGTTAAAAAAACAAGGATTTTATTTCTGAGTCTGCTACATCTTAGCTAAGAAACCTTTGAGCAAGTTGTTTAATACATCTCAGGTTCAGCTTATAAGACATGAACAAGCATTTCCAAGATCAAAGAGTTTAGAGCTGATGTGAAATGTACACTCATGTAAATAAGGAAGGATTCAAATAAGATTTTCCCATCTATGTGTTTTGCACATTCATCTGACATTTATGTCCTATGTTACGTCTTTACATCTGTAAGCAAGGATGGTCAAATTCCCAATTCCAGGTTAAGAAAGAGATTCCACAGAGTTAACACTATTAATGTTACATGATTCCCCAACCATGTGAAAAAGTTTTCTTGTTTCTAGACTTCTTATTCAGTTCAGTTGCTCAGTCATTTCCGACTCTGTGGCCTCATGGACTGCAGCACACCAGGCTTCCCTGTCTATCACTAACTCCTGGAGCTTGCTCAAACTCAAGACTTCTTATTACTTATCCCATTCTCTTTCCTTGTTGTTAGGGTTAGTTAATAATTTCTATGCTTTCTTTTTATTCCTCAAACCCAATGGACACCATTGTTAACTTTTGTAACATCGTGGTTTTAAAAGAGTGTTTAACTTGGTGACCTATTAGGGTTCACTACAAGACAACTTATTGAGGATATTTATGATTTATGTAAGTTAATCAAGAGTAATACAAGTCTAGCAGTGATAAAAGAAAGCTCTCCTGATGTATGGATAATCCAGCCATGGACACATCCTTTGGTGCTATTCAAGAAGGAAGAACTTTTTGATTAAGAGATAAGACAGTATTTTAATCCTTATATCTCTCCTTATTAGCTAAGACAGGGCAATTTACTTAGCTTTTCTGAACCTAGGTTTAGAAAAATAAAGTACCTAAAGTGTTCAGAATAATGACCGGCAGATAATAAGAAACTGAATATGTTATCATTACTACGCAGTGCCAGAATAAAAACTCCTCCTGAAGAGGTGTGTGTTTTCCTAGATTTCCTGCTATGACACAGTACTTGAATAATGTGGTGGTTGGTTTCTTTATACACAAACATCTAATTTCATAAGAAATACAAAATTTAAGTTACTTCCCTGCTCTAGTTTGAATGATATGTATTTTTCTAGGTACAGGCTGAATACAGGTAAGATTTGATATACTAGGAAAACAAGATACCTCGGAATGGTCAGCCTAGTGGCCATTATAGATGACCACTGTGACTATAACACACAGAATAGGTGTGGTGGTTTTAAAGAGGCGCTGTGCTGTGTGCTGCCCTTAGTCGCTCAGTTGTGTCCAACTCTTTGCGACCCCATGGACTGTAGCCCACTAGGCTCCTCTGTCCATGGGTATTCTCTAGGCAAAGCTACTGGAGTGGGTTGCCATGCCCTCCTCCAGGGAATCTTCCCAACCCAATGATTGAGCCCAAGTCTCCTGCATTGCAGGCAGATTCTTTAGTGTCTGAGCCACCTGGGAAACCCAAGAATACTGGCATGGGTAGCTGATCCCTTCTCCAGGGGACCTTCCCAACCCAGGGAGTTGAACTGGGGTCTCCTGTATTGCAGGCAGATTCTGGATTCTTTACAGATGAGTTACCTGGGAAGCCCAAAGAGGTGCTGACAAACACAGTAATATGCCTTGATTCAAGAGATGAAGAATAAATTCCCTCCTCTTGAGTGAGGTCTGAATTAAGTGAATCATTTTTAATGAATAGAATATAGTTGAAGTGACTATACGTCACTTCCGAGATTGACTTATGCAAACATTGCAGCGTCCAGTTGGAGTTCAATCACTTTTTATTGGATCACTTATGCTGGGGAAGCCAGCAGCCATGTCATGACAGGTAGACTTTGGACAGGTCCGTCAAAATTCTCCAAGTCAGGTTTCAACAGTACATGAACTCTGAAATTCCAGATGCTCAAGCTGGATTTAGAAAAGGCAGAAGAACCAGAGATTAAATTACCAACATCCGTTGAAACATCAAAAAAGCAAGAGAGTTCCAGAAAAACATCTACCTCTGCTTTATTGACAATGCCAAAGCGTTTGACTGTGTGGATCACAGCAAACTGTGGAAAATTCTTCAAGAGATGGGAATACCAGACCCCTTGACCTGACTCTTGAGAAATCTGTATGGAGATAAGGAAGTAACAGTTAAAACTGGACATAGAACAACAGACTGGTTCCAAATCAGGAAAGGAGTACATCAAGGCTATATATTGTCACCCTGCTTATTTAAATTATATGCAGAGTACATCATGGAAATACTGGGCTGGAAGAAGCACAAGCTGGAATCAAGACTTCTGGGAGAAATATCAGTAACCTCAGATATGCAGATGACACCACCCTTATGGCAGAAAGTGAAGAAGAACGAAAGAGCCTCTTGATGAAAGTGAAAGAGAAGAGTGAAAAAGTTGGCTTAAAGCTCAACATTCAGAAAACTAAGATCATGGCATCTGGTTCCATCACTTCATGCAAATAGATGGGGAAACAATGAGATTGACTTATGCAAACTTTAAAAAAAAAACTGTATTTTGGGGGGCTCCAAAATCACTGCAGATGGTGACTGCATCCAGAAAATTAAAAGACACTTGCTCCTTGGAAGAAAAGTTATGACCAACCTAGACAGCATATTAAAAAGCAGAGACATTACTTTGCCAACAAAGGTCCGTTTAGTCAAAGCTATGGTTTTACCAGTAGTCATGTATTGATGTGAGAGTTGGAATGTAAAGAAAACTGAGCATGGAAGAATTGATATTTTTGAACTGTGGTGTTGGAGAAGACTCTTGAGAATCCCTTGGTCTGCAAGGAGATCCAACTAGTCCATCCTAAAGGCAATCAGTCCTGAATATTCATTAGAAGGAATGATGCTGAAGCTGAAACTTCAATACTTTGGCCATCTGATGGGAAGAACTGACTCATTGGAAAAGACCCTGATGCTGGGAAAGATTGAAGGCTGGAGAAGGGGACAACAGAAGATGAGATTGTCGTATGGCATTACCGACTCTATGGACATTAGTTTGAGTAAGCTCTGGGAGTTGGTGATGGACAAGGAGGCGTGGCATTCTGCAGCCCACGGGGTCGCAAAGAGTCGGACACAACTGAGCGACTGAACTGTACTGCACTGAATTGATGTGAGAGGAACCAAAGTCACTCAAAAATAGCCAAGAAAATACTGAGATCAAGAGAAGCACCATGTGAGTGATGTTGAAAGGGAACCCTCCACCAGTTAAACCTTCAGATGGGATGACAGCCCTGGTTGACATCTTTACTACAATCTCCAGAGACACCATATGCCAAAGGCACACAGTTTTGCAGCTTCCTGGTTCCCAGCCCATGAAATACTTGTGAAATAATAAAATTTTATTGTTCTAATTTGCTAATATTTACAGGTGATTTATTACATAGCATTAGGTAGCTAATACAGCTGGAGAAGAGATTGCTTAGTTATGAAAAAACTAAATATTTGCCCAAATAAAGGCAGTGAGAATGGATAAAAAATACCTTTTATGAAAAATTAGAAATAATCAGCATAAATTACATCATTATATAATGAATATTATATTTGTTATTAGAAAATGTTATTTGAAAACAAATTAAGTTTTGTGTCCAACAAGATCAAGTAGAGGTATGGGTGCTAAAGTTTTGAACCGAGAAGAAATCACAGTTATACAAATTGCTGACACAACGTGAATTTAACAAATCACAGCAGTTCATAATTTCACATTGTGCCAAATCAGTAGCTCCAATGATATGGGCAAAAACCTCAAAAAGTTGTACTAAGAATAATATAGAGCAAATTAGAACCATGGATTTGTAAACAAATATACCTCATACAATAATGACATTTTTTGTTCACTCACAGGGGACATTTTCAAGGACTCACTAATTTTTATCTGCCTTTTTTAATGAAAAGATAAGTCCTTGGTATTTGACAAAGGTATTTCCATGTATGAAAGTTATAGAAAATTTGGAGGATAATGGCCATCGTGCAAATTCAGGTTCTATCAGAACATATATGGTAACTTGACACCATAAAACTATAAATTGAACCATAAAACTTTAAAAGGAGTAACTTCTAATGAGGAAAGAAATGATCAGTTCATAAATTTTATGGTTCTGCAATTAGGCTGTGGTTGATAGAGCAGGGTAAAGTTTAAAACTATGGGCTCAGAACACTTGAAAACATGGGACACGGCAACTAGTATTGTTAGATAAACCCCTAAAAATACACAAACATAAAATGTCAACTTTCAAATATGGGGTTCAGCATATTTTCACATACTCTATTGTCCATAACCTAGAAAACTTATTTGTTTCTAGACAGATGTTATTGTAAAAGTCTGCTATATACTTATAGTTTAATTTCTAACTAGAAATTTTAAGAACTTACATTCCTGGAGACTGGCAGCTTTTAGAAACAAAATTCTATGCACACAGTGTTACAGATTTTGCCAAAGTAATCCTTTGGTCCAAGACATAAACTAAATGTATTGAAAAAAATGACTTATTTATTGACACCTAGTGGCACATCATATTTAACTCATTCTATAAAGCTGTTTTCTTCATTGTACAATTTTCAATGTGAATTTCATTTTATGAAATTTAATCTTTGTCAATAGTGCTTCCAGCTGGTATATAATAAGATGGTTATTATTTTTCAGCAAAGGTTGCTAATTTTTTCAAAGACTTTTAGGAGTTGTTGGAATCCCAAATGGGACTTGTTCATGATACAAATATGGAGACTTTATATTGGGTTGACAAAAAAGTTGGCACAGAAAAGCCCAAACAAACTTTTGGCCAACCCAATATAACATTATAAGAAAAACTACCTATGGTTCCAGAAATCTTAAAATCACAATATGTATGTTCTCTCTTTAAAAAAGAAAAAAAAATTCCAACCTTTTGTTTCTCAAGAAAAAATATAACAAAAATCTATGCCATAAAAAATGCTTTTTACTTGTCTTCTTTGGCTTCCGGTACATCATTAATTGTGGTAGAAATTCTGAATCATAGATTCAGGGGAAAAAATGCCAAATGATATAAGGAATGGTGGCAGCTGCTGAACAAGAATAAAACAGGCTCAATATGTAGTAAGAAAAAATAAAGGATCTATGGAAAAAATAAAAGATCTATTGAAGAATTTAGCTTTCTCTTTTTCAGGCCAGGATTTGAATTCTGGTTTCTCAGCTAAACATTCATTTAATATTGACTCTGATTTTTAAAGACATTATGAACTGCAATTTCTTCATCTGTAAAATGGGGCTATTAAGAGTACTCATCATGAAGAATTGTTGGAAATACTGTGAGAGATAGTATATTTGGAGGGCTTCCCAGATGGACTTAGTGGTAAAGAATGTGCCTGCCAAGTAGGAGACAGTCTTGATCCCTGGGTCAGGAAGACCCCCTGGAGAAGGAAATGGCAACCCACTCCAATGTACTTGCCTGGGAAATCCCATGGAGAGAGGAGCCTTGTGGGCTACAGTCCATGTGGTCGTAAATGAATCAGACACAGCTTAGCAACTAAACAACAACAGCAGTATATTTGAAATACTTAGTGTAGAATCTAGCCATCAGCATACTGCCAGTCACAATTTTTATATATAAATTTTATATATTATAAAATATTATATATATTTACTATTTTACTATTTTCACCATTATTAGTGACATAATTAATATGTTCACAGTCATCAATACTACAAGCAGATGTTATTATTTATTTTGAATTTATAAGGAAGCAAGCGGGGAGAGAATTTAGGTAATTTGCTTATACTTCCACAGTTAGGTAGTTTCAGAGCTATAATCTGACTTTAAGTTTTCCTGGCACAAAACTCATGCTCTTTTAATGCACTGTAACACTTCCATCTCACCTTTTAGACCAGAATAGAATCCATCAATTCCTCAGGATAGTATAGCCTAGCTAGGTTGATCGTGAGGTTGTCAGAAAAGATATAAATTACTCAGATAGTTATCTTTTAAGTAGACAGACTTTGAAACACCTTGAAGAGTGACCATAAAATTAAGGTAGGATTGTGTAGAGTATCTCACTATATTTTTTAAAGTCAGATGAATGACAAGCAAGATATGCCAATTGTGGCACTGACAAAATAGACAGTGTTATAGCAGCTTAAAAAATCCAGAATATATATTTAAAATAGTCTTTTCGCCATCTGTCTCACAAGTGTCAGACTTGCTTATGTGACTGACATGCACATCTGGTGAGGCTCCTGTGATCCATCTGCATATATGCCACTTGCCAGTGGCTTGGCTGATACTAACTTGAGAAGCCTATGCTCTAAAAATATTCATGTAATGGCTAATAAGTATTCATTCACTGATAGGTGCATGCATGCATGTGTGTTTTCAAAATGTCTCACATAAAACTGTGCCATTAGGAGGATGAGAACAACTGAAATTTGAGTTTTCATTCTTAGTCCTTGTAGCATATGGTTCTAACTAGTGTAAGCACAATTTTTCACTTGTAAAATAGTACTAAGAAACTTCTCTGTGTATTGTTGGTTCAACAAAGTAAAACAAGTAATTTACTAAGTAGTATGCTTTGCACATAGCAGATACACATTAACTACCACGGCTATTATTACTGTTCTATTATTATTACTACTACACTTAGTACACAAAGCAAGAAAATGAATTGCCTGTGATAGAAAAACTACAGTCACTTGGAGGCAAGTTAAAGAGTTTAAGTTACCTAAAGTGGAACTAGAAGAAAATAAAAATGTTGTAATCTAAGTTGGGTCGCATTTTAAGTACTAAATAATAGGAAGAAATTACAAAAAAAAAAAGTCAATAGAAATGTAGATATAAAAGGCAAAATTTCTGCCCAGGAAGAATTACTAAAATCTAGTCTACAAACGACAAATGCTTGAGAGGGTATGAAGAAAAGGGAATCCTCCTACCCCTACACTATTGGTAAGAATATAAATTGGTACAACCACTACGGAGAACATTATGAATTTTCCTCAGACTTTTGAACTCTGTGGGAGAATGTGAGGGTGGGATATTTCAAAAGAACAGCATGTATACTATCTATGGTGAAACAGATCACCAGCCCAGGTGGGATGCACGAGACAAGTGCTCCGGCCTGGTGCACTGGGAAGACCCAGAGGAATCGGGTGGAGAGGGAGGTGGGAGGGGGAATCGGGATGGGGGATACATGTAACTCCATGGCTGATTCATGTCAGTGTATGAAAAAACCCACTGAAATGTTGTGAAGTAATTAGCCTCCAACTAATAAAAAAAAAAAAAGAAAAATGGAACTACCATATAACCCAGCAATCCCACTCCTGGGCACATATCTGGAGAAAACCCTATTTCAAAAAGATAGATGCACCCCAGTGTTCATTGCAACACTATTTACAATAGCCAAGACATGAAGCAACATAATATCCATTGAGAGAGGAATGGATAAAGATGTGGTACATATATACAATGGAGCATTAGTTAGTTAGTTAGTTAGTTCAGTCACTCAGTCATGTCCGACTCTTTGCGACCCCATGAATCACAGCATGCCAGGCCTCCCTGTCCATCACAAACTTCCGGAGTTTGCTCAAACTCATGCCCATTGAGTCGGTGATGCCATCCAGCCATCTCATCCTCTGTCGTCCCCTTCTCCTCCTGCCCCCAATCCCTCCCAGCAACAGGGTCTTTTCCAATGAGTCAACTCTTCGCATGAGGTGGCCAAAGTACTGGAGTTTCCGCTTCAGCGTCAGTCCTTCCAATGAACACCCAGGACTTATCTCCTTCAGGATGGACTGGTTGGATCTCCTTGCAGTCCAAGGGACTCTCAAGAGTCTTCTCCGACATCACAGTTCAAAAGCATCAATTTTTCGGTACTCAGCTTTCTTCACAATGGAGCATTACTCAGTTATAAAAAGAACAAAATAATGCCATTTGCCGCAGCATGGAGGGACCTAGAGACTGTAGTACTGAGTAAAGTAAGTTATACTGAGAAAGACACATATCCTATAAGGAGTCTGAAAAAAAAATGATACAAATGAACTTATTTAAAAAACAAAACAGACTCAAGAGATTTCAAAAAGAAACTTATCGTAGAGTCTGAAGTCAGGCAGGTTGATTCCTCCAGTTCCATTCTTCTTTCTCAAGATTACTTTGGCTATTCGAGGTTTTTTGTATTTCCATACAAATTGTGAAATTCTTTGGTCTAGTTCTGTGAAAAATACTGTTGGTAGCTTGATAGGGATTGCATTGAATCTATAGACTGCTTTGGGTAGAATAGCCATTTTGACAATATTAATTCTTCCAGTCCATGAACACGGTATGTTTCTCCATCTGTTTGTGTCCTCTTTGATTTCTTTCATCAGTGTTTTATAGTTTTCTATGTATAGGTCCTTTGTTTCTTTAGGTAGATATACTCCTAAGTATTTTATTCTTTTTGTTGCAATGGTGAATGGTATTGTTTCCTTAATTTCTCTTTCTGTTTTTTCATTGTTAGTATATAGGAATGCAAGGGATTTCTGTGTGTTAATTTTATATCCTGCAACTTTACTATATTCATTGATTAGCTCTAGTAATTTTCTGGAAGAGTCTTTAGGGTTTTCTATGTAGAGGATCATGTCATCTGCAAACAGTGAGAGTTTCACTTCTTCTTTTCCTATCTGGATTCCTTTTACTTCTTTTTCTGCTCTGATTGCTGTGGCCAGAACTTCCAACACTATGTTGAATAGTAGTGGTGAGAGTGGGCACCCTTGTCTTGTTCCTGATTTCAGGGGAAATGCTTTCAATTTTTCACCATTGAGGGTGATGCTTGCTGTGGGTTTGTCATATATAGCTTTTATTATGTTGAGGTATGTTCCTTCTATTCCTGCTTTTTGGAGAGTTTTAATCATAAATGAGTGTTGAATTTTGTCAAAGGCTTTCTCTGCATCTATTGAGATAATCATATGGTTTTTATCTTTCAATTTGTTAATGTGGTGTATTACATTGATTGATTTGCGGATATTAAAGCCTGACTTCAGACTCTACTACAAAGCCACAGTCATCAAGACAGTATGGTACTGGCACAAAGACAGAAATATAGATCAATGGAACAGAATAGAAAGCCCAGAGATAAATCCACGAACCTATGGACACCTTATCTTTGACAAAGGAAGCAAGGATATACAATGGAAAAAAGACAACCTCTTTAACAAGTGGTGCTGGGAAAACTGGTCAACCACTTGTAAAAGAATGAAACTAGAACACTTTCTAACACCATACACAAAAATAAACTCAAAATGGATTAAAGATCTAAATGTAAGACCAGAAACTATAAAACTCCTAGAGGAGAACATAGGCAAAACACTCTCCGACATAAATCAAAGCAAGATCCTCTATGACCCACCTCCCAGAATATTGGAAATAAAAGCAAAACTAAACAAATGGGACCTAATGAAACTTAAAAGCTTTTGCACTACAAAGGAAACTATAAGTAAGGTGAAAAGACAGCCCTCAGATTGGGAGAAAATAATAGCAAATGAAGAAACAGACAAAGGATTAATCTCAAAAATATACAAGCAACTCCTGCAGCTCAATTCCCGAAAAATAAATGACCCAATCAAAAAATGGGCTAAAGAACTAAACAGACATTTCTCCAAAGAAGACATACAGATGGCTAACAAACACATGAAAAGATGCTCAACATCACTCATTATTAGAGAAATGCAAATCAAAACCACAATGAGGTACCATTACACGCCAGTCAGGATGGCTGCTATCCAAAAGTCTACAAGCAATAAATGCTGGAGAGGGTGTGGAGAAAAGGGAACCCTCTTACACTGTTGGTGGGAATGCAAACTAGTACAGCCGCTATGGAAAACAGTGTGGAGATTTCTTAAAAAACTGGAAATAGAACTGCCATATGACCCAGCAATCCCACTTCTGGGCATACACACTGAGGAAACCAGATCTGAAAGAGACACGTGCACCCCAATGTTCATCGCAGCACTGTTTATAATAGCCAGGACATGGAAGCAACCTAGATGCCCATCAGCAGATGAATGGATAAGGAAGCTGTGGTACATATACACCATGGAATATTACTCAGCCATTAAAAAGAATTCATTTGAACCAGTCCTAATGAGATGGATGAAGCTGGAGCCCATTATACAGAGTGAAGTAAGCCAGAAAGATAAAGAACATTACAGCATACTAACACATGTATATGGAATTTAGAAAGGTGATAACGATGACCCTATATGCAGAACAGAAAAAGAGACACAGAAATACAGAACAGACTTTTGAACTTTGTGGGAGAATGTGAGGGTGGGATATTTCAAAAGAACAGCATGTATACTATCTATGGTGAAACAGATCACCAGCCCAGGTGGGATGCACGAGACAAGTGCTCCGGCCTGGTGCACTGGGAAGACCCAGAGGAATCGGGTGGAGAGGGAGGTGGGAGGGGGGATCGGGATTGGGAATACATGTAAATCCATGGCTGATTCATATCAATGTATGACAAAACCCACTGGAAAAAAAAAAAAATAATAAAAAAAAAAAAAACTTATCACCACCAAAGGGGAAATGTTGAGGTGGGTAATGAATTAAGATCTTGGGATTAACATACACACACTACTATGTATGGAATAGAGAATCAGCAAGGACCTACTGTATACCATAGGGAACGCTACTCAGGATTCTGCAATAACCTATGTGGGTAAAAATATCTGAAAAAGAATGAACACATGTATATGCATAAGTGAATCACTTAGCTCTACACTTAGAACTAATACAACTTTGTAAATCAACTATACTGCAATACATTTTTAATTACTAAAAGCTAAATAAAAGAACAAGACCTAGAAAGCTAGTTTATAAAAATTATTTGCAATGATGAAAGAAATGATTAACACTACTAATATGTAAAGATCTTTTCAATCAACAATGAAAACACTGAAATTTCCTTTCAAAAACAGCAACTCTACCTAAACAATGTACCTAAATAGTAAAAATGATTGTTAAAAATAGGAACAATGTTTATCCTCATGAATCAGGAAAGGTGGTCAAATTAGTGCAATGATAAGAATTTATTTTCATTTAACACTCAGAAGCTATTGTCAAATGTTGTTACTATTTTTTTAGAGTAAAATAGATCACGTTGTTAATATCTGCAGGGTGTAAGAAAAATATCTGACAATATGTATCAAGAAATTTCTAAAATATTAACCTAGTAATTTAACTGGTGGTAATCTACACTGATTTACTAGCATTCAGACAAACATCTCTGTTCAAAATACTGATTTTAGTATTCTTTTATTTCAAAAATTGAAAGCAAGCTGAAAATCAAAAATGGAAAACAAATCCTTGAATAAAACATGTAAATAATTTCATGTAAATTTACATTATTATATTGTTATGTTATGAAATAAAATTGTTAATAGTCATGAAAAATTATGTGACAAATTACCCTAATAGAAAATTGCTAGGAGCAATTTTAAGCTAACAGGAGGGTCAACTCTTTGTGTTTATGCTTCTGGCAGGACCAGCTTCCCTCACTCAGCTCATACTTAACCCTTGTGATTCAGTAGCGCTCTGTAGCAGTGCTGATGGTGGAAATAAGGATTGAGGTCCTGGCCCTGGGGAGAAATACTCAGAGGTGTACTGTAGGACATGTGGAGGCCAGAGTTCAGGAGTCCTAGAACCCACTTACCAAAACCTCCCTTTCCAGTGCCTGCCAACCCAGCCTCCACAAACTCCCCCTGCCTTTCCTGGGTCTCGACCCTCCCTGCCTAGATCAGCCACTGGGTCTACTGTGTGGGCACTCTTGCCCACTGCTGCTCTCATTAATACTGAATGTGAAATTACAGAGGGTGTTTACTTTTTTACTTTCATTTATATATTTTAGACCTTTATCTGGGTTACAAGTCTGTTTTTATAATTAGATTATAATTAGAACAGTGCTACTTGAAATCCATGGGGGCTATGCAAACTTGGAGTGTTGTATAAACTCTGTACATTAGAAGTATTTTTAAAACTTGGTGTTGATGATTTCTTATTGTCCACGTTGTGATACCCCAGTGAAGAACTCTCCAGCTCTAGGGGGATGAGCAGTCAGAAGGTGATCAAACAAGGACAGGTATGCACATCCTCACTTATGTCCAGTGAGAGTCAATTCATCTCGAGCTTCACTGAAGAGCAACCACTGATTTCCTTACAAAGGTGGAAATGGAAGGACATCTTTGACTATTTTTGTTTCTTTCCGAAAACCAATGTAATGAATCGTTTGAGTCTGCTATGCTGCAAGGCAATTATACACAGTGACAAACTGTCTCTTGAGATAGGATCCAGGTGCTGTACTTGATGGGTAATGCAGAAACTCAGAGAAAATGAACAGTTTTCATTGTTCATTATGGTTATGTGAACCAATGATTAGAACATCTTAAATCTTCTTTCTCTCTCTCTTGCTCTTCCTTCTCGCTCCTTCTCTTCAATTAAGGTAGTTTAGTGATGACACATTTTCCTTTTTCCAAGAAGAAATGTATATCTAACAACAACAAATGAAAAAAAACTTTAAAGATACTGGTTTTAAAAAATGACTTATTCTGTTTCAGAAAGAAAATAATTGCTTTGGTTGGAGGAAAGTGGAAAGTTCTAAGAGTTTGTAGTAACTGAAAGCAAATCAGGCAAGCTGTGATCAAAAGGAACTACTATATCAGCAACAATCAGTGCCCACTTTGCAAAATATGATTAAATAAATAGGTACAGATGTAGATAGATATATACACATTCACACACAAATACATATATATTCTATATATAGTTATTCATTGTTTAGTCGCTCAGTCATGTCCAAGTCTTTGCAACCCCATGAACTGCAGCACAACAGGCTTCCCTGTCCTATACTATCTCCTGGAGTTTGCTCAAACTCATGTCTATTGAGTCGATGATGCCATCCAAGCATCTCATCCTCTGTTGCCCCTTCTTCAGCCTTAAATCTTTCCAGCATCAGGATCTTTTCCAATGAGTAACATATTTCCTTGATATGGATATATACATACATATAGATTATATTACATTATATCATACATAATATAATGTATCTTCCTTCAGCAGTGTTAACAGTAAACATTTGGAAAACCATTTTAAACTCATCATTTTATAATCCCTGGAGAGGATAATTGTATAAAAGATATCTCAGTCTATGTGCTTAGGGAATTAAAAATATAATTATTTCTCTCATTTCACTGTGGCATTCACCTTTACTAGGTTGACAATAAGATATTAAATATTGTTTGCAAACTAGGGGGACACTCTTGATGGTAAGCTTAAGGAGTACGCAAGACTAAACTACTACTTTCATAATGAAACTTTCGATACGTTTCATAAAACATATATATATAAAACTTATTTATGTTTAGTGCAGTCAAAAGAGGAGGGGGAAAGAGAGAGGAAAGGGATAGAAAGGAAATTTTCTTGTGTCTCTATTACCCTTTATACAGGCATTTTTATATTCTACAGATATTCAGGGAGCTCCTAGTACAAACTGGGCACCCTTCCAAGTACTCTGGGACATGCCTGGGGAAAAAAAGCACCCAGAAGCAACTGTTCCTATACTCTGCTTCCTCTTCACAGATGGACAGAGTTCATACAAAATTAACTCAGATGTGTTGATACTAAATTTTGTTGCTTTTAAAAATTCTCTTCATATTTAATTTATTCTAAAACAGGAAATGTGTTTTTTAAAACTTTGTTCTACTTCATATTACTTAGCCACTTTAGTGTCTGAATATTCTATATGGATAATATCTGGCACAATGAAAAATTTTTTTTTTTGGTGGAAATGGATTGTTTATCCTTCATAAACATCTAAAATACTTTTCCTGGATATAAAATTTCAGCGATAAAACATTCAAGGAAGTCTAAGTATTTTCCTCATGTTTCTTGATTTTTCTATTCTTTCCTTATTAAAAAAAATCAAGTTGGTAGATAAAGGAGATGACTGACATGATTTAAAAAAATAAAACTTAAAATCCTTGAATAATGACTGTGAAATTATAAGTACCTCAGACACTTATATCTAAAGTAGAAAGATCTCCACTAACAAACTTATATTTCAATTGAAAATGTTTTGTTGTTGTATTGAAGAGTAACAATATTTCAGTAAAACATTAGAAACAGGGCTCAAGATAAACGGGTCCCTTTTGTTCATTTTTACATTAATGTTCAGGGCTTCTCAGGTGGTGCCAGTGGTAAAGAACCGATTTGCTAATGCAGGAGATGGAGGTTTGATCTCTGGGTTGGGAAGATTGGAGGAGGGCAAGGCAATACACTCCAGTACTCTTACCTGGAGAATCTCTTGGACAGAGGAGCCTGGTGGGCTATAGTCCATGGGGTCACAGAGCTGGACACGACTGAGCAACTGACACACAGGCACACACATGTCCTTTAGGATGGACTGGTTGGATCTGCTTGCAGTCCAAGGGACTCTCAAGAGTCTTCTCCAACACCACAATTCAAAAGCATCAATTCATTGGTACTCAGCTTTCTTTATAGTCCAACTTTCACATCCATACATGACTACTGGAAAAACCAAAGCTTTGACTAGATGGACCTTTGTTGACAAAGCAATGTCTCTGATTTTTAATATGCTGTCTAGGTTGGTCATAGCGTTTCCTCCAAGGAGCAAGCGTCTTCTGATAACACAGCTGTGGTCACCATCTGCAGTGATTTTGGAGACGCAAAAAATAAAGTCTGTCACTGTTTCCATTGTTTCCCCATCTATTTGCCATGAAGTGATGGGACTGGATGCCATGATCTTAGCTTTCTGAATATTGACTTTTAAGCCAACTTATTCACTCTCTTCTTTCACGTTCATCAAGAGGCTCTTTAGTTCCTCTTCATTTTCTGCCATAAGGGTGGTGTCATCTGCATATCTGAGGTTATTGATATTTCTCCCAGAAATCTTGATTCCAGCTTGTGTTTCCTCCAGGAAGTGCTTCATCCTGGCATTTCACGTGATGTACTCTGCATGTAAGTTAAATAAGCAGGGTGACAATATACAGCCTTGACATACTCCTTTTCCAATTTGGAACCAGTCTGTTGTCCCATGTCCAGTTCTAACTGTTGCTTCTTGACCTGCATACAGATTTCTTAGGAGGCAGGTCAAGTGGTCTGGTATTCACATCTCTTGAAGAAATTTTCCACAGTTTGTTGTGATCCACACAGTCAAAGGCTTTGGCATAGTCAATAAAGCGGAAGATGTTTTTCTGAAACTCTCTTGCTTTTTCAATGATCCAACGGATGTTGGCAATTTGATCTCTAGTTTCTCTGGCTTTTCTGAATCCAGCCTGAACATCTGGATGTTCACAGTTCATGTATGGTTGAAGACTGGCTTGGGGAATTTTGAGCATTACTTTGGTAGCATGTGAGATGAGTGCAATTGTGTGGTAGTTTGAACATTCTTTGGCATTGCCTTTCTTTGGAATTGGAATGAAAACTGACCTTTTCCAGTCCTTTGGTCACTGCTGAGCTTTCCAAATTTGCTGGCATATTGAGTATAGCACCTTCACAGCAACCTCTTTTAGGATTTGAAATAGCTAAACTAGAATTCCATCACCTCCACTAGCTTTGTTCATAGTGATTCTTCCTAAGGCCCACTTGACTTCACATTCCAGGATGTCTGGCTCTAGGTGAGTGATCACACCATTGTGGTTATCTGGGACATGAAGGTCATTTTTGTATAATTCCTCTGTGTATACTTGCCACCTCTTCTTAATATCTCCTTCTCTTACATCCATACCATTTCTTTCCTTTATTGTGCCCATCTTTCCATGAAATATTCCCTTGGTAGCTCTAATTCTCTTGAAGAGATCTCTAGTCTTTCCCATTCTATTGTTTTCCTTTATTTCTTTGCATTGATCACTGAGGAAGGCTTTCTTATCTCTCCTTGCTATTCTTTGAAACTCTGCATTCAATGGATATATCTTTCCTTTTCTCCTTTTCCTTTCACTTCTTTTATTTTCTCAGCTATTCCACTTGGGAAGAGACAAGTAATAAACAGTATAATACATAGCATTTTAAGTAGCAGTAAGTGATGAAACAAGAGTTTGCAAATAGGGATTTGCTATTTATACAAGGGAATCAGGGAGATGGCACTGCTAAGGGGATATTTGAGCAGTCCTGAAAGAAGTGAGAGAGCATGTTGTGGGATTCTCTGAAAGAGACCATGATGGGAAGAAGAACAGGGACAAAGCCAGGAGTTAGGGAAGTTCTTGATGTGTGTCAGATATAGCAGGGAGCCAGTAGGTGAAGTAGGAAAACAAGGATGAAATTGTGGATGATGAGGTCAGAGAGATAGGAATTTGGATTGAGTACAAATCATATAGAGTTTTTGACTTTGACCTTTTTAAAATTTATTTTTAATTGAAGGATAATTGCTTTACAATATTGTGTTGGTTTCTGCTGTACATCAACACAGGGCTTTGACTTTTACCTTGAGTGAAATGGGTACTCACTGGATTGTTTTGAACAAGAAAGTGACATGATCAGCCTGCTATGTTGAAGACTGTGGCTTCGGAGTGTGGTCTGAAGTCAGAGAGCATGAGACCTCCAGTTTCATTCTTTTTTCTCAAGACTGCTTGGCAATTTGAAGTCTTCTATAGTTTCATATGAATATTAGTATATGGTCCAGTACTGTAAAATGTCATGGGTATTCCTGGGTCATGTAGTTCCCCTGGAGAAGGGATAAGTTACACACTCTAGTATTCTTGGGCTTCCCTGGTGGCTCAGATAGTAAAGAATCCACCTGCAATGCAGGAGACCTGGGTTCGATCCCTGGTTTGGGAATATCCACTGGAGGAGGACATGGCAACCCACTCCAGTATTCTTGCCTGGAGAATACCCATGGACATAGAAGCCCGGTGGGCTCCTATGTACATGCGGTTGCAAAGTGACGGAATTGACTGAGCAAATAAGCACAGCATATTCTGATAGGGATTGTATTGAGTTTGTAGGTTACTTTGGGTAGCATGGCCATATTAACAATATCAATTCTTTCAATCCAAGAATATAGATTATCTTTCCATTTCTTTGTATCATTTTCAAATTACTTCATTAACATTTTATAGTTTTCAGGAATAGGTCTTTTACTTCTTGGATAAATTCATTCCTAAGCATTTTATCCTAAATGATTGATTGTAAGTGGGATTATTTCCTTAATTTCTCTTTCTGAGAATTCATTATTAGGATATAGGAAAGGAACAGATTTTTTGTGTGTATTAATCTTGTATGTTGTAACTTTATTGAATTTATTTATTAGTACAACTATCTTTCTGTGGCAATTATAGGGTTTCTTATGCAAAAGAGTGAAAGTTTTGCTCAGTCATGTCCCTCTGCACCCTCATGGACTGTAACCCCAAGAATCCTGGAGTGGGTAGCTATTCCCTTCACCAGGGGATCTTCCCCACTCCAGGATCAAGCCCAGGTCTCCTGCATTGCAGGCAGGTTCTTTAATGTCTGAGCCATGAATAATACCATGTCATCTGCAAACAGTGACAGTTTTATTCCTTCACTTCCAATTTGGATGCCCTTTTTTTTTTTTTTTTCTAGTCTGATTGGTGGAAGCATGACTAAATCTTTTTGTGTTGATTTTGGATTATGAAACATTCCTGAAAACTTAATTTTAATATTTTTAGGGTTTTCTACACATAAGTTGATGTCATTTATGCCCACGACCTAGGATTCCCAGGTGACAAAGTAGTAAAGAATCTGCCTGCCAGTGCAGGAGATGCAAGAGACCAGGGTTCAATCCTTGGGTCAGGAAGATCACCTGGAGTAGGAAATGACAACCTACACCAGTATTCTCACCTGGAAGATTCCATGGACAGAGTAGCCTGGAGGCCCCAGTCCATGGGGCTGCAAAGAGTTGAACACAGTTGGTTGATCACACACACACACACACACACACACACACACACACATGCCTACCACATTCATGGCAAGAAACCAAACAGTTCCATTTCTGGAAAAAACTAAAAATGAAATTGAAGTGTGAGTTACTGCCCATCATAGGCCTTACAGAGTTATTGTTAAAATGTAACCAGTTAATCAACTGCTAAAATGAAATGGTTAGCCTTAGAGGAATATAAATAATATTTATATATTAATTTTTATAAAAAATAAAAACCTTAATTTATAAAATATACATATTTATTTATATTTATATACACAATCTCTACTACACGCATTCACAATGTCTAGGATATGAAAAAAAAAAAAATCAGATTGTCATGATTCAGGAGAAGTTACTCCATCTTCAAGGAAAAAGACAAACAGATATCAACCTAGAGATGATCCAAATGTTGAAACTATCAAATAGGGATTTTAAAGAAGATTTTATAACTATGCTCAGTGATAGAAAAGCAAATGTACTGCTAATAAATAAAAGCATGAAAATTATTAGAAAAACATCCATCTAGAAATGAAAATAAAGTATATAAAAATGTTGGAACTGAAAGTTTTGAAACTGAAAACAAAACTTAAAGGAAAATTAATTTGATAGCCTGAACAAAAAGAAAATGCAAATGACAGAGGGAAAAAAGCTAGTGACTTTGAGGATAAAGCAACAGAAATAATGCAACTGGAAAGAGAGAACAAAAATATTTAAAATTTGAACAAAGTCTCAGAATCCTATGAAACAATATCTGAAAGGTCTGACCTGTGAATATTTGGAGACCCAGAAGGAAATAAAACAGAGAATTTGGCAGAGATAAATATCTGAAAAATAATGGAGTGAATCTACAGATTTAGAAAGCTTAGCTAACAATAATTAGAATAAATGCAAGAAAATACATGTCTAGGTATCCCATAGTCAAACTGCTGAAATAAAGATATTATTTCAATTATAAAGATAAAAATTCTAAAATAACAGGGAAAAAATTCACATTATATAAATGGAATACTAAAGCAAACAGGTGTGGAGATTTTATCAGAAAACATGAAAGCCAAATTCAAAGAATGCAGAAAGGTTTTTCAAAAAATTTCACATCTATTCATTATTAAAATTCTAAACAAACAAGGAAAAGAAAGGAACTTCTACATCTGATAAAGGTCATTTATAAAATATACAATGATGGCTATTAAACATTCTCCTTCCCCAGAGATTTTGAACAAGGCAAGATGTCTGATATAACCCATTTTATTCAATATCAAGTTAGAACTTTATTCAATTGAATTTTATTCAATATTGAATATTGAATAAAGATATTCAATAAAGTTCAATAAAGATATTGAACTTTATTCAATATCAAGTTCTTCAGTAGCATCCAACTCTTTACCACCCCATGGACTATAGCCCACAAGTCTACTCTGTCCATGCGATTCCTAAGGCAAGAATACTGGAGTGGGTTGCCAATTTTTCCTCCAGGGGATCTTCCTGACTGAAGGATCTAATCTACGCTTATGTCTCCTGCATTGGCAGTCAGGTTCTTTACCACTAGCACCACCCAGGAAGCCCCAGTAGAGGATCAAGCTGTTGTAATAAAGCTAAAAAGAGAAAAGAAGAAAGAAAAGCTATAACAGTTGAAAAGTAGAAAGCAAAATCTTGTCTATTTGCAGATGACATAATCGTTTAGACAGAAACTCTTAAGAAACCTATATATTGAAAAAAGCCAAACAGAACTCATATGTGAATTTAGCAGAACATGTAATGTTCAATATATAAAAATTGATTGCTTTGATGTATAAGAATCAAACAATTATAAAATAAAATCTTAAGTCATCTGTTTTACATTGGCTTCAAGAGCATAACATACTAAGAATATTTATATTCTATATTTAACAATCGTAGTGGTAAATCTTTTAACTGAACAGTAGAAAACTCTGCTAAGAGAAACTGAGGAAGACCTAAAATAAAGAGCTAGGCCAAGTTCATCAATTGCAAGAATCAATACATTAAGGAATAAACACTGTGCAAATTGATCTGTCAATAAAATTCAATACCACTAAAAACTTGAACTTTTTTTGTGAAATTAACAAATTGATTCTGTTTTGTGTGCTAAGTTATTTCAGTCTGTTTGACTCTTTGTGACGCTATGGACTGTAGCCCACTGGCTCCTCTGTCAATAGGATTCTCTAAGCAAGAATACTGGAGTGGGTTGCCATGTCCTCCTCCAGATGATCTTCCCAGCCCAGGGATCAAACTCACCTCTCCTATGTCTCCTGCATTGTCAGGTGGGTTCTTTACCACTAATGCCACCTGGGAAGCCAAAGTTGATTCTAAAATTTATATAAAAATTCAATTTAGAATACCCACACAGTTGTAAAACAAAAGCAAGAATTTGAGGATTTAAACTGATTTCAAAATTTTGTTTAAACTGTGGTAATCAAGAGAGTATTCAATTAATGAAACAATAAAACATTAGATTAGCAAAATAAAAAAAAAATCCAAAAATCAATCTACATGTATACTGACAACTGATTTTCAACAAAAGTACAATGGTAATGGAAAAATAAAAGATTTTAAGATTTATGTTTTTGTTGTTTAGTTGCTAAGTCGTGTCCAGGTCTGTAACTCCATGAACTGTAGTCTGCTAGGCTCCTCTGTCCATGGGATTTACCAGGCAAGAATACTGGAACTGGTTGCCATTTCTTCCTCCAGGGGATCTTCCCAACCCAGGGATTGAAACGTAGTCCCCTGTGTCTCCTGAACTGGCAGATGGATTCTAGCCACCTGGGAAGTCCGAGGTTTGCATCAGTTCAGTTCAGTTCATTCAGTCAGTCATGTCTAACTCTGTAAACCCCATGGACTGCAGCATGCCAGGCTTCCCGGTCCATCACCAACTCCCAGAGTTTACTCAAACTCATATCCATTCAGTCTGTGAACCATCCAACCATCTCCTCCTCTGCCATCCACTTCTCCTCTTGCCTTCACTCTTTCCCAGCATCAGGGTCTTTTAAAATGAGTCAGCTCTTTCCATCTGGTGGCCAAAGTATTGCAGTTTCAGCTTCAACATCAGTCCTTCCAATGAATATTCAGGACTGATTTCCTTTAGGATGGTTTGGTTGGATCTCCTTGTAGTCCAAGGGACTCTCAAGAGTCTTCTCCAATACAATAGTTCAAAAGCATCAATTCTTCGGCACTCAGCTTTCTTTATAGCCCAATTCTCACATCCATACATGATTCCTGGGAAAACCATAGCCTTGACTAGATGGACCTTTGTTGGCCAAGTAATGTCTCTGCTTTTTAATATGCTGTCTAAGTTGGTCATAACTTTTCTCCCAAGGAGTAAGCGCCTTTTAATTTCATGGCTGTAGTCACCATCTGCAGTGTTTTGGAGCCCAGAAAAATAAAGTCAGCCACTGTTTCCACTGCTTCTCCATCTATTTGCCATGAAGTTATGGGACCAGATGCCATGATCTTAGTTTTCTGAATGTTGAGCTTTATGCCAACTTTTTCATGCTCCTTTTTCACTTTCATCAAGAGGCTCTTTAATTCTTTTTCACTTTTTGCCATAAGGGTGGTGTCATCTGCATATCTGAGGTTATTGATATTTCTCCCGGCAATCTTGGATTCCAACTTGTGCTTCAACCAGCCCAGCATTTCTCATGATGTACTCTGCGTATAAGTCAAATAAGCAGGGTGACAATATACAGCCTCAATGTACTCTTTTTCCTATTTGGAACCAGTCTGTTGTTCCATGTCCAGTTCTAACTCTTGCTTCCTGACCTGCATATAGATTTCTCATGAGGCAGGTCAGGTGGTCCAGTATTCCCATCTCTTTCAGAATTTTCCACAGTTTATTGTGATCCACACAGTCAAAGACTTTGGCATAGTCAATAAAGCAGAAGTATATGTTTTCTGGAACTCTCTCGCTTTTTCAATGATCCTGCGGATGTTGGCAATTTGATCTCTGGTTCCTCTGCCTTTTCTAAAACCAGCTTGAACATCTGGAAGTTCATGGTTCATGTATTGTTGAAGCCTGGCTTGGAGAATTTTGAGCACTACTTTTTTAGCATGTGAGATGAGCGCAGTTGTGTGGTATTTTGAGCATTCTTTGACATTGCCTTTCTTTGGGATTGGAATGAAATCTGACTATATCCAGTCCTGTGGCCACTGCTGAATTTTCCAAATTTGCTGGCATATTGAGTGCAGCATTTTCGCAGCATTCGCTTTTAGAATTTGAATAACTCAACTGGAATTCTATCTCTTCCACTAGCTTTGTTCGTAGTGGTGCTTCCTAAGGCTCACTTGACTTCACATTCCAGGATGTCTGGCTCTAGGTGAGTAATCACACCATCATGATTATCTGGTTCCTGAAGATCTTTTTTGTACAGTTCTTCTGTGTATTCTTGCCACCTCTTCTTAATATCTTCTGCTTCTGTTAGGTCCATACCATTTCTGCCCTTTATTGAGCCCATCTTTGCATGAAATGTTCCCTTGGTATCTCTAATTTTCTTGAGGAGATCTCTAGTCTTTCCCATTCTATTTTTTTCTTTTGTTTCTTTGCATCAGGATCACGGAGGAAGGCTTTCTTATATCTCCTTGCTATTCTTTGGAACTCTGCATTCAAATGGGTATATTTTTCCTTTTCTCCTTTGCTTTTTGCTTCTCTTCTTTTCACAGCTATTTGTAAGATTTGCATAGGTTTTACTTTATATATGTGTGTATATATATAGATGGTACTAAGATATTGGATATTTGTATGGAAAGAAATGAACATCAACCCTTGTCTCATGCTACATACAAAATTTAACTCAATTATTAATTTGAAAGTAAAAGTATTAGTCACTCAGTTGGGTCCCACTCTTTGAGACCCCATGGACTGTAGCCCATCAGGCTCTTCTGTCCATGGAATTCTCCAGGCAAGAATAGTGGAGTGGATAGCCATTCCCTTCACCAGGGGATCTTCCCAACCCAGGGTTCAAACCCAGGCCATCTGTGCTGCAGGCAGATTCTTTACTGTCTGAACCACCAGGAATGCCCAATTATTAACTTAAAATCAACTTAATTGTCTGCTGACCTTAAAATAAGGGGATTTTCTTGGAGTATATGGGTCAGACCAGTGCAGCCACCAGCCTCCCTACATTGGCAGATGGAAGCAGAAGAGTTCACATCAGAAGGACGCAACATGAGAAAGACTCCACTTGCCATTGATACCTTTGAACATGGAAGGAAGCCATGAACCGAGGATGCTGGGCAGCCTCCAGAAGCCAGAAGGGTAAGAAAATGAATTCTCCTCTAGAGACAGCACAAAGGAATGAAATCCTAATAACACCTAGATTTTAGCTCAATGAGACCCGTTTTGGACTTTGACCACCAAAACTGTATAATAGTAAATGTGTTGCATAAAAAAAAAGTAAATTATAAGCCTCAATACTATGCAAGTTCTAGACGAAAATGTAAGAGAAAGACTTCTCAGCTTTGGTGTCAGGTAGCATTTCTGTACAGGGTTTCTTTGTTAGTAATCCTTAGGAAGTTTATGGTTTTTCCCCAAATACAAAAAATTAAGACAAAACAGTTGAGGAACTGGAAAAATGTGAAAAAAATTGTAATTCTCTAGGTATTAAATTTTTCCAGTCAACATAAAGATAAAATGAATAAATCCACTAATATCAAATTGAGAGATGAGACAGAAGACAGTAACACATGGGTGTGAGGTTTAAAGCCACAATTTGCATAAACTGCGTCAAAAGCACGTGAGAAGGAGTCTCCAAGGCAAGTACTGGAAGCATGGTGAGTGCTTCTCACAGGTTTATGGCAGTTACCATGTTTTATGTGTGAGTTTGTGGTTCTATCTGATGTAACAATGATTCATTGTTGCAAGTAACAATTTTTAATAAGTTTAAGTGCACAGTGTACTTTTTGAAATCCCTATGAGTGGTGTTCCAAGAATTAATATATTTGGTGAGAATAGTATGTCTGTAAATCTGCAATTTCAGCAAGTAATTTTATATAATGTTATTAAACTTGCTAGGCAATCCAAATGTTACATTATTCAAAATCTGCCTAATAATGTCCACTGGTGTTTTCCAGGGTTTGAATATTCACTAGAGGCTTCATTCTTTGTAACTACTTTAGAAGAAAAATTGCAAAGCAGAAAATGTGCATATTAGTATGGAATTATCCAACATGCAATCAGAGACTCATCAAAAGTGATTAATTTTAATGACAAAGTCAAATAGGAGTAAGCAGATAACAGTTTCATCATTTACCAAGGTATTAAGTTTATGTGTTGGGAGACAACTGCATATGTAGACAAATGCATATAGAGGCATTGATGACCAGTTTGCTCAAAATGGCATTTTCAAGCATCTTTGTATAAGTAAGCTATCAAAGTAGAGATGTATCCCATCCCAAAGATTCTTTCTCTTTCCTGCCCCTAGTAGATTTTCTTCCATTTCAGGACGATAAGAAGAATATCTCCCTCAAACCTTGCATATGTGCTTATTCAAAATATTACAGAGTAATAAAGATAATGTCTTTCTTTGGACAAAACAGTGAGCAGATTTGCCAACAGCCTCCTTTATAAGATTGGGCCTTCCTAGTATCCATGGATCAGAGGTAAAGAATCGACCACCCAATGCAGGAGCTGCAAGGAATGCAAGTTCGATCCCTGGGTCAGGAAGATCTCCTGGAGGAGAAAATGGAAACTTACCCCAATATTTTTGTTGGGATAATCCCAGGGAGAGAGGAGCCTGGTGGGCTACAGTTCATGGGGTCACCAAGAGTAGGACATGACTAAGCACTCAAAGATGAATTAAGTATCAGGATTCCTCCTCTGCAATGCTGTCTACTGTGCACATAGGCACCAACAAATCCCATCATTTCAGTCTCGGGGGATTAGGGGCTGGGTTAACTGACACAATAGTGTTACTCTGGCTACTGCTGTTGCTGTGAGTAATAAACTGTCTTTTATCTCTTACCCTGGATACTCACATCTTCTGCCAAAATATATACTGGCAAGAGAATACCAAGGAGAAATAAGAAAGTCTTAAATGAACAATGAAATGAAATAGAGGAAAATAATAGAATGGGAAAGACTAGAGATCTCTTCAAGAAAATTGGAGGATATCAGGGAACATTTCATGCAAGGATGGGCACGATAAAGGACAGAAACAGTAAGAACATAAGAGAAGCAGAAGACATTAAGAAGAGGTGGCAAAAATACACAGAACTATACAAAAAATTTCCATATAAACTACAAAAAGTGGAGGGGACACATGTATACCTGTGGCTGATTCATGTTGATGTATGGCAAAAATCATCACAATATTGTAAAATAATTATACTCCAATTAAAATAAATTAATTAATTTAAAAAAAGAGGTGGCAAGAAACACAGGAAACTATACAGAAAAAGAACTTAATGACCCAGATAATCACAATGGTGTGGTCACTCATCTTGGGCCAGATATCCTGAAATGTGAAGTCAAGTGGAGCTTTGGAAGAATTACTATTAACAAAGATAGTGGAACTGATGGAATTCCAGGTGAACTATTTAAAATCTTAAAAGATGATGTTGTGAAAGTGCTGCACTCAACATGCCAGCAAATTTGGAAAACTCAGCAGTGGCCACAGGACTGGAAAAGGTCAGTTTTCGTTTCAATCCCAAAGAAAGGCAATGCCAAACAATGTTCAAACTACCACACAATTGCACTCATCTCACATGCTAGCAAAGTAATGCTCAAAATTCCCCAAGCCAGGCTTCAACTGTACATGAACCATGAATGTCCAGATGTTCAAGCTGGATTCAGAAAAGTCAGAGGAACCAGAGATAAAACTGCCAACATCTGTTGGATCATCAAAAATGCAAGAGAGTTCCAGGAAAACATCTACTTCTGGTTTATTGACTATGCCAAAGCCTTTGACTGTATGGATCACAACAATCCATGGAAAATTCTTCAAGAGATGGGAATACCAGACCACCTGACCTGCCTCCTGAGAAATCTGTATGTCAAGAAGCAACAGTTAGAACTGGACATGGAACAACAAGCTAGTTCCAAATTGGGAAAGGAGTATGTCAAGGCTGTATATTGTTACCCTGCTTATTTAACATACACAGAGTAAAAGTGAAAGTGAAATTGAAGTCACTCAGTCATGTCCAACTCTTTGCGACCCCATGGACTACAGCCTACCAGACTTCTCCGTCCATGGGATTTTCAAGGCAAGAGTACTGGAGTGGGTTGCCATTTCCTTCTCCAGGGGATCTTCTTGACCCAGGGATCAAACCCGGGTCTCCTGAGTTGTAGGCAGATGCTTTTACCGTCTGACCCACCAGGGAAGTCATGCGAAATGCCAGGCTGGATGAAGCATAATCTGGAACCAAGAAGGCCAGGAGAAATATCAATAACCTCAGATACGCAGATGACACCACCTTTATGGCAGAAAATGAAGAGGAACTAAAGAGCCTCTTGATGAAAGTGAAAGAAGAGAGTGAAATAGTTGGCTTAAAGCTCAACATTCACAAAACTAATATTGTGGCTTCCAGTCCCATCACTTCATGGAAAATAGATTAGGTAACAATAGAAACAGTGAGAAACTTTATTTTTTGGGTCTCCAAAATCACTGTAGATGGTGACTGTAGCCATGAAATCAAAAGATGCTTGCTCCTTGGAGGAAAAGCTATGACAAACCTAGACTGCATATTAAAAAGCAGAGACATTACTTTGTCAACAAAGGTCCATCTAGTCAAAGCTATGGTTTTTCCAGTAGTCATGTATGGATGTGAGAGTTGGACTATAAAGAAAGCTGAGTGCCAAAGAATTGATGCTTTTGAACTGTGGTGTTGGAGAAGACTCTTAGAAGTCCCTTGAACTGCAAGGAGATCAAACCAGTGAATTCTAAAGGAAATCAGTCCTGAATATTCATTGGAAGGACTGATGCTGAGCTGAAACTCCAATACTTTGGCCACCTGATGCGAAGAACTGACTCATTGGAAAAGACCCTGATGCTGGGAAAGATTGAAGGTGGGAGGAGAAGGGGATGACACAGGATGAGATTATTGGGTGACATCACCAACTCAATGGACATGTGTTTCAGCAAGCTCTGAGAGTTGGTGATGGACAGGGAGGCCTGATGTGCTGCAATCCATGTGGTCGCAAAGACTTGGACACGACTGAGCAACTGAACTGAACTGACCTGAATAATTAATTTGCAAACAATAAGACACTCAGATCCTTTGCATGTTCTTGAAATATAAAGCAACATATATTTTTACATTCACTTTAAGTTTCTTTCTATTGTTTATTTTAAAATGAAGAAGATAATTTGAAATAGAGACTGAGAAAGAATAGCCAATAAAATAAGAGTTTTACTGAAAGAGAGTGGGACTATAGGAAGTCAAGTTAAATGAATTTTACTCCATGAAATGTTCCTGGCAATGGAGTGAAATACGGATGGTGCCCAGATCATCAGATTTAGTATGACAGAGTTTATTCGTGACTTGGGCATGAGTTGTCTCAATGGAGTGATAGAAATGAAAGATTGGTAAGTATGGGTTCAAAAGGGAAGGGAGGAAGACAAAGGACATAACAACTAGAGATATTCCGATAGAGTTGGGGGAATTGAGGGTCAGGACATTTAGAAAAAGTTTACTCCTGACCAAAACTTTACTATTAAATAATGATATCAAGAGAATTTGATTCTGTCAGATTCTCTTTCAGGTACAGCATGCAACCTACCATACAGAATTTTAGAGCTGTCAGGGCCTTAAATTTCTTGACAGATGAGAATTGAGAAGTAATTGGTGAATTAACAGCACAATTCTGAATTATGATTGAGATGGGCCCTGCATTGGCTAGCTATAGTTTTAGATTAATGAAGATACATTAGATTTTAAAATGATGGCTAGGTGATTTACATTTCAATTGACTCTGGGAATTCAGGGTTTATTGCCTGGGGAAAACCCTAATCCTCATAAAGTATGATTGACTACTACTCCATTGTTAGGGGGTTATAATTTGATTTTAGCCAGGTCTTACAATGCAATTTAGCTTTTTTTTTTCCCTTAAATTTTTTACTTTCTTGTATATACACATATATTTTTTTAACATAGAGTAGCATCATTTTTGGTCCTTGCTTTTATTATGTGCCAGAATGGCCATTGCAAACTTCACAGCTGCTCACCAATTCCAGAGAGTTTTGGTTAATGCAGCATCTGCCTTGTCTGTCTTGTGCTTGTCCATGTATTAATACCCAGCTTCTTGCAGCTCAAAGACTCTCTCAAGCATATAATAAATAAGTTTCAATGAATTAGAAACTTCTGCTTTAGCTGATATTAGAAGCTTTAGTTGTTCTTGTTGCTTTGTTTTTCTCTTTTGGCTAGTTTAAAATGTCTCTTATTTTATCAGAATGGCTCAAATAGTCAAGGATTAAAAGGTTAGAGTTTCTTTTTTATCCTAGGATACTTCAGTATTCCCTTTCAAGGAAAACCAACTGGTTTAGAAATAATTTTAGAAGCTAGATATTATGAGATTTATTTTGTCACATAACTAAAAATGATTTCCATTTCATAGTGATATAGAATATACTATATTGAAGACATTCTAAAATTCAGGATTACAATTTTTAAATTTTATTATATTTTGATATGTATATATTTTACTACATACTTTAAGATAACTACAAAACAAAAATATTTAGTATGTCATTTTTCCCCTTAAAGAGGTTTCTACCCAAAGAGAAACAAAGTACAGAACAAGAAATATAGCCTCCAGCTAATAAAAATAAATGAAGAAAGAAAAAAAAAGAAATATAATACTAACTTTCACCTTCTATAAGACAGATTGCATGTGAGCATTACATTTTATAAATCTATAGGAAAAATAAATAAAATATTATACCAGGATAATGAATGGATATACTAATTTCTACTTTGCTCATATCCTTTTTCCTTTTCCAAGAGTTTAGTTAAACACATGAAACTCCTCTGCAGAAAAGCTTTCTGCTGAATGCCAAAAGTCAAAGTTACTGACAACCTTTCAATGTGACTTTTTCATTCTGTATGCCTGATTAATTCTGTACGCCTATCATATAGATGCTATTCTGTAGACTGTGTAGGTAATAATAATAAAATAACTATATTTATACTTTAAATGTCTAAGAACTTTAGATACAGTAATTCTTTTTAGCCTAACAACCTGTTTACAAGGTTTCCAACTTTCTGACAGTTCAGAGTGACACAGCTAGTATTGGAAAACAATTCTGAATGTACTTAGAGTCAACATGCTAACCTTAACTGCTTGTACTGTCTCTCCTAATTCTATACTTCCCTTTTTGATTTGATTAAAGGTGCAAAATTAACAAAATCTGGGCATTTTTTTCTTTTTTCCTAACAATATTGATTTCCAATACACATTGTTCCTTACTGCATGAACAAGTAAATGTAAAATGAAATGCCATCTCTAGTTAAATATATAAATTAATTTGATTTTAAATCATTTATAACATTTGCATTTATATTTAGCAAGGAAGGCAGTTTTTTTTTATCATACCTTATTTTATTAAAAATTTGCTCGAGTTGAGGTTTTCATTCCCTAAAAGTTACTTTGTTACAATGTAGACTATTGGTTTTGGGATAATTCATTAGGATGGATTATGAAAGTTTTTTCTCTGAAGCTGGAACCTGCAAAAAACATAATTATGAATGCATAGAATAGTAATTTCACAATATATCACTTCTTTAATACTTGATATTCTAACATGAAATTCAGGTTGGAACTGACTTAAAATTAGAAATTTGGCATTTCTTATTATAACAAATGCTAGCAATCCTTCTAATTCTTAGTGGAGAAATGTAGTTGAAGGAGAATAGAAGAAACTTTTGTTTTAAATGGGAAGATTCCAAAGCAAGATCATGCTTATAAAAATAAAGTCCATGCCTTTGTGAGTATTGTCATCACCGGCAGAATGAATGTGTTTTAATAATATTGGATTGGCCAAAAAGTTCATAAGATTTATGGGAAATCCGAATGAACATTTTGGCCAATCCAATATAAATCAGAACTATGAACTGATAGGTATAAATATACTTAGAAGTGATACAACATTTGAAATTAAGATTCTCTTATTTAAAATATTTAGTTGTCACAAATTTTGTTGCATTTGATTATCTGCCATGATTTAATGAAAATATTACCTATATTCAGATCTTTTGAGATGGAGAAGGGTACATTTAAATCTCCCAAACTAATACTGTCTTAAGAGGTAAAATGTGTTTTAATTAATTTTTATTGGGGTATATTTGCTTTACAATACTGTGTTAGTTTCTATTGTACAGCAAAGTGAATTGGCTATACATATACATAGATTCCTTCTTTTTTGGATTTCCTTCCCATTTAGGTCTCCAGAGAGCACTGAGCAGAGAACCCTGTGCTATTCACTAGGTTCCCACTAGTTATCTGTTTAATACATAGCAGTGTATATATGGCAACCCCAATCTCCCGATTCATCCACCCCCTTTCCTGCACTTAGTATCCACATGTTTTTTCTCTACATCTATGTCCCTATTTCTGCTTTGCAAATAAGTTCATCTGTACCGTATCTCTCATTCCACATATAAGTAATATTATACAATATGTATTTTGTCTCTTTCTGACTTATTTCACTGTATATGACAGCCTATAGATCCACCCACATCTTTGCAAATGGCACAATTTCTTTCCTTTTATGGCTAAATAGTATTCCATTGTATATATGTACCACTTCTTTATTCATCACTCTGTTGCTGGACATATAGGTTGCTTCCATGTCCTGCTATTGTAAATAGTGTTGCAATGAACATTGGGGTACATGTTTCTTTTTTCAGTTTTGATTTTCGCTGAGTTTGTGCCCAGGAGTGGGATTGCTGGGTCATGTGGTAGTTCTATTTTTAGTTTTATAAGGAATCTCCACACTGTTATCCATAGCCACTGTACCAATTTACATTCTAGCAACAGTATAAGAAGGTTCCCTTTTCTCCACATCCTCTCCAGCATTTACTTGCAGACTTTTTGATGATGGCCATTCTAACCAGTGTGGATGATACCCCTCATTGCAGTTTTGATTTGCATTTCTCTAATAATTAGTGATGTTGAGCATCTTTTCATGAGCTTTTGGCCATCTGTGTGTCTTCTTTGGAGAAATGATAGCTCATGCAGCTCAATTAAAAAAAAACTCAATCAAAAAATGGGCAGAGGACCTAAAATGCATTTTTTAACTTATGTTTTCTTCAGTCTTGGTAGTATCAGCTAAATGTGACCATTAAAGGCATGAATTCTAAACATACTTTGTTTGGTTTCAACAATTTTCCAGATTGTGCTACTGCCTATTCAAATGAGGATCTCTCTGTCAATCTTGTAATTTATTTTCCTTTGCTGTGCCTCCCATAAAGGTCTACTGTCACAGAATTATCCTTCTGTTAGAAATCAAAATAATACAAGCAAGAAACATTTATAGAAAGGATATTCCACTTACATCCCCATTGAATGAAAAGTATAATGTTAAAGTGTACTCTGAATATGTATACAAGTAAACAGAATCTTTCCAAGCCCTTTCCTGAATGTCCACATAGAGACTTAAATCCTTCCATGAAGATGAATTTGTAGTTTTAGTTCACATACTATTCCTAAAAATGGTCATAAATTTGTAAACTTTTTCCTCACTTCCACTCTATGTATTTTAGGTATACGATGAAGATGTGTTAAATATTTCTGTGATTTAATCTAAAACATATGATTTGGGATCGAGTTCAGATAACATCTGTAGTCCTATCTTTTTTTTTGTTGTTTGTTTAACTGTTTCAAGCTCTATATCATGTTAGCATGTCAATTAGCCTTGAAGGAAGTCCCTCAATCCATTCATTTAAGGAAGTTACTCAATATTGTACTGACTAGAATTGATGTCAGAAATAATATTTTAAAGGATATTTTCCAACATCCATATTAATAAATAATTGTATTTTATTTTTTCAACTTAATTTTATTTTTTGGTTATGCCACACAGCCTATGGGGATCATAGCTCCCCAACCAGAGACTTGGACCCAAGTCCCCTGCATTGGAAGCATGGAGTCTTAAGCACTGGACCACAAGGGAAGTCCCAGAAGTAATATTTTCATGTACTTTAGAAAGTGGTAATTCCGTGAATAACAGGGTTCTACTTGTTCATTTCTGCCAGGGTCATGACTTCGGGATTGGATAAAGAGTAGCAGGGTTGGATACATCAGCACCATTTAAATATTATGCAGGTTCCTCTGGCAGTACAATGCATCCATTTTTTCACCATCCAGGTCTCTCAACAGTAGAGTTGTCCAGAGTCAGTGAAGAATGTTAGGAACAGTGGAAAGAGACTTACAGGTACCAAAAGATATTTGCAGAGCAAAATGAAGCTAGATGCTCAACAGACTTATTGCTTCATGCATTCATTGAATATATATTGATTGAATGTCTTTCAGTCTCAAGGATAAATTCCGTGGCAGTGAGTGGGGTAAAAGAAATTAATGAACTATAATCCCAGTCTCAAGATTCTTAAATACCATTAAGGAACTTGTACAAAATTGGGAAAGGAGTATGTCAAGGCTGTATATTGTCACCCTGCTTATTTAATTTGTATCCAGAGTACATCATGCGAAATTCCAGGCTGGATGAAATGCAAGCTGAAATCAAGATTGCTGGGAGAAATATCAACAACTTCAAATATGCAGATATTACCACTCCAGTGGCAGAAACAAAGAAGAACTAAAAAGTCTCTTGAGGGGAATGAAAGAGGAAAGTGAATAAAACTGGCTTAAAATTCATCATTCAAAAAATTAAGATCACAGCATCCAGTCCCATCACTTCATGGAAAATAGATGGGAAAAACAAGGGAAACAATGACAGACTTTATTTTCTTGGGCTCCAAAATCACTGCAGATGGTGACTGCAGCCATGAAATTAAAAGATACTTGCTCCTTGGAAGAAAAACTATGACAAACCTATACAGTGTATTCAAAAGCAGAGACATTACTTTGCAGACAAAAGTCCATATAGTCAAAGCTATGGTTTTTTCCATTAATCACGTATGGATGTGAGAGCTGGACCATAAAGAAGGCTGAGCACCAAAGAATTGATGCTTTTGAATTGTGATGTTGGACAAGACTTTTGAGAGTCCCCTGGATAGCAAGGAGATCAAACCAGTCAATCTTAAAGAAAATTAACTTAGTTATCAGTCCAATGGTGAGCGAATAATCTAAATATTCATAGGAAGGACTGATGTTGAAGATGAAGCTCCAATAATTTGGCCACTTGATGCAAAGAGCTTACTCATTAGATAAGCCCCCTGATGCTGGGAATAATTGAAGGCATGAGGAGAAAGGGATGACAGTAGATGAGATGGCTGGATGGCATCACGAACCCAATGGACATGAGGCTGAGAAAGCTCTGCAATATGGTGAAGGACAGGGAAGCATGGCCAACTACAGGACAACAACAACTATATATATATATGTATATATGTATATATGTGTGTGTGTAACTGATTCATTTTGCTATACAGCAGAAATTAACACAACACTGCTAATCAACTATACTTCAATTTAAAAAATATAGAAAGCATCAATAAATTTTGGAGAAAATCTGAAACATTATAAAAAGAATTCCAGTGGATCAGATAGTAGTTCTTAGAAATTGCGGCAAGATGTATGAAGATTCAAAGAAAAGCAGTTATTATTAAATAAACTCAGCAGAAATCAACAATGTACCCAGAACCATGGCACTGGAAAAAAAGGGCCAGGAGATATTTAGAAGTTCAAACAAGCAAGGAGATGTCTTTCATCAGGAAACATGGTCTTATGCAAATAAAAAATTTGGTATCAGGGGAAGACTCAAACCCCTAGGCAATCAGACTGACTCAAACAAGACAGGGCTAAAGTCTTAAATGTGATAAGGAGTTATATATTATTTTCGTCATACATACTGAAATACAAGGGAATGAAAAATAAAATAGGGGAAGGACTTGGTAGTAAAACAATGATGAGTATAGTAAATGGTTAGAAAAATCATACAAATGAAGATATTTAATGTTAAGCAAACTTGGTATAAAACAGAGCTAACTTGCCTCTCCTCTGATACATGATTAAGCATGGTATGGATCCCAGATCCTAGGATAAAGGTGAACTTCACCAAGAGGGTTGAGCTCTTCAGCTATAGGCCGTTGAAGAATGTGGAAACCATGAAACAAGATGGTCCCAAAGTGAGAAGTGCTAAAAACAAAAACATGGATCTGCCTTGCCAGCACTTACTATCTAGCCCCCACCTCCACTGTTTCTCATTCTTACAGAATCCTGGATTTGATGCAAAGTCTACTCCTTAGCTGTATGAAAGTGAAAGTCTTTGCAATCCCAAGGAATGTACAGTCCATGGAATTCTCCAGGCCAGAATACTGGTGTGGGTAGCCTTTCCCTTCTCCAGGTGATCTTCCCAACCCAGGGATTGAACTCAGGTCTCCCACATTGCAGGCGGATTCTTTACTGGCTGAGCCACAAGGGAAGCCCAATAATATTGGAGTGGGTAGCCTATCCCTTCTTCAGCGGATCTTCCCGATCCAGGAATTGAACTGGGAGTCTCCTGCACTGTGGATTCTTTACCAACTGAGCTATGAGGGAAGCCTGTGACTAGGGGAAGATGAACTCATTCTCTTTCTAGGAGGATGTCTGAATTAGTTGAAGCCAATCAATTGATGGCAATCTCCTGAAGGTGGTTATTAGTCCAATGGTGAGCAAATGATCTAAATCAACCCAGTCAATATATCCTTGAAGCATGTACTCCATGCCTAGAGGATAGATTTTTCCTTTTGTTCTGTGACCAACAAAGCTTGCCGTTATCACTGGCAGTTATCTGGCAGAGAGAACAAGCCTTGGGATTAATCAAGTATGCAAAACAGTAAAATGCTAAGATGGGGCGAAAAAAAAGTTGGCTGCTTGTTAATATGTCAAACCATCATGCAGAAAGTCACCCAACCTCTGAACTACTAGACATAGGAGACAACAAATATCTTTATTGCTTAATCCAGTATGCTTTTAGTTTATACCCTTACTGTTTAATGTACTTTGTGTTAGGGTTTTCTACTCCTGCAGTTAAAAGCAAGAGGAAAATCTTCACTGGCTATCATGCTGCTTAATTGTAAATAGTGATATTTAAAATATTGATATTCTCTTCCTGAATCTAAGATTCTGCTCCTCCCTGCATTATTACTCTCACTCTGGTCAGCTAGCCAGTTTTGAAAACTGTTCTCTCCAGATTTTAGAGCAAATTTTTCTTCATTTATTTAGGGATTCAAAATTGCAAATATTTTTGAGGGCAAGAAAGGTAATGAAAATGTCGACATTTGCCAAGAATAAGAGAGTAGGTCATACTTTTCAGACTTCAGTTTGAATTCAGCAGGCCCCAGTCAGCCCTTTTAAATGAAAGAATAGAATTGAGTAGGTTAGGACAGGAGAAGGCAATGACAACCCCCTCGAGTACTCTTGCCTGGAAAATTCCATGGATGGAGGAGCCTGGTAGGCTGCAGTCCATGGGGTTGCTAAGAGTCTGGCATGACTGAGCAACTTAACTTTCACTTTTCACTTTCATGCATTGGAGAAGGAAATGGCAACCAACTCCAGTGTTCTGGCCTAGAGAATCCCAGGGACGGGGGAGCCTGGTGGGCTGCCGTCTGTAGGGGTTGCGCAGAGTCGGACCCGACTGTAGCTACTTAGCAGCAGCAGCAGCTTCAACTGCTTGGCTTTATTTCTCATTTCTCCTTTAGCAGTTTTCAAAATCTTGTCACCAGGTAACAAACTGATACTGGCCTGTCAAAATGCTACTGTGTGAGGATGAAACATCAGAATCTTTTAGCTACTTTGAAAGCAAGGTAATCATGACAATAGGTGTAAAGATACACTCAATCCAACTTTATATACCCAGACTTCCCAACCTCCAGAATTATTTCCTCCTCAGTGGATATCTTGTTTTTCTTGCCCACTGGTAATCCTAAAAATAGATAACTTTCTTTTTCCTTAAATGAAAACAATATGCATTCAAAATATATATCTGAGATATCTTTCACAGCCCAAATTCTCAAACTAATCTTTTATAAGCATCATAATTGGGGACTTTTATTAGAGATAGCCTTTTCAAGCAAATATTCAGGATATCTGATAACACAGAAAACAATTCACAGTAGGAACTTTTTAAAAATGCAGTTTCTAAATCTGCTAGTTTCTAAAGGACAAGGTACTTGACATATGGAAAGGAAATATCCTACATCAACTTTCATCTTACTACTAACTGTTAAAGCTTAGAAGAAATAATAAAGTTGAGGAACAAAACTGTAAACACAGTGTATCAAACTATTTTTTCCTTCTCAAGACAAAGTAAATTTTTTTGCCTCCTCTTTCACAGTCAATACTCTCGATTTGTAATTTTCCAAATACATTACACACACACACACACACACACACACACACACACACACACACACGCTTCCCTAGTGGCTCAGATGATAATCTGCCTGTAATACAGGATACCTAGGTTTGATCCCTGGGTCAGGAAGATCCCCTGGAAGAAGAAATGATAATCCACTCCAATATTCTTGCCTGGAGTATTTCATGGACATAGGAGCCTGCCAGACTACAGTCCATGGGGTTGCAAAGAGTTGGACACGGCTGAGCAGCTAACATTTTCACTTCACTTTCATATGTATATAGTCTTTTAACACTTTTAAACATAAATATCAAGTTCAGGAGACTAAAACAGGTAGACAAATTTAGAAGGTAAAAACATGGATGAAAAGATTAGTTGCCACATTTTACAAATGATTGTCTGAACTCCTTCTCTGGCCATTCGTCTTGGTAGATAGTATTCCAATACCCCTTGCCACTTGGTCCAAGACGGTCTGAATCAATAAAACCACCATATTGTCCAGAAGATGGATCCTGCCACCAGCACTTTGGCCTTCCCGTGGGACCCATCCACAGTAGTCTGGGTCATTTTTGGATATTTGAAGAAAGTATTGGTGGAAATTTGCTTGGACAGGAAGCTCTTTCTTCAACTCTTCTGTGTTTCTCACATTCATTCTTTCATGCTGGGGTAAATCCTTGAGTTATGGAGCTGTTTGGCAAATCTCTTGATAATAATTCTTCTGTTCCATGTGAGAGAGGTAAAGCTTATGCAAGTTGATAGGCAGTCCAAGGCCGTTAAAGGAGGAGGAGGCAAACATTATTTTATACATTCTTTTGCCTTAGGACATGTTTCTTTTACACCCTGTACTGATACTGCAGCAATGTATCTTGCCTGAGACCTGGCCTTTCTTTAGGTTTGGAGCTAATGATCACCCAGCACAATAATATATCTCACTCATGGGTATGCTTTTCTTAGGCTCTATATTAATAATCAATAGCCTCAGATATGCAGATGACACTACCCTTATGGCAGAAACTGAAGAGGAACTAAAAAGCCTCTTGTTGAAAGTGGGAGAGGAGAGTGAAAAAGTTGGCTTAAAGCTCAACATTCAGAAAACTAAGATCATGGCATCTGGTCCCATCACTTCATGGGAAATAGATGGGGAGACAGTGGAAACAGTGTCAGACTTTATTTTTTGGGGGGCTCCAAAATCACTGCAGATGGTGATTGCAGCCATGAAATTAAAAGACGCTCACTCCTTGGAAGGAAAGCTATGACCAACCTAGATAGCATTTTAAAAAGCAGAGACATTACTTTGCCAACAAAGGTCCTTCTGGTCAAGGCTATGGTTTTTCCAGTGGTCATGTATGGATGTGAGAGTTCGACTGTGACGAAAGCTGAGTGCTGAAGAATTGATGCTTTTGAACTGTGTTGATGGAGAAGACTCTTGAGAGTCCCTTGGACTGCAAGGAGATCCAGCCAGTCCATCCTAAAGGAGATGAGTCCTGGGTGTTCATTTGAAGGACTGACACTGAAGCTGAAGCTCCAGTACTTTGGGCACCTTATGTGAAGAGTTGACTCATTGGAAAAGACCCTGGTGCTGGGAGGGATTGGGGGCAGGAGGAGAAGGGGACGACAGACAATGAGATGGCTGGATGGCATCACCAACTCGATGGGCATGGGTTTGGGTAGACTCCTGGAGTTTGTGATGGATAGGGAGGCCTGGCGTGCTGTGATTTATGGGGTCTCAAAGAGTCAGACATGACTGAGCAACTGGAATGATGTTAATAATTATAATTGTAACAAATTTTGCCTGAGAACCTGTTTTCTCAGCAACAATATATCTTGCCTAGAGACACATTGATTAGAACTGGCTCCTTCTGGCTAATCTTGAACTAAAGTTATCTCAAGATGTATACCTTGGGAAAGTGTCTGTTGGAACTTTTGCAACCTTGAGCAGCCAGTTGCTTTTTATCTATTTTCAGCAGCCAGCTGAAAAGTATATAATGCCCTGCTCAAACTGGTTAGGATGGATACTCTTTCTACCCCTTGCTGATGTCTATGTCAGAAGCCTTCCCTATCATTTCACTTTAATAAAATCTCTCCTACACAAAGCTCTGAGTGATGGAGACTGTGTCTTTGGTCTCAGGGTGAAATCTTCTCCTCTGAGGCCATGAACCCAACACTGACCACCATAAGCCATTATATCTGGCTGAGACATATTTTTATGTTTTTTTCCATTTCTCAGGGTGTGTAAACTATGTGGGATGATTTGTTTCCTGAACTGGTTCTTCTGACTCTTAACTTATGCCCATAGCCTGCTTCTTCCATCCACTAGTACATGATCTGAGTCAATTTATCTTAATATTAAGTAGACAGATAAAGAATCATTGGCTAGTGTCTAACTTTATAGTGAGAATACATTGTCTTATTACTTTGATCAGGTTTAAACCCACACCAAAAGCAAAGTATAATTGTTTGAAATTGAAATCTCACTCTTAACTAGTATAAATTAATGTTTTCTGTGTTTAATAGATGATATCTCAGTGACTAGTAAGGAACTGTTAATTCTTTTGGTTGATATGGCTTTTTCTTAAGTAATTATTTTATAATTAGCACTCATTTATAGTAATGAAGTGTCTTACTAATGAAAAAATACTGAATAATGTATCAACTAATAGCATATGTCAAATTAATGATTTAGTGCAATTTGAGAGTAATAATTAAATTCAAGTTATTTTGACTCTGACTTTGAAATACATCATGAACAAAAAAATCTGGTGTACATGGATGGCATTTTTACAGGAAAATAATGCATTTATATTTCAAAAACAGAGATATAAATACTCCAAGTATGCTATGGAAAAAAATCTACTTTTTGCTGATTTACTATGTGTTTAGGACATATGAGCTGCACAATTGGAATCAAGATTGCCAGGGGGAAATAATAACCTCAGATATGCAGATGACACTACCCTTATGGCAGAAACTGAAGAGGAACTAAAAAGCCTCTTGTTGAAAGTGGAAGAGGAGAGTGAAAAAGTTGGCTTAAAGCTCAACATTCAGAAAACTAAGATCATGGCATCCGGTCCCATCACTTCATGGGAAATAGATGGGGAGACAGTGGAAACAGTGTCAGACTTTATTTTTTCGGCTCCAAACTCACTGCAGATGGTGATTGCAGCCATGAAATTAAAAGATGCTTACTCCTTGGAAGGAAAGTTATGACCAACCTAGATAGCATATTAAAAAGCAGAGACATTACTTTGCCAACAAAGGTCCGTCTGGTCAAGGCTATGGTTTTTCCACTGGTCATGTATGGATGTGAGAGTTGGACTGTGAAGAAAGTTGAGCACTGAAGAATTGATGCTTTTGAACTGTGGTGTTGGAGAAGACTCTTGAGAGTCCCTTGGACTGCAAGGAGATCCAACCAGTCCATCCTAAAGGAGATCAGTCCTGGGTGTTCATTGGAAGGACTGATGCTGAAGCTCCAGTACTTTGGGCACCTTATGTGAAGAGTTGACTCATTGGAAAAGACCCTGATGCTGGGAGGGATTGGGGGCAAGAGAAGAAGGGGACAACAGACAATGAGATGGCTGGATGTCATCACCGACTCGATAGGCATGAGTTTGAGTAAACTCCGGGAGTTGGTGATGGACAGGGAGACTTGGCATGCTGCAGTTCATGGGGTCGCAAAGAGTTGGACATGACTGAGCAACTGAACTGAACTGAGCTGAACTGAGGACATATGAATCTAACTAGGTAAACATTTCAACCATTCAACCCTGTTAATGTCATTAAATGTTATACAACCTAATATATTCTGTGTTTGAAATGTTAACGTTAATGATCATCATCATCACTATTCTGATGCACCAATCACAACTCAGGACATGGGTGTAAGGCTGATCAAAACATTTAACCCTAAGTTTATTTCACTGTTGGTGACAGAAATGCGTTTCCTTTACCAGATCCTATCATTTCAATCTAGCGATTTAAGAACTTGGCATTTCATAGACATACAATACATATTAAGGCTAGTAGGCAATTAAAAATATAACAATTTAAAATAATTTGAGGAGAACTATCAGTATCAAATGAGAGAATATTTACAGCACATGTATAATCATGATCTAATTGTAATCAGTAAAGGCATTTATTTGGGAGGGAAGGATCAACAGGGACGGACTTGTGAAGTTGGCTCAAATGACTGCAGGCTTACAGCTGTGTGTGTGTGTGTGTGTACAACTGAACTTGGCTATACACTTGAAACTAACACCGCATTCTAAATCAACTATAAGTTAATTTTTAAAAAAAACGAAGAAACCTGCCAGCCTTGTCACGCTCTAGTTGGCTAAACAGCAAATCCTGTTGATTTCAAATATCTATTAATCCTTCCCCCTCTCCATTCTCAGCAAAACAAGGGCAGTCCACTTGCCTACTGCCTACTTCTTGGAGTGAGGCAAAATCTTCATTGACTCCCAGTCTGCTGTCCTTAAACCCATTCTCCAAACTCCTGACTACAGGATGGAAAATGAAACACTGACCATCTTTACTGGCTCAACATACTTCAGGTGTTGCCACAGCTTGAAAAGTAAGGTCCAGGCTCTATGACTCTTCATGTCCTCTTTACTGCCTTGTTCTTTAACTGTATTACCCCCACCACCACTTTCAGAATTAAACTTCACACTCTACAGATACAGGATTCCATGCAGCTTTCCACAAACATCAAACTATGTGGTCTGCACTGACACAATTTCTTCTTTCCTTTCTTTTCTATATCACTGATCTCATCCATCAAGAGACCAACATATGTATGACATTATTTCTTTTAACAGGTTGTAAACTGGCAACCATCAAAGAATACATCAGATGGAGTTGGGTACTCTCACTGCAATCTAAATATACCTCTCCCACAGTTTTAAACAGGCATATTAAATTATCACATGTATGTGTCTAACACCAAGCTGTGGCATACCTCAGAGATTTTGTGGGCATAGTTCCAGGTCACTGAAAGAAATCAAATATCCCAACAAAGTGAGTCACACAAAATATTTGGTTTCTCAGTATATATAAAAGTTATGTTTATACTGTGTGCTATGCTTAGTCACTCCGTCGTGTCCGACTCTTTGCAACCCCATGGACTGTAGCCCGCCAGGCTCCTCTGTCCATGGAAATTCTCCAGGCAAGAATACCGGAGTGAGTTGCCATGCCCTCCGCCAGGGGATCTTCCCAACCCAGGGATCAAACCCTAGTCTCCCACATTGCAGGCAGATTCTTTACCATCCAAGCCACCAGGGAAGCCCGTTTATACTATACTACAGTCTATTAAGTGTGCTATAGCAATTTGTTTAAAATGATGTACATACTTATATTAAAAAATAATTTATTGTCAAAAAATGCCAACCATCTACTGGGGAGAAGAGGGGGAGGGATAAGTTGGGAGATTGGGATTGACAGATACATATCAAGTAGCTCAGTGGTAAAGAATCTGCCTGCCAATGCAGGAAACAGAAGAGACACAGATTCGATCCCTGGGTTGGGAAGATTCTCTGGAGTAGCAAATGTCAACCCACTCCAATATTCTTGCCCAGGAATTCCTATGGATAGAGAAGCCTGGCAGTCTACAGTCCATAGAGTCACAAAGAGTCAGATATGATGGAGCACACAAGCTTGATCACGTGTGATATATGCAATAGATAATGAATAAAAACCTAATTTATAGCACTGGGAGCTATCCTCAATACGCTGTAAAGATCTATATGGGGAAAGAATCTAAAAAGAGGTGATACATGTACATGTGTAACTGATTCTTTTTGCTGTATACTTGAAACTAACACAACACTGTAAATCAACTATACTCCAATACATTTTATTTAAATGCTATCATCTGAAAACACAGGGTTGCTACAAACTTTGAACTTGTAAAAAAAACAGTATTTTGAAGCTCAGTAAAGCAAAGTATAATAAGATGACATCTATCAGTACATAGCTGGACAAAAAGAGTCAGTCATGCCCAATTTCTCTTTCTAGCTTTGATATCTAGCAGTTCACTTCTAAATGTAAGACCAGAAACTATAAAACTCCTAGAAGAAAACATAGGCAAAACACTCTCTGACATAAATCACAGAATGATCCTCTATGACCCACCTCCCCGAGTAATGGAAATAAAAGCAAAAATAAACAAACGGGACCTAATTAAACTTAAAAGCTTTTGCACAATGAAGGAAACTATAAGCAAGGTGAAAAGACAGACTTCAGAATGGGAGAAAATAATAGAAAATGAAGCAACTGACAAAGAATTAATCTCAAAAATATACAAGCAACTCATGCAGCTCAATAGCAGAAAAATAAATTACCCAATCAAAAAATGAGCCAAGGAACTAAACAGACATGTCTCCAAAGAAGACACACAGATGGCTAACAAACACATGAAAAGACGCTCAACATCACTCATTATCAGAGAAATGCAAATCAAAACCACAATGAGGTACCATCTCATGCCAGTCAGAATGGCTGCTATCCAAAATTCTACAAGCAATAAACGCTGGAGAGGGTGAGAAGAAAAGGGAACCCTCTTACACTGTTGGTGGGAATGCAAACTAGTACAGCTGCTATAGAGAACAGTGTGGAGATTCCTTACAAAACTGGGAATAGAACTACCATTCAACCCAGCAATCCCACTGCTGGGCATACACACCAAAATTGAAAGAAACTGAAAGAGACATACACACCAAAGGGCATACACACCAAAATTGAAAGAAACCAAAATTGAAAGAGACACATGTACCGCAATGTTCATCGCAGCACTGCTTACGATAGCCAGGACACGGAAAAATCCTAGATGCCCATCAGCAGACAAATGGATAAGAAAGCTGTGGTACATATACACAATGGAATATTCAGTTCACTTCAGTCACTCAGTCGTGTCCGACTCTTTGAGACCCCATGAATCGCAGCACTCCAGGCCTCCCTGTCCATCACCAACTTCCAGAGTTTACTCAAATTCATGTCCATCGAGTCAGTGATGCCATCCAGCCATCTCATCATCTGTCGTCCCCTTCTCCTCCTGCCCCCAATCCCTCCAAGCATCAGGGTCTTTTCCAATGAGTCAACTCTTCACATCAGGTGGCCAAAGTACTGGAGTTTCAGCTTCAGCATCAGTCCTTCCAATGAACACCCAGGACTGATCTCCTTTACGATGGACTGGATGGATCTCCTTGCAGTCCAAGGGATTCTCAAGAGTTTTCTCCAACACCACAGTTCAAAAGCATCAATTCTTCAGCACTCAGCTTTCTTCACAGTCCAACTCTCACAACAATACATGACCACTGGAAAAACCATAGCCTTGACCAGACGGACCTTTGTTGGCAAAGTAATGTCTCTGCTTTTTAATATGCTATCTAGGTTGGTCATAACTCCTTCCCAGGAGTAAGCGTCTTTTAATTTCATGGCTGCAATCACCATCTGCAGTGAGTTTGAAGCCCCAAAAAATAAAGTCTGACACTGTTTCCACTGTCTCCCCATCTATTTCCCATGAAGTGATGGGACCAGATGCCATGATCTTAGTTTTCTGAATGCTGAGCTTTAAGCCAACTTTTTCACTCTCCTCTTCCACTTTCATCAAGAGGCTTTTTAGTTCCTCTTCACTTTCTGCCATAAGGGTGGTGTCATCTGCATATCTGAGGTTATTGATATTTCTCCCGGTAATCTTGATTCCAGCTTGTGCTTCTTCCAGTCCAGCGTTTCTCATGACGTACTCTGCATGTAAGTTAAAAAAGCAGGGTGACAATATACAGCCTTGACGTCCTCCTCTTCCTATTTGGAACCAGTCTATTGTTCCATGTCCAGTTCTAACTGTTGCTCCCTGACCTGCATATAGCTTTCTCAAGAGGTGAGTCAGGTGTTCCAGTATTCCCATCTCTTTCAAAATTTTCCACAGTTTATTGTGATCCACACAGTCAAAGGCTTTGGCATAGTCAATAAAGGAGAAATAGATGTTTTTCTGGAACTCTCTTGCTTTTTCAATGATATTGAATGGTTTGCCATGGAAACAAACAGAGATCATTCTGGCATTTTTGAGATTGCATCCAAGTACTGCATTTTGGACTCTTTATTGATCATGATGGCTACTCCATTTCTTCTAAGGGATTCCTGCCCACAGTAGTAGATATAATGGTCATCTGAGTTAAATTCACCCATTACAGTATATTTTAGTTCACTGATTCCTAGAATGTTGTCGTTCATTCTTGCCATCTCCTGTTTGACCACTTCCAATTTGCCTTGATTCGTGGACCTAATATTCCAGGTTCCTATGCAATATTGCTCTTTACAGCATCGGACCTTGCTTCGAACACCAGTCACATCCACAGCTGGGTATTGTTTCTGCTTTGGCTCCATCCCTTCATTCTTTCTGGAGTTATTTCTCCACTGATCTCCAGTAGCATATTGGGCACCTAGTGACCTGGGGAGTTCCTCTTTCAGTATCCTATCATTTTGCTTTTTCATACTGTTCATGGGGTTCTCAAGGCAAGAATGCTGAAGTGGTTTGCCATTCCCTTCTCCAGTGGACCACATTCTGTGGACCTCTCCACCAAGACCCATCCGTCTTGGGTGGCCCCACATGGCATGGCTTAGTTTCACTGAGTTAGACAAGACTGTGGTCCTGTGATCAGATTGGCTAGTTTTCTGTGATTACTGTATCAGTGTGCCGCCCTTTGATGCTCTCTCGCAACACCTACTGTCTTACTTGGGTTTCTGTTACCTTGGATGACGGGTATCTCCTCACGGCTGCCCCTCCTGACCTTGAACGTGGAGTAGCTCCTCTCGGCCCTCCTGCACCCACACAGCTACTCAGCTATTTAAAAGAATGTTTTTGAATCAGTTCTAATGAGGTGGGTGAAACTGGAGCCTATTATACAGAGTGAATTAAGTCAGAAAGAAAAACACCAATACATTATATTGATGCATATATATGGAATTTATCAAGATGGTAATGATAACCCTATATGCAAGACAGCAAAAGAGACACAGATATAAGGAACAGACTTTTGGACTCTGTGGGAGAAGGGGAGGGTGGGATGATTTGAGAGAATAGCATTGAAACATATATATTACCATATGTGAAATAGATCACCAGTCCAAGTTCGATGCATGAAACAGGGCATTCAAAGCCGGTGCACTGGGAAGACCCAGAGGGATGGGATGGGGAGGGAGGTGGGAGGGGGTTAGGGATGGGGACACATGTACACCCATGGCTGATTCATGTCATTTTATGGCAAAAACCACTACAATATTGTAAAGTAATAAGCCTCCAATTAAAATAAACAAATTAACTAAAAAAAAAGAATTTGATTGAACTCACTGAAATGAAGTTAAAGACACAAATATGTATATGTTCACACCTGCACATACAAACATGCACACATGAGTGAAATAGAGATTATTTCAGTTAAAAGCAGCACATGTAAGAAAACTAAAACATTTAGTAAACTGAAAGCTATGTGTGTAACATTCCCTTGCACATATGTACCACGGGTTCTTTATCCAATCGCCCAATGAGGGATGTCTAGCTTGTTTCCATGGCGTAGCTCTTGTAAATAGTGCTGCGGTGAACATTGCACTTGCAGGGAAGCAATGGAGACGCTGACGTAGAGAACAGACTTATGGACACTTTGGGTGGGGGGCGGGCTGGAGAGGGCGGGATGTACGGTGAGAGTAACATGGAAACATGTATTACCATATGTAAAATAGATAACTAATGGGAATTTGTTGTATGACTCAGGGAACTCAAAATAGGGCTCCGTAACAACCTAGAGGGATGGGCTAGGGAGGGATATGGGAGAGGGGCTCATGGGGGGACGTAGGTACACCTATGACTGATTTATGTTGATGTATGGCAGAAACCAACACAATACTGTGATGCAATTATCCTCCAATTTAAAAATGAATAAATTTAATTTTTAAAAAAGCTACATGTGAATAGTGAATGCAGCTTGCTCAAAACATGATTTGTGTTTAGGTTGCCTTATTTGAAAAATATGTGACAGTTTCAACTCTAGCTTTCCTTGTCAACACCAAAAGGACTACCTTCAGTTCTGGGTGAAGAGAGAGAAAGGTTATGAAAATTAGTGTTGAAATTGCCACATGTCATCCAAGGCACCAATCACCTCTCTAACCCTGTCTCCTCTTTGTGAAAAATGAGAAAATTAGGCCTCTAAGGGCCCTTCAGATTTCTCTGGTGGCTCAGATGGCAAAGAATATGACTTAAATTCAGGAGACCAGGGTTCGAACCATGGCTCGGGAAGATCCCTGGAGAAGGAAATGTCTACCCGCTCCTGTATTCTTACCTAGAGAATTCCATGGACAGAGGAGCCTGGCGGGCTACAGTTCACGGGGTTGCATAGAGTAAGACACAATTGAGAGACTAACATTTTCACATGACTTCCACAGTGGCCCAGTGGCTAAGACTCCACACTCCCCATGCAGGGGCCTGGGTTCAATCCCTGGTCAGGGAACTACATCCCACATGCACAACTAAGGATTCAAGTGCTGCAACCAAGACCTGGTGCAGCCTAATAAATAAATAATTTGGGAAGCCCCTGGTGGCTCAGTGGTAAAGAATCTGTCTATAAATGCAAAAGACCTGGGTTTGATCCCTGGGTTGGGAACATACCCTGGAGAAGGAAATGGCAACCCACTCCAGTATTCTTGCCTGGGAAATCCTATGGACAGAGGAGTCTGACATGCTATAGTCCATGGGGTTGCAAAAGAGTCAGACATGACTAGTGAATAAATGACAACAAGAGTACTACTGGATCTAAGATTCTACAATTCAAAGCTTTGTCTATATGATGCAGAGAAGAGGTGGATACGTGAGGTGGAGGAAAACAGTGAGAGGAAGAAGACAAAACCCACAAAACTCACATCCTGATTCATCCTACTTGCACCTATTAAGTGTGCTTTTGATTAAAGCGGTTGCATGAAATTTAGTTTCAAAATGCATGAGTATTTATACTACATTACAGAAATAAGTAGGGAATGTGAATTTTTTTTAATATGTTCTATTTGTTTAAAATCTGATAGATGTTACATGATAAGACAGCCCTCATAAGGCTAAGGATAAGAATAGAGATAATGATAGCCAATGAAACAACTGACAGAGAATTAATTTCCAAAATATACAAGCAGCTCATACAGCTCAATAACAGAAAAATGAAGAACCCACTCAAAAAATGGGCAAAAGACCTAAACAGACATTCTCAAAATAAGACACAGATGGCTCATAAACACATGAAAAGATGCTCAACTTCACTCATTATTAGAGAAACGCAGATCAAAACCACAATGAGGTATTGTCTTACACAGGTCAGAAAGGCCATCATCCGAAACTCTACAAACAATAAATGCTGGAGAAGGTGTGGAGGAAAAGGACCCACTGTTGGTGGGAATGCAAACTGGTACAGCCGCTATGGAGAACAGTGTGGAGATTCCTTAAAAAACCGGAAATAGAACTGCCATACGACCCAGCAATCCCACTGCTGGATATACATCCTGAGGAAACCAGAACTGAAAGAGACACATGTACCCCAATATTCACTGTAGCCTATTTACAATAGTTAGGATGTGGAAGCAACCTAGTTCTCCACTGGCAGGTGAATGGATTTGGAAGTTGTGGTACACATATACAATGGAATATTAATCAGCTATAAAAAGCAATGCATTTGAGTCAGTTCTAATGAGGTGGATGAACTGGAGCCTATCATACAGAGTGAAGTAAGTCAGAAAGAGAAAGACAAATACGGTATACTAACACACAGATACTGTATATTTGAAAGACAAATACTAACACATGTATATGGAATTTAGAAAGACGGTACTGATGATCCTACGTGCAGTGCAGAAAAGGAGACACAGATGTAGGGAACAGACTTTTGGACTCAGTGGGAGAAAGCAGGGGTGAGATGATTTGAGAGAATAGCACTGAAACATGTATATTACCATATGTAAAACAGATGACCAGAGCAAGTTTGATGCATGACATAGGGTACCCAAAGCTGGTGCTCTGGGACAACCCAGAGGGATAGGGTGGGGAGGAAGGTGGGAAGGGGATTCAGGATGGGGGGGACACATGTATCCCTGTGGCCAATTCATGTTGATATATGGCAATGCCCATCACAATACTGCAAAGTAGTTATTCTCCAATTAAAATAAAATAGTTGAAAAAAATAAACACTGTCCATAAATGTTAATGATTTTATTTTCATTTTTCTTTCCTCAAGGTAAAATAACTGCATTAAGTTAATGTTTGAACCTGGTATGGCTTTGGTTCCTAATGCAGCTGTGCTCAGGACATCAATGGGATAAAGCAGAGATGTCAGTGCACCTTTATTTGGTCAGTCATGTTACAAAGAAGTGTTCCAGTCTTCATATTTTTCTATGGGAAGTTGTGAGTGCCGTTAAAAATATATGGGCTTGCTATGGCTCTCAGTGGTACTTAGTGCATTATGGTGTATTTTGCTGATGTGCAGTAAATGACTGTTTACTAGCTGAATCGTTAGCATACTAGTAAAAATGTGCTATGTAGAACATAGTGGTATAGTTTTAAGAGCACCATCAATGACCAAGAATATATGGAAAAGTGACTTTTATGACTGATAGCATAGTGGTCTCAGCCATGTAGGGACACTGTAGAGGAACCCATTTTTCTTTTCTATAAGGAGCATATGCCTGTTGAAAAGATGCAGACAGTAGAGTATGGGTCAAATAAAAATAGAAATAACACTTGCCTTTCCATCTCATCTCCAAAATAACTTCCCAGATACAACCACTGATGACAACTTGGTCTATAAGGGTCTGCATATTTTCTACGCCATTGTAATTGAATGGCATAGAAAAATGCTAACAGAAGTTTTCCTGCTGTTCTGGAATAGTTGGTGGCCAGAGATGAGGGCAAATGGGTGCAAGCCAACTATTGGCATGGTTAAGTGATTCTATTTCCTAATGTGGGGAACTGAAACAAGATGAAATTATCTTCCTAACTCAGAGTATTTTTCTTTTAATTGATGAAACATAAGCAGACATGGTCTACATTTATAAGTTACTACACAAACAGGACATTATTCTGATTCCTAAAAATAAATAAATTAATTAAAAAATTGAAACTATCATGCCCCAAAATCAAGAAGTCCTAAAGCCTAAGAAAATATACCAGATTTAGATATGTTAATTAAATTGAATGTAAACTTTTTGATTAAATCAGTGCCTGCTCAATAAAATGCCTGCTCAACTAAAGAGTATTCAGTAAATAAAAATAGATTTTAACATTTCATAAACTGTTCATGAAATCACCAAGTGATGGATTAGACATCTATTAAAATTGATTATATTTTTTTCTTCTTGTTTCAAAAAATTTACTTGAACTTCAGAACATAATAATATTCTGTGCATTACTACTGCAGGAAGAAAGGCACACAGGAGTACGGAAAATAATGCGCCTAAAATGAAAGTGTCACCATCAGCTTGTAAAGCTGTAACTTTTCAAAACTTTACATATTTTATTACATCTTTTACAGGAGAATGTAGGAGATAGAGAAAAATCAAAGATCCAGGAGGTATTTTTCACTAGGAGATAAACTGCGAGAGTTGAAAGATAAAAAACGCTAAGCACTGAAGAATTGATGCTTTTAAACTGTGGTGTTGGAGAAGATTCTTGGGAGTCTCCTGGACTGTAAGGGGATCAAACAAGTCAATCCTATAGGAAATCAACCCTGAATGTTCATTGGAAGGACTGATGCTGAAGCTCCAATACTTTGGCCACCTGATGAGAAGAGTTGATTCATTGGAAAAGATTGATGCTGGGAAAGTTGAGAGCAGAAGGGACAGGGGGTGACAGAGGATGAGATGGTTAGACAGCATCACCAACTCAATAGACATGAATATGAGCAAACACCAAGAGACAGTGAAGGACCAGGGAGCCCGGCATACTGTGGTCCGTGGGATTGCAAAGAGTCAAACGTGACTTAACAACTGAACAACAAATGAAACTAGGAGATAGAATCCCTACACATACTAATACAAGAATTTTATCTTCATGTTCTTGAATTTTCCAGGCAAGAGTACTGGAGTGGGTTGCCATTTCCTTCCCCCGGGAATCTTCCCAACCCAGGGATTGAACCTGGTTCTCCCGCATTGCAGGTAGACGCTTTGCCATCTGAGCCATCAGGGAAGCCCTTATAATGGATTGTGTTCTCCTAAATTCATATGCTGAACTCCAATCCCAAAAAAACGAAATGCCAAAGAATGGTCAAACTACCGCACAATTACACTCATCTCACACGCTAGTAAAGTAATGCTCAAAATTCTCCAAGCCAGGCTTCATCAATACGTGAACCATGAACTTCCAGATGTTCAAGCTGGTTTTAGAAAAGGCAGAGGAACCAGAGATCAAATTGTCAACATCTGCTGGATCATCGAAAAAGCAAGAGAGTTCCAGAAAAACATCTATAACTGCTTTATTGACTATGCCAAAGTCTTTGACTGTGTAGATCACAATAAACTGTGGAAAATTCTGAAAGAGATGGAATACCAGACCACCTGACCTGCCTCTTGAGAAACATGTATGTAGGTCAGGAAGCAACAGTTAGAACTGGACATGGAACAACAGACTGGTTCCAGATAGGAAAAGGAGGATGTCAAGGCTGTATATTGTCACCTTGCTTATTTAACTTATATGCAGAGTACATCATGAGAAATGCTGGATGGGATGAAACACAAGCTAGAATCAAGATAGCTGGGGAGAAATATCAATAACCTCATATGCAGATGACACCACCCTTATGGCAGAAAGTGAAGAACTAAAGAACCTCTTGATGAAAGTGAAAGAGGAGAGTGAAAAAGTTGGCTTAAAGCTCAACATTCAGAAAACTAAGATCATGGTATCTGGCCCCATCACTTTATGACAAATAGATGGAGAAACAGTGAAAACAGTGTCAGATTTTATTTTGGGGGGCTCCAAAATCACTGCAGATGGTGATTGCAGCCATGAAATGAAAAGACGCTTACTCCTTAGAAGGAAAGTTAAGACCAACCTAGACAGCATATTAAAAAGCAGAGACACTACTTTGTCAACAAAGCTCTGTCTAATCAAGGCTATTGTTTTTCAGTAGTCATGCATGGATGTGAGAGTTGGACTATAAAGAAAGCTGAGCACCAAAGAATTGATACTTTTGAACTGTGGTGTTGGAGAAGACTCTGGAGAGTCCTGTGGACTGCAAGGAGATCCAACCAGTCCATCCTAAAGAAGATCAGTCCTGGGTGTTCATTGGAAGGACTGATGTTGAAGCTGAAACTCCAATACTCTGGTCACCTGATGTGAAGAGCTGACCCATTTGAAAAAACCCTGATGCTGGGAAAGATTGAGGGCGGGAGGAGAAGGGGATGATGGAGGATGAGATGGTTGGATGGCAGCACCAACTCAATGGACATGAGTTTGAGTAGGCTCCGGGAGTTGGTGATGGACAGGAGGCCAGATGTGCTGCAGTTCATGGGGTAGCAAAGAGTCATACAGGACTGAGAGACTGAACTGAACTCCTAGTGGGATGGTATTAGAAGGTGGGGCCTTTGGGAGGTAAGTAGATGACATCATAGGGCGGAGCACTCATGGATGGGATTCCTGCTCTTCCAAGTAAGGAGAAAGATTGCTTCAGTCATTCTGTTCTCTGCCTTGTGAAGAGGTAAAATGTCAGGGGTCTGCAGCCTGGAAAACCTGAATGTTCTGGACCATGATCTTGGACTTCTAGCCTCCAGAACTGTGGGATATAAATTGATGCTGTTTATTATTTAGCCAGTGTATGGTGTTTTGTTATAGCAGCTGCAACAGACTGAGACAGTCCTATAGCAATACATCCTTGACACACATACATCTTTACATATATATTAATGTTTAGTTGCTACATAGTCACACATTTAGCAATACATTTCTAAATACATAATGGGGATGAATGGAGGAAAGTTATTCTTTCCCTAATGGCTTCAGGCTTCACTAATTATTTCTTTTTTAACATCATTTCTTCAAGTCTGGAAGCTCACAGTGGCTTGAGGAATCCTGAATTCCTGCTCAGATCATCCTCAGTTTGGGGTGTTGAGCAAGACATGGCCTCTCCAAATTTATAGGAATCATCATTGGATAAGTTGTTCAGAGCAGAATCAGGGCCACTGGAGTGGTTATTTCTCATCGCAACTTGCTTTGAGTCAAGGCACACGGAGGAGGAGACCCAGGCCTGCCCTCATGGAAAGACCCCTCTGGCAGAGGAGTCAGAACACTTGGATGTCAGCAATCTGCATCCAGTGTAAGTCGAAGTGAGATGTAGGGACCAAACAAGGTGCCATGGGTCTCCAGGTAAGGGCAGAGGGGTGACTTCCCAGCAAAGAAGACTGTCTTCAAGACATGGAGGTTTGCTAGACTCCATTCTTCATGTTGCAAAACTACACCAGCTATAAGGAGTCGGGCTGGGGTGCTGAGGGGTGCATAGCACAGTGAAGATTGAGACTGAAGGGCTCAGAGAAGCCTGGAGCAGCAGGTTTCCAAAGAGATCTGGAAACTCCAGCTAACTCAGTTGCAGGAAACACGGAAATAAAAAATGGTTGGAACAGAGCGTCACCAAGCAGCCAAAGGGAACAAGCAGAGGGGAAGGTCACGACCACAGCTGAACCTGATGCCAGGGTTGAGGAGCCCAGTTACTTCCTCTGCATCTAGGGAGACTGAGGTCCAGAAAGAAGGGACTTGTCTTTTGAAGATGAAAGCAGGGCTGGGGGGCTTGGGCAAGCAATGGAAAGCCTGTCCTTAGTCTCTGAGGACAAGCAAGTGGTCACATCAGTGCTGCTGGGTCTGGGAACAGCCAGGGATTAGCTTTGAGGATGGAGGGCTAAAAATCAGTGGCAGCGTTCATTTTGATCAGTCCCTGCCACCCCCTCTCCTTCTCCCATCCTCCCCTGCCTCCCCCGGGGGCCCTCCTAACACCTGCTGCATCAGGCAGACCCTACACCTGCTCCGGCATTACACAGTGAGGTCACCATCCAGGCAGGATGGGTGGTGGGGGTGATGCACAGCCTGTGGCTAGCAGGGGCAGACTTCTGCCCTTGCACTTGTGTTTCTGCAGCAGCCTGGAGCCCATCTCCAGGGACATTTCCCCACCGCCCCATCTCAGCCTGGGCACATGCAGAGTCAGTCTGTAGGTGCAAGTCCATAAGGGGACAAAGCACCATTTGCAACAGTGTGCATGGACTTGGAGGGCGTGATGCTAAGTGAAATAAGTCAGACGGAGAAAGACAAATACTCCATCATATCACTTATATGTAGAATCAAAATACAACAAATCAGTGAATATAACAAAAAAGAAGTAGTCTCACAGATACAGAGGACAAGCTAGTGGTGACCAATATGGGGGAGGGGATTAAGAGGTGCAAACTATTAGGTATAAAATAAACTACAATGACAAATTGTACAACATGGGGAATACAGCCAATATTTTATAATAACCATAAATGGAGTTTGACTTTTAAAATTGTGAATCACATGTTATGTACTTGTAACTTACATGATATTATACAGCAACTATGCTTCAGTTTATAAAGGGGGCCAGGTTTAAAAAGCAGAAGCCATGATCTGCAAGTCCCAGACATGGGGGTCTAGGTAGTCAGGGCCCTGTGGCTCTACTGCTGGCCACAGATATTCCTGCTCTGTTCCCATCTGATCACTCCTACCTCCAGTAAGCACTGTCCACCAGCAATTTGTACTGTACTTTTACAGAACTAAATATTCAAAAATGCCAAAAACCATATTCAGCACTACATTATTTTCATAGATTTTAGTTTTATAAGTATGAACATCCATTTAAATTTCCCAAACTGCCATTGTGAGAAACTGAAAATTGTATTATTCATTGACAGCCAAAATTGAGAGGGATGATGCATAAATTAGCCTCAAAATACTTTTTTAAAGTATTTTAAAAGCATGTCTTTTCCAAGATAGTATTACTCTGTGAAACTGACCTGTAACTCTGATCTCCATAATCTGTCTAGTTTTTAAGGACATTAATGCTTAGTCATTAGACTGGGGGGGGGAAAGAAAAAAAAAAAGGCATCATGAATGATAATTTCAGAATCAGCCTGTGACCCATTACACCTCAGTGGATTTGGCGGCTGATCTTTTCTCATTGTGGTGTAACCCCAGCATCCCTGGTTCATTTAATTCTTTAAACTTTAATTAAAAACAGCAGGAAAAGCCAAGAAGATAAAGCAGATGAAAATCCCTTTATAGCCTGGAGTTCAATGAACAGCAGTTTGAGGAGATGAGGAAAATTTTGCTCAAGTATGAATATGATCCATGAAAATTTATTTCTTGTGGACTATCATTTTACAGAGGAAAATCATATCAATCTTCTGTCTTGTTGCACCAGACATACCAGAATCAAGCTATCTGAAAAGTCTGTGTATCAGATATACAATGTTCTTTTACCTAGCTTGTAAAAGAGCTTTTTTTTTTTTTTTTTCCCTCCTGCAGTATTATTTAAGCTTGTTGCTGAATTTCCTCTACTGTGGTATCAGATTCATAATTTTGCAATGTGGTCTGAACTGAATGATGTGACAATTTCCATAATATAGCAAATAAGAGGATTTAGCTATAGGTTTGTTGAAGGGTGAGTTAACCTTCCTGAAATATCCTATGCTATGGAAGTGATCTGGGTGCAACATAATTGTAAGTAGAATTGGGATCCAGAGTTAATATAAATGAGACTATCACCTAGCTGGGTGCCCTGTACATAAGATGTATTCAATAAATGTTTTCTCCATAAATAAATGACTACATGAATGAAGTATTGGGGGAGGTAGAAAAGACTAATCCAAGACTAATGATGTGGTATAATAAACCACACTGGATTGTAATCTCCTGAATGTATTCATATTCAAGAAGATATTCATATGGCCCTAAAACCCAAAAGTACACTGAGCATAATTTAAATACCAAATAAATATAACATTATTTTTCAAACATATATACATAACCTGATGATGAATAAAATAACTTACATAAGTTATAAAATTCAGAGTAACCTGGACCATTATTTACTTCTCTCATCAATGCACAGAAATAGTACTAGTACACATTTTCCATATTTTAAGGGTTTTCCCAATGGCTCAGCAGGAAAAGATCTGCCTGCCATGCAGGAGACACAGGAGATGTGGGTTTGATCCCTGGGTTCGGAAGATCCCCTGGAGAAGGAAATGCAACCCACTTTAGTGTTCTTGCCTGAAAAACCACATGGACAGAGGAGCCTGGCAGGCTACAGTCCAAAGGGTTTTTTTTTCCAAAGAGTTGGACACAACTGAGCACCTAAGAACATATAGGCCATGAAATATTCTCAAAACATGACCAAGACTGTCCTTTTACCCATGGTTATTGGCTCAGGTACTGGCTGTGTTTCGTGTGTATTTTCTTGCTTTGCTCACATACTAGGTTGGATGCATATCTCTGTTTTGGAAATGTGAAGAGTGGGGTACAAGGCGGTTACATAACAAGGAAGCATTTTTTAGGAAGTGAGTTAATATTTTGTTAAGCATCTGGATGATGCTGGGGCTGTGTTACCTGGCAACCAAACACGGCCGTTGCCCTGAAACCACGCACACTCGAGTTGGGAGACAGTTAAACAGAACGCGATGGGGACAGAGGTGCTGGGGGAAAACTCAGACAGCACAGCGCGTGGCTTGAAGTGGCCGGCAGGGACGATTTCTGGGGGAAAGGACAGTGAAGCCAAGACCTGAGGTTTAAGTCAAACTTTTCTGTGTTAGGGGAGCTTGAAGGAGGGTGGTCATTCCAGACAAAGAAAACACAAATTCAAATGCAGAGTGAGGCCTGCTTGGAGGACCTGGAAATGAGGAAGGGTTGATATTATGTAATATGGGGATGGCAGGGATGTGTCTGAATGGTCAGCTATTGAGGAGGTATTTGTATAGTGGTTGGTAATAAACATGGAGGTATATATAAAATGGAGGGTTACCTTTCTAACAAGACTCCCCCATCTTCTAGGAAGGATCCTGTACAAAGGGGTGACCCAGTAGAAAGGGTGCTTTCCCCACGTGATGATTCTGTCCTGTAGCCAGTTGGGAGCTCCCTGGGCAGCTTGCATGTTAAGTCACTTTACTCATATCAACTGTTTGTGACTCCATGGACTGTAGCCCACCAGGCGCCTCTGTCCATGGGATTCTCCAGGCAAGCATACTGGAGTGGGGTTGCCATGCCCTCCTCCAGGGGATCTTCCCGACCCAGGGATCGAACCTGCATCTCTTCCATCTCCTACGTTAGCAGATGGGTTCTTTACCACTAGCTCCACCTGGAGCAGCACCTCACCCAAACTAATGTCTTTTGTGGGATTTCTGAAGCTGGTGTGTACAAATCCTTTCCTTCCTGGTGGTTCTAAGTCCATGACACATAACAGCTTTATGTTCCGTCTCAAAGAAAAGAAGAAAATCTGGAGTAAGAGAGAAGTAGGGGCTTCCCAGGTGGTGCAGTCGTAAAGGATCCACCTGCCAATGCAGGAGACCCATGGGTTTGAGCCCTGGGTCAGAAAGATCCCCTGGAGTAGTAAATGGCAACCCACTCCAGCATTCTTGCCTGGAGAATCCCATGGACAGAGGAGCCTGATGGGCTACAGTCCATAGGGTTGCAAAGAGTCAGACACGACTGAACAGAGAGACAGACGCACACACGCAAGAAAGAGAAGCCAGGGTGAGAAGTAAAGCGATCCTGCGAATGTCTCTCCCTAGAAGCACATACCCTGGGGTAACAGTGGGCATGTATGATACTCTAGTTTTAGCCTTTGAATTTTCCAATTTACCTAAGTTTTTATGGTAGTGGGGTTTCTACCACTTGAAATAAAAGATTCAATCGACAAATTAATTCACTGAATAGTACATGCTGTAGATGTATTAGACTAGGCTGCGCCAAGATTCCAAAGTGGCAAGGAGCAGAGGTAATGGGAATATATGCCTTCTGTTTGGCCAAAATATATAATGAAGACAGAAAAGGGACAGCAACATTTAGAACAGCTCATTCATATACAAATGAAGAGATAGCATGGTGCAGAATTTGTTGTTAATAGCCATAAATTCTTTGGTGGCGAATCCATCCAACAGTGTCTGGAGGCATGTCATCAATGAATCAGGCACCGTCTTGTCTGCTGCAAACTGGGGTCAGAGAGCAGCATAGCCTGATACACGTGTAACACATATATTCACCTTCCTTGTCTCTGCTTTATTTTCATCTAAGTCACAATTTGAATGAAATTTACATAAATGGAGTTTTCACTCTCTTTCAGTTCAGTCGCTCAGTCATTTCCAACTCTTTGCGACCCCATGAACCGCAGCACACCAGACCTCCCTGCCCATCACCAACTCCCGGAGTCAACCCAAACTCATGTCCATTGAGTCAGTGATGCCATCCAACCATCTCATCCTCTGTCGTCCCCTTCTCCTGCCTTCAATCTTTCCTAGCATCATGGTCTTTTCAAATGAGTCAGCTCTTCACATGAGGTGGCCAAAGTATTGGAGTTTCAGCTTCAGCATCAGTCCTTCCAATGAACACTCAGGACTGATCTCCTTTAGGATGGACTGGTTGGATCTCCTTGCAGTCCAAGGGACTCTCAAGAGTCCACTCCAACACCATAAGAGATTACATGGGAGAGTATCAGTTCAGTTCAGTCACTCAGTTGTGTCCAACCCCTCTTTGCAACCCCATGGACTACAGCACACCAGGCTTCCCTGTCCATCACCAACTTCCAGAGCTTGCTCAAACTCATCTCTGTCGCATCGGTGATGCCATCCAACCATCTCATCCTCTGTCGTCCCCTTGTGCTCCAGTCTTCAATCTTTCCCAGCAACAGGGTCTTTTCCAATGAGTCAGCTCTTCACATCTGGTGACCAAAGTATTGGAGTTTCAGCTTCAGCATCAGTCCTTCCAATGAGAGAATATATAGAGCATAAAGTTGTAGGGTCAAGAGGCCATGCCTTGCTGGTTCCTTCTCTCAACATGAACATAAAACACTCTTTTGTAGGTCTGGTAGATTAATAATAATAAGTGTGCCCCCTTTGAAAGTTTTTACTAAAAATCCATGATGCTTCAGTAATGCCATGACTTTCAAATCTCTCTCTTTCCTTTTTGTCTGGAAGCCAGATGAAACCACTCATCATGGAAGAAATAAAAAATCAAGTAATACCATCTTCACCATTTTCATCAGTTACTTACAGTATTTTCCATTCACTGGTATTCTTCTTGTGCTCCCTTTCCACCTGGAGTGAATCTGGGAAAGTAATAAGCTTAGGAAGGCATTAATATTTACCTTCAATCAGACAGATTTCTCAATAACCCTGAGCTGATACTGCAAAGAAAGCTGCAGGGTCCCCAGGCATAAGGCCAGCTGGGCTTTCATGCTTCCTAGATTATTTAATTTAAAGGTGTCCTCATTTTGAATCACCTTCTGTCTATCCAGATTTCTTTAGGTTTACAGGACAAATTGAAGAAACTTTTCCCTTGATGCAGTAAGCTAAATAATGACTCCCAAAGCTATCAGGTCCTCATATGTGGAACTTGTGAATATTACCTTATGTTCAAAAGTATCATTTCAGGGACTTCCCCAGTGGCCCAGTGGGCAAGAATACAAGCTCCCAAACCAGGGGTCCTGGGTTTTATCCCTAGTCAGGAAACTAGACCTCACATACTGTAGCTAAGAGTCAGTGCGGCCCAATCGATCAATAATTTATGAAAAGCATCATTTCAGATGTGATTAAGTTTTAAATTCTGAGATGGGAAGATTATCTTGGATGATCTTGGTGGACTCTAAGTGCCATAGCAACTGTGCTTGAAAGAGCAAGGCAGAGGGAGATTTGCCACATTTGATACATATGTATTTGACACATAAGGTGCTGGACTTGAAGGCTGAGTGAAACTACGAAATGCTGGCAGGCAGCTGGTAAAGAATCCACCTGCAATGCAGGAGACCCCAGTTTGATTCCTGGGTCGGGAAGATCTGCTGGAGAAGGGATAGGCTACCCACTCCAGCATTCTTGGGCTTCCCTTGTGGCTCAATTGGGAAACAATCTACCTGCAATGTGGGAGATCTGGGTTGGATCCCTGGGTTGGGGAGATCCCCTGGAGAGGGGAACATTACCCACTCCAGTATTCTGTCCTGGAAAATTCCATGGACTGTATAGCCCATGGGATCACAAAGAGTGACACAATTGAGTGACTTTCACATGGGGACGTAACTGAGCGACTTTCACTTTCACTTCCCTTTTTCACCAGGGGCTGCAATAGACAGAGTGGGACTCCCTCTTAGTGCCTCTAAAGGAAACATCCAGTCTCCAGAACTGTGAGAGGATAAGTTTCTGTTGTTTTAAGCCACCAGGAATGTGGTACTGTGCTACAGTATTCACAAAAGATTAAAAAAAAAACAACTAATTCACATGAGTCAAAATCTGCCTTTCTTGTACTCTTCTTTGCATGTTGTTTGTATATAATCGGCTTTTCAACCTTCCACACATATTTATTATGTGTAAATTTTAGTTTAATTTCAGTCTATTTCAAATCTAAAAGGCTGTTAAATCCACATCATGGAAAAAGAAAGAGAAAGTAAAAGTGTTAGTTACTCAGTCGTGTCCGACTCTGCGACCTCATGGACTGTATACCACCAGGCTCCTCTGTCCATGTAATTCTCCAAAAGAAAGGAAGAAAGGAAGGAGGTAAGAAAAATGAAAAGCATATTTTATCAGGAAGTTGCAACTCACATTCAAAATGAAAACAACAAATTGATATGTCATTTCTATAAGTAAAATGATTTTTTCCTATTTTATTAAATTTTCAGATTATTTCTGTGAAATAAGTATTGGGTATTCTATAGGAGAAAAATCATCTGTTCTCAAGTTTTCAGTTTCTATTTTCTAATGTATGACTCTTGCCTGGGGGACTTGCATTTTTGTTCCTACATTGAGACAGCCAGGGTGTCAATGATGGCAGGGTGGGTGACGTGTACCAAATATTTTATCCTCCCCAAACTCACACACACATTTCCTGGCACCCTTTCAGTTAAGCACGCTCATGTCACTAGTTCTGGTCAATGAAATATGAACAAAAGTGACCCATACCAATTCTTGCCAGAGGAGGCAAAGTTTCCAAGCTTTGCTTCCCGTGAGGCCTCCTCTTCCGCAGCGGTGAGAAACGAGACTAAAGCACATAGTTCAGTTGCCACGCAGATTCTGCATCAGCTTGCCCGGAGGTCTTGCTGACCCAGGCAAGACGTGTATGGTGAGAAAGAGTAAATGTGTCTTCCGTAAAGTCACGGACATTTCCGGATGTTTACTGGAGCATTTCCTAGCCTGTGAAGGGCAAATGCAAAGTGTTTCTCACTCAAGTTTCTAAGAACAGTGTTCAAATCAAAAACTGGTAAAGAATTTGAATTTAATGATGATATTTTAGTGACTTCCCTTGGAAAAAAGTTCTGACTTAGAAGAAAATACTCTGTTAGCCCAATTTGAAATTTAGGAAACTCTGAGCTAAGAAATAATCGCTTTTTCAAGAATATGTCTGTGTGCTCAGTCGAGTCCGATTTTTTGCAACCCCACGGACTGAACCCTGCCAGGCTCTGCTGTCCATGGAATTTTACAGACAAGATACTGGAGTGGGTGCATAATTTATGTGCAATAGTGTATAACTCTTTATAAACACATCTTAGGTATGACTGCAAAACACATATTTGTCATTGTCTTTTCCACAGATTTAGATTGCTAATCTCATCAAAAGCAATAGCTAGAAAATATTGCTTTTATGGAACTGTATTAAAAAAATTTTCATTTTAATTAACTACTTCGATAAAATTTAGTAAATATTAAGAATTTTATTTTCTCAAATAGAAAAAAGCAGTATAAGTTTGATAAAATATGTTAATGATATTTGAATTATGAAATAATGAACTTGTAGTCAATATGAACTTGACTAAAGGGATACCTGCTAGAATAGAAAAACTTCATGCTTTAAGTAAAGGCATACATGATCATGTTAGTACTGTACATTTTAAAACAGTTTTTATGTCATGATGTTTTCGAGACAGAAATAGCTAATGTGGAAATACTTGATCAATTAACATCTATAAAGCAACAATTCATTTGGAAATACTGAATTGAGAAGTTGATTGTTTATCTGAAAAAAGCAAACAAACAAACAAACAAAAAACAAAAAATGTGGGCATTCACTAGCTTATCATGTGTTCTGGAAAATAGATAATCTGTAATTTCTTGTTCCAGGGATTCTTCGTTAGAGATGTCTCATTGGAGTTTTCAACCAGATGTGAAAGCTCACAGAATTCTCCAGAGAGTTTTGTTACAATCAAACTTAAACAGCCACTTGGAGAACGTGTTGTTATTCAAATCTTTAATAGTAAATGTAAAATGCACATGGTTGAAATGGAAAATAACAAGCAGAGATCCCTCAGGAACTTCACTACAGGTATATCTGCTGCAATAGAAAATTTTAATGATCCATGGAAATAGAACAATAATCAAATTTGTAGATGTAGGAAGTTATAATTGTAGCAGAGGTACTTAGAGGACTATGACACTGTAGAGAAAGGTCAACTGTGCAGAACAGCAAGTAAAATCATTATTTTGGAACTGACAAGCATTCTTTTTCTCCTCTGAAAACCATATCTATCTAAAATTTATTTCTATGAACCTCTAACTGGAACCCTGATCTATGAGTTCTTCTGAGACTGATTTGCACCAATTTCCCATCAGGTGTGTTATAATGAATATATTTGATAGTACCTCAAAGTTAATATTTATTTATTTAAAATGGTGCTTAATTTATTCAAGGGCCAGAATGAAAAATCAAAATGGCTACTGAAAGATAAAATAGCTTATGCAAATAGAACAAATTGAGGTGAGAACAAGGTATCCCCTTGATTCTCTTCGCCTTGTACTTAAAATTAACAAATCTAAAGTCATTTAGTAAAGCACATTTCCAGCTTAACAAAATTCACACATAATTTTCATTTCCATATGAAGCATCTTATATGCAGTCAGTTTAATTATCCACAACCCTTGAATGACATTTTTTAATCCTTTGTGGTTCACTGGAAAGCTCCATAAAATATAACTAAGTGGTGTGTTCATTAAAATGTCAGAAATATTTTTGAGACCAAATAGCACAGCATATTTTTCCTAAGTGTAGTAATAATACAATAACTGTGCCAGGAGGGTATAATTAACAACCGTTTAAAAGAACAATTGTCTTAAATTATTCAGGAGCTTCATGCATAGCATCTTAATTAAGAAACAAACTTATTTTTAAGTTCATCCCTAGGCAAAAAAAAAAAAAAAGAAAAAATGAAAATAAATGTAATGAAAAATACAAGTTTGCATAGTTTATTTAATATATTTTACACATAACATTGCTGCAATTGTTTTGAGAGGGCACTTCAAGTTCCATTAACACTGACAGAGTATTATAGTTTATACAGAATTTCAGAAAGTATAACGGTAGTTGTATTCTACTTGAACCTTGACACCAACTCTGGGGAACTGGGAAGCTGAAAGCCCCATTGTGGAGCCATATTCTGTTTAATGTGTTTTAACTTGTAACAGAGGTATAACTAAGTCCTGGGTTACCTACCTTTTTATCACTAAGATATTATCTTTTTATCACTAAGACAATCACGTACCTCTCAATCACTAAGCCTTGCTCAAGTTTTGTGGTAGGAGCTTTAAGAATCATTCTCCACAGTTGTGCAGGAGACATTTAGACAACCAGCCCTCCTCAGCAGCAGCTGGCGTGGGTTTCTACAGGGGTAGATATTATTTGTCGACTCATGTACATCTTGCAAGAAGGCTATCCCTCTGCCTGCAAAAGAGAAGCTGGCCTACCTGCCTCTCTATTGGCCCTGCCACCAGCTCATCTGTCTTCAGGGGACCTTTTTCTGCCTAAGTAAATACATGTCTCTAGTCTACCTTAGATAGTTGGATTTTTAAATGATTACAGGAAATTTAAAGGCAAGAAAGTTTTCCATAAATGGACTAAACACTGTGGTGATAAGAGGGATTATCAAAGTGGATATTTAAAAAAGGAAAATTCAGTGATACATTGTTCATGATAAATACTTTATAAAGATACTACCTAGCTCAAATAAAGTCTTTCAAAAGATGAAGGAATCATACAGACACATCAGCCATTGTGTGACATGTTATAATTCTACTTTTAGAATTACATCTAAATTACATATAGATATAATTTTAATTTTAAATAAAAATATTTTTTAAAAATGAGATAAAGGATATAAACACCAAGAACAAGAAAATGATTTGACTATAATTAAGGTAGACTTCAGAGTAAAGAAATAAAGAAGGACGTTTTGCAATGACAAAAGCATCAGTTTATCAAGATGAACTTCAAAGTGCTTATTTCTTTGCAGAACAGAGGTTTAAATGCATTAAGTAAAATCTGACAGAATTCAAAAATAGACAAAGCAATAAGTGAGGTTGAGGATTTTAATACTCCTCTCAGTGACTGATGGAACAAGTCAAGGAAAACAACAACAACAAATATATAGGATATTTGAAAACCACAGTCAATTAACTTGACATGATTGACATTTATAAAAAACTATATCCAACCATCAAAAAATGTACTTTTTTCCTACTGCACAGAGATGTTCCCTAAGACAGATTATACACCAGTCTGTAACACATGTCTCAATATACTTCAGAGGACTGAAATCATATGGAACATGCTCACTGACAAAATGAAAGTAGAAATAATGACATTAAGCTATCTAGCAGAAAAAAATAAGTAACGACACCTCAGAAGAACCTATTAGTCTAAGAAAAATCAAAAGGCAAAATATAAATAAATATTTTAAAAGAATAATTATAATAATTATATAATATATTATAATAATATAATATATTATAATAATATAATATATTATATAATATATATATAATATTATATATATAATTTTATATATTATAATAATTATAATAATTATATAATAATTATATTAAAAGAATAATTAGAATTTATAATTTTAAACTCCCAAATAAAAGTATTTGGGAGTTGCAGCTAAACTTTAAAGATTAGGAAGGAAGAAATACATATAAAATCAATAATCTAAGCTTTTCATTTAAGTTGGAAAAAGAAGAACATATCAAATGATAGTTCCAGGACTATAGACTACTCTTTTTCCCCCCCAATTATTTTTATTAGTTGGAGGCTAATTACTTTACAATATTGTAGTGGCTTTTGCCATACATTGACATGAATCAGCCAAGGATTTACATGTGTTCCCCATTCTGAGCCCCCCTCCCGCCTCCCTCCCCATCCCGTCCCTCTGGGTCATCCCAGTGCACCAGACCCAAGCACTTGTCTCATGCATCCAACCTGGACTGGCGATCTGTTTCACACTTGATAATATACATGTTTCAATGCTGTTCTCTCAGATCATCCCACCCTCGCCTTCTTCCATAGAGTTCAAAAGTCTATTCTATACGTCTGTGAAACTGGAGCCCATTATACAGAGTGAAGTAAGCCAGAAAGAAAAACACCAATTCAGTATACTAATGCATACACATGGAATTTAGAAAGATGGTAACGATAACCCTATATGCAAGACAGAAAAATAGACAACTTTTTTATGTGGACCATTTTTAAAGTCTTTATTGAAGTTGTTACAATATTGTTTCTGTTTTAAGTTCTGGTTTTTTGGCTGAGACATGTGGGAGCAGAGCCTCCGAACCAGGGATCAAACCCATACCTCCTGCACTAGAAGGCAAAGTCATAACTACTGGACCACCAGGGAAGTCCCAGGACTGCAGGATATTTTTATGAGGAAAAAGGGCAACTGTAATCCCTACCAGACCAGAGAACTGTCTGTCAAAAGAGTAATAAAACAGTAATAAAACTGTCATGTGGCATTTAACAAAAACAAGAACTAAAATTCATAACAATCAAAACACAAAGGGTAGGAATAGTTAAATAGCTAAAATAGTTAAATTTTTCTCTGGGAAAGGAGTACAATAGGGCTCTGCTTATTTAACTTGTATGCAGAGTACATCATGCAAAATGCCAGGCTGGATGTAATCACAAGCTAAAATCAAAATTGTGGGGAGAAATATTGTCAACCTCAGATATGTAGATGATACCACCTAATGGCAGAAAGTGAAGAGGAACTAAAAACTCTCTTGATGAGTGTGAAAATTGAGAGTGAAAAAGCTAGCTTAAAACTCACCATTCAAAAAACTAAGATCCTGGCATCTGATCTCATCACTTCATGGCAAGTAGAAGTGGAAGCAATGAAAGATTTTATGTATTTATTTAATCTATTTACTTATTTATTTAAGCTAGCTTAAAACTCACCATTCAAAAAACTAAGATCCTGGCATCTGATCTCATCACTTCATGGCAAGGAGAAGTGGAAGCAATGAGAGATTTTATTTTCCTGGGTTCCAAAATCACAGAGGATGGTGATTGAAGCCATGAAATTAAAAGATGCTTGTTCCTTGGAAGTAAAGCTATGACAAACTTAGGCAGTGTATTAAAAAGCAGAGATAATACTTTGCTGATAAAGGTCTAAATAGTCAAAGCTCTGGTTTTCCCAGTAGTCATGTACAGATGGGAGGGTTGGGCCATAAAGAAGGCTGAGTGCCAAAGAATTTATTTTTTTGAATTGTGGCACTGGAGAAGACTCTTAAAGAGTCCCTTGGACTGCAAGATCAAACCAGTCAATCCTGAAGGAAATCAACCCTGAATATTCATTGGAAGCCCTGGTGCTGAAGCTGGAGCTCCAAAGCTCCCATACTTTGGCCACCTGATGTGAAGAGCTGACTTACTGGAAAAGACCCTGAGAAAACTTGAAGGCAAAAGAAGAAGATGGTAACAGAGGATGAGATGGTTAGGTAGCATCACTGACTCAGTGGACACGAAATTTGAGCAAACTCTGGGAAATAGGGGAGGGCAGAGGAGCCTGGCATGCTGCAATCCATGAGGTCACAAAGAGTCAGACATGACTTACTGACTGAACAACAGGTCCCAACACAGTCAAGAATTTTGTAAAAGTCATAATTTAAACTAGACTAGAATAAGTCTGTCAGGGAGGAAGTAATATTTAGGATAAACTAATATATTCAGTAGTGCACAACAGTATCTGTAAGTATAAATAGCAAAGTAATAAAGAGAAAAATAGAATGTTAGAAATGTTACATATCCCAAAAGTATGTAAGAAAGAAGAGACAAAAGAACCTAAAACATGAGGGTCTAAGAGAAAGCAAATTGTGCGGTAGTTATGGATCCATTTATCGATAATCACATTAGATATAATTAGACTAATTTTTAAACTTAAAAAAATACAGTATTGTAATGAAAGATCTTTTTACAACCTCACCATATATATTATTTAGAAGAATCCCCTAAAACATTAGGAAATGGAAAAATTAAAACTGAAAGGGTGAACTTATACCATGTAAATCCCAACTTCTGCAGTTATATTAATATCAAGCAGAGCCAATTTAAGTCGAGTTGTTACTAGGGATTAATGTGGACATTTCAGAATGATAACAGTATCAATTCTCAAGTAAGACATAAAAATATTAAATCCAAAGATATCACATAACTTCAAAAATATAAAACAATATAGTGATATTTGTTTCAAGGTGATCCGTGTTAAAACGCCTAGCAATGTATGAAAAAGTAGGTATGCCATATCACTCACACCAACTCAGGAAACAGTTCAAAAGAAGTGAGATATACTTCCTGTGCTGCAAATAGCCAGCTATGTAGACTTCCATCTCTCCATTTCCTCTAGCAAAATTTGAGGACTGGATCTCATATAGCACTTCATTTTGCTATTATAAAGAAGGAAAAGTAGTGACAATGTTACAAAGTAGTTTAGAGAGAGAAACTTTTGACATCTAAAGAGTGACTACCTTACATACCCAACCTCACAAACTTTGTGTTAATCTTTCTATACACCCACCAGCTTCCAGGGGTAGAAATGGTGAGAAGCTATAATTTGTAGAGCCAAGTCACACTGGCTCTTTTATATATCATAGCCTACTTATGTATTATCCCAGCTCTTCAGCAGAAAACTCTGGAACTCACAGAAACTGCCTTCTTTCCCCCAAGCCAGTAGATGCCAGGGCTTCTGAATTCTCCATGCCTTAAGAAAATTGTCTCCAAGTTTAATTCACACTTTTGAAACATGTAATGAATCAATTAAGTGGTTAGAATGATTCTTAATTTTGTTTCACAGAGAAAGAAGACTTGAGAGTCTGAAAGTCCATCACATAAGGTGCCTACCCAATCTCAGTTTATAGATGTTGACACTGATTGACTGGCTTAGCATGGTTGCTAACAAATATTTGCTGACTGCATTAATGCAGTAAAATTGAATAACACTGCACAGGGAGTTAAAATTTCATCACCAATTAGCTGTGTGATTTCTGATTTCAATTTCTCTAATTATAATTAGTTCAAATTTACTAGCTTCAAATAGTTCGAATGCCTGGGATGTTATAAATATCAGTGACTTGCCCGAGGTCATGCATCCATCTAGAAATAGAGTGGGCACTGGAATCTCCTATTGAAATGAGTTTTCTTATACAACAATTACTTTTTAGACCAAGTGCATTTTTAAATTGCAGGCTCCATGCTTAAGGGGTTCATTTTGTACTATTGGCTACTATTAATTTATCAAATCAGTTTCAATATTGAGAGCCTGCAGTACCACCTTTAAATACTGTATAGTACTCCAACTGGCACATAATGCGTAAGAGAAGCCTACATTTACTCTACACTTACTACTACCAGGCAATATTGTAAGGGCTTCACACTGACTCACTGAATCCACATCAGTGAGGTAGGTCCTAAAGTATCTCCATTAAAGAACGAAAAGCAGGTATGCGTAAAAGTGCACAAATACACAAATACACACACACAGAATAACATGTCCAGGTTATCTAATTTATAGAGCAGCCCTCTTACCTTATCCACAGACTTCCAAGACCCCCAATAGATGCCTGAAACTGTAGAGAGTACCAAACCCTAAATATACTATGTTTTTTCCTATATATACATACCTATGATAGTTAATTTATCAAAGATGCACAGTAAGAGATTAACAGTAACTAAGAATAAAATAGAACAATTATAACAATATACTGTAATAAAAGTTACATGGATATGGCCTCTCTCCCTCTTTCTCTCAAGACATCATATTGTACAATACTCCTCTTTATTCCTGTGATTATGTGAGATGAAAAAAAGCCCAGGGGATGAGATGGAGTCAGGTGAATGACCATATTGTGATGTAAGGTTAGGCTACTGCTGACCTTCTGACAAGACGTGAGAAGAAGGATTATTTGCTTCAGAATATCCTGGGTCATCGAGCCATGACCATCCGGATGGCTGGAAGGCAGGAACCGACTGGGCATCTCGGATTGGTCAGAGTGCGAGGGTGTGAGATTTCATTACCTTAGTACTCAGGAAAACTTAAAAATTATGAACTGTTTATTTCTAAAAATTTCCTTTGAATATATTCAAACCATGATTGAACACAGGTAACTGAAACAGTGGAATGCAAAACCACAGATCAGGCAACACTAGTGTGTCGTTAGTAGATGGCAAGGGGAGAATTCCTCTTCTCATTGTAAGTTTAGTGGTTTGTTGTATTATTCATTTATTTTTTAATTGGAGTATAACTGAGTGGTTTGTTTTAGATCAGCATAAAAGTACTGCTGCTTTCCTCAGCACAAAAGAAAACACAGTTCATATTAGGGGAGTTTTAAAACTATAGGATTTTACATACATGAAACAGCTAAAAGATTGCCATCCTACATATGTCAGACTGAAGGGAGTCCTACACGAGGGCTTCAGATCAGTAAAACAGCAACTGCTAGTTTAAAATATTTCTGCTGTACTTGTAATTGCAAATAGATGCAGGGAAGAGCAAGTATAGATTGACACCAAACTATTTTCTTTTTTCTTCTTCCCAACCCCAAAATAGAGAAAACATGCTTTGAGAATGAGAAGAAATGAAGCTTTTAGTTTTGATGAAATCAAATATATTCAGAAATCAAATGGAATGCATTGTTTTAACCAGCCACTAAACTAGTGATTCTTTCCTCGACTGCACCTGACATTCTCTTTAAATATCACCAAATGCTGACATGCTATCATTTGACAGAGATTGCTTGTTTAAATGAAATATATTCTTAGAGTGTCTTTCACTAATAACAGTCCTCACAGCTGTGAGAACAAGGAGCAACACCCCCCTCCCCCGGCACAGTCCTCCTTTATGATCTGTCCTTTTCTGAAATGTCAACTTGCAGAAATATTTAATATGTAGAGAATGGCTCTATCTTACTATAAATACCCTGAATTCATAAAATCGCCTTGCACACAGAAAGAGCAGTAAGTCACGAATGAGATGTGGAGTTCACGGTGGTGGTACAAGTTTGTTTGTATTTTCAAAAGCCCACCAGCTAGCCTGTTTTGAGTTTGTAATATTTTCATTTGCAGAAAACTTTATACCATCCACTTGGAAATAAGCCATTAAATCATATAGGGATTATTGCATAAATAATGAACGAACAAGAGAAAAATAGGGTCATTTAATTTTCTTTAAAATAGAATGGACTCTGTATTAATCTTAGAATGTTCTTTGTGGAGCAAAATTCATTATTTGGCATATAATGTTCAGAATCTTTCTATTTATGATTTTACAAAGCACCTATAGTGCAATTTTATAACCTGCATGCATCTAAGTATGGATTTAAGTACTTAAAACATAATTAAATTTAACATAATCAACAACATATACTTTAAGAACCCAGGGCTTTTAAAGACACAATTTTACCAAATTAATGTATTAGGAGATTATCATCTTATATTTCATTTAGCAATAAAATTTTAATCTCTGAAATACTTTATTTTTTGAGTGCTGCATAGTGGGATATCACTGCAAAATTAGTTAGAAAATTGTCTTTAAATGTGACAAACACCCACATACACAAGAGTTCAAATCAAAATTATTTGTAATTCTAAAATAGGAAATAAGCCAAGTTTAATTGAATAATAATAATTTCCGTATAGTAAAAGGAAACAGTCATCAAAATGATAGTACAGATCTATGTTGATTTATTAATCAATTCTTATGACATATCACAGAATTTTTAGATAAAATAGTTTGTGTTTATTTGGTATATTGATGTATAGCTATGTGGTATAGATATGTATCTCCAGATAAAGACTTGCAGTCACAGTTTTACCACTTTTTACCTCCTGTACCAGTTATTACTACATACATGTGTATATACACATATAAATATATATTTGCTTTTATATAAAGTGAATGTGTGTATGTGTGTGTATATTGAGAGAGATTTCAAAGACATGTCTTCTATGACTGGGGACTGGTTAAGCAAATCTGAAATCTGCAGCGCAAGATAGCTAGAAAGGAAGATGACAAGCAGGCTGGAATTCTCGGGCATGACCAAAGCCACTGTTCAGGAACAGAGCTTTGTCTACATCTACATGGAAAATTCAACCCTACTTTTAATGCTTTCCAAGTGATAAAGTCGGGCCCACCCAGATTATCCAGGAGAACTTCCCTTACTTAAAGTCAAGTGATTAGGGACTTTGACTACATCTAAAGCCCAGTCACAGGATCACCTAGAATAATGATCAATTAGATACCTGAGGGCTGGAACTGAGTCTGACTGACACCATGAAAAGGCCATCCCATCTCTCAAGTAACGATCATTTCTTGCTTGGGTCATTATAACCTCCCGACCGGCTGCTTGTTCCTGCCTTTAGCCTTCTTTAGTCTCATGGTAATACAGAAGCCTTAGTAATCCTGTTATTATCGAGTCAGATTATGACACTCCTCTGTGCAAAATTCTCCAGTGGCTCCCCATTTTGCTCAGGGTGAAAGCAAGAGACTTCACTATTATTACATACAGTGTCTTCATTGTTCTGACTTCCTACTACCTCTCTGGCCATATTCCTTAGTTCTAACTACCCCATTCCTACATGTGCCCATTCACTCTGCTGTAGCCACACTGGCTGCCCACTATTATGCGAAAATATCAGGCACGTTCCTACCTAAGGTCATTTGCAATTGCTTCTAACACTGTATAGAATGTTCTTTCCCCAGGTGAACAAGTATTGAATCATTTCTTTACAGGCGCAGTAGCTTATAGATGTTTAGGCCTTCAACTTGTGAATTTTGAAGGGAGACAACTCGATCCAAAACACCTAACTTGTTACCTTTTTTATTCCTTTGCTTGAAAAGTCACAATAATCTTGTCCTATAACTTTAAATTTCAATGTCAGTTATTCAAAATCCATTGAAAAAATTGTATCTGCATTACTTCTAAAAATTAAAAGTATACATTCAGTTGGAAAACAGTTTATGGCAGCCAATTTACACAGTAGTACACTGAAATTTTAAATGTATATGAAATATTCCAGTATTCTGACTTCCACATATTACTTAGGAAAAATAAAGTATTCTTATTCAGAAAGACTTTCTTTTCTGATTAGTACAAAAGTAAAAGAAAACTTGAATTTTTGTGGGAATATGCCATTATTTCTTATATTGATCTCACTTCTCTTATATTGATCTCACTTAATTGTTAGCATTAATATCTAAAGCTAGATGCTTTGTAATTAATAAGCCAAAACAAATATCCTTATATCTAAGTTTCTTTTTAAAAAAATTGGATAGATATGGCATTTCATCCAATATAAATAATAAATTTAAGGTTGACTTCAATTTTGCTCTCCCACACAAAGAACAGTCATCTTGCGATAAAAAAGGAAATTGACAATTAGGTTGACAAATAAAAATAAGATACTAGATTTTATTATTTTTAATTTATGCATAGTTTTCTTTCTTTTAGCTGCATCCTTCCTAAACTCATCTATGATGGTCAAGTTTATGTGTCCACTTGAGTGGTCCATTAGGTGCCAGATATTTTGTAATCCATTTTTCTGCATGTTTCCATGAGAATGCTTTCAGTTGAAGTCAACTAAGTAAAGCAGATGGTGCTGCATGAAGTAACTGGACCTCATCCCATCAGTTCAAGCCTGAATAGAACAAAAACCTGACTCTTCACTACCGAAAAAATTTCCCTCTGCCTGGTGACCTTGGAACTGAGATATGGGTTTTTCCAGGTTCGACGGCAGCTTCCGCATTTGGATGCAATGTGAGTGAGGCACTGGCTCTGCAGATTTTGGACTAGCAAGCCTCCACAATAGTGTGAGTTAATTTCTTATTACAAATCAATCAATCCATCAGTCAGTCACCTTGGTTCTGTTGCTCTGGAGAAAGTGCCTACCACAGCATCCAACATCCCCTCCTTTTTTTCCTTAAGGACTACAATTCCTATATTTTCGTGTAATGCGTATTAGGGTACCACCCAGATTCCCCATTTCCAGGTTAAAATTTATTATATGAGAGAAATTAAAATTGATTAGAATCATTAAAATACTGGCATTAGAATGATGATTACACTGCCCCCTGTAGAAGTCAAGGTTTGGTTTAGGAAGTAAAATGAATAATTTAAGCAAAAATTCATGTCACACTGACTAATACTGGAGTCAATCAACATTTGTTCTCATAGTCTCTATTTCTATTTTTATCCCTGTAATCTTGCAAATTGTTTTTTCTCTTGTGCTATTTTAATGAATGCTGGCATAAAGATTTCCATTTTAATACAAGTTTAACAAAGAATCCATTTTATTTAACGGAGAGTAAGATAGCATCATTCCATAGCTAAAAAAGTGTAGACTTCCAAACTATGATGGCTCTCAGTGATGTAAATTAGCTAATAAAATATTAACATGAAACTACTACTAACTTATGTCACTTGCGTTACTACATGGGTCTCATTAACTTGTCTCGTGTCTTCAGTCTTGCTCCATTACACCTAGTTTGTCACAATATTGAATATGTTGTAATATGAGAATATGGATATGAGCAAAGTGAAGTTTTGGAAACACCAGTGTGGTTACAGCAGTCCCTTGTCACTGACTTCTTACTGTGTTCCGGGAGATGCTGGGCACTCATCACACTGCCTCAGCAGGCTTACTTCCTCACCTTCATTTTCCTGCTGTCTCATGCCAGCCAAAGTTCTATGTATTTTCTCACTAGAATGTTTCCTACGTTCCTCAGTTTTCCACATTTCTATCCTTCCTACTTCCTTTCTTCAAAATGATTCAACTTTCAGTTGTTCTTGTTTAGTTGCTAAGTTGTATCCAATTCTTTTGTGACCCCATGGACTGCAGCCCACCAGGCTCCTCAGTCCATGGGATTTTCCAGGCAAGAATACTAGAGTGGGTTGCCATTTCCTTCTCCAGAGGATCTTCCCGACCCAGGGATCGAACCCACGTCTCCTCCATTGGCAGGTGGATTCTTTACCACTGCACCACCTGGGAGAAACTTCAGAACTCCCTTCAATTTCCTAAGAGGCAGCCTTTCAATCCCCTAAGTTGTGTCTCAATAGTATGATACTCCTACTAGAACACTTTGATGTTATTTATTTTTAGATATTATTTGTTTTATGTCAATTTTATTTGATCCCCTCTCTCTTTTTCTCACTGGATTGTAAACTGTTTGAGGGCATCAACAGGCTTTGACAGTCATTTTTTAGCTTGTTTTGCCATGGACTTCTCAGTGCCCACGAAATATATTTGGCACATACGAAATGTTCATGGCATCACTGATTCAATGGACGTGAGTTTGATCAAACTGGGAGATGGCAAAGGGCAGGGAAGCCTGGCATGCTGCCAATCCATGGGGTTGCAAAGAGCTGGACATGACCTAGCGACTGAAGAAGAAAAACAAATGCTAAGAAACAAATGATGAAGTAGTAAATAAATAAATCACAGTGTTGTATGATTCATTCAAACACCCTAGTTTGGCTTAGAAATATCACAATTCTAGAGAAAAAAACATGTATAATAAAGGTATTATGTGGGGGTGGGGTGGGGAAAGCAGCATTCTTTTTAAGTACCCAACTTAAAATCTTTGTTTTAACTTATTTTTAAAACGAAGTGGCATTTAAATTTTAAGTGAAAGTGAAAGTCACTCAGTCACATCTGACTCTTTGCGACCCCACGGACTATACAGTCCATGGAATTCTCCAGGCCGAAATACTGGAGTGGGTAGCCTTCTCCATCTCCAGGGGATCTTCCCAACCCAGGATTGAATCCAGGTCTCCCACATTGCGGGCAGATTCTTTACCAGCTGAACCACAAGGGAAGCCCCTTATTTAAATTATAAGTAGGTCCTCCTCATTACTGTGAGACTTGAACGACTTTTGTGCTAAGTAAACTTTCTCTTATTAAATTCGCTCTCATAATTTTGCCTAGCTCCTGTTGTTTCCTTTCCTCCTTTTATTCACTCATGAATACAATCAAACAGGATAAAGATAAATGCTGAGTAAAAGGGGAAAAATGCACTCAACAGATACTGTGGAGAAAGGCCTAACTTTAAAAGGAATCAAAGATATCCACAGGATATAAACATTAACAAAACTATGGATATGTAACAGATAGTTATGGAGGCAATATTTTTCAAAGTTACTGTGTTACAAGTTTGGGGTAACTAGTTGTTGCTGAGAATATGTTAAATGATAGAAGGTTTTTATTTTTCAATATGTGTAATTTACTTGAATTTAAAAATATAGGACATATGAGCATGGTTAACTGGACAGATACTTTTATGCATTCCTTTCCCTTACTCTATTCTATTCACTGTCAATTAAAAATTGCATCACTTTGCCAACCAGGGTTCATATCAGTTCAGTTCAGTCATTCAGTCGTGTCTGACTCTTTGCGACCCTGTGGACTGCACCACACCAGGCTTCCCTGTCCATCACCAACTCTCAGAGCTTGCTCAAACTTGTGTTCATCAAGTCAGTGATGCCATCCAGCCATCTCATCCTCTGTGGTCCACTTCTCCTCCCACCTTCAATCTTTCCCAGTGTCAGGGTCTCTTCAAATAAGTCATCTCTTTGCATCACATGGCCAAAGTAGTGGAGTTTTAGCTTCAGCATCAGTCTTTCCAATGAATATTCAGGACTGATTTCCTTTAGAAGGTCCATCTAGTCAAAGTTTTGGTTTTTCAGGTAGTCATATATAGATGTGAGAGTTGAACCATAAAGAAGGCAGAGTGCTGAAGAATTGATGCTGTTGAACTGTGGTACTGGAGAAGACTCTTGAGAGTCCCTTAGACAGCAAGGAGATCCAACCAGTCCATCCTAAAGGAAATCAACCCTTAATATTCATTGGAAGGATTGATGCTGAAGCTGAAGCTCCAATACTTTGACCACCTGTTGTGAAGAGCTGACTCATTGGAAAAAATCCTGATGCTGGGAAAGACTGAGGGCAGAAGGGAAGAGGGTGATGGAAGAAGAGATGGTTGGATGGCATCATGGACTCAATGGACATGAGTTTCAACAAACTCCAGGAGATAGTGAAGGACAGGGAAGCCTGTCATGCTGCAGCCCATGCAGCTGCAAAGAGTCAAACATGACTTAGTGACTGAACAACAACAAAAAATAAATAAAAATTGCATTGGCTAATAACTCATGCACATTCGCCAGTTACTTTATGTACAAAAGAGGACTTTGAAGTGTAAAGGTAAAAGAGAAAACCATACTACAGAAGTCAGAAGGTGGAGAAACCAAATTGGGATTTTCCATTGGAGAGTTCTGAAAATCAATGGACCCCAAACTTCAAGGGAAACATCAGATACTGCTGTCTGCCTATTGCTGGGACATGATGTTAGTGTCTTTATGCACGTGAGCCTGCTTCATCAGTTGGCTTCCATTCAACTCAGAATTGGATCTGTGTCATGAGCAAATTCGCAATAGCTTTCAATATGTTCCAAGCGGTATAGGCTTCTTCTGTATCACAGAAATGTTCTGCCCCTCCATCTTCAGTTTAACGTGCTATTTGTTCACAGCTTTGACTTCTTGCTTTTGGTTTTGATTCATGGTTTTGTTTTGATTCAGTCGTGGTAAGTGTTGGCCTTTCCTCAGCTGCCAAACTACAGAAGAACTATGATGACGGAGCTTGAGAAGAATTCAGGTATATCGATATTTACTGAACCTGTTCACATTCATATGCCCTTATTGGTTCTCAGAATTGGCTGCACGTCATTTTAACTTGGGCTTCCCAGTGGTGAAGAATCTGCCTGCCAGTGAAGGAGATGCAGGGGACGTGAGTTCCATCCCTTGGTCAGGAAGATCACCCTAGAGAAGGAAATGGTAACACTCCAGTATTCTTGCCTGGGAAATTCCATGGACAAAGGAACCTGGCAGGCTACAGTCCCCGGGGTCACGGAGAGTCAGATAAAACTGAGCTTGCATGCACACTTTAACTTTCTGGACATTAAAAAATTCTAATATCTTTGTTATATCACTAAAGATTCCTATTTATTTTGACTAGTGTGTGACCTGGAGGTCAGGATCTAAAACACTCTCCAGGTGATGCTAATATGGATGTTTTTGAGTTAGAAATAAAGGTTGATATTTGATATTTAATTATTGAAGCTAACATTGTAATTAATGTACTTCTAAAGATGTATAACTTTTGAAAATGGGATACTGGAGTTTGTGACATTAATCATCTTTAATTAAGAAATATCATAGGGAGTAGGAAATATTTCTAATGCTGTTATATAGAACTGAGAGTTTACTGCAAGGGGGAATAGCAATAAAGCAATGTCTTAATTTATAGATGGCAAACAATCTGGAGAATTCATTCAGTAAGTACTGGTGCTAACACATAAACAACTGTAAATATTTTATGGGAAAATGGGCAGATTATTTCACCCAGCAAAAGCTACCTTTCATGTTAATTACCTATGAGGATTGTTGATATACCTTTATTTGTCTGATTTATGCATATGCATTTTTGTAAATTTCTTTTACACAGGAGAAGACAAAGTTATTAGAATTTCATAGTTCCTTTCAAAAGGAAATGTTAAATTTGCACTTATAAAGGACCAAAGGGTTTAATCAGTTCAAGAATGAATGTTGTAAAATGTACTAAAAAGTTTATGTAATTGAAGGATGGAGATACTTCTTAGAAATAGAATGCTCTTGACTATTAATTCCCAGACAGAAACTCTAGCAGCATTAAGCGTAACATTAGTGAGATTGACTTGGATGGGTTTTTCAGCTTACAGAAATAGACACAGTGGGGAAAAAAATTAATCTATACATAAGAAAAAATACAAATGTTTTAATTAAGATACAAATAACCTATGAATGGGCTTCCCTGGTGGCTCAGTGGTAAAGAACCAGCCTGCCAATGCAGTTTGATCCCTGGGTCAGGAAGATCCCATTGGAAAAAGAAATGGCATCCCACTCTAGTACTCTTGCCTGGAAAAGTCTATGGACAGGGAAGCCTGGTTGGCTACAGTCCATGGATTTGCAGAAGAGTCAGACACGACTTAGAGACTAAACAACAACAACTTATGAATAAATTTTAATTGCTAATTATTATATTCACTATAAATATTATATTCACTAGAAAAGTAGTTCTTTATAATTTTCAGTGCAGTCTTAAACTGTGACAAAAAAGGATATGTCAGCTATGCTGCTTCATATCTTAGTAGATTCAGTAATGCTGTAAATACTCTAGTTGCATCTGTCTCTTCATGGCAACCCCATTTATCTTTATGTATTATTTGCCCCTTAAATTTTTCCCAGACCTTGTAAACAGATTAGTTTCTCTATTTTGTCCTTGGTTAAATAATTGAAAATCGTTGTAGACATTTGATTTGTTATCTAACAACATTTCCTTCCCTATTTATCAGAAGCTTCATTGAGTGTTTCTTCAACTTTTTTATTAAAAATATTAAGCTTTAATGGAAAGAAGAGTTACTAGCAGTAGCCAAAAGTGGACTGAAACCTGGAAATGATATTGCATAACTGTCCCAGGCAAAACTCTAAGCCTCTCTGATGTTAATTCTCTCATCTGTAAACCCACAGTTTCATTTTCAGAGGCTTTTCAGAGCAGTTCTGGTCTTGCTGGACTCCCAGCTGGATTTCTGCTGATGTCTCTGGCCCGGTGAAGTGCACTTTCCCAGAGCCCAGGGCCTGGAGTGGTTAGGTGGTCAGCCCCACAGAGGGCTAAGCAGTTCTCTGCCTCCTGTGTGGTGGCAAACCTCCTTTGGATTCCCCGTGTGATGGAGGCCCTTCCCTGGGCCACCAAGTGCATCTGGGTGGGCTCTGTGAGTCACTGGGATCATAGAATAGTATTTCCCAGGTCTGATCTCAGCCACGCAGTTTCAACAGCCCTCCGTCTAAAGGAGGGATTTGCCTTTCTGGACAGCCTAGAGGAGAGCTAAGAAGCCTGGGCTGCCTGAATGCAGAGCTGGGGGCAGGGATGGAGACCCTACTGGGCCTGTACCTGGGCCACCCCTAGAGGCTAAGCAGCCCTTGCAGGAGCTGGTTAGGGTGTGGGAATGAGTGCCCCAGCCCTGTCTTCCCTGGTCTCCCTGCTGCGGGTGATGCCATTCTCACCTGCAACCTCTTGGGGAGGCATGTGTGTGAGTTGCTCAGTTGTGTCTGACTCCTTGCAACCCTAGGGACCATAGCCCTCCAGGCTCCTCTGTCAATGGGATCCAGGCAAGGATCCTGGATTGCATTGCCATTTCCTTTTCCAGAGGATTTTCCCTACCCAGGGATCAAACCTGGGTCTCCTGCCTTGCAGGCAGATTCTTTACTGCTGAGCCACCAGGGAAGCTGATAAAACACTCATATATATATATATATATATATATATTTTTTTTTTTTTTTAATTCATGTTTTGTTGTGCTTTATATTTTTGTGAACTTCTTTAACGTCATCTTCCAAATTTCCCATTGGATTTTTAAAATTCTATTTTTTAATTAATTGATTTGTGATTTCTTTTTTAAAATTAATTTTTACTTATGTAGTGGCACAGTGATAAAGAATTCACCTACCAATGCATGAGACATGAGACACAAGTTCGGTCCCTGGGTCGGGAAGATCTCCTCCAGGATCTTTAGTCTCTCAGTCGTGTCCAACTCTTTGGAACCCCGTAGACCGTAGCCCATGGGTTGCCATTTCCTTCTCCAGGAGATCTTTGTGACCCAGGGATTGAACTCGCATCGCCTGTCTCCTGAATTGTCAGGCGAGTTATGGCAACCCACTCCAGTATTCTTGCCTAGACAATCCCATGGACAGAGGAGCCTGGCGGGCTACAGTCCGTGGGGTCGCAAAGAGTTGGACACGACTGAACGACTTCACTTCATTTCTTCACCACTGAACCACCAATGAGGAAATGGAACCCACTTCCAGTATTCTTGCCTGGAAAATTCCATGGACAGAGGAGCCTGGCAATTGCAGTCTATGGGGTCACAATGAATTGGACACAACTGAGTGACTGAGCATACACACACACACAGTTGTTTTACAATGTTGTATTAGTTTCTGCTCTACAGCAAAGTGGATCAGCTATATGTATATATATGATCTACTATTTTATTTTTAATTTAGGAAACATATTTCTTGTTCTTTTAAACTCCTTTGAAACAAGCATTATGTTATTTTTGTGTGTGTGTGGCAGTCAAATCTTTCATCTTTAAGATGTTAAGGTTTATTTCAGAGTTTCTTCTTTCCTTTTAGCACAGAGACTTCTGATTTCCATTTTTTTGTTTGCTTATTATTTTTTTTTTATTTCAGGCTTTCCTCAAATCTCTGAGGACCTTGGTTCACCATTTACATTTGCTACTAAGGAACTAAAATGGCAATAAGAAATACTGTGCATTCTGTGGCATATTGCTTGTGGGCTTACCTGGAAGGAATTTGTTTTTCTTTTTTTGTCTTACAGAATCTCATGAAGGATGACCATTACAATCCTAATGGCTCTAGTTATTATGATTCTCAGTATTTCTGAGCAAACTTTGGTTTCATTGTACAGAAAAAACTACAGCTGGGGGAAAGTCAGATGTTAATGGGGGGAAGTAGCTTTGTTCAGATTATACAGTACCTTACAACCATATTATGTAACATTTGTTTTGCAGAGTTAAGAGGTATATTCATTCAGAGGAGATGGTCTCTGTGCACAGGCTACAATGATGGAGTTCAGAGAAAGATGAATGCACTTCTTGGAGTTCTGAGATGAACCGCACTCACTCACTCAGGCACTATTATTGAAACCCATGAACAATTTCGTGAGACATTCAGAAGATGACTGTGGCTCTCTGCCATGCATCCTGAAGGACTGACTTTCTTTTGTATCATCTCATCAATAAAGCTGTTGATTTATCATGAAACCTAGGTTTGTTCTATTACTCTTTAACTTTCTATTGCTGTTTATTCATATACTAGTCTCAAAAACTGTATTTGTAGAACTACTCAGTTTCTCTGCAGAGGGATTTTTTTCAGGTTTCTTCCAAGAACCCATAAGCCTGGCCACCATTATTCTGGGAGCCAAGGGTGAGGGGCGAGAGAACATTCACATTTCAGGGTGCAAACCTCAGTTTTCTCATTCTGTTTTTTTATTATGACAACTTTCCCAGCATCAGTTAATCCTGGTTTCCACTCATTCAGATCATTTTTCCTTCATGTTACTATGGACTGATCTCTTATTTTCTGCCAAGATGGCAGAGGATTAATTATATAAAGTGCTAACCAAGAGATCCTAGAGGAGGGCTGGGCTACCCACTCCAGTATTCTTGCCTGGAGAATCCCCATGGACAGAGGGGCCTGGCAGGCTGCAGTCCATGGTTTTGCAAAAAATTGGACATGACTGAGCAACTAAGTCTAGCACAGCACAACCAAGAGGTATCTCAGCACAGTAACACTCCTTACACAGACTTCCAGCCAGTCCCACTCTCAACCACCCTTGAGGGACTCTTGGGTCTCCAGATCCTAAAACTCATTTAGGTTCTGTGACATGAATCACTTTGGCTTTAAATTTTTTTTCTCTAATCTGATAAATCTGCTACCATCATATAATATACTTTCTAGCTACCCAAATTCTGTTGGCATGTTGTGGTTCTTATACTATTTTCATTAACTTGGGGGCATTATACTTTCTCAGTTAGCTTACTGCCCTTTTATGAGAATTTCAAGAGGTAATAGAGATAAATCTATGTGTTCAGTCTGTTATTATTAAAAAGAAGTGCATATTCTTTTTCTGTATGAATTTGGACATCAATTCAGTAAATATGATCTGGTCATATTTATTTTTTAAGATTTCTTATTGTGTTAACATTACATTTATTGCACAAAAATAAATGAATATGCTCCAAAAAAGTCTCATAGTAATGTCAAAATTAACTAAACACAGGATAAGGAGAATGGAGTAAGAATGCTACTGAAATAGTGAAACATTTTATAGAATTGTTCCAAAAAATTTCCCTCAAAGTAATCAGTATGAAGAGTCCACAATATGATGTAACTTAGACAACTAGATCCCTTTGGTGCTTGCTGAACACAGTACGAAGATCACTTTTCATCTGTTGCCAGTCAGAGAAAAATCTTTAATCCAACAGTGACAAAGATAGCAGAAAGAGCTTATTCTATACAATTAGAGTGAAAACAATTCTAGTTTAAGGTGTTAATTGAAAATTTTTTAAAAATAATTTCTAAATTATTTAAAAATAAATTATTTTTAAAAATGTATGTTTTTTGTTTTCCATAAGATTTGTTCATTCCCACTGCCCCACTGTTCATTTGTTCATTCCCACTGTTCAGCTCTGCTATTAAGTTTTAAGAAAGCATATATTAATAAATTGAGATTGTCAGATCTTGTAAATTTTAATGCAGCTACTGTTAACCATATGTGATGGTAATGAGTAGCTTACGGTCTTATTTTTATAGACATATTGTAACTCTAACAGATACAGTCACAGAATTCAGAAAAGAAGACTTAATGCTGCAGCTACCTGAACTCCTAATACTGATAGCACCTGAGTTGTTATTTCATGTTTTAGGCAGAATAATCATCAAAAAGTATGCCTAAGATGAGTTAAATTGGATCATCAGTAAGGGGAAAAAAAATCCATCAATACCATATTAGTAATCAAAGTGGAAAGACTGGGGACAAGAGGAGACTGGGGTGACAGAGGATGATATGGTTGGATGGCATCACCAATTCAATGGACATGAGTTTGAGCAAACTCCAGGAGATAGTGAAGGACAGGGAAGGCTGACCTGCTGCAGTCCATGGGGTGGCAAAGAGTCACACACGACCTAGCAACTGAACAATAACAAAAAGTAGAATAAAATCATATGAAACTATTAATATTTTCCTGTTCTTAAACATAAGAGAAAGAGGTAATTTTATTTCCAAATAAAATTTGGAAATTTTACTCCTTATTTTGCAAGCAAAGTTTTCAAACTTAATTTATAACTTTGACACTGAAACTTTATCAAAAAAAAAAAAAAAGCATTATTCAGTATTCTTTGATCCAGTTCAGTTCTGTTCAGTTGCTTTGTCGTGTCCGACTCCTTGAGTCATGTCTGATTCTTTGAATGAAAATGAGATAATTACAAATTGATCAATTTATGTAATAAAGGGTCTTGGTTCAGCGCATGTAGCCAGATTTTAAGAAACTCATAGATGACTGAAAATAGATTTGAAAGTTACAAAAGTCATTCTCTATCTCTGCTTCCCTCTGTAGGCCTTCTTTATTGCCTTCAAGATATAGACCAGTTTTGTCTGTGTGAAGGAGGGTGTAGTTTAAGTCACTTACAAAATGACATCCTCCCAGCCTTGGAATAATGAGGCTTAAAGCCCTGAACTCCAGCTTGAGCTCAAAAGTCCTGGGAATGAACTTTCACTGGAAGTTAGAAATCATGAGTATTGTCACATCTGAATTGTATCCTTCTCCCAATTTCTTAAAAGCTTTTCTCCCAAAGCCCTCTTAATCCCATAGAATGGGAGGGCCTTTGTAGATAGGACCTTTACAGAAGTGAATGTTAAAATGAGACCATTAGGTTGGGCCCTTCTGTTATATGACTGGTATCCTTAGAAAGGTCGGTATAGTCAAAGTTATGGTTTTTCCAGTAGTCACGTATGGATGTGAGAGTTGGACCATAAAGAAAGCTGAGTGCTGAAGAATTGATGCTTTTGAACTGTGGTATTAGAGAAGACTCTTGAGAGTCTCTTGGACTGCTAGGAGATCAAGCCAGTTAATCTTAAAGGAAATCAGTCCTGAATAGTCATTGGAAGGACTGATGCTGAGGCTGAAGCTCCAATACTTTGCCCACCTGATGCGAAGAACTGACTCATTAGAAAAGACCCTAATGCTGGGAAGGACTGAAGGCAGGAGAAGGGGACAACAGAGGACAAGATGGTTAGATGACATCACTGACTCAATGGATATGAGTTTGAGCAAACTCCAGGAGGTGGTGGAGGAAAGTGAAGCCTGGCATGCTGCAATCCATGGGGTCTCAAAGAGAGGTCTCAGATGAAACCAAATTTTTGACATCTTGTCCTTGGACTGTCAGCCTCCAGATCAAGGTGAAAATAAATTTCTTTTGTTTAAGTCACACAGTATGTGGTATTTTGTTACGGGAATCCTAGCAAACTCATGTGCGTGTGTGTGTTTGTGTGTGCGCACATGTGATACTAAATCATGTCTGACTGGCTTCCTTTGTGGTTCAGCTGGAGAGAGCTGGGTTTGATCACTGGGTTGGGAAGATCCCCTGGAGAAGGGAAAGGCTACCCACTCCAGTATTCTGGCCTAGAGAATTCCATGGATTGTATAATCGACAGGGTCCCAAAAATGTTGGACATGATTGAGCGACTTTCACTTTCACTTTTGTGACCCATGGACTGTAGCCCACCAGTATCCTCTGTACATGAGATTTCCCAAGCAAAAATACTGGAGTGGGTTAACATTTCTTGCTCCAGGGTATCTTCCCAACCCCGGGACTGAACCCACATCTCCTCCTTTGCAGGAGCAAACTCATACAAGTTCCACAATTGGCTATGATTCCTGACTCTCCCTATAGAAATGGGAACAAAATGCTGTAACTACTAGTTCCCACCAGAGAGGCATAACTGTAGTGGTGACAAGAATAAATAATTAAAAAAAAAAGAACAACCAGTTCTACAAATAAATAGAAGTTGGGGGGAGCATATTTCTAGAAAGAGAAAGAAACCTTCAGCAGACAAAAGAACAACACCAGCAAATCAAATCATCTGTATATGGGTAATGATTAAATTTTTATATTTCAATAATATATAAAAGAATGAAAATAATGTGAAAGGTAATATTAAAATGGACAGCAATGTCCTAACTGCCAAGCTAAAGAAATCAAATGTTACTGATATTTTTGAAGTTTATCATGTGACTTTTGTTTCAGTCCCTTTTTGCCTAATCCTTACCTCAACAAGTAGTCACGATTTCAAATATTTTCCTTTTTATTCTCTTTCTTTTCATTATAGTTTTAGGAAGTAGGTAGCCCCAGAAATATATATATATATATATATATATATATATATATATATATATATAGTTTTTTTTTTTTTTTTGAGTTTGGCATCTTTTCAGATTTTACAGAGTCAAATTCAAGCATTCTTATGTGCTGTTCTTATTTTTTCAACATTGTGTGCAAGTTGCTTAGTTATTACATGTAACAGTAGTTTGCTCTTTTTTTTACTGTTATGCAATATCGAAATTATATAATATTTCATTGTGCTCATGTATCATGTTATACTCACATATTTTCTAAAATTATAAATACTTTTCTGTTTTATAACAATACTACTCTGATTCATATGCTTCCTAACACAAATGTATGTGTTTTTTGCCATAAATATCTAGGAGTAGAATTGCTAAAAGTAGAATAGCAGTTTTCATCCAGGGGTGAATTTCCCTTCCAGGAAACATTTGGCAACTTTTGGAGACATTTTGGATGTTGCAACCAAAAGGAAGAAGGAAAGCTACTGGTATTTAGTGGACAGAAGCGAGAGATGCTGCTAAACATCTTTCAATACACATCCAGCCCCAACAAAGAATGGACTAGCTCAAAATGTCAATATTGTCACGACTGAGAAAGCCTCATGTAAAGGATGGGTACCTTCAAATTTATGGTCTTACTGTTTTACCACTTGCCTATAGCTTAGAAGAGTTTCTTTCATGCCAAATCTTATCAGTCCTTTATATTGATATATTGACAGATTTTTAATGTCTTTTTGAAGTCGTTGGGAATCTAATTTTGCTATTTTCCTAATAACCCCCACTCTGTGAATTTCTTCATTGCTTTTGTAACTTTTTAGATCTGAGCTTATGTATGGTAGTTTCTTACAACACAATCTTTCTTTCATCTTTCTTCAACTTTATCTTTCTTATCAGGAAGAGGACCTTAAAAAACTCAAATCCCCAGACCTCTAGGAAGGTGAAAAAGAACCAGTCACTGACTTCAGCATTTGTTATCTGCTCTAATTAAGCCTGCTTTCTTTTTTCTTTTGTTTCTCCTTCTTCCCTTCCTCCTTCATTATTTGCTTTTTTTCTTTCTTTTTCCTCCACCCCTCCCCCTTGGTAATTTATTCCCTTATCTGTGAATTTACATATATTTAAAAATATACTTTATCTAGTAATTTTGGTGTTACATTATTTATTTATACTACTATTATTAATTTAGCATTCTATACAGAACAGGTTTATAAGATATTCAGTCTATAATAATTATAAATGAAATTTGGGATCATATTTTAGGCTTATTTTTGCATTTTATAAAATGCAAAATGGTATATGGTTATTGAATTTTATATTAATTTCTTTTCCCCCTAAAGCCCATGGTACTTTACTAAAGGCAAATGTTTTAGTCCCTAACTACATGATCAGAAGACACAACTGAAACTGTATAAACATCTTATTTGCCAAATGCTGTGAAAATTCCCCTACGCTGACACTGAAATTTAGAGAATATATGAGCCATGCATTGTAAACCCGATTGTGTCTCTTCATTCTTTCAGTAAATCCTTTACTCCTTTGTCATCTCTCTCTACATGAGGCTGCTTGATCACGTTCCCCAGCTAGGGGCCACTTTCACGTGGTTACCAGACTTAGCTTCCTCTAGGTATGTCAGTTACCTGTATCAAAGACCTTTGTGGAGTTGGTTACACAAATACAAATGCCTTTGCTGCATCATCCAGCCATCATCCACATCTCTTGCATTGGCAGGTGAATACTTTACCACTGAGCCACTGGTGAAACTTCAAAAAATTGTACATATCTTAACTAAAAAATACTTTATTGCTAAAAAAATAAGCACCACCATCTGATCCTTTAGTAAATCATGATCTATTTGCTGGTGGGGGGTTCTTGCCTACATCTTGATAGCTGCTGATCGATCACAGTGGTGGGGTGGTTGCGGCAATTTCTTGAAATAAGAAAACAATGCCGTTTGCCACAATGACTGACTGACTCTTCCTTTTTAGAATGCTTCATCTGTAGCATGTAATGCTGTTGGATAGCATTTATTATCCATAGCAAAACTTTTTTCAAAATTGGAGTCAATCCTCTCAAACACTACAACGGCTTTGCCAACTAAGTTTATGTCATATTCTAAATCCTTTGTTGTCATTTCAACAATCTTCACAGCATCTTCTTTTTCTTTTTTGGCCACACTGTGATTTTCAGGATCTTAGTTGCCCAACTAGGGATGGAACTCGACAGTAAAAGTGTTGCTGAGTACTAACCACTAGCCCACCAGGGAATTCCCAATCTTCACAGCATCTTCACCAGAAATAGATTCCATCTCAAGAAACCACTGGTTTCTTGGTAATTTCTCTGGTAGTACGTAATAAGTAACTGTCCATCTATTCAAGTTTTATTATGAGATTTCAGCAATTCAGTCTCATCTTCAGGTTCCATTTCTAACGCTTACTATTTCTACCACGTTTGCAATTACTTCCTCCAGTAAAATCTTAAACCCCTCCACATTAGCCATTAGGGCTGGAATCAGCTTCTTTCAAATTCATGTTAATGTTAATATATTGACCTCTTCCCATGAGCCACAAATGTTCTTACTGGCATCCACAATGAATTTTTTTCCAAAACTATTACAATTTACTTTTCCCAGATCCATCAGAGGAATCATGATTTATGCCAGCTACAGTCTTACAAAATGTATTTCTTGAATAATAAGACTTGAAACTCAAAATTACTCCTTGATCCATGGGCTTGAGCACAAATATTTTCAAGGAAACTTTTTTTTTTCTTTTTTTTTCTGAGTAGTACATCTCAATGGTGGACTTAAAATATTCAGCAACCATGTTGTAAACAGATGGGTTACCATCCAAGCTTTGCTGTCCTATTTATTACAGAATAGGCAGAGTAACTTCACCAAAATTCTCAAGGGTCCTAGGATTTCCAAAATGGTAAATGAGCACTGGCTTCAAGTTAAGGTCATCAGCTGTGTTAGCCCCTAATAAGAGTCAACCTGTCATTTGAATCCAGGGTTTGGCTTCTCCTCTCTAGCTATGAAAGTCCCCCATGGTATTTTCTTCCACAGACTGCTTCATCCACATTGATCATCTGTTTTCACATTTATTAATGATCTTAGTTGGATCTTTCTGGATAACTTGCTGCAGCTTCTCCATCAGCATTTGCCACTTTACTTCGCACTTTTATGTTAACAAGACTACTTCTTAAGCAACGTGACCCAACTTCTGCTAGCTTCAAACTTCTCATCTGCAGTTTCCTCACCTCTCTCAGCCTCCATAGAATTGAAGAGAGTGAGGGCCTTGCTCTGGGCTAATCTCTGGCTTAACAGAATTGTTGTGGCTGGTTTGATATTCTATCCAGACTAGTAAACCTTGCTCCATATCCACAAGAAATCTGTTTCCCATTCTGATTATTAGTGTGTTCTGCAGAGTAGCAATGTTAATTTCCTTCAAGAACTTTTCCTCTGCATTCACAACCTAGCTGAGTGTTTGGCATAAGAGGCCTAGCTTTCAGCCTGTCTTATGTTTCTCTGGCCTTCTTCACTAAGCTTAGTCATTTCTAGGTTTTGATTTAAAGTAAGAGCAAGGTGATACTTTTCACTTGAAGAATTAGAGGCCACTGTATGGTTATTAACTGAACTAATTTTTTAAAAAAAGCATTTGTGTCTCAGGGAATAGGGAGGCTCAAGGAGAGGGAGAGAGACAGGGAACCTGTTGGTTGAAGGAGAAGTCAGAACACACACATTTAACTATTAAGTTTGCCATCTTGTATGGGCACGGTTCAGGGTGGCCCAAAACAATTACAATAGTAACATCAAAGATCATTGACTACAGGTGACCATAACAACAATAATAATGGAGAAGTTTGAAATATTGAAAGAATTACCAAAATGTGACCCACACACAAAGTAAGAAAATGCTATTGAAAAAGTGGTGCTAATAGACTTGCTGGATGCTGGCTTGACTCAAACCTTTAATTTGAAAAAAAGATGCAACATCCCTGAAGCGCCAGGTGCAATAGCATGATCTATGCCTGAATTGATGTTTCATCTGCATAAAATCTCCACTTTCCCAGCTTTTCTGGAATATCCCTATGCTGACATCTAAACTTAGCTAAAATCTACCTGCTCTACAAAGTTCACTTCTAAACTCACAGCAGAATCGGTGACTCCTTTTAGTGGGTCCCATAACATTTTGACATTTTGTTTCATCACTCTGAAACATCATTTATCCTTCAGTGCTAGGTTGATATTTGGCAAGACTAATAAATCCTTGTTCTCCTACTTTCAAAGTTTGACATCTACTAAGTGAAGACAGAGGAAACAGTCATATGGAAATCAAAATGTCAGCTTTGTTACCGATAGAGCTGTTGGAGAAAGTGGTCCCCTGGTTTTGGACTCTAGCATGATATAGGCTCACACATCCAGGAAGGCTGGAAAAGCCCAGTGCCAAGGCTGAGAACAGACCAGGGCACATAATCACACTGAGGTGGCTGGGTCTCAGAGGAAGAATGGTGACTGAGCCAAGCACCCCTTTTCTCAAGGCTCACTCACCTAAGACTGGGAGAAGTAAATGAAGAAGCAGAGGAAAGCTTCTGCGTCAGGCTACTGAACACAAAACAGGAGAAACACACTTCCTGCATTTTCCTTTTCCTAGCATCATGTTTATTGCCAAGACTGCATTTTCTAAAGGAAAAGCCATATTCGTATATTCGTGTAACTTCCATACCAACTATTTACATAGTATTTTTGGTGACTATTATAGGATTTGGAGCTAAACAAGCAAAATTTCCAATTCCAGTTTCTTTATGTGTAATATGAGGATAATACAGGCTTCCCAGGTGACTCAGTGGTAAAGAATCTGCCTGCCAATGCAGGAACTGCAGGTTCGATCTCTGGATCAGGAAGATCCCCTGGAGAAGGAAATGACAACCCATTCTTGTCTTCTTGCCCAGGAAATCTCATGGAGAGAGGGGCCTAGTGGGCTACAGTCCACGGGATCACAAAAGAGTTGGATAAGACTTAGTGACTAAGGCTTCCCTGGTAGCTCCATTGTCAAAGAATCCACCGGTAATGCAGGAGACTCTGGTTCTATTCCTGGGTTGGGAAGATCCTCTGGAGAAGGGATAGGCTACCCACTCCAGTATTCTTGGGCTTCCCTTGTGGCTCAGCTGGTAAAGAATCCATCTGTAATGCTGAAGACCTGAGTTCGATCCCTGGGTTGGGAAGATCCCCTGGAGAAGGGAAAGGCTACCTACTCCAGTATTCTGGCCTGGAGAATTCCGTGGACTGTGTATAAGTAGTCAATGGGGTCACAAAGAGTCGGACACGACTGAGCGACTTATGTTTTAGTGACTTGACAACAATGTGAGGATAATGTTATACAAGATTTTTATAAAGTTTAAATTAATATAAATAATGCCCTTACTGAATGGCACATTATTAAGCATCAGCTACTTTAATATATAGTTAATGGTTTTTCCATGATTGATATATAACATTTTCCTTTCTCCACACTCCTTTGATCCATTCAAATTTTTTGATTAAACAGCCTCAGCTATTTTGTTTTGAGGGTTGTTATTAATCAAATGATTAGGAAGACAGAGGAAAAGGGCAAAATAAGCTGAGAATAGTGAAGAAAATAGTTCAATATGAACATAGAAAGGAAGAGAAAATCCCCCTCACTTTTCTGACTTTAGGAAATGAGGTGTGCTTCTTAAGTAAATTTCCAAGATAACCGAAGCTTAACTGATGATCTCAATGGCTATTGAGGAGCTTTGCAAGCCTCTAGGACCCTGTCCTTTGCCACTCTCAGAAAACACTGATCTCTGAAATTCTCAATTCAATTGACCCAGAGCTACAAAGCAATCACTGGCAGTTAATTGGAATTCAAATCTCTCAATGGTTTTTTTTTTTCCGTTAGCCATTTATGCTATTATTTTAAAATACCACTCATATCAAAATGAGACCTCAAGGTAGGCAGTCATTTATTTAGGCTACATGTACAATTTTATGAATCGGGAAAAGCAAAAGGGACGATATAGGAAAGCCTAAAAGGCGTGTTTGTATTTTGTGTTGCCTGCACCCCAATTCCATGTGTGAAGGCTCCAGTTTGTTGGGGAGGGGCAGGGGTGGAGAACATAGGGCAGCTTCATTAGTTCCCCATGCTTCCTACTCAGCAGCCTACACTCTCAGCATATGATGGAACAACACAAGCTTAGCACCAAGCAGTCGGTAAGGAAGGTAATTCCTACACCAGGACCCACAGAATAGAGGCTGTCTCCGTGGGCTTCTCTGATAGTTCAGTTGGTAAAGAATCAGCCTGCAATACAGGAGACCCTCATTTGATTCCTGGGTCTGGAAGATCTGCTGGAGAAGGGATAGGCTACCCACTCCAGTATTCTTGGTCTTCCCTTGTGGCTCAGCTGGGAAAGAATCCGCTTGTAATGCAGGAGACCTGAGTTAGATCCCTGGATTGGGAAGATCCCCTGAAGAAGGGAAAGGCTACGCACTCCAGTATTCTGGCCTGGAGAATTTCATGGACTGCGTAGTCCATGGGGTCGCAAAGAGTCAGACACGACTGAGCGACTTTCACTTTGCATGGCTCAGCCTATGTCACAAATCTAAATGTAAGTCAGCCTACACGTATGGAAGCCACCTTGCAATCCAGAAGACTTAGCATACACCAGTCACAATCTGCCAACTCAGCTTCAGCAGCTTATCTTACCCTAGAAAACAGAACTTGCTTGACTTGTAAGGAAATCCCTGACCTCCTAGCCAAGCACACCCTGTTTCTGTGTTGCGTCTTCCAACTTTCTATGATATTCACTCAGGAAGAGAGCTCCACTGCACGTGAGGCACTGTCCTCCCCCAGTCCCCGGGCTGATGTCCTGTGAATAAAGGATATCAAACTCCTCACTAACTCATTTTAGTTTTGTCATTTGACAGGAGAGAGAGCAAAACAGATGTATAAGGAAAAAAGACGAAAGGCTATGACAGTACATTAGAAAAGGGATTGCAGTCACTCTCTCCTCACTGAGTCCACAGGAAGTGATAGGGTCTACATGGGGGCTCGTTGTTGAGATGGCTCATTATGTTGACCTTGTAAACAAAGAACTGGATGTGATCTTCAAGATTACCCTGCCCAGAGGGGGTCTTATCCTTCCATTGTCATTCCCACAGGCGCTAAGCACAGAGTTCAGAGTCCAGAGTCCATTGGAGAGGCGGCCTAGAAATCAGCACAGACAGGCCTGAGATGGAGTCCAGGCCCTATGAATTCCTTCTTCAAAGAGACCACCAGATTACAGACCTTTGGCTATGTGACCACAGGACTCAACTACAGGCTAAAAATTAACCATCCCTTCAGAGAATTTTTCATTGGTGGGGTATAAGAAAGACCCCATCAGAAAGGGAGGACGCTGATTCTCCTTAAGGGCCAGTCACCCTCTCGTTTCCCTCTAATAAATTTCCCTTTTCTTGCCTGACTGCCCGGCTCACTCTCTTTTTCTCTGCACTCACCTTACAAAGAGCAAACCTTTTCTTTATTTCCCCACTTGTTCCATTTGGCAAGTACCAAGAATATTCTCTTTACACAAGAATGAAAAGTTTCTGTTTGAGTATAGCAAGAAAATTAAGGGGGGCATGCCACACAATCAAGTTCGGAAACAGATTATAGGTTTTCTTTGCCAAATAGATTGTGAGAGTGAAGAGGAAAAGTTAAAGATTTACATAACCTCCTGCTCATTCTGGCTCTGTAACTCAGCTTGCTCTTTGCAAAGTCTGGATCACATAGGTCCCATAGTCTCAATAAGTGGGGACTTGGGATACTAGGAACTGGAGCTTACCTCACTCACCCTTGTCCTGCTCTTTGCAACTGCCCAGCCCCTGCAAACCTGCTTAATCACACCTGTCCATAAAGGTCAGGCATCTCCCTCCCCATCGTGACTGCTGTTCCTGTGTAAACAAAACCCCTTAGTTTAAACCAGCCTATTAGCAGGTAATGTTGCCCACTATAGTCTGTCCATAAAAACTCTGTAACCCCTCTGTTTGGGGCTCAGAGCTTGGTGTGTTAACTCCTATGGTCCTGCCGGCGTAATCAACCTGAGTGTGGTACTGGTTTCTGCAACAAGTGTATGTGCATACCTGACAAGGGAAGAGGGGGATTTAAAGTACTTAGTGAATCGTGTAAATTGTGAAGTATCACGTCAGACTAAATTGTAATTTTAACCCTAGCAGGGATGTCCATAAAAAAAATTCTTTTTTTTAGGATAAAAAATCCTGACTATTTAAGAGTCAAAGAGTAATCAGTTTGTCAAGAGATGTTGCTCATATTGAGCAGGGACCTGGGACAAATTCACTTCCCTGTAAGGGCTTAGTAATTTCAGAGTAGCTGAAAAGTATTTTATCAGAATGTGGGTTGTAGGAAAGAGCTATGAGGAAAAGAACCCAGGTGCCCTCCGAAGCCAGATCAAAAACCTGGAGCTTAGGTATACAACTGTCTCACTGTTCAAAGAGCCTTATTCAGTGGCTACTGTCAACTGAAAAATACAGTCACAACCTTCGTGGTTGCCAAAACTGTCAACTAAAAAATACAGTCACAACCTGAAAGTAGAGAGTTATTTTATTTGGTGAGAATGTTAAAGACTCAGCCTAGGAGACAGCATCTCAGTAGCTCTGAGAAAACTGCTCCAAGGAGGCAGGAGGGGTAGTTAGGGTATCTACAAGTCTTCAAAAAAGGGAGCAGGGAGTCTGAGCATCAAAGATTGTTGTGAGCTAAGAAAAATCAGATATCAAGTTAAGGAATTTAGCATTCTCTGTATGGGAAAATGCAAGCCTCTGGGCTCACTGAATTCATTCCTTTCATAAGCACCTCAGCTCTCTGGGGTCAAATCCTGTCTCCTTGTTTGCCTCAAGGAGTGGTAGAGGTGGTAGATGGCTGCTTCTGTCATCACCCCCACCTCCAGCTCCTCAGCAATCACACTGGGGGAGGGCAGTATCTACTGGATCACAGTTTTCGGAGCCCTCATTCTCATCTGGAGGCCAGAAATCGCCAATGGCTGTGACATTTCTTGCTTATTCATAGGCTTATTAATATGGGAGGAGATATTTTCAATTCACACTGCCATCCACCCAAACCTCCCTGAAGAACTGAGTGACCCCCAAGTTTCTTCTCAGTGTTAAAAGTTCAGTGGAGAGGATCTCCTTGGCAGTCCGGTGGTTAAGACTCTGCACTTTTACTGCAAGGACTATGGGTTCAATGCCTGGTCGGGGAACTAAGATCCCACATGACTTTGGACGTGGTCAGAAAAGCAAAAAAAACAAAAAAACAAAAAAGGGTCAGTGAAGTTAACCAAGGTTAATCACAAGCTGGTTACTTATATATCAATAAGGGAACACTTGGTATAAATTTTAGGACATTGTAGGAAGGCTACATTTTCTTAAGCAAATGCTTAAATTAATACTGAATACATTGTGAAATACCTGGGTTCTATCCCTTGGTTGGGAAGATCCCCTGCAGAAGGGAAAGGCTACCCACTCCAGTATTCTGGCCTGGAGAATTCCATGGACTGTATAGTTTATGGGGTCGCAAAGAGTCAGACTCGACTGAGTGACTTTCCCTTTCACATATTCTTCATATTTAAATATTAATATACTACAGATAATTCCAAAACCTTATGCTAAAACATAATAAAACCCAAAGGGGTTTGTCTTAAATCAAAAAGTTGTCATAAATTATTTTAAGTTTGATGCCTTTTTCAAGCATATTTCAAAAAGGGAGCCCATTTCCCTCTACATTTCTATAGTAGTGAATTTTAAATGGTGCAGAGTATGAGAAATATCCAAATGGAAATTTGATAATTTTAAGTAAAAATTAAATCTTATTGTGTAAAAAAATCAATTTGAAAAGCAACACTTCACAGCATTCCTTTCAGTATTTAATTCAAGTGGAATAACCAGAAAGGGCTCATTGTCTTTGAGGAGAGATGACCTGGAGGGGTGGGCAAAAGGGCAATGTGACTTAGAGAGGAAGAGAAAAGTGATTACACTCATTTTAATGGCACAATAGCAGTTTTCAATAAGCTTTATGACACCAAAAAAGATTGATTTTTTTTTTTCACTTTTAGCTAAAATGTGCAGTGTTCTAAACTGCATTTTGCCAGAAATCTAATACCTGTAATTTATTGTGTCCCATATTCTCAGTATTCAAAGAAGAAAGTCTGAGGGCTTAAAATATAATGGACTGTAGGATCACTGCGAAAATTCTATTGGAGTCCTGAAGATTTAATTTTAAAATGCACTTAGCAAAAATTAAAATGTACAAGAATAGCTGTAAAATAATGTCAGAACACTGGGTTTTCCACATTCTTTCCGTAAGAAATAACATGAATTTTGAGAATCTCAAAGTGGAAGCAGAGGGCCTGTAGCTTAAATAGATGGCACGCTGTTTTGAAAAAAGATCTCCTGATGTATAAGAAATATTTGCTAGACTAAGAGGTCAGGAACCACATTTGTCTCAAGCAGACCTACTTTTCACTCTAGTTGTCAACATCACCCTATTGGTTTGTGATCTTTTTTTCTATCCTATGGTCAGAATGATACTGTCGGGGGAGTTTGTAATTTCCTTGGTGTTGTCTCGTCGTGACAAAAATTTGAAGCAACAAATGAACCAGTGTCACAGCCCTCAGACAGACCAGTGTTACAGCTCCATGTTACAGCTCAGTTTTATTTAGAAAACAAAGGAAAATACATCCTTGAGGCATGAGGGTAGGTCAACCCAAAATACGGGAAGGGAAGAGAACCCCCTGGCCCGATTTTGGCTCCTCTTTTTCTGTTTTTTCTCCTCCCCTGAGCCTGCCCTGTGTAAACTGGGCTAGCCAGGAGGGCTGTTTGTTTCACCTGAGGTCCTCACTCAGCCCTGGGACCTTCCTTTGTTCTATTTTTGTGGTCTTTTCCCTTCTTTGTCTCTTAGCCACTGCCATTCTGGACTCCTTTTTCCTAGTCTAACTACCTAACAATACTGTCCAGGTCTCTCTGCTATTTGCCAATGCCTTGGACACTGCAAAATGTAGCTTCTTACATCCCAAATGTAGGATTTTTTTCCCCTACTCACCAGCATGAGGTCTTGATAACCACAGAAGTGACTTCAATGAAGACTTTAAGAAAGTAGGGAGAAATCAATGGATCTTACCCAGACGGTATTCAAATGAAGATGGTCTAAAGATTTCAGTCTTCCTCAATCTCAGCATAAGCCATGAATATAAAGCAACTGTTGGAAGGTACTGAGATAAAAGAGTCAATAGAAATTATTGTTCAGATAAGAAGAAATATTTTATTTAATATGAACAAGACAATGAAAAATCAGAGGATCTTCAGAGAAGAACTAAAAGGATGAAAAGTCAGAAGCTATGTTATATAAGGACTCTGTTAGAAGCCCCAAAGTGCCTTCTCTTAAGAAGAAAGGATTTAAGAAGAAGGGGAGAAGGAGAATGATGAGTGGCTTTGATATTAATACATAACCAACTTTAATTCAGGGAATGGATTAGAATTCTCCTAGCTTCTGATGGCAGAGCCAAGATAAAAAGGTGGAAGCTATGGGGAGTTAGGTGGTTGCCCATTATTGAGAAAGACTATAGGACAATCAGGGCTTTCCAGGAGGTACTAGTAGCAAAGAATCCACCTGCCAATGTAGGAGACATAAGAGATGCAGGTCTGATGCCTGGGCCAGGGAGATCCCCTGGAGAGTCCCATGGACCGAGGAGCATGGTAGGGTATGGTCCACAGGATTGCAAAGAGTTGGACCAACTAAAGTGACTTAGCCCAGGACAATCAAGGTTGTTAATAGAAGGGATTGTTTAAAAAAATAATGATTTCTCATACTCAGTGAAGTAAGTCAGAGAGTGTATTGCTTTTTATGTGGAATTTTGCTTCTATGTGGAATCTAAAAAAAAAAAAAAAAAAGATACAGATGAACTTATTTACAAAATAAAGTTACAGATATAGAAAACAAACATGGTGACCAGTGGGTAAGAGAGGGAGAAGGGATAAACTGGATGACTGGGACTGACATAAACACACATATAAAATAGATAACTAATAAGGACCTACCGTATAACACAGGGAACTCTGCTCAAAAGTCTGTAATGACCTATATGGGAAAAGAATCTAAACAAGCATGGACATATGTATACGTATAACTGATTTACTTTGCTGCAAACCTGAAACTAACACAACAGTTGCAAATATTTAACTGTCAATTTATGAATGCTATAAAATATGGATATTTCAGAAAAAAATATTTTTAATCATTAAATAAATTAAACAAATATTTCAGGACCAGTTTTTAAAATGGAGATTCAATTAAGGGAAAAAGTGAATGAGACCTAACTGCACATACTTAATAGTAAAGAGATGAGTAAGCAACTGAAGAACCTGAGGGTAACATTTCAGGCACAAAAAAGCACCACTTCCTAAGTTATACCTGAGTGCCCCGGAAGAGTTAATTCACCTAACATGGATGAGCAGTTTCCTCACAAGAAGTAGTTTATCTTTTGGGACCCAAGATATTATTTGAATAAAAGAAGGGGCTAAAGAAAAGGACAGAAGTGATCTGTCTTTTGGATACTGATTACAATATTAATCTCAGTGATTACTGCTGATGAAGACAGATTTATTCCTGCTAAAATGGTGGAATCCTTGCTTTCAGAGTTAACTTCTTATTGTCTTTTTACATATTTATTAGTCTTTCACAGAGTACCTGATTAATCTTCAGCATCAAATTAGCAACTCCATCAAACATTTGTCTCATCAAATGCTGGCACTGGCAATTCTAGAATAAAGTGATGCTTAACCAAATTCGTTCCTGAATCAGAATCATGGTTTATGTCAATTTGGTTTAATAAAGCAAGCTCTACAGCTGATTGATAGACTTATCATTTATACTTTACCCACTTTGAAAAAATAATTTGATTTGTTCACAGTACATAAGATATCCACTACTGGAACATTCCCTTTAATCTCCCAGTAAAACTACAGCTGTAGAAGTTTTCTCAGCTAGCACTGATATGCTAGAGGAATAATAGTCCAACCTCCTGAGACATGACAACATAAGCCTTTCAATGAAAGCACAAGAACAGGTAAAAGTCTACAATACTACAAGAAAGTAGTGGGCTTCCTTAGTGGCTCAGACAGTAAAGCATCTGTCTGCAATATAGGAGGCCCAGGTTCGATCCCTGGGTTGGGAAGGTCCCCTGGAGAAGGAAATGGCAGCCCACTCCAGTGTTCTTGCCTGGAAAATCCCATGGACCGCGGAGCCTGGTAGGCTACCGTGCATGGGGTCACAAAGAATTGGACATGACTGAGCAACTTCACTTTCTTTCACTTTCACAGTAAGATATGGGTGAATTATAAAAGAGCAAGAGTTAATTTATTTCATGAGCTGATCACTTGGGAGTTAAATAGAAAATCATAATTGTTTCCCAAGTTTTAAATGATCTTTCTCATATGAAATAGATATTACGTATCCAGCCTGCTGATTTTCACTTCTTTGTACAGATACAGAACACTAAGATCCAAGGCTGGATTCAAAGGCCACCTCTTTTCTTAGGTAGCAATTTTTTTGGCTAAGTCCTGTTTTTCCTTCTCCCAACTTCAGTTATCATTCTGGAAATCTTAGTTCTCTTAAAGTGAAAGTGAAGTCGCTCAGTCGTGTCTGACTCTTCACAACCCCATGGACTGTAGCCTACCAGGCTCCTTTGTCCATGGGATTTTCCAGGCAAGAGTACTGGAGTGGGGTGCCATTGCCTTCTCTGTAGTTCTCTTAAGTCTTGCTTAATTTTCATTTCTGCCCATAACGAGGTGCTATGTGTTGAGTTACACCCCCATTCCTATGATGAAGTCCTAACCCCAGTACCTCAGAAGGTGATGCTAAGGATGCCCTGGAAGGTCCAGTGGTTAAGAGTATATGCTTCCACCGCAGGGGGCTCATGTTTGACCCCAGGTCAGGGAACGAAGATCCCATCTGCCCACATGTGGCATGGCCAAAAGAAGAAGGTTGTGTCTCTATTTGGAGGGACAGCCTTAAAAGAGGTGATTCAGGTAAAGTGAGGCTTTGACTAGACAGACCTTTGTTGGTAAAGTAATGTCTCTGCTTTTGAATATGCTCTCTAGGTTAGTTATAACTTTTCTTCCAAGGAGCAAGTATCCTTTAATTTCATGGCTATAGTCACCATCTGCAGTGATTTTGGAGCCCCCCAAAATAAAGTTTGTCAGTGCTTCCACTGTGTCCCCATCTATTTGCCATGAAGTGATGGGACCGGATGCCATGATCTTAGTTTTCGGAATGTTGAGTTTTAAGCCAACTTTTTCACTCTCCTCTTTCACTTTCATCAAGAGGTTCTTTAGTTCATCTTCTCTTTCTGCCATAAGGGTGGTGTCATCTGCGTATCTGAGGTTATTGATATTTCCCCCAGCAATCTTGATTCCAGCTTGTCCTTCATCCAGCCTGGCATTTCACATGATGTACTCTGCATATAAAATAAATAAGCAGGGTGACAATATACAGCCTTGACATACTCCTTTTCCTATTTGGAACCAGTCTGTTGTTCCATGTCCAGTTCTAACTGTTGCTTCCTAACCTGCCTACAGGTTTCTCAAGAGGCAGGTCAGGTGGTCTGGTATTCCCATCTCTTTAAGAAATTTCCTCAGTTTGTTGTGATCCACACAGTCAAAGGCTTTGGCATAGTCAATAAACCAGAAGTAGATTTTTTTTCTGGAACTCTCTTGCTTTTTTGATGATCCAATGGATGTTGGCAATTTGATCTCTCATTCCTCTGCCTTTTCTAAATCCAGCTTGAACATCTGGAAGTTCATGGTCCACATACTGTTGAATACTGGCTTGGAGAATTTTGAGCATTACTTTGCTAGTGTGTGAGATGAGTGCAATTGTGTGGTAGTTTGAACATTCTTTGGCATTGTCTTTCTTTGGAATTGGAATGAAAACTGACCTTTTCCAGTCCTGTGGCCACTGCTGAGTTTTCCAAATTTGCTGGCACATTGGGTGCAGCACTTTCACAGCATCATCTTTTACAACTTGAAACAGCTCAACTGGAATTCCATCACCTCTACTAGGCTTGTTTGTAGTGATGTTTCCTAAAGCTGAAGAGCCAACTCATTGGAAAAGACCCTGATGCTGGGAAAGATTGAAGGTGGGAGAAGAAGGGGATGACAGAGGATGAGATGGTTGGATGGCATCACTGACATGATGGACATGAGTTTGAGTAAGTTCCGGGAGTTGGTGATGGACAGAGAAACCTGGTGTGCTGTAGTCCATGGGGTCACAAAGAGTCGGACATGACTGAGTGACTGAACTGAACTGGGTCACTAGGGTGGGCCCTATCCAACGATCCTTATGAGAAGAGATCAGGACAGAGACAGACATAGAGGGAAGATCATATGAAGATACAGGAAGGAGGCCATCGCCTACAAGCCAAAGGGAGAGGTCCTCCAAAGAAAGCAAACCCTTGACTTTGGACTTCCAGACTCCAGAACTGTGAAGAAATAAGTTTCTATTGTTCAAGCCTCCCAGCCTCTGCTACTTTGTTATGGCAAAAAACTAAAACTAGAAAATTAATCCAGAGAGAATTGTGGGAAACTCTGGAAAAAGTTACAATTGAAAGAACTCATAATCCTAAGAGTTACTGATACTTAGAAAAAGACCACACTATAGGGGAAATGAAATGCTGCAGACAGATTTCTCTAAGTTTGGAGTTTTATGCTTTAATCGTCTAAGACAGGCATGAAATTCAGTGATATTCAATATCTTCAGCCCTCTAGTTGTATATGGTTCATTGAATCAACTATTTTTGACACAGAATGTTACATTTTGAACTCAATTCTATTTTTTCAAGAGATACAAATAAAGGATGCTCATGTCAGAGCTGAGAGTTGATTACTATAAAGCAATTAAACTTTTTACTTTCATATGATTCCTAACTCAAAGAAACATATCACTGCTTAATTTGATTACAATAAGATACTACAAAAGCAGAGAACAGTTAAACTGTTAGTTAAATGACCTCCAAGAGTGACATCATCCAGTTATCCAAACTTGCCACATTTCCTTTGTTTATAACAATCTAACTACCTATCTATAGTTAATGAAGTAGTTTAAAGTAAATCTCAAGTGCTATTTCACTACACCTTTAGGTATTTCACATTATCTCTAAAAACATGTTTTTTAAAAAATGTAATTATATTGTTGTTATTGTATCCAGCTAAAGTAAAATACTTTTGTTATCATCAGATCAGTCCATAGTCAAATTTTCATGGTCTTTTTACAATTTATTGTAGCTCAAGTAAGGATCTGAAATAAGGCCCAGACATTGTATTTGATGATTATGTTTCTTAAGCCCTTTGATCTAGAGCGGACATTCCAGCCCTCTCCCTGCCCTTGATTTATTTTTTTCTCTTTGTTGCAGAAACTGAGTCAGTTGTCCTATGGAAACCTTCACCTTCTGATTTTTCCATTTTTTTCACTTAACTTGATCTGTAAAATCCTTATCCCCATTTCCTACAACTCTAGATTAGATCTCGATGCAGGTTCCGTGTTTAGGGAAAGAATACTTCTTAAGTGTTACTCTGGGTGTTAGATCATCAGTAGTACTATGGGTATCACATGAGGAGGCAGGTAATGTCTGTGGTCCCACATTTAGCTAGTGATTTGTGGTTTTAGGTTTCAGTAAATATCTCAATCTTCTATTACAAGTTTCCCATCAACTTTTCACCAAATGCTTTCATTGACTGACGTATACCACTTCAATCAAGTATTTAATTGGGTACAGTAAATTGGTTATTTTCTAAATTTACCATTCCTACAACAATTTAGCCTAAGTTTATCTGTAAAGAAAATAATTTCTGTTCTCGGCTGAAATTATCTGGGTACCCAGAAATACAGTTTGAATAAATGAGGGCAGAGTAAGTTGTAGGTGCCTTAGTTACTTCCAATAATTTTGATGATTTATTTGCTTGTGTATCATTTTGTTCTTCTCTTGAGTCTTTGATAAGCATCATGAACTTAGGGAGGTTTATATATTCAGTATCACTTAGTTATCTGTATTTATTATTATTTTTCAATTGATCACATAATTGTCAAGTGCTAGCCCTTTTCTCCCTTTAACAAAATGTATCATTTTTTTTTTTTTGCTTTTAGGCATAAGCTTTCCTAGGCTTATCTTCAAATTTCTTACCCCAGGTCTGGAATCAACCATGTGTCTAAGAAGCTGTTATTCCCTTTGGTGGCTGCAAGAGTATAAGTCAGTACTTAGAAGCCACAATGAATTATGAATCAGGAATGAATTATGGATTTGCCCACCATGACTGCTCAGAGGCACACTGATATTCTGTGGACTATTTCAATGCATTCATTAAGAGTGCTACAGAAATAAGAACTGTTTGTGCTTATTTTATTATTCTTAATTCAGAACTCTTTTTCATAACCTAGTGATATATCTGAGTATTTTTTATTCTCATCACTTGCATCAACAGTAGAGGTACACTGTTTAAGTCCAGAATATAATGTAGAAGTGCATTATTAAGGTCACACCACCTAAGAGTAAAAACTCAGCTAATATATTCATTCATTGGTCGGCAGATTTACAATAGTATCACCCATATGAAGGGCTTCCCTCATAGCTCAGTTGGTAAAGAATCTGCCTGCAATGCAGGAGACCCTGGTTCCATTCCTGGGTCAGAAAGATCCACTGGAGAAGGGTTAGGCTACCCACTCCAGTCTGCTTGGGCGTCCTTTGTGGCTCAGCTAGTGAAGAATCCACCTGCAATGCAGGAGACCTGGGTTCAAACCCTGGGTTGGGAAGATCCCCTGGAGAAGGGAAAGGCCACCCAATGCTAGTATTCTGTCCTAGAGAATTCCTAGAGAATTCCATCGGGTTGCGAAGAGTTGGACATGACTGAGTGACTTTCACTTTCACACTCATATGAAAAGCCATGAAAAGAGAGAGGTCAGAAAAGCAAAAAAGTGTGAAGTGGTACACTGTCTGTACACTCTGGAACATAGCAGGAGTGACCTCCTGTTCTTACCCTTTCCCTGGGCAGCCACGGTTACTGTGGGATGAACACACGTGACTCTGGTCCAGAATCTGCTTTCTTTACAAAGGGAAACAAATAGTTTCTGTAATTAATTGACGTGAAGGACAACTTAGAAAGCACTCCATTTGCTATTCCAAGTGGACCAAGTTAAAACGTTACCAAAAGAGATCTCAGAGACTTTAGAACTTGAGGAGATCTTAAGAAATATCTAGGGAATCTTTTTATGTAAGAGCAACTAATGGCCAAATTATGTGTCATAATCTCCTAGTACAGAGATCCAGCCAAGTGGAGAATTTGGCTCCTGGCTTTCAACTACTGTGTGTTCCCCTCTATTATGGAAATAATCTTTCAGTTCTTTATATTTCCCATAAGAGAAATATTAATAAAATAAAAGCTTTATGTTACCATAAGAGAAATGATCTTAATAGTTTTTCAGGTATTTTTAACAACCATAATGTCCTCTTCATATTTTAATGGAATTTTTCAAAAGGTTATATATATACATAAAATAGAAATATATGTGAAATGTAAATATGTATGTGTGTATGTATGTATGGGCTTCCCTGATGGCTCAGTGGTAAAGAATCCACCTGCAAAATAGGAGACATGGGTTTAATCTCTGGGTCAGGAAGATTCCCTGGAGAAGGGAATGGCTGTCCACTCCAGAGGAGAATCCCACGGACAGAGGAAGGTGTGGGCTCTGGTCCATGGGGTGGCAAAGAATTGGACACAACTGAGAGACTAATAAACTACACTACACACAAACACACCTACACACATATATAGTAAAAAAAAAAAAAAAAAGGATTAGATATAAATCCTAAAACTGTCTCATCTCACTTTGTTTACATGTAATTTAAACTGTATATAAATATGTCATTATTTGACCAAGATACTTTTCCCCCCTTAAGGCATTTTTCAGAATTCTGTGAATTATCACTGCTCTGCAAGAGATATGAGTAATCACATTTTGTGTTGTCTTATTATACAATTTGGAAAACTGACCCAAATTCAATCACCGACATACAAAAAGAAAATTACTTTCAAAACATCAGTCTGACTTTCATCCTTCAAAGAACACTCTGACATTAGATGTTGATAGTTTAGCAGAAATCTGTGGCCCAAGGCTGTTTTACAGCAGCTGCTTTATTGATCTAGACCATATTCAGTTATTTGTCATGGTCTTTTCTAAAAATCTAACTTGCTTGTGTTCAGAGGTGGAAGGAAAGAGCAACAAATGCTTGCTATTGTCTCCCAGCAAAATAAAGTGAAAACTCTGCCATTGTCCAGTAACTTGAGATTTTCCTCATTTTCAATGCAAACATTTCAGGAAAATACAGATTTTCAAAATTACCAAGCAGACAAGCACTATAGAAAAGTATACTTCAGTGGTTAATGATATGGACTCTAGATTCATATAGACAGAAGACTTTATTAGCTACTCGATCTTGGGCACATTCCTTGGGATCTATAATATTTAATTTCTTCACTGGAAAATCAGGATCATAATTGCAGGTCAAGAAGCAACAGTTAGAACCGGACACGGAACAACAGACTGGTTCCAAATCGGGAAAGGAATACGTCAAAGCTTTATGTTGTCACCCTGGTTGTTTAACTTCTATGCAGAGTACATCATGTGAAATACTGGGCTGGATGAAGCACAAGCTGGAATCAAGCCAGGAGAAATGTTAATAACCTCAGATATGCAGAGGGCACCACCCTTACGGCAGAAAGCAAAGAAGAACTAAAGAGCCTCTTGATGAAAGTAAAAGAGGAGAGTGAAAAAGTTGGCTTAAAACTTAATATTCAGAAAACTAAGATCATGGCATCTGGTCCCATCACTTCATATCAAATAGATGGGGAAACAATGGAAATAGTGACAGACTTTATTTTGTTGGGCTCCAAAAATCACTGCAGATGGTGACTGCAACCATGAAATTAAAGGATACTTGCTCCTTGGAAGAAAAGCTATGACCAATCTAGGCAGCATATTAAAAAGCAAAGACATGACTTTGCCAACAAACATCTGTCTAGTCAAAGCTATGGTTTTTCCAGTAGTAATGTATGGATGTGAGAGTTGGACCATAAAGAAAGCTGAGTGCTGAAGAATTGATGCTTTTGAACTGTGGTGCTGGAGAAGACTCTTGAGAGTCCCTTGGACTGCAAGGAGATCCAACCAGTCTATCCTAAAGGAAATCAGTCTTAAATATTCATTGGAAAGACTGATCCTGAATCTCCAATACTTTGGCCACCTGATGCGAAGAACTGACTCATTGGAAAAGACCCTGTTGCTGGGAAAGATTGAAGGCAGGAGGAGAAGAGGAAAACAGAGGATGAGATGGCTGGATGGCATCACCTACTCAATGGACATGAGTTTGAGCAAGCTCCGGGAGTTGGTGATGGACAGGGAAGCCTGGAGTGCTGCAGTTCATGGGGTCAAAAAGTCTGACAGGACTGAGCAACTGAACTGAACCGACTTAATTGGAGCTTTGTAATAATATTATTTTGTGATGATGCCTATGGCACTGCCCCGGTGGCTCAGATGGTAAATAATCCCCCTAAAAAGTTTCCATTACATGTCATCTATTATTATCCCCATTAGTAATATAGATTATTGGGCTTTCCAGGTGGCTCACTTGTAAAAAATCCGTCTGCCAATGCAGGAGATGCAGATTCAATCCTTGCGTTGAGAAGATCCCCTGGAGAAGGAAATGGCAACCCACTGCAGTATTCTTGCCTGGAGAATCCCACGGATGGAGGAGCCTGGTGGACTACAGTCCATGGGGTCTCAAAGAGTTGGACACGACTGAGCAACTTCACTTTCACTTTCACATATTGAAGAGAGCAAGCCAATCAACAGGCATTTATTTTACCTAAAACAAAAACCTGTATCACTATTGTAATTCCACTGTTCAACTATAAGTTAATACATAAATTACACACACACGTGTGTCTGGGTTTTTAATATAAATACTTCTGTAATAAAAATTGCTACTAAGTGCCTGCAAGAGCCACAGGCATGGGATCTTAGAAGAGGGTGGCAGAGAAAAGATGACTAGCAAAATCAGAGACATCTCAAGCTAAGAGCCTCCAATAGGTTATGGTATAAACCTGAACTGAGTTAAGTTAAATGATATACCAAACTAAGGCCTTTAATAATGTGTAAGTGTTTTAGGTATTGGAACTCAACATCTAGTTGAAAGATGGCATGCTTTGAAAAATCTAGAAAACCTAGAAAATCCAGACAGGCAAGCAAAGGCAAACTTTAAATCTATTTTGTGAAGCTTTTCTTCAATTCCTGCCAGGTATGAGTTAAAGATTCCCTCTGTGGTTATACAGGTTTTCTACATACAGACTCACATTACACTTACTTCTTTTGTAGTTAATCTTCTGAAAATGTGCACACTCACACACACAACTTCTCTTTCCCAAGGAGATACACACACACACGTGTGTGTGTGTGTGTGTATTCTTATTTTGTAGGTTATAGGTCATGAAGTTTGGAGGGCTTTATCAGAAAACACTAAATAGTGGTTTAAACCAGATTGAAAGTTTATTTGGCTTTTGGTTAAAGTGAGTAGGCTTCCCCGGTGGCTCAGACAGTAAAGAGTCTGCCTGCAATGTACAGGGCACAGGTTCGATCCTTGAGTTGGGAAGATCTCCTCGAGTAGGAAATGGCAACCCACTCCGGCATTCTTACCTGGAGAATCCCATGGGGTCCTTGGGGTCACAAAGAGTCAGACACGACTGAGCAACTAACACAAAATAGGTAGGTCAGGGGACAGAAAAGTTGTCTCCATGAGGCTATCAAAGAAGTTTAATTTCACTTTTTTTTTTTTCATTCCCCCATACTCAGTATGGTCTTTCTCTTCACAATTAGGGCCAACTCACTTTCACTGTGTCCACATTTCATCCACTCAGGAGAGGGAAAGAGGAGGTGGCACATGGCTTGCTTCCTTTTAAGCTTTGGGAACAGACTGCAAAAAACTCCTCCACACCCAAACCTGATGGCTTCATTCCACGGGCATATCTGTCTTCAGGTAACATGGCAACCCAGTCCAGTATTCTTGTCTGGAGAATCCCCTTGGACAGAGGAGCCTGGCAGGGTGCAGTCCATGGGGTCACAAACAATTGGACACGACTGAGCAACTAAGCACAGAGGGGAAAATGCAATCTCTATCTAAGCAGCCGTGTGTCGTGGCAAATGTAGAGGTGTTGTGATCAATTTAAGGAGGGAATAAGGACATGAAAAACTCAATAAGCAGTCTATGCCACATCATACTAAGGAAAAACAATGCCATCTTCAAAAAATAAAAAATGGTACAATCTTTTTAAAGAATTTTAAAGAATGTACCTTTTAAAGAATTATCTGGTTGAAATCATGATGGTTTTTTTTATGCTATGATGCCAGACTGTTTTGGGGTCCCAACAATGAATCCACTATGTGTTCCCACTTCTCCAAACCCATTTACCTGCTCTGAGACTGCCTTAGCTACACGAAGAAGGACATGCCAAGGGACATATCAGAAAAGAACAGGCACAAACTCCTGCCCTCATAGAGTAGGAGATACGCTGATCATAGCTAGGCCTCTCAAGTCACAAAATTTCCCAAGAATTTAAGCTCCAAATACTGAGAGCAATATGTGAGGGGGAAAAGATGGGAAAAAAAGGAGGTTATATGAGAATACTTCTTATGGGATGAAATTGAGATCATATCTATCATTTCACTGTTATGGCTCTCATTTTCTTTAAAAGGAAAGTGATTGGATTCATTGATTTTGAAAATTTCTTCCAGCTCTCCTATTCTATTAAATAATACTTCACTGTCTTTAAGGAGTTAGTATACTGTTATAGAGGGCAATTGCTTAAATATAACAATTTATATTTTCTTTAATTTTACTATCTCGCTAAAGCTTTTAAATATCTACACTTTAATTCAAATTCTACCAGTTAAAACTAATGCTTAAGTGGAAATCATTAAATCTAGTGATGTTAAGATGATATAGATGAATACACTTCCATTTTCTAACTGAATCCTATATGAGTTTGAATTCTTTTTTTGTTGTTTCCTATAAAGTAAAAAGTGGTAAAAATAATTATATTGTCCACATATAATACCTTAGTAATTTGCTTTCCACTCAGAGACTATTAGAATACCTGACCTCAAAGATGTTGTTAATGCAGTTTTGAAATTTAATTTTGATACATTGATTTTTTCCTAGGGTATAAGAACAATTCCAAATGGAAAATATGATTTGTACTTTATTCTTTACAAGTAAGAAAAGCCTCAGGAAATTTTAATAAGATTTAGTTATAAAATAAAATGAAAATCAGAATTAACTTTTGTTTATAATCATGCCAGTTGTTAATATCAGCCAGTTACATGGTCATTTGGGGCAGTTAGTTAATGCTGAGGAGGGGAAATAATGATGTGATTTAATTTGAGTTTTCTTTTTAAGTAAAATAAGTGTCCAACTTTGTAAAATTAATCACTTCATCCACCAAATAGTTATTTAGCCAAGTTCACAGCACTGTTAGAGAAGGAAAGGGTATTTATAATTAATCAATCTTTTACAAACCAGCAAAAGTGGTATGTTATTTTTTAAAAGTTATTTTAGTTTAAATGAGCAAGATTAGGAAGAAAATCCCCAAATACTCAGAGATCAAAGTAATGTCCCCTTTGTCTTAACCCCCAGTATTTCAGGACATCTTATTGTTACAGCACAGTCTTTCCTTTTTCTTCTCTTTGCTGTCAGAGTGCATGAAATGTGATAGGCACTCAACACATGTGCATGAGCTTATGTGGGACTAAATTTAATTGGATGGGAAAACAAAAGATTGAATAAAAGTTTAAATTTTACATACTAAAACAATGTGACATTTTACCTATCTTATTTATGTATATATCTTGTATATATACCTGGCTTGTACATTTCTATAGTTTTACTATAATCTAATACTCATTTCTCTTATAGGCAAGGGCAAATTGCTCTGTTGAAGAATCTTTCAACAAATTCAGTCCTTTTATATTATTATTCAGACTGACTTTTTTTTTCTTTTAAAATGGTTTTCTATTGAACCTTCTGCTTTATTCTACAGAGTGAGCCTCTCCTGCTGTTTTCTGGTTTCTCGGTATCAGGCCAGCATCCTTGCTTTTTCACTAATGCTTGGCGTCTCTTATTGAATGTGTACAATCCCTTGTTCCCATCCAGAGGGCAGTGCCAGGGTCTACCTTGTAGGCCCACCACCCTGCAGCGCCTGATTTCTAACAGGCACTTAATGATGGTTCTTAAAATCACAACAGTTCTAAGTTACAAAATTACCTTGTTCATATAATAGTTTAGGCAATATGTGTCATTGAATTACAAGACAGTATAATACAGAAGGATGAATATATATCCTTCTAAGATGGATCACAGAATTAAACCCCAAACTCACCTTGGTGATGCGCTTGCTGGGGATTTAAATCTAGAAGTACATACAGTGCTTTTTCTGCTGTTTTCCATCTGTGCTGGTCCCAGGAACACAGCACACCTGCAATGAGAACAACAAACAGTTCTGTGACTTTTTTAAAGACTTACCCAGCACTCAGGACATCCTTGAACCCTTCTGGGATCCAGAAAGAGCTCTACTCAGCACTCTTTTCCTTAAGGGACTGGCCCTAAAGTGAAGAAACTCTGAGTTTCTGATTTTTATGGCCACAGATTGAACTTACTCAAGTTCATTATTTATAAAATGTAAATATGACATTTTTGTAAAAAGGTCAGAAACAATCATCTATACATATTCCAGGCAAATTGACCTTAAAATGTAATTTTTTGGAAGGCAGAAGAAACTGGTTGAATTTTGATTCACTATAAAGGTGTTTTCATTTACTTATTTAAAACTTAAGATCTATTTTTTCTCTCATGAAAGACTGAACTAAGTTAAATCACCCTGTTAAGAGTTGAGCAGGCCTCATTTTTATAAGGCGCTGCTTTCAAATTAAGTTCAGATTTTTCTCTTATCAATATATGTACACCCCATCACTGTAATCTTTTTTAATGATTCCACTGACTCAATATACAGGTTAGAACCCATCCCAATTTCTGAGTTTTGCATCTGAAGACACTTCATTACATCTCCTCAGTAGTAATTTTCTTCACACAAAATCAAACGTTGAAGAATTCTTTGTTACTCTGGCAACTGGGCCACTTGTAAAAATGGTAGTTAATTTTTACTTATAACTTTGTTCCTGATTGTGTCTCCCTCTTGTAAGAAATCCCTTTAATTTCCTCTCTCAAATAGCTCCACAAACATATTCTAGACACAAACTGTGACTTGACAAATCTCTAGTCCTTTAAAAATTAATCAGAATGTGCAAATTGTATTTCAAAATAGTTTCTTTGAATTCAAGTGTGCTAATTGCAATGTAAAAGCATAGTGTTATTTATCCATACAGGGCAAAATAATGCCACGACTGTAAGTCTGAGAGGAATGAGATGATTAAAGAAAGATCTTAATCAGAATGTACACCTTAATTTCAAACGTTCATTTTAGAAGAGTAACGATCTATTGGGCACCTTTCTCGGTCAAGACTCAGAACCTGACCCCATCTTTTCTCTGCTGGACTTCCCCACCAAGGTCTGCCTTCCAATTGGTATTTATTATTTCTCTCAAACTATAGCTATTCTAGAAAGCATGCTTGGCAGGCACATACCACACATTAAAGTTCCTAAAATCAGTAAACTATCAACAAGTGAGGTGGACCAAAAGGAATAAAAGCAATCCAGACAACACCCATCTCCTGGTTTAGGAGATGATGGGCAGAGGAAATTGAAAGTGAAAGTTGCTCAGTCATGTCCAATTTTTCGCAACCCCATAGACTATTTATATACAGTCCATGGAATTCTCCAGGCCAGAATACTGGAGTGGGTAGCCTATCCCTTCTCCAGAGGGTCTTCCCAACTCAGAGAATCAAAACCTGCATTGCAGGCGGATTCTTTACCAACTGAGCCATCAGGTCAGAGCCTATAAAACCTGAGCTCTCCTGACACATCCCAGGAGAATGCCTGTTACTTGGCTCTAAATAGGATCATCTACATCTACATAAGCTCTCGGTATCAGAGCAAAATAAAAATGTAGTTTCTTACTCAGCATCTGAGAGTAACCAGCATCATTTGAGGCACTAGGGATATACTAGTTAACAAGTGTTAGCTACAGGTCAGGCTCTGGGCTACATACTAGGATATAGAATCGAGGAGAAACAACCTTTACCATCACAGCCTCATGGGCCATGTCCACTGCTACAATGGTCTTAAGAGACCCTGCCTCCCCTTTAATGTTTTAGTCTATGTAATATATAGAGTACATGAATCCTGAAGCATTTACTAAAGACTCAGGGATTGGTACAGTGGTAAAGAAACCCCTGCCAACACAAGAGACATGAATTTGATCCCTGGATCGGGAAGATCCCCTGGAGGAGGGTACAGCAACCCACTCCAGTATTCTTGCATGGAGAATCCCCATGGACAGAGGAGCCTGGTGGGCGATAGTCTATAGGGTCACAAAGAGTCAGCCATGACTGAAGCAACTTAGCCCTAGCCTATTAAAAAAGCAGAAAAGTAGCATTTTCTTTTTTTTTTTTTTTCCTTTCTATGATTTCTCTCCTGACTGGTATTTTTTGGTGCTTTCAATTGCTATTAGTGCCGTACTCCTTGAGACAAAGGGACGTTTGCAGGGTTTGAGCTGAACCTCAGTTGCAACTTGCTGTTTGGTGTGTGTCTGAACCTGACCCTGTCTGTGCCTTGGGCCCTGATCAAGGAAGAGACAGTTGGTGGGTAAGGCCAGGAAGGTGGGCAGCTGAGAGCTCATCCCGAGGGTGGCAATGGGAAGGAGTCTCACCTAAAGTGAGACTCCAAGTCCATAGCTGCATGCTCACAGGCCGCATCTGACTTTGCTTAATAAACACAAATTCACAGATTAAGTTATTAAGAATTTCAAGGCTGCTTCAAACCCAAGTATGAGACATTTCTGAGCACCGGTTCTGTTCTTATGTCCATGAACAGACTCCAGCTGTAGATGAGAGTTGTGGGAGGATCTGAGATGAAGAACTGGGCGTTGGGAGAGAAGGAGAAAGGGTGGCAGAAGGTTACCCTTGAAATTCCATCTTTTCTAGATTTGAGCTGGGTCTTGAGACTAAAATGATGTCACCATTCTATCCTACCCCCTAAAAATAAGAATAGGGGCTTCCCAGGTGACTCAGTGGTAAAGAATCCACCTGCCAGGCTGAAGATGCAGGTTCGATCCTTGCATTAGGAAGATTCCCTGGAGAAGGAAATGGATACCCAGTCCAGTATTCTTGCCTGGGAAATCACATGGACAGAGGAGTCTGGCAGGCTACAGTCCATAGGGTTGTAAAAGTCGGACATGACTTCACAACTAACCAATGACAAAAATAGCAATAAGCCCTGATCTTCTCAGTCACAGGCAGACCAGACATTATGGGATGGGAACACAAGGCAGACCTGGGGGAATAGTTGGGAAAAAAAAGACTAGTTGCTTCAGAATGACCACAGCAGCCCCTGGGAGCCGTGGAGCTCCCAGCGGTCAGCGGGTATGAATAATTATCATTTCCTCACCACTAACTTTGTCAGGGGGCCTTTTCCTGGCTCCTGGGCTGCTTAAGCCTCCAATGGATCAGATTTGGCTCCCTTGTATATTTTAAATAAAGTGCATGCAAATTCTGAACATAGTGAGATGAGTTGTCTCGGGAAAAAGTTAATAGAGGTGCCTCCTTCCAATGACTTCCTTTTTTTTTTTTTTTTTTAAAGACAGTGATGATCTTCTCCTATTTCAAACCTTTGGTTGTTTCCCATTGTCCTTAGAATCCACTTGCACTTTTTAGATGCTTTCCCTGGCTTTGCCCTTTTCCTCCTATATGATACCTTAGTGAGGAATCTTTTTTTCTGAATGAAAATAACAATGTCAATAACATTTGACAATAATAGAGACCTTAGTTATGGCATGTAGAATTTTTAAAGTGAAAGCTCAGTCATGTCTGACTCTTTGCGACCCCATGAACTGTAGCCTGCCAGGCTCCTCTGTCTATGGGATTCTCCAGGCAAGAATACTGGAGTGGGTTGCCATTTCCTTCTCCAGGGGATCTTCCTGACCCAGGGATTGAACCCAAGTCTCCTACATTGCAGGCAGACTCTTTACTGACTGAGCGACAAGGGAAGCCCTAGATTTTTTACTGATACATTATTTTCCCCATTAGTCTTAAGCTCTTTGAGAGGAAAAATGTTCTCCTGTTTCTTATTGAATTCCTAGGGTCTCACAGTGCCTGCCACCTCAGAAGCTCAATAAATATTAGTTAAGTGAATAAATATTGATCTTAGAATTTAATCTATGAAGGATCAGATGCAACAAGCTGATGAGATTTTGGAGAAAGAACAAACCCAAGGGTATTCATTGCAGAATGAAAGGCTTCCTAACCGCAAGGTTAGCAGCTGGCCCGGCTCCTTCTCCCTCATCACAGCTGGCCTGACAGCAGAGAGAGGAGGAGGATTGGATTTTCATCAGTCCAGCTTCATGGTCCTTTGGAACCACACTGACTCTTCCATGGGCTGTATCACCAGAAGGTCCGTGGTGGCCACAGCTGCTGCCCTGTCCACTCAGAAAGCTGCTCTCCACGCGTTGGGTCGTGTCCTGTTGAAGGTACTTTACAACATGGGAGCAGCTGCTGAAACATCTGCCACAAGCTGACAGTGGATCTTTCCCAAGAATGCTCATCAATTTTAAAGCACTTTCAAAGCAAAAGGCAGGACAAAATGCAGAATCTGATGACAGAGACAGCTGAGGCTATAAACACAAGGTCTTCAAAATTGGCACCTCGTCTGTCATTTGTGTGCCCATCAGTAAAAAGAACTTTCAGAGAAGAAAGTCAGTGATCATACTTTCAGCTATCATGGACCTGCTTTTGACTCTACTAGTTCAAATCTATGCAGAGAAGGCAATGGCACCCCACTCCAGTACTCTTGCCTGGGAAATCCCATGGACGGAGGAGCCTGGTGGGCTGCAGTCCATGGGGTCGCTATGAGTCGGACACCACTGAGTGACTTCACTTTCACTTTTCACTTTTATGCATTGGAGAAGTAAATGGCAACCCACTCCAGTGTTCTTGCCTGGAGAATCCCCACCACGGGGGAGCCTGGTGGGCTGCCGTCCATGGGGTCGCACAGAGTTGGACACGATTAAAATGACTTAGCAGCAGCAGCAGCAGCAGTTCAAATCTATGAGGGAATATTATTAAACATATTACATTGCATATGGACCACTCTTGTCCTTGAAACCAATATTTCTGAAATTTTAGTTTTCCACGTCCTGACTTCTCCATTTTACTGTATGCTTATACGGTCTGTGCCACATTTCTTTAAAAGGTCAATAAATTAAATCATGCTTTTATTTAATAAAAGGAAATTTTTCTAACACTAAAACAAAAATGGAAACAAGGGAAAATTCTCTTAAATATAAACTGTCAAAATAAATAAAATGGAAACAAAATATTCAACTAAAAAGCAAGCATGAATCATAAAATTTTAAATAAGAAATTAAAAATTAAGATAATCTACCTCGATGTTCCTTCATTTAAAGCTTTGGGCTTGCCTGGTGGCTCAGATGGTTAAGAATCTGCCTGCAATGTGGGAGACCCAGGTTCGATCCCTGGGTTGGGAAGATCCCCTGGAGAAGGAAATGGCAACCCACTCAAGTATTCTTGCCTAGGAAATCCTATGTACAGAGGAGCCTGGTGGGCTCCAGCCCAAGGCATCCCAAAGAGTCAGACAACTGAGCAACTAACACATGTGGTATGGTAAGAAGTACTTTATCAACAATAAAACTCTTTGCATGTGTGTTAGACAGATCTGAGAATTGGATCTCACTTGTACATTCCTTTGGAAAGGACAAAATATTTGGCTATCTCCTTGGATACAATAGACTTCCCTGGTGGCTCAGATGGGAAAGACTCTGCCTTCAAGGCAGGAGACCCAAGTTTGATCCCTCTCTTGGGAAGATCCCCTGGAGGAGGGAATGGCAACCCACTCCAGTATTCTTGCCTGGAGAATCCCACGGACAGAGGAACCCCAAGTGTGTACACGGGGTCACAAAAAGTAGGACATGACTGAATGACTAACACTTTCATACTTTTGATCGATACAGTGGTAGAGGAGGTACATAACGGTCCCCCTCCTCTGGTTTACACGAAGGAAGGTTTTCCATAAACACGCTCTGGCGTCTCTCTAGCTTACCTCTTCCTGCACCATGAGGAAGGTGATGAGCATTTCCCAGCTGAGAGCTTCTCACAGAGAATTGGGCATGTGTAGCGCTGCTTCTACCTCTTTCCTCTTGGGGGCAGGTATGGCCTCAGGGACCTCTGTCCTGCGAGGAGTGATGCCTGCTCTTCTTCAGAAGGGCCAGCAGCACCAGAGGAATAAGGATGTGATTTTGCTACTTAGGGGGCTGGTTTTAACTCTCATGGAGTAGCCTTCTCTCCTTCACTGTTGCTGGATTTATCTCAGGAGGAAGTAGATTAAGGCTATCTAAATTGAAGGTCCAACATAAGCTTGATCATTTAACTGAAATTGTTTCAAATCATGTCCTCCAAATTGGAGTAATAAAAATAATGCACTGGTTTCTCATCTGTTGCTCTTTTGTTTCTCAAATTGTTCAGAAACAGGACAAGGAAGAGGATCATGTTCTTGAGAGGTGGTCTTCTGTGACTCTCAACTTTTTGGACAGCAAGAATGAATTCCTAACTAGAATTAGTGATTTTATGGAGTTTCTTGATTCTCAGAAGCCAGTTGAAATGATTCCCTGAAATTGTTCTTCTTCTGAATGTGTTAATTTATTTGGTCCTAACTGGAAGGTGATGGAAGAGAGATTTCTTCTCTACTACAAACTAACTTAGGAAAATACATAAGAAGAATTCATCAAAGCTTTACAGGTTTTCTTTATAATGTTAAAATATCCTCAAGGAATTTTCAAATAAAGTTAATAACCAAGTGATTAAAAAAGTAAGAGTGTTTAAAACAATCTCAGTTGATTGTCCATAAAAGTGCAGTTGGAGGATTTGCTCCCAGGACCCTGGGTATACAATGTCTGGAACAGAAATGATGATTACAGCACAGTTTGGGTATTAGTAGTAGTCTAAGCCTTAGAGTGTATCTTTCATTTTGACAAGCCATGAGATAGGTAGTCATTTATATTTTTTTTTTCAGGGGCTTAAAAAAAGCATAAAATAATGGAGTTGCATTAATCTTACAAATTGTAAGTGAAAGAATCAGTTCAAGCCTGGTTCAGGCCCATCTAACTGTAGGCCAAACACTGATGGCTGCATTTTCTTTCTCACTGGAACTGAACTGGAAGCAGAGACAATAGTTTGGTCTTTAAGAGCACGTGGTCTTCTAAGAGGAGAGAAAGAAGTTTTAGCTAGGGATTGTCATCAGTGATAAGGCATATCAGAGAGATATAAGTGGATGGAACTGGAGAGAGGGCTACCCAACTGGTAAAGGACGAGTGAGCAAAGGCTTAAGAAAGAATACGATGCTAAACACAGGCAAAAAATTATTTTGATTCCACTAAATAAAGTGATAAGTGAAGAGGCTAATGAAGAGGATGAAGTATCTGAAAATCCACACAGAAAGGCTTGGCCTGTGTGGTAGACAATGGGACAATGGGAAGCAGGGATAAGAAATGACCTTAAATGAATTTCTCCCAGGAGCCAGGTAGAGAGTAAGACACATTAAAAATGATCATTCTTTTAATTCTCATAACATCCAAGCAGGAAGAAATTTTCATTTCAATTTTATAATAGAGCAATAGAGTTTAGTAAATTACTATCAATCACACAAGCAGTCATTGATAGATCTTAGATTTGAATTATACTTTAGAGTGACCCTAAAGCAAAGTAGGACACTTAGCAAGAGGAATGGGTAGGGGAAGGATGAGTTCAATTGCGGCGAGTCCTACTTAGGGCGGAAACATAGTACCATGTAGAAAAAAGTCTTATTTGTTGGTGTCTTGTAAGAGTGTTCAAGGTTGAAGAAAGATACTGGAAGTTACAGAGTACATTAGACTTGATAAATTCTTCCTCAGCCCTGCTCTTCAAGAATTCACTTCTCTCTCAACTGTGTACCATAAGAGATTTGGAGGGATTAACTCAAAGTAGAGTCTCTTCTACTTTGTCATGGAATCTCTGTCTTCATTACCACAGTATCTGCACAGGGAAACAATAGTGCATTGGGTACTCTAGCCACAAGCTTTGATGCAAGGGGGTCTAGTCAGGGTAAAGCTCAAGATTTTTATTTGATAGTTGTGAAAAGGTCCTCTCTATTTCTCTCCCTGAATCTGAACACATAGCCCTGTTGTGATTAAAACACTTTTTCTCGTGGGATGTCATCCAGAGAATGCAACCACCACATAGAAGAGGGCAGATTTGGAAGTCTGAAGCTGCCTAGCTTTGGAAATTTAGCTGGCTGAATCTTTAAGTTCCACAATCAATCTATTGTTTAATCCAATTTAGATTGAGTTTTCTTAATTACCATAAGGAATTCTGAGACAGAATTTGATGTAATAAATGTATTCTTATATGAAGCAGATCCTAAAATGTGGGTTGGGCAGTAGAAGCAATAAACACCAACTTACCCAGGAACCAAAAGGGCCCTAATATTCTATTCTTCTATAGACAGGCTTTTTCCCGACTCTAAAGCCCCAAGAACGTTTACTTTAGAAAACTTGTCATTATAAGTTCTTTCTCTGCCCTCTGAGATGTAAATCCCTTTGAAAGCCTCTTTCTGGTTTTACAACCCAGGAATGTTTTTCTCAAGAACCTAGGAGTCATCTCTTTCAAGTGAGGCCATTGAAGTAGCTAGAGACCCCACTCTCCCAAACTCTGTTTTAGAGTTGAAGTCTAACTTTGATGGGCCCCTTGCTCCAAGTTATAGCATTACCTCTTATGAAGATACAAGAAAGCTTGCTTTTCCTTGTTGCTGTCATTTACTCGCTAAGACACATCTGACTCTTTGCTACCCCATGGACTGGAGCCCACCAGGCTCCTCTGTCCACGGCAGTTTCCAGGCATGAATGCTGGAGTAGGTTGCCATTTCCTTTGTCAGGAGATCTTCCTGACCCAGGGATTGAACTTGTGTCTCCTGCACTGGCAGGCTGGTTCTTTACCACTGAACCACCAGTGAAGCCCTAGTTTTCCTCTGAGTAAAGCCAATGAGCAAACACAGATGGGCTCATGATACTCTCCCTGATTCAGTTCAGTCACTCAGTCGTGTCTGACTCTTTGCGACCCCATGAACCGCAGCACGCTAGGCCTCCCTGTCCATCACCAACTCCCAGAGTTTACCCAAACCCATGTCCATTGAGTCGGTGATGCCATCCAACCATCTCATCCTCACGGCTGGAGTAGCCATGAAGAGATATCCCACGTCCCAGATAAGAGAAACCCAAGTAAGATGGTTCACGCTGAGAGAGGGCATTAGAGGGCAGACAGACTGAAACCACAATCACAGACAACTAGCCAATCTGATCACATGGACCACAGCCTTGTCTAACTCAGTGAAACTAAGCCATGCCGTGTGGGGCCACTTAAGATGGATGTCATGGTAGAGAGAGGTCTGACAGAACGTGGTCCACTGGAGAAGGGAATGGCAAACCACTTCAGCATTCTTGCCTTGAGAACCCCATGAACAGTATGAAAAGGCAAAAAGACAGGACACTGAAAGATTAACTCCCTAGGTTGGTAGGTGCCCAATATGCTACTGGAGATCAATGGAGAAATAACTCCAGAAAGAGTGAAGGGATGGAGCCAAAGCAAAAACAACACCCAGTTGTGGATGTGACTGGTGATAGAAGCAAGGTCCGATGCTGCAAAGAGCAATATTGCATAGGAATCTGGAATGTTAGGTCCATGAATCAAGGCAAATTGGAAGTGGTCAAGCAGGAGATGGCAAGAGTGAATGTCAACATTCTAGGAATCAGCAAACTAAGATAGACTGGAATGGGTGAATTTAACTTAGATGACCATTATATCTACTACTGTGGGCAGGAATCCCTTAGAAGAAATGGAGTAGCCATCATAGTTAAAAAAAGAGTCCGAAATGCAGTACTTGGATGCAGTCTCAAAAATGACAGAATGATCTCTGTTCGTTTCCAAGGCAAACCATTCAATATCACCATAATCCAAGTCTATGCCCCAACTAGTAAGGCTGAAGAAGCTGAAGTTGAATGGTTCTATGAAGACCTACAAGACCTTTTAGAACTAACACCCAAAAAAGATGTCCTTTTCATTATAGGGGACTGGAATGCAAAAGTAGGAAGTCAAGAAATACCTGGAGTAACAGACAAATTTGGCCTTTGAGTACAGAATTAAGCAGGGCAAAGGCAAAGAGAGTTTTGCCAAGAGAACGCACTGGTCATAGCAAACACCCTCATTCAACAACACAAGAGAAGAGTCTACACATGGACATCACCAGATGGTCAACACCAAAATCAGACTGATTATATTCTTTGCAGCCAAAGATGGAGAAGCTCTATACAGTCAGCAAAAACAAGTTAGGGAGCTGACTGTGGCTCAGATTATGAATTTCTTATTGCCAAATTCAGACTTAAATTGAAGAAAGTAGGGAAAACCACTAGACCATTCAGGTATGACCTAAATCAAATCCCTTATGATTATACAGTGGAAATGAGAAATAGATTTAAGGGACTAGATCTGATAGACAGAGTGCCTGATGAACTATGGACGGGGGTTTGTGACATTGTACAGGAGATAAGGATCAAGACCATCCCCATGGAAAAGAAATGAAAAAAAGCAAAATGGCTGTCTGAGGAGGCCTTGCAAATAGCTGTGAAAAGAAGAGAAGTGAAAAGCAAAAGAGAGAAGGAAAGATATACCCATTTGAATGCAGAGTTCCAAAGAATAGCAAGGAGAGATAAGAAAGCCTTCCTCAGTGATCAGTGCAAAGAAATAGAGGAAAACAATAGAATAGGAAAGACTAGAGATCTCTTCAAGAAAATTAGAGATCCCAAGGGAACATTTCACACAAAGATGGATTCGATAAGGGACAGAAATGGTATGGACCTAACAGAAGCAGATGATATTAAGAAGAGGTGGCAAGAATACACAGAAGAACTATACAAAAAAGATCTTCATGACCCAAATAATCATGATGGTGTGATCACTCATCTAGAGCCAGACATCCTGGAATGTGAAGTCAAGTGGGCCTTAGGAAGACATCACTATAAACAAAGCTAGTGGAGGTGATGCAATTCCAGTTGAGCTATTTCAAATCCAGAAGATGATGCTGTGAACGTGCTGCACTCAATATGTCAGCAAATTTGGAAAACTCAGCAGTGGCCACAGGACTGGAAAAGGTCACTCTTCATTCCAATCCCAAAGAAAGGCAATGCCAAAGAATGCTCAAACTACTGCACCGTTGCACTCATCTCACACGCTAGTAAAGTAATGCTCAAAGTTCTCCAAGCCAGGCTTCAGCAATACATGAACTGTGAACTCCCAGATATTCAAGCTGGTTTTAGAAAAGGCAGAGGAACCAGAGATCAAATTGCCAACATTCGCCAGATCATCAAAAAAGCAAGAGAGTTCCAGAAAAACATCCATTTCTGCTTTGTTGACTATGCCAAAGCCTTTGACTGTGTAGATCACAATAAACTGTGGAAAATTCTGAAAGATATGGGAATACAAGACCACCTGACCTGCCTCTTGAGAAACCTGTATGCAGGTCAAGAAGCAACAGTTAGAACTGAACATGGAACAATAGACTGGTTCCAAATAGGAAAAGGAGGACGTCAAGGCTGTATATTGCCACTCTGCTTATTTAACTTCTATGCAGAGTATATCATGAGAAACACTGGACTGGAGGAAGCACAAGCTGGAATCAAGATTGCTGGGAGAAATATCAATAACCTCAGATATGCAGATGACACCACCCTTATAAGGCAGAAAGTGAAGAAGAACTAAAGAACCTCCTGATGAAAGTGAAAGAGGAGAGTGAAAAAGTTGGCTTAAAGCTCAACATTCAGAAAACTAAGATCATGGCATCTGGCCCCATCACTTCACAGCAAATAGATGGGGAAACAGTTGAAACAGTGGCTGATCTTATTTTGGGGGACTCAAAATCACTGCAGATTTTGATTACAGCCATGAAATTAAAAGACGCTTGTTTCCTAGAAGGAAAGTTATGACCAACCTAGACAGCATATTAAAAAGCAGAGTCATTACTTTATCAACAAAGGTCCGTCTAGTCAAGGCTATGGTTTTTCCAGTGGTCATGTATGGATGTGAGAGTTGGACTGTAAAGAAATCTGAGCACAGAAGAATTGATGCTTTTGAGCTGTGGTGTTGGAGAAGACTCTCCCTGGTTACCAGGTTTTAAAAAATTCTCACGCCCTTCCCCTTGAGTTTTGGCTGTGGTGTGGGTGGTGTAGTGGGGCATGTTGAGCTCAGACTTACTTCTGGTCTCTCCACTAGTGCAAGAGCATTGAATAATATCTTTTTTATCTGCTTAACTCTGGGGCAGTTTTGGCTTTGGCACCAATCACTGGAGTCAGCAAAGGCTTGTTAAATGGTCACATACATTTTAATGAAACTGTACCCTATTATCCTTTGAGATTCAGTGAGCAGCACTGGGAGATTTGATAGCAATGTTTTTAGGATTATTGAATGTGTTAGCTTTTTTGTACATATTTTAGTAAGGTTCTACTAGAAAGCAATATACTTACTTGGAAACTAAAAACAGAGAAATAAGGAAATATAGATTTGCTAAGAGAGATCCTTTCTGCCTGAAGGCTGCATTTCAAAGCTATCTATGGTCCATTAATTTGGAGACCCAGAGATAGAAAAGTGAACTTCTCCAAATGAAACTGCGATTTGTGTGAGATAGGTTGGTGGGAGATTTAGCAGGACATACAATTGCATCCGAGGAGAAAACTGACCCCTCAGCCTTTTCCAAGCTTTTAAAGCATTATTTGGCTGACAAGAGAAATAATCACTCTAGTCACAGTGCAAGCCTAAGGGCAAAGGACTAGACACCTGTGTCTTCCCAACCTAAAGCCTTATTTCTAATGCAGGAATGATTCATTTGTTAGATACTAGAAATATAAACTGTTGTTCCACTGAAATTAAATGTTCAATCATTTGAACTTCAAATGTCTTCAATGTTTCATCACGATATCACAGTATTATTTAATCTAGATATTCAAAGTACTATTTCTAATTTTAACTCACATAATTGGAACTAAATTGTGCTATATTAATTATGTGCTATAAAACCCAGTCCATCCCCATTCTGCAATGAAGGATCAGAGGATTAAAATATTAAGTGCTCTGCATATTTAATTATAAAATACTCAAGTCATGTATTCAGCTATAATCCATTATGGGTAGAAAGTATATAATCTGCTTGATGATTTGGTTGATAAAGGTATTTGTCTTTTTAATGAGCTTCTTTGTTAAGGTGGTTAGAATGATTAATGTGCCAGAGCACATCATCGGTAACCTTGAAAACCAGAAGTCAATATTTGGGAAAAATCCTTACACTGTGAAATACAGTGCTTAAAACTGCAGAAATCTCCATGGGGATGCAGTCAGTTGATTAGCAGACATGTTTGACATGTTGCTATTTAAACAGGATTAAGTATACTGGGGAAGTGATGGGGAAAAGGCAGGCAGGGGGAGGGGCCTCAGAAAAGCAGTTATAAGGCAAGAACCGATCAGCTCCATTATCTCCAAACGAATTTGATAGTTCTGATTACTAATTGCCCTGTCAGAGGGCCCAGAAACTATAGCAAAAGAGGTGTAATTTACTCAAAGAAAAAATCCTTAAAAGCAAGTGCACATTTCATATCATATCCACAATTACCTTCTATTTTAATCAGCCATTTGACCCCGAAATGCACTACATTTCGTGTTTTCTATGGATGAAAGCTATTTGTTCTAGGATGTAATCATTTCATATAATAAGAATTTATAGGAAATAAGATTCATAAAATATAAAGGCAATGAAACAGTAAGAAATTCATAATAAAAACCAAGATTAAATGCTTCTTGTCAGTTGGTTTGCCAATTTCTCCTGAGCTCACAATAATTCAATGGAGCCAAAAATAACTGACTTGACATCACTCCGATTCATTTTGGCCAGTCTTTTATTTCTTTTTCCACCTTTCCTGCTCTTTTAAGTTAGAAGATAAATTAGAATAATCAGCTAGAATGACTTATTAATAACAATTAGAATATAAATTCTTCCATAAGAAACATATTTCTATGATGATAAACAAGGAAAAGATCACTAAGATAGAGCATATTCATATTTTTGTATGACTGATTCCCTTTACATTTACAATTTTTATTTAAACCCCGGGCAATAGAATGAGTTGCAATTTCATAAATAAGATATATAATAATAAATGTTTAAAGAAAGTGCTGGATTCTTTTGAACTAAGGTACCCAGGAGCTACAGGATTATCTATTTTGTATATTTTGTAGAGGTTTTTTTTTTTTTGAGTTGAATTTGTGAAACTGTTATTTTGCTTCCTGTTTTCAGTAGTGGCTTTTAAATAGATCTAGGCTAGCCTAGCTTCTGCTCATGTCACATCATTTGAGCCTAACATGAGTTCGACAGCATGAACTCTCTGGCCAGACTCCTTGTGTTTGAATTCTGGGTTTACCATTACCTGAGGAGAGGCTTATTATTTTAATTTGGGAGGAGGTCAAAGGAAGCATGAACCTGTTCTGCAATCAAAATATGGTAGCAATCAGACACCAGAGTGTACTCTGTAGTCTGTTTTTACCTTTTTTCAGGCATGAGACTAGAATAGTCACAGAGCATCCTGGCTTGATGCTGATACTGTATGAACATGATTGTGTTAGTTGGTAGCAACTGGGTCAGCCAGTAGCTGAATGCTCTTAGGGCTGCTTCTGGTTTTTTGTTTTTTTTGTTTTTTTTGTCTTTTCTTTCTCTGTACTTATTTTGGCCAAGGGCTGATAAAGGCAAGTTGCAGGACGTTGTTGACTCTACTGATGAGAAAGTTATGCAGGCAACATTTCTCTAATTAACTAGCTAGCCTTCTCTGTTGTAGGATAAGTTATCATCCAATTTGATAAAGACTACACAGTAACTTTTATGATCAGGAAAGAAGTCATCAGTCAACTTCATTATAGGCAATTACCAGAAAAAAAATTAAAAAGACTATTTATTTAGTCCTTATAACAGACAGAGGCCAGGAGCCTAGATGACCAAACTGTGACTATAAAACACATATCCCACAATCTTTATCAGAAAAATTAGTGTCTTTTTCTTTCTTTTTTTTTTCCTTTTTAACTTGGCTCGACCATGGACCATTCCATATAAAAACACCAAGAAGTATTTACTTAGCAAACTTCTTTTCTTAGCAAGCCAAAAGAAAATCAAGAACTCATGTCCATAACAGTGCTGGTTAATCATTGTACACTTGTTTGCTAGATTTCCAGAGAAAAACTGAGGTCCACAGAAGGAAAAGCACCGTGGGACCACAAAATGTATCAGAAATGTAAGAATCATGTGTGGCCATGGGAGTGACAATATTTGACACCTGCAGGACAGCAGATTTTCTGGGTGAAGCTAAACGTGCTCCACAAAGCAACAGAGTATGAAATAAAAGGATCATCTTGCAATTTGTTTCACTTTTCTCAAGTTATGTTTTGACAAAAGGACTACACTGATTGCTGTAGAAGCATCTTGTGGACATGGGGTCAAAGTCTACTTTTAATGAGATGAAAGTAGGGATTAATAATAAATGAAAATTTAGGTAGTTGCCTAAGTAAAAATGTGAGGGAAAAAAACTAACCTTCTGAAGAATTTAAAGAACAGTGGTTGAATTTTTATCAGCAGGATCAAGGCTGAAAGCTGACATATTCAGCAATGGTTAGATACAGATCAGTAGGTCCAAAAACAAATCTCCCAAGGGAGTTTTTTCCTTCCTTAAGTAACAGGTAACAAACTAGGGCGTGGAGGTAGAAAGACAGAATTAGAGTGGAGCATGGGAATACCATTTAATGGATCACAGACAGCATGGGATTGTGATGACAGATAAGATTAGTAGCACTGGAAAAACTATAGAAACATTGAAAAAGTAATATTGTTTCAGCTTTTTAGTTAAAAACTGTACACTTTGGGTTTCTGTTGGTAGTGGTGCTTTTTACTAAAATATATGTATATTTTATCATTTAAACCAAGAGTCTTGGAGTAAGCTACCTACTGTCAGAGAAAAAATACGCCAGACAAGAGAAGCAGAGTCATTGATTTCACCCTGACACTGTTTCCAGTGGGCTTTCCTGGTCGCTCAGCAGTAAAGAATCTGCTTGCAATGCAGGAAACGCAGGTTCGACCCCTGGGTCAGGAAGATCTCCTGGAGAAGGGAATGACAACCCACTCCAGTATTCTTTCCTGTTAAATACCATGGATAGGGGAGCCTGGCGGGCTACAGTCCATGGGGTCACAAAGAATCAGACAAGACTTAGTGACTACACTACCACCATCATGATTTCCAGTAATAGGTAAAAGCACAGGCCAAGTTGCATACTCAGACAAAGGCTTGAAAAGTTTTTAAGAGCAGGATTAGAGGGATCTTAGGGCTTGTGTGTTTACTAACAAGGAAAAGTAAACTTTCTGTATCTTCATGATAGGAGGTAATGTTAAAATTGGAGCAATAGGATTATCAAAGTTAGGCTCCTACCCTAACACAGAGACTGCAAGATAAGGACTATATCTCCTTCAGTGGCTACTTTTGAAAGGGATGGCTCCCAAGGCCTGGAGAAAGACATTTCTCGTTTGTAAAACTTGAAAGAAGCTTTTAAAAAGATTGCATCTCAAAGGGGCAGAAAGGGCATATAATTACTACAGTTTTTCTAAAGCAAATGCTCTCAGAAAATTAAGAGGCCTAGAGTAAGGAAAAAGCCCATCTAAAATGTAGTCAAGCTGAGGGGGATGTTAACTGTCTCCCAGATTATCTACACCTATAGTATTCTGAAGGCTGCTCAGCTGAAGGTTCCCCAATATCATGGAAGTTCAGTCAAAACTATGGCTTTTCCAGTAGTCATGTATGGATATGAGAGTTGGACCATAAGGAAGGCTGAGCAGCAAAGAGTTGATGCTTTCAAACTCTGGTGCTAGAGAAGACTCTTGAGAGTCCCTTGGATGGCAAGGAGATCAAACTAGTCCATCCTAAAGGAAATCAAACCTGAATATTCATTGGAAGGACTGATTCTGAAGCTCCAATGCTTTGGCCAGCTGTTGCAAAAAGCCTGCTGACTGGAAAAGTCCCTTATGCTGAGAAAGATTGAGGCAAGGAGGAGAAGAGAGTGACAGAGGATGAGATGGTTGGATGGCATCACTGACTCAGTGGACATGAATTTGAGCAAAGTCCAGGAGAAAATGAAGAACAGGGAAGCCTGGAATGCTGCAGTCCATGGGGTCACAAAGAGTTGGACACGACTTAGCGGCTGAACAACAACCACCAATGAACAGTAGATGAGGACTGCATCTTTTTAAATGGAAAACAGAAACCCAAAGATCAAGGGTTGATCTTTCTTGGTGATAATAGTTAACAATATGATAAACTCCTTTCCATAGAGGTTGAAGACTGGAGAGCTCTCTCTTTCTCTTTCAGATATTCCAGGAGCTGTTTATGTGATGATCTTGGAAAGGCTGCTTCTTCTGACTTAATGATAAGACTTTGTTGGTATAGGAATTGTTTGTATTCCTGTTGGTTTTCTATAGGATATTGTCTCTAATCAAATGTAAAATTCCAATGGGGCACAGGTAGTCTTTTTCTAAACTTATAAGGGGAGGTCATCAAGGTTTCCGTAAAAATCATGGAAGTTCTAGAGCAGTGCTCTCCAGCAGGATTTTTATAAAAATAAATATGAGCTTTACCTATGCATACTAATACGGTAGCTGTTAGACAGCCATAGCTATTGAGCACTTGAAGTGTGACTAGAGCATTTAGAGAACTGGATTTTTATTTTACTACAGTTTCATTTATTCAAATGTAAACAGCCACATGATTAGTGGCTATCATTTTGGAGAATGCCATTCTAGAATTCTTAGAGCTTTGCCAATTTTGGTTTTAGAATTTCATCTGCATTTCTACTTTTTCCTGAAGATTCAGTATAATAATACATTTTTTCAGTAAAATGCCTTACAAAATTTTTAAATAAATTTCCTAGTAAAATGTAGTTAACCAGCAAAGAAAATCCACTATCCAAACTGAAAATAAGCAAGAAGTTACCAAAGCATTCCAGAGCATATGTAAAACTTGTATAAATAATTGGTCGTTTTGTTTTGCTACCTGGCAGTCCAAACAAAGTCAATTAACTCAGCCATCTGAATGGATTTAGCTCCTGGGAGCTAATAATCCAAAAATGAATTGGAATCTGTGATAATATTGCCTGCTGGACAATGTCCAGTTTTAGCTTTTAAAATGACCTATTAATTAATGGAATTAAATCAGGATTATCTCGTGGAGTCTCTTAAACTGCTATATAAGGTGCACATACATTTTTAAGAGATTAAAAAATGGAGGAATTTTCTTTCTTCAGACAGGGGAAGGAGATTTCTAGTTTCAGGTTGCTAAAGAGCTGGACAGTGATATGTGAAGGGGAAAGGAATCATGAGGGTATTAACACATCTCCAGAGACTTCTGTTCATCCTGTAAAGTATATTATGATAATTTCTAATTGAACAGTGTTTAAACTGGGATATCTGGAAACAAATACTTTGTAGCAACATGGTGCAAGTGATAAAGAATCTGCCTGCAATGCAGGAGACACGGGTTGGATTCCTGGGTTGAGAAGATCCCCTGGAGAAGGAAATTCAGTCCTCTCCCATATTCTTGCCTGGGAAATCCCACGGACTGAAGAGCCTGGCAGGACCAGAGTCTGACATGATTGAGCATATACCTTCTCCCTTCTCTTTGTACAAGTGTGAGGGTATGTTAGTCACTCAGTCATCTCTGACTCTTCGACCCCATGGACTGTAGTCCACCAGGCTACTGGACTGTACCAGTAGCTATTATTAAACACTGAGAAAGTTTCTATCAAGTTGAAAAGCATATATATTAACTTAGAGACACTGTTGAAAAAGAATTATCTCAATAGTTTCTAAACCATTAAAACTTCCATTCATTTCAGTTCAGTCACTCAGTTGTGTCCAACTCTTTGCAACCCCATGGACTACAGCACGACAGGCCTCCCTGTCTATCACCAACTCCCGGAGTTTACTCAAACTCATGTCTACTGAGTCAGTGATGCCATCCAACCATCTCATCCTTTGTCTTCCCCTTTTCCTCCCGCCTTCAATCTTTCCCATTAAAACTTACAGATACTAAAAGCATCTGAATACTTTTGTTTTCTCCCCCTTCAGCCACTTACTCTTTAAAAAATAATAAAAAATTAAAAATAATAAAAACAAAATCTTTGTTTTAGTGATAACCATCCTAGAAAGCCAAAAGATAGGTTAGGCATAAAAAGAAGACCTTGACAATTTTCAGTTCAGTTCATTCACTCAGTTGTATCCAATTCTTTGCAACTGCATGGACTGCAGCACACCAGGGGCTTCCCTGTCCATCACCAATTCCTGGAATTTACTCAAACTCATGTCCATAGAGTCGGTGATGCCATCCAACCATCTCGTACTCTGTTGTCCCCTTCTCCTCCTGCCTTCAATCTTTCCCAGCATCAGGGTCTTTTCAAATGAGACAGTTCTTCACATTAGGTGGCCAAAGTATTGGAGTTTCAGCTTCAGCATCAGTCCTTCCAATGAACACCCAGGACTGAGCTCCTTTAGGATGGACTGGTTGGATCTCCTTGCAGTCCAAGGGACTCTCAAGAGTCTTCTCCAATACCACAGTTCAAAAGCATCAGTTCTTTGGCACTCAGCTTTCTCTATAATCAAACTTTCACATCCACACACAACTACTAGAAAAACCATAGCTTTAACTAGATGAACCTTTGTTGGCAAAGAATATCTCTGTTTTTTAATATGTTGTCTAGGTTGGTCATAGCTTTTCTTCCAAGGAGCAAGCACCTTTTAATTTCATGGCTGCAGTCACCATCTGCAGTGATTTTGGAGCCCAAGAAAATAAAGTCTGTCACTATTTCGATTGTTTCCCCATCTATTTGCCATGAAGTCATGGGACCAGACGCCATGATCTTAGTTTTCTGAATGTTGAGTTTTAACCCAACTTTTTCACTCTCCTCTTGCACTTTCATCAAGGGGCTCTTTTATGTCATCTTCACTTTCTGCCATAAGCGAGGTGTCATCTGCATGTTTGAGGTTATTGATATTTCTCCTGGCAATCTTGATTCCAGCTTGTTCTTCATCCAGCCCAGTATTTCACATGATGTTCTCTACATAGAAGTTAAATAATCAGGGTGACAATATACAGCTTTGACATACTACTTTCCCAATTTGGAACCAGTCTGTTGTTCCATGTCTGGTTCTAACTGTTGCTTCTTGACTGGCATACAGATTTCTCAGGAGGCAGATCAGATGGTTTGGTATTCCCATCTCTTTAAGAACTTTCCAAAGTTTGTTGTAATCTATACAATTTTAGGAAAAGAGAGATTCAGAATTTGCCTAAGGAGACAAGATGTAAACATAAGGCATTAGTAAGTTACTACAGTCAATAGTTTGAAAATTACTGCATTAAAAAACATAGATCAATGAAACAGAATAGAAAGCCCAGAGATAAATCCATGCACCTATGGACACCTTATCTTTGACAAAGGAGGCAAGAATATACAATGGAGAAAAGACAATCTCTTTAACAAGCAGTGCTGGGGAAACCGGTCACCCACTTATAAAAGAATGAAACTAGAACACTTTCTAACACCATTCACAAAAACAAACTCAAAATGGATTAAAGATCTAAACGTAAGACCAGAAACTATTATACTCCTAGAGGAGAACACAGGCAAAACACTCTCCAACATAAACCACAGTGGGATCCTCTCCAGAAATAAAAGCAAAAATAAACAAATGGGACCTAATTAAAATTAAAAGGTTCTGCACAACAAAGGAAACTATAAGCAAGGTGAAAAGACAGCCTTCAGAATGGGGGAAAATAATAGCAAACGAAGCAACAAAGAATTATTCTCAAAAATGTTCAAGCAACTCCTGCAGCTCAATTCCAGAAAAATAAAAGACCCAATCAAAAAGTGGGCCAAAGAACTAAACAGACATTTCTCCAAAGAAGACATACAGATGGCTAACAAACACATGAAAAGATGCTCAACATCACTCATTATTAGAGAAATGCAAATCAAAACCACAATGAGGTACCATTACACGCCAGTCAGAATGGCTGCTATCCAAAAGTCTACAAGCAATAAATGCTGAGAAAAAGGAACCCTCTTACACAGTTGGTGGGAATGCAAACTAGTACAGCCGCTATGGAGAACAGTGTGGAGATTCCCTAAAAAAATGGAAATAGAACTGCCATATGACCCAGCAATCCCACAGCTGGGCATACACACTGAGGATACTGGAATCAAAAGAGACACGTGCACTCCAATATTCATCGCAGCACTGTTTATAATAGCCAGGACATGGAAGCAACCTAGATGCCCATTAGCAGCCAAATGGATAAGAAAGCTGTGGTACATATACACAATGAATATTACTCAGCCATTAACAAGAATACATTTGAATCAGTTCTAATGAGGTGGATGAAACTGGAGCCTATTATACAGAGTGAAGTAAGCCAGAAAGATAAAGACCAATACAGTATACTAATGCATATATATGGAATTTAGAAAGAAGGTAATGATAACCCTGTATGCGAGACAGCAAAAGAGACACAGATGTAATGAGCAGTCTTTTGGACTCTGTGGGAGAGGGCGAGGGTGGGATGATATGGGAGAATGCCATTGAAACATGTAAATTATCATAGGTGAAATGAATTGCCAGTCCAGGTTTGATGCATGATACAGGATGCTCGGGGCTGGTGCACTGGGATGACCCAGAGGGATGGGATGGGGAGGGAGGTGGGAGGGGGGTTCAGGATGGGGAATACATATACACCCATGGCAGATTCAAGTCAATGTATGGCAAAACCAATACAATGTTGTAAAGTAAAATAAATGAATTAATTAATTTAAAAAATAAATAAATAAAACAAAACAAAAAAACAATAATGATGAATAGGAAAATTTTCTCATCTTATGAATCAAGAAGTTATTAGATCTGGGCATACACACTGAGGAAACCAGATCTGAAAGAGACACGTGCACCCCAATGTTCATCGCAGCACTGTTTATAATAGCCAGGACATGGAAGCAACCTAGATGCCCATCAGCAGACGAATGGATAAGGAAGCTGTGGTACATATACACCATGGAATATTACTCAGCCATTTAAAAGAATTCATTTGAATCAGTTCTAATGAGATGGATGAAACTGGAGCCCATTACACAGAGTGAAGTAAGCCAGAAAGATAAAGAACATTACAGCATACTAACACATATATATGGAATTTAGAAAGATGGTAACGATAACCCTATATGCAAAACAGAAAAAGAGACACAGAAATACAGAACAGACTTTTGAACTCTGTGGGAGAAGGTGAGGGTGGGATGTTTCGAAAAAACAGCATGTATATTATCTATGGTGAAACAGATTACCAGCCCAGGTGGGATGCCTGAGACAAGTGCTCCGGCCTGGTGCACTGGGAAGACCCAGAGGAATCGGGTGGAGAGGGAGGTGGGAGGGGGGATCGTGATGGGGAATGCGTGTAACTCTATGGCTGATTCATATCAATGTATGACAAAACCCACTGAAATGTTGTGAAATAATTAGCCTCCAACTAATAAAAAAATAAAATAAAATAAAAAAGTTATTAGAATACTTATAAAGAGAAACCTCTGCTATATGATCATAGGATCAATCAATCAATTCAGTCACTCATTCATGTCCGACTCTTTGTGACCCCATGAACTGCAGCACGCCAGGCCTCCCTGTCCATCATCAACTCCTGGAGTCTACCCAAACCCACGTCCATTGAGTCAGTGATGCCATCTAGCCATCTCATTCTCTGTTGTCCCCTTCTCCTCCTGCCCTCAATCTTTCCCAGCATCAGGGTCTTTTCAAATGAGTCAGCTGTTTGCATCAAGTGGCCAAAGTATTGGAGTTTGAACTTCAACATCAGTCCTTCCAATGAACACCCAGGACTGTTCTCCTTTAGGATGGACTGGTTGGATCTCCTTGCAGCCCAAGGGACTCTCAAGAGTCTTCTCCAACACGACACTTCAAAAGCATCAATTCTTCTGCACTCAGCTTTCTCTATAGTCCAATCTCACATCCATACATGACCACTGGAAAAACCATAGCCTTGACTACTAGATTGACTTTTGTTGACAAAGTAATGTCTCTGCTTTTTAATATGCTGTCTAGGTTGGTCATAACTTTCCTTCCAAGGAGCAAGCGTCTTTTAATTTCATGGCTGCAATCAACATCTACAGTGATTTTGAGTCTCCCAAAATAAAATCAGCCACTGTTTCCACTGTTTCCCCATCTATTTGCCATGAAGTGATGGTACCGGATGTCATGATCTTAGTTTTCTGAATGTTAAGCTTTAAGCCAACTTTTTTCACTCTCCTCTTTCACTTTCATCAAGAGGCTTTTAGTTCCTCTTCACTTTCTGCCATAAGGGTGGTGTCATCTGCATATCTGAGGTTATTGATATTTCTCCCAGCAATCTTGATTCCAGCTTGTGCTTCCTCCAGCCCAGCATTTCTCATGATGTACTCTGCATATAAGTTAAATAAGCAGGGTGACAATATACAGCCTTGACGTCCTCCTTTTCCTATTTGGAGCCAGTCTGTTGTTCCATGTCCAGTTCTAACTGTTGCTTCCTGACCTGCATACAGGTTTCTCAAGAGGCAGGTCACGTGGTCTGGTATTCCCATATCTTTCAGAATTTTCCACAGTTTATTGTGATCTACACAGTCAAAGGCTTTGGCATAGTCAATAAAGCAGAAATAGATGTTTTTATGGAATTCTCTTGCTTTTTCGATGATCCAGCGAATGTTGGCAATTTGATCTCTGGTTCCTCTGCCTTTTCTAAAACCAACTTGAGCATCTGGAAGTTCACAGTTCAAGTATTGCTGAAGTCTGGCTTGGAGAATTTTAAGCATCACTTTAGTAGTGTGTGAGATGAGTGCAAATTATAATTTAGTCTTTTAGCAAAATATATATTTTGTTCTTGTAGGGGACATAATTAATGCAATGATTTTCATAGAGTTGAATTATTAATATCCTGTCATATACATGTACATAGACAAACTAGATATAATAATTAAAAATCTTTTTGTTTACCATGCCTGAGATACTGTCCTTCTTTGTTTCACATGGAAAAAGCTATCTTACCCCTACTCCCACCATGTTCTAGATCATGGGAATGGGAAAGAGAAAAGGAGGACAAGTAGCTTCGTTTACAAGGATGAAACCTACAAGTTGAACATATCATTTCATTTATATCCACTGGCCAGAACTTAGTTATATAGCCAGTTTTACACATATGAAAGTTGAAAAGTATACTCTCTGGCCAGGTTTCATGTGCCTCTCTAGAATCAGCAAGGGGAATGGGAATGGGGGGTGATGGTGGGCTTCCACTGCAAGACAGTACTTTGCTGTATGTTGCTATGAAGCGTTGCTAACACATGCACACCAATGTTCATTGCAGCAATATTTATAATATCCTGGACATGGAAGAAACCTAAATGTCCATGGACAGATGCAGGGATAGAGAAGATGTGGCACATATATACAATGGAAGGCTACTCAACGATAAAAAGGGACAAAATTGTGCCGTTTTAAGAGATGTGGAGAGACCTAGAGACCGTCATACAGAGTGAAGTAAGCCAGAAGAAGAAAAATAAGTATCATATATTAACACATAAATATGAAGTCTAGAGAAACAGTACAGATGAACTTGTTTGCAAAGCAGAAAAATAAAGACACGGAGGCTAAACACATCTGCACCAAGAGGGGAAGGAGAGCTAGGATGAATCGGGAGACTGCGATTGACATATATACACTATTGGTACTATGTATAAAATAAATAACTAACGAGAATCCACTGTATGACATAGGGAGTCTACTGACTTCTCTGTGGTGACCTCAATGGAAAGGAAATCCAAAACAGAGGGGATATGTGTATATATACCATCAATTCACTTGGATGTACAGCAGAAAATATCATAACACATCATTGTAAAGCAACTATATATATGTCTATATATCTTTATACGTAGATGTACACACATCCATTTTTACCTTAAAATGTGTATAGGCTTTTTTCTTTTTTAAGTGAACTTACTTCTTTTTCTCATCTACCACATTTCCACTTAGTTTCTTTGCTCATAACAAAATGACTAAAATGTAGCTTCTGCCACAGAATGATCCACCCATCACAGGTTCTTCATATACAGTAAATGCTCGGCCATATGCACAACTGAGGCAATTAAGGAGGGAGTGGAAACACCGTGCCTTGGTGGGTAGCAGCTTGGCTCTCAGTGGCATCGTAACGTCTCCTGCTGGGCTAAACAGACTCTGAGGAAACACATGTGTTGGTGGGCAACGTGTGAATTCGGAGCCAGCCTGTCTATTTACTGCTCCCATACCCAACTGACAGTCTGTTTAAGTATGTCTTTGGGAAAAGCAGAACTCCACCTTAGGAGAAACGTTACATATTTTGCAAGTGAACTTCCAAAAAATGACAACTGTGGAAACATTGCATTAAAATCTATGCTACTTTTCACTGTTACTGACAGAGATTTTCCTCCTGGAGGGAATAATTTTGCAAAGAAATTTGATGTCTGACTTGAGAGAACAAATCTCTCCTAACCATTTTTTTTTTGTTGTTTCTGAGGTTCTTAACAATCTTGTCACACAAACCATTTCCATATGCTTATTCTAAACTTTGCCTCTTTGAAGGCCGGCAGGAAGGTCATTGCTTCTTTTTTTTTTTTTTTCTTTATGAAATGTATTACCAGAGAACCATCTAATGACCAAATTCCATATGCATATAAAATGATGTGAATAACAGGCAAAATATTATACTTTAAATTATAAGCTTCATTAGGATACTGACTTTTTTTCTATCTTGCTCACTGTTTATTACAGGACCTAGAATACTGCCTGGCCTATAGTATCATTCAAATATTGATTGAATACCAGAGGTTTTTAATATAAAATTCAACTCATGAGTAGATGAATACATTCTTTCTTAGGCTGAACAATTTCTTATGGGATATACTTTTTAAGATGAAGAAGGTCATGGGAGTTGAGGTTCAGGAGTGAGGTTCAGGAGTAGGATGTGATATAGTGTGGGTAGAAAGGATAGTGTGAGTACATTTATTTTGTGTGTGTGTGTGTGTGTGTGAGTACATTTAAAACAAATGAATATACATAGGAACAGTGCCTGCTCTACAGTGAACTATTATGCCAGTCAAGAAGAAACAGTTAGAACCAAACATGGAAAAATGAACTGGTTCCAAATCAGGAAAGGAGTACATCAAGGCTGTATATTGTTATTTTTTGGGGGCTCCAAAATCACTGCAGATGGTGACTGCAGCCATGAAATTAAAAGATGCTTGCTCCTTGGAAGAAAAGCTATGGCCAACCTAGACAACATATTAAAAAGTAGAGACATCACATTGCCGACAAAGGCCTCTATAGTTAAAGCTATGATGTTTCAAGTAGTCATGTACAAATATGACAGTTATACCATAAAGAAGGCTGAGTGCCTAAGAATTGATGCTTTTGAACTATGGTGTTGGAGAAGACTCTTGAGAGTTCCTTGGATATTGAGGAGATCAAGCCAGTCAATCTTGAAGGAAATCCATCCTGAATATTCATTGGAAGGACTAATGCTGAAGCTCCAATACTTTGGCCACCTGTTGCAAAGAACCTACTCATTGGAAAAGACCATGATGCTGGGAAAGACTGAGGGAAGGAGGAGAAAGGGCTGACAGAGGATGAGATGGTTTGATGGCATCACCTACTCTGAGTTTGAGCAAGCCCCGGGAGTTGGTGATGGACAGGGAAGCCTGGCATGTTGCAGTCCACGGGGTTACAAAGAATCAGACATGACTTAGTGATTGAACAAAAACAAAAAGACATCCTGAGAACTCACTTGCCCCTTCTGCCACTTGATACACAGCCTGCAGATGGCAGTTCCCACCTAGAAGAGAGTCCTCACCATGTTGATACCCTGATTCCAGACTTCTAACCTCTAGAACCTGGGAAATAAGTTTCTGTTGTTTACAAGTTGCCTAGCTATTTTTGCTTTTTTTTGTGGCTGCCCAAACAAAGCCAATTTGCCTGCCAATGCCGCAGATGCAGGTTTGATCTCTTGGTTGGGAAGATCCTCTGGAGGAGTAAATGGTAACCCCCTATAGTGTTCTTGCCTGGAAAGTCCCATGGACAGAGAAGCCTAGTGGGCTACAGTCCATGGGCTCGAAAATAGTTGGAAATGACTGAGCGTGCATGCATGAACAAAGACAAACATGGAAACAATGAGCATTATAAAATATTTCTCCCTCTCAAAAAAAAAAATAATAATAATCCAATGAATATATCTTGGTCCCCTGTCCTGTCTCTTTCCTCTTACTTTTTTCAATTCCATTTCAATTCCCCAAGAACTTGGTTCTTCAGAATGGACTTTTCTACCTAAAAACCTTGCCTTTATCTCATAAATACTAAATACTCATTGACATGACCAGAATCACTCTAGTTTCATCATCCAAGTAGAAGTTTTGAGAAAATATTTGTCATGTTTACTTTATTAGTCTCAGTAGCTCTTTAGCAAAATTAAATGATCTAAGAAATAATTTCTTTAATATAGGGGAACAGATCAAGGTTTGAAGAATGGAAATTTAAAACTGAAATGAACTTTTTACAAATAGTATTTACTTATGTGTGAAAATACTCTACATATACATACAAAAAAGTGGTATCTTATGGTCTTCACAGGAGCGCCACAAAAATGATATAGAGACTCTGCTCCACTGTGGGAATTCCACGGACTATGGGCTCTTTTACTACTGGATGTAACACCTGGGTGTCACATCTTGCATCTCCCTTTTATTTCCTGGTAACAGGGACCACCCAACTCCACACTCTTTTGAATCAAAATTCATTTACATTCTGGGGAATGCTTTTACTGTGACTCATTCTAGCTATTTCTATATTCCCATATCTAGAAGTTCATAATGAAAACACTGATTTTTGTTCTCATTAATCCAACCCTAGTTTAACTACACTTTGATTCCTTAGGATATCTGTAGTTCCCCATCTTGTCTCTATTCTCTGAATTTTGTTATATACTTTTTCTTTTTTCATAGCTCTCATTTATGGTAACACTGAGTCTTGTGCAGCAGAAAAGAAAATTTATATGAGTCTCATGAGAAACCCATTTTTTCCAATATACAAAAAAGGCAGTGTACACTAAGCTGGTGTATCTACTTTTTGTTTTCTTTATTGAAACTGAGAATGTTTTTTTCCCTGTCTGTGAAAGGAACAGGAATCTGAAAAGGCTCAAGTTCAATTTAAAACCCAGATCTAAGCAGTTCGAATAAGTATTAAAGGGAACAAAAAAGCTTTTCCCCATCTCTGTTGAATTTGTTTTTATTTTTATCCTGGTAAAAAGGTATGATCGATCTCTGCTCTGTGCCACAATAGTCAAATATTGCCTCAGTCAGCAGGTGGAAAAGGGAACAGGTTTTACAAAATGGCTTTATGAGACCAGTTCTATAAATACCTGTAGTTTATCTTCCTTAAAACCGTGCAATGTCAGGCTGCCTGGCAAATGCCAACTCGGGCCAAATTCTGGAATATGCACATGTACCCACATTAACTGCTTGTGGGGGGTCATTACCCTGATGTTAACGAAGGAACCTGAGTTACACACATTCTCTTCACTATGCCGCTGCTGCGTCGCTTCAGTCGTATCCGGCTCTGTGCGACCCCATAGACGGCAGCCCACCAGGCTCCTCTGTCCCTGGGATTCTCCAGGCAAGAACACTGGAGTGGATTGCCATTTCCTTCTCCAACGCATGCATGCATGCTAAGTCACTTCAGTAGTGTTCAACTCTGTGCGACCCCATGGACAGCAGCCCACCAGGCTCCTCTGTCCACAGGATTCTCTAGGCAAGAACACTGGAGTGGGTTGTCATTTCCTTCTCCATCTCTTCACTATGCACTGTACTATATGAGCAAATAAGAAGTAACTGGAATATGAATAATATGAGGCAAATACGACTTTAGAATTTATTGTAACTTCTAGAATGTGAATTTTTTTTTTTTTTTACACTAGGTGGTTTATTTTATTTGTTCAAGGACTCATCTTACAAGATTAAAGCAAGCATGGGCTTTGATTCTGGGAGCCCAGATTCACAGACTTAAGAAGACAAAAGCGAACTGTGCTCCATGTACATGGATGCAAACTAAAGGCTTGTGGTTAATCAAACTGTAGTTTTAAGTTTCTACAGCCTCACAGTCAGAAGTCACAGGTCCTTTAGGTCCTTTTGAATGCCCCAGAAGGTATCTGCACTTTCCTTGAGTTGGGCAACCTCTTCATCCTTCAGCTTCTGGTTGATAACACTGGTTAACTCTCGAGCATTCAGGATACATGGAAGGCTCAGGAATGTGACCTTTTAAAGTTATTATTAGCCTAATATAGTTTTTTGTTCACATCTTTACTGTACATAGTAATTGATCAGGGGTATAGGGAGGAATGCAAGAATGGTAAATTATATTCTCTAGCAGGAGAAAGATAATGCTATTTGAAGCAACATAGATGGACCTGGAGATGATCATACTAAGTGAAGTACATGAGACAAAGAGAAACATCGTATGGTATCACTCATCCGTACAACCTTAAAAACAAAAATGATACAAATGAACTTATTTACAAAGCAGAAGTAAACTCACAGACACAAAACAAATTTACGATTACCAAAGGGGAAAGTTGGGCGGGGGGCATTAATTAAGAGGTTGGGATTAACAGATACACACTGCTATATATAAAATAGCCAGCAAGTACCTACTGGATTGCAAAAGTAGGAAGTCAAGATATACCTGGAGTAACAGACACATTTGGCCTTGGAATACAAAAATGAAGCAGGACAAAAGCTAACAGAGTTTTGCCAAGAGAACACACTGGTCATAGCAAATGTCCTCTTCCAACAACACAACAGATGACCCTACACATGGACATCACCAGCTGGTCAATACCGAAATCAGACCGATTATATTCTTTGCTGCCAAGGGTGGTCTATACAGCTGAAAACTCCATACAGTCAGCAAAAACAAGACCAGAGCTGACTGTGGCTCAGATAATGAACATTTTATTGTAAAACTCAGACTTAAATTGAAGAAAGTAAGGAAACCCACTAGGCCATTCATGTATGGCTTAATTCAAATCCCTTACGATTATACACTAGAAGTGACAAATAGATTCCAGGAATTAGATCTGATTGACAGAGTGCCTGAAGAACTATGGACAGAGGTCCGTAATATTGTACAGGAGGTGATTACCAAAACCATCCCCCAAAAAAAGAAATGCAAAAAGGGAAATGGTTGTCTGAGATGACCTTACAAATAGCTGAGGAAAGAAAAGAAGTGAAACGCAAAGGAGAAAAGGAAAGATATCCATCTGAATTCAGAGTTTCAAAGAATAGCAAGGAGAGATAAGAAAGCCTTCCTCAGTGATCAATGTAGAGGAAAACAATAGAATGGGAAAGACTAAAGCTCTCGTCAAGAAAATTAGAGATACCAACGGAATATTTCATGCAAAGATGGATAAAATAAAGAACAGAAATGTTATGGACCTAACAGAAGCAGAAGTTATTAAGAAGAGGTGGCAAGAATACACAGAAGAACTATAAGAAAAAGATCTTCATGACCCAGATAACCATGATAGTGTGATCATCACCTAGAGAAAGACATCCTGGAGTGTGAAGTCAAAAGGGCCTTAGGAAGCATCACTACAAAGCTAGTAGTGGAGGTGATGGAATTCCAGTTGAACTATTGCAAATCCTAAAAGATGATGCTGTGAAAGTGCTGCACTCAATATGCCAGCAAATTTGGAAAACTCAGCAGTGACCACAGGACTGGAAAAGGTCACTCTTCATTCCAACCCCAAAGAAAGGCAATGACAAAGATTATTAAAACTACCATACAATAGCACTCATCTCACATGCTAGCAAAGTAATGCTCAAAATTCTCCAAGTTAGGCTTTAACAGCACATGAACCAGAACCCCCAGATATTCAAGCTGGATTTAGAAAAGGCAGAGGAACCAGAGATCAAATTGCTAAAATCTGTTGGATCATAGAAAAAGCAAGAGAATCCCAGAAAAACGTATATTTCTGCTTCACTGACTACACTAAAGCTTTTGACTGTATTGTGGAACAAAGCCTTCCACTTTGTTGTGGATCACAACAAACTATGGAAAATTCTTAAAGAGATGGAATACCAGACCATCTCACTTACCTCCTGAGAAACCTGTATGCAGGTCAAGAAACAACCGTTAGAACTGGACGTGGAACAAAGGACTGGTTTCAAATTGGGAAAGGAGCACAGTATGTCAAGGCTGTATATTATCACCTTGCTTATTTAACTTATACGCAGAGCACATCATGCAAAATGCTGGGCTGGATGAAGCACAAGCTGGAATTAAGATTGTCAGGAGAAATGTCAATAACTTCAGATATGCAGATGACACAACCCTTATGGCAAAAAGTGAAGAGAAACTAAAGAGCTTCTTGATGAAGGGGAAAAAGTAGAGTGAAAAAGCTGGCTTAAAACCGAACATTCAAAAACAAAGATTATGGCACTCAGTCCTATCACTTCATAGCAAATAGATGGGAAAACAATGGAAACAGAGAGACTTTATTTTCTTGGGCTCCAAAATCACTGCAGCTGGTGACTGCAGCCATGAAATTAAAAGACGCTTGTTCTTTGGAAGAAAATCTGTGATAAAACTAGACAGCATATTAAAAAGCAGAGAAATTACTTTGCCAACAAAGGTCGATATAATCAAAACTATCGTTTTGCTAGTAGTCATGTATGGATGTTCGAGGTGGACCATAAACAAGGCTGAGTGCTGAAGAATTGATGGTTTTGAACTGTGTTGTTGGTGAAGATTCTTGAGAGTTCCTTAGACTGCAAGGAGATCAAGCCAGTCAATGTTAAAGGAAATCAATCCTGGATATTCATTGGAAGAACTAATGCTGAAGTCCCAATACTTTGGCCACCTGATGCGAAGAACTGGCTCTTTAGAAAAGACCCTGATGCTGGGAAAGATTGAAGGCAGGAACAAAAGGGGATGACAGGAGATGAGATGGTTGGATGGCATCACCAGTGGACATGAGTTTCAGCAAGCTCTGGGAGATGATGAAGGACAAGGAAGGCTGGTGTGCTGCCATTCATAAGGTCACAAAGAGCTGGACAAAACTGAATGGCTGAACCACAAACTAATTTATAGCACAGGGAGCTCTACTCAATATTCTGTAACAACACATGAACAGAATTTGAAAAAGAATAGACATATGTATAACTGCATCACCTTGCTGTACGCCTGAGACTGGTGCTCAGACAGCAAAGAATCTGCCTGCAATTTGGGAGACTGGGTTTGATCTCTGTCGGTAAGATGCCCTGGAGAAAGGAATGGCTACTCACTCCAGTATTCTTGCCTGGAGAATCCCATGGACAGAGAAGCCTGGCAGGCTACAGTCCATGGGGTGGAAAAAAGTTGGACACAACTGACTAACACTTTCACTTTCACTTAATCTAACAACACTGCAAATCATCTATACTCCAACAATAAAAAATTTTTAATGGAAAAAAGAGAAAGACCACTTTATATTTAGCATCTGATTTGGATCATAATTTTCTACTGCAGCATGGGTTCTCCAGAAAACAGTCTTTGTGATGTAGATGAGAAATAGCGGAGGAAGTGTGCTATGAAGGACTCCAGAAATCAACGCGTGGAGGGAAGAATAGACCCAGGCAGGGGGAGAAGCCAAGCTGTGATACAGTGTAAATAAATCTCCTATTAACCATGGAAGGTGGCTTCCAGGTGGCTCAGATAGGTAATGTATCTGTCTGCAATGCAGGAGACCTCAGTTGGATCCCTGGGTCAGGAAGATCCCCTGGAGAAGGGATTGGCAACCCACTCCAGTATTCTTGCCTAGAGAACCCCAAGGACACATGAGTCTGGTGGAATATAGTCCATAGGTCACAAAGAGTTGGACATGATTGACTGACTAACACTTTAACTTTCAACCTTCCATGGGGTTCTCTCTCGTGTTGGGGTGAAGGAGCTGAACTTTCTATCCTGTTGATCAGTTGTTATGGTTAAAGATTGCCCAGAAATTCAGTCTTGCAAGAGTCTCTGCAGAGAACCTGTAAAGGATTGACAGCTGAGGGCTGTCTGACATTTTCTCCCCCAGAAACTGGAGAACAAGTCCTTCATGCTTGAAGGAGGACCAGGCAGCACAGTGCCCACTGCAGAGAGGCATGCCTGAGGCCATCAATCAGTCTTGTCAATTGTCTCTATTTAAACTCAAAAGGAAATGTTCAAGTGGAAATTATGTTAGTCATTTAAAACTCACAAAGTAGCATAAGCCAAGTTACTGTAGTCAACAATATACCTGTTATGCTAATCGCATTTTCCAAGGAATATTTTTGAATACAAAATCATTCATGTTATTTATGGAATAAGCATGTTAGAAATTAAGAAAATAGAAGAAAATTGAACAAGATAGTATAACTCTGTAACAGAGTTTACCTCCAACTCTGACACTTTAGAGCAGATGGGATAATGACATAAGTATTCTGTAATGATGAACACCATCAAGTAGGGTCAGACAAAGTGTGCTGGGAGTTTGGAGAGTTTAGAGATCATTGTGAGTAAAATGTTTCACACATAAAGTGCATTTGGAATGCATTTTTAAAGAAAGAGTATTTGGTTATTAATCACAGATATTGGCTGGAAGAGGTGAAGGACTATTATTAAACAAAATGAACAATTGAATGAGTTTAGAAATCACTGGCTATATATGGAAAACAAGGAAACAAATCACTGTGATTATAGTCAAATGTGTGGGATGGGGAGGAGAGGGTGCTATTGTGGTAGTTAGAATGAAGACAACATAGATAATTCCTAGCTTCCAGATATGGAAACTTTAAATTTTTCAGTTCTAAAAAAATGAAAATTTTAAACGTGTCAAAACTGTCAGCTTAGACTTCTATACCCTGTGAAAATATCATTCAAGAATTAAGATGTAATAAAGATGTTTTCAAATACACAAAATCTAAGAGAATTTCTCCCTGGGAGACTCTGATTACAAGGAATGCTAAGGAGGATTCTTCAGGCTAATGAGAAATAATTTCAGAGAGCAGGCTGACTCACCAAAGAGGATGAAATGTACTGGCCAGGATGAAAGTTGGGTAAATACAAAGATTCTCTTTCCCTCTAAATTTCTTCACAAGGTTATTGACAATCAGAAACAAAACTAACAATCTATTGTAAGTTTTACTACATAGAGAAAATAAATGACAAGAGCACAAAGAATGGGAAGGACAATGGAATTATATGCTACTGCACAGTTCTTACTTTATAAATGAAGTAGCTTAAAAATAATTCAAGATAGAATGTTCTCAGCTAAAAATGAATTTTTGGTTCTTGCTACTACTTCTTGGGTTTCCCTTGCGGCTCAGCTGGTAAGAATCTGACTGCAATGCAGGGGACCTGGGTTCGATCCCTGGGTTGGGAAGATCCCCTGGAAAGGGAAAGGCTATCCACTCCTGTGTGCTGGCCTGGAGAATTCCACGGACTGTATAGTCCATGGGGTCACAAAGAGTTGGACATGACTGAGCGACTTTCGCTACTTCCTTCCTTCTTCCTGGAACACAAAGAAGATAGTGAGGGCTGCAGCAGCCATCTTGGACTGTGAGACGACCTTAAAGAAGGGAGCAATATGTCAAGGATGGTGAGGCAGGAAGGAGGAAGTCGCTGATGAATTTGTCTATGTCCTTGGGGCACCTCTAGACTTTCTTTTGCAAGGGGAAAAAAAAAACAAAACCCTGTAGTTTATATAAACAATCGTAATTATGTCTCTGTACTAACAGTTAAATATAATCCATCACTCATTACAATATGTAAAGCTCACAGCAATATGCACAGTGCTAAATAAGTGTGATATTTGATTAAAAAAAAAAGAATGCATTTTCTAATTCATAATACAGTGGTTCACAAAGTGAAGTTCCTTGACCTGCAACACCAGCGTCACCTGGGAACTTGCCAAAGTGCAGATCCCCAGCGTTTACCTCCACCTGCCAAGGGACCAGCTGCCTCTATTTTAATAAGTTGTCCAATTTGTTCTGATGCATGTTAAATTTTAGTGTTGGTATGGATATGGTACAGGCACTGCCGTGTGCCTTTTGAGGTGTGTTTATTGGTTTAAATACTTTGGAAGTGTGTGTAGTTATATATATATATATATATACACATATACACACACATACACACTATATATACACACATACACACACATATATATATATATATATATATTCATACCAGTTTACCTGATAATTCTTTCCTTAAATTTACTCTAAATTGACATTTGTAAATTGTGCAATAATAAATGTGGAGATACATTACTGCACATAATTTATAATATTAAATACATGGGAACTATCTATGTTCTCAGGAGAAAGGAAAATGTTTGATGAAATATGATACAGTCAAATCATTCTGTTTTAAAAATGGATGTTAGAACTACTCTTGCACACATGGAAAACAAACTAAAACACGTTATTCAATTAAAACACAAACTGTAAAACACTATATGTGGTGTGATTCTATTAATCCCAACCTGCAACTATGTATAGTTTGGACAATTATATTGCTGGGTGGGTTAAAAAATTTATAGTTACAAAACATGAGCTTAAGATATGGTTAAAAGAAAAAAAGAAGGCAAACAATTCAGAGGAATATAACATAAAAGTTCTCAGCCATACCACCTAACTCTAAATTTTCTTCCAAAAGCCAGCATTTACCTACAGTCATTAAACTCTAACTAGTACGTTTACATCTCTGTTTCTTGTTAATTAAATTTAGACAGTAATTATTGAATCTATGCTTTAGAAATAAAGAATAAGTTTATTTACATTTTCCTTAAAATCACATTCTTCCTTCCTCTAAATCAATAAAGGTTATATAATTGTTTCAACTCATATCAAATGTCTGAAAAATTTTCATTATGTACTTAAGCTTCTGATTCTTGATCAGTCAGTGTTGGATGGTATTCTCAAATTCCTCGATATATAAAACAAAAATTACCAACTTAGATACCTTTCTTCCCTTTCCCCTATTTACATCCCAATTTCTGCCAATTCTCACATAGTTTTTAAATTGACAATGTTTAATGTACTTACATTTTATTCTAAAATTGTAATTAGGTTTACATGACTATAAGTTGATTTTAAAATTTGAAAATTAATAGCATCTAATACATTATGATGATATGAATAAAATTTAATTTACAACTAAGCAATTGGATAGGGACAGATATACATAGGAGGAAATACCACCCTATCACTCTATAACACTAAGCTTGTGCTATTTAAAAGAGAACATTCTAAGAGTAACTGGATCAAAGTTATGCTACATTTTTAAGTGCTTCCTATTGTGACCACAATTTTCTTGGAGAGCATTTTACATTTTCTTAAGAGCTGTCATTACCTTGCCTTTTCCCTAGGCATCCACTTTTATTACATCTTTAATACAGGCCTTGCTTTTCTTTAAATTAATTTTTATTGGAGTATAATTGCTTACAATGCCATGTTCGTTTCTGCTGTCCAGCAAAGTGAATCAGCCTCACATATACACATATATCCCTCTATTTTCTCGATTTCCTTCCCATTTATACATGGGCATTTCTCCTAACTAAACTATTTATTATATGCAGCCCATGCTCTTCTAAAGACTATCCTTGCATGAGGCCTACTCCTTTCTGCTAAAAGCATAAACCATTTGCTCTAGGGGATGACTGCATACTTAGCTGTTAAACTAGGACTTCTTTTCCTTGTTTCTATTGTTTCTTTGATCTTAACTGTTCATCTTGTCTGATTACTATTTTTATCTCATCACTATATAAACCTTTTTTTTAGGAAGAGTTTATAAAAGGTACATTTTCTGAGACTATATAGATATGTGAAAATTCATATTGTCCTTGAATTTGACATTATGCTGACTTCCTATAAAAATTTATGCTTACAATAATTTTCCCTAAGTAAGCTGAAAATATGTTTATCTTGTCTTCTAATATCTAGTGTTGCTGATGGGAATTTGGATGCCAACTCAATTTCATTGCTTTACAGATATAGTTACCAGAAGTCACACTGTGTCTAGGACAATCTTGAGTTATCCTTACCGTCCTAGTATAATTTTAGTAGCAACCTCTTAACTATAAAATTGTCTAGGATTGGATTACAAATTGCTTAGTGAGCCTTTTTAAAAAACGCTTTTAAAAATATTTACACTTCTGAAGGTCCTTATGAAGTCTATGAGTCATTTTTCATATTTTGTATTTAGCAATTAATACCTCATCATTTGAAGATTTAACTCTTGAAAATGTGCTTTTAATTATTATTATTATTACTATTTTACTTCTTGTTCTTATCATATTTGACATTTGCCATCTTTTAAATTCCTTTCTAATATTTTCTAACTCATTACTTTTATGCTGAATATTTGGGAAAACACCTTGATTTTTACCTTTTTCAGTGGACTTTTAATTTTTTTTTTAATAAATCACAGTTTAATTTTAAATAACTCCTTATCTCTGTTCTTGTTTTTAATGACAGACTTCTAGGTTTTCATTGTTTTATATACTTACACCTATAAGTGAATACTAAGCCATTCTTTTTTAAATTCTTCTACTCTGGATTACTGTTTCTTCTCAACATAGTCATGTTTTTATCTATTTAGATCCATTTTTATTCTAGGGCTTCCTTAGTTACTCAGATGGTAAAGAGGCTGCCTGCAATGCAGGAGACCAGGGTTCAGTCCCTAGGTTGGGAAGATCCTCTGAAGTAGGAAATGGCAACCCACTCCAGCATTCTTGCCTGGAGAAACCCATGAACTGAATAGCCTGGTGGGCAATAGTCCATGGGGTCACGAAGAGTCAGACGTGACTGAGTGACTAACACACATTTTTGTTCTGATGTTCTCAAATATTTGCTGTAACTTTGGAAGTCCATTCTTAACTTGAAAATGAAAACTAAACTGCCTCCCATTAGCAGCTGGGTTGGTAACTTTCCTTTACCACGTAAGTGAGCTTTCTTCTCTGGGACGCTCACCCTCCACTTATGAAAGAGTTGGCTAGGAGCCTGCCTATACAGACAAGTGCTTCAGCTGATGATCTTTGCTCTGAGGCTCATGGCTAGAGAGCAGACAAGCCAACACAATCATCTTAGAAGCTAGGATATGCTGGGTAAGTCAGGGACACTGATCATAGCAAAAGCTCAATTCTGCCCTAAATGTAATTGAATGTATTCAGGGTTCCAACATTTGCCTGGGAAGTGACTGGTTTGTGAGTTACTCAGCACGTGTCAGGCAGGAAGCACTGGGGGCCAGGGGGACTTCTGAGGAGGATTCTCTAATTAATCATCCTTTCCTGGGTCAGCCCTGTTCTTGGGCGATCCCTATTCAAGGATTCTGACTGTTCTCCAGGGCTCTGAAAAGGAAACAAAGCCACGTCAATTATGCCTCTCCTAGGACCATCTTCTGGGCCATTTCCTCCTCAACTCTAATTAATGTCAACACCCTTCCACCCACTTCCCTTTTTCCACAAATCCAGTTACACTTCTGACAGACTGATGACACCACACCTCCTTTTCTTTGCTCTTGTGCCTTGAAACCCTTCTGCACTTTTCAGTGACATTTCAACAAGGTTTTAGAAGGGAGAAAAAGGAACATTCCATTTTGAACTATTCCTTTTTAATGAAGAATGATATTAATATTTGGGGAGAGAAACTTTTCTGTAAAAAAAAGGTTTATGCTAAAAAATATTGTGAAGTGTATTGAATAAATGTAGGGTGCTGCATGACTGCTGGATTTCTCAGTCTTTAATAATCCATTTTTCAAGGTCAGCTTCCAAGAACAAGATATGCTAGGGTAATTCAAAACCTCTTTATCTCATATGCAATGTTTACAGGGCAAAAACATATGTTCTTATGCAAAAAGTTCAGATACTAGACTAAGAAACTAAAATGCCTAGTGAGCTCTTAAAAAATAAAAACTCTCAAACTTAATACAGAACTAAGGTTTGTATTTCAACAACTGTGACATTTTTCACTAAATTCAAATTTAAGTTTTATTAATATTTCTACTAGTCCTGCCAATATGATTTTCAAAATTAGTATTTTACTAACTATATACTATTATGGAAATGGCTTATATTCAGTCCCTTTTGCTTCATAAAAGAGACTAAATAACATTATAGATAAGCTCAGGTGACTTGGGGATTGTTTTAAATAATAATCCAAAATCTAGACCTCTATTTAAACTCCCTACACTTCTTTGAGATACTATAAAAGTAGTTTCCTTATGAGATTTTTGTTTAGATTGGAAATTCAATGAGAAAACCTGGTTGACAATATTTCAACATTTCTTGCTCCATTTCGCTTATTATCTGAAAGCACTGAGGGATCAACAATAAAAGAATGTAGTGAAAACGGAATTTTTCTCTAATATTTTTGAACTTCCAAAAGGTTTGACTCAAGATAAAATTTAAAGAAAAGATTGAAATTGACGTTGGCATGTGTATTTCTCTCTTATTGGGCCACTTGATTGAAAATAAACAAAATAGCAATAAATGCAAAAAATTGCCTAAATTAAATAATTTCAATAAAAGGCTTAAATGAAATTTAACTGTAATATAAAATCTTAAAATATATTCTTTGCCAAGTTTTTTGAAAACATCGTAGTTGATATTTGATATATATTTGTTTGAAATACTATTACTGGGATGTAATATATGCCGATCTCTAAATGGCAAACCGCTATGTATACAAAGTTATTGGCATCATCATTATCTTTAAGATAATGATGCTCTAAGTTTCTCTGTGTGTAAGAATATTGTTAAACAGGTAACACTATGTCTAACAACATATTAAAAGTATTTGTTAGAAGATGCTATTTCTTCACCCACACAAATGCACAAAGATACTCTAAAGGAAATTTTAAAATATCCTTCCACCCTGGATATGGAAAATTGAAAAGACTGAACTGGGATGAATTTAGAAACAAGATAAAGAGCAATATCACGAACAACTACCATCCAAATGAAAGCATAGACGGTACTGCAAATCTGCTTTGCCCTTGCTCACTTATGCTAAAACACCATGCCTATTCCCCTGCCCGGCCAAAATAGCTTCTCTTTCCCTAGCCTAGCTCCTTTTTAAAATCACTGGATGGTACTTTGTTGTTGTTCCTAATAGTTTTCTTATAGCACTTTTGATCTCTTAAAGGGCTTTTATATATTTCACACTTTTTAAAAGAATGCTAGGCAAGCATCATTATTCCCATAGGAGTGTCTCTCATATAGCAGAGAAAATTCTTTCCTTCAGTTAAATAGTCACACATTCATGACAATGTCAGGTTTTGCAAGGAGATGCCTAGAATGTCCCACTTTTCCCTTGGCTTCAGCTGCTTTGAATAACTATGGTATCTAAATTTTATTGTAGTCTTAACCCTCTGGCCCTCTATTTCCCCCTTTCAGAAAGCAGTCTGAGTTACTGACAATGCTTCCATAAAGACTTTAGGGAGAAAAGCATCTTATTTTATTCAAGTTACACTGCACAATAGTTTGGAATATAGGCTGCACAGAAAAGAAGAACCAATTATTAAAATCCTGTAATACCAGAGGGCTACAAAAGAATTCATGAAAAGACTCAAGCACATGGTAAGAATTCAGCAAATGGTAGGTTTTATCATTATTTATGTTTTGTGTTTCCACATTTACTCCTCATGATAAACAATTAAGGTGAAAGTCTTGATCTTAAACTTGAAGAAGCTGAGACAGAGTTGAAATAATGTTATGTGAGAGTTCTCAGGTTAACGCTCTTAGAATCTGGGCTCTAAAATTCAAGGGCCAATCTCTTTCTTCAGCGGAAAAGGGTTTGACCATATAGCAATTGTCCATCCTCTCTGTGATTGAGAATCATCTGGGGAACTTTAAAAAATTTTCACTTCCAGGCTTTAACACAAGCAGTGTTTCATTTAATCATGTCTGACTCTTTGCGACCCCATGGACTGTAGCCCGCCAGGCTCCTCTGTCCATGGGATTTTCCAGTCAAGAATACTGGAGTGGTTTGGCATTGCCTCTTCCAGGGGATCTTCCCAACCCAGGGATCAATCGAACCCATGTTCCCTGTGTCTCCTGCACTGCAAATGGGTTCTTTATCCACTGAGCCATCACTGAACATAGGGTGTGGCCAAACTATCTGCTGATGGCTTGTTTTTGGATTTCTGGCTTCCAGGACTGTGATGGGATCAACATGCTCTTTTAAATCACTGCATTTGTGCTAATTTGCTATCAGAGCCCAAGGAAATTAATCCCCCACTTCACATGTGGCCTGGACATAATAAATAATAAATAAATATAGCTATTATCAGTTATCTTTAGGACAGCAGGGCATAGATGAGCCATATGTGAATGAAGGGGAAATCCTTTTACTTAAGTGTACTTAACAACAGAGTTACTTTGCTCTGCCTTTCAATTCTACAGTTGGTTCTGTTAAACAATAACATACAGTGGATTTACAATGTGTTGAGTATTATGCAGAGTTGAGAACACAAAGATAAATATTGTGGTCCTTGCTATCATGGATTTCTGTGGAGAGAAGACACAAAAACATATACTTGGTATTGAAAACGTTTCGGTAGTTTTAATTGCAGAGACAAGCACAACATGTTTTGGCAGAGAAGAGAAGGTTCATCTGACTCAGCTTGAGAGGGAAAGGGAATTAGAAAGATATAAAACGAAATCTTACCAGAGCTGAGACTAATAGTTTATCCTTCAAAAGACAGATCACAGGAATGAGTGTCAAAAGGGTGGTGCTGAAGTATCTATAAGATTTTTACATAACATTGACTTTTTCCTTATTCCATACATTGCTAACTATCTATTCTATTCTAAGAGTATAGTTAGAGTGTTGACTCCATTCCAAAGAACCTAATTGTAGTTTTGGCTTTCGCTATGTGTTTTTGGCACTGTTTTCCTTTCTTATATCTTCATGGTCCAAATTCTTGTAATACACCAAACAGATGTATATTTATGAATTAGATTAATGGCTTTCTTGATAAGGATCATGAACACATTTCCCAGTATGAGCTGAGTTCATTCATTCATTCCTAAATATTTATTGAGTCCTACTATGTTTTAGCCATTAATACCTCAGAATATAAGGAAATTGATTATAAACTATGAGGACTAAATAATTAAAGATACCTATTTTTCCTAGGTGCTACATGAATAAATATTCCATCCTCTGATTAGGATTATGGAAGCTAGAATATTCAAAAAATTCATAAAGCTAATTACAGACTATTGTGCATGAGCACATTTGAAATCTAGTGTCCTGGGTTTCTTACTTTTAACACAAGAGACTTAGGCTAGACAGAAAATAGGTCAATCCTAGAAATGAGAAAAATAAAAATGTGTTACCAGAAAGAAATACAGCTGATTTTTAAGAGCTACAGGGCCAGCTGGATGTCTAATATGTGACACGGAGGCATTAGAGGTGGTCATTTACAGAACACCCTGTGTGTCCTGTGATTCTCTTTGAAATAATGAAGTGAAGGACCAAACAAACTGGAAGGTTGAATTAGCTTAAAAAAGCTTATAACCTTACAATGCAGAAGATATGGTCCATATTTAACAAGAAAATACTTCCAAAAAACAGAAAAAACAACAACAAAAAAAGAAAATACTTCCAGGAGTAAAAGGAAAATTATTTGCATATGTCCCATGGACATGGTGACTTTGCCTCATAATTTATTCACAGAAAGAAGGATTAGCATCAATGACAAGCACAAATTTCAGTCAGTAGATGAGAAAATATAAATGAACCCAGTCAAGAAGAGCCCAACCAATAAAATGTATGGACTTGCAAAAATCTTATTTCTACCTGCAAACTCATAAAGAATTGATTCCAAAGAGACCAAATATTTAAATACAAAGAATATAGAAAAATGCTAGAGGACAGTATGGGTGAATTTAAAGAAGAAATCTTTAGATTGGAAGTATTTTCTATTACGTTTTAAACATTAGAACTCATGAATGCATTTAACTACATAAACATTTAAAGTTTTCTTATTTTTCAAAAGGCCAAATATATTTTAAAAGTAATTCAAACATTATTAATCAGAGAAGAAATTAAAGCCAAAATGAGATACCACTGCACCCCCACCACTATGGCCCAAGTAAAAGTGTCTGATGACAACTGTTCAAATGGAAACCCAATAGAGTTCTCAGATACTGCCAGTGAGAGTGTAGATTTGTGCAGTTACTTTGGAAAAACTCTTTGATAGGGTCCTATATATTTGATCAAACACATATCCTTTGATCCAACAATTTCCTCTGAAGTATATACCCAACAGTGAGGTGTGCAAGGGTGTACCAAAAAAGACATGCATAAGAGTTATAGCAGTGTTATTTTTCACAGCTCCAAACTGGAAACAAAAAAGTTAATTAATGTTTATGTATGCTGCTGCTGCTAAGTCGCTTCAGTCATGTCCGACTCTGTGCGACCCCATAGACGGCAGCCCACTAGGCTCCTCCGTCCCTGGGATTCTCCAGCCCAGGATGCTGGAGTGGGTTGCCATTTCCTTCTCCAATGCATGCATGCATGCTAAACCACTTCAGTTGTGTCCGACTCTATGTGACCCTATGGACAGCAGCCCACCAGGCTCCTCTGTCCATAGGATTCAAATGTTTTATCATTTTCAAATGGCACATAGCAATGAAAATGAATGAAAGATAACTTCATGAAACAGCATGAACAGATTTTATAAATACAATTATTGACCAAAAGACATCAGACACAAATAGGTTCATATTATATGATTAATTTATGTAAAGTTCAAAACAAGAGCAAGGGGAAGCACTGCATTTAGGAAGAGGGATAAGGTGGTGGAGAGCTTCTGTGCTTGTAGCCTATTCCTTGACCTGAGTATTGATTACTCAGATGTATTCAGTTTCTGATAATTCATTGAACTGCACACTTATGATTCATGGACTCTTATTTATGCATATTCTACTTCAATTATATGATTTAAGAGAAAATTCCATAAGGCAAAAATATCACAGGGAATAAGATGGCTAGTAAAAATTACTGTTGTGTACGGAATCTTCCCCCAGCTCCATAAGTTGAAGCTCTAACCCTGGGACTCCATTTGAAGACTGGGGCTTTAAAGAGGTAATTAAGATCAAATGAGATAAAAGGATGGGTTCCTAATCCAATCTGACTGTTGTCCTTAAAAAAAGAGGCAGAGACATCAGGGATATGTGTGCATAGAGGAATTGCCAAGTGAAGACACAGGGACAAGTTGTGGGAGCCAATTCAGTTTAGTTGCTCAGCCATGTCTGACTCTTGGCGACCCCATGGACTGCAGCACGCCAGGCTTCCCTGTCCATCACCAGCTCCTGGAGTTTACTCAAACTCATGTCCATTGAGTCAGTGATGCCATCCAACCATCTCATCCTCTGTCGTCCCCTTCTCCTCCCGCCTTCAATCTTTCCCAGCATCAGGGTCTTTTCTCTTTTTTAAAAAATTAATTTATTTATTTTAATTGGAGGCTAATTACTTTATAACATTGTAGTGGCTTTTGCCATATATCGACATGAATCAGCCACGGGCATACATGTGTTCCCCATCCAGAACCCCCCTCCCATCTCCCTCCCCATCTCATCCCTCAGGATCATCCCAGTGCACCAGCCCTGAGCACCCTGTCTCATGCATCGAACCTGGACTGGCTATCCACTTCACATATGATAACAAACATGATTTAACGCTACCCTCTCAAATCATCCCACCCTTGCCTTCTCCCACAGAGTCCAAAAGACTGTTCTTTACATCTCTGTCTCTTTTGCTATCTCACATATAGGGTCATTGTTACCATCTTTCTAAATTCTATATATATTTATTAGTATATTGTATTGGTGTTTTTCTTTCTGACTTAATTTACTCTGATTAATAGGCTCCGGTTTCATCCACCTCATTAGAACTGACTCAAATGTATTCTTTGTAATGGCTGAGTAATATTCCATTGTCTTTTCAAATGACTCAGCTCTTTGCATCAGGTGGCCAAAGTACTGGAGCTTCAGCTTCAACAGTGAATATTCAGGACTGATTTCCTTTAGGATGGACTGGTGGGATCTCCTTGCAGTCCAAGGGACTCTCAAGAGTCTTCTCCAACACCACAGTTCAAAAGCATCAATTCTTCGGTGCTCAGCTTTCTTATAGTCCAACTCTCACATCCATACATGACTACTGGAAAAACCATAGCTTTGACTAGATGGACCTTTGTTGGCAAAGTAATGTCTCTGCCAACATCTTCACCTTGGTCTTTTAACTTCCATAACCATGAGAAAACAAAATTTCTGTTGTTTAAGTCACCTAGTATCTGGTATTTCATTATGGCAGTCTTAGGAAACTAGTTAAATGACCAAAGGGAAAAATATCAGTATGGTATAAAAAGCATACATGCTCCTAACATTTTATGTAATAGATAAGAATATAGGTAGGTGGGTAAGTAGGTAGGTAGGTGGGTAGATAGATAAATGATAGATGGATAGAGGAAGTATATGTACATACGTCGTGGTCGTTTAGTCACCAAGTTGTGTCTGACTCTCGAGACAGCCTGGACTCTAGCTGACCAGGCTCCTATGTTCCTGGAATTCTCCAGGCAAGAATACTAGAGTGGGTTGCCATTCCCTTCTCCAGGGGATCTTCCCGACTCAGGGATCGAACCCAGGTCTCCAGCATAGCAGGTGGATTTTTTACTGACTGAGTCACCAGGAAAGCCCACATATTCCTAATATTTTAGGTAGATAGATCAGTAGATAGGTAAGTAAGTAGGTAGGTAGGTAGATAGATGATAGATGAATAGAGACTATATATATATATATATACACACACAACATATATATATATATAAATATAATATATATAAACATATAAATAATAAAAATGGAAATCGGCATTAGTTAAGGATATTATTCCTAAGAGAGGAAACTATATTTAATGATGGTAACAATAAACACAACCAAACAACTTGAAAAAAAACACCTATGTGTCAGGCACTTTTCCAAGCCGTAAACAAAGGAGTTTGCACCTTGACTCTCACAAGATCCCTAGAGAGCATGTATTATTTTCATCCCTACTTTATGAGACTCAGAGGAATTAACTAAGATTCCCTATCTATTCCCTGGAGAAGGGAATGGCAACCCACTCCAGTATTCTTGCCTGGAGAATTCCATGGACAGAGGAGCCTGGTGGCCACAGTCCATGGGGACGCAAAGAGTGGGACATGACTGACTGACTGACACTTGCACTTCCCCTGTCTATTCAGTGGTGAAGTGGGAATTCCAGCTGAAGGGCCTGACTCCAAAGTCATGCTGTTGACCACGTGTGTTACGCCACATGTATAAATACAAACAATGAAATGTCATTTTTCACCTATCAGCTATCACAAAGATTAAAACACAGATAATGGCCAGAGTTGACATCCTCAAGCACTTCCAGCAGGAATATAAATTGATATGAACCTTTAAAAGAGGGTAATTTAACAATTCTATGAAGTCCTTTTTTTAATCACATAGACAAGAAACAATGTAAGGACAGGATATTTATCCCGATGTTATTAACAATAGCAAAAATGTGACACAATGTAAATATTCATCAAAAGAGAGTGGGCAAATAAATTATATGTACATTAAAAGAATCCCTTGTATCTATTAAACATAAAGCAATTGATCTATATTTATCAATAAGAAAAATATGACTTGTTGGTTTTATACTATTATTTTATTCACATGTTTCCTCTAGTGTAGGCATTGTACCTTCTTTTTTATCTTTTTCTTTTTACAAAATCACTAAGGAAACTTTAAAAAACAGCAAAAGTTGAGTTTCTGTCTTAAGGTAATTAGTTATTCATTCATTCACTCATTCATTCAAGATATATTTACTGAATCTGCACTGTGTGCAAACCCTTTTCCAGGTTTTGAGGACATAGCACTTGGAAAAAAAAAATACCCTCATGTAACTTTGATCACCAAAGATATTCAATAATATCTGACAACAATTTAGAACAATTTAGGTAATTCTTTACGTAGAAAAAAGTAGTTTTAGTGATTGGGCAAAAAAGAGATTTGAAGTTCTTTCCACCCCCTATTATCACTGAATCTGTGATTTAAAGAAGGACATGATTTCAAGTGTTAAATGTCCTTTTTCGGCTCTATGAACCTCCCAGGGCAATTTATTTATTGAGAAAAGAAATTGAGCTATGGTTTCACTATGGAGTTACAGCTTAAAAATGTATTTTTAAGATGATGAAAGCTTGATAACTAACAACCATTAAAATGATAGATATGTTTCCATGAGTATGTAAAAAAAAAAAAAAAATATATATATATATATATATATGATATTCTTTTTTTTCAAAGTGACCTAGAGAGAGAAAATTGAGAGGTAATAAGAGAAATAAGTCATGGGATATAATTCATCTTTTAGAAATAGCTAAGTAAATCTTAGTTTTAAATTATAATAAATAATAGGGTAGTTGTAATGTCAGGAAATTACAAGTTTCCTTGGCATTAATTTATTACCTTAACCTTAGTTCCTATTTCTTTCATTTTTTTTCCTTTTCCATTTTTAAAGCTTTGATTTGTTAATGGAAGAAGAAGTCTTACTTCTTACTAGGTTAAATAATAGCCAATTTTCAGAGTTCCTTAAAATCTTTTAATATTGTTTTAACAGATGGATTTCCATTAGAATATTGATGTGTGCTCAGTTATTCAGTCATGTCTGACTCTTTCCGACCAAATGGACTATAGCCCGCCAGGGTCCTCTGACCATGGAATTCTTCAGGCAAGAATACTGGAGCGGGGTGCCACTTCCTTCTCCAGGGGATCTTCCCCACCCAGGGGAAGATCTCTCTTAAGTCTCCTGCATTGGCAGATGGATTCTCTACCACTAGTGTCACTTGAGAAGCTCATTCAACATTGATATGGCAACTGAAATCCTGAGATCACAGCTAATGTCTATAATAAACTACAGAACATTGTGTCAAGAAATATTATAAAACTAATGAATGAGGTAGAGCTATAATAGCTGTTTTTAGATCTTTGATGATGTACAGCTGAGTGGGAAGAGAAAGTTGTACAGCCTATTTCTTGTGACCTTTAATTTTTAATCAAGCAAATAATGGCAAAAAAAAAAAACTGTATGCACAGGCATCTGTGTGCATCCACTATACTGTGTGTGTGTGTGTATGTGTGTTCATGTGTGTGTATGAAGGTAAAAAAAAGAAATACACATAAAGTTGCTAACAACTATCACCTCACAGAAATGAATTCTGGGTGAAAAGAAACTGGAGTGATGGAGTGTTGGGGCTGAAAGAGAATTGGAGAAAACAAAAAGCCCTCTCAGAGGAAAATATGTGATAGTAACCCACTTCTGCTAAACCATTCACATTCTTACATAAACATAGGTATGTTATAGGTACAGCCCAAATTTGCTGAGATATATGATAATATTTTCTTTCTGACACATATTTCAATGTCTTCTCTATTTTGAAGTAGAAATGTGTTCTTTATGTAATGTGAAAACTACCTATGACCCATCCCAGTGTGGAAAACAAAAATGCTTGTTCTTAGTATAGGAAGATGAAACATTTCTGTTACTCTTAATAGTTTATCATATTAGTCTATAATATTATAGACTTAGTATAGCATTTACTTGGGTTTTCTAGCATCTTGAGATGATCATAGTAATTGATCATTTTATTTGCTATTGTTCTCCTTTTATTTCTATTCTCTCATTGTAATGGTTGGAACATGCCACCCCACCAAGTAGCATTGAGGATAGCAGCCCTGCTTAGCTCGCCCACTTTGAATGGGAAAGCTTTAGGAGCACATAGCTGTTAAATCTGGCTTGAGATAAATCTATTATGTTAAGGAAGTCGTCTTTTATTTTTAATAGAGTTACCAACGGCGAATGTTGTATTTTAACCGTTATTATATACTTTTACTTTGGTATATTAGCAGGTTTCCAAATATTAAATAATTGTGACATTTCCAGAAAAAAACACACATCACCTTGGGATTATATTTTTAAATGTACTGCTGAACTGTTCTTACTTAAATTTGATTTAGGGTTTATGCAAAAGTGAGATTGACTAGTTCATTACAACCTTTGGCATATTAAAAGTATCAGTGTTGGTGATTTACTCTACAAAGTAAAGCAAATAAATGGCACAATCACTTTCTGCAATGCCTGATCTCCTAAACTAATGGGATGAACTCATCCATTGTTTTGTTCATCTGAATGCAAGACTCTGGAGTTGCTAGTACCCTCTGACATAGTTGTATTTTCCTTGACATTTCATTAATGTGATGCAGATTAATGCTACTGATATTATGTTCACAATATGTCACTTTTAAAAGCAATTAAATACAGAGGATTATTTTAATATTTTGAGTCATTTGAATGTTTTCAACTTCCTGTAGAGTTTAAGAGAACAAAACAAAAAGTATTTTATAATTGTAATATATAGTGGAACCATATATAACTTTGTTCCATATTTTTCAAGTCTCCTATAAATGTGTTATCATACTTCCATAATTTAAAAAATCCAAAAAATATTTTAGGGGTACAATACAGTGGGAAAAGTATAAACTATAGATTGAGTAATAAAACCATGTCAAATAGCCCTGGTAAAGAGCAAACAGAACTAATAAGACAGAGACAGAGATTTCAGATTATAACTTTGTCACTTCAATCAAAATGGGCTATTTTGAAAGTTTCTCATTTATACTTCTCAGTTGTCAGCAAAAGTTTGAAGTACAAAATGTGCAGAGGTTTTCTTTATGGAGAAAAGAGATTATATAAAGTAGCTTTAGTCTAAGAACATAATGTTTAGCAATGTATTATAAGACAAAATTATAATCTTTAACAAAAAAGTGAAATTCTATGCCTTTGTTTTCAGACTGAGTGTGAATATCAACATAGGAATTTATTAGGTCAGTACCCTTAAGAGGGCAGAATACACTCTATTAAGTCTAGGCCACCTGAAATATTAGACCCTAACCATTTGAAATGGAGACTTTATTTAATAAAACTCACTTTACAGTAGCTATTTGCATATACCTTCAGATTCTTCTATTAAAGAACTCAGATATATTAAGTAGACACAAAATTTCAAATTAAAAAATTAAAGGAGTTTCATTCTGTTGAAGTTGATGTTTAGAGCATATTGATTTAAAATATATTTAAATCACTTTCCTTCATTAATTTATTTCTAATGCTCACATGGGACTAATGAAGAGGTCTCAGATTTGAGTGGTCTCCTCTTATCAAAGTTTTTTTCTGTTCAGCCCCATGGATGAAACGTCAGTTTGCTTATGACTCCCAATTTTTTATCTCACAATCTCACCTTTTCCCCTGCCCTTTACCCATACTATACCCATCTACCATTCTTTTTAAAAATCGCCAGTTGAATGTCTCATGTCAAACATAAAAGTCCAAAATGCAACTTTAATATGACTAATTACTCTAAACTCTTCCAATAAATAACACTAAATTTTATTCCCTGATCTTCTGCACTTCTTTCCATATTTACAACAAAATGAAGCCACTTCAATTATACCTCTAAATATTTCTCTAATATGCTCACATTTCTCCATTTCCACATGCATCCAAATTGCTATCAGCTTTTACCTGGACTAGTGCAATATCAGTAAAGAATCGGTCTGCAATGCAGGAGACCCGGGTTTGATCCCTGGGTTGGGAAGGTCCCCTGGGGAAGGAAATGGCAACCTTCTCCACTATTCTTGCCTGGAGAATGCCATGGACAGAGGAGCCTGGCGTGATATAGTCCATGGGGTGGCCAAGAGTTGAACGTGGCTGAGAGACTTCTACTCAGTCATTCTCTCACTCACTTACGCGCTCAGTGCAGTATCACTGTATTGGCCTCCAAGACTTTTCTCTTGACCACCTATATCTATTTCATAAATAATTTCAGAGAACTCTTTGTAAAACATTTATAAAATAACAAAACAAAATTGCAACATATTTTGCTGTTCAGTTGCTCAGTCATCTCCAACTCTTTATGACCCAATGGACTGCAGCATGCCAGGCTTCCCTGTACTTCACTATCTCCCGGGGTTTGTTCAAATTCATGTCCACTGAGTCGGTGATGACATCCACCCATCTCATCCCCTGTTGTCCTCTTCTCCTCCTGCCTTCAATCTTTCCCATCATCAGGGTCTTTTCTAAAGAGCAGGATCTTCACATCAGGTGGCCAAAGTACTAGAGCTTCAGCTTCAGCATCAGCCATTCCAATGAGTATTCAGGATGGACTTCCTTTAGGATTGACTGGCTTGATCTTGAAGTCCAAGGGACTCTCAAGAGTCTTCTCCAATACCACAGTTCAAAAGCATCAATTCTTCAGAGCTCAGCCTTTTTTATGGTCCAAATCCCATATCCATACATGACACCTAGAAAAAATATAGCGTTCACTAGATGGACCTTTGTTGGCAAAGTAATGTCTCTGCTTTTTAATATACTGTCTAGGTTTGTCATAGCTTTTCTTCCAAGGAGAAAGCATCTTTTAATGTCATAGCTGCAGTCACCATCTGCAGTGATTTTGGAGCCCAAGAAAATAAAGTCTGCCACTGTTTCCACTGTTTTCCCATCAACTCGCCATGAAGTGATGGGACCAAATGCCATGAACTTAGTTTTCTGAATGTTCAGTTTTAAGCCAGCTTTTTCACTCTCCTCTTTCAGTTTCATCAAGAGGCTCTTTAGTTCTTCACTTTCTGCCATAAGAGTGGTGTCATCTGCATATCTGAGGTTATTGATATCTCTCCTGGCAATCTTGATTCCAACTTGTGCTTCATCCAGCCCAGCATTTCTCATGATGTACTCTGCATATAAGTTAATTAAGCAGGGTGATAATATATAGCCTTGACATAGTCCTTTCCCAATTTGAAACAAGTCCATTGTTCCATGACTGTTGCTGTCTGTTGCTTCTTGACCTGCATACAGGTTTTAGGTTTCTCAGAAGACAACTAAGGTTACCTAGTAGTCCCATCTCTTGAAGAATTTTCCACAGTTTTTTGTGATCCACATAGTTATTTAGCATAGTCAATGAAGCAGAAGGAGATGTTTTTCTGGACTTCTCTTGCTTTTTGTATGATCTAACAGATACTGGCGATTTGATCTCTAGTTCCTGTGCCTTTTCTAAATCCAACTTGAATATCTGGAAGTTCTTTGTTCACACACTGTTGAAGCTAGCTTGGAGAATTTTGAGCATTACTTTGCTAGCATGTGAGATGAGTGCAATTGTGTGGTAGTTTGCACATTATTTGGCATTTCCTTTTCTTTGTAATTGGAGTAAAAACTGATCTTTTCCAGTCCTGTGGCCACTGCTGAGTTTTCCATATTTGTTCGCATAATGACTGCAGCATTTTTACAGCATCATCTTTCAGGAAATAGCTCCGATGGAATTCCATCACCTCCACTAGTGAGGTGAGGTAGCAACTTATAGGTGATAAGTGGTCACTCATTTATCTCTCTCAAATATGTATTCATTCCCTGGTTTCTGTATCATGGCAACCAGGTTTGTTGTTTACATTTTATTTATCACAATTTATAATACAATATTTGTATATTTACTTATTTATCTGTTTTACATAGTTTGTTCAGTATAAGCAAACCAAAATCTAAAACAAACTGGAGAAGTAGATGAAAGTCTTTGGAAATGAATTAAGTATATATTTTTTTTATGTAACCTTTAGTCTGTGAGTATAATTCTGTTTGTAAGTTCCTTAAAAATTATAAGCACAATGGTGCTCGCTTCGGCAGCACATATACTAAAATTGGAGCGATACAGAGAAGATTAGCATGGCCCCTGCGCACGGATGACACTCAAATTCGTGAAGCGTTCCATATTTTTAAAAAGAAAAAAAAGAAACAAAAAAAAAAAAGGAAAAAAAAATTATAAGCACAATGGTAAAAAATTATATGCAACACATAATTATTTATACCTATGTAAATTTCTGCTAGGTAAAAAAAAAACCTCACTTCAAACATATATTATCACATGTTTTATAAAATATCAAGCACAAGATAAAATGAGTTCTAGCATTGAAATAAATTTCCACATTAATGTCTTATTGCTTAACAGAATGAAAGAGAAAATTGATGTTTCACTAATATAAAATACAATCATAAGTGTTTCTCTTTCTGTGTGACTAGATTTTATCTTAATTAGTTCTATTCTGTTAGGCACATCAAAAATGCCTTTTCTCTGTTCCGAAGAAATGAAAATATTTCATCAGATTTCTTTTGTCTTATATGTAATAATCATATCTCACAGAAGCAGTGCAAATAAAATACAACATATTATTGTCATATTCACTAAAAATGTCTCTATTCTTTCTAAAAAAGAATAAAATACTAGTAATCAAGTAAAGTTTTATTGATGGATAGCATAAAGAGTAACCAAATTTGAAGTGTTCAACACTATGAGTTTTCATAATGTGAAATTTACAAAGCAAGAAATTTTGAAAAATATCATATTACCATCAGATAGGTAGCTTTATCATCTATATTTCCAGTCCCCATCCAAAGAAACATTAACTTTACTTATATATCACCATTAATTAGTTTTATCTGATTCTGAGATTTATTTAAATGGAATCATGCAGAATGACCTCTTCTGTCTTTAGCTACTTTCCCTTAGCATTATGCTTGTGACATTTACCCATGTTTTATATAGCTTTAATATCTTAACTTCGATTATCACTGAATATTATACTGTATAAATATACCACAAATTACTTATGCATTATACACCTGATAGACACGAGGAGTGTGTCCATCTTTTGTCTCTTCTAAGTAGTGGTGCTTTAAATCTTGTTCTGTATCATTTCTGATGTCTGCAAGTTAGAATGTCTACTGGTTATACACCTAAGTGTGGAAATGTAGGTTCCAAAGGTAAAAAAGTGATATTGCCAGTTTTCAAAATTGTATATGTCTGCTTACATTCTGATTATCCATGCATTAATCTGAATCACATTAATGAAATGTCAACAATGTCAAAGGTTACTAACAACTCCAGAGTCATGCACTTATATGAGCAAAATGATGAATCAATTCATCCAGTTTATTTAGGAAAATCAGGCAATTCAGAAAAGGATTATACAAACTATTTGCTTTCCTTTGTGTAGAGTAAATCACAAACACTGATATTTTTAATATGCCAAAGTTTGTAATGAATTAGTCAGTATCACTTTTGCATAAATCCTAAATCAAATGTAAATAAGAACAATTCAGTAACAGATTAAAATATAATCCAAGATAATGTGTATTAGTTCTGGAAATGTTGCAATTATTTAACATTTGAAAAACTGCTAATATGTTAATAGACCAAAGTAAAAAATCTGATAATGGTTAAAATACAACATTCATACTGGATAACTTTCTTATTATAAATAGAAACTACTTCCTTAACATGATGAAGAAATTTATCCCAAACCATCATCTGAGCATTTAGCATCTTTGTTCTCCTCAAGCCTTCCCATTCAAGTTGGGCAAGCTAAGCAGGACTGCTATCCTCACTATAATTTAGTAATGTTGTTGCACATCCTATCCATTACACATCTCCTTTGTTGGTGTTGTTAAGTCACTAAGTCATGTCCGACTCTTTGCGACTCCACTGACTGCAGCCCACCAGCCTCCTCTGTCCATAGGATTTCCCAGGCAAGAATACTGGAGCGAGTTGGCATTTCCTTCTCCAGGGAATCTTCCCAACCCAGGGATTGAACCCAAGTCTCCTGCTTGGCAGGTGGATTCTTTAGCACTAAGCCACTACACATCTACTTAACCTCTACTTAATCTTTAAGTAAGGAAAATAAAAGTCATACGTGGGACTTCTGTGATGGTCCTGTGGTTAAGAACCCATCTTGCAATACAGGGATGTGGGTTCAATCCCTGGTGGGGGAAACAAGATTCCACATGCTAGGAAGCAACTAATCCAATGCACTGCAACTATTGAGTCCATGCTCTGAAGCCCATGCACCACCATTGAAGAGAAGCCTGCATGTCACCACAAAGAGCCCACGTGAGGCAGCTAACATCCAATGCAGCCAAAAAGAAATATATATATATATGTGTGTGTGTGTGTATATATATATACATATTTTAAAGAAGGCCATGCTTCTGCCTCATATGACACAAATATTTTGCATTTGATTGAAACATAGTAAATCCCTCTGCCACCAAATGTGAATGCCACAGCCTTGAGTAATGCACAACTCTTCTTGATATTCTATAACTTAAAAGTGAAAGTGTGTGTGTGTGTGTGTGTTTGTGTGTGCACGCGAATGCTCAGTTGTGTCTGATGCTTTGCAAGTCCATGGACTGTAGCTGGGCAGGCTCCTTTGTCCATGGAGTTTTCCAGGCAAGAGTACTGGAATGGGTTGCAAATTTCTTTCGCCATGGATAACTTAAATACTGTGATGTAAAGTTAACAATACTTAAATAGAATTATACAAGTGAATACATCGTATGTTACATAATAAAAGGATAAGAGTGGAAAGAAAACAAAGGCATTTGCTTAGTGCACACAGACATAAACACACTTAAATCAGAGAGGAAATACTTTTGGTAATTACAGTCTCTGTTTTTGTAACTGGTCTTGGTCACAGCTGATACGTACAACAACGTTCTTCCACTACCCGTTCTGTGTTCCCTTTGCCATGAGCAAGTACCTCATCTGGTTGTGGTTATTTCCATATTTTCAGTTATCTTTCCATAATCAATTTCTAATGTGATTCTTCTATAGTCAGAGACTATACTGAACGATTTAAATCATTTGAAATTTCTTATGTCTTGCTTAAGAAGGGCTTCCCTGGTGGCTCAGAGGGTAAAGTGTCTGCCTGCAATGTGGGAGACCTGGGTTCAATCTCTGGGTTGGGAAGATCCCCTGGAGAAGGAATTGGCAACCCACTCCAGAACTCTTGCCTGGAAAATTTCCATGGACTGAGGAGCCTGGTAGGCTACAGTCCATGAGGTCGCAAAAAGTCGGACACGACTAAGCGACTTCACTTTCTTTTCTTTCTTAAGTCTTGCTTTACTCTCCACCAAATGTTCAGTTTTATTAGTATATGTTCCACGGACACTTGAAAATAATGCATACTCTGTCACTTGGGTTTGGTGTCATATTTATGTCAGTTCAGTCAGGTGTGTTAATCATATAGCTCAGATGATACATTTTCATCTTTCTCTGTTGGTTCTATCAATTACTGAGAGAGCTGGGCTAAACATCTCTCATATTGATTATGTGCATGCTGTACTAAATTGCTTCATGTCCAAATCTTTGTCACTCTATGGATTGCAGCCTCCCAGGCTCCTCTGTCCATGGGATTCTCCAGGCAAGAATACTGGAGTGGGTTACCATTCCCTTCTCCAGGGTATCTTCCCAACCCAGGGATTGAACCTGGGTCTCCTGTATTCTAGGCAGATTCTTTACCATCTGAGTCAGTAGGGAAGCCTAGTGTTTCTTTGCTCAGCCCTATTATTTCATCATGATCTACTGAACTACAGAAGTCGGTCAGCACACATTTTCCATCAATATTTACACATGAACTTTTATCTAATAATTACAGTTCATTCTTGGACTTTCATGATCAAATTTAACTCTCTTTTCTGTGTCAAACATACATACATATTCATGCACTGAGGTCAAATTGATAGTTAAAGTTTTAAAGTAATATTTAGATAGCAGATCATGACTCTCCCATACCTTAATCATAGTTCAATATTACCACTTTATTCTACAGAGTAAAACACAACATAGGAATACTCAGAGTCATGTGCTTATCAATACTGCCGCATGCATCATTATTCTTAGGGGCATCTTGACATCATGAATAAGCAATCTTCTGTAATAAAACAATGAAAATTTATAGGTTATATATTTTAACCATTTTTCCAACCAGTTGATTACACTGGCTTTCATTTAAATATCCATATTTATGACCTTCCTATTGGCTTAGTTTCATAAACTTACAGACCTAATTTCAACTAACTTAGTATCTTTCCTCAACAGAGCTGCATGAGTGATCTTTTCAGTGGAATAAGTCATGTTTCTTCATTTACATGCTTTAAGAACTTCAAGGATTTCCAACTCACTGTCTTTTGTGTGTCATCCTTTTGGTAAAGATTTTTTTATTCCTTCTTTACAGACTTTTCACATGCTGTCTGCCTCTTTTTTTCCTAGATTCTTCCTGCTTTCTGTCTTACATAAGTCTGGAGGCAGCTTCCAAGTTACCAGACACTCTCTGCTCCCCTATATTTAAGGTCATCTACAATCCCAGTGGGATGCAAGAACTTGAAAATGTCTAAAAGGAAAAGAATAGAAAGCAGAGTTGACGTTACTCTACCCAGTTGAAGTTACTCTACCCAGTAACTTCTTACATTTCAATGATGACTCTTGACTATAAAGAATACTGGAAAATGTAATCCTCCAGCTAGGAATTTTGCCACTTTGGGAAAAAAAAAAAAGCTAACACTAGGTTTCTTTTTTTTTTTTTTTAGGTCTCTTTTCAAATTGTTCTTTTTTTTTTTTTTTTTTTCATTTATTTTTATTAGTTGGAGGCTAATTACTTTACAATATTGTAGTGGGTTTTGTCATACATTGACATGAATCAGCCATGGAGTTACATGTATTCCCCATCCCAATTCCCCCTCCCACCTCCCTCTACACCCGATTCCTCGGGGTCTTCCTAGTGCACCAGGCCTGAGCACTTGTCTCATGCATCCAACCTGGGCTGGTGATCTGTTTCACTATAGATAATATACATGTTTCGATGCTGTTCTCTCGAAACATCCCACCCTCGCCTTCTCCCACAGAGTCCAAAAGCCTGTTCTGTACATCTGTGTCTCTTTTTCTGTTTTGCATGTAGGGTTATCATTACTATTTTTCTAAATTCCATATATATGTGTTAGTATGCTGTAATGTTCTTTATCTTTCTGGCTTACTTCACTCTGTATAATGGGCTCCAGTTTCATCCATCTCATTAGAACTGATTCAAATGAATTCTTTTTAATGGCTGAGTAATATTCCATGGTGTATATGTACCACAGCTTCCTTATCCATTCGTCTGCTGATGGGCATCTAGGTTGCTTCCATGTGCTGGCTATGATAAACAGTGCTGCGATGACATGATCCTCTACATAGAAAACCCTAAAGACTCTACCAGAAAATTACTAGGTTTCTAATAAGAGAAAAGTAGATGTATAGACGTTGTTCAGTCACTAAGTTGTGTCTGACTTTTTTGTGACCCCATGGAGTGTAGACCAGCAGTCTCTTCTGTCCATGAGATTTCCCAGGCAAGAACACTGGTGTGGGTTATCACTTCCTTCTCCAAGGGATCTACCCACCCAGGGATCAAACCCATGTCTCCTGTGTGTCTTCTGCATTACAGACTGATCCGTTACTGCTGAGCCACTAGGGAAGCCCTTAGATACAGATACAGGATAGGGAAATAATCTCATGCACATAAGTCTTGATGACTTTGAAAGACATCATTTTAGTTGCAATATATATATGTGTGTGTGTGTGTGTGTGTGTGTATAATACTATACCTGTGGCAAAACAGGAATATTTTCTGAGATAATAAGAGCTGAAAGATACTACTGCTTAAAGGAAATTCATTCTGTTTTATTTTTTAAATGTTATTACATGCATTAATGTAATTTAGCATAATTTTGAAGTTAGATGTGACTTTAAACAATGGATTAGTTACTTGTTTAATAATCTTAAGTTATTTTAAAGTATCTCTCTGAACTGAAAATTATGTTTTATGTCTGCAAATAATTTTATGACTTTAAGTTTGTTCATCATTGTATATTTAAAACTCATTTTTCTAATAACTGTCTTATTAAATTTATTTTACTCTTACTTTGATATGATGGGATTCTGTCTAATGGTGCTGAAAAAAACACATTTTAAATAATTTCTCAATTTTGCAATGTTTAGGATCCAACCCTTCATGTCTTAGAAGATCATTATAATAGGCTCAGTAAAGTACATACTTAGGGTACATTTTTGGCATCACTGGGTACCAAGTAGTATATTTATTTAACTTCTCAGCAGTTCATTGGCATTTTGGTGAAAAGAGGTGATGGAGGCTATTTAATTAACCTCAAATATTTCACTGGCATAAGAAACTGAATCATCTGCCAGAATCATTAGCAATTTATAAGCTGAGTATAGTCGCAAATGGTCATAAATTCAGTCACGTGTAACCTTTCCAGTAAGTGACACCAGTCAACTGAAATTTATTATAGGGGAAATCACAGGCTTTGACATTCACACTAAATACCTAGAGGATTAAGATTCTGCTTTCCAGAAACTCAGGTATCAATTTGTAGATAATGTACAAAATTTTAAGTTGCAGAAATGATGGATGAGAACTAAGTAGTTTCTCTGAGGGTTATCCAGAAATATGAGACATTCAATATTTGATAATGCTTCATTTTCTTCAATAGGACAAAGTCATACTGTGGGACCCAGAACGATAACTGTGATCACTGAAGAGTAAGTATCATAAAACTTTGCTGAGTACATTTGGTTTCATGTATAGATAGTCTGGCTGTGAAGCTTACCTGGCAAATTTCCATTAGGTATTCATTACAGATAACTTGAGAAAGCAATCAAACTTCATCTTTTGCATCTCCAGTGGTGGTGTGAGTTTAAAGATATATATCACAGTGTGTAATTGATTTTAGAAAGCTGATTAAATTATCAATAGCATGGTAGAGGGCCTGAATGATTTTAAATGCAGTGCATTTCTTTAATAGTTTGGGAAATTTTGAAAAGTGATGAAGGAGAACAGCTACATGATCAAATCTATAAGATAGCAAGGGAATTCAGTATCAGTTACCTGATGCGAACACTAATATGATCATTTCCACTTGTTAAATTCAGTAGACTGACAGAATTCTTCATTGAGTATAATCCTTACAATAAATGACACAAGCTAATAGTGGGAATATTTTGACAATCATATTTAAGCATGTTTTCCAAATTTGAGGTTTCACTTAGCAGACACTGCAATCATATTTTTGGCATGGAGTTACCAAGTATTGATATTGATAGAATTTCACATCATATAGCAAAGATTTAAAGTTGCTTTGAAATTAATGATTGTATCCTCATACAGTATCTGATGTTTTAGTGAAATAGCAGAATTTCTAAAAGTGATATAAATATAGGTCATAATAGAGTTGGCTCACCTTCAAAATGAAGTGAGATTATGCTTTCATTTTTGAGGTTGAACCCAAGTACTGTATTTCAGACTTTTATTGATTATGAGGGCTACTCCAGTTCTATGGGATTCTTGCTCACAGTAGTAGATATAATGGTCATCTGAATTAAATTCACTCATTCCTATCCAATTTTAGTTCATTAATTCCTAAGATGCTGATATTTACTCTTGCCATCTCCTGCTTGACCACGTCCAATTTACCTTGATTCATGGACCTAACATTTCAGATTCCTATGCAATACTGTTTTTTTTTTTCTGCATCATTTTACTTGCATCACCAGATACATCCACAACAGAGTGTTATTCCACTTTGGCCCAGATGCTTCATTCTTTCTAGAGCTATTAGTAGTTGTTCTCTGCTCTTTGTCAGGGGCATATTGGACACCTTCTGATCTGGGGGACTCATCTTTCAGTGTCATATCTTTTTGTCTTTTTATACAGTTCATGAGATAGATTCTCATGGCAAATATACGGGGGTGGTTTGGATTCCCTCCTCCAGTGGATCACATTTTGTCAGAACTCTCCACTATGACCATCTCTTAAAGAGATGAAAATACCAGACCATCTTACCTGTCTCCTGAGAAACCTGTATGCAGGTCAAGAAGCAACAGTTAGAATCCTGTTTGAAATAACTGACTGGTTCAGCATTGAGAAAGGAGAATGACAAGGCTGTTTATTGTCACCCTGTTTATTTAACTTTTACGCTGAGCACATCATGAAAAATGCCAGGCTGGATGAGTTACAAGCTGGAATAAAGATTGCCAGGAGAAACATCAACAACTTCAGATATGTGGATGATGCAACTGTGATGGCAGAAAGTGAAGAGGAACTAAAGAATCTCCTGTTGAAGGTGAAGGAGGAGAGTGAAAAAGCCAGCTTAAACCTAAATATTAAAAAAAAAAAAAAAAGAAAAGAAAAAGATCATGGCATCCAGCCCCATTCATGGCAAATAGAAGGGGGAAAAGTGGAAACAGTGACAGATTTCCTCTTCTTGGGCTCCTGAAATCACCGCAGATGGTGACTGCAGCCATGAAATTAGAAGATTGCTTCTTGGTAAGAAAGCTACAACAAACCTAGACAGTGTTTCAAAAAGCAAAGACATCGCTTTGCCAACAAACGTCTGCATAGTTAAGGCTATGGTCTTTTCAGTAGTCATGTACAGTTGTGAGAGCTGGATCATAAAGAAGGCAGAGTGCTGAAGAATTGATGTTTTCAAACTGCGGTCCTGGAGAAGACTCTTGAAAGTCCCTGGAACAGCAGGGAGATCAAACCAGTCAATCTTAAAGGAAATCAACCCTAAATACTCATTGGAAGGACTGATACTGAAGCTGAAACTCCAATACTTTGGTCACCTGATGCTGGGAAAGATTAAAGGCAGAAGGAGAAGAAGGCATCAGAGAATAAGGTGGCTGGATGGCTTCACTGACACAATGGACATGAACTTGGGAAACTCTGGGAGATGATGAGGGACAGGGAGGCCTGGCAGGCTTCAGTCCATGGGGCTGTGCAAAATCTGACATGACTGGGTGACTGAACAACAGAGTCGGTTCAAGTTGATATTTTAGACATCATTTTACAGAGAACTTCCATTAGTGACAAAGCCATTGGCAGAATTACAACTCATGTATATGTGGATATTCAATTAAATATTATAATTTATATACAGAAATATCACTTTAGTTATGAGCAAGTACATCTGCTGTCCTCTCCCATGTTGCTGTGTTGTGCTCAGGTGTGTTCGACTCTTTGTGACCCCATGGACTGAAGTCCGCCAGGCTCCTCTATCCACGGAATTTTCCAGGCAAGGACACTGGAGTGGGTTGACATTTCCTTCTCCTCTGTTCTTCTCAGTGCATATAATTCTTCTGGTCTTGGCCAGCACAGTCTGACCTATGCTGGGCTCTTTAAAATGTGTGTAGTCAACTCCCAGGTTGACCAGTAGGTCAGCTGGAAGGTGAAGGATTTAGACTGGCCTCACATGCATCTCACATACTTCACCGCTGACTGTCAGCTGGGTATATCACTTCTTCTCCACATGGCATCATCTTCCAAAAGGTTAGCTTGAGTCATTTACATGGTAAATAAAGGGCTTCAAGAGCAGCAAGACCCAGTGTGCAAGTGCTTTTCAAGTGTCTGTCTGTATCATATTTGATAAAGGGGGGGCAAGTATCAGTGCAAGACCATAAAAGCAGGGAGGAGAAGTTTGTCTTTTTTTAATTAGCTCCATACCTATCAACGCATTCTTTATTATGTATCTCTAAAATGCATGGCCTCTCAGGAAAATAGATTGAAAACCTTCTATCATTTCTGAATATTTACATAAGGAAGAATAAATAAAATCATAGTGAAAATTATTTTCCTGATTATTTCTACAGAGTTAAATATTTGTCAATCATATAGTTGATTAACATCTTTTATCAAATAAAAATAAGATATTCTATGTAAATGTAGTTTGCTTTATAGTCCTTGATTTAATCTTCCACAATTTTCAATTGAAATACATGCTAATGTAGGGGGGAAAACACAAGCTGAATCTGCAGAGAATTTTCATTTAAGCATGAGATTAATTGAACTAAATAAAAATAAAACTCAGTGAATAATACATGATATGCATTCAGAACTAGAATAAAACTATCTTCATGAGAAAAGTTTAGAAGACCCTCTTCAGTTCAGTTCAGTTCAGTCGCTCAGTCATGTCTGACTCTTTTTGCGACCCCATGAATCGCAGAACACCAGGCCTCCCTGTCCATCACCAACTCCCTGAGTTTACTCAAACTCATGTCCATCGAGTCGCTGATGCCATCCATCCATCTCATCCTCTGTCGTCCCCTTCTCCTCCTGCCCTCAATCCCTCCCAGCATCAGGGTCTTTTCCAATGAGTCAACTCGTTGCATGAGGTGGCCAAAGTACTGGAGTTTCAGCTTCAGCATTAGTCCTTCCAATGAACACCCAGGACTGATCTCCTTTAGGATGGACTGGTTGGATCTCCTTTCAGTCCAAGGGACTCTCAAGAGTCTTCTCCAACACCACAGTTCAAAAGCATTAATTCTTTGGCACTCAGTTTTCTTCACAGTCCAACTCTCACATCCATACATGACCACTGGAAAAACCATAACCTTCACTAGACAGACCTTTGTTGGCAAAGTAATGTCTCTGCTTTTTAATATGCTATCTAGGTTGGTCATAACTTTCCTTCCAAGGAGTAAGTGTCTTTTAATTTCATGGCTGCAATCACCATCTGCAGTGATTTCGGAGCCCAAAAAATAATGTCTGACACTGTTTCTCCATCTATTTCTCATGAAGTGATGGGACCAGATGCCATGATCTTAGTTTTCTGAATGTTGAGCTTTAAGCCAACTTTTTCACTCTCCTCTTTCACTTTCATCAAGAGGCTTTTTAGTTCCTCTTCACTTTCTGCCATAAGCGAGGTGTCATCTGCATGTTTGAGGTTATTGATATTTCTCCTGGCAATCTTGATTCCAGCTTGTGCTTCATCTAGCCCAGTGTTTCTCATGATGTACTCTGCATATAAGTTAAATAAGCAGGGTGACAATATACAGCCTTGATCTACTCCTTTTCCTATTTGGAATTAGTCTGTTGTTCCATGTCCAGTTGTAACTGTTGCTTCCTGACCTGCATACAGGTTTCTCAAGAGGCAGGTCAGGTCATCTGCTATTCCCATCTCTTTCAGAATTTTCCACAGTTACCCTCTGACAAAATCTACCTCCTTGTTCACACAGGGTTTGCACGAGCCTGAAAATTAAAAGGCATACACTTGCTTAGGTGCTATCTTTGAGATAACAAAGTGCCTCTTTTTTGCCTATCACTCTCTTTCTCCAAGCTTATCTCTTGTTTGACAACTGTTTGAGAACTGAAAATCTCAGGGGATACTAGGCACAAAGGGGACAGGAGGGAATATAAAAAGCATCCCATAAAAGAAGATTGTGTTTATTCAGATGTGATTTTTCCCCATTTTCTTATTGGTACAGAACATCTTCAGGAGATGCTATTCATGAAATTTAAACATAAGATACTCACTGTCAGCTATTGAGCTGACGAAGTTTCTTGGCCATCACCCAAGTAGGTATAAGGGCAACAAGCACTTCCTGATATTAAACACCAGAGTGAAGTAGCTGACTCTATCTGAGATTGAGTTAACTGTCAAAACCTTGGCTTATGATGAAAAAATAATCCCAAACTAGTCCATCAGATATAGTATACATATGTCCTCCAGGTGGGTCTTTAACACACAGCTATGACTATATAATGGTCTTTGGTGGTCAGTATTCAATCACCAACTTCCTAAAACTAATATCCAACATTTTCCATTATCTAGCTCCATGTAGCCTGTATAGCCTGGGATATTACTATTCCTTTTGTCAGACACCACTTTCCAAGGACACTAAACCCTTACTGCAGCTATAATTATTTTTAATGTTACTGTCCTATATTATTTACACTAGAGTTAAGTGGCTAACTCTCCACCATATTACAGCATTAGAGGATTCGGAACATGACTACACATGTAACTTCACCAGTGCATTGTATGTTGTCCTGTTACTAATTATTGGTTTGGCCAAGAAGTTTGAATGAAATTCTTGACCAACCCAATAGCATTCTTCCATTTCAGCTTAAAGACATCATTTCATAATGTCTTATAAGGCAGATGAAGTGGTGATGAATTTTCTCAGCTTCTGCTTGTCTGAGAAAGTGACTCTCTCCTTCATTTCTGAAGGATACTTTGGTCAAGATTTTTTGGTTGGCAGTTCTTTCTTTTGACATTTGGAATATATTGTCCTATTCTCTCTTGGCCTGTAAAGTTTCCGCTAAGCAGTCTATTAGCAGTCTTCGAGGAGTTCCTTGTAAGCAACAAGCTTTTATTTTCTTGGTGCTTTTAAGATTTTCTTTTTTGCTTTGAATTTTGGCAGTTTTAGGCTAATGTGTCTTTAGTCAGTTCAGTTCAGTTCAGGTGCTCAGTCATGTCCGACTCTTTGTGACCCCATGGACTGCAGCACACCAGGCCTCGTTGTCCATTACCAACTCCTGGAGCCTACCCAAACTCATGTCCATTGAGTCGCTGATGCCATCCAGCCATCTCATCCTCTGTCAGCCCCTTCTCCTCCTGCCCTCAATCTTTCCCAGCATCAGGGTCTTTTCAAGCTCTTCGCATGAGGTGGCCAAAGTCCTGGAATTTCAGCTTTAACATCAGTCCTTCCAATGAACACTCAGGACTGATTTCCTTGAGGATGGACTGGTTGGATCTCCTTGTAGGCCAAGGGACCCTCAAGAGTCTTCTCCAACACCACAGTTCAAAAGCATCAATTCTTCAGCATTCAGTTTTCTTTATAGTCCAACCCTCACATCCATACATGACCACTGGAAAAACCATAGCCTTGACTAGGCAGACCTTTTTTGGCAAAGTAATGTCTCTGCTTTTTAATATGCTATCTAGGTTGGTCATAACTTTCCTTCTAAGGAGTAAGTGTCTTTTAATTTCATGGCTGAAATCACCATCTGCAGTGATTTTGGAGCCCCCCAAAATAAAGTCAGCCACTGTTTCCACTGTTTCCCCATCTGTTTGCCATGAAGTAATGGGACTGGATGCCATGATCTTAGTTTTCTAAATGTTGAGCTTTAAGCCAACTTTTTCACTATTTCACTTTCATCAAGAGGCTCTTTAGTTCTTCTTCACTTTCTGCGATAAGGGTGGTGTTATCTGCATATCTGAGGTTATTGATATTTCTCCCAACAATCCTGATTCTAACTTGTGCTTCATCCAGCCCAGTGTTTCTCATGATGTACTCTGCATATAAGTTAAATAAGCAGTGTGACAATATACAACCTTGACGTACTTCTTTTCCTATCTGGAACAAGTCTGTTGTTCCATGTCCAGTTCTAATTGTTGCTTCCTGACCTGCATACAGGTTTCTCAAGAGGCAGGTCACGTGGTCTGGTATTCCCATCTCTTTCAGAATTCCCCACAGTTTATTGTGATCCACACAGTCAAAGGCTTTGGCATAGTCAATAAAGCAGAAATAGAAAGTTTTATGGAACTCTCCTGCTTTTTTGATGACCCAGTGGATGTTGCCAATTTGATCTCTGGTTCCTCTGCCTTTTCTAAAACCAGCTTGAACATCTGGGAGTTCACGGTTCACATATTGCTGAAACCTGGCTTAGAGAATTTTGGGCATTACTTTACTAGTGTGTGAGATGAGTGCAATTGTGTGGTAGTTTGAGCATTCTTTGGCATTGCCTTTCTTTGGGATTGGAATGAAAACTGACCTTTTCCAGTCCTGTGGCCACTGCTGAGTTTTCCAAATTTGCTAACACATTGAGTGCAGCACTTTCACAGCATCTTCTTTCAGGATTTGAAATAGCTCCACTGGAATTCCCTCACCTCCACTAGCTTTGTTCGTAGTGATGCTTCCTAAGGCCCACTTGATTTCACATTCCAGGATGTCTGGCTCTAGGTGAGTGATCACACCATCGTGATTATCTGGGTTGTGAAGATCTTTTTTGTATAGTTCTTCTGTGTATTCTTGCCACCTCTTCTTAATATCTTCTGCTTCTGTCAGGTCCATACCATTTATGTCCTTTATTGAGCCTATCTTTGCATGAAATGTTCCCTTAGTATCTATAATTTTCTTGAAGAAATCTCTGGTCTCTCCCATTCTATTGTTTTCCTTTATTTCTTTGCATTGCTTATTGAGGAAGGCTTTCTTATCTCTCCTTGCTATTCTTTGGAATTCTGCATTCAAATGGGTATATCTTTCCTTTTCTCCTTTGCTTTCACTTCCCTTCTTTTCACCGCTATTAAAGCATCTTAGAGAGAATCTTTTTCTTTTTTTTTTATCTTTTCCATTTATTTTTATTAGTTGGAGGCTAGTTACTTTACAATATTGTAGTGGTTTTTGCCATACATTGACATGAATCAGCCATGGATTTACATGTGTTCCCCATCCTGATTCCCCTCCCACCTCCCTCTCCACCGGATCCCTCTGGGTCTTCCCAGAGCACTTCCCAGCCCTGAGCACTTGTCTCATGCATCCAACCTGGGCTGGTGATCTGTTTCAACCTTGATAATATACATGTTTCGATGCTGTTCAGAGAGAATCTTTTTAAGTTGATTCTATGTGGTGACCTATGAGCTCCATGAACTTGCATATACAAATCTCTCCATAGATTTGGGAAGTTCTCAGACATTATTGTTTAAAGTAAGCTTTTTGTACCCTTCTCCCTCTCTTTTCCTTCTGAAACGCTAGTGATTCACAGATTGGTCTTCTTTATGTTATCCTATAGATCACACAGGCTTTCTTCACATTTTAAAAATTTACATTTTTGTATTCTCCTCCAATTGGATAATTTCAAAGTTTCCATCTTCAATATCACTTAATCTTTTGCCTGAATGAGTCTGCTGCTGCTCTTTATTGCATTTTCATTTCATTCATTGTATTTTTCAACTCTGGAATTTTTACTTGGTTCATTTTATGATTTCTGTTTTAGGCAACTCACTTTGTTTTTGTATTGCTTCCCTGGCTTTGTTAAATCATCTTTCTATGTTTTCTTGTAGCTCATTGAGTTTTCTTACAACAGCTATTTTGAATTCTTTATATGGTAAATTGGAGATCTCCATGTCTTTGAGTTCAGTTATAGTCCTGCTATCCTGCTAGTCAAACTCAAGCTTTTTTTTTTTTTTTTAAATGCTTTGGCTACAAAATTTACTTTAGAAATTCAAAATATACTTCACCTATATTCCCAGTTTAAAATTAGACAATAATCATTTTTGTAACTACTCTTGACATGGTTATTGACCTATTTTTCCCTCCCTGTACACGTTCTTTTGGGCTTTGCAATGCAAAAGGGAGAGGGTAGAAGGAGAAGGATCTTTCAAGTTTGCAGAACTGAAGATGAAAAGCCCTGGGCATCTAGGAAAGGGACGAGAAAAGCTGCCATGTGGGAGGGATGGGAGGTGAAGAGCAGAATTTAAGAGTCATTACAGACTGCCCCATCATGGTGGTGAGCAATATGAATAAATAATTAATTTTTATAATAGAATACTTCCCTGATACTGCATCACATGACCACAACTTTACTAAGATTATACATTGCTGTTGTAAGCTTCTTTATCTTCATGATTATTTTCCTGTAAAGATTAGGAACACATAATCAGGCAACATAATTTTTTAAATATTCATGATGACAGCATCTTTCTTCAAATAAGTTTAATTCCTAAACATGTCATTTATAATACTTGAAACTTTTATCAGTTAGAATTTAATATTATACTTAATATTATACTAATTAGATTAATTTTTAAAATCTCCCTACAGTTATATCTACAGCTTTCTACATATAATTAATTATGTAATTTTGTATCAAAAACTAAAGCATATTAGCTAGAATATTATGTATTTCATGATTGAAATTCAGGACAATGCCTAGATAGACAAGAAAACAGTGACCATAAACTCAGACCTTGATCTGAATGTCCTTGTTTTAAAGATTTAAAACCTTAAAATGATACAAATTTCATTTTAGATATTTAATTTCTTTTTTTGTTGAGTAATAAAATGTGCATAAGTAATGTAGCAGAGGTAGTGATGAATGTCTTGAAAGAGATAATTCTTTGGAGAATAAAGGTAGTTTACAATATTAATGCCATGAGCAATGAAGACCAAAGGAAGGGAAGAAATATAGCTGATGTCTTGTGACTTTCTATGATATTTATTAATATAAACTTGATAGCTGTTCTCAGAGTTTGAAAATGATTTTGATAATTAGCTGTCCATCACATATTAAGAATTATATTTCATACTGCTGGTTACTAAAGCTGTATATTAGGAACGTTTAAAATCCACATTATTTTGCTATAGTCAGTTGTAGAATATTCAGGCTTAAGACATAGAAATATCTGTGTTTTCTCCCAAGTTTCCAGGTATTTTTGAGACCTAATTTTAACTGCTGTTAACCTCAGCTCCTAAAGAGTGCCTGGCATTTACAAACTAACAGAAATTGTTGAATAAATCAGCAAAATTTAGGAATCATAGTTTTATGTATCTTATCTTTCACTTAGATTAGCCAGACATGTAGTAACCAACTCAGTTTTTACGTATGATTGCAGTACATTAGACTGGTCTTTTTGTAAATCCTATACTTTTAAAATGCTACTTCTTGAACTTCTTTACTGACTTACTGTTTCTTCTTCCTGAAGTGAGATGTCTTTTTATGTATGTGTGCTCAGTCATATCCAACTCTTTGCAACCTCATGGACTGTAGCCTTCCAAGCTGTCCATGGAATTTTCCAGGCAAGAATACTGGAGTGGGGGAACACAGTGCCATTTCCTGCTCCAGGTCCTTTTACGGTTCTGATATGGAGAGAGCATTACTCACCAAATGAGCTACTCACCAAATGATCCATCATTCAATCACTTTGGGAGTTTATTCTTGCAGGCAATAGCAATATTCATATTTGGAGGTTATAGGTATAAATATAGTGGCCAAAAATATGCAAAAGAATTCGTATGTTAGATAGTTAATGGGAAGTTGCTGTATAGCAAGGAGCTCAGACTGGTGCTCTGTGACACCTAGAGGGGTGGGATGAGGTGTTAGGTGGGAGGGAGGTTCAAGAGGGAGGGGACATGTGCACACCTATGGTTGATTCATGTTGATGTATGGTAGAAATAAACACAACTTTGTAAAGCAATTATCTTCCAATTAAAACTAAATTTAAAGAAATAAAGAGACAGAGATAAAAAAAAAGAATATTTTATGTTAATGGAATGGCATTAAGATGTTCTTTGACCACAGCACATGTGGTACCCAAGATTCTGCCATTCATCAACCACCACCCCATAAATAGTTCCTTGGGGTTCATGGATGCACAAACAACCATAGCAGATAAATGAAGACAGGATGTGTTATTTGTAAAATTTTGTTTCCTAAGCCCACTGCAGATTCCTAATGAATGAGGCTATGACATATGAATATTATACCAGACACAGTCTAGAACTCATATTGGTCAGTCAGTTTTTCTCCCATTTTCCCTTCACAAAATTTCTCAGATCCACTTACACTAATGCTGAGGAAAGGCAGTCTGTTGAAGGGCAATATAATCGATGATAATCACTGCCTCCAGCTCACAGACCAGAGGATGTCTGGGTGCCTGTCCCAGGACGTCTGGTTTGAAATGATAAGAGGCAGCTCTTAGTATATTCTCCTCCACGTGCTGGGCTGTGCTTAGTCGCTCAGTCGTGTCCAACCCTTTGCGACCCCATGAACTGTAGTCCACCAGACTCCTCTGACCATGGGGATTCTCCAAGCAAGAATACTGGAGTGGGTTGCCATGCCCTCCTCCGGGGATCTTTCCAACCCAGGAATCAAACCCAGGTCTCCCACATTGCAGGCAGCTCTTTACTGTCTGAGCCACCAAGGGAGGCTAAGAATACTAGAGTGGATAGTCTATCCCTTCTCCAGGGGAACTTCCTAAACCCAGAAATTAAATCAGGGTTTCCTGCATTGCAGGCAGATTCCTTACCAGCTGAGATACCAGGGAAGCCCCTTCTCCATAATCCAAGCCAAACTCATTTCCCTAAAGACAACTGCAAAACTTCCTAGCCTTATTCAGCTTTCTCTCTCAGTTTACAGTTTATGCAAGAGCTCATGCCATCTCTTCAAAACATATATCCACAAAGTGTTATCATCCTGGTCATTATTTTCTGATAATTTCTCACAATAATAATAATAAAATTTAAAGTTTTTAGTGTTCCCTATATGATGTGACCCTGGGTAACACTTTTTAAATATATTTCCTCCTGCTCTTCACTGGTAACCTGTGTTCAAGTCATATAGAATTCTTCCTGTATCTGAAACAAGCAAGCAAGCAAGAAGAGAATTTCATGAAATAAAGTTTACAGAGAAAAGAAAGTACCAACCAAGAATTCTGTACTCTGCAAAGCTATCCTTCAAAAGTGAAGTAGAAATAAAGACTTCCCCACATACATTGAAAGAACAATTAACGATGCTATGAACAACTCTGTGATCATAGATTAGATAATCTACATGACATGGGCCAATTCCTTGAAAACACAGTTGCCAAAACTCATACAAGAAGAAACAGACAACCTGAATAGGCCTCTGTTTATAAATAAAATAAATTCAATCAGTAACTAATAAACTTCACCAACAGAAAGGATCAGTTGCAAATGAGTTCACTGATGAACTCTACCAAACATTTAAGAAAGAAATTATATCAAATTTTCTACAGTTTATTTCAGAGGACAGAAGCAAAGGGAATACTAACTCATTTTATGAGGTCAGCGTTGCCCTAATACCAAGACTGGACAAAGACATTATAAGAAAAGAAAATTTCAGACAAAAATCTTCCATGGACATGGAAATCCCCTACAAAATATTAGAAAGTTGGATCTTTAAAAGCTTAAAAAGAATTATATACCACAACTAAGTGGGATGTACCCCTGATATGCAAGACAGATTCGACATTCACAAATATTAGTGTAATACATCATATTAACAGGCTTAAAAGAAAAATTAGTTTATAATTTCAATAGATGGAGAAAAAGCTTTTGACAAATCCAATACTCTTTCATGATAAAATTCTCCATCAATGAGGAAAATAGGGAAATCTCTTCAATTTAATTGAAAAAAAAATTTTTTCCGATTAAGATCCAAATCAGGCAATGATGTCCCTTCTCACTACTTTTCAACATTGTATTGCTAGCACTGGCTAGTATAGCAAAACAAGAAAATAAAAGAATACAGATTGGAAAGAAATAAATAATTTTGTCTTTGCAGATGACATGATCATATATGTAGAAAATCTAAAAAAAAAAAAAAAAAAACATCTAAGACTCCTGGGCATACTACTATATTTAAAATGGATAGTCAACAAGAATGTACTGTATATCACAGGGAACTCTGCTTGAAGTTATGTGGCAGTCTAGATGGGAGGGGAGTTTGGGGGCAGGATAGATACATGTATATGTATGGCTGAGTCCCTTTGTTATCCAACTGAAACTATCACAACATTGCTAAATGGCTATACTCCGACATAAAATAAAAAAAATTTTTAAAAGACTACTGGAACTAATAAGTAGTTATATATAGCAAGGTTTCAGGGTAAAAGGTTAATATACAAAAGTCAATTGTTTCCCTACATAGGAAAGAACAAGTGGAATTTGAAATTAAAAACATAATATCATTTATATTAGCAATCCTAAAAGTTAAACTCCTAGGTATAACTCTAACAGAACATGTACAAGGTCTATACGAAGAAAATCACAAACCTCTGATAAATGAAATCAGAAAAGAGCTAGATGAATGAAGAGGTATGTCATGTTGATAAATAGAAATATTGTCAGAATGCCAGTTCTTCCCAACTTGATCTATAGGTTCAGCTATCCCAATCAAAATTCCAGCAAGGTATTTCATGGATATTAACAAACTGATTCTACAGTTGATACAGAGATGAAAAAGACCAAGATTGGCCAACACAGTATTGAAGATAACAAAGTTGGAGGACTGACACTACCATATTTCAAAGTTTACTATAAACCTACAGAAGTTAAAGAGGTAAGATGCTGATGGCACAGTATGCCACAGATGCCAGGTGGTACAGTGGAAAAGAATCTGCCAGTCAACGCAGGAGATGCAACAGACACAGGTTAGATCCCTGGCTCAGGAAGATGCCTTAGAGAAGGGAATGGCAACCCAATCCAGTATTCTTGCCTGAAAAATTCAGTGGACAGAGAAGCCTGGGGGGTTGCAGTCCACGGGGTCACAAATTATTGGACATGACTGAGCACACATAAACATAACACAGAATACCCAGAAAGCGATTTCTCTAAATATAGTCAACCAGTCATGATCAAAGGAGTAAAAGCAATAAAATACAACAAAGGATACCAGAACAACTGGGCATTCATCCACATTAAAAGAAAAAAAAAATCTAGGAACATATCTTGGAGTTTTAACAAAAATTAACTTAAAATGGGTCATAAACTTAAAGGTAAAATGTGCAAAACAATAAAACTCTCAGATGATAACATAAGAGAAAGCCCAGAATGAAGTATGGGTTTGGCAAGGAATGTTTAGATAAAACATCCAAGGCACAGTACAAAAAATAATTGAGAAGCTGGACTTCATTAAAACGAAACAAAAAAATCTGTTCTGCAAAAGACAGTATTAAGTAATTGAGAAGACAAGCCACAGATGAGGAGGAAATATCTGCCAAAGACTCGTCTGATAAAAATAGTGTTATGGGGGGTGAGATGAACAGGGAAGACTGGGATTTATACACTACTGTGTATAAAACACAGGGACTTCCCTTGTAGCTTAGTTGGTAAACAATCCGCCTGCAATGCAGGAGACCAGGATTCAATCCCTGGGTCAGGAAGATCCCCTGGAGAAGGAAACCCACTCCAATATTCTTGCCTGGAGAATCCCATGGACAGAGAAGTCTGTCAGGCTACAGTCCATGGGGTCGCAAGAGTTGGACATGACTTAGCGACTAAAGCACCACCATCGTGTATAAAATAGATAACCCAATGAGAACCTGGACTTCCCAGGTGGCTCAGTGGTAAAGAATCTGCCACCTGGCAAGCATGAGACATGGATTTGATCCTTGGGGTGGGAAGATCCCCTGGAGAAGGAAATGGAAACCCACCCAGTATTCTTGCCTGGGATATTCCATGGACAGAGGAGCCTTGTGGGCTACATTCCATGGGGTTGCAGAGTCAGACACAACTTAGAGACTAAACAACAATGATGAGAATCTACTGTACAGGGAATCTACTCAGTGATCCATGATCTAAATGGGAAGGAAATCTTAAAAAGTATGGGTAAATATGTACATACATGTGTAACGGATTCACTTTGCTGTATGGCAGAAACAAACATAACATTGTAAAGCAACTGTATTCCCATAAAAATCAATTTTAAAAAATAAAATAAAAAGCATTATTTGGACAAAACATTCAGAGGCATCACTTGATTGCCACAAAAGTGTTTCTATACAAAATATGCAAAGAATTATTAAAGTAGAAAATAAGAAAATAACCACCCATTTTGAAAAATGGACCAAAGACATTGAAATACCTTGCCAGAAAAGATGGCAAATGAGCATTTTAAAAGATACTTCATATTATGTCATCAGGAAAATGCAAAACAATAAGATATTACCTATAGGACGCATGGACCTATTAATCAGAATGGCCAAAATTCAGTACAATGACAACACCAAATTGTAGCAAGGATATAGAGGAACAGGAATCCTCATTCATTCTTTGTGGGAATGCAAAATGATTCAGCCACACTGGAAAATCATTTATCAGTTTCTTACAAAACTAAACATACTCTTACCATAAAATCTGGCAATAGCTTTTAACCCAAATGAGCCCAAAACTTATGTTCTCATAAAAGCCTGCACACTTATGCTTATGGCAGCTTTATTCATAATTCTCAAGTCTTGGAGGCACCAAGGTGTGCTTCAATAGGTAAATCGGTAAATAAACTGGTATATTCAGAAAATGTAATATTATTCAGTGCTAAGAAGAAATCAGCTATTAAGCCATCAAAAGATATGGAGGAATCTGCATATTATAAAGTGAAAGAAGCCAGCCAGAAAAGGTTACATACTGTATGATTCCATCTCTGACATTCTGGAAAAGCAAATCTACTGAGACAGTATAAAGATTGGTGATCGACAGGGGATGAGGAAGGTGGGGATGAACAGGTAGAGCACACAGGATTTTAAGGGCAGTGAAATTACTCTGTGTGATAGCACAATCATGGATACAAGTCATTACATAGGGTTTCTGCGGTGACTCAGACAGTAAAGGATTTGCCTGCAATGCAGAAGACCTAGGTTTGATCCCTGAGTCCGGAAGATCCCCTGGAGAAGGGAATGGCTACCCACTCTAATATTCTTGCCTGGAGAATCCCATGAACAGAAGAGGCTCCTCTGTCCATGGAATCACAAAGAGTCCAAGACTACTGAATAACTAACACTTTCTCGTTATACAGCTGCCCAAATCTATAGAATGCACAACACCAAAAGTGAACTCTGATGTAAACTATGACCTTTGAATGATCATGTCAAATTAGGTCTATCAATTATAAGAAATGTACCACTCTGGTTGAGAGTTGATAATGTGGGAAAGATTCGTATGTGGGAACAAGGAACATATGAGAACTCTGTCTTCCTTTCAATTTTGCTGTATATTTAAAATTTGCTCTTAAAATGTTTACAAATAGAAAAGCAGTAGAATAAGAATGCTTTAAATTGGGTAAGTTTGGACAGGTACTTGGCCAGGTGGACATTGAATGACATGCTAAGATTTTTATTTGAAAGGATTACTGTGGATACAGTATAGAGAATGACCCTGGGGAAAAGAGTATATTGGGTAGAAGCAAACTGATTAGGTGGCTATTCCCAAGAGGGTAACTTGGACATGAAATATGATGATAGATTATTGTTGGAATTGAAAATATTTTTAAGATAATAATAAGGAAAACATTTGGCATTTTCTACATAAGATTTAAGGCAATGGAAAACTGCAAGGTCTCTGGCTTGTGTGGCTAGGAGCTTGGTGATTCCATTCTTTATATATTGGACAATGACCAGGTTTGGAGTAAGAGAGGAAGAAATGGATTTTATGAGATTAGTTTTGAACAAGTTGAAATCCAAAATTTCAGGTTGGAAATGTTGATATGTCTAGGCTCAAAAAAAAAAAAAAAAAAAAAAAAGAGGGGGTGTTTGATATGTTGAGGGTTTGAACTGAATGACCTATAGAGAAGGAGAACATAGGAAGAGAGCCTAGGACTGAGTCTCACAGAAACCTAGCTTTAATGGCTAATTTATGGTGAAGAAGGATGGGTTCATATGGGAAATGAAGGGTGTCCAGAGAGTTAGAAGTAAAAACCAGAAGAGTCCAGGTGAAGTGAGGGTCTCAAATAGAAAATCCTGGCTAGTAGTGCCAGAGTGTTCACAGCGTAAAGAGTGTTTCCAGTGTAATGAGTACTGAAACATGTTCTTTGACTTCTGACCTTACTCTAAGAAAACAGTCCACCCTACTTGTGGGGAAAGTCTATCACTAGTTAAATGTAACATGCCACTTGGGACCGAAAATGCAGAATTAAACAGATGTATAGGATTGCTGTTGACTCACACAATGACAGGGGGTTAGAGGTCCTGAGTCCTCACGGTCAAAAAAGCTTAAATACTAATATCATAATATTTATCAGAAGCCTTACTGATAACATAAACAGTCAATTAATACATTTGCATATATACATATAGTCTATGCATTCATGACATGACTGACTTTATCTTAGTTTTTCAATGTTTCTAGACTTTGTGGTTCATCTGGAAGTTTTTGGGGTTTTTTTGTCTTTTGTTTTTTCCAAATCTCCACAATCTTTCAATATATTTACTGAAAAAAATTCACATATAAGTAGGTCCGTGCAGTTCAAACTTGTCATTCAGGGGTCAACTGGACTATTTTCATTAAGAGAACAAGAAAATAATAATATTGTGTTTGAAGTCTTACCATTTTCAATAGTTCACTTAAGCACACTTGGTACTTACAATAGGCACACAAGTTCATGTGTAGAATTACATCTAGCATTTACATTTTCATCAAAATGTAAAATCATTAGGAGAGATATTAACTTATTATTAATAAAAATGGTTGATTAGTAATCAAGAGCATTTTCATGGAAATGAACACAGATGCATATGAAGTTCCCAGACAGAAGAAATATGCCAAAGCAAATCAGTTTGGGTGGATTATTTCCTCATCAATGTCTATTTTTAATGTAGAGATTACATCTGTATTATTTTAGAAAAACTAAAATAATAAAATTTAAAGGTAGACTATAAGAAAAATAGGCAAGTGAATAGATTACAGACTCTTATCAGTGTACAGCTTAATTTTTATAAGTCAAATGTAATGCAATTGTGGAATTGTTCCATGGATAAGGAGACCCTCTGCATACTTATAATCCTGCATCAATATTTGAGGATGATAAAATACCTTGCTATTGTAAAAATAAATAAGAATCAGTCCTTTATGCAATACATCAATACCATCTTTACACATCTTTTCATTACTAGAAAAATATACTATGTTTTTCTGATAAACACAGCAATTTCAATATGTAGCATATTGGAATTACTGGGACATTTAAAGATACACAATTTCAGAGATTTGCTTTGATGGGGTTTGCGCTCAGAAGTTAAAAATGTTAAAAATTTTTATCTTGTTTATAAACTAAAGTTGCTTGGATGACACAGCCAAAATGTTTCATTGAATGATATACTATCTTTATACAAGACATATAGATAAAATAAAATAGATCACAACACCGGAGGCAGGAAACATAAAGATGCACAATAATATGATGTTTCCCATAACCTAGGAGAAAAGTACAAAGAGTGTTAAAGTTTTCACAGGTGGGTCCTTTGTGAGGTCACCTCTGTTTGAATCTGACTTTTTATCCTCAGATCTTATCTACTCTCCAATGTGTGTTTTTCTTCCAATATTCAAAGCTTCACTCACCTTTTATTTAGTTTTTTAAAGTCTCCCATCTCATACCTATACTCTACATTTTCCTTCTAGAATATATTCATTCAGTCTAACAGCTGGGAAAGGAGAGTATGTGATCCAGTTCAGTTCAGTTGTTCAGTCGTGTCCAACTCTTTGCGACCCCATGGACTGCAGCACGCCAGGCTTCCCTGTCCATCACCAATTCCCGGAGCCTACTCAAACTCATGTCCATTGAGTCAGTGATGCCATCCAGCCATCTCATCCTCTGTCGTCCCCTTCTCCTCCCGCCTTCAATCTTTCCCAGCATCAGGGTCTTTTCCAAAGAGTCAGTTCTTCGCATCAGGGGGCCAAAGTAAGGGAGTTTCAGCTTCAGCATCAGTCCTTCAAATGAATATTCAGGACTGATTTCCTTTAGGATGGACTCATTGGATCTCCTTGCAGTTCAAGGGACTCTCAAGAGTCTTCTACAATACCACAGTTCAAAAGCATCAATTCTTTGCTGCTCAGCTTTCTTTATAGTCCAACTCTCATATCCATACATGACTACTGAAAAAACCATAGCTTTGACTACACAGACATTTGTTGGCAAAGTAATGTCTCTGCATTTTAATATGCTATCTAGGTTGGTCATAACTTTTCCTCCAAGGAGCAAGTGTCTTTTAATTTCATGACTGCAGTGATTTTGGAGCCCCCAGAAATAAAGTCTCTCATTGTTTCCATTGTTTCCCCATCTATTTGCCATGAAGTGGTAGAACCAGATGCTAAGAATTGAGTATGTGATAGCAGGACCATAAACCATCCCTCATGACACTCCAAGTCCTGCCATATACTCTCCTGCAGCCCTCCTCTACTGTGATGTCAATTAGCCTCATCTCCACATTCTCCCAATTTTCCTGAGTATAATTTTTGTCATTGAGTCTCTCTCTCTACTAATGCATAGACACACACACACACTAGTTACCCAGATTGGAATTACTAAGCTGTTTGTCTCTTTCTCTCTGTCTTATATATATTTTTTCAGTGAAAAACATTAATTTTCAGAAGCAATGTAATCCAAACCCACATAAGGAAGTAAGGAAATGATTTTCTGACTATCTCCTATCTCAAAGAATCAAAGCAATAGATATATTATTATTCCATAAATACTGCTGGTTTGATTCTTTTACTCCTGGTTTTAAAATGAGGCACTTTAGATTCTACCAGAACTAAGAATGTATGGATGTGAGAAATAAGATGTACAGATGTGAGAGTTGGACCATAAGGAAGGCTGAAGTTGAAGAACTGATGCTTCCAAATTGTGCTGTTGAAGACTCTTGAGAGTCTCTTAGATGGCAAGAAGACCAAACCAGTCAATCCTAATGGAAATCAACTCTGAATATTCACTGAAGGACTGATGCTGAAGCTGAAGCTCCAATAATCTGGTCATCTGATGTGAAGAATTGACTCACTGGAGAATATTCTGATGCTGGGAAAGATTGAGGGCAAGAGGAGAAGGGAGTGACAGAGGATAGATGGTTGTACAGCATCACCAACTCAATGGACACAAGTCTAAGCAAACTCCAGCAAATAGTGAAGGACAGGGGAGCCTGGAGTGCCACAGTCCATGGGGTGGCAAAGAGTTGGACATAACTGAGTAACTGAGTAACTGAACAAAGAAATAAGAATGAGGAATGTTGCCTGGACACAGGTGGCTACTACTTTGGCTAAATGTGCTATCATTTATAATAATACAATGTCCAGGTCTTAGGGGTCCACTTCATGTTCAGGTTCTGGAAAGAGGAGGTTTCTTTCTGTTGTAGCCACATACATGGCTTGTCTGTACTAACTGAAAATAAAGCTCCACATTCCCCAACCTTTTGAAAAGTTTTCTGGGCTTTATAGGCAGGATAATCCTTGGTAAGAAAAGATACTTGAGAGCTTAATTTGGAGTCACCACACTGCTTATTGAGACATTATATCTGTAATATTTAAGGATGTAGGGTTGATTCATTCATCCTTTACTTAGTCATTAACTGATTCACACAAGTTTTTTTCCTTTGCTCATTAAAAAAAGAAAAGAAAAGAAAAGATCTGCCTGCTATTGAAGGTTGTTTAGAGTGTCTACAGACTCTTCTTTACACTTCCCTTCTATGTGATTTGCACAGCTAAATTTACATACTCATCCAGTTCAGGTCTCACTATACAGGCTTAGGCCCTACATTGCTTTCATACCCTTCTATTATCTCTCAATGGCAGTAATGCTCCCCAGCAAAATGAACTCTACAGATCCCCAAAGCACTCCTTATTTAGTCAAATAACATAATTTCTCATGGAAGCAGACAGTTTGACTAACTGAGAAGTAACAAGGATCTATTTCCAAGGGCTTGCTGTTAATTTCACATATCAGCCCAAATGAGCAAGTTCAGTATTCAGTGATTCACAAAACATTTTGTTTAGGCAGATGTCAGGCTGACCGCATGAAAACTCCACAAGATGATTTTTAAAATACCAGTTATCAGTATCTCAGTAGGTCTGGGGTATAGTTCAAGAATCTACTTTTTAAAGTTCTTCTAAGCAATTATGATGCTAAGCCAAATTTGTGAACCTAGGCCGCACTCTGTTTACCATCTAGCAGATCATACTGTCCTACATTGGTTCAACATTTAATATACATGCTCATGAATCCCAAGGTTTTTCACCCAGCATTGATGTGATCTTGGCCAAGTAAGTTAATATCTCAATGTTTCCATTTTTTCAGTTATAGGTGTTTGGTGAGGATCAAATAAGTTAAATACTTTAAAATGCTGAGAACTACACCAAATACGGGAAGAAGTTACTATTTTCATTTTTGTATTATTAATCATTTATTTTGAAATTCTCAAACATTTATTAAGAGCTTATTATCAGGCACAGCATTTCAAGCTTGGAGATATAAAAATAAAGAGCCTCCACTTTGATGTTATCTCTAAGAGTGTGGTGTCTAAACAGATTTATAAATAAATAATAGATGTTCTTGGATCAAAGATCTAAATGGAAGGGTTAAAACTACATCTCTTAGAAGAAAATAGAGAGACATCTTCATGACTTTGGATTTGGCAATGATTTCTGGGATATAACACCGAAAGCACAGGCTATACCAACAACAATAAATTGAACCATAACAACATTTAAAACTTTTGTGCATATATAAAACTCAGAGGTTCAAGAGGGCGGGAATATATATATATATATATAATATATAATAATATATATTTATAAATATATATAAATTTACATAAATATATAAATATATATATTATATATATTCATACATTATATTAATATAATATACTATAATATAATATAATTATAATATGTTATATATATTATATATATTAAATAATATATAATATAATATAATATAAAATATTTTATATAATATATTATATATAATATATATATTATATATATATCTCTCTAAGGCTGATTCAGGTTGATGTATGGCAAAAACCATCACAATATTGCAAAGTAATTATCCTCTAATTAAAAAAAAAACTTCTGTGTATCAAAGGACACTTTTCACAAAGTAAAAAGGCAACCCACAGAATGGGAGTACATATTTGCAAATCACATATCTGATAAAGGATTAACTTTCAAAATACATAAAGAGCTCCTAAAATGCAACAACAGCAGCAGCAGCAGCAATAAAACTCAGTTTAAAAATGAGCAAAGCTAAATTTCTGGAATTACAATAATAGTAATCAATGTTGCAAACATAAATATTTGGGTGAAAATGATGGTAAAAGAGTCATAAACTTACTTTTGATTTAGTCTTCTCAGTTGGTTATAAACACTACTAGAAGGGAGCAGTGTAATTACAATGATATCCCTTCACATCCTTAAAGAGGGTTATTATTCACAACACAAACACAGATGAAAACTATCTCAATCAGAAAATAACAAATGTTAGAATGGAGGTTCATTTTATATGTCAACCTGGGTAGGCCATTGTACCCAGATATTAGGTAAAACATCATTATAGATGAGATTAACATTAATCAGTAGACTTTGAATAAAGTAGATTACCCTTCCTAATGTGGATGGACATCATCCAATCTGTTGAAGACCTGAATAGGAAAATGACACTCTTTTCTCAAGGAGAGTGAATTCTGCCAACAGACTGCCTTAGGACTCAAACTGCAGTGCCAATTCCTCTCTGGGTCTACAGTCTACTGGTCTGCTTTACAAATTTTGGACTTGCCAACCTCCACAACCACATAGGCAATTTCTTAAAATAAATGAAAAATGAAGGGAAAAACATACATTTATACACATACACACACACAAACACATATATATGGCACATTTATTCTATCAGTTCTGTTTCTCAGGAGAACCCTAATAGCCTAATAGTGTAGGGAAATTAAAACCTTTGTGCACTGCTGGGGGAAATGCAAAATGGTGCAGCCACAGTGGAAAATAGTATGGCAATTACTCAAAAGTTAAATATAGAGTTACCACAGGATTCAGCAATTCCATCTTTGGGCACAGACACAAAAGAAGTAAAGGCAGGGACTTGAACAGGTATTTGCACTCCCATGTTCATAGCGGCATTATCACAGTAGCCAAAAGCCAGAAGCTATGTCCTGCAGTAAGTGAAATGGATAAACAAAACATGGTATATACACGTACAATGGAATATTATCCAGACTTAAGAGGAAGGGAATTCTGACACATGCTACACGTGGTTGGACATTGAGATATTATTTCAAGTGAAATAAATCAGCGATAAAAAGGCCAATAGTATATGATTCCACTTCCATGAAGTATTCAGAGTAGCAAATTCATAGAGATTAAAGAGTAAAATGATAAGTGCCAGGGGCTTGGGGCAGTGGTATGTGGTGAGGAATGGAGAGTTATTATTTAATGGGTACATAGTTTATTTTTTTTTCTTTTTTTTTTATTAGTTGGAGGCTAATTACTTTACAATATTGTAGTGGTTTTTGCCATACATTGACATGAATCAGCCATGGATTTACATTTGTTCCCCATCCCAATCCCCCCTCCTGCCTCCCTCCCCATTCCATCCCTCTGGGTCTTAACAGATCCATCACAAGCACGGAAATCAAAAACTGTAATCAGAAATCTTCCAGCAAACAAAAGCCCAGGACCAAATGGCTTCACAGCTGAATTCTACCAAAAATTTAGAGAAGAGCTAACACCTATCTTACTCAAACTCTTCCAGAAAATCACAGAAGAAAGTAAACTGCCAAACTCATGCTATGAGGCCACCATCACCCTAATTCCAAAACCAGACAAAGATGCCACAAGAAAAGAAAACTACAGGCCAATATCACTGATGAACATAGATGCAAAAATCCTTAACAAAATTCTGGCAAACAGAATCCAACAACATATTAAAAAGATCATACATCATGACCAAGTGGGCTTTATCCCAGGAATGCAAGGATTCTTTAATATCTGCAAATCAATCAATGTAATGTAACCACATTAACAAATTGAAAGATAAAAACCATATGATTATCTCAGTAGATGCAGAGAAAGCCTTTGACAAAATTCAACATCTATTTATGATAAAAACTCTCCAGAAAGCAGGAATAGAAGGAACATACCTCAACATAATAAAAGCTATATATGACAAACCCACAGCAAACATTATCCTCAAAGGTGAAAAATGGAAAGCATTTCCCCTAAAATCAGGAACAAGACAAGGGTGCCCACTCTTACCACTACTATTCAACATAGTTTTGGAAGTGTTGGCTACAGCAATCAGAGCAGAAAAAGAAATAAAAGGAATCCAGATAGGAAAAGAAGAAGTGAAACTCTCACTGTTTGCAGATGACATGATCCTATACATAGAAAACCCTAAAGACTCTACCAGAAAATTACTAGAGCTAATCAATGAATATAGTAAAGTTGCAGGATATAAAATTAACACACAGAAATCCCTTGCATTCCTATACACTAACAATGAGAAAACAGAAAAGAAATTAAGGAAACAATACCATTCACCATTGCAACAAAAAGAATAAAATACTTAGGAGTATATCTACCTAAAGAAACAAAAGACCTATACATAGAAAACTATAAAACACTGATGAAAGAAATCAAAGAGGACACAAACAGATGGAGAAATATAGCGTGTTTATGGCTTGGAAGAATCAATACTGTGAAAATGAGTACACTCCCAAAGCAATCTATAGATTCAATGCAATCCCTATCAAGCTACCAACGGTATTCCTCACAGAACTAGAACAAATAATTTCACAATTTGTACGGAAATACAAAAAACCTCAAATAGCCAAAGCAATCTTGAGAAAGGAGAGTGGAACTGGAGGAATCAACCTGCCTGACTTCAGGCTCTACTACAAAGCCACAGTCATCAAGACAGTATGGTACTAGCACAAAGACAGAAAATAGATCAATGGAACAGAATAGAAAGCCCAGAGATAAATCCACGTACCTATGGACACCTTATCTTCGACAAAGGAGGCAAGGATATACAATGGAAAAAAGACAACCTCTTTAACAAGTGGTGCTGGGAAAACTGGTCAACCACTTATAAAAGAATGAAACTAGAACACTTGCTAACACCATACACAAAAATAAACTCAAAATGGATTAAAGATCTAAATGTAAGATCAGAAACTATAAAACTCCTAGAGGAGAACATAGGCAAAACACTCTCCGACATAAATCACAGCAGGATCCTCTATGACCCACCTCCCAGAATATTGGAAATAAAAGCAAAAATAAACAAATGGGACCTAATGAAACTTAAAAGCGTTTGCACAACAATGGGTACATAGTTTATTCATGCAAGATAAAAAGAATTCTGGGAATTGGTTACACAATAATGTGAATATATGTAACACTTAAAAATGGTTAAAACATTAAAATCTATGTGATAAAAAATAGTTCCCTTTACTAAATTGAAAACTTTGATTTAAAAAACTAATATGTTTAATTTAGAATTTAATTTCAGTTAGAATTTAATTCCAGTTAGAATTTAAATGGAATTAAGTGTAAATAGCTCTGAGTTCACAGAAGAAAGTAACGCTAAACTCTGTCTGATAGGGTAATGTGGAAGGGCAGTCAGCTCTTTTTTACAGATGATACAATGCTATCCTATCTCAAGGCATTGAGAGAAAAGGATCTGAGAAACAGAGTGAAAAGATGGTGTTTGCTGTCTTTGGAGACATGAGAATCTCTCAGGGAATTTCAAGTATGAAATGAAAACCCACTCCAGTATTCTTGCCTGGAAAATTTCTTGGACAGAGGAGCCTCCTGGGCTTCAACCCATGGGGTCGCAAAGCGTCAGGCACAACTAAGCATGCATGCAAGATGGTACAGAATATTGAAAAAAATATGTTGAAAAGAATAGAGGGCTTTTATTATTTTCAAACCTGAATGATCATTTGAATTGTCTTAGAAATTATTTCAAAAATACAGTTTCACAGCCCTCTTCTTTGGACTGCATGGATAATTCTGTAGTTTAGACCAATTTGAAAATTGTTTGCTAGATCATATAATGCCTAGAAGTCCAGACCTTATGTTGAAAGTTCAGTTCAGTTCAGTCACCCAGTCGTGTCCGACTTTCTGTGACCCCATGAACTGCAGCACTCCAGGTTATCCTGTCCATCACAAACTCCCAGAGTTTACCCAAACTCATGTCCATTGAGTTGGTGATGCCATCCAACCACCTCATCCTCTGCCGTCCCCTTCTTCTCCAGCTTTCAAACTTTCCCAGCATCAGGGTCTTTTCATATGAGTCACTTCTTTGCACCAGGTAGCCAAAGTATGGGAGTTTCAGCTTCAACATCAGTCCTTCCAATGAACACCCAGGACTGATCTCCTTTAGGATGGACTGGTTGGATCTTCTTGTAGTCCAAGGGACTCTCAAGAGTCTTCTCCAACACCACAGTTCAAAAGCGTCAATTCTTCAGCGCTCAGCTTTCTTTATAATCTAACTCTCACATCCGTACATCAATATTGGAAAAACCATAGCCTTGACTAGATCGACCTTTGTTGGCAAAGTAATGTCTCTGCTTTTGAATATGCTCTCTAGGTTAGTCATAACTTTCCTTTCAAGGAGTAAGCATCTTTTAATTTCATGGCTGCAGTCACCATCTGCAGTGATTTTGGAGCCCCAGAAAATAAAGTCTGCCACTGTGTCTACTGTTTCCCCATTTATTTACCATGAAGTGATGGGACTGGATGCCATGATCTTACTTTTCTGAATGTTGAGCTTTAAGCCAACTTTTTCACTCTCCTCTTTCACTTTCATTACAAGGTTCTTCAATTATTCTTCACTTTCTGCCGTAAGGGTGGTTCCATCTGCATATCTGAGGTTATTGATATTTCTCCTGGCATTCTTGATTCCAGCTTGTGCTTCATCCAGCCCAGCGTCTCTCATGATGTACTCTGCATATAAATTAAATAAGTCGGGTGACAATATACAGCCTTGATGTACTCCTTTTCCTATTTGGAGCCAGTCTGTTGTTCCATGTCTAGTTCTAACTGTTGCTTCCTGACCTGCATACAGATTTCTCGAGAGGCAGGTCAGGTGGTCTGGTATTCCCATATTTTTCAGAATTTACCACAGTTTGTTGTGACCCACACACTCAAAGGCTTTGGCATAATCAATAAAGCAGAAATAGATGTTTTTTTTCTGGAACTCTCTTGCTTTTTCAATGATCCAGCGGATGTTGGTAATTTGATCTCCAGTTCCTCTGCCTTTTCTAAAACCAGCTTGAACATCTGGAAGTTCATGGTTCATGTATTGTAAGAAGTCTTTAATGGGTGTTAATATCTCGTAAGCAGAGTTACTTTTAGAAAATCCCCTTGGTGTGGTAGTTTAGAGAATAGATTTAGAGATGAAGGAGTAGAGAAGGGACCAGTTAGAAAGCAATCAAAGAGCCAAGCAGAACTTTATAATGAATAAGATGTGATGTATAGGATGAAAGAGGAGAAGTTAGTCATGATCATTAGCTTCATATATGGGTGATTCATTATATGATGATGCATCTAACTAATGTGGAATATTAAAAATTTAACAATCATTTATATAATGACTACCATGAATTCCATGAAGCAGATAAATTTTAGTATAAAACAACAAATTCTGTTTTAGAACATGCATACAAGGAATTCTAAGGGGAGAGAATATTAAATACAAGCAAGGAACCATACTGAGCATAACTAGACTATGAGTATGACTAAAGCATATTGATAATGACTAGCTTCCAGGACATAGGGATTAGCTACACCATATTAGGAACAGTGGACTAGGATTCTGCATATCCTCTGTCACAAAACAATGAAAACCAGGAGTACCCTGTGGATGTGGATTTTGGGATCACTCACATATAAACTATTTATACAATTTTTTTTTCAGCCATAGATAAACATATATCCCCTCCCTTTTGAACTCCTCTCCCATCTCCCTCCCCATCCCACCCTTCTAGGTTGATACAGAGCCCCTGTTTGAGTTTCTTAGCCATACAACAAATTCCCATTGGCTACCTACTTCACATATGGTAATGTAAGTTTCTATGTTACTCTTTCCACACATCTCACTCTCTCCTCCCCTCTCCCCATGCCCACAAGTCTATTCTTTATGTCTGTTTCTCTGTTGCTGCCCTGTAAGTAAATTCTTCAGTACCATTTTTCTAGATTCTGTATATGTGCATTAGAATACAATATTTATCTTTTGCTTTCTGACTTACTTCACTCTGTGTAATAGGTTCTAGGTTCATCCACTTCATTAGAACTGATTCAAAAGTTTTCTTTTTTATGGCTGAGTAATATTCCACTGTGTAATTCCATTCCAACTTCTTTATCCATTCATCTATCGATGGACATCTAGGTTGCTTCCATGCTCTAGCTATTGTAAATAGTGCTGCAATGAACAATGGGATACATGTGTTTTTTTTTCAATTTTGGTTTCCTCAGGCTATATGCTTAGGAGTGGGATAGCTGGATCATATGGTGGTTTTATTCCTAGTTTTCTTAAAAGAAATGTCCATACCATCTTCCAAAGTGGCTGTATCAATTTACAGTCCCACCAACAATGCAAGAACATTCCTTTATCTCTACACCCTATCCAGCATTTATTATCTGTAGGCTTTTTGATGATGGCCATTCTGACCGGTGTGAGGTGATATCTCATTGTGGTTTTGATTTGCATGTTTCTAATAATGAGCGATGTTGAGTATCTTCTCATGTGTTTGTTAGCCATCTGCATGTCTTCTTTAGAGAAATGTCTGTTTAGGTCTTTTTCCCACTTTTTGATTGAGTTGTTTGTTTCTCTGGCATTGAGTAGTATGAGCTGCTTGTATATTTTGGAGATTAATCCTTTGTCAATTCTAAGTGCACATCAGAAGAGGAGCTAAAAAAAAAAAAATTGAGGAAAATGGTCATAAAGGAGAACCATGAAAGTCAGTGTTATGTTACTTTCTAGGTTTGACAAGGGCAACAGGCCAGGAGAGAACTGCCATTGAAAAGACAGCTTATTATAATCACAGATCCTAATGAGGAGGTGTCATGCTATAGTGAGTGGGCATCTGAGGAAGCACTATGGTTCATCAAGAGACAGGGGGAGTGGGGAAATGTGGGGAAGGGCTTTCACTGTGGTTACAGTGGGAAGGAACAGATGAGGCAGGGTAAGTGGGTCTAGGATTGTATAGTTTGAATCATTTAATCAGGCTCTGGCTCTGGGGCAGAGGGGCTGTTCCTAGTTGTCTGGTCCCTCGTCCAGGGGTGATTAGGGTAGATGAGCAGTGGCCAGGAGTATGAGAGATAGATAGAGGAGGTGGTTGGGGATGTGGGCTCTAGATGAACTTGTTGACATTTGAATGAGATGCTTCTCTAGAAATTGGTTATCCTGGGAAGAACAGTCTCTCCTGGGTCAACAAGGTCCAGATATCAATGCATCAGAGTGCACAAATCAAAAGACATAGTTAAAACAGTCATACATCAAGGAAACCATTTAAACCAGGAGTGTCAGTAAGAAAGGGTCAGTACAGTGCCAGATTCTAGCATTCTAGAAAGAGACAGAATCCTAAGAGGCTACAGATGACATCAGTAAGTATGTTCTGTCAAGTGCTGCAACCAAATTCAAGTGACAGTCATTTAGATGGTACTTGAAGTTTGGAAAGGAAGGAAAGCAAATGTAAACTGTCTTATAAATAAAGTTAGCTTTGAAAGTAAAGAGAGCACTAGGGTAATATCTAGAGGGGATAGCTATCTTTTTCTTTTTTTCTTCAGAGGAAGACTTGGACCTCTTTTATAGACTGACATGAAAGGTGAGATCTGCAAGATGGAAAAACTGTAGCAAAGTTCTGAAGGAATAGGATCTGAAGTCCAGATGCAAACATTAGCCATGATTAGGTGAAAAAACTATTTTCTTCAGTGCATATGTACTTGTGAAGATGTGGATATGAATGTAGATGAGATCATCAGTTTCTGATGGCATCTATCATCTTCATGCAGTGAGTGAAAGGTATGTGCTGACAATTTAAAAGTTTAGGGGAATATGAGTTCCCTCAAGTGGCAGGAAAAGACACTTTGCCAATGGTCCCAATAAAGTAGGAAAATGTGAATGTGGTCCTATCAGCCTGAGCAATTTAGCCTTTTATTTGGCAATCTGTAGCCATTCATGTAAAAGATTCTCAGGATGAATAATTGGACCACCTATACAATTTTATATTCAAGACAACTGAGTGGAAGGTCATGGGTGTGGAGTTAAGCACACTGATGTTAAAATAGTTGATACAACAGGAAAGGGAAGGAAATAAGGACAGAAGTAATAGTAAATCTAAGTGTACAAAAGAATAAAGGAGGTCAAGAAACAAAGTACTTCACACAGTAAGAGACACAGGGAGAATGAGGAATTTAAAAAGTCACAACAAGTGTTCAAAACATAAAATTGGAGGGTGGAATCTGAAAGGTGATTCAGGATCATCCAGAATATAATGAACTCTAAGTCATATAATGATGACTCTATCCTTCTGTTTGTTCAAGTCAACCTCAGAGTCCCCTTTGACTCTATTTCCAATATAGTCCCAACCAAATTTTCAGGAATCCTGTTAGCTCTTCATTCAAAATACACCTAGATGCAACACCACCATCATGCCTGCCCTAGCATAGCTGGCTTTCTCTTTCCACCTTGCCTCCCTAGAGCTATTCTCAGTCAATATCCAAGAATAATCATTTAAAAAATGTAAATTCACATCACTCCTCTGTTCAAAGCCCTGCATATACCTCTATTTCACTTTAGGTGAAAGCTTTACCACAGTCCTTTGATCTCACTTTCTAATACCCTTCCCAGTTTGCATAATTTTCTCTAGGTTATTCCACCTCCACCTCAGTGGGCACACTTCCCACTTTCAAACTGGCTATTTCCTATCCTGTGATAAACTTAACCATACCCTATCAGGCAAATTCCTCACTTCTTTCAAGTCTTTGTACAAATCCAGCTTTGTGCCCCAATCTTATTCTACAAATTGCTCTCTTCATAGGACATTTGATAACCTTTATCTCCCCAAAGACAAATTAATGCAAAGAAAGTTTTAGAAGAAAGGAAATAAAAGTCAATGAGGAAATCATGGATGTAAAATAATCACTAGTTAATCGAGTTGCTTTTTATTCTTCCACATGTGACTGGCCACACCGTCTGCATGAGAACAATGATGATTCCAGCTGGAGTGAAAATTCGGAACAATCCAGACAAGAAACAAGAAAGAAATGAATTACACATTACAAAATGATTGCTTTCACATTATCCAGGGCAACATTATTTCATTTCAAGTCTGTGTTATTCAGTTCTTTTGTATTCTTTAAAAATAAAACCTGCAAGTTTGTAAAGTTAAGTAAAGAATATATCACTATCATTTCAGGCAGGGCGATATTACAAGTTACAAGTAATGCCTGTAAGCATACAACTTGGCCCGCTTCAGAGACAGCTTATTTTCCATCTTAAAGGCTATAAAATAGAAAATGAACATAAAAAATGTTTCAGTTTGTTCCCTAGACATAGTTTAAAGGAAAGGTAATCCATAAACATAAGAGAAAACATGGCAAACTCTTTCTTAAGGTATTCACATCTAGCACTTTCTTTGAAATATCATTCTTCAGGCCAATGGAAAAGCCAGTCTATTTTTTTCTCTTGTAAACAATTTCATTCAAGCATATAATAGTAGAAATCTACATCATCATGTGCTCTTACATTCTTTTTTATGGAAGGCAGATGGAAAGTATCCTACTTACTCAGCTAGCAGACCATTAACAAGAAGTCATAAGAATCTACCTTGTCCTCATACAAACAAAAACTAAAAGATATCATCAATAGCAAAACTACCCTAAAAGAAATGTTAAAGGGCCTTCTCTAGTGGAAAAGAAAAGGGAGCAACAAGAGGTAAGAATTAACAGGAAAGCGAAAATACTAGTACAGGCAAATATATGATGAAGGCTATATTTAAATTTATCATTTAAATAAGCTAGTATGAAGATTAAGAAACAAAACAATTATAAAATCAATAGTAACTACAATAAATAGTTAAAGGGGTAACATGAAGATATAAAATAGGACACCAAAAACACAAAACATGGGAGAGGGAATAAAAAATGCAGACCTTTTATAATGTGTTTAAATTTAAATTACTATCAGTTTAAAATAAGCAAATATAGTTACCAGTCAATGTATACAAACCCCATAGCAATCAAAAATTGAAAACTTAAAACATATATGCAAAATAAAAGAGAAAGGAACATAAGCAGGCTATGAAAAAAAAAATCATCAAGTCAAAAGCTAAGAAACTGAAAGAAGAAGAAAATAACAGAGAACTATAGAAATAACCAAAAAAAAAAAGAAAGAAAGAAAGAAAGAAAAAAGTAACAAAGTGGCAACAAATGTATACCTATAATAAATCACTTTAAATGTCAATGGACTAAATTCCAGTCAAAGACAAAACATGATTGATTGGATTAAATAAAAGACCCATCTATATGCTTAAAAAATACTCACTTCAGGGTAAAACATACACACACAGACTGAAAGTGAGGATGGAAAAAGATGTTTAATCTAAATGGAAATAAGAATACTGAGGTAGCAATACTTATATCAGAGGAAATATAGACTTTAAAACAAAACTTATAATGAAAGATTTTAAAAAGGCATTCTATAATGATAAAGGCATCAATACAAGAAGAGGACTTATTATATAATTATTATATATGCACCTAATATAGAAGCACCAAAATATATAAAGCAAATGTTAACAAGCACAAAGAAAGAATTTGACAATAATATAATAATAGTAGGGAACACTAATATTCCACTTACATCAGTGAATGAATAACCAGATAGAAAAGCAATAAAGACACAGTAGTTTTAAATGACATGTTAGACTAGATGGATTTACCAAATATCTAGAAAATATTTCATCAAAACACAGCAGAATACACATTCTTTTCAAGTACACAAGGAATTTCTTTCAGGATAGATCACATGTTAGGCTACAAAACAAGCCTCAAACTATTTAAGATAGAAATGCTATCAAGCTTTTTTTTCAACCATAAAATTATGAAACTAGAAAAGAAGATGGCAGAAAACAAAAAGGAAGTGGAAAAAAACAAACATTTGAAAACTAAACAGCATGTTGCAAAAAAAAAAAAAAAAATCAACAGGTAAATGAAGAAATCCAAGAGGAAAACAGAAAATGCCTCAGGGCAAATAAAAAAAATGCAACTTTCCAAAACTGATGGAATGTTGCAAAAGTGGTTCTTAAAGAGAAGTTTATACTGATATAGCCTATCTCAAAAAGTAAGAAAAATCCCAAATAAACAACCTAAAGTGAAAAAGTGAAAAATATGCAAGTGTTTGTCACTCAGTCTTGTCGAAATCTTTGCAACCCATGAACTGCAGCCCACCAGACCCTCTGTCCATGGAATTCTTCAGAGAAAAATACTGGAGTGTGTAGTCATTGCTTCTCCAGGGTGTCTTCTTGACTCAGTAATCAAACTTGTGTTTCCTGCATTGCAGGCTGATTCTTTACAATCAGAACCACTAGAGAAGCCCAACTACCACTTAAAGGCATAAGAAAAATGAGAAGAAACCAAGCCCAAATTTAGTATAAGGAAGACAATAATGAATAATAAGATCAGGTAGGAAACAGGTAAAAGAAATTTTTAAAAAAAAAAGGAGCAATGTAATCAATAGTTGGTTTCGGGCAGGGTGGGGGGAATAAGCTGTTAGCCAGTCTCATCAAGAAAAAAAGAGAGAGGAATCAAATAAACAAAATATGAAATGTAAGGGGAGAAATAACTGACATAACAGAAATACAAAATTCCTAAGAAAATATTACAAACAATTATACGCCAACAAATGGGAAACCTAGAATAAATGGATAAATTTCTAGAAACACAAAACCTTCCAAAACTGAGCCAGGAAAAAATAGACAATTTAAACAGATCAATCACTAATAGTGAAACTGAATTTGCAATTTTAAAAACTCTTTCAAAGTCAAAGTCCAGGGCCAAAGACATCACAAGAAAATTCTACTAAATATAAAGACCTAATACCTATCCTTCTCAAGCTACTGCAAAAAACTGAAGAGGAGGGAACCAGCCAGGAAACAGCAAAGATGTGAAAAATAATGTATCTTCAAACATGACTGGGGGAAAAGTATGATTTTGGAGCAACTGCTTTATATTGACAATCTACCTCATTGGAAAAGACCCTGATGCTGGGAAAGATTGAAGGCAGAAGGAGAAGAGGGCGACAGAGGTGAGATAGCTGGATGGCATCACTGATGAAATGGACATGAACATTGGCAAACACTGGGAGAGGATGAGGGATAGAGGGGTCTGGCATGCTACAGTTCATGGGGTTGCAAAGAGCTGGACACAACTGGGCACCTGAATAACAACAACCTCATAATGCAATAATACTAATGTGGTAAGGTAGGGAAGGGAAACTACCTCCCCTACCTTATCACAAAAATCTGCCTGTCTTAGGTTTTTGGCTAGGACTCTAACAAAAAATCCAATTATCAAGTGAGCACCAGTTTATTAACTTGAGTACACCTCACATAGGAGAAATCTAAACCAAGAGTAACTCAAAATAGCAGCTTATATTTAAAACGTATGTAGCAGCTTCAGTAAAGAACAGTAAATGTGTAGAAAAATAATGAGACAGAAAAATAGGTTTGGGCTTCAAAAAGTGTGAAACCATGGAAAGGTAAATATCAGAAAGAAAACAAATGAAGGAAGTTTTGTCTGTATTTTTCTCTGATGCCATTTCTGAGCTGGTAAGAATCTGTCTCCAGTAAAAAGAGAATTTATATCTTGCCTTTAAGGGGAAAAAAGTGAGTTTTTTTCAGGGTTTTCAGCACCTTAATTGCTTTCAGCTTAAAATAATTTTTATGTCAAAGAGGAATATTTTTGGTGACATTTTGGCTTCCTTCAGGAACATAAAAAAATTTTTTAAGTATAATAAACAAAGTGCTGAAAATTACAGAATGACTTGAAGTCTGTAGAAGATAAGCTTGTTACCAAGAGGTTAAAAGTAATAAATCATGCTTGAAGAATAATTAATAAAAGGATTAAGCACACAAATTATGCAATTTTTTTCAATAAATTAATAATTTTAATTTTAAAATAAATAAAGTGTTTTTTTTCAATACATAAGCAACATTTATTCAACAGACATTTATTGGGAATGTTCTACATGGAAGGCCTAGATATGGTTATTATACACTAGATGGATGCAATATAAAGCATAAAGACAGCTACCTGTTGTTAACAGAGTAAGCACTAGAAGTTGTCATCACAGAGACAATATGGATTTGCATCTATATCAGATGATAGACATCAACTAGCTTACTGTGGTAATTATTTCACAATATATGTAAGTCAAATCATTATGCTGTACACACTAAAATGACATAATACTGTATGTCAATGACATCTCAATAAAACTGGGCAGGAAATACTGCTGCCTTAAAGTTCATAATGCTCGGCCAAAAAGATCATGAAGAAATGTTTTGCCTACATTCATCCTGGAAGTGTTAAAGGGATAAACTGAGGCATATTAAAAATTTTAAGAGTTTGAGCAAAAATTGATTCAAGTTAGCAGCAGCAGAACAGAAATGCTTAGGAGCCCTCCACTGACAGGAAGTAAGGTGTAAAGCCTTTATAGAGGAGACATAGAAGAGGGAGAAGATTATTTGATTGGTTATAATGTAAGAAGTTACCTCATTTGGGAAAGCCTAGTTGGTTGTTTATGATCGATTGTTTCCAGGATTTAATTTCTGAACCTTGAGGCTTTGTAAGTTGTGGTTTGCTTACTAGAAGCATTAGAATCAACTCAATCGCATAACCTCCTTTTTAAATTAATTTATCAAGAATAATATCTAGAATAACAGATACCCTTCCAATACCCTATCAAGAGCTTGTGATCTTACACAAATTCCTCAATAAATGACATTCACTGTATTTTTTTCATAGACAATTTAAAAATATATGAGAAAGATCAAAAATGTTTTTGCTTTGGACAAACATTTTATTAATATATAATATCTATTACTTTCTCTCCACCAAAACCAAGTTTTTAAAGTAGGATTTCTTTGTTTTTAATACTATCTGTGATACAGTGCTTTATAATAAGAACTATACATTTGGTCTTCATGATTCCTGGCGTATAGCTCCAAAAACCCTGGTAATTTCCTATACAAGAACAACAGGAGTATTTAGTTTTATTCCCAGTTCTTTAAATAGCTCCAGAGCCCACCCCCCAAAAAAAAATGTGAAATAGGTGTCTTTTGTTATTCATAATAAGCCCCTTTTAATTACACCTGAGTTTATATTAATGAGAAGACTTTTGGAAAGCCCCAAAGGTTGGGGAATAGTTGCCAAGGACACCAACCCTGTGATTAGTGGGTTTGAACTTTTAGCTCCACTCCTCAGAATTCCAGGAAGGCAGAGGGGCTGAAGCTTGAGTTTAATCCCCACCCATAGATGATGATTTAATCAAACATGCTTATGTAATGAAGGGGCTTCTCAGGTGCTGCTGCTGCTAAGTCGCTTCAGTCGTGTCCAACTCTGTGTGACCCCATAGACGGCAGCCCACCAGGCTCCTCCATCCCTCAGGTGAGGCACTGGTTAAGAAGCCACCTGCTCACGCTAGAGATGTTAAGAGATGCAGGTTCAATCCTTGGGTTGAGATGATCCCCTGGAGAAGGAAATGGCAACCCACTCTAGTATACCCACCTAGAAAATTCCACAGTCAGAGGAGCCTGATGGGCCACAGTCCAAGGGGTAGCAAAAGAGTCAGACATGACTGACTGAGCGCACACACACGCACACATACACACAGGTGATGAAACTTCCATAAAAAGAGAACAATGGGGTTTGTGGATTTTTGGGTTAGTGAACATGTGGAGGTGCTGGGCATGGATTTTAGTACCACCTACAAAGGCATGGAAGCTCTGTGCCTCTCCCCCATACCTTGCTCTATGTACCTCTCTGATCTGGCTGTTTCTGAGTTACATCGTTTTATAATAACATAGTAATGCAGTAAACTGTTTTGAGTTTTTAATCTGTTCAAGCAAATTAATAAAATCCAAGCAAGAAATTATGGGAATTTCCAGCTGATAGCTGATCCTCAGAAGCACCTGGACTTGAGATTGGCTTATGAAGTATGTATATGGGTAGATTCCATAGTCTTATGGGAATGGGCTCTTAACCTGTGGGATCTGATACAGTCTCCCAGTAGATAGAGTCAGAATTGAATTAATTTCTAGGACAGTCAGCTGGTATCTAGGGAATCAGAAAATTGCTTATTGTGGGAAAACCACCCACATATTAGGTGACCAGAGTACAGAAATGTTCTGAGAATCTGTGCAACTGCAAAGGAAAACAGAATTTTGTCATCTTTGCTGTCTCCATTATTTAGGTAAATAATGCTGTAGTCTTCCCCCTCATTAGGGCCAAGAGAATTTAAATGCCTATCACTAGATTTTGGTTCTTTAGGTTAAAATATGTTATCTAAACCAATGAATGTAAGTGCAAAATTTCAGTAGTTTAGAGAATGATGTCCTTTTACTTACATTACTTAATAATACCTGACACAGAAATGTATCCCCTGATCCTCTGTCAACTCACCCAGAATATCAAAAATTTTCTAGCAGAAACCTTTCACATTATGTTTATGTTTTAGTCTTTTTAAGCTATTGTTTGTATTGCTGCTTCTGTAGCAATTAGAAATATAAAGAATTCAGGTTCTAATATACCAGCATAGTTTATCATCTCCACTTTCCATTTTCAGACTGCTTTCTAAAAATGACATTATTATATGCTCTATATTCATATATTATATTATATTCTGAACTCCAAGTTATACTATTTTATTTAAATTTTTTCTGAGTGCCCCTAGAAATAAGGGGGAAAATACACTACAAGTAAGTTATTACTTGGTGACATGGCCAGATCACTATCCCCAAACACAAAATTTCCACCATATAAAATCTCATCTATTGTCAATATAATTATTTAAGAATTATTAGTATATATAGTTATGAAAAGTCTAAATAATATCATCTAATTTAACTATAAGTAAAAGCTTACATAGTCCTAAATATTAATCATTTATTTGTTCAAAGATATTGAATTTCAATCCTTTTCCATTGATTTATATTTCTGTTTCTGTACCAGCACCAAAGTGTTTTGATTACTATAGCTTTGTAGTATAGTCTGAAGTCTGTGAGCCTGATTCATGTACCTCTGTTTTTCCTTCTCAAGACTGATTTGATTTGGGGTCTTTTCTGTTTCCATGCAGGTAGTACAGTGGTAAAAGATTCCATCTGTCAATGCAGAAGACACAAGAGATGCCAGTTTGATCCCTGGGTTGGGAAGATATCCTGGAGAAGGAAATGGCAACCCACTCCAGTATTCTTGCCTGGTAAAATCCCACGGACAGAGGAGCCTGGCAAGTTGTAGTCTATGGGGTTGAAAAGAATCAGGCATGACTGAGGAACTGAGCACACAGCATGCATGCATAAATTTTTAATTTTTTTGTTTTGGTTCTTTGAAAAATGGAATTGGCACTTTCCCAGGAATTGCATTAAATCTGTAGATTGTCTTGGGTAGTATAGTCATTTTTACAATATTGATTCTTCTAATCCAAGAACACAATATAGCTTTGCATCTGTTTGCATTGTCTTCAATTTCTTCCATCAGCCTCTAACAATTTTTGGAGTACAAATCTTTTGTTTCCTTAGGTAGTTTTTCTTTTTTTCCCCCCCATTCTTTTTTAATACAAAGGAAATGGGTTACTTATTTAATTTCTCTTTCTGATCCTTCATTGTTATGGTATAGAAAATTTCTATGGTGTAGAAATCTTGCAACTTTACTAAATTCATCGATGAGCTCTAGTAGTTTTCTGGTAGTGTCTTAGGATTTTTTATGTATATCATGTCCTCTGCAGTAACAGTTTTACTTCTTTTCCAATTTATATTACTTCTCTTCTTTTTTCTTCTCTGATGGTTGTGGCTAAGACTTTCAAAATTATGTTGAATTATAGTGGCAATGGACTTCCCTAGTAGTTCAGTGGTTAAGAATATGCCTGCCATTGCAGGGTACAGGGCTCCCCAGGTGGCGCTAGTAGTAAAGAACCCACCTGCCAATGCAGGAGAGGTAAGAGACACAGGTTTGCTCTCTGGGTAGGGAAAATCCTTGGGAGGAAATAGCAACCCTCTCCAGTATTTTTGCCTGGAAAATCCCATGAATATAGGAGCCTGGCAGGCTATGGTCCACAGGATCGCAAAGAGTCAGACATGACTGCAGTGACTTAGTACAAGATGCAGAGTACATTAAGTTTGATCCCACATGTCCTAGAGTAAATAGGGCTATGCACCACAACTACTGACCCCAAGCTCTAGAGCCCATATGCCATAACTGAAAGCATGTGCTGCAACTACTGAAGCCTACATGCCTAGAGGCTGTGTTCTGCAGGAGAGAAGCCACCACAACAAAAAGTCCATGAATTGCAACAAAGAATAGCCTTGCTCACTGCAACTAGAGAAATCTTGCACATAGCAACAAGACCCAGTGCAGTCAAAAATAAATTTTTAAAAATATGGCAAGAGTGGACATTCGTGTCGTGTTCCTGATCTTAGAGAAAATGCTTTTAGCTTATCACCACTGGGTATGATGTTTGCTGTGGGTTTGTCAAAGGTGGCCTTTATGGTTTCCTCTATGCCCATTTTCTGGGGACTGTTTTTAATCATAAATGGATATTGAATTCTATCAAAAGCTTTTCCTGTGTCTATTGAAATAATCACATGGTTTTTATTCAATTTGTTGATGTGGTTTATCATACTCACTAATTTGCAGATATTGAAAAATCTTTGCCTCCTTGGCATAAATCCCACTTGACCATGGTGTATAACCCTTTTAATATAGGCTGGATTCTGTTTGCTAGTATCTTGTTGAGGATTTTTGCATCTATGTTCACCAGCAATATTGACGTATAATTTTGTGTATGTGTATGTGTGTGTGTGGTTATCTTTCTTTGGTTTTGGTATCATGGTGATGGTGACCTCATAGATTGAGTTTGGAAGTGTTCCTTTCTCTGCAATTTTTAGGAATAGTTTCAGAATTATAGGTGCTAAGTCTTCTCTAAATGTTTGACAGAATCTGCCTGTGAAGCCATCTGGTCCAGGACTTTTTTTGTTGGGAGTTTTTTAATCACAGATTCAATTTCACATCTTAAAATTGGTCTGTTCACATTTTAGTTTCTTTCTGGTTCAGTCTTGGGAGATTGTACCTTTCCTAGAATTTGTCCATTTTTTCTAGGTTGTCCAGTTTACTGGCATATACCTGGTTGTAGTAGTCTCTAATGATCCTTTGTATTTATGTGGTATCAGAAAGAACTTCTTTTTCATTTCTTATTTTATTGAAATAAGATTGATTGGCCCTTTCCCTTTTCTCCTTGATGAGTCTGGCTAAAGGTTTATCAGTTTTGTTTATCTATTCAAAGAACTAGCTTTATGTTCAATTGATCCTTTCTATGATTTTCTTCATCTCTTCATTTATTTCCACTTTGATCTTTGTGATTTCTTTCCTTCTAACTTTGGTTTTGTTTGATATCCTTTCTCTGGTTGCTTAATCTATGACAAAGTAGGTAAGAATATACAATGAAGAAAAGAAAGTCTCTCAAATGATGCTGGAAAAACTAGACAGTTAACTGTAAAAGAACATTATCCAACACCACACACAAAAATAAACTCAAACAAATTAAAGACCTAAATGTAAAACCAGATACTGTAAAAATCCTAGAGGAAAACACTGGCAGAACATCCTTTGATACAAAAAACAGCATTTCTTTTTGGATCTGTCACCTAGAAAAAACAAAACCAAAAATAAACAAATGGGACCTAATTCAATTTAAAAGCTTTTAGAATTGATACTGTTAAATTGTGGTGCTTGGAGAAGACTCCTGAGATTCCCTTGGACAGCAAGTAGATCAACCCAATCAATTCAAAGGAAATTAACCCAGAATATTCATTAGAAGGACTGATGCTGAAGCTGAAGTTCCAATAATTTGGTCACCTGATGTGAAGAGTCAACCCACTGGAAAAGACTTTGATGCTGGGAAAGACTGAGGACAGGAGGAGAAGGGGGTGACAGAGGATTAGATGGTTGGATGGCATCACTGACTCAATGGATGTCAGTATGAGCAAACCCTGGGATATAGTGAAGGACTGGGAAGTCTGAGGACTGCAGTCCATGGGATCACAAAGAGTCAGAAATGACTTAGCAACTGAACAACAGCAAGAAAGAAAGCCATAAACAAACAGCCACCTACAGAATGGGAGAAATTATTTGCAAACACAACCAACAAAGGATTATAATCTCCAAAATACACAAACAGCATATACAGTTCAATATCAGAAAACCAAACAACCCAATCAAAAAATGAGCAGAAGATCTAAATAGACATTTCTCCAAAGAAGATATACAGATGGCCAACAGCTACATGAAAAGATGCTCAACCTCACTAATTATTAGAGAACTGCAAATGGAAACTACAATGAGATATCACATCACACCAGTCAGAATGCCCATCATCAAAAAGTCTGCTAATAATAAATTCTGGGGAGGGTGTGCAGGAAAAAACAAACAAACAAAAAAACTCCTATACCCTTGTTGAGAAAGTAATTTGTTACAACCACTATGGAGAACAGTATGGAAGTTTCTTAAAAACTAAAGTTAGATCTACCATGTGTACGGACTCAGTTGCTTCAGTCATGTCCAGCTCTTTGTGACTTCATGGACTCTAGCCCTTCAGGCTCTTCTGTCCATGGGATTTTGCTAGCAAAAACATTGGAATGGTTTGCCATGCCCTCTTCCAGGGGATCTTCACGATCCAGGGATCAACTGTGCATCTCCTGCATTGCAGGCATATTCTTTACTGCTGAGCCACTGGGGAAGCCCAAGGTTATCACATGATCCTGCAATTCTACTCCTGGGCATATATCTGGAGAGAACCACAATTTGAAATGATACATGCATCCCAAAGTTCATTTCAGCACCATTTATAATAACCAAGACATGGAAGCAAACTAAATGTCCATGAACAGATAAATGGATAAAGAAGATGCAATACATACATACAATGAAATATTACTCAGCTATAAAAAGAATGAAATAATGCCATTTGAAGCAAATAGATGGACCCACTTCCCAGATGGTGCTAGTGGTAAAGAATCTGCCTACCAATGCAGGAGACACAAGAGATGTGGGTTTGATCCCTGGGTTGGGAAGATACCCTGGAGGAGGAAATTGCATCCCACTCCAGTACTTTTGCCATAAGAATACCATGGACAGAGGAGCCTGGCAGGCTACAGTCCATAGGGTCACATAGGGTCAGACCTGACTGAGCATCTAAGCACTTTAGAAAGGCACTGTATAGATGGACCTAGAGATGAACATACCAAGTGAAGTAAGTCAGACAGAAAGACAAATATATGTGGAACCTAAAAAAAATGATACAAATGAATTTATATATAAAACAGAAATAGACTCCCAGACATAGACAACCAATTTATGGTAACCCAAGGAGAAGGGGAGGAGGAACAAATTGAGATTGGGATTAACACACACACACACACACACACACACACACACACACACACACACATATATATACACACACACTATACATATAAAATAGATAACCATTGAAGGCCTATTGTATACCAAAGAGAATTAAACTCAATATTTTCTAATAACCTATAAGGGAAAAGAATCTGAACAAATATGTATGTGTATATATATGTGTGTGTGTATATATATATATATACATATATATATATATGTATATGTATTCAGTGTTTTATATATATATGTATATGTATTCAGTTATATAGATATGTATAACAATCACTTTCCTGTCACATGAAACAAAACATTGTAAATCAACTATAATTCAATTAAAAGACTAAAAAAAATTTAAAAGTTGAATCTCTTCTAAGCATTATGCCTCTCTAGCCTTCAATAGGGCAGTGGTATCTAGACAATTGATTGACAGTTGGCTTTCTGGGGGAAGAGAAAACTTCATTTGAAGTATCTGCAGTGTTCTAATGGTATAAATATTTTAAGTACCCTTGATTACAAACTATCAACTTGATATTCACTGAAAGCCAAGTTTAAGTGCGATGTCTGCAGTCAAGACAGGAGAGCTGTTACACAATCTTGCTCTAGCACATCCTTGGAAGCGTGACAGTTCTTAAGGAAAAAGAAGATACTGACCAGAAACAACACTGCCAAAACCCCACGTAATAGTAAGATATAAATAATAAAAAAGGATTGTGGGAGACATTTAACGCTTTCAAAAAGGAAATGCTTAAATTCTTTATTTGACCTTCTAACTATGAAACAGATGATGAGAATCTCGCTATTTTTTGCTTAAATTACTTTTTCGCTTCGCATTTCGAGCATGTTGCTGACTCAGCACAATTCAGTGTTTTTCTTTCTTTTCACTTGGACTATCTTTTCACTTTAAAATTGCTTTTCCTCATGCAGTGGCTTTTCTTATTTTTATTTCCATTTAGCCGTAGAGAGTCATAAATTGGCACTTTACTGTTTGTCAATAGGAGCTCTATAAACCAGTTCACGCCTAGGAAAGATATGGGATTGAGGCCTAAGATTGATTCTAGTTAGTATTTAGTTAGAATGATCACAGAAGATATTTCTTGACAAAAAACCCATTTCAAAACCTTTAAAGAAAAAAGTGAAATTCTTCCAAGTCTTTTCTACCTAAAAGTAGCTGCCAATTTTCAAAAGGCACCAGCAATGTAGCTCTATGATTTTCCTATTTTCTATGGCAGAAGAAGAACCATAATATTTATCCTGTCTAACATGACTCAGTTTGATCCATCTGCTCCCCTGACTAAATCCCTTTCAGAAATTCTCTGTACAATTTACTACCTTGAATTCACATTGAATTATACATAAGAATATTTTCCCTCTACACGTCCACTCAGTGTGGTGAGCCTTGAAAAATGTTTTTAGTAGTGTATACATAAGTTTAACATTTAGACAATTTTATTTGAGATCTCCCAATCATTCTTATTGGCTACACTTAAGTATAGAAGATGATTGGAGCTGTTTTTCATGGCTTCCCTGATTGTTGTTATTTTAATTAAATTTTTATGTGGTTCAATCTCACCGAAGAAGGAAAACAAACAGTATTTTTTCACACTGTGATCTGTTCTGACTTGAAAAACATGCAATATATTTTTAAATTTGGTGTCTGCCACTATACATTATCAGAGATGAATACATCTCTGAAACGTGTGCATGACCAAGTTTTCACATCCTATTTGGTATGCTGATAATTCAGTCTGTCTGCTTTATCATCACTTTAACTTGTCTAGGCCACCGAAGATCAATGGGAACTTAAAATTAACTGCAGGTAGCTATTCAAAAAGAATACTGCTACAGATATAAAAATATGCATGTGGTTATGAAGAAGAAAAGTCAATTTCACTGTATTATATCATGCATATATCTCTTAAAATTGCTTTATCAATATCTGATATGTGGCAAAAATAAGTAAAATAAACAAGTGGCATTCTCCTTTTCTCTACTTTCTGTCATTTCACATTAGATTTAATGAAAATACTCTGATTCAGTACATCCTGTGGAGAATAGGGAAAATATTTCCCTGTAGGTTTTGCTATTCAGTGGTTATTAAAGAGATGCTGGATAGATGTATTTTTTTTCTAAGACATTGATTTCGCTATTATGATACTTCAATAACTGGGATTTATAGAGCAGTGTTTTCATCTGTGTAGTTTGAAGTGAGAGGAAGCTTGATGAAAGATTTAATTATTTATTGGCAAGGACAAAAGGGATTTTTATAGTTTATTAAGAAAAAGCAATGTCTTAATAAAAATATTATTTATTTCTGAGCTGTCTATAAACATGGAAATATGTCATATAGCACAATGTTTCAATCTCCTCAGAAAAATTTGATATTTCTTACATAAATCAGAACAGAGTTTGTTACATGTTCATATTTGAACTACAAGATAAAAATTACCAACAAGAAAGTTAAACTCCATATAGATTTAGAATGGTAGAAAAGCATTGGTAATATTCAACAGATATTAGAGAAATCACAAAGAAAGATTACAATAGAGCAGATTGAAAAAGAAATGCACTTGATTTGTATACAGAAAAGGGCCCTAGGGGCCATATCTTGGCACCTATTCTGCAGCTACTGAAAACTGCACTTTCGAAAGGCCACAATACAGAACTTGCTAACTTGTATTAATTAGTAATAGCAATAATAATTTAATTTGAAAACATACTAGATGGCTGGTAAAGTTAGAATAGACAACAGTCCGCCTGCCAATGCAGGAGATATGGGTTCAATCCCTGACCCGGGGAGATCCCACATGCCTTGGAGCAACTAAGTCCGTGCACCACAACTAGAGTCTGAGAACAATGACTGGGCCTCAGTGCTGCAACTACTGAGGCCCACGTGCCCGAGAGTCCATGCTCGGCAACAAGAGAAGCCACTGCAATAAGCCTGCACCCCGCAACTAAGACTAGCCCCCATTCACCACCACTATAGAAAGTTTGTGCAGCAACAAAGATCCAATAGAGTCAGGAGGACAAACAACAATGAAACTGATCAAAAATAAGCAAAGTCAATGGATAATAAGTCATTTCAAATCCTTTGCAATTATATGGCTTAGAAGAAGAAGAAAATGAATAGAATCATGTGGAACTCTTATTCTACTCTTTATGCTAAGAAAATATGGTTGAAATTCTGCGACCTTCATTCTTGTTCCTTCAAAAGACAGTAGAGTACTTTACACATTGGATAAATATTCAAATTACAGGGCACTTATGTAAGCGGTCTCTGTGCATTAAATGTGTGTGTGTGTGTTGTGTTATAGACAGTCTCTCTGTGTGTGTCCTGGTGTGCTTATCACTTTAAATGTCTGCCTATTCATTCAACTAAATAGTGGCAAGCTTTTAAGAATAGGGTTTGAGGTTACATACTATTACCACTTAGATAAAGAATCAAAATCATGTTCTCCAACCAGTATTTACCAGAACTTTGAAATATTCTTAGCAAAATCACAGTTAATAATAGAGCAACCCCTTATTCCTTATTTGCTATAGCTCCCTTAATAAATTTGCAGAGGCTGGGGCATTAGCACCAGAGGATTCAGGCATTCTTGGGTCAGCTGGCCTATAACCACACATGGTACCAATATTCTTCCTTTCCTTACTTCAAGCACTAATTTATACAGGTGTCAGCAAAGACAATATGCTGAGCACATCCCCAACTCAAGATTCAGTTACACTAAATGATCATCAGGGGTTAGATTTCAGAAACTAAGAATCAGAGGGGTTTACTTCCTTATTTTGTCATCTCCTTAGAATTTTACATCGAAAGTGGATGCAGATCGGTTGCTGAAACCTGACACCTCATTAAGGTGAAGCTAAGAACAGTGTGACTCGTGAGTGGTGGAATAAGACCAGTTGGAACTTTGTTGACATTTGCTAGCATCTCATCAAGAATCTCACAGCCCTGGTGATGGTTAAAATGGTGGGTAGCCTAGAAATGGCTATTCTTGCATGGGAAACAAAATGTGTGGGTAAAATGCCTCTGGTGTATTTATTTTCAAAGAAAGAAATGGCAAAAACAATAGAGTCACATATGGCATCGTCATATATGGTAAATGGTTTCTGTTTGATTGGCCTTTTGTGAAAACATATGCATCGATTGACACAACATAGTGAACACAAGGGGTGGCTGAGAAGAAAGAGGAATTGTCTGGATGTTGATCGCATTACACCATTAGCAGCTACAGAGCTGGCATTCTAGCTTATGTGGCCAGACCATGGTGCCTAGATGGCTGACCTCTGGGCTGTAGGAGGTCAAGAGAGATGTAATGCTAACCAGTCAATCATATTTTGGCAGGCAAGACCAGGGCTAGAAATGGAAAATAAATGGAGGGCCTCTGAAGAGGAAATGGCCATTAACTATCTTGAAATTTTGCAGAGTAACACAAACACGAGAATGTCATATTTCAAATCTTTATAGCATTTATATATAATTATTTTACTGTAGTAAGAATAAAATAGCAAAATAAGGCAGAGATGCTATATACTCATGTAGAAAATTAGCTATTGATGGAAAATGTTTACATTTGAATAGCAATCAAAACTAAAATTTAGATTTTTCCTCTATTTTCAATTTCTTTTAAGAGGCTTTTGAATGGTGCAATCAGTGTCAATTTTTCCCTAAAATGCCAGGCAAGCAATGAAGTCAATATACACCTTCTATAAGCAAATACATTATTTATTTGACACACCAGGTAAAATACAAGAACTGTTAAGAGTAATTCTACCGTACTGGGATTTATTTCAGTCTGATTTACTTTAAACATGCTGATTATTCACTTTTTTTCCCCTATGTATCTACTTCACCTGCATTATTATGCTCAGTTGCTCAGTTGTGCCTGACTGCAACCCCATGGACTGTAGCCCACCAGGCTCCATGTCCGTGGGATTTCCCACACGAGAATACTGGAGTGGGTTGCCATTTCCTTCTCCAGGGTATCTTCCCTACCCAGGGATCAAACCCACATCTCATTCGTCTCCTGCATTGGCAGGTGGATTCTTTACCACTCAGCCACCTGAGAAGCTCTCATCTTCATTAACATGTTCCTAATTATTATTCATAAAAACAATAAATAGTAATATAGTCAGTTTACCCAGTATTGTAGCTTAGAATGAAGGTGTCACCTTTATTTTATTTATTGTAGCTTAGAATGAAGGTGTCACCTTAGAATGAAGGTGTCACAAAAGAAATGTGATTTTTGTGACATTAGAGAAAATAGTTATACAAAACCTTAATATATAAAACATATAAAAATGAAGCTTTTTAAACGATGCAAGCCCAGAACTTCCATACACTTGATCTCTCTCTTCATGAAGCTAGGAATTGAAAATTACATCTATTTTAGAGAGATTGAAAGTACAAGTTCTTGTCCTCTATCATTCAAAAATATAGTGTTCTCAGTGTAACCTCAGCCTCCTTATCAATAAACCAGTGTTAGAAGGTGGAAAAGGGATGGTTATAAAGACAAGCACATCAAAAAATGTGATGAAAGTCTGTTATAAAACTGTTTTGGTATTTTTAATTTTTTTAATTATTGCATTTAAAATGTTGTGAACAATTAAGTATGTATTGGGTTGGACAAAAATTTTGTTTTGCTATAAAATCTGGAAAAAACCTAAATGAACTTTATGGCCAACCCAATATAACTGATTTACTTTTGTTGTACACCCAAAACCAACACATCATTGTAAACCAACGATAATTTTTACAAAAAAATGTTGTGAACAAACAAAAATATTTCCTTCCTCTTGTGACTCCAAAGAGTCCTTAGAATGTAGCATGGAAAGAAAATGTTAGCTGGACCATCATCATTTCCCATGTCTGATACAGGTTTTATAAGATTTGTCCTACAGAGATAGAGGTTATCATTACTTCATGAATTACTTGTGGATATGTTGGTCTCAGGGTACCTTGAGACTGACAAAAACAATGAAAAGCAATTATGGAGGGCAGATGGTTTTAGAGTTAAACGGTATGCTGCCTAAAACCATATGTATGAAATCTTATTTTGGCTCCTCAAAAACAAAATATGGGAAATCTGTTAAATAATTTATGTAGTCATCTTATTCTAATAATGAGGTGAACAAGAAAAGTAGAAGGTCTTATCAATAATTCTGTCTTTGAATTTTTATTTCTGAAGATGAGAAAAAGTTCCATTCAGAAAATATTTTACTGTGGCCATTGTGCCATGCTTAGAAACAGATTTAGTGAAGGAGACATCATGTACATACATTCATAGCACAAATTGAAACAATATCAACTCATGCCTTTGTGAATGAAGAATGAATTGACTACAGTCCAAGTAATCAACTTTTGCTTAAGTGAATCCTCTTAAAAATATTAAAGCATTTTATTTTTCAGTTCCACTCCAACTCATTTTCATGAGTCATTCTCATTTTCTTTCATCTTGTGATTTTTGTGACATTAGAGAGATCTTGTTGACCTCAACATGCTCTCACATTTATGAAATTGTCTCTTTTGAAGCCCACTTGTCCTAATTTGTGCTCATTGCTATTCATGACTCTTGCTGAATGGGCAATACCACAGTAATTCTCACCTTCCTCTGAATCCTAGCAATGAGCCACATAGCAAAAGTCATAGGTATATTTTGGAACCAGATAATCTGCCATGGTAATAAATTTGAACTTCATTCTAATGAATATTGATTGATACCAGTTTTCATCAATATTAACACTGCATCCTTAAATCTGTGAGTTGAATGTTGGTATAAACCTGGCAGGCCAAACAGAGATTGGGAGGTTTGAACAGATAAGCTAATCTTCTGGGGAATATACTGCTTGAGTCTGTTAGCCCTACTGGAAAGACCTTGCTTACTTCATGCTCTAACAACATACTAGATACTTATTATTTTCTTTCAGAGGTGGCAGACATATTGTTATGGGCTATCATCTTTTCTTACACATTAATATCATATTTTCTTTGGTCAAAAGATGTCCATGATGAATTTTAACATGCAAAGTATTCTAAAACAGCATTGATAAAATCATCCAAGCTTTAATGTTGACACCAATTGTATCAATATTCTTGTGGTGCTATTTGATTATCGTTGTTGTTGTTTACTCACTAAGTAATGTCTGACTCTTTGCAACCCCATGGACTGTAGCCCACCAAGTTCCTCAGTCCTCCACTGTCTCCTGGGATTTGCTCAAATTCATGTCCATTGAGTCAGGGATGCTAAATAACCATCTTATCCTCTATCACCCCCTTCTCCTTTTGCTTTCAATCTTTCCCAGCACTAGGGTCTTCTTCAATGAGTAAGCTATTCGCATCAGGTGGCCAAAGTATTTGATTATACTTTGAAGCTAAATACCAGAAAATATGGCAGATGAGGTTGGCTAGAAGTATAACTCTACTAACTGTATGCTTTATCAAATGTCATGGTCTTTGGGACATAACAGCTTGTTAAGACTGTTATTGGCCCTGCAAACAATCATAAATACAGCACACTTTGATCAGTTCCTTCCATTTATTTATTTATTTATTTATTTTTGAAGACAGAATAAAAGCATCTTCACACACAAAGGAGAACTGAATGTCTGTTAAATGTCTTCAAATACCCTGAAGCCATCATTTTACTGTGGTCTGTACAAGAGCTATTTTTTTCTGTGTAACAAACTATTCCAAGTCTTAGTGCTTTGATATGACAACTATTTATTTGCTTGCAATTCCATGTTTCAGCAATTTGGGTTTAGTTCAACTGAGATGGAGCAAGTTTGCTCCATGCGGTTTTGGCTGGGCTCACTCTGACATTTGTTGTCAACTAGACATAGAAAAGTCTCATTTGCATGCCTGGTGGTGGCGTGGCTATCAGCAGGGATAATGCAAGTAAGTGGGCACCTCCTACTCTTCAGCTACTAGACTACTCCAGGCTTGTTGGCATGCGGTGGCCCTAGGGTGCTCAAGTGCAGCAAATGAGGGTAATTGCCAATGTATGTAAGCACTATCCCAGCCTCTTCCTGGCTCAAGTGTGGTAACATCCCATTGGCCAAAGTCAGTCCCATAGTCAAAGTCAGATTCCTAGGGTGGAGAAATAGATTCCACTTCTACATGGACATAAGGTCCAAGTCACATTGCAAGAAGGTGTTTACATGAAGATGCAAACAAACATAAAACAGTGCCAGTTTTGCAACTGATCACAACTCAAGTTCTAGGTTATTGACAATAGTGAATCAGACTGTGTGGATTTGGACCCCAGAGCCATCGAGAACTTTCTATCTGATCTCGGACAAATTCCATGGCCTATTTGTGCAAAACTTCCCTCATATATTAACAGATATATGGATCTCAGGATCTTCTCATAGGGAAACATAAAGATTAAGTAAGCTATATCTCACGTGCTTTGAAGAGCACTTGGCATGTAATAAGATATCAATAAATGTCAGCTATTATTATCTTGGGAATAGAAACATTATGTGTTATCAAGGATTAATACATGCTATCTTTAAGTCTGAGATGAACTTCCCCGTCTACATAGTCTGTTCATAGTCATGGACACATCATTTGCTGTTATCTAAGTCTTACGTCTTATCCATCACATCATCATTTTCACATTAAGATTTCTTTGTTAATAGCACAGTATTGACTTTATCAACTGTTAAAGTGTTTCTTTTTGTTTTTTTTAATAGAATTCCTATAATTTGGGCCCTGGTTGAACTTTTTGTCCTTGGAGCACACCAAACCTGTTTCAAATTCAAGGACTTCACACTTGATCTTCTCTGTTGGGAGTACTTTTATCCCTCTCATCCCATGATTGACTCCATCCCATGATTCAGATCTCATTTCAAATATCACTTCTCAAAAACAATATCTCTGATGATAAGGCCAAAAGGAATCCCTCCCCTGCATTACATGAGCTCATTATCACTTGGTCAGTTTTGTACTACTCTGCACACATTACTCTAAAAATTTTTGTCATCCTCCCCACTTTGAATGGAAGCTCATTAGTGCAGGAACTAAGTCTATTGCTTGGTAGGTATATACTCCTAACACCTAGAGGTGTGTCCTATACATGACAGGTTTTCAAAATAGTTGATAAACTACAGAAAACATGCTCTAGTTCTATGTTCTTGACACTGCATTCACTCTGAGTTGACTCTTAGTAAATGTCTGTTTAATAAAGGAGGCATAACTTACTCAACTTGTCTGTATACTGGCATTTTATGGAGGTCATTAGTTATTGATAGTTATTGACCTCCATAAACTCATTAAGAATTTGCTTTATATTCAAAATCAGAACTAAAACATCAAGCTGGAAGTGATACTAAGGACCCAAGGAAACTTGTGTCATACAGAACAAAAGAAATGGATATGCTTGAAAGCAGTAATTCAGTTAGGTCTCTATTATCTGTGCTAATGAAGAAGAGCAATGAAGCAGATGATCCATAGCAACAGATAATGAAAAACTATTTGCAGTTAACTCTGGAATGCATTACTGAGAGTCCCTAACTTGTAAACAGGTTATGTTCCAAAAGGTCACTTGTAAATAGGTTATTTTGGATGCAGAATTCATTTTTCCAAGAAATAATATAGCTGATTCATAGTGCTAATAGTATTTAGTAACTAAAATACAGTTAGAACATGCTATATACAATTTTAGTAGAAACACATGGCTTCCAATTTCCAGACAGAGAAGTCTGGAATCTGTCCTCACTGCTATGAACCTGCTTCTTCCCACCCAGTCCAGAGGGAGCAAAAATTTCTTTCCTATCTCTGCTACCTTGAGCCCCAAAGCAAAGTCTCAGAAAGTTACACTTCAAAGAAGGATGTGGTGAGTGGTGGGGCAGAGCTGGGAGCGAAGGTTGGGGCTCTGAGAAGGTTTGAGGGTATAGGGCTACCATGATAAGAAATTCTCTGCCAGCTGTGAAGACCCTCTGTAATGAGCCCTCTGGAGGCAGGCAGCCTTCTGAATGTCAGGTGCCCAATACAGAGGGTGAGAGATCTTTGGGAATGACCTTGACATTGCTCCATGCATCATATTTCAGGCTAATTTTAGAACTTGCAGATTAAGAATATATTAAAAAGTGTTAGAATTTTATGAGAGAGAATCTATAAAAGGAAGCAAGAATGATAACATTCATAATAACAAAAGAGTGAAACAGCTCAAATATTCATTACCTTGAATAGACATCAGGAGAACAGATGTCTAACTGTAGAATGTAAACAAAATTAAACATTACTGAACTAAACTGTAGTATAAGTAAATTATAGTATCATATAATATTTAGCAATATAACATTATGTGATAAGATACATCCAAAATTACATGCACTATGTTGTTTTGATGTAAAGGTAAATGCAACTAAAATAACTATAACATGTATAAATGTGATATAATTATATAAAATAAATCAAGGGAATGATAAATCTGGAAGTTGGACAACAGTAATCTTGGATGGGGCAAGAATAGAACTGGAGGACCTATGGTTCAATGCAGGTTATTATTATGGACAATATTGTTAAGGCTTTGCCCTGAATGCTGAATGTTCTTTTTATTCCCACAATACCATCTTTTAAACAATATTTGTTTTATTTATTACTACATCATCCATATATTAAGTCTTTAAATGTCATTATTTCTTGGTGTTTTGTTTTGGTTTTGTTCTTTTTTGATTTGTTAATGATGCTCCAGGCACATAAAATGAATTTTAAATAGAGTGGTCATGATACATGTCATTGATTAGATGATACTTGAGCAAAGTTGAAGGAAAGTTGGAGAACTAGTCATGAGGTTATCTGTGAGAGAGCATCCCCAAAAATGGGAACATCAATTGCACATGTCCTATGGTAAAACTTTCTTTACTTTTTAAGAAAAAGGTAAAGAAGCCAGGATAGCTTGAGAGGAGTATGCAAAAGAGTAGACAGTAGGAGATGAGGTCAGGGAAATAACAAAGAAGGCAGACCACCTGGGGCCTTGTATATCCTATTGAATAGCGTTTGCTTTTACTGTTTGAGTGTGTGTGTTTAGAGAGAGTTTGGAGGTTTTGAGCAAATGACTGTTATGGTCTGAGTTAGGTCATAAAGTATTGGTATCTATCACCATAGATACTGAATAAAGACTGTTATGATCTGAGTTAGGTCATAATAGTATGGTATCTATCACCATAGATACTAAATAAAGGAGAGACTGTGTTGGGAGATGAGTAGCAAGATGGAAAGAGATCAAAAGGAATCCATTAGGATCTGTTCTAGTTGAAAAGTGAAAGGGTTCAGAACACGGTAGTAGCAATGGAGATGTTGAAAGGTGGTCAAATTTTGTAGACATGAACAAAGAGAAAAATCAAGATGACTCCAAGGCTTAGGACTCAGCAGTGGAGTGGTCATCTGCTAATATGGAGAAGACTGTGAGAGGGACAGGTTTTGGGGAGAGATGACCAGAAATCTGCTTTAAATTTAAGATTTTTATCAGGTATTCAATGGACATTTTAAAGTAGGTAATATAAAAATAATAATAAAGTAGGCAACATAATATCTGACTCTGGATTTCAGGAGAGGAAAGAAAGAGACCTAGGAAGAAGAGAGAAAACTGGGAATCGTCCATATTCTAGATGATATTTACAGATTTGGCTTGGATGATATGACTGTGTATCATTCATCATTTAAATTTACCACTGGGAATTGAGAGAAAAGTGTGCTTTTATATTCATTATCCAGGTTGGAAAAAAATTTTTCACAATGAATTTTAGTTTCTATAATCTTTTGATATTCTCCTCCATCAAGGTGTCAAAAGTCACAATGCATGCACGTGCTCATACTGAAATTAAATACTATCTCTTACCAATCCTGCTCAAAATGAATGAAATACTTCATTGGTTTTTTGTTTGTTTGTTTGTTTCTTTTATTACTTTTCCAAATCAAGTCTGATTGCCTAAGGCCCTTTGAATGTTGTCAACAATTTACTCTGGTAAAATAAAACTTTATATTTAGAACACACTTCTGTTATCTGTTATTTTATTGTCTAATTCAAATTCCTTCCTCACTGGGAAGTGAATTGCTTCATCTCTATTTAGAATTGTAATTTGAACTCTAGAAAGAAACAAATCCTTCAAGGCCATTAGGGTGTTGACACACTATCTCACCAGTAATGAGAAAGGCAGGACAGCCGATCAACTGTCTTCTATTTACCTAGACTATTGACACTGCGTTTAATTGCCATAGTATTAAATAGAGGAGGCCTTGTTCTACTAATCTCATATCCTACACATGATCTCCAGTATATTAAATATTGCTTCTCTCCTCTCAGATGCATCTTAAATACACAACGAGAGAAAAATTTCAACATAAAACAAAATAAGGACTTGTTCTAACAAACTATAAAATTCCTGGTAGGTAAATATCTGTTAATATTCTTTCTGTATCAAATTTGTGAGTTTTCCAAAGATCCTTGACATGTCCAATATTATATTTTTATATTGATCACTCCCTTTTAGTATAGTCTCAAATTCTCTTCCCCACGAATGCTGCTCCTTGACCTATTTTTCTCCTAGAGTGTTTTACATGTTTTCAGTTGTTTTTTTTTTAAGACACTTTTCAATATTAACAGTGACTGTAGGTCTTTGACATGCTAATTTATCCTGATAAATATGCTTTTGAAGTCATTTATCAAATGGTGTTAGTAAATAAATTTTATAGAAATGTGCCTGGGATATGAAATACATTGCTGAATATGCTTGATATCCAAATCTTTAAAAATTTATAATAGTACTACTATATTGGGTTTCCCTGGTAGCCCAGATTGTAAAGAATCAGTCTAGAATGCAGGAGACCCAGGTCTGATTCCTAGGTCAGGAAGACCCCCTGGAGAAGGAAATGGCAACCCACTCCAGTATTCTTGCCTGCAGAATCCCATGGGCAGAGGAGCCTGGTGGGATACAGTCCATGGGGCTACACAGAGTTGGACATGACTGAGTGACTAACACTTTCACAGCTATATTATTGGATTGCCATATAAAAGCATTGACTGTTCAAACGATAATTATTTCTGCTTTACTTTAAAAATGTGGATTTTATATTAACCTCCTTATTTCAGTCTATTTCCTCCAAAGCAGTGAGCGTAGTACAACTGAGTGTTATCATTGCATGTGTGAGGAACTGCAGAAGAGATTGGAACACAAGTCTGCAGAACTAGCAAGTCCATACCTGGGCAAGGAAGATTTAGACTTTATAATGTCACTAGAAACTAGACGTGGTTTAAGCAGTGGTGTATATAGAATGCTGGACTTTGAGTCAGTAAATCACAAGTTAAATTTATCCTCCGTGCTCCCTTCAGCAAGTGCCTTTTCTCCTGGAGTCTTTTTCTTTTTAATAGATAGTTAAGAAATTCAAATGCACTTCACAGTTGAATGCGTCAGTGCTGGATAGACTGGGAGGGAACGTGGGGACACCAGAATTAAATATGGGCCTGGAGGTGGCTAAAGCAGCAGAGACAGCTGTGAGGGCATATCAGTGGGAAGAGGACCTGGTCATCTGCTCTTATCAGAACTTAGTGCCTTAGGTCAGAAATGGCAGCCGGAAGTCAGCCATGTTGGAAATTGGTCATCCAAAGTCTAGGCTCTGATAGTGGAACAGAAGGCCAAGGTCTTGAATGGACAGTGTATTTTGACTGTCCAGATACTTTCAAAAATGAGTTGGTACATACTTGACTCAAACACAATGAGGAGGGCACATTCTCTATGTTACTGGAGGCAAACATAAATTATCCTATACATGTTTTATTTATGTGCATACTTGGGATTCTATGGCCAAAAGACCCAAGACATGTCTCACCCTTGTGTTGTTGTTAATACTCATCCCAGGATCAGGCAGTAGGAAAGACTTTCTGGGACTCTGATGTGAGGAAGCGGGGACTAATAACAACACAGTACTCTGTTTCAGGGCTTCCCAGGTGGCTCAGTGGTAGAGAAACCACCTGCCAATGCAAGAGACACAGGAGATGATCCTGGCTCAGGAAGATCCCCTGGAGAAGGAAATGGCAACCCACTCCAGTATTCTTGTCTAGGAAATCCTATGGACAAAAGACCAGGTGGGCTGTAATGCAGGGGGTTGCAAGGAGACTGAGCATCCACACATGCACTCTGGGGTCTTGTTTTGTTTGTTTTTTAAATCTACCTTTGACAATTTCTGTTAAACAGCACCAGATTTTGCCATATATGGGTACTTATTTTTCCTCTTTTCAAATGCAAATGTTACACAATTCTACTGGGCATCTGAGTTTTACATGAAAAACATTTAATTTATAATATAGCTATAGCCTATATGACAATGAATATATAAGAATGTTTTTTAGCTTGAAATATGTCCCAAAGAATTGCAGTGTCAAAGAATGCTCAAACTACCGCACAATTGCACTCATCTCACATGCTAGCAAAGTAATGCTCAAAATTCTCCAAGCCAGGCTTCAGCAATACGTGAACCATGAACTTCCAGATGTGCAGACTGGTTTTAGAAAAGGAAGAGGAACCAGAGATCAAACTGCCAACATCCACTGGACCATCAAAAAAGCAAAAGAGTTCCTCAAAAACATCTACTTCTGCTTTATTGATTATGCCAAAGCCTTCGACTGTGTGGATCACAACAAACTGTGGAAAATTCTTAAAGAGATGGGAATGCCAGACCACCTTACCTGTCTCCTGAGAAATCTGTATGCAGGTCACGAAGGAACAGTTAGAACTGGAATTGGAACAACAGACCAGTTCCAAATTGGGAAAGGAGTACATCAAGGCTGTATATTGTCACCCTGCTTATTTAACTTATATGCAGAGCACATCATGAGAAACACTGGGTTGGGTGAAGCACAAGCTGGAATCAAGATTGCCAGGAGAAATATCAATGACCTCAGATATGCAGGTGACACCACCCTTATGGCAGAAAGCGAAGAAGAACTAAAGAGCCTCTTGATGAAAGTGAAAGAGGAGAGTGAAAAAGTTGGCTTAAAGCTCAACATTCAGAAAATGAAGAGCATGGCATCCTGTCCCATCACTTGATGGCACCTTGTCCCATCACTTCATGGCAAATAAATGAGAAAACAGTAGCTGACTTTACTTTTTGGGGCTCGAAAATCACTGCAGATGGTGAGTGCAGTCATGAAATTAAAAGACGCTCCTTAGAAGAAAAGTTATGACCAACCTAGACAGCATATTAAAAAGAAGAGACATTACTTGGCCAACAAAGGTCCATCTAGTCAAAGCTATGAATTTTCCAGTTCTCATGTATGGATGTGAGAGTTGGACTACAAAGAAACTGAGCGCAGAAGAATTGATGCTTTTGAACTGTGGTGTTGGAGAAGACTCTTGAAAGAGTCCCTTGGACTGCAAGGAGATCCAACCAGTCAGTCCATCCTAAAGGAAATCAGTCCTGAATATTCATTGGAAGGACTGATGCTGAAACTCCAATACTTTGGCCACCTGATACGAAGAACTGATTCATTTGGAAAGACCCTGATGCTGGGAAAGACTGAAGGCAGGAGGAGAAGGGAATGACAAAGGATGGGATCGTTGGATGGCATCACTGACTAAACAGACATGAGTTTAAACAAGCTCTCAGAGTTGGTGACGGACAGGGAGGCCTGGCGTGCTGTAGTCCATAGGGTCGCAAAGAGCCGGACACGACTGAGTGACTGAACTGAACAGATGTCTTCCAAACTTTTCTATTTTTCTGCCTATATTCTTCTTCACCTGTCTTCATGGTTGGTGTTCCCACCAGGTAATTTCTTAAATTTTGCCTTCTTCAAAGCTTTCTTTGGCCACCCTATTTAAAATTGCAATACCGTACTCCCCCAGAGCTCCTAATTTGGTGATTTATCACCATGCTGTGATATATTTATCTCTATAGACTGAGGGCAGGAGGAGAAGGGGGTGACAGAGGATGAGATTGTTGGATGGAATCATCAAGTCAATGGACATGAATTTAAGCAAACTCTGGGAGACAGTGAAGGACAGGGAAGCCTGGTGTGCTGCAGTCCATGGGGTCACAAAGAGTTGGACACGACTGAGCAACTGAAAAACAACTTACCCATCATCAAATATAATATATTTATTTATTTATTGTCTACCCTTTACCTTCCTAAAGTGAAAGCTCTATGAGAACAAATTAACTATTTCACTCACTTCTATATTCCCAAGACAGAATAGTACTTAGCCGTGCTTAATGACAGTCATCTATTACATATTCTGTTAAATTAATAAAATGGCATAAACATGAAAGCACCTAATACAAGGCCTTGAATGGAATCATATAGACTTGCTACTCCAGTTGCAGCCCCGAGGGCCAGTAACATCAGTGTCACATAGAAACTGTTTAGAAATGCAATCTGAACAGCTCAATGCCAGAGGTTCTGAATCAGAATCTGCCCTCTAACCCCCAGGAGAGCCGCTCATTACAGTTTGGGCAGCAAGTGTAGATTAAGTACTCAATGAATGTTTCCTGGCTCTAAATGCTAATATTAACAGCTGTGGGCTAGCAACGTGTAGATAATTGTGGTCTTTTTAAATTAATACATTTTAGAATAATGAGCAAAGAAAATCAATGATGGAAAGGAGCAGTGGACTTTAATTGTTTAATGTTCTACTATATACCATTTTGATTCACCTGGAAGGTTGCACACCAGTAGAATTATTTGAAGGCCATAATCCTTTAATGAAGACTTAAAAGGAGATATAAGGAAGATAAGGCATAAAAATAAAAAATTTAAAAATAAATATTGTATACCACAATTCATCAATAAAGTCAACAGAAAATGTTTTATAAGAATTAAGATGACTAAACGGAGGACTATATTATATAGGTAATGCCATACACTTGTATCTTTTCAACCCTCAGTGCCCTGGGGCTATTTCTAAATCTTGCACATGTAAAAGTACAAAAACAGAGACACTTTTAGAAAATAAATGTTCTTCTATCCTACTTGGATTTCTGCTTATTATTTATATGCTGTGCATTTGTTTCTAGGAGTACTGAGGCTGAGAAAATGGTAATAATTATAGAGCCCAAAATGGTTCCAGTGAAGAAGCAAATCAATCAATCAATATGAGGCCTTAGATAATACAGTGGGGGCCTTGAATAATGTAATTACCGTAAAATTCTTTGAGAAAAATCACAGTGAGCTGTCAACCTGAACAGTGGTAGGAAATAAGAGAAAGCTACCCTGTCGGTCTGAGGGAGAGACTGCCAATGAGAAACTAAGTGTAACAGCAACTTTATTTTCAGATATATATGTGGCTGGCTTCCTCTCTCCCATCCAATAATCTGGATATTAAATAAACTAAAGGACCATAAAAAGTTTGAAAACTGAGCCACACAGGAGCCTACTGTGTATCTTTCCATTATTTAAAACTGTTTACTTTTACATTTGTACATTTTCATCATTAGCTTACTCAAAATATTTTAAAGCACATTTTATGAGCTCAAAAATCACAGATATGGTAAGTGAGCATTATATTATGTTAAATTTTAATGTTCATTTAATTCCAGTGATGGAGGAGGATAGAAAGAAGAAGAAGAAATGAGCTGATAAAATCAGGATTCTCAATTATGCCTTTGGGGCTAATCTTCATGTTCTGTATTTATATTATTCTTAAATTAAACGAGCCTTTACCCTAAAAATGTCTAGTTAGTCTTAATGATGCACTTACGCAGTGATACATATGTCTGTTATACAAGGGTAGAAATATGGAATAAATTTAAAAATAAGCAATGTGTGCTTAAACCTAGAATTTTCTGATCTTACTAGTGAGAAAATTAAGTTGGCTTTTTTTTTTTTTACTAATTAACAATAAATGTAATTTTCCAAATAAGAAATCTGAGTTAAATAATTTCTAGGCCGTCAGACTGAATTATAGTCACTTATCAGAATAATGAATGACTTATTCACAAATATTTTACTCATTTTCAAGTGACACTTTTAATATTAAGTGATCAGTCAATGTTTTTTTCTTTTCTGTTATTCTGAGGCATCTTACTGGAAGAAGGATGTCAAATACAGGTAAGACCAAATTTTGTAGCCAAGTCAGTCTAAGTTTTGCAATTTCTTTAGGCCATCCATATTCAATTGCTCCAGAGGTTTTGTTATAATAATATAAAAGTAGCTACTCTCATAGTAAAAGCTATTATGTCTTAATTAAAGAAAAGATAAAAAGTAATAGAAGTAATATGCCTTATATTGCGGCAGAGTAGAACTTTGAAACTTGGCATATGCTTTCTCCAAAACAAGCTGCTACTTCTGCTAATTAGGGCTTCCCTGGTGGCTCAGCTGGTAAAGAATCTGCCTGCAAGGCGGAAGACCTGGGTTTGGTTGGGAAGATCCCCTGGAGAAGCGAAAGGCTACCCACTCCAGTACTCTGACCTGGAGAATTCCATGGACTGTATAGTCCATGGGGTCGCAAAGAGTCAGACACGACTGAGTGACTTTCACTCTGCTAATTAAAGATTAAAATGGAATGAAAATAATCAGCAGAATAATTTCTACTTGGATGACATATCAGAAAACCTATACAGTGCACTCTGCTGCCCTCTGGTTTCTTTCTTCACTCTAAACAGATCCCCAGTAATGTTGACGGCAGATACTTCTGTTTAACTACCCCAACTATTTCTTCAACTTCCTTCTTACTAAGAAAATCCCTATTGCATCCAGGTTCTGTTTTCTGCATGACCACACGCAGGGTAGTAGGAACAGTAGTAGTAGTGTCAGTTGCTCAGTCGTGTTCGACTCTTTGTGACCTCACAGATTTAGCCTGCCAGGGTCCTCTATCCATGGGATTCTCCAGGCAAGAATACTAGAGTGGGTTACCATCCCCTTCTCCAGAGGATCCTGTCAACACAGGGATCGAACCTGGGTCTCCTGCATTGCAGGCAGATTCTTTACCATCTGAGCTACAGGGAAGTCCTACATAAAGAGTAGACTGGCCCCCAGTTATAGGTCTAACAATGGTGTTCTGACTGACCTCAGACAATTATTGAAGATCTCACCTCCACTTCAAATGACTGATTTAGGTTTGATATAGGATACAGTTCTGACCACCGAAATGTAGAGGTGTCTTTTGGGAGGCTTCTGAGAAAGAATTTCTTTCTCTTTCAGAAAGATTGAAAGAAAGAGACAATCTCCCCGCCCCGCCCCACCCCCACCCCCCCATATACAGGCATCCTATGTTACATTTCTCTTCCAATCCCTAACAGTGCAGAATTACCCTCCCTTGAAGAACCAAGGGACCAGAACAAGACATGGAATATCAAGGAATCAATACTATCTGCGGCCTCCATAGGGCAACTTTTCAAAAGCAGCTCTGGGAGCAGTATGGAATAGAGCTTCATAGATTCATCAGAGTTCAGTAGTCTTTCCACTGAAATCTGGAATTCAGATCCATGTCCTAGAATTCTATCATAAAAACACATGTAAGAGGAGCCATTCTCAGGCTTATGAGGCCTCTATCAATATAAAAAGTGGATACTTCAGTGATTATTTGGAGGGAGAAAAAAGAGACCTGAGTATATTTGAATCATAAGTGTGTAGGGCAAACCAAGCTAGTTAAAGCTACCGCCTATTCTGACCAAGCCCTCTTCTCTTATCTCCAGAATGTTACTTTCTTTTAAACTGCAAGGCAAATGTGGGGTAGTCAACAGAGCATGGACTTCAGAGCAAGCCAAGTCTGAGACTGGTTCCCAACTCCCCCACTTATAAGATGCTTCATCTCACACATGTTACTTCTCTGAGGCTCAGTTTCTTCATATGTGAAATGGAGAGCTTGATACTGAACTCACAAGGTTGTTATAAAGAGTAGGAGATGACCTATGAAGTGGCCAGCACCTCATATGTTGCTGTTGTTGAGTTGCTCAGTCATGTCTGACCCTTTGCAACCCCATGGACTGCAGCATGCCAGGCTTCCCTGTTCTCACCATCTTCTGGAGTTTGTTCAAATGCATGTCCATTGAGTCGGTGATGCCACCAACCATCTCATCCACTGTTATCCCCTTTCCTCCTGCTTTCAATCTTTCCCAGCATCTGGGTCTTTTCTAACAACTAGGCCCTTCATATCAGATGGCCAAAGTATTGGACCTTCAGCTCCAGCAACATTCTTTCCAATGAATGTTCAGGATTGATTTCCTTTAGGATTAACTGGTTGGATCTCCTTGCAGTCCAAGGAACTCTCAAGAGTCTTCTCCAACACCACAGTCCAAAAGCATCAATTCTTTGGCGCTCAGCCTTCTTTATGGTCCAACTCTCACATCCATACATCACATACCTTTGACTATACAGTCCAACTCTCACATCTACACATAACTACTAGAAAAACCATAGCTTTGACCATACCCACCTCATATGGCATATGAGAAAAAGTCAACAATCTGTATTTGTTATGCTAAGCCTAATGATATGTTTCAGTGTAAGTGGCTATAAAGAGGGAGATTTTTATACTATTAGTTACTCTCAAGGAAGATTTTTTTTAATAATGAATATTTTTAAGAGCAGTTTTAGGCTCACAGGAAAACTGAGAGGAAAGTATAAAGATTAACATATTGCCTCACCCCTCACATGCCTAGCCTCCCCCATTATCAATATCCCCCACCAGAGTGGTACACTTGTGACAATCAATGAATCTCCATTAACATACCATAATTGCCCAAGGTTCATAGTTTACATTATAGTTTACTCTTGGTGTTGAACATTCTGTGTGTTGGGAATAAACATAATGACATGTATCCACCATTATAGTATCATACAGAGAAGTTTCACTGCCCTAAAAATTTTATGTGCTTCACCTATTCATCACCTTCCCCATCGCCAACCCCCTGGCAACACTTGACCTTTTCACTGTCTCCATAGTTTTGTCTTTTCCAGAATGTCATATATTTGCAATCATACGGTATGAAAACTTTTAAAATTGACTTCACTTTGTAATTGCATTTAAGTTTCCTCAATGTCTTTTCATGGCTTGATAATTCATTTCTTTTTCACACTAAATAGTAATTAGTCTGGATGTAGCAAGCTTTATTAATCTATTCACCTACTAAAGGGCATTTTTGTTGCTTCCAAGCACTGGCAACTATGAGTAACGTTGCTATAAACATCTGTGTTCAAGTTTTTAGGTGAACATAAGTTTTCACCTCTTTTGGTGAAATACCAAGGAGTATGGTTGCTGGATCACATGTTAAGGGGATGTTCCATTTCCCAAGGATACTGTCTTCTGCAGTGTCTGTACCATTTACAAAATCACCAGCAATGAATGAAAGTTCCTGGTGCTCTAGCTCTGCACCAGCATTTGGCATTGTCACTCTTCTGGGTTTTGGTCATTCTAAAAGATGTGCATCTAATTACTGTTCTAATTTGCATTTCCCTAATGATATATGATGTGGAGCATCTTCGCATATTTACCACCTGTGTACATTTTTGTGAGGCAGCTATTAATGTGTCTTTGGCCCATTTTATTCATTAGATTGATGGTTTCTGTATGGTTGAGTTTTAAGCATTATTTGTATGTTTCAGATGACAATCCTTTATCAGCTGTGTCTTTAGAAAAATTTTTTTCTCAGTCTGCACTGTCATCATTCTCTTGACATTGTCTTTCACAAAAAGAACTATTTTTAGTTTAATGAAGTCTAGCTTGTCAATAATTCTTCCATGGATTATGTCTTTGGTATCTTGTATAAAAACTTATCGCCATACCCAAAGTCATCTTGATTTTCTCCTATGCTATGTTCTAGGAGTTTTATATTTTTGCATTTTACATTTAGGTCTGTGATATATTGTGACTTAATATTGTGAAGTGTGTAATTTCAGGTGTAGATTTTTTTGGGGGGGTTGTTTGTCTAGTTGTTTCAGGACCATTTGTTGATCAAGAAATATATTTTTTTCCATTCATTTTTATTAGTTGGAGGCTAGTTACTTTACAATATTGTAGTGGTTTTTGCCATACATTGACATGAATCAGCCATGGATTTACATGTATTCCCCATCCAGATCCCCCCTCCCACATCCCTCTCGACCTGATCCCTCTGGGTCTTCCCAGTGCACCAGCCCCGAGCACTTGTCTCATGCATCCAACCTGGGCTGGTGATCTGTTTCACCCTTGATAATATACATGTTTGGATGCTGTTCTCTTGAAACATCCCACCCTTGCCTTCTCCCACAGAGTCCATGTCTCTTTTTCTGTTTTGCATATGGGTTATCATTACCATCTTTATAAATTCCATATATATGTGTTAGTATACTGTACTGGTCTTTATCTTTCTGGCTTACTTCACTCTGTATAATGGGCTCCAGTTTCATCCATCTCATTAGAACTGATTCAAATGAATTCTTTTTAATGGCTGAGTAATATTCCATGGTGTATGTGTACCATGGCTTCCTAATCCATTCATCTGCTGATGGGCATCTAGGTTGCTTCCATGTCCTGGCTATTATAAACAGTGCTGCAATGAACACTGGGGTGCACGTGTCTCTTTCAGATCTGGTTTCCTCAGTGTGTATGCCCAGAAGTGGGATTGCTGGGTCATATGGCAGTTCTCTTTCCAGTTTTTTAAGGAATCTCCAAACTGTTCTCCATAGTGGCTGTACTAGTTTGCATTCCCACCAACAGTGGAAGAGGGTTCCCTTTTCTCCACAACCTCTCCAGCATTTATTGCTTGTAGATTTTTGGATAGCAGCCATCCTGACTGGCATGTAATGGTACCTCATTGTGGTTTTGATTTGCATGTCTCTGATAATGAGTGATGTTGAGCAACTTTTCATGTGTTTGTTAGCCATCTGTATGTCTTCTTTGGAGAAACGTCTGTTTAGATCCTTGGCCCATTTTTTGATTGGGTCATTTATTTTTCTGGAATTGAGCTGCAGGATTTGCTTGTATATTTTTGAGATTAATCCTTTGTCTGTTGCTTCGTTTGCTATTATTTTCTCCCAATCTGAGGGCTGTCTTTTCACCTTGCTTATAGTTTCCTTTGTTGTGCAAAAGCTTTTAAGTTTCATTAGGTCCCATTTGTCTATTTTTGCTTTTATTTCCAATATTCTGGGAGGTGGGTCATAGAGGATCCTGCTGTGATTTATGTCACAGAGTGTTTTCCCTACGTTCTCCTCTAGGAGTTTTATAGTTTCTGGCCTTACATTTAGATCTTTAATCCATTTTGAGTTTATTTGTGTGTGTGGTGTTAGAAAGATTTCTAGTTTCATTCTTTTACAAGTGGTTGACCAGTTTTCCCAGCAACACTTGTTAAAGAGGTTGTCTTTTTTCCATTGTATATCCTTGCCTCCTTTGTCAAAGATAAGGTGTCCATAGGTACGTGGATTTATCTCTGGGCTTTCTATTCTGTTCCATTGATCTATATTTCTGTCTTTGTTCCAGTACCATATTGTCTTGATGACTGTGGCTTTGTAGTAGAGTCTGAAGTCAGGCAGGTTGATTCCTCCAGTTCCATTCTTCCTTCTCAAGATTACTTTGGCTATTCAAGGTTTTTGTATTTCCATACAAATTGTGAAATTATTTGTTCTAGTTCTGTGAAAAATACCGTTGGTAGCTTGATAGGGATTGCATTGAATCTACATATTGCTTTGGGTAGTATAGTCATTTTGACAATATTGATTCTTCCAATCCATGAACACAGTATGTTTCTCCATCTGTTTGTGTCCTCTTTGATTTCTTTCATCAGTGTTTTATAGTTTTCTATGTATAGGTCTTTTGTTTCTTTAGGTAGATATACTCCTAAGTATTTTATTCTTTTTGTTGCAATGGTAAATGGTATTGTTTCCTTAATTTCTCTTTCTGTTTTCTCATTGTTAGTGTATAGGAATGCAAGGGATTTCTGTGTGTTAATTTTATATCCTGCAACTTTACTATATTTGTTGATTAGCTCTAGTAATTTTCTGGTAGAGTCTTTAGGGTTTTCTATGTATAGGATCATGTCATCTGCAAACAGTGAGAGTTTCACTTCTTCTTTTCCTATCTGGATTCCTTTCACTTCTTTTTCTCCTCTGATTGCTGTGGCCAAAACTTCCAACACTATGTTGACTAGTAGTGGTGAGAGTGGGCACCCTTGTCTTGTTCCTGATTTAGGGGAAATGCTTTGATATCCAGAGAACATTACACCCCAAAACAATCAACTTCACCTTTTTCTCAAGTGCACATGGAACCTTCTCCAGAATAGATCACATCCTGGGCCATAAATCTAGCCTCGGGAAATTCAAAAAAATTGAAATCATTCCAGTAATCTTTTCTGACCACAGTGCAGTAAGATTAGATCTCAATTACAGGAAAAAAATTATTAAAAATTCAAACATATGGAGGCTAAATAACACGCTTCTGAATAACCAATAAATCATAGAAGAAATCAAAAAAGAAATCAAAATATGCATAGAAACGAATGAAAATGAAAACACAACAACCCAAAACCTATGAGACACTGTAAAAGCAGTGCTAAGGGGAAGGTTCATAGCATTACAGGCTTACATCAAGAAACAAGAAAAAAGTCAAATAAATAACCTAACTCTATACCTTAAGCAACTAGAGAAGGAAGAAATGAAGAACCCCAGGGTTAGTAGAAGGAAAGAAATCTTAAAACTTAGGGCAGAAATAAATGCAAAAGAAACTAAAGAGACCATAGCAAAAATCAACAAAGCTAAAAGCTGGTTTTTTGAAAAAATAAACAAAATCGACAAACTGTTAGCAAGACTCATTAAGAAACAAAGGGAGAAGAACCAAATTAACAAAATTAGAAATGAAAATGGAGAGATCACAACAGACAACACTGAAATACAAAGGATCATAAGAGACTACTACCAGCAGCTCTATGCCAATAAAATGGACAACTTGGAAGAAATGGACACATTCTTAGAAAAGTATAACTTTCCAAAACTGAACCAGAAAGAAATAGAAGATCTTAACAAACCCATCACAAGCAAGGAAATCAAAAACTGTAATCAGAAATCTTCCAGCAAACAAAAGCCCAGGACCAGATGGCTTCACAGCTGAATTCTACCAAAAATTTAGAGAAGAGCTAACACCTATTTTACTCAAACTCTTCCAGAAAATTGCAGAAGAAGGTAAACTTCCAAACTCATTCTATGAGGCCATCATCACCCTAATTCCAAAACCAGACAAAGATGCCACAAAAAAAGAAAACTACAGGCCAATATCACTGATGAACATAGATGCAAAAATCCTTAACAAAATTCTAGCAGACAGAATCCAACAACATATTAAAAAAATCATACACCATGACTAAGTGGGCTTTATCCCAGGAATGCAAGGATTCTTTAATATCCACAACTCAATCAATGTAATACACCACATTAACAAATTGAAAGAAATATTTTTAAACTGAATATTTTGAGTGACTGATGAAAGTCACTGTCAAATCTTTTATATAGTTGAAACCCTACATTTAATAAGTTTTTTTTTTTAAAAAGTAGCAAATTGGAAGGTAAGAAATAAAACTGTCACTGTTTGCAAATCACATCATACTTATATAGAGGGAAACCTAGACTCTACACAAAAAAATATTTGAACTAGTAAAGGAATTCAGCAAGGTGGCAAGATAAAAGACTAATATGCAGAAATCTGTTACAATTCTTTACACTAATGTTGAAATATCAAAAAGAAAAGGTAAAAAAAAAGTCTTGTTTAAAATAATGTCAACAAAGAAACTAGGAATAAACTTAAGCAAGAAAGTGAAAGATCTATATGCTAAAAATATAAAACACTAATAAACGAAATTGAAGAAGATTCAAAGAAATAAAAAGATATCCATACTTTTGGATTGAAAGAATTAACATTGTTAAAATGACCATACAACCCAAAGCATTCTGTATACTTAATGCTGTCCATATCAAAATTCCCATGACATTTTTCACAGAACTAGAACAAATACTGCTAACATTTATCTGGCACCACAAAAGACCTAGAATTGCCAAGGCACTTCTAAGAAAAAATTACAAAGCAGGAGGCAAAACCCTCCCAGACTTCAGACAATACTACAAAGCTACAGTAAATAAAATAGAGTGACACTGGCACAAAAACAGACACAAAAATAAAGGGAACAGAATACAGAGCCCAGAAATAAACCCACACGCCTATGGTTAATTAATCTATGACAAAGGAGTAAAGAACATACAATGGAAGGAAATCTCTTCAGCAAACGTTCCTGGAAAAACTGGACAGCTACATATAATCAGTAAAATTACAACATTTCCTCACACTATATACAAAAATAAACTCAAAACAGTTTACAAATCTAAATGTAAGGCATAACACATAAAACTCCTAGAACATAGGCAAGACATTCATTGACATTTATTGTAGCAATATTTTCTTAGATCAGTCTCCCAAGGCAAAATAAAGACAAGCAAAAATAAACAAAGGAATCTAATCAAACTTAAAAGCTTTTGCGCAGCAAAGAAAACCAGAAACAGAATGAAAAGACAACCTACAAAATGGGAGAAAATATGTGCAAATAAGACCAATGAGGGGTTAATATCCAAGATATACAAACAGCCCCTACAATTCTATTTTTATATATATATATGTGTGTGTGTGTGTGTGTGTGTGTATATATATATATATATAACCACAACAAAAATTGGGCGTGCATGCTAAGTCACTTCAGTTGTGTCCAACTCTCTGTGACCACATGGACTGCAGTCCACTAGGCTCCTCTTTCCATGGGATTCTCCAGGCAAGGATACTGGACTGTGTTGACATTTCCTCCTCCTCAGCAAAAAATGGACAAAAAACTTAGACACCTTTCCAAAGAAGACATACAGATGGCCAACAGGCAAATAAAAAAAAGCTAAACATAGCTAATTATTAATATTAGAGAAATGGAAATCACAATCACAATGAGGTATCATCTCATACTGGTCAGAATGCCCATCATCAAAAAAGTCTATAAATAATAAAGGCTGGGGAGGTTGTGGAGAAAAGGGAACCCTCCTACATGGTTGGTGGGAAGGTAAATTAACTGTTACACCCACTATGGAGAAAAATAGTTTGTTTTATCTAATCATTTCTGGACCATCTGCTTCTTTACAATCATTTTAATGTTTCCTATTCTTCCTTCTTCTATCTCCTATTCATATATTACAGTTGTCTGTAATTGTCTGCTTAAGAACACTTATGTGTCTTCCCATTAGAATACAAGTTACATGAGAGCAGAGATCATGACTACCTTGTTTCCTGTTGCTTTTCCCCAAGTGATCAAACATACAATAAAGCATATTCTATGAATGAATGCATTCAGTGTGAAAATCAGAAATGATCCACAGTCTACATCCATCAATAATTAAACTAATCCATTAGAATGGAATTAGGGACAGTGTGTTTCTTCTCAGACCCTATGCAGTTTCCCTAACATGCAATCTGGGCTTCCCTGGTGGCTCAGAGGTACAGAATCCACCTGCCAATGCAGAAGATGCAGGTTCGATCCCTGGGTCGGGAAGATCTCCTGGAAAAGGCAATGGCAACCTGTTCCAGCATTCTGGCCTGGGAAATCCCATGGACAGAGGAGCCTGGTGGGCTACAGTCCACAAAGTCACAAAGGAGTGGTGCACAATTTAGTGACTAAAACAACAACATGTAATTTACAGACATGAAAAAAAATTAAAGAATAATTCAGAAACATGGTCAAAGTATGAAGAAGTAATGTATAACACTGAGAGGATAAGGCAGTCTGAGACCCCTACATGTTTCAGGTCTTCAGTTGCTCATGAGATCCCAACACACAAAGAACTGGAAAAGTAAAGCCCTTTGAGATGCAATAAACAGCCTAAGATTGCCAGTACTATTTATCACCAGGTGCAGTTACATATTCATGCTTGATACAATTGAGCAATATCTCAGGGTATTTCTGTAGTACTGATGAGGAACCTGAGGCTCAGAAAAACCAGCAACTAGATCAAGAACATGTGCAGTAGGTGTTTATATCCACATCCACCCAACCCCAGGGAGATTCTGTTTCTCCCAGCCCCCTGCATGAACAGACAAGCTATACAACCACCGTGCTACACCCAGAAGTAGGAGTACAATTATCTCAAAGGGAGCAAATTTACCCTGTTAGATTAAAAATTGCATGAGTGAAACTATGTGTTACACAGGCACACTGTGTAGCAAAGGCAATGATACACATTTTCAGGGAATTAAAACATTTCTGGAAGATTGAAGGAAATTGTTTCATTAGTCTCCCTCTCTGATTTGATTATTTTAACGCTTCCAGCTCTTTCTCAGAGACATACAACTAACTTAATAATCAACTAGGAGCTGCTGCAACTTATAAACTAGTCTCTCCAACTGAAATGGCAATCATATGCACCTTTTATCCAGTAAGATAAGCTCTTCATTTTTAGCTGGGAGTGTGTGTCAGCAATCATTTAGATCACAAAAATATAAGATTTGCTGATGTGAGCAAATTCAAAGCTGGCTAATTGCATCAAATTTTTAAGTGAAAAGCATCTTCTTTACAACTCTCAAATACAATCAAGGAGGGGGCTAAGTACAATTTAAACAGTCTTTTTGCAGCTCTTTGGTGACAAAACTGCTGACCTGGTTGTTCTTTCATCAGTTTATGCTGAACCCAAAATGAGGAAAATAAAATACAAATTTTGAATCTTTATGTAAACATCCAGATGACATATTCTGCAAGGAATGCAGTTTTGAATAATAAAAACTTTTGTACAGACTCACATTTCATCATGTACAAAAGCTTACTTCAAACATTATGCAGAAGGAGATTGAATGTTCTTTTCCAGATGTAGCAAATTGTTTTGGATGACCCAGCCCTGAAATCTGCTATCATCAGTAAATGGAAAATTATTTCTCATTATTTTCTAGGCTTCTCTTCTCAAGAAATCATCTATATAGGTATTTATTAATTATTATACTATGTCTATATTCTTCTGACCACTCTAAAATCAAGTGGCAAAATTTTTTTCTCTAAAATTGAGAAAAGTAAACTAATGGATCCATTTCAGGTGCTACTAGAGACTTTAAAAAAAATCAGAACGTATACTTTATGTGAAACTCAATTATCTTTACTTCAAATGGAAGATAGGTGTCATTAAGTTTAAATTCCTTCAAGAGTCTTTCTGTATAACCCCAAATCTACTCTTATGAGTTTCATTAAAACAACCTCTCTCAAAAGCTAAATACTCTTTTATTTTCTTTCTTGCTCATCTCTCAAATTTTTCCAAATAGTACTCTCTTCTATCTAACTTCATCTCTTCCTGTTCATTTCTCATCTCACCACTTCTCGCTCACATACTTATCACTTCACTGAAATTGATCTTGCTGAAGTCATGAAAATTTTGATTTTTAAATCCAAGAGACAATTTTTCATTTTCAGCCTATTCTGTATAATACCACCATTCTGCCAGAATTTTCTCCTGAATATCCTGGACAACTTTGGCTATTTCTTCTCTTTCCATGCATTCAAAAAACATTTACTAAATAGCTACTCTATCCATTACTATACTAGATACCAAGGAAAAATAGAGTGAAGAATCATCCCAACTGTTTCAGAGTATAAGTGAAAACCTAACTATAAAGCAATTACAATAAAATGGAGTGAGTACTGTAAAGGTAGTACACACAATGGTCATGGAAACAAAGAAGAATGAATTTCTGTTTCCTTCATGATATCTAGTTTATCTTCAGGCTGATATTCACTTTCACATCTTTAATACTGATTTATTTTATGAGGCTTACTAGTGGTTTTGTCTGCTGCTCAGCACACTTGACTGATAAATATGTATTTACAAGTGCTATTTAATATGACCACTTGCATTGTGGTAGTCACCATAAAGGAAACATATCATTCCTTATCTTTTTTTTTTTTTTTTATTAGTTGGAGGCTAATTACTTCACAACATTTCAGTGGGTTTTGTCATACATTGATATGAATCAGCCATAGATTTACACGTATTCCCCATCCCAATCTCCCCTCCCACCTCCCTCTCCACCCGATTACTCTGGGTCTTCCCAGTGCACCAGGCCCGAGCACTTGTCTCAGGCATCCCACCTGGGCTGGTAATCTGTTTCACCATAGATAGTGTACATGCTGTTCTTTTGAAACATCCCACCCTCACCTTCTCCCACAGAGTTCAAAAGTCTGTTCTGTATTTCTGTGTCTCTTTTTCTGTTTTGCATATAGGGTTATTGTTACCATCTTTCTAAATTCCATATATATGTGTTAGTATGCTGTAATGTTCTTTATCTTTCCAGCTTACTTCACTCTGTATAATGGGCTCCAGTTTCATCCATCTCATTACGACTGATTCAAATGAATTCTTTTTAATGGCTGAGTAATATTCCATGGTGTATATGTACCACAGCTTCCTTATCCATTCATCTGCTGATGGGCATCTAGGTTGCTTCCATGTCCTGTCTATTACAAACAGTGCTGCGATGAACATTGGGGTGCACGTGTCTCTTTCAGATCTGGTTTCCTCAGTGTGTATGCCCAGAAGTGGGATTGCTGGGTCATATGGCAGTTCTATTTCCAGTTTTTTTAAGAAATCTCCACACTGTTTTCCATAGTGGCTGTACTAGTTTGCATTCCCACCACCAGTATAAGAGGGTTCCCTTTTCTCCACACCCTCTCCAGCATGTATTGCTTGTAGATTTTTGGATAGCAGCCATCCTGACTGGTGTGTAATGGTACCTCATTGTGGTTTTGATTTGCATGTCTCTGGTGATGAGTGATGTTGAGCATCTCTTCATGTGTTTGTTAGCCATCTGTATGTCTTCTTTGGAGAAATGTCTGTTTAGTTCTTTGGCCCATTTTTTGATTGGGTCATTTGTGTTTCTGGAATTGAGCTGCAAGAGTTGCTTGTATATTTTTGAGATTAATCCTTTGTCTGTTGCTTTGTTTGCTATTATTTTCTCCCAATCTGAGGGCTGTCTTTTCACCTTACTTATAGTTTCCTTTGTAGTGCAAAAGCTTTTAAGTTTCATTTAGTCCCATTTGTTTAGTTTTGCTTTTATTTCCAATATTCTGGGAGGTGGGTCATAGAGGATCTTTCTGTGATTTATGTCGGAGAGTGTTTTCCCTATGTTCTCCTCTAGGAGTTTTATAGTTTCTGGCCTTACATTTAGATCTTTAATCCATTTTGAGTTTACTTTTGTGTATGGTGTTAGAAAGTGTTCTAGTTTCATTCTTTTACAAGTGGTTGACCAGTTTTCCCAGCACCACTTGTTAAAGAGGTTGTCTGTTTTCCATTGTATATCCTTGCCTCCTTTGTCAAAGATAAGGTGTCCATAGGTTCATGGATTTATCTCTGGGCTTTCTATTCTGTTCCATTGATCTATATTTCTGTCTTTGTGCCAGTACCATACTCTCTTGATGACTGTAGCTTTGTAGTAGAGTCTGAAGTCAGGCAGATTGATTCCTCCAGTTCCATTCTTCTTTCTCAAGATTACTTTGGCTATTCGATGTTTTTTGTATTTCCATACAAATTGTGAAATTATTTGTTCTAGTTCTGTGAAAAATACCGTTGGTAGCTTGATAGGGATTGCATTGAATCTATAGATTGCTTTGGGTACAATAGCCATTTTGACAATATTGATTCTTCCAATCCATGAACACGGTATGTTTCTCCGTCTGTTTGTGTCCTCTTTGATTTCTTTCATTCCTTATCTTTTAGAAAAGAAACATAACTCTTATCAAAGTATAAATACAAGAAAATTTCTTCTTCTACCTGAAATTCAGTCCTTAAACTTAGCAAACTTAATGGAGGAACAGAATATTTCCATTAACATAAAGGAAAGAAAACAAGAGTATGCATCATTATTATTAATTTTAAATATCCCTAACAGACTCTAAACATTCCAAAAGGAAAAGGAAAAAGGAAAAACTACACATTTTAAGTGTGAAGGAATAAAATTGAAAGAGTCCATTGAAAACCTAGAGGAAACAAGAGACGTTAGCAAATTACCAAATTCAAGACCAATATACAGATATTATGAACTCTTACAATCCAAAAGAAGAATTGGAAGTTCTTAGCAAAAATAACAAAAAAACTTGAAATGCTGAAGATCAGTATTAAACATGGAAAGTCTTATATTACTATTAGCTTTCAATTTTAGAAATGTTCTGTATTTGTGGGAGGAAGGCCAAGATGGCTGAGTAGAAGGAACTTGAGCTCACCTCCTCTCATGAACCCCAAATTCAAAACTGCTGAACAACCACTGAAAAAACACTAGAACGTAATATCTTCAGCAACTAAAATACTACTTCTTGTTTGTATACTGAAATACTCAATATAGTGACAATGCCATTCCTTCTGAAATTAAGCTATAAATTAAAAGAAACCACATCAAAGTCTAACTGAATTTTTAAAATACAACAATGTTAATCTAAGGTTTTATATTGGAAGAGAAATAGAATGGCCATAATTTTTTCAAAAAGAAGAATAGACTGTTCCATGCTAGTTTTAAAAATATACAATAATTCTTTACTAAGAATTAGACATGGTGATATTGACATGGCAATGACAATAAAAGTCAATCCAAAATAGAGGGTCAGACGAAGAAGAGAGAGAAGATACAGAAAGACAGACCAGGCTATCAAGCAAGCTTAGGATAAATATGAAATTTCAAGTCAATGAGAAAGTAATGAAATAATTTGTAAATAATGTTTATCAACTATCTATCAATTTGAGAGGGAAAAGCAAAGTTAATCCCTATCTCCACCATATATAAAAACATTAGATATGGATTGTCAGCAAAGCCATGTTAAATTAACAAAACACTTTTACTAAAATGTGAGTAGGAAAAGTCTTTTGAAGAAAGGAAGAAAATTCGAAAGAATAAAGGAAAATGTGCATAAGCAAATGCAGAATTTGGATTATGAAGATACTATGGACAAGGCTAAAATATAATTGATAAATATGGTGGCTCAGACAGTAAAGAATTTCCCTGCAATGCAGGAGACCTGGATTCAATCCCTGCTTTGGGAAGATCCCCTAGAAAAGGGTATGGCTACCCACTCCAGTATTCCTGCCTAGAGAATTCAATGGACAGAGTAGCCTGGTGGGCTACTTGGGACCGCAAAGATTAGGACACAACTAAGTGACTAATACTTTCACTTTCACATATAAGAATACATTTCATGTTAATATAAAAACCTTCTACAAACCACCATGAAAAATAAAACCAACCATGAAACCAGTAGAATCAATTGCAAAGGATGTGAGAGGATACTTCATCTAAAAGAAAACAATAGTGATAAAGAAAACAAACCCAGTGAAAATGGTCAGTGAACACCCTAAAGATGTTTCATCTCACGAGTTACCCAGGGAAATAAAATTAAAACTAGTGTAACTTATTTAGTCCACCTTCTGCTGCTTGAGAGCTTCCCTGATAGCTTAGTTGGTTAAAAAAAAAAAAAAAAAAAATTGCCTGCAATGCAGGAGACCCTGGTTTGATTCCTGGGTCAGGAAGATCCACTGGAGAAGGGATAGGCTACTCACACAAGTATTCTTGGGCTTCACTTGTGGCTCAGTTGGTAAAGAATCTGCCTGCAAATGTGGGAAACCTGGGTTCATTCCCTGGTTTGAGAAGATCCTCTGGAGAAGGAAAAGGCTACCCACTCCAGTATTCTGACCTGGAGAATTTCACAAACTGTATAGTCCATGGGGTCACAAAGAGGCCAACATGACTTTCACTTTCAGTTTTCTGCTGCTTGATATGAATTAATAATTTTTATTAATATTGCTATCAGTTTTAAATAATTTATGAGGCATATTCTTATAGGAGTATAATTAGAGGATTAAAATTTGCATACAATTTGAACTCAGATTTTTTACCTCCAAAATCTACCTTAATGTAATAGTGCTTGTGTCTACAATGATATTTTTACAGAGATGTTAGGTATTACAATTAGAAATTATTCTGGTAAAAGAGTTGTTCTATAAAGAAAGTGAAGCACCAAAGAATTGATGCTTTTGAACTGTGGTGTTGGAGAAGACTCTTGAGAGTCCTTGAACAGCAAGGAGATCCAACCAGTCCATCCTAAAGGAAATCAGTCCTGAATATTCATTGGAAGGACTGAAGCTGAAGCTGAAACGCCAATACTTTGGCCACCTCATGCGAAGAGTTGACTCATGTGAAAAGATCCTGAGGCTGGGAAAGATTCAAGGTGGGAGGAGAAGGGGATGACAGAGGATGAGATGGTTGGATGGCATCACTGACTCAATGGACATGGGTTTGGGTAAACTCTAGGAGTTGGTGATGGACAGGGAGGCCTGGCATGCTGCAGTCCATGGGGTTGCAAAGAGTTGGACAAGACTGAGCAACTGAACTGAAGGAACAGAATTAGACGTTTTAGATTTAGAAAGAAAGAGAAGGTAGAACACATTTCATTTTGTCTTCTTATGAACTGCATTACTTTTTAAGATGTTTTTTGCAGTTATATTTGCAAAAGACAGTTATGTATTTTATATATTCAGATGCCTAAAGCTAGGAACAATCAGGTTAGCTATAATTAACAAGTCAGTGTATCTAAAATTCAACTTACCAAATCACTCTACACACTATGTTTTCTAGTTTACCAATATCACCATAGAACCACCTTCCAAAAAGTAAAAACCTTGGTAACATTCTCAATTCCTCTCTTTCTGTTCCACTCCGTAAGTAGTCAGTAACCACGAACACTGAACTATCAAACAAACCTATGATGGCTCAAAGCAGAGTTACTTAAATGATCCCGATTCTGGCAGACTATAACCGGATATATGTATTTATATATTTTGAGAAATAGTGAGTCACTCAAAAGGGAGTGACACTGATCAAGAAAGAGTTGTTAAGTGTTTTCACTTCTGTATTCCTTAGTTTTCCCATCTGGAAAATGGAACTTAACAACAGTATCTGCCCCACAGAAACTGGAAAAACAGAGGACAACAGTGGCAAGGTGCCATCTACAGTATCCAGAAGAAACATGCCCTGATGAATGCTTGTGTCAGGTGTATATAAATTACAATCAGCTGCCGTCACTACCATTACCATCCTGATTACAGGTTTCTCTAGGTGCTGTAGCACTAGTTTTCAACCAGATACACACACAAACCCAGCACAAGGATCCAGTAGGTTAGTGTGATCTTGAGACTTGAAACATTTTGGTCAAGAACAAGCAGTAAGTATAAGGTGGAGTCAAGATGCAAATTCTCTTGTGTCTGTCTTCAAACTCTGTTCTTCAATGGCTGCTCCAGACCAATTATTTTAGCATGACTAATCAGCATTAGTTAGCCCCTATATTAAATTACCTTAGTATGGACAAGTGATGTTGAATTCCCAAGTCTACGAAGCTGAGAAACAGATCCTGGAAACTGTTTATCCCAAAGATGCTCACAGCACACTAGAGGGTAGTGGATGTCAGCTGCTTTTACACATGCAGGAGTATCCTGTTTCATTCCCAGCGCAAGAATGATGATTTTAACTATGCAGGAGTAGTGGTTAAAAATGTGGACTTTGGAGTCAGACCTCCTATAATTGAATCCTGTCTTCACCATTTACTTACTATACAACCTTAAAAAAGTTCCTTTACTTCTGCATGCTTCAGTTTTCTCACTTGCTAATGGAGTCTACTAGTAATACCTACCAGTAACGTTGACATGAAGTTGAAATGAGTTAATTTTGCGTTAGCACTTAGAGTAATAATTAGTTACTATTATCATGATCTCCTCTGTAAATTGTTCTCCAAATTCTTTGCACAGTCATTTACTCTCCTCTCAGGGCAGTGACCCCATCTCTGCCAAGGTTACTCATATTGTATTGACATGTTTAGAAATATATCAGTCTACCTTCCTTTATTATGACATCCTCAAGGCCGAGAATTGATTCTTAGTCTATTTTGTATCCCAGCATTCGACACAGTTGCTGGAGCATATGAGGTCCTACACAAACACTGGGGGGATATTGAGCAAGTGGAATGAGAAAACTGTTCCCCTTCTTTCACCTATTTCAAAACTACTGATACTTTAGCTCGAGTTCTTCCCTTCCCAATTTTTCTAGTGTTCATCACTTGGTTGATTTGCCGTCTGGTCTTTGTTCATATGTAGTCATGTCATTCTACATTTTCAAATGATTAGGGGTAACTAACTTGTAAAGCTTTCTTTAAAAATACACATAGTCTATATTATGCTTCCTGACTCACTTCACTCTGTATAATAGGTTCTAGGTTCATCCACCTCATTAGAACTGACTCAAATGTGTTCCTGTTTATGGCTGAGTAATATTCCATTGTGTGTATATGTGTGTGTGTGTGTATATATATATACATATATATATGTAAACCACAACTTCTTTATCCATTCATCTGTTGATGGACATCTAGGTTGCATCCATGTTCTAGCTATTGTACATAGTGCTGCAATGAACAATGGGACACATGTTTCTCTTTCAGTTTTGGTTTCCTCAGGGTATATGCCAAGGAGTGGGACTGCTGGGTCAAATGGTGGTTTTATTCCTAATTTTTTAAGGAATCTCCATACCATCTTCCATAGTGGCGATATCAATTTACATTCCCACAAACACTGATGTTATAAAAATCACTTTAAATTTAATACTGCTTAATTTGGTCACTGCCTTGCCTGGTCAGTTCTACTTCCTTCACTTCCAACTCAGGTTAATTGTTCACTCATCAGTAAAGACTTCAATACCTGCAGACTAAAGCGGGGTCCATATGTTACCTTCTTACAGTATGCCATACTTGCCACAATAACCAGTAAATAACACTTTAATTCTTTAAGACTCGCCTCATCCTCTGCATTGTGGGCTTCATGAGATTGTAGAAATTGTCTGGTTTACTTCTTTCTGTACCCTAGAGTCCAGTACAGAACTCGTATGTGGCATGCTTAATATACTATCATTGGCTATGTCTTCTCTCTCCGAAGGAGCCCTTAACATAGTAGACACTTAAAAAAAGTTGCCTGAAATAATTCCCTGGCAAAAAGAACTTCCAAGTTTATTTGTTTGATTTCCTCTCAGAACCTCGTGTTTAGAAAAACTCTTCATTAGCTATAACATTTAGGAACTCTGCCTTACCACTACCCGTGATTTGAAAGCAAGGCTTTCAACAAAGAAGAGCATAGAGTGAAAAAGAGAACTTCTTTCTTGGGGAGACCACATAGCCACCCAGATAAGCAATAAAATGATGGCACATTGAAATCTGAAATATTGATATATTTTCTAAAGAATTCAATATTTTTACCCAACTGCTAAATCAAACTTCAGTAATGAAAATAAATAATATTGTCAAAATTTCTTCCATAATGACAAGAATGATGCTTCCTCTTCATTACACATTTTGTTTCTAAATTGAGCATTTAATTAGTGGCATAGGAGAGTTTATGCTGGAACAATACATGAAGGGCTATTTGTCTATCTATCTACAGAGTTATTGAGTTATCTGTCTAAATTTCATTCTAAAGAATATAAAGAATGGTTTGGGTAAAGATTCATGAATAGAGTTAAGATTAGTTTATTTTACTTTATTTAATTCTTTCATCAATTTATTAAAGGTCTGTTACTACATGGACAGTAATTCAATCATACCAGCACTTTGATGTAGCGTATAGAAACAGAATATTCCAAGCAGAGTAAATTGATAGTTTTCAAAATCAAGTCATACTTGATGATACAAAATGATTCTAAAAGATAATATAATGAGTAAATAGAGCTTAAGTAGAGGAAAAGTTTCTCATAGGCATGCATTAATCTCAGGAAAATATCAGAAATATCCAATTAAATATCAATAATCAAGTTCTAAAAATAAGAATAAATAAAGGAATAAATGGGTTTTCATTAAAGACCTGCATTAAATGAGTAATATTTCCTGGTTAAGTTACACAGCTATTCTGAAACCTGATTATTTTGATTTAGAAATACAGTCAATTATCTCTCTCCAATGGCAATAAGGTAGAAATATTATATTTTCTTACTCTGTGTTTATCTTTATGCAAATTTTACATAAGGCTATTACAAATAGACATCAATAAAGTAATAATACTCGGGGGGAAAAGTCTAACATTTTGTTTATAAACTGAAGCCCTGTTTTCTTTCCCATCAAAATTTGAATATGTCACTTTTCTTGAACAAATGTGCCTATTTCCTGCCTGAGCTTCACAGGGCTAAGAAAACTCTAGCGCCTGCTATTTGGATTTTAAGAGAAATGAATTATTATAGGAAAGGCATTGGGGAGGAAAGAAAGAAAACTTTGCCTGGAGTAGGAGCAGACTGTTAAAGTGAATACAGCCTTGAAGAGAAAATTGGAGCCAGGTCCTCAGAAGATCTCCTCTGTGATCCCAGTTATTCCAAGCAGCTCCTTTGGGTGGGCCCATTTGATCATTTGTGGAAAACTGTGCTGAAGGATGGGGATAATAGGTGGGATCTGAGAGAGAGGAGGTTAGAAATGGAGATGGCCCGGGATAATTAACTATTGGTTCATTCAAATGAATGAACCTTCTTGAGTTCACTGGCATTTGAGACAAGCTATTGACCAGCAGGGTAATCTGAGATCCTCTAGTGCCATTAGAAGCTCGTTTGACATCTCATGCTTCATGAGAAGTAAAATAACATAGCTAATCCAAGGGCAGGGCAGCCAGGGGAAGCCCAATTCCATCATCCAAGAAGAAACTAGGGCAACTGCTCTGGTTACAAAGGCCCAGGACAGGACAGGTATGTATGCCATCTGGTGTATTCAAAGGGCATGTATTATATTTTCTCTTCATTTTACTACATATGTATAAGGTAAATTTTAGAAAGATACTCTGTGACTCTCAATATTCTCACATGTTTACTATTTTTACTCCTTCATGTTCTACCTATTTTCTTTCTAGAGCAAATTTTCTCTTCGATCCTATGCATCTTACTTCTGATTTTTAATAACCCCTAACTTAATGTTAGTTACCATGTATGTTATTTTCATTTTGTTGATTGACATGAATTTTGCTTCAACTGCTTTTTAATATACAGGATAATTTACAGGATAATCTTTCAATCACTGCCTTTATGGATTTAGATTTGTGTATTAATGAACAGCAGCATTTTTAAGTTGACAGATTTTGAATTTTTAAAAAATTTTGTTTCAATATAGCAAAGGCTATTCATTGAATGCATTCGATAAGGTTTGATTTTTATAAGAGATGGAAAGAAATATAAAATACTAGATTTCAAGAAATCTTGTACTCTGAGATTAAACACATCCCATAAAAACCATAGGGTTCTACGATTGAAAACAGAAATAAAATAAAATCTAGAGCTGTAATTTAACTTCCATTACAAGTGCAATTCAGCACATAGGATACATTTTTTTAAAATTTTACCCAGAGTTTTCCTTTGGTTTTTTTCTCCTGAATTCTATTACATTTTTACTTAATTAAGTATAATTAAATATAGTATATTAAATGATTTAATTTCAATAAATCTCCTCCTGTACATGCTTAATTGACACAAGCTACATTAAGAAGGTTATGCTCATGAAAGCATTGTTTTAGTATTTGTAGCTTTGACTAAGTGATTTTTTTTTATGCTCATCCTATCATCTGATCATCAAATTACTTATTCAAAAATGTCTGCTAGATTTTAAACAGTGGAAGGTAGGGTTGTGATGCATTGATGATTTCCTTCTAGACTCGGAGGGTCATAATCCTAGATGCAAGAAGCAGTAATGCTCAGGGGAAAGAAGGCAGGCAAAGTTTGTTGCTTTGATGTTGTTCATTCACTCAGTCACATCCAACTCTTTGCAATGCAATGGACTGCAGTACTCCAGGCTTCCCTGTCCTTCACCATCTCCTGGAGCTTGCCCAAACTCATGTCCATTGAGTCAGTGATGCCATCCAACCATCTTGTCCTCTGTTGTCCCCTTCTCCTCTTGCCTTCAATCTTTCCCAGCATCAAGGTCTTTTCTAATGAGTTGGCTCTTGCATTAGTGGCCAAATACTGGAGCTTCAGCTTCAGCATCAGTCCTTCCAATGAATATTCAGGATTATTTCCCTTTAGGATGGACTAGTTTGATCTCCTTGCAGTATGAGGGACTCTCAAGTGTCTTCTCCAACACCACAGCTCACAAGCATCAATTTTCTGGTGCTCAGCTTTCTTTATAGTCCAACTCTCCTATCCATACATGACTACTGGGGAAAAAAAGTAGCTTTGTACGGATCTTTGTTGGCAAAGTAAAGTCTCTGTTCTTTAATACACTGTCTAGGTTTGTCGTAGCTTTTCTTCCAAGGAGCAAGCATCTTTTAATTTTATGGCTACTGTCTGCAGTGATTTTGGAGCCCAAGAAAATAAAATCTGTCATTGTTTCCATTGTTTCCCCATCTATTTGCCATGGGACCGGATGACATGATCTTTGCTTTTTGTTTATTTGTTTTGTTTTCCTTTATCATCTTTATTTATTTTTTTACTTTACAATATTGTATTGGTTTTGCCATACATTGACTTGAATCCGCCATGGGTGTACATGTGTCCTTTGTTTTTTGAATGTTGAGCTTTAAACCAACTTTTTCATTCTCCTATTTCACGTTCATCAAGAGGCTCTTTAGTGCGTCTTAGCTTTCTGCCATAAGGGTGGCGGCATCTGCATATCTGAAGTTATTGGTAGTTCTCTCAGCAATTATGATTCCAGTTTGTGCTTCATTCAGCGCAGCATTTCTCATGATGTACTCTGCATAGAAGTTAAATAAGCAGGGTGACAATATACAGCCTCTACATACTCATTTCCCAATTTGGAACTATTCCATTGTTTCATGTCCGGTTCTAACTGTTGCTTCTTGACCTGCATACAGGCCTCTCAGGAGGCAGGTGATACAGTTTGGTATTCCCATCTTTAAGAATTTTCCACAGTTTGTTGTGATCCACACAGTCAAAGGATTTAACATAATCAATGAAGCAGAAGTCAATGTTTTTCTAGAATTCTCTTGCTTTTTCAATGAATAAATGGATGTTGGCAAATTTGATCTCTGATTCCTCTTCCTTCTCTAAATATAGCTTGAACCTCTGGAAGTTCTCAGTTCATGTACTGTTGAAGCCATCTTGGAGGTTTTTGAGCATTACTTTGCTAGTGTGTGTGATGAGTGTAATTGTGCAGTTGTTTGGACATTCTTTGACGTTGCCTTTCTTTGAGATTAGAATGAAAACTGACCTTTTCCAGTCCTGTGGCCACTGCTGAGTTTTCCAAATTTGCTGGCATATTGAGTGCAACACTTTTACAGCATCATCTTTTAGGATTTGAAACAACTCAGTTGGAATTTGGTTATCTCCATAGCTTTGTTCATAGTGATGCTTCCTAAGGCCCACTTGAGTCACACTCTGGGATGTCTGGCAGTAGGTAAGTGATCACACCATCGTGGTTATCTGGGTCATTAAGATCTTTTTTGTGTAGTTCTTCTGTGTATTCTTGCCACCTCTTCTTAACAGAATAGTCTGCGTCTGTTAGGTGAATACCATTTCTGTCCTTTATTTTACCCATCTTTGCCTGAAATGTTCCCTTGTTATCTCTAATTTTCTTGAAGAGATCTTTAGTCTTTCCCATTCTATCATTTTCTTCTATTTCTTTGCATTGATCACTTAGGAAGGTTTTCTTATCTTTCCTTGCTCTTCTTTAGAACTCTTCATTCAGATGGGTATCCGTTCAGTTCAGTTCAGCCAGTCAGTTGTTTCCGACTCTTTGAGACCCCACGAACTGCAGCACACCAGGCTTCCCTGTCCATTACCAACTCCCAGAGTTTGCTCAAGCTCATGTCCATCAAGTCAGTGATGCCATCCAACCATCTCATCTTCTGTCATTCCCTTCTCCTGCCTTCAATCTTTCCCAGCATCAGGGTGCTTTCCAAGGAGTTAGTTCTTTGCATCATGTGGCCAAAGTATTGAAGTTTCAGCTTCAGCATCAGTCCTTCTAATGAATATTCAGAATTGATTTCCTTTAGGATTGATTGCTTTGATCACCTTGCAGTCCAAGGGACTCTCAAACATCTTCTCCAACACCATAGTTCAAAAGCATCAATTCTTTGCCTCAGCTTTCTTTATGGTCCAATTCTCATATCCATACATGACTACTAGACAAATCATAGCTTTGACTAGATGGACCTTTGTTGGCAAAGTAATGTCTCTGCTTAGATGGGGAAGCAATGGAAAGAGTGGCAGACTTGACTTTACTTCCTTGAGTTCCAAAATCACTGCAGGTGGTGACTGCAGCCATGAAATTAAAAGACACTTGCTCTTCTTAGGAGAGTAAAGTCTGCCGCTCTTTCCATTGCTTCCCCATTTATTTTCCATGAAGTAATGGGAGCAGATGCCATGATCTTAATTTTTTGAATGGTGAGTTTTAAGCCAGGTTTTTCAGATGGGTATATCTTTCCTTTTCTACTTTGCCTTTTAATTCTCTTCTTTTCTCAGCTATTTGTAAGGCCTCCTCAGACCACCTTTTTGCCTTTTTGCATTTCTTTTCTTTGGCGATGGTCTTAATCACTGCCTCCTGCACAATGTTACAAACCTCTGTTCATAGTTCTTCAGGCACTCTGTCTATCAGATCTAAGTTCTAGAGTCTATTTGCCACTTCCACTGTATAATTGTAAGGGATTTTATTTAGGTCATACCTGAATGGCCTAATAGTTTTCTCTACTTTCTTCAATTTAAGTCTGAATTTGACAATAAGGAGTTTATGATCTGAGACACAGTCAGCTCCCAGTATTGTTTTTGCTGACTATACAGAGCTTGTCCATCTTTGGCTATAAAGAATATAATCAGCCTGATTTGGGTATTGACTATCTTGTGATGACCATGGGTTGAGTCATCTCTTGTATTGTTGGAAGAGGGTGTTTCCTATGAACAGTGTGTTCTCTTGGCAGAGCTCTGTTAGCCTTTGTCCTGCTGAAAGAGTCCAAATCAAATGTCCAAAAGAAAGTTACCAATTAGATTCAAAGGCTGTGAGAAAGTGAGCCTGCTATATCAATCCATATGCTTAAAGAGAATTATTGGAATATGTTGGCAAGTAGAGACAAACTAGATGAGTAGAAATTGAAAGTGGAGGATTATAAAGAAGGGAATAGATTATGAATACGAGGATTATGTAGTTAGAAATGACTTTACAATGAAAGGAACACTGAAAATGAATAAACCTCAGTGCATGCCTGGAAGGGAGTTTTCAGACAGCAGTGACTGGTTTAGACCTTTGCAATATTACAAGAATTTCCACAGATAATGAAAATGTTAAAGGATTTCAAGCTGAGTGAACAGTGGGATCAAAGGTGTGGAGGCCTAAATGCATAACCAGTTTACAAAATAAAACAATACTAGAGATTGAAGAAAAAAGTCTAGAGTTAGCATCAAGTCATATTAGAAAGGACTCATATACTATAATGAAGCTTAAATTCTGCACATAGCCTGGAACTAAAAGTTTATAAAATAATGGAATGAGTAATGCTGATATATAACTGAGGAAATATGCTTCAGAAATAGAAAAAAGAGTAAACAGGAAAGGTGAGAGATTGAAAGCAGAATCATTGTAAGGTTATACTATAGTAGACCAAGGGGAGAAGCTAAGAACCAATGACAATGAAAAGGATAACCTTAATGATAATACTAATTATTTAAAGAGCACTGTTTAAAAGTTAGACTACAGGAGCTTTATATGTATTATAAATACAAATGTAATACACACATGTATTATAAATACTCAATGCAACTTCTTTGCAATAACACTATGGTTTAGGTACTCATTCTTATTATTGACACATGAGAAAACTGGTACAAAGAAGTAACTTCAGTTTACACAGCTAATAATGTATGAAGGATAGAAAATAGGAGGGGTGATTATGAATAGGGAGATCATTATTTATGGGTTTGTGTTCTTGCCTATTTTGAGTTCAGAGACACTTGTTTTGTCTGCAACTATCTTTCAAGAAGATTTCATTTCTACTTAATTGGAAGATAGATATGATGTCTCTTACCAGGGCAAAGAGTTGAGAGTTCTGCTTGCTTATAAAAGATTTGGGATGCATAAAGTCGCTGCTCCTCAGCTGTGAAATAAACCCACTATTTGTGCAACATCCCACTGGGTTTCCTCTGCACCACACCCATGGGACAGAGTCTCAAAGGGAAAGGATGTGAGCATGTGTCGGGGGATGGGAGGCGTGGATGAAGCATTTCTGGTCTGTTTTTATTGTTGTTTCATTTCAACAAATCGATTTATTTTGAAGAAGAGAAAAAGAAAGGAAGGGAAAGAAAAGAATGAAGACTTATCTGAAGTATAAAACTCTGAACAGCACAATTGTCCCTTGTTATCCAAGGGGGACTGGTCCTAGGACTCATGCAGATACCAAAATCTGTGGATGTTCAAGTCCCTTACACACTGGTAAATTTCAGCTGGTCCTCAGTTGCACATGAGGCTCTTGTAGACACCAAGGGTGGCTTACTGTATTCCTAACTATGCTCCCATTCCATAGAGCCTTATGATAAACATGATTCTAGAAGAAATATTAGTCAATTTTTTCTACTTATACTTAGCAGTGTCTATTATTTCCCAGACACAGTGCTGGTACTAAGAATACAAAACTGAATAAAATAGAATCTCTCTCTCAAGGAGATGTAAATCACCACTCGTCATATAATGGAAATGCTGTATTACTGACCAAAAGAGGATACTGTGAAATCACAGAGAATTCTCTCACTTCTGAGGGTCTGAACAGATTTCTCAAAGGAGTTGAAAGCAAAAGTGTTAGTCTCAGTCACGTCCAACTCTTTTCCACCCTATGGACTGTACCTCGCCAGGTTTCTCTGTCTTTGGAATTCTTCAGGTAAGAATACTGAAGTGGGTTGCCATTCCCTTCTCCAGGGGATCTTCTCGACCCAGGGATCAAACCCAGGTCTCCCACATTGTAGGTGGATTCTTTACTGTCTGAGCCACCAAAGAAGTTGATGCTTGCATTAAATCTTGTCTTTTTGAGAATGAATAGAGTATGAAAAGCATTCAAAGCCACAATGGTGATATCTGAAAAACATCACAAGTTCTGAGAGCTGATGCCCCCAAAATTTAGTTCAGGACAGTTGGAACTTCCACTATAATGTGACAAAGGCAGAAGGCAAAAGTTAGGGGGTTTTCCAGATACCCAAACATGGCACATCTAGTATGTTGTGTTCAGAAATTAGGAATTGCTTCAGCAGGTGCTGAGCAACCTTTAACATTTTTAATAGGGAAATAAAATATGATTTGCATTTTGGCAAGATCACTCTGAAAGCAACATGGAAAAGAAATGAGAAAAATAGCAGAAAGAAGAATTAAAGGTGATTGTAATATCTAAGTGACACATAATACAAGGCAAAGCTAAGCATTAGCAGTGGAACTCGAGGGGTATGCAGGTTTGAGAAGTTTTCAGGAGCTAAACCACTAGGATGTACAACTAATAGAATATAGGAAAGAAGGACATCCCATATGGAAAACAGCCAACAATTGGTTTGTCAAAGTAATGTCTTTACTATTTCTATTTATCAAACGAAAAAAACCCAAAAAAGATACTGAGATTTACCAAATCCCTTTCCAATTTGGAGGGGATGTTATGAATTTTCATCTTTGTCTTAGAGATGTGATTAATTGTATTAATAAAGGTACTGATAGGGTCTGCAAGGGGGCTTATTGTTAAAATGGCTCATTGTGCTGACCTCTCAAACAAAAGATGAAGTTACGGTTGACCCATGAGACTAATCACATTGCTCAAAGGACATCCTGCTTTCTCTGATAGTACTTCCTTTCCAAGACTATGGACCTCCCTACTGTGGGACACCTTGAGGGCTCTCTCAAGACTACATGGCTTGAAAAACCATTAGCAAGACTCATTAAGAAACAAAGAGAGAGAACCAAATTAACAAAATTAGAAATGAAAATGGAGAGATCACAACAGACAACACTGAAATACAAAGGATCATAAGAGACTACTACCAGCAGCTCTATGCCAATAAAATGGACAACTTGGATGAAATGGACAAATTCTTAGAAAAGTATAACTTTCCAAAACTGAACCAGAAAGAAATAGAAGATCTTAACAGACCCATCACAAGCAAGGAAATTGAAACTGTAATCAGAAATCTTCCAGCAAACAAAAGCCCAGGACCAGATGGCTTCACAGCTGAATTCTACCAAAAATTTAGAGAAGAGCTAACACCTATCTTACTTAAACTCTTCCAGAAATTTGCAGAAGGTAAACTTCCAAACTCATTCTATGAGGCCACCATCACCCTAATTCCAAAACCAGACAAAGATGCCACAAAAAAAGAAAACCACCGGCCAATATCACTGATGAACATAGATGCAAAAATCCTTAACAAAATTCTAGCAAACAGAATCCAACAACATATTAAAAAAATCATACATCATGACCAAGTGGGCTTTATCCCAGGAATGCAAGGATTCTTTAATATCCGCAAATCAATCAATGTAATACACCACATTAACAAATTGAAAGATAAAAACCATATGATTATCTCAATAGATACAGAAAAAACCTTTGACAAAATTCAACACCCATTTATGATTAAAACTCTCCAGAAAGCAGAAATAGAAGGAACATACCTCAACATAATAAAAGCTATATATGACAAACCCACAGCAAGCATTACCCTCAATGGTGACAAATTGAAAGCATTTCCCCTGAAATCAGGAACAAGACAAGGGTGCCCACTCTCACCACTACTAGTCAACATAGTGTTGGAAGTTCTGGCCACAGCAATCAGAGCAGAAAAAGAAGTAAAAGGAATCCAGATAGGAAAAGAAGAAGTAAAACTCTCACTGTTTGCAGATGACATGATCCTATACATAGAAAACCCTAAAGACTCTACCAGAAAATTACTAGAGCTAATCAACAAATATAGTAAAGTTGCAGGATATAAAATTAACACACAGAAATCCCTTGCATTCCTATACACTAACAATGAGAAAACAGAAAGAGAAATTAAGGCAACAATACCATTCACCATTGCAACAAAAAGAATAAAATACTTAGGAGTATATCTACCTAAAGAAACAAAAGACCTATACATAGAAAACTATAAAACACTGATGAAAGAAATCAAAGAGGACCCAAACAGATGGAGAAACATACCGTGTTCATGGATTGGAAGAATCAATATTGTCAAAATGACTATACTACCCAAAGCAATCTATAGATTCAAGGCAATCCCTATCAAGTTACCAACGGTATTTTTCACAGAACTAGAACAAATAATTTCACAATTTGTATGGAAATACAGAAAACCTTGAATAGCCAAAGTAATCTTGAGAAGGAAGAATGGAACTGGAGGAATCAACCTGCCTGACTTCAGACTATACTACAAAGCCACAGTCATCAAGACAATATGGTACTGGCACAAAGACAGAAACATAGATCAATGGAACAGAATAGAAAGCCCAGAGATAAATCCACAAACCTATGGACACCTTATCTTTGACAAAGGAGGCAAGGATATACAATGGAAAACAGACAACCTCTTTAACAAGTGGTGCTGGGAAAACTGGTCAACCACTTGTAAAAGAATGAAACTAGAACACTTTCTAACACCATACACAAAAGTAAACTCAAAATGGATTAAAGATCTAAATGTAAGACCAGAAACTATAAAACTCCTAGAGGAGAACATAGGCAAAACCCTCTCCAACATAAATCACAGCAGGATCCTCTATGACCCACCTCCCAGAATATTGGAAATAAAAGCAAAACTAAACAAATGGGACCTAATGAAACTTAAAAGCTTTTGCACAACAAAGGAAACTATAAGTAAGGTGAAAAGACAGCCCTCAGATTGGGAGAAAATAATAGCAAACAAAGCAACAGACAAAGGATTAATCTCAAAAATATACAAGCAACTCCTGCAGCTCAATTCCAGAAACATAAATGACCCAATCAAAAAATGGGCCAAAGAACTAAACAGACATTTCTCCAAAGAAGACATACAGATGGCTAACAAACACATGATAAGATGCTCAACATCACTCATTATCAGAGAAATGCAAATCAAAACCACAATGAGGTACCATTACACACCAGTCAGGATGGCTGCTATCCAAAAATCTACAAGCAATACATGCTGGAGAGGGTGTGGAGAAAAGGGAACCCTCTTACACTGTTGGTGGGAATGCAAACTAGTACAGCCACTATGGAGAACAGTGTGGAAATTCCTTAAAAAACTGGAAATAGAACTGCCATATGACCCAGCAATCCCACTCCTGGGCATACACACCGAGGAAACCAGAACTGAAAGAGACACGTGCACCCCAATGTTCATCGCAGCACTGTTTATAATAGCCAGGACATGGAAGCAACCTAGATGCCCATCAGCAGACGAATGGATAAGGAAACTGTGGTACATATACACCATGGAATATTATTCAGCCATTAAAAAGAATTCATTTGAATCAGTTCTAATGAGATGGATGAAACTGGAGCCCATTATACAGAGTGAAGTAAGCCAGAAAGATAAAGACCAGTACAGTATACTAATGCATATATATGGAATTTAGAAAGATGGTAATGATAACCCTATATGCAAAACAGAAAAAGAGACACAGATGTACAGTACAGACTTTTGGACTCTGTGCGAGAAGGCAAGGGTGGGATGTTTCGAGAGAACAGCATCGAAACATGTATATTATCTAGGGTGAAACAGATCACTAGCCCAGGCTGGATACATGAGACAAGTGCTCGGGCCTGGTGCACTGGGAAGACCCAGGAGGATCGGGTCGAGAGGGAGGTGGGAGGGGGGATCGGGATGGGGAATACATGTAAATCCATGGCTGATTCATGTCAATGTATGGCAAAAACTACTACAATATTGTAAAGCAATTAGCCTCCAACTAATAAAAATAAATGAAAAAAAAAAAAAGACTTCATGGCTGCCAGACTCCAGTTGCAGGCTAAAGATAAGCTAACCACCTGCCTTCAGGGGACCCAGTTTCCCATCAATGGAGTATAAGAGGGCTCTACCAGAAGGGTGGGTTGTTGGTTCTTCTCAAGGGCCAGTAATCCTTTCATTTCCCTTTAATAAATTTCCTTTTCTTTGCCTGACTGCCAGGCTCGTTCTCTTTTTCTCTGCACCTGCCTTATAGGTACTAATACTGAGTTATACTTAGTATTATTGGAATAACCCCACACACTCATGGTTGACTTTAATTTTTCACATATCCATTGCCAGAGTCATCATTTAAGCTAAGCATCTTTAACGGTGATACCTGTAATGTAACATTCCCTTCTCATAGTATAGACACTTATTTTCCTGCTGAATTATCAATAATTTCATAGGGAAAAATTACTTATAAGACCACATTTCATTACATATTGAAAATAATCAAATATGTAATGAAGACATTTACAAGGATACATACATACATCATATATATGTATGTTATATATGCATGTCTATATAAAAGACTCTTGCCTCTTGGAAGAAGAGCTATGACAAACACAGACAGCATATTAAAAAGCAGAAACCTTACTTTGCTGACAAAGGTCCAAATAGTCAAAGCTATGGTTTTTCCAGTAGTCATGTATGAATGTGTGAGTTGGCCCATAAGGAAGGCTGAGCACCAAAGATTTGATGCTTTTGAAATATGGTGCTGGAGAAGACTCTTTAGAGTCCTTTGGGAAGCAATGAGATGAAACCAGCCAATCCTAAAGGAAATCACCCTGAATATTCATTGGAACGACTGATGCTGGAGTTCCAAAACTTTGATCACCTGATACAAACAGCCAACTCATTGGAAAAGACCCTGATCACGGGAAAGATTGAAGGCGGGAGGAGAAGGGGGAGACAGAGGATGAAACAGTTGGATGGCATCACTGACTCCAATGGACATGAGCTTGAGCGAACTTCACTGGGAGATGGTGAACGACAGGGAAGCCTTGCATGCTACAGTACATGGGGTTGCCAAGAGTCAGACATGACTTAGCCACTGAGGAATAGCAACAACAATACACACACACACACACACATACACATTCAGAGGCGCTATTATATACTGAAGTAGCAAAACTTATTTCTAATATGCTGCAGAAGGAATAAAACAATCTCTTTTAATGTTATGTTTGTTCTTTTTTTCTCTCCAAACTACTAATTTTGACTGCTATAACTGTTTTCCCAACTCTCAAAAATCATTTCACTCTGAAGATCAGGGTAGCTTGAGAATTGTGTGTGAGCACACACATATGTATATTGAGACTAGGCAATTGTAATTACAGAGCTTGCAGTTTCCTTTAATTTTCTTCCCTGATAGAGAGTAGGGAATGCTGTCAGATTTCTTATTCCTGAAAGAACATAAAAAGTCAATGTAGATATAGAAACAGGCTTTCCTATTCACATTTGACAAACTAAAGAGTCAGTTTTGAAAGTTATAATATGAAGCACTAATCTTTGTCCCTCTTTGACTTGTTATAATTTTCAAGTGCCTTTATTCATTACAAACTTGCTGAATCTTCTCCACATGTAGAAATCTAAATTTCACCCCAGGGGTTAAAAGCAAAACAATTGCTCTAAATAAATTGGGAAGTAAATCAACTGTCTAGAGGATCTGAGGTCCCACCACAATACTCATTTCTAGAGTGGCCATGTACAAAGTGACTTTGTCAGAAAACAGCATCTTTCAGAAGAAAGCATTGGGAAGTTATTTAATTTGAAAGAAAAGAATCACATCTCAATTGCACTGTGATGCAAGAAGAAATGCCAGCTAAGACAGCAGTGCATCTCTGAGATGCCGAGTTTCTGTTTCAACATTTGGAAATTAAATTATGTGTCATGCTGAAGCTTTACATTTATCAATTACTTCACTAATTCCAAGCCCAGGGCTTGTTTCAGAATACACAGAGTGCGCAGCAGAAGCCCCGCTGGGCAGCGTCCCATGATATTCTTGTTTAAATTACAAAAGATCATCGAGATAGAAAATACAGAATGCCTTCTCTTATCATTCTGAACACAGACTCCATTCAAGCAATGAAATAGGTTTCAAATTTGTTTCATAACATTTCCAGGTATATTTTTATCGCTGTATTATACATTTTTTTTTGTCTAGTTTTCTGCCATCACCTCTCACATATAGCTTTATTGATTCCATGACAAATAAGTCACTCAGTTTGTAACTACCATGTTATTTGAAATTTCTACTCAAGGTTTTCTGAACCATTCTCCTTTACAAATAGAGTCACTTTCTTATTATTTATTCTACTGCATATAACAAGAGTGGATATAGAGGAAGTTATATAAGTTTTCCCAGGTGAGGAATAAAACTGACTTATGTTCTATCCCTGGTTCAGTTATGAAAGGAAAGTTCTGTACACTCAAGTTTTTTATATCTTGCCCTCTTTTTCTAATTAAATTTAAAATGACAGCATATTATAATTGTGAACATGATGTAATAATTAAGCTTTTGTATTTTGAGTAAGAAAGTAAGATTCACCTGTGCAAAACTATCTTAGGGTCAAAAAAAAAATAAAGCCTGGTCAAAAAGTAATTTAAAATGTAACTTCCTCATATTATCTGGTGGGCTCAGCAGTAAATAATCTTTCTGCAATGCAGGAGAGGTAGGAGATGAGAGTTCTGTCCCTGGGTGGGTAAGTTTCCCTGGAATGGCTACCCAGTCGAGTATTCTTAGGTGGAGAATCCCATGGACAGAGGAACCTGGCAGGCTACAGTCCATGAGGTCACAAAGAATTGGACACGACTTAAGCGACTGAGCACACACAAAAGTCATCTGGCACTTATATAAACTGAAGACCCACGTGAAAGTGAAATTGCTCAGTCGTGTCTGACTCTTTGCAACCACATGGACTGTAACTGACCAGGCTCCTCCATCCATGGGATTTTCCAGGCAAGAGTACTGGAGTGGGTTGCCCTTTCTTTCTCCAGGGGATCTTCCCAATCCAGGGATTGAACCTGGGTCTCCCACAATGCAGGCAGATGCTTTATTATCTGAGCTACTGGGGAAGCCATATTACTAGCCATATCTTCAAACTATCCAAAACTCTGTTTTTAATCAAAGAAGAGGACTGCTTTGAAAGTGAACAACTGGTATTAAAGTGATACATGGGTAAATAAAACACAAAAGGGCCATGGATGAGGAGAATCAAATGGAACAAGACATGGGAAGAGAAGGTGGGTGTTGAATGAGAGTTATCCATTTTATCTGTGAAACATTTACTCTGCAAGTTAAGAGGTCAGGAACCATAGCATATATAAGACCCCCTAAGATACCGTTTCTGATCTCCAAGAAGCTTGTGTAGAGTACCTACGTCTGTAGTCAGAGTTGGAGGTCCGTTATTAACCAGTGATAATATGTTAGTATGCGATATGGGTTAAGTCCCTCAGTGTCCCAAAAAGAACATGCTGCATGATGTTACTTCAGGCATGTCTGACTCTGTGCAACCCTATGGACTGTAGCCTGCCAGGTTCCTCTGTCCATGGGATTCTCCAGGCAAGAATACTGGAGTGGGTCGCCAAGCCCTTCTCCAGGGGATCTTCCAGACCCAGGGATCCAACCAGTGACTTTTATGTCTCCTGCATTGGCAGGTAGGTTCTTTACCCCTAGTGCCACCTGGGAAGCCCAGTATATGGACCCTTAACACTGTGGAATGCATGCATACTGAAATAGAGTCAGATCCCAGAAATCAGGAAAACCAGAGTCTTAGCTGGGCAGACAGCTGGGCCAACAGAGTCAGCAAGTGTCACAAAGAATGCAGCTTCTGTGGTAGAGTCATAAGGAAAATTAAGAATTTACCAACTTTTCAAGTGCCAGGCAAAAAGGGAGCTTGGTCAGGAAGAAACAATTTTTAATTAAGAAAAGTGGAAATAGCACTTAGAAAGTTATGAATTTCAATAGGGAAGTGATATACTTCAGGAAGAAAGTTTTCTGTGGCCAAGCTGTAACTGTGCTAGGCATGGCTGGCATAATAAGGAAATGAGGAGATTTGCCGTCTGCCTCTGAAAAACTGAAAAATATTTGTTTACATTGACTGGAGCATCTTACTCATCACAAAGTGAGAGTTTCATTCTCTAAAGGGTAGATATCTCTGTTCTCCTTTACGGCTGTAACCTAACACTGCTTGATTTCGTTAGCTGTCTTCAAAATTGATGAGACTGGTCACAAGTGTGGCTAAAAGAGACACGCTCAATATATCAGTTTAATTCTATCACATTAAAAAAAAAAAGTAAACAATGGGACACTGCTGTCCTCTATATAAAAAGGACAGACTACATATAACATACTGCTGCTATTTAGTCACCAAGCCGTGTTTGACTCTTCATGAGCCCATGAACTGAAGCATGCCCGGCTTCCCTGTCCCTTGCCATCCTCTGGAGTTTGCCCAAGTTCATGACCACTTGCATCAGTAATATCATCCTCCATTGTATCAGTGATGCCATCCAACCATCTCACCCTGTCGCCCTCTTCTCCTTCTGCCTTCAATCTTTCCCAGGATCAGGGTCTTTTCCAAAGAGTCAGTTGTTTGCATCAGGTGTCCAAAATACTGGAGCTCCAGCATCAGTCTTTCAAATGAGTATTCAGGGTTGATTTCCTTTAAGATTGATAGGTTTGATCTCCTTGGCAGTTCAAGGCATTCTCAAGAGTCTTCTCCAGCACCACAGTTTGAAAGCATCAGTTCTTCAGCACTCTTCCTTCTTGGTCCAGCTCTCACAATGTTCACATGACTACTGGAAAGACCATGGCCTTTACTATACAGAACTTTGCCAGCAAAATGTTGTCTATAACATATAGACTCTCACAATTGGAAAACACTTTAAGGATTGTCTAACTTATTTATTTTTCCAAATAAAAATATGAATTGAGTTGGCCCAAAATATTGCAGAGCAATTGTCCTCCAATAATTGCATTTTGTTCTATACTTCTCAGTATTGTACAATTATAATATTTGATAATTAAAAAAAAATACTGAGTTAGCCAAAAAGGTCATTTGAATTTTTCATTACATCTGCCAGAAAAACCCAAACAAACTTTTGGACCAACCCAATACTATCAATTTTGCAATGACTTGTCCATTGTGATACAAATAACACTTTCAGCAGAGTTTCTCACACAACTACATAGATATGTAAAAAAAAAAAAAAAAAAAAAAACTGACCTCTTTTTGTCCGACTGATCAAATTGTCTTCCAGAATCCTCTACCCACTCTCCCAAATTAAACTCTATATTGGGAAAAACATAAAATTGACTTGTATGGTTTAAAATTTAGTTTGAACAATTAGGTCTTTTATAGATTCCTTAAGTGTTGGTTAGACTTTCAGGTTTCTTTGATCTTCTTTCTCATATGCACATAGTACCTTGAGTTAGCATGCCCTTATGCCCACAGATTGGAATCATTCAGAAATCTGCACAGCATCCCTTCACTTCTTTGGTCTTCATTCAACTCTCATGTCCTCTTGAGCATCCCCATTGTGTCAGGAGGTGGCTTAACTTGGATGAGGGCTGAATTTACAGGGTGGCCTCCTCTGACTTGATCAGGGTCTCAGTTCAGTTCAGTTCAGTTCAGTCACTCAGTCGTGTCTGACTCTTTGCAACCCCATGGACTACAGCATGCCAGGCCTCCTGGAGTTTACTCAAACTCATGTCCATTGAGTTGGTGATGCCGTCCAGCCATCTCATCCTCTGTCATCCCCTTCTCCTCCTTCCCTCAATCTTTCCCAGCATCAGGGTCTTTTCAAATGAGTCAGCTCTTCACATCAGGTGGCCAAAGTATTGGAGTTTCAGCTTCAACATCAGTCCTTCCAACGAACACCCAGGACTGATCTCCTTTAGGATGGACTGGTTGTATCTCCTTGCAGTCCTAGGGACTCTCAAGGGTCTTCTCCAACACCACAGTTCAAAAGCATCAATTCTTCAGTCAGGGTCTAGTGGTGACTAATGACTGAGTTGACTTCATCATGACCTCACTTTCACAACAGACCTCTCTGCATCTCTGTAACATCCTCCAAGGAGCCTCTGGGCTCGGCAGTCCAGACCTGCCCTCTCTTCACTCAGTTACCATCTAAGTCCCCCCTTAGATCATAAGACTACACAGAAAGGAAAAGTGACTGAGGATGCCAGATGTCAGTCTCCTCTGTAACCACACTGTTCTTGCCCATCGACGCCACCCTCAAGCTGGCCCAAGGCAGCCTGCTGTGACACACCCCTCCTCCCAGCATCCCGAACACTATTTCAGTCAAGGGCCCTCATCTCTGCCATTTCTAAATTGCCTCTCTAACTTATTGGTCTCAGAGAGAAGACACAGGACCCATTTGTCTGATCTTTTGCCTTTCCTATCTCCTTTATCACACATTTCAAAACTCCCAAGCTTTATAAAGTAAGTTTCAGACTTTCTTTTCCTCTAATCCATCCTTCTTATTCCTTCAAACAGTAAATCTATTCCAAGGTCCAACCCTTATTGATGGGAGGGATAAAATCTCTAAAGAAGAAACAACTTCATCTAAGATTTCTGGCTTTGACTCTTGAAATCCTTTAGTAAGATATTTAGCATTTACCTACTGCAAAATTCTACTTAGAATAGTAATTCTTTCTCTTTATATTTCTTTTATAACAATCCTAATCTCCTGAGCAGACTGCTAGAGAGACGGATGTCCTAGGTCACTAGAAAAAAAAAAAATGGAACAATATTAAAAAAAATAAGATGCACAATCCCTGGGGTATACTGAGAAAATAAATGAATACATGAATTTAAACTGAAAATTGGTACATGTCAGGGATTACAATGATAACCTCTGCTCTAATTGAAATGCTAGCAAAAAAAAAAAAAAAAAAAAGAAATGCTAGCAAAAGTATGACAGATCAATTGTTTCATACAAGAAGAATCAATCTTTATTAGAAATTTTGTGTCCATGGAAAAAATCATGACCACCACTTCTCAATTATGTCCATCTTGAACTTCTCTAGAAAAGCTATTGGGTGGAAAAAAAAGATACATGATAACCTGAAAATACCATTGGGGGGCGGGGGCACAATTGAGAAGGGAAGAGGCGAAATAAAGATAAAAAGGTAAAATATGAGATGAAGAGAAAACTGGGTCAATATTAACAAGTGAAAATGAGTAGAAAGGCGTGAATGATTTTTAAGGAGCCTGAGAAAATTGAACACTCTAGGGTAGATATATAAAGGAATTGGAAAAACTCCTGGGAACAACAACAACAAAAAAAAACAAGCTAGAGATTATTTTCCTTTAAAGTAATAACACAAGCCACACAAGAAGTTGAAATTTAGAAACTCTATTTTTTGTAGAGAGCTTCTGTATATGTATTTCTTAAGGGGAATCAATGGTCACCCAGTTAGGGAATTATGCAAATCTATCAAAGAACTAAATTACTTTTATTACTCTGTGATTTGAAACAGAGCACATGTGGCTTATCTAACAAACTTAGTATATAGAACATATTCTTTGGAGTATAGTATCATTGAAAGGCAAATGGCATTTGTAATGCAGAGGAGAGAAATTTAATGCTACTGTATTACCTTTTGAGATACAGGACGTTTCTACTGTGATATTCTTCACCTTGTTTGGAAACCAATTAGCAGAGCTTCTCACTATCTGAACTATCTATTATCACTCATTTTTGGTATGTCTAAGATTTTAATTTGGTTACCTCTTTCTTTTCTTCCTGATCTTTTTCTTTCTGATAAATATTCACTCACGTTTTTCTAAAGCCCAGGGAAAGAGGATATTTTAGCTTTGGAGGTATGACTGAATATGTAATCTCATAAAATATTTTATGACCATACAGTTACTAAAAAACATTCATATAGCAACTGCTATTTGCCAAGGCCTATTCTAATCTGTGGGGCTTCTCGGGTGGCGCCAGTGGTAAAGAGCCTGCCTGCAAATGTAGGAAACATAAGAGATGCAGGTTCGATCTCTGGGTGGGGAAGATCCCCTAAAGGAGGGCACGGCAACCCACTCCAGTATTCTTGCCTGGACAATCCCATGGACAGAGGAGCCTGGCGGGCTACAGTCCAGGGTGTCACAAAGAGTCTGCAAGACTGAAGAGATTTACCATGCTCACATGCATTCTTATCTGTGGTTTATATAACTGGAATAAAACAAATGGCTCCTGCCATCATGTGGTGCATGTAAAGCTACTAATTGAATACCAAGTGACTCTGAGTCAGACATACACCAGTTTTGCACTTGAGTAAGCACTCCGGCCTGGAAAATAAACACCTAGCATCTTATCTCTGCCTAAGGTTTCCTGGTGGCTCAGATAGTAAAGAATCTGCCTGCAATGCAGGAGAGCCAGGTTCAATCCCTGGGTTGGAAAGATCCCCTGGAACAGGGAGTGGCTACCCACTCCACATTACCTGAAAAATTCCATAGACAGAGGAGCCTGGCAGGCTACAGTCCATGGGGTCAAAGTGAGTTGGACATGACTGAGTGTCTAAAACTTTGATCTGAGAAGAATCTGACTCAAGATTTTATCAGTCATTTCTTAGGTTAGATCTCAGTACTAACACATTTTCAAGTTTTTAATTTTAAAATCTCTCCTTTTGCCCACAGCCTTCTATGATTTGATTTTTTTAAATCACTTACTTATCGATGCTTTTCTTTCAAAAAGCACATTCTTGGATAACTCAGGAGGGGAAAAGGGAGTGGTTATTTCTAGGTGGCTAATTTTGTGTAGAATGGGAATAGAACCTAAAAGTGAGACCTGAAAGATGTCAATAACCAAGTCAGGGCAGGCTAGACATAGAAACAGAGATCCTTTCTCCATTTGTTTCTTATTTCTGCTTGTCTTTGCTTGTTTGTTTGTTTCCATTTGAGAGACAGCTCTTTCTCTCCTAATGCCAGTAGGCTAAGTCCATAGTGACCAATGAAGATTACATACCAACAACAGCTAGGTTTAGTAACACGCAGGGGAAAAATACTTTCTTCCTGCATGCCAAGTTGCTTCAGTCATGTCTGACTATTTGCAGGCTCCTCTGTGGATTGTCATTTCATCCTCTAGGGGATCTTCCCCACCCAGGAATTGAACTCCACCCCCTTATGTCTCCTATGTCGGCAGGCAGATTATTTACCACTAGTGCCACCTGGGAAGCCTGTCCAGGTATCAATGTCCAGGTAACAATACCAAAAAAAATTTCATTGGCTCTGCTTGAGTCACATGCCTACTCTTTGGACCAATCACTGTTGCCAGGCAGATGGAGTGATGTAATTGGCTAGACTTAGGTTATGTATGTGCTTGCTTCTGTGGCAGATGGTTCAGAGTCAATTAAGAGAAGGGTCAGGGGAGAGAAAAGATTACCAAAATGATTAACTCAAACCATTCCAGCAAAATAACTAATTTCTATCAATCTCATTCTCAAACTGGTCTCTCATTCATGGAATTCCTGCTCTAGACTCCTCACTTTTCCCAGAAGAAATTCTTTGCTTACCCATAATTTATGCTATTTTATCATTTTTCTCTTCCACATTTTGCTTTATTCCCAATCCTAGATGACACAGAAATACACTTCTTTGGTCCTAAATTATCAACGGCAGTGTTTGATCTTCAGTTCTTTTTAAGGTAGATGCTGGCCAAATTCTGAGAGTCACATCCCCCATACCCACCACCCACCTCTTCAGTGAGAGAAACTAACTTAATAAAAACAGTTATTGAAGGTGGCAGGGCCTTTACGTGAAATAGGTGTATGAGTTTCATCATGATTTCAGGCCTCTTTCCCATAGCTCAGTTGGTAAAGAATCCACCTGCAATGCAGGAGACCAGGTTCAATTCCTCGGTTGGGAAGATTCCCTGGAGAAACAATAGGCTACCCACTCCAGGATTCTTGGGCTCCCCTTGTGGCTCAGCTAGTGAAGAACCTGCCTGCAATGCGGGAGGCCTGGGTTCAATCCCTGGGATGGGAGGATGCCCTGGAGAGGGGAAAGGCTACCTACTCCAGTATCCTGGCCTGGAAAATTCCATGGACTGTATGTTTAGTCCATGGGGTTGCAAACAGTCCGACATGACTGAGTAACTTTCACTTTCACTCCTATTCTGATCAGCTATACTTTTCTTCCTAACTTAGATCCAACAGGCATTTTCTTGAAATTAGTGTGAGAGTGCAATTTCTTAACCACTTAGGGGCTTCTTCTTAATTTCCTCTCAATGATTAGTTTTGGGGAAATTGAAATGTTTTGAATAAACCAAGAATTGAAGGAAGACTATAATTTTATTGGCCTCTTCTGCCACATTCTTATGCAAATGACTATGCCATAATACATCTATTAGAGCGCAGTTAGGTGATCAGTAAGTTCACATTCATTTATTAAAATTAAATGACTAGGATGTATTAGGAAACAGTGTTGTCAACCGCCAATATTTTCCTCCCTGGGTCCTAAATTTATCACCTTTTAGGCTGAATTGGCTGCTTCCTTTTGGATTCTTCTCAAAGCTCTCTTGACATGTAGACATTTCATTTGCATACAAAAAGGCACACAGCATGGCTGGATAAACCAACCATCTGGCCCAGGCAATTTATCTGGATTATTACTGAACTGTACAAAACTATGTAAATATGTATTCCTAAAATTCCAACTGCTCACTTTTCCATCTGCCTTATTGAAATTCCCTTCAGTAACCCTGAAAAAACAAGATCATTTATTTCTCCAACCCCAGATACACAGACACACAGATACACACACAAGGCTTCCTTTTTACTGACTTGCTTGTGAAAGTCAAATCATAAAGCCAGACCAGTTGGTCCACTGCCAGTGTTTGCTGTTCAGGCTCTGACAGGCTTCACAACTGATTAACATGCCTTTTACTAGTCTCCAGTTCAATCCCCATCTCATTATTCCATTTTTCTTTATGCCTATCCTGAAACATATGCATTCTCTTCTACTCCTGGATTTCTCATTCTTGAAGGTGATCCATTTTAGAAGTTCAAGGCTAAGGATACCAATGAAGTTGTATAATTGCACCTGTATATTATTTTTAACATTATATATAAAGTGGTGTAAAACTCATTATACGATGTGAGTTTTTCAAAACTAAACTAGTGTTGTATTTCTAAAGTTATAAATGGAAGGACCTCATTCATTATTATTAAGCAGGATTGAATCCAAGAGGTCCCAAATGATAACATTCATTACATAAACTACACTATGATCTTATGGTAAATCCCCCAAATTATATAATATAGCATGTTAAGAGCATGGAAGAGCAAGGTCTCTGCAGCCTGACTGTTCAAATCCTGGCTCTTCTATTCACAGCAGTGAATTCTGAGCAATTTACTTACTCTCGCTGTAACTCTCTTCATTCATCTATAAAAATTTTTATCTCATGGAATTTGACAAAGCATTTAAACAGTTAACATTTGTCGAGACCTTATAAACTACTATGTTTCTTATGTAAAACAAATATCCTCTAACTCCCCGACCCTTGCAAAAGTCCACCTGCTTGAACCTATTCTATAGATATATGACTCTACTCCATTTTTTTTAATTGGAGTATAATTCATTTATGATGTTGTATTAGTTTCTGTTGTACAATGAAGTGAACTGGCTATGTATACATAAACCCCCTCCCTCTTAGACCCTGCCATCCCACTCCTCTAGGTCATCACAGAGCACTGAGCTAAGCTCCCTGTGCTATTCAGCAGGCTTCTGCTGGCTGTCTGTTTTACACATAATAGTTACATATGTCAATAATGCAAAAAGATACATGTACCCCAATGTTCATTGCAGCACATTTTACAATAGTCAGAATAAGGAAGCAACCTAAATGTTCACCAACAGAGGAATGGATAAAGAAGATGTAGCACACATGTACAAAGGTATATTAGCCATAAAAAGTAATAAAATTGGGTCATTTGCAGAGATGTGGATGGACCTAGAGACTGTCATGCAGAGCGAAGTAAGTCAGAAAGAGAAAAGCAAAAGTTGTTTATTAACTATATGGGAAATCTACAGAACTGGTACAGATGGACCTATTTGCAAGGCAGGGATAGACAGACAGAGAGAACGGACATGTAGACATGAGGTGGGCGGGGGGGGGGGGGGGTAAGGAGAGGGTGGGACGAATTGGGAGATTAGGACTGACATATATACTCTATGCCACTCCTATTCTCTCTTCACAAGTGAAGGCCCTGAAGTTAATCCCCCTCTTCCATTCACTGATGCAACTGGTTTTACAAGCAGACCTGTATTTGAACAGCTTGCCTTATGAACTCTGTTATTTCCATAGAAGAATACATTGGAGTTTGGGATAAAAGGTTTATCCAATAATAATAAGCAACCATTGAACTACTAGGGCACTCAGTATTCAGGCTGCATTCTCTCCAAGACACAACTATCAACATGTCACCTCCATTTCCTCAACTCCCAGCTCCCTCCACTCCTCTACTCACTGTTAAGTACAAATTGGCACTTGCCACGGGCACTCGCCATCTATCTCTACAAGGATTAAATCATGTGTTGCTACAGTGGTTGACCTTCAACACCTGAAAGGAGTTCAGGGTGGAAAGCAGAAATGAGGCACTCTGTGCGCTAGGAAAAACTGGAAGGACAGGTCTTCAGATAGTTATTTTCAGGAGCTGACTTTATGAGCCCAATTCTTGTATCTCTGCATATCTAGAAAAACACAGAAATCCTTCATGGTGACATCTCCTCCTCACGACTAGCATAGTGAAGTGAAGTGAAGTCACTCAGTCGTGTCTGACTCTTTGTGACCCTGTGGACTGTAGCCTACAGGCTCCTCTGTCCATGGGATTCTCCAGATAAGAATACTGGAGTGGGTTGCCATTTCCTTCTCCAGGGGATCTTCCCAAGCCAGGGATCGAACCCAGGTCTCCCACATTGCAGGTAGATGCTTTACCCTCTGAAACACCAGGAAAGCCTAGCATAAACCTTCTGCAAAAAAAAAAAAAAAAGCTTGATTGCATGTACCCTCCCTTCACCACCTATATACTGACCTTTCCCCCATCTCTTTGGAACAGTTTTTCAGATCTTTCTGAAATGCTAACTCCCGGGCTTCAGTCCTCATCTTGACCCCTAATAAAACTTAACTCGCAACTTGTTCTCTATGTTCTAACACAGTAAATGTATGCTGAATTGTCCCATTCACTCTCAAGTTTCAACCATAGCCCATCTCTTCCCCAGATGCCATCAACAGAATCCTAACCATTTTCTCTGTGCCTCTAGTCTGACCCCTTTCAAATCTCCAAGGTTATCTACTCAAGTTCCCATGACTCTCCACAATCCACAGAGTGAGGTCTGGCTTCTGGAGTAGTCCATGTTGCCTTCCACATTCCAGCACCTTTCCACCCGCATCCCCCCAGTCCAGCTCCACAACATTCCTTGCCTTGCCTATGATGCTCTAAATAACTCTGCTTAATTTTGTAAATAACACAATTTTCTTGTTTTTTCCCCAAAGTTTTGAGTTTTTAATGCAACTGAGAAACATTTCATAAAATTTTTAACTTCATATGCCTTAACACATCTGTGAGGTAACTAGACTGAAGGCCCCAACCTTCTACAGTTAATTCCAATTCTTATTCCTTAACGTATGTCATTTATTTACCCTTGCCTTTAGTTTTATTATGTATTAAAATGGTTTTGTTTTCAAAACTTATGCTTGCATGTCATCTTCTCTGCCTGCAAAAACTTTCTTAGAATTGACTTTCATCCTTTAAGATGCAATTTTAAGTAAATTTAAATTTAAGTAAAACACATGTGGGTGCCTCCAGCCTGTTCCCCCAAGCCTAGGTTACCATAGCATCCATTTTATGTACGCCATGGTATATGAACTGTATTTTATCTTCTTACTTGAGATGTCTTTGATGGCAGAAACAATCTATATATACATATCCTCAGTCCCTTCCGAGCATTTGTCCTTTAAAAGGCACTTCATGATATTTATTGAATGGATGAATAAATGAAACAATGAATGAATAGTTGCATAGCAGTAGCAAAACTCTCAAAAAACTGACCCTTGAAATATGCTCAGTAACCTCTCTCATGAAATTCTAAAACCTCATTCAGCCCAAAGACACAAAGCTAGTTATGCTGTCCTCGTGTTTCTTTCATACAGAGACAATGAATCATGCCGAATTACAGCTCTTAAGACCTTACAGCAAATGCAAAATGTCCTGTAGGACATTCATCTTTCATACTGCATTATATTTTTAAATGATAATTATTGTCATAAATGTTCTTACCCACATTTCAGCTAGTTAAAAATTTTTGCCTGCCTCAGTAAAATGAAAGATGCCAGATTGTTTACAGATGAATTAATCATGACATTATCCCTGGAACTTTTAAATTACATCAATTACATTGCATTTAGCATCACAAATAACCTGCATATTAAATGAATGGAATCTTTTCTCCTATTAATAAAGATTAAATCATTAACTACCACTGCTTGAATAGCAATGTGTCTGCAGTCAATAGCTCCCAGGACAGATAAGAAATCTTACTCTGTCACAAAATATATGTCATCCTTTCATGGGCATCGTCAATCTTTATGGAATTCGGGAACATTCGTTTTCTTTAAGAGTTCATCTATGAATTGATTATAACATTTAGTTGTGGTAGATGGCCTAATGCTGAGAGCTCAAGAGAGCAATGTGAAATAATTCCACAGTAAAAAGTGCAATGCTTATGCATCTTTGTAAAGCGTAAGACAAATCTGGCTTTCAGTTTCTAATTTAATTTCTCAGACACTTAAAACATCAGAATTTAGTTCATCAATGTCTTTCAAGCAATTGTTTGCTTAACATCTAGATCAAGTCAGGCGGAGACATAAAGACATTTTTTCTAGTGTCTTTTGTGACTTATGCACACATATAAAATCGTGATAAAAGTAATTAAGTGAAAACAAATACACTAGTCTCAGAATGTTTGCAGTTGTTTTAAATTCATTTTGCTAATTTATTTGTTATGCTTAATATAAAAATGTTATAAACCAAATGTTATAAAATATGTTTCCTTTATCTGTGATCTGCCAATAATACTAGACAACAAAATATACAGTGAAAATACAGCCAAAAAATCTGTCACCATATCTTTCCTTAAATGTTAACTTTTTTTGATGTGTAATGAAAAACCTACAAGTTGTAACTTTAGGCCCTTGGCAGCTACTTCTGCCCACCATGAACTTTACTTTTCCCCTTCAGCTTCAGTTTGTACAATCTCGGTGGACTTCTCAGCATTGCAGGAAATAGGTGCCCCTATGTTGAGTGTACAGATACCTACCATTGTTATAATCTTCTTGGATTGATCCCTTGATCATTAAGTGGTGTCCTTCCTTGTCTCTTGCAATTGTCTTTATTTTGAAGTTTATCTTGTCTGATATGAGTATTGCTACTCCAGGTTTCTTTTGATTCCCTTTTCATGGGAGCAACCTAAATGTCCATCAACAGAGGGATGAATAAAGAAGATGTGCCATATATATAAAATGGCATACAATGGAATATTACCCAGCCATAAAAAGGAACAAAACTGGGTCATTTGTAGAGACATAGATAGACCTAGAGGGTGTCATACAGATGAGTAAGTCGGAAAGAGGAAAAAAAATATTGTATATTAACACATGTATGTGGAATCTAGAAAAATTGCATAGATTATCTTATTTACAAAGCAGAAATAGAGAAACAGACATAGAGAACAAATCTATGGATACCAATGGGAAAAGGGGTGGGGTGGGATAGGAGGAATTGGAAGATTGGGATTGGCAAAAGGTGGGGTAGGAGAAATTGGGAGGTTGAGATGGACACGTATACACTATTGATTATACGTGCAAAGTAAACAACTGATGAGAACATACTGTATAGCCTGGGGAACTCTACTTAATGCACAGTGGTGTCTTAAATGGGAAGGAAATCCAAAACAGAGGGGATATATGTATAAACGTATAACATCCTTTTTGGAATATAGGGATCCCTGGATCAAGAAGATCCTCTGGAGAAAGAAATGGCAACCCACTCCAGTGTTAATTGTATATTAACACATCTATGTGTTAATATAGATATATATTCCAATAAAAATGAATAAATAAATAAGGAAAAAGGAGTTCTAGAACTATTGGCAGCCAACAACACCATAGCATCATAATCAAGTCTCTGGCAAAAGGGGAGCAAACATTAATTTGTCCCCACCCAAGCGTCCATCCTTGGTCAGCATCAAAGAATGATTTGGGTGGACTTGGCATACTACAGTACCTTAATATGCTCTTTTCATTCAGATGGGCTTTTTCTGAGATTTTTAAGAAAGTCGGCTGTAAGCAATCAAGGAACTAAATCTACTATCAGTGAGCAGAAAGTCCCTGCTATAATAAGATGATCACAGGTGCCCGTTGGCTCAAGCAATATGTGCCTGTCGTCCTTTTATAATTACTAATAACATCCACTTTGGGTCAAAGATGGGCAATATTAGATGGTGTCAGATGATCATTCCAACTGTGCTGCTGTTGTTTAGTCGCTAAGTCGTGTCCAACTCTGTGACTCCATCAACTGTGGCCCTACAGGCTCCTCTGTCCGTGGGATTTCCCAGGCAAGAACACTGGAGTGGGTTGCTGTATCTTTCTCCAGAGGATCTTCCTGATCCAGGGATTGAACCCAAGTCTCCTACATGGACAGGTGGATTTTTTTTTTTTAAACAGTGAGGCACCAGGGAAGCCCCATTCCAGCTATCCAAATATAGTCCTAGCTAGATAGCAACAACAGCCACTGAAATATCCATGGGAAGAGGCACGAGCCTAGTTCAGGCTTGAAACCAAGGTCTCCTCAAGGTTACCCTTAACAGTGTTACCTAGGGCGATAAGAACAGTAGCAGAAATATGAGGAACTTACAACCCATTTGCAGATCACCCTAGTGGCTCCTGAAGACAATCTTCCGAGAGCCCTGATGCAGGAATGCCAGGCTGGCTATGAGAGGCTGAATGACAGGGAGAGACGTTGCCAACTCACTTATCCACAGGAGAGGACTCAGGGACTAGAGACTACTTTACATACTATATAGGTCTCTACTGGTATCTGAGATGGGGAGAGCCTTTCTAAGGTTTACCCTCATGAATATTTTGGATTCTGAGCCATGTGAATATAGGACCTACTCAAAAACTACATTCAAATGATATTAAAACTGTACAGTGAAACTCTGGGCTTCCCCAGTGGCTGAGCAGTAAAGAGTCTGTCCGTGATGCAGAAGACCCAGGTTCGATCCCTGGGTTGGGAAGCTCCCCTGGAGAAGGAAATGGCAACCCACTCCAGTATTCTTGCCTAGAGAATCCCATGGACAGAGGAATCTGGCAGGCTACAGTCATTAGGGTTGCAAAGAATCAGACATGCCTGAAGCAAATGAGCACACCCACATATACAGTGAAACTCTACATGCTATGAAGAGGAAAACAGTTAGCTATGTAATTTACTGTTCAGTTGTTAAGCTGTGTCCGACTTTGTGATCCCATGGACTGCAGCATGTCACATAATATAGTGTATTTATATTCCAAATAAGTAAAACTTTGTAAATACTATGAAATGACATAAAAAATAGCTATGTCACAATGTGAAGTGAATAAGATAAACCACATATGTATGTGTGTAATACAATTATAACTATATTTTTTAATGTATGTATGAAAACTGGTGGATCATGAGTAGAAATGTAAATAATTACTGTCTCAGTGAAATCACAGGTAGAATTTTCCTAAGTTCTGCATTTCTGCATTTTTCTAATGTTCTTTAATAATGACATATAGTTTCCATTATGTAAATTCCTCAAAACAATACTTAAATTCCACTTTGTCTTCCACATTTACTAAACAAAATTCAAAGAGACAGTAGCCAGATTTCTGTCAAGGTTCTCTCTTCTTTAAATTGTAAATAAAAATTTTAAGTAAATCAAAATGCATTTTAAAAGGTATTCATTTAAAAATATCTTTCTTGAGGATTGTGTGTTTTCCTTACAGAGTCCTTTGCAGAGTTTCTGCTTATAATGGGCATTAAGTAAGCATATATCTTGTTTTTTGTTTTTTTTTTTTGAATGAACGGACTTCACGGAAAATAAAGAAGCCATCCAGAGAATTCCATATGTCCCCCATCATAAAATCTACAAGACGTTTAACCACATGCATTTTTTTCTTTGTGTGTGAATATGTGTGTGTGTCCCTCTTCTCACTCAAAGTGGTCACTCCATACAGGAAATTCCATCACTTTCAACCTCCTGTGGCAACTCACTCCATCAACTATACCTTTCTCTCATTTGTACTCACTGCTTCTTTGACTCCTGGATCTTTCTGTTTAAATTTCTTTATTTATGGTTCTCTCATTGTAACCAAATAAATGAACAAAACCCATCCCTGAAATTCTAAATCCCCCTTCAGCTGCCAGTCAATGTTCATTTGGGTTCCTGTAAACTCGGAGGCTGTGCCTGAAACAAATACAGAAAGTTGATCTGAAGAGTGATTTCAGGAAGCCTCAACGAGAGAACAAGAAGGAAAAATGTGCAACACGGTGGACACTTTAGAAATAAAGGGAACACCTTTCAGAACTGTGTGTCTGAGGAACGGCATGTTGGAACATTCAACTAGCTCCTGTATCCCTGAGGTCAGGAACTCTCCTGGGGGTGGGGGGTTGTGGGGGGGATCTCCTCTGATTGCAGAGCCTTGAGTGTTCACTTAGCAGCAGGTGGGTCCCTGGCATCATGGAAGGAAGCATGGGATAGAAAGCAGAATGACCCATAGCATGCCCCTGTGGGGACACTCTGCTATTGGTTTCTCAGTCAGCTTCAATGTGGGCTCAAGTCAATCCACTTTACTGGTGTGCCTCTGACCACTGCCCATTGCCGACTCATCGGACACAAATGGAGTGACCTCAGTTTGAGAGCACCAAAGCTCCAAGTTTAGTCAAGGGTCACCCTCAGTGTTGAGAAGGAGTGGGGAGCAATGGTTTAGGAAATATGGTGGCCAAGTGTTCATGTTCCTCCATCTTTCAGTACTATTTAGCTCAGTTGTCCACATTTTCCTCATCAAAACAGCATCTTCCCTGTTTTTTTTCTTTCCATTACTCACAGTTTTCCCATCTCCTTTTGAAATTTCATTGCTGTTTTCTCTGTATTCTTTGTAGATTCCTCTTCCTCAAAACATTGTAGCCTCTTATGTTTCAGTCCTGGGGGCCCAGCCTCTCATTTTCCTTTTTTCTTTTTTTTTTTTTTTCATTTTCCTTTTTTCTAAGCCTAATGCTGCTTGTTGCTCTCTAGTTTCGTCTTTTTACAGTTACTTGCTGAACATCTGCCTGTTTCACAAGCCTGCAATTCCCAAAGGACCACTTCTTTCTTAATCCCACAATAAGGCAAAACAAGAACTATGATTAATCAGGAGGTGATGGTTTTGATTCTCTTTCTCTATGGACCTGCCCATGTGCCTCATGTGCAGTTGCCTGTGCTCAGAGGAGAAAGCACCCACAGGGAAAATAAGGCAGGCCTGTGATTCCTCAGTGGTGTATACATCTTCATTCTTGCAAAGCACCAAAAACCACCTGATGTCCAACTCCAGAATCTTCAAACACCACCTTTAGCAATTAGTGATTAGCAATAAAATACCATAATTGGCTATATGTTTGCTTACATCAAAGGTGGAACAATTCTGTCTTTAAAAAGAATGAAAATTTCAATGTACTAAAAGTACTATAAAATGGTTTCTGAGAAAAACTTTCTCATATTTGTCTTTTAGACATCACAAGCAGGGAAAGTAAGTTCAGCTATGCCTGGGGAATGCTGGAGAAGCAAAATTGCTAGCCAGTTAGGAAATAATCAGTTCCCTTCAAAGGAAAACAAGTCTTTCGACACCTCCCTGTGTTGTGATAAATTGTTTGCCTTGGTTATGCTCATGAGGTAAAAAAATTAATTAGATCCAATGTGCACATATCATGAGTGAGTGCACTAAGGCACTATTCTATTTTCTCCTGAACCTATGTAATATTTTGATGAGTAGGAAGACATGTAAAGACATCAATTTTAAGTTTTTATTGAGGGAGTTTTGTCTATAATTAATTTAGGTTATATTTAATTAAATATGTAAAGCAATGAATTTGAAGCCACCAATGGACTATTTGTGTGTATGAAAGCAGAGTCTAGAAATAGCTAAGCCAACATTAATATTGTTGTCATGATTTATTAATTTAATGTTCTAATGATTCATTAAAACTCTTCTAACCAGCCTCTGTCATCAATCAACAAATATTTACAAAACAGCTATTAGGTATGTTCATGCTCCCACTCTGCTATAAAATAATACAGGAAAGCAAAGACAACAAGACCCAATTAATTTCAGAGAGAAAACTAATAAAAATTTTTAATTATTTAGCTTGGGTATAGACAAACTGTGGTCTTAGAAAAGCAAACAAACTGCTTTAGAGTTTACTTCAGGTACTTCCAAGACATTCACAAACAAAACTGCTAATTAATGCAGCTGCCATACAACGAATAAGAGGGATTGGAGAGAGGGGGAAAAACAGAATAAATATGTTTTTCAATCCTTAAGAAAATCTCAGTTTCTGAAGAAATCTATTGTTTTGCCTCCTCTTTTGCTCTAACTGAAATGATGACTTCTTCCTAGTCTCATTTTTTGACTAGAGACAAAATTCAAACAGACCTTTGTCTCAAATGACATGATATAAGCATTTTAAGACATGATATAAGCATTTTAAGACATGAAAAGACTCAGGCCTGTGATGAATGTTTCTCCCTACAATGTGACTGTTATACCGATTTCTTTCCCAAAAGTCTTTCTTTAATTGACTATCCCAACAACAATATTTATTTTATTCATAAATAGCATATATTCTTATATTCAAAACCAAAGATTATGGCATAATTGTATAGTATATTGGGTAAAAACAATAGTTAATTTAACCTCTATTGTATCCATGTAAAAGTGCTATAATAAAAATGCTCTCCAAACGAGTATAGACTTTAATGATTTAAAGATCTTATATTTACCTAGAATATTACATCTCTTTAATAATTATTATATAAAACATTCTAAACCATGAAACTATATTTTATATTTTAAACAATATAAAGACAAAATCACCAACTAACTTAAAAAGCAAAACTTTGAATAGGAACCCTTTTGTGCCAGTGCCAAAAATTCCTGGTGATACTTCTTCCACTTGAGAATAAATGAAATTGGTAGAACTGTTACTAGGGATGCACAGTAAGACAAGGCTCGATTATAGAAAACAGGGAGAAAAAACCCACAAAGCATGAGAATGTCCTTAGTATCTTGATCCTGCATCAGCTTGTAAGAGCATTTGCCTTTGGGTGCCCCAAATGAGAAAAGAAAAGCTATAACAGTATATCATCATTATTATGTGATGGTCTTTTGCTGTGTGGATTTGGCTAAGCTATAGTCTACAGTTTTCAAATACTAATCAAATCAAATACTAATCCAGGTGTTGCTATGAAAGTAATTTGAAGATGTGATTAAAATTCATAACCAATTGACTCTAAGTAAGGGAGATTATTATCTCTTACCTGTTTATGATGTATAAAAGCCAAACATGAGCTATTATCTTAGATAATCTGGGTGGACCTGATTCAATCAGGTGAAAGGCCTCTAGAATCACTGCCAAGACTTCCCTAATACAGAACAAATTTCACCTGTGAATAATATTTCCATTCATGCCCAAGAATTCTAGCCTTGTCTATGGATTTTGAATTTGCTTAGCCAACCCCCACAAATGTTCAAAGCAATTTCTCTCAACGAAACTTCTAATACGTATCTCCTGCTGGTACTGCTTCTCTGTTGAACCTCTGAAAACTCTCCACTATCCTGCCTGTAGAGGAGAAGGCCAGGCATCTGGGGAAAGACAGCAGTGAACAGGTGGTTTCCAGGGAGACAAGCCACATTCTGCCTCTCAACATGGAGCTTCAAGCTTAGCTTGAACCTCTGAAACTCTTCAAGGAGAAAGAACACTCAGAGAATACTGAAAAAATAGGCTGGGTAATGTATAATCATTTTTCAATGTTATGTTGAGTCAGAAAAAAGGGAACTTTGAAAAATGTTTCTGACTGATGTCTCTATAGAGTTCTGGGCCTCTTGCTCACTCGTTTATAAAAACTAACCTATTCATTTACTGGGGCCTGGCAAGGAGAAAGGCAATTCTCCTGAACTTAGGTCAATAAATCCTTGAAAATCTTTCCATTTTATAAAACGTAGGTGACCTCACATATTAAAAATGAATTTACTTTCTACATGGGTTATTTGTATTTCATCATTAAATTCCTTTGAATAAGCTACTTCTCAATTGCAATCTTCACCTATACTTAAATTGATTTCTCACACACATACATATATATCTATACCTATGAGAATATACATATGGTTATGCAATTTGGCAAATATGTGTATTTGAGAAATTACACTGGGGTTAAAGATTGTGTTCTCCATCATGATTATGTGCTCTATCATAAAACCTATGACCGAAGTATGGATAATAAACTGATTTATACGTATGAAAATATTTGAAATTTCATTGCACCTGTCTTATAATATCCCTTTCTCGGGACTAATGATATAAAAATTCAGGATTAAAGATCAAAGCTCATAAATCATAAACAAAATGATGCCTGTTTTTCTTCTTATAAATCATTTCTCCAAAACCACAAGTATAACAGAGCACTAGATCAATCCATCATGCCTGAAGTTAAATACAATGTTAGTTTCCAAGGATATGCACAGTTTTAGAACTCTGCAGAAGTTAATTAATTTTCTTCCCAGATATTTGAGAATACAACCAACAACAGGGTAATCAGCGAAAGGAATTTACTAGAACATCTTGATTTTTATTTTAATGAGGAGGAAATGGAAAGCAGAGAGGTAGGCCACTGACCTGTGAAATACAAGCAGACTCCCAACCTGGGAATTGTGTTGTTGTGAGTCTTATAACATAACAAAGTTTGTTACTAAGCAACTATTTCCCATGGTCTGAAGTCCTTGGACTATATTTAACTTGAGCATATTTTAAGGGCAGAGTAAATGATTTATGCCTGAGTTTGGGTCTGGAAAATAAAAATCTCAAAGTTTAGGAAGTAGAAAGAGGAGGGAGGTGAGAAGAAAAAGAGAGAAGAGACAGAGAACGCAAGATGGAGAAGAAATTCAGTGCTGATTCCTAAAAACTGGCCTAACTCTAATAATAAAACATTTCAAAACTCCCTTTATTTCTGTTCCCTGCCTCTTCTTTGACCCCCTTATTCAGTCAACTGAGTGACATGTGTGTTCTCAATAACACTGTCTTCCAGCCACTACCAAGTGTAGTTTCCTAAACCATACAGGTCACACAACTCTAAAACATAAGGACTGAGGTGCCCTAGACGAGAGGGATGGGGATGGGGAGGCTCAAAAGAGAGGGATATATGTTAAATATTACATTTCACTCAAGAGGGAGAGATATATGTATACCTATAGCTGATTCAGTTCATTGTATAGCAGAATGAACACAGCTTTGTAAAGCAATTACAGTCCAATAAAAAAATAAATAAAAAATCAAATGCCTGTTAACATCGTAAAATCTGTGACTTACAAAAAGTATTGCAATTTTAAGAAAAGTGTAGAGACAGAGGAAGATACCTATGCATTAATAGTTGGCACAGTCTACAAGCCATTTGTATCTTTATTACTTTATTTTGCTTATTTAACAAACATTTAAGTGCTTCTGCCCTTGAAAGACTCTGTGTGGTATCAGTTTTACCAACATTTCCCTTCTCCTTTCAGTGTCTCATTTCTACTGCAGAACCCTATAGACTCGAAAGATCTCTGAGTCTCGTATTTGCTTTTTCCCTTGTTTCCACAGTGGTGGAGTTTTAGTGGAAGCAGCGGCTCCTTGCACTAGATGACAAGCAGGAATTTGTAGGAGGGGTCGGGAGGAACCTCACCTGTTACTTTCCATTAATAGGTGTTCCTGGCAAGCTAACTAGGTCAGAAGACTTACATAAAAATTTAATTAACTGGCTAATCAGGTGAACAAAGATCAAGCTGGATATTTTAAGACCTTGAAAGAAAAGCAAATTAATTACTGCAGAGAGCTCTCTATCAAAGAGTTGCTAATTCATATAACCAAATTGAGTTCATGGGGCCCCAATATTTTTGCCCCATAAGAGACAGAGACTCCTGCCCTCACCATGAGTCATGGCTTTAGATGAGAATTTTTTATGAAACCAAGTGCATTTATCAACTTATGATGACTTTATCACTTTTATTAATCAAACACATCTACAACTGCTAATCAGAATTTCTGATATACTCTTTGCAATCAGGAGCCTATGCAGCCCAAATTACAAGAAATTACCTTAGTCCCTGATACACGTTCTTCTCACCAAAAACAACTGCTCTGATTGTAATAGTCTAATATTAGAAAATGTATATTTATTCCAAAAGTTCAAATTCCACTCAATTTTGAGAAATTATTTGGGGAGACTGACAGTCCTACTTTACAATAAATTATTATTTTATTTTAAGCACTAAACTCATAAATTCATATCAAAATATTTTTTCAGCTAAGAGGAGAAAGAATAAATGAAAAATATGAAAGAAAAACAGATGTGGTTTTGCAAATTTTCTCCCAGGCTTCCTAATTATGTGTTATTCCCTCATAAATTCAAGTGTGGCAAAAACTGCCTCATCAGTTGCCTGATTGGAAGGACTAATTTAGCCTGAAAGGAATTCAGAAAAGAAGGGATGACCTTGCACATTATGATATGTACATATATATTTTCTTTGAAGAATTTTCAATTACATGTTCAATTCTAGATAAAATGTTATATTTTATGTTATCCAATCATATTTATTCACAGAAATTATTTGTGATGAGCAAATTTTATATAAACTTTCAAAATGTAATAGTGTATTATGAAAAATGTTTAACCACATGATAATAAGTAGCTTCATGAATTAGCATGTTTTCATTCTACAGATCACTTTGAGTATCTACTGGTGACAGATAGTATATTTATTCAGTGTCTACTATTTGAGTGTCTACTGGTGACAGACACCGGGAAAATTATAGCAAATAAGATATACATGTCTGTCCTAGTCAGGATTAAATAATTAGCTTAATTATAAAAACTGGCACTGATGATTTAAGTGGTGTGTTTCAGACAGTGCCTTGCAGTGATGTTCTTTGTCTACACAACTGAAGATACTACCCCATCATTAATTTCCTCCTTCAGGAAACTATCCTTTAACACAGGCTGATTTCATCTCAAAATTAAGGAGATGCAGAGATTTATCTTAATACCAATTTTTTTAAAATGAAAGAAAGGTAAATTCTCTAATCTTAGTTATATGTGTATAAGCCTTATACTTCTACCAGTAACTGAACCAAACTGCTACAGTCTGATTTGATTTGTTAGATCGTGTAAACAGAATTAAGATTCAGTCATCCAAATTAAGGAGGTTTCTTAAGAAATTCAATACAGATGATGTATTGCTTTTCCTGCTTACCTTCCCACTTGCATGGAATAAACACTTATAATTCACCACCTCTAACCAGAATTATTTAAGTAAACAGCTAGTCAACTTTTTTCAAATGCTTTCCTTCACTATTGCAGTATTTTTCTCCTCAGTTTTGCCTAGTACTGTACCCATCTTCCTAAATATGCACTCTTATTTTCTGCTAATAAATACTTGTGCAATTTTCAAAATCTAAAGAGCAATGACCAAGTCCTTTCCTGAGTTTAAGATTGTTCACAATCTGAAAAAGATCTGACTTATATTAATCTCAGAATTTCCTCTCCTCAGGAATGATGTAGAAGGCTGCAAAGAGCCTGGTCTAAAAGTCAGAAGATCTCTGTTCTATTTCTGTTTCTGCCTCTCTTAGAATGAACCCTCTCTTCCTCTCCTTGTTCTTCTTCATCATATAGTCAGTGTTACTATTTTAAGTGAAATTTAATATTTAACTCCTTGAAGAGAGGAGGTACTGATCCTTCCTGTTCCTCTCTGAAACACTTCCCATAAAACTCTGGGTTCATAAAAAATATTACAAAACCTCTTGACCTGGATGACCTTTAATATACCTTCTAACAAAATTTCTTCCCCCCATTCTGAAACAAATTTCATTAATGATTCCAGATTCCTAGATTCATCATTAAATCTATCTTGAAACCTGTAACACAAAGATATTTTCCTTTCTATGAACTCAACACAATCTCTGTTGTATTTTGGTATGAAGCATTTTCCAATATGGTGTAGTAAACATCTTCTATTAGAAATTAATAGCTGTTAGGGAGAATAGAAGAGAGGCAGAAAATCTGGGAACTATTGGTATGAATAAGATCAACCTGGTATCTTCAGGACCTCAAAGATTTAGATTGATTTCTGATTCAATCACATATCACTGTTCATTTATCTGCTTCTCCTTATCTGAATGTCCTAGCCATAATCCTTTAGATGGAATGATGTTCTTTTTTTATTAACAGAGTGGTGAATATGGAACAAGCTATGCTCCCATGTAACACTCTCACCTCTAATTATCCACAACTTTATATGCATGTGTGTGAAAGTAATAAAAATTGGGGGATATGCAGGTAACACTGTTATTATATCACAGCACTGTTAGCCATTTAAAATATAGCATTAGCCATCCCTGTTCTCATAGCTGTTGACCCTGCTCATCTCTGGGAATTATCTCAATGGATACTGTGAGAGATGAAAGTACATTTTTTTTTTTTTTTTGCTATTCCTCCCACAAAGAATGGAGTCTTATTCACCTCCCTTGGAATCCATGTTGGCCTTATTAACTTGCATTATCTATAGCAAAATGACATCATTATAGTTCTAAGACTCCTGGAAGCTTCCACCTTCCTCTTTGAGCTCAGAGATTCGATGTAAGGATTTCAACTACACATATTGTGAGAACTTCCTTACCACAGGGAAAGGCGATGGATGAGAAGGTGCTGAGTGGGGAACTCTGCTGGGCAACTAGCCCACAGGGACCCTCAACGGTCACCCTAGTTTATCTTCAGATGAGTTTAGTCCCACCCCCCATCCGCCTGCCGCTCCTGGAGAGACTCCAAGTGAGAATCATCTAATCGAAAGCACTCGAGCCACCAAACCATGAGAGCTAATGCATAGGTGTTTTAAGACAGTTATTTTGGGGTGGCTTATTGTAGAGCAGGGCTAACTGGAACAGTTCCTTTTTAACATTCTCATACCTCCACACATTAATTGGTTATCTTCTAAAACTTACACTTTCGTTCAGATTTTTCAGTAGATATGTCTTTTTGTAATCACATAGCTCAGAGACAGAACTAGCAGCCATTTATGAAATAGTTCTTTTAAATAAGGAATTCAAGAAATTCAAACATGTAAGAGGCAAAGGAGGCCAACCCAAGTGTCTATAAATTAAAGTAAAAAGTTGAAACCTACAGATATATGGCCAGAACAGGGTTGTTATTCTTGCCTTTATAGACTCACATCAGTAGATTACAGTTTGAGATGTTGAAAGCCCTCAATCGTGTATTTTTAAAAAAAAAACTTCTAATAATACTTACAGAATGTGAGAAAATTTAAAAATAAGATATGAAGATGACTACATTGGTAGAAAAATTAGAGGCTTTTAAGCAGTCAGGATGATTCCTAGTTCAAAATTAATAGGATTTTGGATAAGCTGATACTTAGATAGTAGCATGTAACTTTAAAACTTTAGAATAATACACATAAATCACAGTACTAGGTCTTTAAAACTCTAAGACTGAGAGGTATAAGCCAAGCCATAAAAGAACAATTGATTTCATTCTACATTTTCCAGTCTAGTTATCATAATAGATGAAACAGTAAACTTTTTTCCCTTACATGTTATAAAATGAGGGATTTTTACATGTTCCATGGGTCACTCAAAAGGTCTTTGTATGGACATTATATGTACACCCCTAAAATTCTTCTGTGTATATGTGTGTTTTCTGGGTACAGTATCCATATCTCTCACGAGATTTTCAGAGAAAAGCATAAACCTTGCTGTTTTTCAAATTATAATTAAAAGAGATATACTCGAAAGCAAAAGTGACTCAAAAAATACAAGAATGAAACACAGAGTAGATTGTGATAGACTATGAACAGCTTAATTCCTGCTTAAACCTATCTCTCCATATTATGGATGCCTGTCTCCAAGGACTGGCCATTCCACGCTGATTTATTTCCTCTTCCATAATCTTGCTTCCCACCATTCTGGTAGTCTATGCTGTTTACTGCCTACCTAGCTCTGGTTTGTGTAACATGAGATTCAGGAGGAAAAGCTCCATATTTTCCATTATTTTTATAAACTATAATGTTGATCAGTTGAAAGATAAAATTAATTCAGCACAAATGTCATAAATATACATGTGGCACAGAATGCTCTACATGGCATATTCAGTCAAAAGTGGCTAAGGTGTATGATGCTTATGTTATTTGTTTGAAGTTAAAGAGGGTCTTTGATCTCAATTCTCTCTAAAGATTTGAATGAATGAGAAACCAAAACCTAATCATTCTAAGGAATGATTAATCAAAAACCATCTTTATTTTAATTCTACATACCCTAGAGGATCCTTCAGTGACCTAGAAAATCAAACTCCATCTGAGTTAGAGAGAATATGACAAACACAAGGAAAGTCAAATATTAAGAAAATTCAGGCCTACTTGTGAACTCTGACATGTGAAAGGTAAATATGTCTGAAATATTATTTGACTATAGACTGTAATAACTCAGTTTGTACCTTTGTTAAGGTACAAAATTCTGGAGCATATTCCAGTCCATTAAAGGAAAGAAAAGACTAATTGATAACATCTAGCTTCTAGTCTATTATGAATGTACATTCAGACAGCAGAAGAGGGTATATGTCTTTTTCATTCAGACAGCAGAAGAGGGTATATGTCTTTTTCCCATTTTTCAATTCATTTGCACTAACTCCAAGGATACCTATACAGGGATATCCCAGGGCATCTTTCATGAAAGACAAAATAAGGGATACCGTGTTATTTTCTACAAGAAGAAATTGATTAAAACTATTATAAAAATCAAGAGAATAAGAAAACAAGTCACAGATTGGGAGAAAATATTTGCAAAATATTGATAAAGGACTAGCAACCAAAATACACAAAGAACTCTTAAATTCAACAATGAGAAACATACAACTCAACTCAAAAATGGGGAGGCATCTTAACAGACACCTCAGCAAAGAAGATACACAGATGGCAAATAAGCATATGAAACAATGCTCCACATTTTTATTTCATCAAGGAAGTACAAACTAAAACAACCCTGCACACTTATTTAAATGGCCAAAATTTAGAACACTTGATAATACCAAATGCTAGTGAGGGTATAGAGTAACAGGAACTCTCATTCATTTCTGGTGAGAATGCAAAATGGCACAGCCAGTTTGGAAGACAATTTTGTGGCTTCTTATAAAATGAATTATACTCTTGCCATATGATCCAACCATCACACTTCTTGGTATTTAACCAAAGAAACTGAAAATGTATGTCCATCACGAAAACCTGCACACAAGTATTTACAATAGCTTTATTCATGATTGCCAAACCTTGGAAGCAATGAAGATGCCTTCTAGTTCCGTTCAGTTCAGTTGCTCAGTTGTGTTTGACTCTTTGCAAACCCACGGACTGCAGCACGCCAGGCTTCCCTGTCCATCACCAACTCCTTGAGCCTGCTAAATTTATGTCCATTGAGTTGGTGATGCCATCCAACCATTTAATCCTCTGATGTCCCCTTCTCCTCCTGCCTTCAATCTTTCCCAGCATCAAGGTCTTAATGGATTATTACACAGGTACATCCAGACAATGCAACATTACTCACTACTAAAAAAAATGCACTATTAAGCCATGAGAAGACATAAAAGTACTTTAAATGCATATTACAAAGTGAAAGAAGTCAATCAGAAAGGCTACATACTGTATGATTTCTACTTTATGACATGCCAGGGAAGGCAAAACTATGAAGAGAGGGAAAAAATCAGTGATTGCCTAGAGGTGGAGATGGGTGGAGGCTGGATAGCAAAGCACAGAGGATATTTAGGGCAGTAAAAATACCCTGTGTGATGACATAATGATGGATATGTGTCACAACACATTTGCCCAAATCCATAGAAAGTGCAGCACCAAGAATGATCTGTAACAATAACTATGAATTTTGTGTGATAATGACATATCAATGTAGTTCATCAACTGTAAATGTACCACTCTGGTGAGGGGATGTTGGTTATGCAGAAGGCTAGGCATGTGCCAGGGGAGGGGTATATGGGAAATGTCTGAACCTCTCCTTCAGTTATGCTGTGAATCTAATTCTTCTCTAAATAATTGTCTTTAAAAAATCACATTGTACAACTTATATACATATACAATTTTTGTCAATTATACTTCAATAAAGCTGAAAGAAATGATCATGAAAGGTTAATTGCAAACTAAAATAATTTTATGCTAAAATGTGTCTAACTGTGACTATAAGTGTTATTACTGAGAGTATCATTTCTGAAAGAAAACTGATATTATTTTGGAGGCATTTTATAGACATTACTATATGCACATTCAGCCAACAACAACTATTTTCTCTTGTTCCTGGAACTTCCATTAGTCCTTGATGTGTATGTGTGTGTAGATTCATATATATATATATTCAACTATATTTAACTTATCCATAAAGAACATGAACACATTAAGTAATTAATGCTTGTCAGTTACTTTGAGTGAATACCGTTTTAGTCAAGTGCTATATCTGTGGTAAGTAATAATAATAATCAAGATAAGGGGTTGTCCAATTATGTAAGTTATTTGCTAGCAGTTTTAAACCACACCATATGTTTGCCCAGAATGTAGACATTTAATTTTTTTTCTCAAAAAGAAGACAAGCAATCATCAATCGAAAAGAAAACATTTTTAAATACGAGAGACATACTGATTTATATAATGATTCTAAAATTGTCTAATACCCAAAGTACAGTCAATCAAGCAGCAGTCAATACGCTAAAGAGTAAGTGAAGAACTGACTTCCTTATATTGCTTCTATGAGTTCTCTCAGGATGGAAAAACTTCCCACTTCACACTTATCCAAAGGCGTCATCTCATTTCCCAGGCTTACATCAGGTTGGTCTATCTGTGATTTCTATGATCAGAAATTTCCTGATCATAAGACTGGCCTTATTTAATGAAAATTCAGAATGTTTCTAAGATATTTTTGGGAGAAAAGAGTTTAAGCAATAGATCAGATCCACTCTCTTTCTGTGGAAGATGGGAACAATACTGAGAAGGGGTCAAATTAGATGCCATATGTGCCTTGTCAACTGGATGTTCTCAGTGTCGCCTAAGCTATACAACTCTGGGCTATAAATCGGTAGAGCTAAAAGTCTCCCTACAGTTAGAGGAATGCCACAAACTGCACCTAAGACTTCAACTACCCTGGGCCAAAAAGACACATCTAATGTGAGAATATATGGCCTGGTAAGCCAAAATCACTGCAGATGGTGACTGCAGCCATGAAATTAAAAGACACTTACTCCTTGGAAGGAAAGTTATGACCAACCTAATTAGCATATTAAAAAGCAGAGACATTACTTTACCAACAAGGGTCCATCTGGTCAAGGCTATGGTTTTTCCAGTGGTCATGTATGGATGTGAGAGTTGGACTGTGAAGAAAGCTGAGTGCCAAAAAATTGATGCTTTTGAACTGTGGTGTTGGAGAAGACTCTTGAGAGTCCCTTGGACTGCAAAGAGATCCAACCAGTTCATCCTGAAGGAGATCAGTCCTGGGTGTTTATTGGAAGAACTGATGCTGAAGCTGAAACTCCAGTACTTTGGCCACCTCATGCGAAGAGTTGTCTCATTGGAAAAGACCCTGATGCTGGGAGGGATTGGGGGAAGGAGGAGAAGGGGGTGACAGAGGATGAGATGGCTGGATGGCATCACCTACTCGATGGGCATGAGTTTGAGTAAACTCCGGGAGTTAGTGATGGACAGGGAGGCCTGGTGTGCTGCGATTCATGGGGTCGCAAAGAGTCGGACATGACTGAGCCACTGAACTGAACTGAACTGAACTGAAGCTACCCTTGACTTTGTAGACCTCTATTTCATACGTGCTTTTTGGATGCCTATAATTTTGACATCATTTAGTAAAGCCTGACATTGAATCAGATCTCAGGCTTGACAACTCCAACATAACTTTTTTTTTTTCTTTTCTTTCCAAGTTGTCTATTACAATAGCTAATATCACTAACATTCATATATAATTTTCTCTTATTTTTCTAAGTATATGTAACTATGTTCATATGTGTCTTTTTATACATTTTATAATCTTTTAAAATAAACTTAAAGTTTATATTTAGGTTACATGATCTGAAACCAACATATATTTCTTCAAAAAGTCCTCTAAAAAACACTGTTCTGATACAGAGCCAAGAAGAGCCAAGAAAGCCCTGGAAAAGATAGACGTTAGGAAATACTACTTGTGATACTAACACCACCACCAAAACCAGTGGGTATTTCAATACTGTCCTCAATACCCAGGTCTATGAATCACAGCCTGACTTCCCATTTTAAAATATTTACTGGCTAACCATTGCTTACAGTGTAAAGTTTAAACTTCTGATGACAGCCACAAGGTCTTTAATACTGTGATCTCTGTTATCTGGGAAAGAGGATTTGATAAGCCTTTCCATATAGCTTAACTCTATGACAAACCTAGACAGTGTTTTATAAAGCAAAGATATCACTTTGTTGATAAAGGTCTGTATGTTCAAAGCTATAGTCTTTCCAGTAGCCATGTATGGATGTGAGAGCTGGACCACAGAGAAGGTAGAACACTGAAGACATCGACGCTTTTAAATTGGGGTGCTGGAGAAGACTCTTGAGAGTCCCCTGGACACCAAAGAGATCAAACCAGTCAATCTTAAAGGAAATCAACCCTGAATACTCACTGGAAGGACTGACGCTGGAGCTGAAGCTCCAGTACTTTGGCCACCTGATACAAATAGCTGACTCATTAGAAAAGACTCTGATGCTAGGAATAATTGAAGGCAGAAGGAGAAGAGGGTGAAAAAGGATGAGATGGTTGGATGGCATCACTGGTTCAATGTACATGAACTTGGACAAACCCCAGGAGATGATGAGGGACAGGGAAGCCTGGTGTGCTGCAGTCCATGGGGTTGCAAAGAGTCAGACATGACTTGACCACTGAACAACAACAAAAATTGCATTGAGCTACTTAGTGTTCCCCAAACACACTATGCTTCAGCCAAGGCTGGTTTCCAATTTTTACGTCCACGTGGCTTTAATTTTCATAACCAATTCCAGAATGTTCAGTTGTAAAGGTCGTGCACTACACAAGGGCACCAGAGTTAAAAACGGTGATAAATGCTTCATTAACACCTTGGTAAATATCTTGTTCTGGCAGCATGAGTCATGTTATGACAATTTTCTAAAAGATAAATCTTGACAAAAGATTACCTTTGCTGCTATTACACTTGTCACATGTCAACAACCACCAGATCCTTCAGATCAAGGATCTCCTACTATCTAGATTTCTGCTACATCTCTTGGACCTGACTACCAAACAGAAGCTGTCAATGGGCTCAGCTCAAATTCTCAAGCCATGTTATTTACGTTCTATCTTACTATATAGCCACTATAGGTTAAATTATTTGTTGACTAAAGCAGTTGACTGACCACTTAGAAGAGACTCCAGGCAGGGATTTCTGAGAAGAATTTGTGGGTATAGACGATTATCCAAAAAGTACCATAGACATTTATGCTGTGATACTTTTTGCTTATGTTCCCCTCTGTCTATGGTAGTATTAACTCACTGATTAATAGTGGCAGAGGAAGTTCCTCCGTCTGCAGACTTGCACGACTCATTGTGATCACAGTCGCAAAACACAAGAGAACCACTCTCTTCCAATATATATTTGAGCACATTATAAAAGAAGTAACTAGTCATGTTATAGCCACGCTCTCCCGGAAACGAACTCACTCAGAGGGACAATGCAGATAGTGGAGTGCAGTTTACTACGCCGGCGGGCCCAAGGCAGAGTCTCCTCTTAGCCAAGGGCCCCGACCAGCATTTGTGAAAATCTTTTATACCCCATGTGTACAATGTGTACGTGTCCAAACCCACCACCCCAATTCCCTTGAGACTTACATAAACAAAGGTAGGGTAAATACAACTACAATAACCCCATCATTCACGTGTTATGTGTTCAGTCAATAATCAATAAGCCCGCAGTTACATTCCAAACAGTTAATAATCAATAAGCTTGTGGTCACGTTCCAACCAGTTAATAATCGATAAGCCTGTGATTACATCCTGATAGATACAGAAAAAGTTTATGACCTGTCCGGAGACAGGGGTGATTAAGGTATGTTTCCTCTTAGTTGATGAGTAACCTGGATGTGATCTTCAAGATTCCCCTGTCTGGAGGGGGTCTTATCCTTCCTTTGTCATTCTCACAGGCACCAAGCAGAGAGTTCAGAGTCCACTGGAGAGGCAGCCGAGCCTAATCAGCACAAATAGGCCTGAGATGGAGTCCTGGCCCTATGAATTCCTTCTTCAGTCAGAACAAGTTATATCCCTATACCGGTTTTTGGAAAAACCAAACTATCTTAATGTACAATTTGTCTATTAAGAGGTTGTATGGTAACGGTGCCCCTCAAGGGCTGCATGCTAAAGGCTGTGGACTGCCCACTCTGTTACACTATTATGCCTGATTATCCAGTTCTCGGTCATCATGGACTGCTGCTAGCCATCAAAACTGTGACCACACTCTTCCTTTAGTCAGGTAAATCCAGACCAAAGGTAAGATCTCTTTGCCTCCAATACTCTCCTGCAGACAGCAAGCATTAGACACGTTTCCTAAGTCCTAATGTTATTCAGCCGTGTATCTAGTTCCAGAGACACAAGAGCCATCAGTATAAAGAGTTGCTTTGCTCGTCATAAGAAAGATCATTAACTTTCTGATCTGAGGGAAAGATACTACTCCTGCCATCAATTCTGCCTTGACTGAACTGATTCCATATTTGGGGGGCTTTTCAGTTACCAAAATTTCCTCTCTTTACCAATTTTTCTGTTTTTCAGTGCACTGTATTTCCAAATGTCAGAAAACCAACTCAAAACCAACTCAAACTCAAATACAGTGAATTTATTAATTCATATACCTGGGAAGATAAAGGGATCTGACTTCAGGCCCATCTGATAACATTAGCCGGGAACCCACATGTTCCCTCCAGCTATGCCCTAGCTCCCCCTCTCATTCTCTCCCTACAACTTAGCTCTGCTTGCCTCTCTGCTGGAATCACTTTCCGTGTCTCGCCTTGAAGAACAATAAAAACTTTGCATTGTATTTGGGCTTACAGGTTGCCAGAAGCATGTTTTTAATGAACCACTGCAGTAGGGAGAGATGGTTGAAACTGATTATCAAAAGCATAGAGCTTTTTTAACAAGGCTGGAACAACAGGGCCGCAGTGACACAGAAAGCAAAAACAGAAATATAACCTGTGGGTACTTTTACATCTCAAGTGATTAACAACCAAAGCTTTTTGTGAATTAAGAATTCATACATCATTCTTCATTTATGACAAGGTTTTAAGCATATTTAAACTTAACATAGTACATAAGACATTCACATTAAAAAAAGGAAAAGAAAAATCTCTAGGGCACATTCCAGTGTTTTGTCTTCTGAAGATTTTTTAGGATATTTAGACAGAAACAGCAGCAGCAACACCAAGCACTACTGACAGGGAAAGAATAAGAAAAAATGAGGTTATGTAATAAATCACCATTTACATCAAAAATATACAATGGCATAGAGAGATACAAATTTAGCACATGAGAATGGTTATCTTCTATAGACAAATGTATATGGAGACATTGTCTTTGCAAAGAGGAGGAAACTTTTCTCTGAGGGAGGAAGAAAAGGGTCAGAGTGAAAAGCCTTAAAGGAAATAGCGAGCCATCTGAGGTTAGCGTGTCAATAACTGGGTACCTGAGGACATGGAACACATGTCCAATGACTGATGGATTAAACTAACACTGGAAGATAAGACGAGTACCAGCACTACCGAAGAGATCAGTGAAGAGAAGAAAGAACCCCTTTGAGCATGCTCCACAATTAACAACAATCACAATTCTGACATATTTCAACATTACCACAGCAAACAGATATACATAATGGATTAATGTATTCATGACACCTTTTTCTCCTAGCAAATTTTTCCAGGCTGAAGATGCGAACCAAAAATGTTGACAGTGGGATTTACCCAATAATGAATATTGGCAGTATTTCACAAAGAGAAGTGAGAATGCAATTATTTGTGGGAATCTGTGTGACCACGAATTCTGTTAGAAAAGAATGCTGCTTTCCCAATCCTAATGACTACTTCTACATAGAGTTTTGTTAGCAAAACATTCTTAGTCTTTCTCTGCTCAACTGCTTCTTTACAGAGAGAGGAATAAATTAGTATAACTCTCTTAGAGACCATTTTTCTCTTTTGAGAGGGACATGGCCATCTACCTCTACAGAATGCTTGTTTTCTGCCTGGCTCTTCCATGCTGTGAGACTTACTAAGGCATGATTTCCCTCTGGAAAAGTGGAGGGGGTAGAATAAAAGGATCTGAAGTTTGTGAGCTTAGTAGTGTCAGTTCAGAATAGTGTTAAGATTTGGTACACTGCAAAATCACTGAAGAACACTGATGTAAAAATCCTCATAAAAATACAAGCAAACCGATTGCAACAATACATGAAAAAGAGTCATACATCATGATCCAGTTGGATTATTCTGGGGGGGAGGGTGCAAGGATTTTTCAATATTTGCAAAGTAATCAATGTGATACACTCTATTAAAAAATTAAAAAGTAAAAGCCATACAATCATCTCAATAGATGCAGAAAAAGCTTTTGACAAACTTCAACATTCATTTATGATAAAAACTCTCCAGAAAGTAGGTGTAGAGGGGACCTACCTCAACATAACAAAGGCCACATATAACACACATCTAATGCTTATTTAACTTATATGCAGAGTACATCATGAGAAATGCTAGGCTGGAAGAAGCATAAGCTGGAATCAAGATTGCTGGGAGAAATATCAATAACCTCAGATATGCAGATGACACCACCCTTATGGCAGAAAGTGAAGGGGAACTAAAAAGCCTCTTGATGAAAGTGAAAGAGGAGAGTGAAAAAGTTGGCTTAAAGCTCAACATTCAGAAAACTAAGATCATGGGATGTGGTCCCATCACCTCATGGGAAATAGATGGGGAGACAGTGGAAACAGTGTCAGACTTTATTTTTTTGGGCTCCAAAAATCACTGCAAATGGTGACTGTAGCCATGAAATTAAGAGATGTTTACTCCTTGGAAGGAAAGTTATGACCAACTTAGATAGCACATTAAAAAGCAGAGACATTACTTTGTCAACAAAGGTCCGTCTGGTCAATGCCATGGTTTTTCCAGTGGTCATGTATGGATGTGAAAGTTGGACTGTAAAGAAAGCTGAGTGCCAAAAAATTGATGCTTTTGAACTGTGGTATTGGAGAAGACTCTTGAGAGTCCCTTGGACTGCAAGGAGATCCAACCAGTCGATCCTAAAGGAGATCAGTCCTGGGTGTTCATTGGAAGGACCTCATTGACCACCTCATGCGACGAGTTGACTCATTGGAAAAGACCCTGATGCTGGGAGGGATTGGGGGCAGGAGGAGAAGGGGACGACAGAAGATGAGATGGTTGGATGGCATCACCGTCTCGATGGGCATGGGTTTGAGTGAACTCCGGGAGTTGGTGATGGACAGGGAGGCCTGGTGTGCTGTGATTCATGGGGTCGCAAAGAGTCAGACATGACTGAGCGACTGAACTGAACTGAATGTCCGACTCAATGGTAAAAAGATGAAAGCATTTCCTCTAAGATTGGGAATAGGATAGGGATGTCCATTTTCACCATTTCTATTCAATGTAGTTTTGGAAGTCCCAGCCACCACAGAGAAGAAAAAGAAATAAAAGAATTTAAGCTGGAACATAAGTGAAACTGTTACTGTTCACATATGACATGATGCTATACACAGAAAATCCTAAAGATGCTACCAGAAAACTACTAAAGCTCATCAATAATTCAGTAAAGTTGCTGGATACAGAAATCTGTTGCATTTCTATATACTAACTACAAAGTATCAGAAAGAGAAATTGAGAAACCAATCCTATTTACCATAACATCAAAAAGAATAAAATACCCAAGAGTAAACCTACCTAAGGAGGCAAAAGATCTATACTCTGAAAACTATGACACCAATGAAAGAAACTGAAGACATGAATAGGTGGAAAGATGTACTGTGTTCTTAGATTGGAAGAATCAATATTAATTAAATGACCATATTACCCAACATAATCTACAGATTCAATGTAGAATAAACCTATCAAATAACCTATCAAATAACTAATGGCATTTTTCACAGAACTAGAATAAAAAGTGTGAAAAGATTGTATGGAAACACAAAATATGCCAAAAGTCAAAGCAATCTTAAAAAGAATGGAGCTGGAGGAATGAGGCACTGTGACTTCAGACTATACTTCAAAACCACAGTAATCAAAACAGTACAGTAATGTCTTAGAAACAGAATATAGATCAACAGAACAGGATACAAAGCCCAGAAGTACACACACACTTATGGTCAATTAATCAACAATAAAGGAGGCAAAAAAACACACTGGACAAGAAACAGTCTCTTCATTAAGTGGTCCTAGAAATACTGGACATTCATGTAAAAATGAAATTTGAACAATCTTTAACATTATATACAAAAATAAACTCAAAATGAGTTAAAGATCTAAGTGTAAAACTAGATACTAAAAAACTCCTAGAGGAAAGCATAGGAAGAACACTCTTTGATATAAATCACAGCAATGTTTTTTTTAATCTGTCTTCTAGAGAAACGGAAACAAAAATAATAATAAACAAATGGGACCTAAGTAAACTTAAAAGTTTTCACAAAGCAAAGGAAACCATAAACAAAATGAAAAGATAACTTACAGACAGGGAGAAAGAATTTGTAGATGATGCAATGAAAAGTGGGTTAATTTCCAAAATATATAAACAGCTCATACAACTTATTACCAAAAAAACAAATAACCCAATCAACAAATGGGCAGAATATCTAAATAAACATTTATCCAAAAAAGACATACAGCTGATCAAGGTACATGAAAAGATACTCAATATCACCAATTATTGGAGAAATGCAAATCAAACTACATTGAGGCATCACTTGACACCAGTCAGAATGATCATCATTGAAAAAATCTAAAAATAATAAATGCTGGAGAGGGTGTGGAGAAAAGGAAACCCTCCTACACAGTTGGTGGGAATGTAAATTGGTAGAGCCACTATAGAGAACAGTATAGAGGTTCCTTAAAAATCTAAAACTAGGGTTACCCATATAATCCTGTAATCCACTCCTGGGCATATATGTGAAGAAAACTCTAATTTGAAACCATACATGCACCCCAATGTTCAAAGTAGCACTATTTACAATAGCAATACATGGAAGAAACCTAAATGTCCATCAACAGAAGAATGGATAAAGATCTCAAACACACACGCGCACACACACACAATGGAATGTTACTCAGCCACAGAAAAGAATGAAATAATGCCATCTCTAGCAATATGGATGGACCTAGAAATTATCACTTTAAGTAACTCAGACAAAGACAAATATCCTATGATATCATGTATATGTGGGATCTAAAACCCTATATAAATGAACTCATTTACAAAACAAAAGTAAAACTCACAGACACAAAAAAAAAAACAAATTTATGGCTAACAAAGGGGAAAGGGGGGATAAATTAGGAGTTTGAGATTAACATATATACACTGCTATATATAGCATAGATAAACACCAAGGATCTACTGTATAGCATAGGACACTGTAGTCGATATCTTATAATAACCATGATGAAAAAGAATCTGAAAAAGAATATATATATATATATATATATGCATATATATATATAACAGTCACTCTGCTGTATACCTGAAACTAAGACAACATTGTAAATTAACTATTCTTCAATTTTTAATGGTTATAAACTAAATACTAAAACATTAAAAACAATCAGTGCACTGAAAATGGCAATTAGAAGATGGACATTTAGGGAGCAAGATAATGAGTCTAAGGTATCTGACAGAGTTTTGATCAAGAGGAAATGTGTTGGAGCTTTCTGTTGTTGTTTAGTCACTAAGGTTACGTCCTACTCTTTGCCATTTCCTTCTCCAGGGGCAACCCAGGGATTGAACCTGGGTCTCCTGCATTGTCAGGCACATTCTTTACAACTGAGCCATCAGCGGAGCCCTAAAGTGTTGGAGACGGTATTAACTCAGGTCATAAGGAAACTTGCAGAGACCTATATTTCTGTCATGTAACTGTATTTTTATGGTTATGAGTTTAACAGATAAGTCTTCTTGAATATCTAGGTCTCATGGAAGATTACATGTTCCCAATGCTACCAGTCTTTGTAACATGTATCTAGTACATCCTTGAGCTACAATCATGAGTCTCAGAAAACACTTGGAGTCTCTGTAAAGTCTGAGATCATCTGAGTTGAGCATGATGCTTCAGGAGAGACACAAACCTTACATTTAGAGCTGATTTGATTTGACCTTGACCTTCAGAAAGTAATGTGATATTATGATTTATATTAAGAAGTACATATTTCATCTCTGTTCCAGTTTCTGACACAGAACTTTTAAAATCCTTTGAGTTTCCTAAATGATCAGTGATACAAATTGTCTTTTGTTATGTTAATGAGTGACTTAAACATATCTATGTAGTAAAACCTCCATAAGAATTCAAAAGTGATATTTAAGTTTTCTACATGTCTTTTCATGATAGCTCATTTCTTTTTTAGCACTGAATAATATTTTACTGTCTGAATGTTCCACAGTTTACTCATTCATCTACTAAAGAATATTTTGATGTCTTGCAAATTTTGGCAATTATGAATAAAGCTGTTATAAATATCCATATGAAGGTTTTTGTGTTTCACATACATATATATATATCCTTGATGACTCAGTTGGCAAAGAATTCACCTGCAATGCAGGAGATGTGAGTTTGATCCCTGGGTCAGAACTCATGGAGAAGGAAATGGCAACCCACTCCAGTATTCTTGCCTGGGAAATCCTATGGATAGAGGAGCCTGGCAGGCTATAGTCCAAAAGGTTGCAAAGAATTGGACACAACTTAGCAACTAAACACACACACACATATATGCTAGCTGGAAATGTAAAGAATCTAGAATATACAAACAATTTTTAAAAAGAGTGACACTGAAGACACTAGCTGATATCACAATTTACTTGAAAGGTATATAGTATTGTATTGATATAAGGGTAGTCAGTCAATAAATGAAACAGAGTAAAGAATCCAGTAACAAATCCACATATATAAAACTGATTTTCAACAAAAGCACCAAGGTAATAAGTCAATGGAGAAAGAATATATTTTCAAAAAAATGGCTCTAGAGCAATTGGAAATCCACCTGGTGGGGAAAAGAAATAACCTTTACCCCTTTACCTTACACCACACACACACACACCACACACACACACACACAAACTTGCAATGCATCACAGACCTACATTTAAGTGCACTAAAAGGAAAAAAAAAGGTAAAGTAGAGTATAAAAATGTATATATCTTGCTCTTCAGAAGACATGATTAAGAAAACAAAAAGTCCACAGAAAAGCAAAGTATTTGCAAAGCATATTTCCGATAAAAGACTTCTGTCCAGAATGTATAATAAACTCTACAACTCAACCATCACCACTGGACCACAATCTAATAAAAAAAATGGACAAAAATATCTGAACAGACACTCCACCTAATAAGATATACAAAGGATAAATATGTAGTGAAGAGAACCTCAAGACTATTATTCATAATGGAATCGACAGCTCAAACCACAGTATGATACCTTCACATAACTATTGTAATGCTAAGAAAGAAATGACTTACAGTCCTAAGATATTCATGAGGATGTAAGGAAACTGAAAATCTTTTTACACTGCTGGTAAGAATGCAAAAAGTTTCAGCTAATTTGGAAAAAGATGCCTTCTTGGTTTCTTAAAAAGTTTTAAGATCTAGGAATTTCACTCCTTGATGGGTTAGAAAAACACACCTGTGCAAAGATTTGTACTTAAATATTCAGAGCAATGTTACTTGAAATAGTTCAAAACTGGAAACAATCCAAATGTGCTCCAACTTGTAAATGGACAAACGAAATGTGATATGTCCATATGATAGAATTCTCCTCAAAAATAAAAAGGAATGAACTAATGATACATGCAACAATACCAATAAACCTCAAAACATTATTCTAAGTAAGAGAGATTATAAAAAAGGGCAATTACAAGGTTTAGAACAGTGAGTGGTAAAGAAATGTTATCTAGTGATAATGGCAGCTACCACTGAATATCCGTCCAGGCTTTTTAAGTAGACAGTAGTATATCAATGACACTCTCTGATAGAGTGACAATATATGCTATTTGCTTATCAGCACTCGGGCCACATGTATGATTAATTTTCCATAAGGGGGATCAAATGTAATTGGTTTGTAGGAGGTTTCTGCTTATTAATATCATATTTTCCTCTGGTGATTACTCAATATCTGACCTCACTAACATTTGATGAAGCTGATCCCTAGAGGATCTGAGTTTCTCCCTCCCTTCTTCCCTTAACCACCACTGCATCTCTGCTATGGTTATTGGAAAATATAAATATTACAGGATAGGAATGTAATTGTGATCAGGAATTTTCTCCAGGGACTGGAGATCATTTTGTTTCCTAAATGGGTTGGCTGGTGGGGAGTGTGTAGGTTAATATCTGACAATCTTGCATGTCTTTGTAACTCTGGATGCTCTTGGAAATCAAACAGAGAAAAGACGTCACAATGATCTCAGATTGTGAGCTGCTGCATGGAATTGGGCACAATTGTGCTGTTGACTTGAGAGATTCCTGTGTACTTTCAAGCTTCAGTGGCTGTGCTGCCTGGCAGGCAGCCTGGTTGGAGCTTCTCTATGATAGGCTCGGAAATCTGGACAGACAGCAGGAGACGATCACATAGGTGGCCGGGGGGACCACTGCCAGGAGGAGTGACCCAGGAGAAACTGTCTCAGATGGGGACTCAGAGCACACATGTGGAGTGTGACAGACTTAAATAAAAATCTTCTCTAGAAATCCCTTTAGTATATTTGTGATTTGGGTAAACTGTTTAATCTCTCAGCTTCAGTTTCCACTGTGATAAGTGAGACAATTTATGTAAGACATCGGCATATAACAGGGGGCTTCCCTGGGGACTCAGTGGTAAAGAAGTAGACTGCCAAGCAGCATATGTGGGTTTAGTCCCTGGGCAGAGAAGATCCCCTGGAAAAGAAAATGGCAACACTCTCCATTATTCTTGCCTAGGAAATCCCATGGACAAAGGAGACCCGAGAGCTACAGTCCATGGGGTCACAAAAGAGTCGGACACGACTTAGTGACAGGCTTTCGCTTTCAGCACATAATAGAATCCAACAAATATTTTTCCTCTTTTTCCTCTAAATCTACTATGGAGAAAATTTGCTAAAACATGATGTTTTAGAAGAACTATTAATGGCAAATGGTAAATTAAAATGAGATAGAGTTCTACTGTGTAATCAACAAGATTATTGTTTCAACTGTAAGTGTAGTTGTCTGCCTATTTAAAAATAGATGTTATATTTTTATGAAATTAATTTGCAATGAATGGGAAATTGTTGCTCAGTGGGTATAAAGCTTCAGTTATGGCAAAAGAAATAAGTTATAGAAATCTGCTTTGCAACATATTATCTATAGTTAATAACACACTATTGTGCACTTTAAAGTATGTTATTAGTAGAGCTGGTGTTAAGTGTTCTTCTCCCAAAAACAAAACCAAACAACAACAAAAACCATAAAAGGACAAGGAAATTTTTGAAAGTGATGAATATATGTAGCACCTTGATCATGGTGATGGTACCATAGGTTTGTATATATGTCCAGACTCATCAAAAAGTATACTTTAAACATGTGCAATTTAAAAATTATAGGTCAGTTATACACAATAAAGCTTAAAAGGCATTCTCACTGACTTCTTAATTTTTCATTAAGATCAGTTATTTAAATTTACAGCTATCTCAAAAGTATTATATTTTTACTTCATATAACCAAATTCCTGTTGGATATTTACTTAAAATAAAAAGACAGCCTTAATGAAATTTAAGTTAATTTCACTTGCTTAAAATGTTAACTAAAAAAAATCCTCCTTGTTATTTTTAATTCAGATATACTTGGTGTGAAGATATAATTGCAATTTTAAATTAACTTGTCTTGTACCTTCAGGGACAACATAATGAAAGTAATTTTGCAGAAAACTGACCTTTTCTCTGTGGTCTTCAGCAAGGTGAGCCCCACCAAAAATGAATCAATACTCTGGAATCTATTTTAGGGGCAAAATATATTATATTAAAAACAATGTCATAGCATTTCTCTTAATTTATATCTAATCTTAATTCAAATCGAATCTTAATTCAAATGTTTAATATATTGTCAAATTAATAATTATAATAAATATTTTAATATATAATATTTTAGATAATACATAAAATTATAATAAACTAATAATTAAGACCCTGAAGCTGGGAGGGATTGGGGTCAGGAGGAGAAGGGGACAACAGAGGATGAGATGGCTGGATGGCATCACCGACTCATAGACATGAGTTTGAGTAAACTCTGGGAGTTGGGAATGGACAGGGAGCCCTGGTGTGCTGCAATTCACGGGGTCACAAAGAGTTGGACACTACTGAGCGACTGAACTGAATAATTATAATTAAATTATAATAAAATTAACCATCAAATATTTGAGCCATACTTTTTTTTCCGAACCAAAGTATTAATCTTTTAACCAGGACTTGTGTAGACGCATAACCCTGTGATCTTTATTAACAGTCTAAACGGCGTTGCTTTAGATGTGACTTCTGAACCACGTCCCTTGAGTGTACAGTTCTGTTCTCCTTAGTGCAATATTAGCAGTGACTGGAACTTAGTAGGGTGACGATGCTCTAAGTAAAGATTTGGTATTTCGGTGCTCAGAATAAATAGATACCTGAACAGGACACACGCTCTCTCTGTCCTTATCTTCATCAGGGTCCCTGTCTGCTCAGCCCACTGCTAGTTTCTATTAATCTTCCTTTGGGGTATTTCAGTCCATATTCTCATCCTGAACAGCAGGAAGTTTAACTGAGTCACTAGCATCATGTTCAGGTGTTTGTATGTTCCTTTTAACACCTTCCAAGTCACAGGTCTGTACTATAGACACAAGTCTAAAATTGCCACCTGTTAGATGTGCAGGGATTTATAATCTTTACTCGGATCGTCTGTCACTGGGTTCTCCCAGCAGGTTGGCCCTCTCAGCCTTGCTAAGAATCTGAACCATACTTAAGCTCATGAATCTCAGAACTGCCTAGCTATGTTTGGAGAGAACAGCTCATGCAGTTCTACTTTTTGACCCCAGTAGCTGCCTCATGGAGAAGGCAATGGAACCCACTCCAGTACTCTTGCCTGGAAAATCCCATGGATGAAGGAGCCTGGTAGACTGCAGTCCACGGGGTCTCTAAGAGTCGGACACGGCTGAGCGACTTCACTTTCACGCATTGGAGAAGGAAATGGCAACCCACCCCAGTGTTCTTGCCTGGAGAATCCCAGGGATGGGGGAGCCTGGTGGGCTGCCGTCTATGGGGTCACACAGAGTTGGACATGACTGAAGTGACTTAGCAGCAGCAGCAGCTGCCTCAGGCCCCGCTGAGGTCACTGTGTGGTCCTAGTTTACTTCTATGTGCTCCTCAGTTGATATCCTATCAAACCTGGGGCTCCTATGTTGCAGGCAGATTCTTTACCGTCTGATAAAGAATCTCAGCCAGGTCTTAGCCACTGATAGCCCAACATGCTCCAAGACACACGTGTATACACACACACACCACAGAATTCCTTAAGCTGAAAATGGAGTTAAAGAGTTAAGCCTCCCCCGTTATGACAGTTTTCACCATTTATTTCTACCCATTTAAAAGTCTCCCTACATGAAAATAGGGGCTTCCTAGGTGACTCCGAGGTAAAGAATCTGCCTGCCAATGTAGGAGACACAGGTTTGATCCCTGGGTCCGGAAGATCCCCTGGAGTAGCAACTGGCAACCCACTCCAGTATTCTTGCCTGGAGAATCCCACGGACAGAGGAGCCTGATGGGCTACAGTCCATGGGGTCACAAGGAGTCAGACATGACTGAATGAGCACGCATGCATGCACAGTGAATATAAACCCTCTGGAGAAGGAACTGGCAACCCACTCCAGCGCTCGTGCCTGGAGAATCCCAGGGACGGGGGAGCCTGGTGGGCTGCCATCTATGGGGTCACACAGAGTCGGACATGATGGAAGCGACTCAGCAGCAGCAGGAATGAGTTCTCTCATGTAGGTGGTGTCGATCCCAGAGTGTTGATGTATTAGTTGAGGTGACTCTTATCCCACACTGGGATTCCACAGGAGAAGTGAATTTCACTTCACTGGAAATTTGATATAAATGTCAATATATTTTAAGATCATTTAACATTTTAGCAAATATAACCTTCCTCACAAAACAACAGCATTGAAACATGTATATTATCTAGGGTGAAACAGATCACCAGCCCAGGTTGGATGCATGAGACAAGTGCTTGGGCCTGGTGCACTGGGAAGACCCAGGGGGATTGGGTGGAGAGGGAGGTCGGAGGAGGGATCGGGACGGGGAATACATGTAAATCCATGGCTGATTCATGTCAATGTATGACAAAACCGACTACAATATTGTAAAGTAATTAGCCTCCAACTAATAAAAATAAATAAATAAATAAATAAATAAAATAACAACAACAACAAAAAACCAACATGGAGTCTATATGATGAAGCAGCACCCACAGAATAAACAGTACTGGAAGACTATAAAAATATCTAAGAAATAAAAGGAGACTGGGTGATTCTATTTAGAGACTTTAAAAAATATTTTCACACAATTTCATGCAAAATGCATTGACTATAAAGGATTTGTTTCAAAATAACATAAAAGAAAAAACATTATGATGGCTGTGTCAATTAGTAACATTCTGTCCATCTTGTTCAAATGAATTTTGTTAATGGGTTTTATGTAGGGGTTAAAAGCATGGCCCCAGGAGCCAGAATCCTGGGGTTCAGATCCAAGCTCTATCCCCCAGTAGCAGGGCAAGTTTTGTTTTTCTGTACCTTAGTCTAATCTACTAAATGGGGATAACAACAGTAATGATCTCAAAGGACTCTTACGAAAGCTGAGTTAAATATGGAAAGTGCTTAGGACAGCTTCTGGGTCATAAAAAGTGCCATGTTATGTGTAAACTATGATTACTATTATTAGAAATAGTAGCAAGAGTATAATTATTTTTAAAAACAGTGTCTCAAATGAGAAAACTAAGAATAAAAACATAGAAATGCTTTCCTGGTTAAATAAAAAAGCTATGACAATAAAACAACAAAAAAATTTTAAAAGCTAGAGTAATGTAAAGGACAACTTTTCGAGTTTTCTGCATTTAGCCATTAGTTAAAATATTAAGCACAACTTACTATCCTTAAATGCTACATTGGAATGACATTTTTAACAAAGGAAAAAAATAAAACATTCACTAAATGATATGCTTTGCATTTGGAAACAAAAGCACCACATCAAGAATCTAAATAAGGAAGCAGTGGATTCTGGAAGCAAGTTGGCTCCTTCTCTGCATTACCTAAAGTGTTGCAGTATCAGTACAGTGATAAAGGCTCGATCACAAGGCATTCCATCAATGCAGCATGCCACTAAAATGCTGAAGCAGGCATCACTTTCCAGATGAAACACACACATTCTGGAAAAAGTGAAAGCAAAAATTAAGGTAATGTTTTAGCAAAGGTTGACCTTTCTGTGCTCAACATCCATCCCTGCTCACAATAGAAACTGTCATAAATCTCTTTAGCACAATTCACTACCTGATGTGATACCTATCTAATGGCTTAATATATACTAATTACAGTTGACAGTCATTTAACACACTGAACAGTCTTGTCAACACATCTAGTTTGTAGAAAAATTTGATACAGATTCCTCCAAACCTTGTGTGTATGTGTCTCTGCGTGTGTGTGTGCATGTGCACAAATTTAAGAGCTCGTGATACTTTTAAGGTAGCTTTATTTTCCATAGTAGAGCTCTTACTGCTTTGGCAATGACATTTACATCAGACTTAAAAGAAATCAGACATAATTTTTGACATGCATTGATATTCATCATTTGCATAATTACTAGTAGACCAAATATTTGATCTGTAGTTGAAATCTAAAATGGTGACATTTTAAATTTATCTCCATAGATAGTCATTTCAGAACTAGGAGACAAAGGGTATTTTCTAAAGAGAACATAGTTTCATAATTATCTAGCAAAATCATGTACCAGAAGTCTGACGTTCATTTCTAAAAAAGGGTATCCCTACATAGGCCCTTGGTTACAGGCTTGAATCCTATGACAGCAGTCATATAAAAATAGATGTATTTTTCTATTCAATGAAACGGAATGCAAACAAAAGCTGTAAACCCACATAGCATTATTCAAATCAGAGTAGTGCCTGTCAAAGGCCACTGGCAAGTCTCTCTCAGAAACCCAAGGACTGGGAAATTACTGAAGACAAAAAGTTACAGGATATCTGAAAAAGGTTGGGAAGATCCCCTGGAAAAGGGAATGGTACCCACTCCTATATCCTTGCCTGGAGAAACCCATGGACAGCGGAGCCCGGCAGGCTTAGTCCACGGGGTTGCAAAGAGCGAGACATGACCGAGCAATGAACACTTTTCACAGAAGCACAGCCAGCCAGGATACAACTGTGAATCAGAATAGATAAAAACACACCCGCACCTTGATCTTTAAACTCAGTAAAAGACTCAAGCCCCCAACCTTCAGGGCCAAAGGCACGCTATGCGTCTGGCCCCTTTCCTATCTTGGAAAGTAAATCAAAACTCTTTTCATCCCTTGTGAATACTTTCAAGAATTCTTTCACAACCCACGCCAGCTCACCTAACAAATGCCAAATGATTTTTCCTGCCTTACCTTTGAAATAAAATGAAACAATTTACGTGACCTAAGTGAATTAGTGTTAAGTTGGCAAGAAAATTTGGAAAGAAATTCCGAGACACGTAGCACCTTCTTTCTGCACCTGGAAGCAAAGTGAATCGTCAGCCCCCACCTCCCACCCAGGCACTAACAGGAGTGACGACGGCAGCTAAGAACGTGTCTAAACACAGCCCAGGCACTGAAGCACGTCTGCTCTGTCACTGCCCGTGCTGCTTTTGTGCGGTGGGTCCTGGACATGGGCGGCACTGATTTTATATTCCTAAATTGTTTCTGCCTAAAGGACTGGTAGAGGTAACGACAGAAGGAGAAAAGAAGGGAGAAGGACAATGCCACAGGGCTAAAAGCAAGGTGTCGTGGGAGCAGGTTACCTTTCTCGGCAGGCTCTAAGTGAAAACCTGTTTCCCTGCCTCTTGCATCCTTCCGAAGCCACCCACCCTCGCTGGTCTGTGGGCCAGCCTTCCAATTTCAAAAGCAGCAACACTGCACCCCCTTGAACCTTCTCCATTTTCACCTCTTTCTCTCCAACCAAAGCTGGGAAAGCTGCTCTACTTTTAAGGAGTCACGTGATCGAATTGACTCCACCTAGATAATCTCGGCTACTCTCTCATCTGAAGGCCCTTACCTTTAATCATACCTGCAAACTCGCTTTTGACATATAAAGGAAATGCATTCACAGGTGTGGACTTTTAGGGGGTTGTTATTCTGCCTACCAGGCTTCCCTCATGGCTCAGCGGTCAAGAACCTGCCTGCTAATGCAGGAGATGGAGGTTCAATCAATGGGTCGGCAAGATCCCCTGGAGGAGGAAATGGCAACCAATCCAGTGTTCTTGCCTGGAGAATCCCGTGGACAGAGGAGCCTGGTGGGTTACCGTCCACAGGGTTGCAAAGAGTCATGCACGACTCTCTGCGTTCAAGACTGAGCAGCGCACAGCACATTCTGCCTACAATACTCAGTTTCAAAGAAGTTAGTACGGTTTTCCAAGTGAATTTAAATTCCCTTCAAGTATCAAAGAAACCTTTCTCAGTGACTACCTACCACAGAGACGCTCACGACTATAAATGTTACAATAAAATATCATATAGTTCACATGCACAGTAATAATCACTAAATTATAACAAATTTTGAATTTCTAATCATGACTGGTTTATTTTATAAAATCAATAGTGGATTTTATTTCTGATAAAATAATGAGCCAGATTTTTCTAGGGAAACTAAATGGGGAATCAAATTCAATGACAATTGCCATTTGTTCTATCCACTTTAGTGTAAAATTCTTTTATGATATAAAGCACAAAGCATAAAACTAATATAATTGACTGATGGCAAAAAAATAACAAAAAGACAACCTGATATAACTAGCCCAATATTTTCAATCAACAAGATGCTTACACATGGTTGATTCCTAGTGAAATTTCTCTGAATCAAGGGAGGAGAGTCTTGCCAGCACTGTTGATCTTATCCGATGTCTTTGGGGTACAGAGAACCATTTCAGGGGAACATCCCGCCCAAGGCCTAGGAATAAGAATGAAGTGTTTTCTTAAACAGTACCAGATCATTGGGTGGGGCTTGTTCTTATGTTTGTTCTATGGGGAGATCTCCTGGAGAAGGGAGTGGCTACCCACTCCAGTATTCTTGCCTGGAGAATCCCACAGACAGATTAGTCTGGAGGGCTACAGTCTGCGGGGTCACAAAGCATGGGATATGACGAAGCAACTAACACTTTCATTGGGCTTCCCAGGTGACGCTAATGGTAAAGAAACAAGATGTGGGTTCGATCCCGGGTCAGGAAGATCCCCTGGAGGAGGAAATGGAAACCCACTCCAGTATTCTTGCCTGGAGACCCCCATGGATAGAGGAGCTTGGCGGGCTATAGGCCCTAGGGTCGCAAAGAGTCAGACATGACTGAAGTGACTTAGCAGCAACAGCGTGTTTACATAAACTCTGAATAGGAAGCTAGAGTTTAGCTCTTTTTACTGATGGTCCAGTTGAGCCCTCTAATATCTGATTTAGTATCACACAGATAACCTACTCTGAAATGACCTTCAAATTAGTACATTCCTAGTTGCTAGGAAATTCGGGGTTAATTCTGTGCTTAAAATACCCAGACTGACATCATTATTTAAATTATAACAGTTAATAAATAACCTAAGCAAAATCTTGTGCTTGAGAAAAACTTCAGCTGATTGGGATATTGTGTTTCTAAAGCAAGCAGAGTTTAACTTCTGGAAACTGAAAAAATTTAAAAACGACTCTAGTCCTCAAAATGGTTACTGTGTAAATCAAACTAGGGCTTGACAATGCAGAAACTTCTTATCGTTCAACGCTATTCCCAAACCATCTAATCAATAGAAGCATTGTCAGTAGGAATACAATATGGTTGTCACCTTGGCCTTTTAAACTTCGGTCAGATGGTACACTGATGTGAAAGGAATGCTCATTCTGGAAGCAATTGATGAAAAGTAGTTGGCATTTCAAGAGCAATAGGTAGAAAGTCTTATCTTCAATACGCCTCCAGCAGAAGCCAATAATCTTAAGGAAATGTATCTTTTGAGATAGAATTGTTGATACTTTATATTACTTCATTGATTTTATCCCCTAAAGTTAGGTAAGTCAGGATTCTTACAACTCTGTTCATCCTATAGTTCCACAGCAAAGAACCTACACTGTAAGGAAAGATTTGGAGATCTGGGATAAGATTTTTTAAGAATGCAGTCCTGGGACTTCTAGTAATTTATTTCTTTGCCATAGAAATCTGCATTAATTTCCTGATGGTTATCAACTAAACCACCACACCAAGGGAATGACATAAATTTAAACAGCCGCCGTTTTATTTGAAAATATTGATTCCAAGAATAAAAGGTGGTATATTGTTTTACATGTTCAAACTAACCTTGAATATAGAAAACTAAACCCAAAGTTAGAAAATAATACATGTAATTACAATCATATCTATATATGCACTCATTTATATCACACTTACAGGTATTTCAAAGACTGAATCTGCCAAAAATAGACCTTCTGTATCAGAATGAAAATTAAACAGCTTTTAATAAAGCTATTATACTCCTCTATGTATCCTTTTCAGTTTGGTTTTCAAGATGATCTCCTCTATATCTGACTTCAAAATGTATTTTATGAAACATATATATAGACATACGGATGTGTATATATATATAAACGGATAAACTGCCTTTATCCAAGACTTATACAATTTAAAATGAACTCAGTTTAACAAGAATATCTTTATAAACTGGAAAGTATTTAAATAAAAATAGCATCCTTTAGGAAAAATAGGTATGAAAATAAATGATCCAAAAATAACAATGATTCTTTAATAAAATCTAGCTTTGAAGCAAAGCCAACAAGAACACATAGTATGCATATATATTTGCATGTACACTTTTAGTAGTTAACTACCAAAATTTTAAAATTAATACTGGAATATAGAAACACAATTTTAATAAAAGTTTTTGTATTGATTTATTAATTTTGGGCAGCTTTCAGCTGCTGATGTAACAATTTTTGTATATTTTTACTTTGTTTTTGAAATAAATATAATGAACCTGTTATAGCTACGGTTTCCGGGAAACAAACTCACTCAGAAGGACAATGCAGATAGTGGAGTGCAGTTTATTACGCCAGCGGGCCCGAAGCAGAGTCTCCTCTTAGCCAAGGACCCCGTCCAGCATTTGTGAAAATCTTTTATACCCCATGTGTACGTGTCCAAACCCACCACCTACCCCATGTGTACGTGTCCAAACCCACCACCCCAATTCCCTTGAGACTTACATAAACAAAGGTAGGGTAAATACAACTACAATAACCCCATCATTCACGTGTTATGTGTTCAAACAGTCAATAATCAATAAGCCCGCAGTTACATTCCAACCAGTTAATAATCGATAAGCCTGTGATTACATCCTGATAGATATGGAAAAAGTTTATGACCTGTCCGGAGACAGGGGTGATTACGGTATGCTTCCTCTTAGGCAATGAGTAACCTGGATGTGATCTTCAAGATTCCCCTGTCTGGAGGGGGTCTTATCCTTCCATTGTCATTCCCACAGGCACTAAGCAGAGAGTTCAGAGTCCACGATCAGCACGGACAGGCCTGAGATGGAGTCCTGGCCCTATGAATTCCTTCTTCAAACCTAAGATTCTGTTGAGTTATTTTACTCATTTGAATGGTTTGCATACTACTCTTCCATTTATCTTTATATTAATATATAAAATACTCACAGTTTCATAATGTATTGCATTCAAGCTGCCAACACTGGAAGCTGAATCTCCAGGATTTACAGCCAATTCCTCAAAGTCATATTACTATTACTATTGTACATCTTCAAAGAAAAAAATTTTCCCCATCCGGATGTTGCAAATGATCATTTTCTTTTCATTATAGTACGTTCAAAGAAATTTTAAATAAATTTCTCTTCAGAATAAAACCTTTAATTTCCTCTAAAACGTAATTTTAAAAAATTGCTTTTGTTCATTTCTTGTGTCTAATGAGAATAAGAGTATCTGTTCTATTTACCTAGAAGTAATCAATTGGACTTCCCTGGTGGCTGAGTGGTAAAGAATCCACCTGCCAATGCCGGAGACGCAGATTCAGTTCTGGGTCAGGAAGATCCCCTGGAGAAGGGAATGGCAACCCACTCCAGTATTCTTGCCTGGGAAATCTCATGCAGAGAGGAGCCTCGTGGGCTACAGTCCATGGGGTCATAAAGATTCAGACACAAATGAGTGACTAAACAACAACAAATGTTTTAGGATAATTGTTCTACTATGTATTTTTAAGATCCTTGCCTACACACCTGATATTATTTTATTTATATTTTCCTCCTCTGAAATCTTAAATATGAAGAAATATAAACTTTGTGGTGGTAACAAGTGTCATGTGTTAAATTACCATTAATGTTAAAGGTCTATTCTGCATACAATGCAAATCAGTAATACTCATGTTCATAACCCAGTTAAACTGAGAGTTCTATGCGAAGCACTGTATCTAGACATTCTGAAAAAAGCCAAAAGAGTCAGCCAAGACAGTGGCCAAAGGATTTGTGCCATAAATTGTTTGAGCATAAATTATTTGAAGTTTAAATCGTGTATCATACAAATCTTTTTGCTGTTTGCTCGCTAAGTCGTGTCCGACTCTTGTGATCCCATGGACTGCAGCCTTCCAGGTTCCTCTGTCCATGGAATTCTCCAGGCAAGAATACTGGAGTGGGTAGCCATATCCTTCTCCAGGGGATCTTCCTGACCCAGGGATCAAACCTGCATCCCCTGCATTGGCAGGCGATTCTTTACCACTGAGCTACCTGGTTTCCATACACCAAGCAAAAATCAGAAATTTTTTAAAGTGTCTTTAATGTTTTAAAAATATTCTGGTTTATTGGTTAGTTGGTTGATTTGTATCTCTCCTCCAGGAATTTCAGTATTAAGAGGAATCTATTTTGAGATCTCTCACATATTAATCAAATATTATTGAGAAACACTTATATCATAAACAAATATCAAAAGTTACATAAAAGGTATGCTAATTAATGCAATCCCACCCCCTCAGCCAATATATTAAAGAAGGAATAGGTTGAATTGAAAAAAGAAAACTGATAAAAACATAACAGACTTCTACATTTTAATATAATCCACCTTGCTTTTTAGAATTAGTGCTACTGAAATATGTGAAATAAGATTACACATGTGAGATTTGATTACATGTGTACCAATACTCCTCCTGGGCTAACAACAAATCTAGGCACTAAACTTCCATTTTATCTTCCTCTTGAAGGAAACGCTTGTTCTCTGTAGCTAGCTCAGTTTTAATGATAACATAATAATATCTGCTCAAAGTCTCCCTGTTGCCTAAGACCAATGGAACTCAGTGTTACTTCTGTCTTAACACACTACACTAGACACAAACAATTGAATTTGCATGGCAAGACATATTCTTCTTGCTTTGTTCTCTAAAACAAAGTGTTATCCACAGTGTTAGCAGTGCAAGGCTGTACTCAGAAAGGTACCTTATTGCATTTGTTTGGTTAGCATCTACAGTTATACATAGAGATAGACCATTTCTCATTTTTCAAACATGATTTTATCAATAAAAGGCTAGAAAATCTGTACTTTTTAAAGCAACTTTAAAAAAGGATAATTAAATTAAATATTATTGAGTTATCAATCTTACACCACCTGACTCCCACCAAATATCTTCATGGAATAAATCAGAAGACAGGTGAAAATGGAGAGCTTCATATGACAAGTTTATTGACTCACAGGTGTTGATGTGCTGTGTGTTACAATTGCAACAACTTGGTAATTCATGAGAATTCTCAACCAACTCACCAGATTCAACAGTTCACTGAAGGCTACAGTAAGTAAAGTCTAGTGTAAATTCTGAAATTGCATTCATATCAGAGAATAAGCAATAAATAATAGGAAAGGAAGGAGTGATGAATGTATCTATGAAATAATAGAAATAAAACTGAAATATTTTAACCCATGCCTGCGTTGCAATGAGATGTCACAGAGATTATGCAGAAAATTGAAATAAAGAAACTGCAAATTGGGGAACCCTAATTCTTTCCCAATGCTCTACTAAAGCACACAGTTTGGTAGATAAACAAGTAATTAATGGAACATAATAGGGGAGAGAATAAAAATTACTATGTACATACGGCATAATTTTGTGTTTGCTTCTCAAAAAATTCTACATAAACTGAAGATCTTTTTCTAAGTATAGTATAGTATTAGTATATCTTTCATAAATTTAAGGAATTACAAAAGGACTTTTTTTGCTTATCACCCATATTTTATTATCAAACCTCTTAAATATAAATATATAAAGTTTAGTAATAATTTTAATACCCCATAAAGTACAAAAATATATAACCCATCCCAATTTTTTTTCTTAGCCACCTAAGTTCAGACTTCAACTCAAATTTATACTTTTAACACAAACTAATAAATAGAATTCTATCAGACATCATGACCTAAAATGGATCTTGGTAATCAAGCCCACCAAACCCAATCAGAAGAAATACTTCAAGATGTTTTCTTGATAGGCCCTTGGAAAACAATGTGCAGATGTTTGTAGAATAAAATATCATCCATCCTAGATTTTACCCAGAGTCAATTTACAGATATTGGATCAAACTAGGGAATAACTTTTCACAAGGATTTTAGGCTTCCTTAATTGGCTTTTAAATGTTTGTTCACAAATCATTAACCACTTAACAAGAGGCTGAAGGACTATAGGACTTAACACTGAATATATATTACCGCTGAAGTACAATCAGGGATGAGTACAAACAGACCTGATATTGACATCAGAAAGAAAACACGGGGAACAAAATCATGTTATACTGGTATTATAAGGGAAATATTAAATCTGACTTTTGCTTCTTTAAGAATCACTCTCTTTTCTCAATCATGATATAAAGTGTATAGGTATTTTAAAGGACTTTAAATGCAATACTTAATCTCTGAGAGAAGCAAACACTAAATGAATTGTAATGGTTTTTACTGCTTCTATTTTTTTTTTTTTAATATGTTCCTGTTTCTCTCCTCCAAATCATTTCTTTTTTTAAATGGAGTATGCCATGACTATCGGCCAAAGTTCCAAATGATTAAAAAAATTCCACCATAATCCAATTACTCAATATTTCAGGTAATAACACATCTGCAGTGGATTCCTATGAATATCCTTTTCTTTCTTTGAGAAAATATTTATGCTTCTTCTAAGAATTTATGAATCAGGATAATAATATTATTCACAGCAAAACTCTTTTAGAACATGTAGGGGGAAAATACCTTTATTTCCAACTCTGTGTATTTGGTTCTTATTTTAGAGATCAAAATTTTTCTCTTGGAAAAATGAAGATTCAGTTGAGGAAGGAAGGGAAGAAACAAGGAAGGGAGGAAAAGAGGGAGAAGAGAATAGAGAGAGAGAGAAAAGAAGGGAGGGAGGAAGGTTGGATGGGAGAAATACTAATAAAAAACAAGTCTGACAACCAGCGTTAGTACAGTCAGCTCACCATATCTGTGGGCTTAGCATCAGCAGATTTAACCAGGCTCAGATCCTGTACTGTCTGTGATCCCTGGTTGGTTGAATCCATGTTGTGGAACCCAGGATACCAATACCCACAGTCACGGGATTTGAGCATCTGTGGATTTTGGTATCTACAGCAGGTCCTGGAACCAATTCCCAACAGATACTGTGGAACAGGGGTTTCCTAAGTGGCACTAGTGGTAAAGAGCTAGCCTTCCAATGCAGGAGCTGTAAGAGAAGTGGGTTTGATCTCTGGTTCGGGAAGATCCCCTGGAGAAGGAAATAGCAGCCCACTCCAGTGTTCCTGCCTGGAGAATCCCATGGACAGAGGAGCCTGGCGGGCTACAGTCCATGGGGTCGCAAAGAGTCACACATGACTGAAGAGACTTAGCATTCACACACTGTGGAATGACTACACTAGGAAAGAAACTCTTAAGTAAAATTATGTGTAGTATTTAATCCTTAGCCAAAAGATAAACCAAGGTGGTACATTATGTAAACTGTTTGATCTAAACGAAGTAAAATCTCAATTGTTTTGTAAATGTTTTCAATGTGTTCATTAAAAGTACAATTACTATATTATAATCCTATTAAGGGTTTGGATAAAAACTACCCTGCTGGACATATTCTTTTTTAAAAATGCTAATGCAAGCCTCAAGTTGAGAATTTTAATATATTGACCTATCAGTGGGTAAAATGCAGGTTAGCAGAACTGCACATGTTGCAAATCAAATAATTCACAGTACTACCAAGCAATATTCATGTGTATACAACTATTCTAAACACAAAGTGTCAGGCTGTGGTTTCATTCATTTCATAAATATTTATTAAGCACACTTTGTGTGACATGGATTGTTCTGGGAACTGGGACTACTATGCAAAACAAGGCATAGTTTTTATAGGTAGAACACTTACTTGAGTAAATACTTTGCTTTCTGAATTAAAGGAGATTCTTTAACGGAACAAATAAATACATATTAGGGTTGACAACCTCATTTTTTCTAATTGTTACCTTTATAATTAAGGTTTACAATAATTAATATCTTTGTCTAATATCTCTTTCTCTATAACTACCAATGTCTAATTTGGGGCATAGAGGAAAAAATTGAAATAAGTCTCTTAACATTATACTCAGAACTTTTAAAATACAGTTCATTATGTGTATATGTGTGTGTGTGTGTGTGTGTGTGTGTGTGTGTGTGTGTATTATTAAGAAAGAGAAATTACATTACCTAACTCAACCCATCCTCTGATGACTCATAAACCTAAGCTATTTCACTGGACTTACTGTAGCTCAAGTGGTAAAAAATCTGCCTGTGATGCAGGAGACCAGGGTTCAATCTCTGGGTCGGAAAGATCCTCTGGAGAAGGGAACGGCAATCCACTCCAGTATTCTTGCCTGGAGAATTTCATGGACAGAGAAGTCTGGCGGCTACAGTTTGTGGGCTCGCAAAGACTTGGACACAGCTGAGCAACTAACACACACACACAACTGCTTCTTACACTAAAAACCTGCACCTACTGGCTTCCCTGTCTCAGAGAATCACAACTCCATGTTTGTAGTAGCTCAGACCCACTGGCGCTTCCCGGATAGCTCAGTTGGTAAAGAACCCACCTGCAATGCAGGAGACCCCGGTTCGATTCCTGGGTCAGGAAGACCTGCTGGAGAAGGGATAGGCTATGCACTCCAGTATTCTTGGGCTTTCCTCATGGCTCCGCTGGTATCGAATCTGCCTGTAATGAGGGAGACTTGGGTTCTAGCCCTGGGTTGGGAAGATCCCCTGGAGAAGGGAAAGGCTACCCACTCCAGTATTCTGGCCTGGAGAGTTCCATAGATTGTATAATCTATGGGGTCACAAAGAGTTGGACATGACTGAATGACTTTCACTTTCACTTTTCAGACCCCAAACTTTGACGTTATCTTGCATCCTCACTTTGTCTCATACCTGATCTCTGACTCCTTAGGAGAATTTGTTACCTTGACCATAACAATTGTAGTTAATGATACTATATGTCAGAAAGTGTCCTGAATTCTGTATATATATATATATATTCACTACTTTAATCCATGCATAATCTCCCAAGGGATTTTGCTTTATCATCCCCACTTAACAGATAAGAAAACTAAGGCACAAAGATGTTAAGTAACTGCTCTGAGGGCACCAGTTAGGAAGGAGAGGAGTCAGAGTCCATGTTCTTGACTGTGACCAAGATGGCCATAATCGCCCCCTCACCTTATGAACTTCAGACAGATTTCTTCTAGACTTTAGGACCCTTTAGAGCATTTACTTCAGAAAACTTGTGATTAGAAATTATTTCTCTGACCCTCTGAAATGTAGATAGGTTTTCTCCCAGTTCTTGCTAGTTTTTTAAAAAATATGTAATTTATCTATTTTTAATTGAAGGATAATTACAATATTGTGTCGGTTTCTGTCATACATCAACATGAATCAGCCATAGGTATACGTATGTCCACTCCCTGTTGAATCTCCCTCCCACTTCCCACCCTGTCCCAACCCTCTAGGTTTTTACAGAACCCCAATTGAGAGAGTATCATAGAAACATATACACTACCATGTACAAAATAGTCAGTGGGAATTTGTTGCAACTTTTGCAAGCCATGTCTATCTTTCTCAGGAAGCTGGGAGCTGTCCTTTGAGATATAATCATGGAATAAGAGATTGCCTTATCTGCCAGTCTCTGGAAGATAGAAGCGTAAATTCAGGAAGTGACAATTAATAAACAAAGATGGCCTGGAAATTCCCTGGCAGTCCAACGGTTAGGGCTCAGTGGTCTGAATGCTGGGGCCATGGGCTCCATCCCTGGTCAGGGAACTAAGACCCCAAAAGCTGTATGGTGCATTCAAAAACAAACAAACAAACAAAAAACAGAAAACCAAACATAGATGGCCTAATCACACTGATCAACTTCCCTTCCCAGAGACTTTTCCACTAGCTTATTCCAGTGCTTAAAAATTCTTGTACCTTTTTATCTTTTTCAGAAAAACTGAGTGTGATCTCTCTCCACTACGGTAACAGTCTTGAGTAACATGTCCTTTGCCTGTTTCATCCATCCAGTGCCATTTTTCTTTGACAGATGACATGCTATAACTTCAAAATATAACCTGAATGCAATCGTTCCCTGCCATCCACACTATCACGCCAATCTGATCCTCCATCGTCACTTTTGGATTATCTTCCTTCAAGTCTTCTTCCTTCCCTTCAGTCTACATTTAGTAGCTGATGTGTGCATGCTAAGTCACTTCGGTTATGCCTGACTCTCTGAGACCGACCCTATGACTGTAGTCCACCAGGCTCCTCTGTCCATGCAGATTCTCAGGCAAGAATACTGCAGTGAGTTGCCATGCCCTCCACCAGGGGATCTTCCTGACCCAGGGATCAAACCTGCATCTCCTAGGTCTCCTGCAGGCAGGTTCTTCAGCACTGGTGCCACCTGGTTTAGACTCTGTTAAAAGTTAGTTACGCTATTCCTCTGCTGGAATCTCTATGACAGATTGAACTCTGAGCCAGAATAGTCAAGTCAGTCCTTGTATCCATACCCTTTACTATGTACCACTTCTTCCACTAGAGGTAGACTGCATGATCCTGACTCTTAACTTTGGACTTAGCTATGTGACTTGCTCTGGCTAATGAGAAATTAGTGGATGTAACACAAGCAGAAGCTTGAACTACCTTTGTGCATTTGAACTTGTCATCATGTACCTCCTAGCCTCACTTTCCTGTGGGTCCCAGGAGCATAAGAGATACATGGAGCAGAGCTAGGCCTGATCTTTATCTTGGGAAGAAGCTCATCTGAGACTAGTTTAGATCAGCTGACCACCAGCTGCCTAGTGATGCATCAGTGAGAAGATATGACTGCTGCTTTAAGCCATGAGATTGAGGAACGACTTAGTACACGGAATTGCTGTGCCAGTAGCTGACTGATAGACCCATCAGAGCACATTCCCTGCAGTGCCCAGATTGAGATGGCACCTATGAGGTCCTGTCCTGCCCCCTCTAACTTCACCTCCTGTTTCCCTCTCTGCCACTTGCTTCACTCTATCAACTGATGTCATCGATTCTGTTCAAACAGGAACCAACATATTCATACCTGAGGGTTCTGCATTTGCTAATCTCTCTGCTTAAAATTATCTTCCCTGGCTCTGTTCACAATGCTTTGCCTCAATTTCTTCACATTTTGCCTCAAATGTTGCCTACCCCTGGGACCTCCCTTGCCAGCTTACCAAAGATTTTACATCCCTAGGACATATCTGTTCTATTTTCACCACATATTTTATTCCTCATCCTTTAATACAATCTAGTATATTTGCTGCTTTGATTCCTGACTGTCCTTCCACTAGAAGTTTCACAAAAGCAGGTCTATTTTGCTTATTGTTAGTTATATCATAGCATCTAGGATACAGTATTGTCCGTTGTTCGGTCACTAAGTCATGTCCAACTCTTTACAACCCCATGAACTGCAATACACCAGGCTCCTCTGTCCTCCACCATCTCCTGAGTTTGCACAAATTCATGTCCATTGAGTCGGTGACACCATCCGACCATCTCATTTTCTGCCACCTTCTTCTCCTTTTGCCTTCAATCTTTCCCAGCATCAGGGTCTTTTCCAAACAGTTGGTTTTTCACATCAGATGGTCAAAGTATTGGAGATTGACCTTCCATTACTTGGAATGGAAGGTCCATTCATTGGAAGGACCAACAGTCCAGGACAGTAAGAGGTCCATAAATATTGGTTATATGAATGAATTTATGTGACTATCTTCTTTTCCATCAGAGCCAGGATCTCCCTGGTTCCCAGTCACCACAGACACCCTTTCCACACAACTGGGGCCACCTGTCCCCCTTTGCAGGCTCAATCCCACACTGGCTTGTCATATTCAATCTGGGGAGAAATAAACCAAAGAGCCTTCCTGCATCTGTAAATTCAGCATTATGTCATTTGGTTTGACTCTTAAGCTTTGTATCCCATTTCTTATACCTAAGCTCCCTGTCAGCCATCCTGGCTACTGGGTGTTTATCATATGCCCCAAACTAAAGTAGCCCTGACAGGCTAGGAGCGAAGCCCTATCTAGTTCTTATCACACTCCTCGGGCCACTAACCTCTCTCCTACCCACCCATGTAATGGACTTCTGCCTTTAAACCAGCCCAAAGAACAGAGTGGGACGAAGGAGGAAAAGGGAACCAATCAGAGTCTGTTTTGTTGCCTCTGACCCCAGAAGCAGGGTTAGAGTTTTATCCTGACACCAGGAGAGCAGCACAGACTTTGAAAGGAGTTCCAGTTTTGCATGTTCACTGTGAGTCAAGCACTTTTACATACATTTTCTTGTTAATGTTAATCCTCATAATGACAAAAAGAAAGGTAGTTTTATCTCTGTTGTATTGATGAGATAAATGGCTCAGAGGGATTAAGAGAAAGTCCAAAGATCACAGAGCTCCTAAGAAGCTGAGCCAATAGTTAAACCAAGAAATTTCTGATTTCAGTCTCTGTTTTTATGTTTTTTTTCCCCTAGGGGTTACAGTAGTTATAATCAGTTCACTTTCAGTAATAATCTTTTCTCTTCCTCTGCCATGCAGCTGTATTATTTGGTTCACTCTCAGTTTCCTCCATCAAACTTATACACACTTTTGAAGACGTGAAATGTGTCTTCGGGTATCTTTCCAGTGCCCATTTAGTACACCCAAAAGTGAACACAAAGCTACATGAAGTAGGTTTCATGCAATTATCCATTGTCCTGAAATAAATGGATCTTACAGCATATTTTTAAGTATTTTTTTAAGATATAATATGTTTTATTTCTTGATCTATCTTGATCAGAATTCTATTCTGCAGATGCCAGAAATGAAAACCAATAGCAGTCATGGCATCCTTTTCTTTTGTCCTGGGCTGTAGTCATCACAAATGAAAAGTATTAATTTTTTCTGCTCTTGCTTTATTAGTCTGTTATTTTTCTTTAACTTTCCTGAAGATTGAGTTGGTGGCTAGCTCCTTGATGAGTAAACAATTCAACTAATTTATTACAAGGTAGTAAAGTAAGCTCAGTTTTATACTGAATGAGATAGTAGTTTTTACAAACTCTCCAAACTGAGAAATTTCCAACTACAAGGAGCATTAGTAAACATGAATGACTGTTCATTGGTGGTTCAACATTAGTTGATTGGGTCATTACTAATAACTGGTGGCTTTAATTATTTTATTTCTTGAGATTTTTTTAATTAAAAAATATCACATCATATTGAGATTGTTGAATCTTGAGTCTCTATAAACTGATCCTGGGGTCAAATGAATCACTCTTACTGATTTGATTTTTGTTCTGTTCTTCCCAACAAACATTCAAATATACTTTGGCATCTTGTGAATATCTGGAAAAACTTGAGCACTTAAAAATGAATGCTTAGTCTTGGATAATTCATTTTGGAGATCGGCTTTGCTTGCTAAAAAGAAGCTTTTTGAAGTGTCCTCCATGCCTATCCTGTATAATTTAGTCTGCAGATAACTGTAATATGGGAAAATATCAAAAGTGAATGTTTTAGCGAAATAATACCTTTTTTGAACAAGTCAAATTGCCTGTCCTTGAAGCTCTTTATCTGTATGATATGTCAAAACACTTCAATATTCACTGACCTTTCAAAGTTTGTAGTTCTAGCTCTTTTAGGAAGCTTTTACAATTATATAATGCTCTGTACTACATTTTACCTTTTGTACTTACAATTCACGTGAATCATGTCCATTGGACTTATTTTTCCTTTTTTCTAAGTTATATGGTGAGATACTGCAACATTTTAACCATTCGAGGGAAAAATAAAAATATGTCAGTTATTTGGAAAGAAAAATAAAGAAATGTTTCTTTTTTTTTTTTTTCCTGTCAATTCTAACTTATTTATCTGGTCCGATGGAAGACTGGAGGTGTTATTGAGAAGGGTGTCATTGGGGCATTCGAGCAATATTATCCACACACACAAAAAAAATGTTTTATTATTTTAAATGAACTCAGGTGAAGGAGATTCTGCTGTATTTAAGATACACCAAATTAACTGCACACCAATTAATCTGTGATTTGGAGAAATCATTATTAGTTACAACACATTGCGTCCTCGATGAGAAGAATATGCGTGTGACATTTGCTGTCTGTATATCTCAGTGAGGACATGCATCATCGTGCATTTGGCAGCCTCTGAGAGAAATGATACATTTTAAAGCAATTCCATAATGTGGCACTATAAACGTCTGCAGGTGTCTGGAAAGGCTACCTGATTGCTGCAGTTTATTTCTTTGCATATATCGCCCCCTGCCGTCAGTAAATGAAAAACACATGCAAAATCGCTCCAATATAGCTTTGTTTATGAAATAGTTCTGATGCTTCAAAGACTTATTTTGTGCCTTCTGAGTAAAACACAGGCTAAAAGGACTAGAGAGTTAAAAGAGCTGAAAATATTGGAGAGAAACAGAACATCACAGGCCAAGACAGAGGGAAAAAGAGGCAATCTCTAAAACAAGAGTGTGCCAGTCTAGTGCTTCTCTTTTTCGCTAAGCTGGCAGGCCTGCAGCTAAATAGGCGGGACTCATACTTGATCTCTGGACAAACCGGCTAGAGTCAGAGTTCCACCCGGGAACCTCTCTGCAGATTTGCATATCATCACACCCACTCACTGGAATGCCAGCCTTTGCTCTCCTGTCCATGCCGGGGTGACAGACAGCTGCAATTAGTAGCTGTGGGTGGAAGACCACGGGATTAAAAAAATCAATAAGTCAGGAAGAATAGATTGATGCTGCCAGTTGCTTTAATGTCAGGGGACCTGCAAAAGTAGGGCAAATATGTGAGAAGGCTATCATGTTACTTTGATTTTCTTTAAAGGTATATTTTACAGTGATTCTAAAAGGGAAGGGAAAAAAAGCAAGGAAAAAGATGAGTTGCATATATGCGGAGATTCTGGGGTGACTCTGTCTTCACCTATATAAAGCAAAAGCCACCTCTCTTGCCCCCACCTTCCACAATCTGATCCTTGTCTGAGGTATTCTTTATTCTCTTACTGTTCTCGGCCAAAATCAGGACACGCTAGAGGACCAGAATGGTATAGTTGGAGACTTTATGGAGTCTAACAGAGGCACATCATCTTGTCCCTCCTGGAGGCAAGAAACAGGTAGGAAGCAGACATCAATATACAGAAGTGTAGCAAAGAAAGAAAGACAGTGGGGGAAAAAATAGGGCTAGAGCCATACAGAGTAACAGAGAAGGGCTCCATATGTGATCCATGAAGGAAATGCAGGCTTGGAGAAAAGGCGGAGCTTTAAGAGCAAAGCTTTGGGTCTGGCTGCTCTCATAGTGTGTGGCTTTCTCACTGATATTCAGTCATTAGCTCTGCTTTGCAGCACCAAGCAGGCATCGACGGAACAATGAATCCAAATAGAAACTAAATTTTTGTTTGACATTACCTCTGGCAAGAACCAGTCAAATGGAAATCGACACACGTGTATGTGACCAACATCCCTGAATCTTTCTCTCCTGCGATGTGGTTTGCTTAACAGTTTCAAAGCAATTCAAGATGTTCGTCCTTAAAACATGTATTTCACCACCACTTACACTTTTGACATAGATTTCTACCAGATTGGTTTATTCAATTGTTTCCTCCAATGTTGTTCTCCCAGAATCTCTATGCAACCTTCCCGGGGCGCTCTGCCGGGGCTGCTCCCCCTTTCATGCTCCCAAAGAACCTGGAACTCACCTGTATCACTGCACCTATTACCCTGCATCGCAATCATGCATGCATGCATGCTAAGTTGCTTCAGTTGCATCCGACGCTTTGCAATCAAATGGACTATGGTCCGCCAGGCTCCTTTGTCCATGGGATTCTCCAGGCAAGAATACTGGAGTGGGTTGCCATACCCTCTTCCAGAGAATCTTCCCGACCCAGAGATGGAACCCACGTCTCCTGCCGCTCCTGCATTGCAGGGGGATTCTTTACTGCTGAGCCCCAGGCGAACCTGCATTATAATCATATTTTTCATCAAAAACTAAGTTCTTGAGCATAACGCCTGAGTCTTACTCTGCTTTTTACCCTTTTGAATGAGTATTGAATAAGTATTAAATATATGTTTTCTTTCCCTAGAGTACTCAACATTCTCAACTACAAAACTCTTGGAAACAACATAAGGAAATATTCAATGTCATCTTCTAGAAAACCAACAGGCTCCCCTGTCTTTTACTGCTTCCTACTACTCCCCCACTGTGCTTTTCCATTTTAGAGGTCTTTATGTTACCTTTTCATCGTGGCCAGGTAAGAAATGAATTGAATTTTAACTGTGATGAGCTGCTGGTGACAGAAGAAAAGGTCATTTTAAAGTTAAATGCTAATATTATCTTTTCTCATTACTGGGCACATTAGGCTGACTAAATTTTTCTCTAAGATGTTTATCATTATTAGTTATTCCAAAACAATGCATAGCTATTCACTCTACGACTGATGAGACAGTAAATCTTTTAATGAAAAGGCTTCAAGCCTGACCATTAAAAAGATCCTTAGTTTGAACTCCATTAGCAGTAATGAATGTGTTCTCAGATGCACGAAAACTTTCAAAACCATGCTCAAATGTCACAAGCCAAACAATTACACCCGTTGGTCACAGAGACTGTAGTGAACCATATGGACTGCAAGTTTAACCTATGGAGACAAAATAAATATAGCCTTTGACTATTTAGTCTATTGAAGGAATCTGGAGGGGATTTACATTTATAAACATTTTGTTAGAATTAATTCTCAATTTATATTAGTATTTATAAATGATATTTATTCTTAGCTACTCGTTTTTTAACAGGAGCAGTTTGCTCTTTTTCCGGGGGGCGGGGGTTGTCCTGGGTCTTCACTGCTGTGTACAGGTTTTTTTCCTAGTTGTGAGTGGGGGCTACTCTGGTTGCGGTGTGCAGGCTTCTCATTGCTGTGGCTTCCCTTGTTGCAGAGCACTGGCTGTAGAGCATGAGGTCTTCAGTACTTGTGGCATGTAAGTTTCAGCTCCCTGGCCCTAGAACACAGGCTCAATACTTGTCGTGCACGGGCTTAGTTGCCCTGCGGCATGTGGGATCTCCCCGAATTAAGGATCGGGCCCATGTCTCCTGCATTGGCAGGAAGATTCACCACCACTGAGCCATCAAGGAAGCCCCTTAGCTACTATTAATTGTCCAGCCATGTTTACTAGCTAAAGAGCTACATGTTTTACAAATACTGTTACTAAATCTCAAAACTTCTACCAAGAGAAGGATCATTCCCCTTTTACAGACTGAGAAACTGAGTTTCAAGGGCAAGAAGTGACTTGTTCCAGGATGTTTAGGAGGCACGGCTTGTTTTTTCTGGACAGAGTTAAAATCTTAACTTCAAACACAGTAATTCTCCCTATCCACAAGCTTGATTTCTTCCTTGTGGGCTAAGCAATGCCCTTGTGATCTTCTAGAGAAAGAGCTCTGGGATGCTAGTGGGTCTTTATCTACAGAAGCTGAAGGGTCTTGAGACAAGAGGGAGTGTGTGGTGGGAAAGGGTGAGAGATGTGAATTTGCCTGTGTGATGACAGTGGCTGGGGGTGGAGGCCATGATAAGGGGGTCTGAGAAGACACTCTGAGCACACCTTTGTTCAGTCACCCAGTCATGTCTGACTCTGATCCCTGAACCTGCAGTGAGCCAGGCTTTCCTGTCCTTTACCATCTCCCGGAGCTTGCTCAAACTCATGTCCATTGAGTTGGTGATGATACCCAACAATCTCATCCTCTGTTGCTCCCTTCTCCTCCTGCCCTCAATCTTTCCCAGCATCAGGGTCTTTTCCAATGGGTCGGCTCTTAGCATCAGGTGGCCAAAGTATTGGAGCTTCAGCTTCAGTATCAGTCCTCCCAGTGAATATTTAGGACTGATTTCCTTTAGGATTGACTGGTTGGATCTCCTTGCAGTCCAAGGGACTCTCAAGAATCTTCTCCAACACCACAGTTCAAAAGCATCAATTATTTGGCACTCAGCTTTCTCTATGGTCCAACTCTCACATTCCATACACAACTACTGGAAAAACCATAGCTTTGACTAGACGGATCTTTGTTGGCAAAGTCATGTCCTTGTTTTTCATATGCTGTCTAGGTTTGTCACAGCTTCTCTTCCAAGGGGCAAGCATCTTTTAATTCCATGGCTACAGTCACCACCTGCAGTGATTTTGGAGCCCAAGAAGGTGCCTGGCAAAAGGAATAGCTGAATTTGATGAGATACAGGTGAATGGACAGAGACTGTTGACCATTGAAAACCAAAGTTTCTGTTCATAATACAGACAAGACCACATGAGGAGATTATAGTTTTCTTCTCTTATTTCCTATGAAGAAAGTAAAGAAGACTTTATACAAATACCAATGCAGGGCACAATAGTGTTTATTTTCATTAGAAGGAACGGACACTTTAAGGAGAAATATTATGATGTCCTTGAGGGTTGACCAGGATGTGTTTTTGATGTTGACTCAATAGGTAGGAGTCACATGCCTTGTCCAAGTTTCTCTGGACCTCATGGTCCATAGAGGTGGGAAGGGGTAGGTTACAGAAGCATTGTAGTTGGAACAATGTGATTTTTGTATTGACTGAGATCATCCTCCTTTGTAAGGCATGAGGAAATAATGTTCTGTATGTTTCTTAAAGTCTTTAGAATTATTGGAGGATTTCTGTTCCACTTCTAGTATAATCTGGAAACAAGTGTACCCATGTATCTTTAAAATTGTCCAAATATATATTACTCAGTTCTAGACAGTGAGAAATATTTTTTGAGATTAAGCCTCCAAGAAACTCATTAGCCAGCTTTCACCAGCAAAGCTGCAGTGGCTGTAGGGGGCTCCTGACACTTCCTGTAATTCGCATCGATCCCACTCTTCCATCCTTTCATCCTCCCACCGAATCACTACCGTCTCCTCCTCTGAAGCAGGCCTTTGTCCAGAAAAGGAAACGTATTTTGCACAAACATCCTCGAACTTTTTTTTATTTTCTCTCTCTGAAGTCTGAGTAAGTAACGAGGGGAACCGTAACCATGGATACGATGACAAGCAAACACAGATAACTGATCTGGTGAAGTGGAAATGACAGAAACTCAGGGATGTGATGAACATGCACTCGGAGAGGCTATAATCATCAGATGGGAGACCTGGGTCTCACCAGAAATGAGCTCTGGGTTTTAGAAAAGCAGGTTTCAAAAGGTTCAGAGAAAGGGCGTCTGAATACAGGCGGCAGGCTTAACTGTGCATCTGATCTGCTCCCTCCACGAACCCCACACAAGCTACAGTAAATGTATTTTTTTGAACTAGACATGAACCCACAAGAATGGAGGAAACAGGGAGGAGGCCACAGCAGTAAACTTCTAGAAGCTGAAAAGGAGATGAATAAACTTGAACTGACCTGGCAGGAAAAACAAAACAAAGTCAAAGTAAAGAGCCAAACCCTAAATCAGCAGTGGGAAAAGAAGAGACAGATCCAATCTGCAGGCAAAATTTTCAGGTGGCTTAGAAACTGGGAATCACAGGACACCTGGGAGGAGAGCTGAACTACTGAGAATTGAGAGAAAGCTATTTAAGAAACAAGTAGACATACAGATGGCTAGTAAACACATGAAAAGATGCTTAACGTCACACAGTATCAGAGAAATGCAAATCAAAATAATGAGGTAGCATTTCACACCAGTCAGAATGGCTGCCATCAAAAGTCTACAAGCAATAAATGCTGGAGAGGGTGTGGTGGTGGTGGGAATGCAAACTAGTATAGCCACTATGGAGAACAGTGTGGAGATTCCTTAAAAAACTGGAAGTAGAACTGCCATATGACCCAGCAATCCCACTCCTGGGCATGCACACCGAGGAAACCAGAACTGAAAGAGACACGTGCGCCCCAATGTTCATCGCAGCACTGTTTATAATAGCCAGGACATGGAAGCAACCTAGATGCCCATCAGCAGACGAATGGATAAGGAAGCTGTGGTACACATACGTGGTGGAATATTACTCAGTTACAAAAAAGAGAATGCATTTGAGTCAGTTCTAATGAGGTGGAAGAAATTGCAGCCTATTATACAGTCAGAAAGAGAAACATCAACACAGTATATTAACGCGTGTATATGGAATTTTGAAAGATGGTAACGATGACCCTATATGCAAGACAGCAAAAGAGACACAGATGTAAAGAACAGACTTTGGACTGCGTGGGAGAAGGTGAGGGTGGGATGATTTGAGAGAATAGTATTAAAATATGTATATTACCATATATAAAATAGATGACCAGTGCAAGTTCGATGCATGAAGCAGGACACCCATAGCCGGTGCTCTGGGACAACCCAGAGAGATGGAGTGGGGAGGGAGGTGGGAGCGGGGCTCAGGGTGGGGAACACATGTGCACCCTTGACTGATTCATGTCAATGTACGGCGAAAACCAGCACAATATTGTAAAGTAATTATCTTCCAGTTTAAATAAATTAATTAACTAAAAAATAATAAATAAAAACAACAAAAGCCAGCAGGAAAAAAAAAAAAAAAAGGAAACTAAACTCTTAGAATCCGTCCCAATACCTGACTATCTGACCATCTGCCCATATCTCAGCAGACCCAGAAGCTTCATTCTTTGGAACAATTAAAACTGAGGTTCTACAGGCTGCAATAGCCCCCTAAGACTGAGGTGGGGACACAGTTCCAAAGCAGAAAATAAAGTACAGACATGCAGACTAGATGCCGAATGATCGGATTGCTTCCCCTCTCACCCACACCTGCCTTTTCCCTTACTGGTCTCCAAAAATATTGACTGGCTGTTGCCCCACAAAGATAAGATTCTTTTCTGTGAGAATCTATCGAACAAGTTCAAGAAGACATGTTGAATCATACTTACCTTAGGCATCTCCAACAAATGGCCCAGGCATTTCAATAAATGACCCACAGTGACTTCTGTAATTACAAGCACCACTCACAGGCTTAAAGTTCCCAGCCAGCTTTACAGTACCTCACTCTTTAACAGGAGAAGACAATCAAGGATTACTAGGGTTCTGAGAAAAGCCTCTTAACATGAGGTACAAGAAACCCAAAGAAATGAAACCATTAAAAATCTGAAGACAAAAAGACACCACGGGGGAAGAAAAAAACTTTAAAAATATTCTATTAATAATCTCATAGAAGTAAAGATGTTTTGTCTAAGAAAGAAGTGGATACTCGAAATGATCATTTGGAGAAAAAAAAAAAAACTTCTTGAAATAAAAATGTAAGAAAATAAATGAAAATTGAATAGAAGAGTTAGAGAATAAAGTTGAGGAAGTTTTTCAGAAAGTGAGAAAAACAGGGAGAAAATGATAAGAAAACTTGAAAAGCAGTTAGGAAAACTCAGTATGTAAAAATAGTAGGAATGCTGCCAAAAGAGAAAAGGAGAAAAATGTAAAACACATTAATTCAGGAAAATTTCTCTGATCTCAAACAAGGTTGCCAGACTGAGAGATTCTATTGAGATCCTAATATAAGAAGGTCACCTCACATTAAAGCAAATTATTTTAATGTTTCAGACCAAAGGTGTAGTTTTGTGTGTGCTACAAAGAACCAGACTAGGGAAATGGTCAAAAAAAAGGGAAAGGAATCAGAATGGCTTCAAATTTTTAATAGCAGATGGTCCAAAATATGAAGAATCACTTTCAGCCTAGAACTTTATGTCCAGACAAACTGTAAGTTGAATGAGAGAGTAGAGTAACAACATTTTCAGATATGCATGAGCTCAAAATATTTATTTCCTTTTGTCCAGAAATTTTTTGAAGATATACTCCAGAAAAAAAAAGAAAAAAGTAAACCAATAGAGTAAGATCATGGGTAATCAGAAAATAGAACATAAAAAGCTGTGAAAAGAAAGTGAGGTATCCTCCTTGAGGAAGATGAGAAAAGGAGACCCCAGAATGACAGGTAATACTCAGCAGACAACCTGGTGTGAAGCAGTGAAACTCAAGGTAAATACCAGCAAAAATACTGCAGCCATCAAGGCCATGTTCACTGCTATTTTGCTGCCTTTTTATTTTGGTGATGCTACAAGTGAAAAGAGAGAATTTAGAAAGACAAATAGGCCAACTAGGAGAAAAGCAAGAAAAGTTCTTAGGACAGCAACAGCAAGAAAAGTCCCCGAACGGGAATGACTCATTAAGACTAGAGAGTGGACAGTTCAGACAGAAAAAGAAGTCTCTAGGAGAAGTGATTCCAAGAAAACGGTGGAATTGTCAGATCACATGATATGACTGATCTTTTGAAAGTACTCTGGAGGTATCTGAAGAGGTAGAAAAAATTAGCCATAAGAACAAAGAAAACTATGTGATTTTTTTGAAAAATCTATATATAGATTACTTTTTCAAAGTAAACCCTGTATGTGAGACAGCAAAAGAGACACAGATGTATAGAACAGTGTTTTGGACTCTGTGGGAGAAGGCAAGGGTGGGATGATTTGGGAGAATGGCATTGAAACATGTAAATTATCATATGTGAAATGAATCACCAGTCCAGGTTCAATGCATGATACAGGATACTCAGGGCTGGTGCACTGGGATGACCCAGAGGGATGGGATGGGAGGGAGATGGCCGGGGTGGGGGGGAGGTTAGGATGGGGAACACATGTACACACATGGTGGATTCAAGTCAATGTATGGAAAAACCAATACAATATTGTCAAATAAAATAAATAAATAAATAAAACTGAAAAAAAAATTTTTTAATTTTAAAGTAAAGCTATGGAAAACACAGGAAATGAAAAGTAATAATAAGGAAATAATATGTGAATTATATATTCATATATATGCAAACTATATATTCATAAACAGTAAAATGAACTTAACACTGACAAATAGAACTTGTTACTCAACAGTATTGAAAGGAAGGAGTAACGAAAGCAAAATGGCAGTGTTAGAGAATTCAATTAAAAGAGCCCAAACTTGTCACTTCTGGTTAGAGGACTCAGGGGAATGAGGCGGGGGTGGGGGGGGCGGCTAGGATTAGGTATGAAATCACTGTTAATATAATCAGCGCTACCCTGGAGCCATCTTACACCAGTTTCCCTGGAACTAGTTCTCATCCCTTTTCTATCCTAATGCTACTGAATGGAAATTGGCCCTGGAGTGAATATTTCCACTGGAGAATTCAGGAACTACTACCCATCTTTGTTTCCACCTCACCCCCAACACACAGAACCTCTTTGAGAAACATGATGCTAAACATTTACCTGTAGTCCATTGAGTATGGCCTTACTTGACTTGTATCCATAAATTCATAAATCCCATGTATAACAGCTAATAATAACTAATACATGGTTTTTAAATAAATAAACATTAAAACATTCCAGGAAACTATTTTATGACCCTGTAAATCGTTTTTTTTTTTTTTATATATAATTTATTTATTTTTTCAGTGGGTTTTGTCATACATTGACATGAATCAGCAATAGATTTACATGTATTGAGACTTAAGAATATTGATAACTCAAAAAGACTTCGTAAAGACTAGAAGAGTTATGCTAATATAATCACACATTATTCCAGTGAGGAATAAAAAAGAAGACACAAATTAATGCAAATGAAAAGGAGCTTTATGATGAACTCAGAATTCTTAATGATCTATACAAATGTTGAAAAGAGGGCTATAAGGCCAGGTATGATTATAAGAAAGAACCACAATGTCAAGGGAACAAAAGTGTAAAATCAGCTCTGGTGTATTTGAAAACTTAAGTTTAACAGCAATCTTTTTAAAGCAATTTGTGACTAAGAAAATAAATAGAAAACAAGCGGGATGTCTTTTCAGAGAAGAAAATAAGTGTTAACATATGATGGGGAAGAGCAAATTCTTCAGCTCCTCTTTGACTACAGGATAGCTTCTGTATCAAGGAAAAGGTCAGGACATCATTTTTGGGGATGTCTGGTGTGTCTTGCAGAAGCTAAGAAGATGTAAGTGAGTGGTTCTGTGATAATGTGTCTTACAACCTGGGGACTAAGTAGAGATGCTTCCAACTAAACCCTAAAGTGAACACAGGTACTAAGATATATGCCAGAGAAAATAGGCAGCCTTTTACTTGAGTCATCCCCCTAGTCACCATCGATATTTTGGCAAAAACCCAAAGTTATGGAGATTCAGCTAGCAAACAAGAAAATGATGAAATAATGAAAGAGGAAATAACTGCAGTTCAGTTTCTGTCTGATAAACAAGCAGAAGATACAGTAGTCTAGGATAACAGTAAAGACAAATTATTAAAAACAACAACTCTTTTGATTCCAGAATCCCAATGCTTAATTAATGAAGCTCAAATATACTCCAACTCTGATTACAGAACTTTAACAGAATTTCATTTGCATTTCTTTCCTTTCTCTATACAAATCCTCATTTAGAGAGAATTTCAGCAGGGTCATTACTGTTGTTAAAACATCCTCTCATGTTGATAATATTCTGCTTTTCTCTGAATATATGAAACAAATAACTTCCTATATCATGAACTCAATAAGAAATCATGACCCCTAAAACCCCCCCACAGAATAGAGCAAACTATTCCTTGTCTTTAACGTTTAAGTCAATTGCATACTAATTCCAAAATGTATTTTGGTGGAACTGTGGACAAGGCAGATTTCTGTCTCTTGTGGTTTCATAAATCCACTTCACAGTTAGGAAATACACTTCTAACAAATAGAAGACACATTCCCGTTTCTTCAAAATCTATGTGTGTACCACTGTTGCCACTGAACCATTTATAAATTTTGTTGATTTGTCTATAAATTATTTATGTATGCAATAACTTGAAGCTTTCCCAGACACATTTTTTCTTACCATAATTCCAAGCTCTAGAGGAGTAATTTACCTTTCAAGCTATTTTGTCTGCCTTGGTTCTTCTGAAAGGGAGCTGGGGATGTAAGGAGAATAGGCTCAAAGGCAGAGAGCTGAAGAATGTTCTAGATGCTGCAGCTGCTAGCAAGCTTTGTTATTTCTATATTATGGTATCTGCCTGTCTCAGTCCATCCATGTTGCTATAACAAAAATATTGAATTGGCCAGAAAGTCCATTCAGATTTTTCATAAGATGTTAGGTAAAAACCTGAACAAACTTTTTGGCCAGGCCAATATCATCAACTAGGAAGTGAAAAAACAACAGTTTTCTGGGATGAGGTTTTTAACATATTAATTTGGGACCAACAAAACATTCAATCTACTGCATTACTATGACTACAAAAGATTTTATGAGGAGAGGGGATTGGGTGAAATATCCCTGCTAAATTCCTTTAAAATGCATCTGTTAACTGCTTACCTAAAGAATAGAATACTACTATATTCCTATAACATAGGAATACACATGGGAATAAAACAAAATTATAGGCTTTGCCTTCAAGGAGCTCACAGCTGCTTAAAAACTCTTACAATTATTGGAGGATGATTACTGCAGACACAATACAAATAAGTGCAAGGTACAGGAAATAAAAGGAAAACAGTGGAATTTTTATGCTTGAGGAGAACCAGTTACCAAAGTTTGACCAAATTGAACTTAATTACTCTTGTGGGTCACCCTGAACTAATTCCAATCTTTTAGGATGGTAAGAATATTTTCTGCAAAGAAAACAATTTTATCCATCTTAGCAACACAATTACATTATAAATTTTTTTTTAGAAATATTCAGTTCATTAAGAAGGAGACAAAGACAAATATCCCTGTCTTGAAATTGTTAGTTGAGAATCACATGGTGTGAAATTGAAAACATGCATTGACTGAAAATTATGAATATGCTGATTACTAAATAGAAAACATTATTTGCCCTTAAAATAGTCATTTCGGCTCACTTAATAGGGCATTAGGAAATAATGCCACTATCATTTAAAATATTGTATTATAGGTTGTGTGGTTTTGTTATAAAAGCTCATTATGTGGAGACGAGGCAGTGCCTTATGAGAAATTCAATGGTACAGATAGAAAAATCAACAGACGTTGCATTTTAGAGAAGAAGCGGAGATACAGAGAAAAGCAAGATCTTCAAGTTAGGAAAATTGATCAATATCATATTAGCTGTATATCTTTCATCAAGGTATTCACCATTCTACACCTCAGATTTCTTATCTATATAGTGAGACAACCACTTCTTAACCACAGGTGACTTTTGCCTAAAATGAAGAAGCAAAGAGAGCACTTGGCACCGTGTCCAGAACTGACCCCTGGATCAGCTCCTCTCATTTAATACGAGTGATCTTTTTCTCCTGGAATTTAGCAAAGCAGATGAATGTATTTTGCATAGAGCTCAATAATTTTTATCAACTTCTCATTATTTGTGTATATGATGGCATGTTTAGAATTGGATAAAAAACAAATGCATTGAATTTTTTCAATTAAAAAAGTACTTCTAGAGAAAAAAGTCACTTTGGATACAAATAAAGTCATATATAACATATAGAGATTTATTTTGACTATTCTGTCTTTAGTATTGACCTCAATGCATATACATTACTTTCTAATTCATGTATTTTTATTCTATAAATAATGATTTCTGTATTCATTTTTGAACTGGTGGTGTTTATTAAAGCTATCAGCCGCTATAGAAAAATCCACATATATTTATTCTCAAAAGTGTTATAACAATGGTTGATGTATTAAAATTCTTACTATGTATCAAACTCTGTTAGGCAGAATAGCGGCTACTCCAAAGATGCCCATGTCCTAATCCTTGGCATTTTGAATATATCAGGCTATGTAGCAATAAAGAATTAAAGTTGAAGATGGCATTAAGGTTGTTAATCAGCTATCTTTTAGAATTAAAAGATAATCCTGGATTAACTGGTTAGGCCCAATGCAGTCACATGGGTCTTTTAAATCTGAAGGAGGAAGGCAGAAGAGACAGCGGTATAATATGAGACAGATGAGACCAGCCACAGCCAGCTTTGAAGATGGAAGGGGCCAGGAGCCAAGGGATGCTGGTAGCCTCTAGAAGCTAAAATATGGCAAGGAAGCAGGTTCTTCCGAGTTTCAGCAAGGAACATTCAGCCATGCGGTCACTTGATTTTAGCTTTGTTGTTGTTCAGTCACTAAGTTGTGTCTAACTCTTTGCGAACCCATGGACTGCAGCACACCAGGCTCCCCTGTTCTTCACTATCTGTCAGAGTTTGCTCAAACTCATGTCCATTGAGTCGGTGATGCCATCCAACCATCGCATCCTCTGTCGTCCCCTTCTCCTCCTGCCCTCAATCGTTCCCAGGATCAGGGTCCTTTCCAATGAGTCAGTTCTTTGCATCAGGTGGGCAAAGTACTAAAGCTTCAGCTTCAGTGACAGTCCTTCCAATGAATATCCATGGTTGATTTACTTTAGGATTGACTAGTTTGATCTTATAATCCAAAGGAAAAATGTATTTCCAACTTCTGAACTACAGAACTCAGATAATAAATTTGTTTGTATTGCTTAAAGTCACTAACTTTGTGGTAGTTTTTTACAGCAGTAGAAGGAATCTAATATATAAGCACTCCTCTAAATATTTTATAGGTATTATATAATTTAGTTTTCTTGTTAATGTTTAATTTATATTGGAGTAGAAATGATTAACAGTGTTGCACTAGTTTCAGATGTATAGCAAAGTAATTCAGTTATACATACACATGTATCTATTCATTTAGTTTTTAAAACAATCTTATAACTTATGTATTATTATTATTCTCTCTTTGTAAGGGTTAGAAAAAAAGGTAGACACATGGAAAAGTCAAGTAACTTGTCAAAGATCACGAAGACATGATCCTAAGTGATCTGAACTTGGTATTCTGGCTCCAGAGGCCTCCATTCTTAAACACCACAAAACATTACCTCATTTGAACTAAATACATTTTCCAGTGGTCCATGAGACCCTGACTCAGAGCACTAGATGCTAATGATCTAGAAAAATGTCATCTGCCAATCATTTCTAAGGAATAATTTTTCCCTTACCTTAAACCTTCCTTTTAACAATGTAAGCACATCATAGGCATATTAGGATGGGTTAATGTAAAACAATTTTAGAATAAATGAATGTCACAGTAAAATAGCAATCTAGTAGCAATATGGGTGAAGATCCCAGATTTAGGGGAAAAGGAGAGGGAGAGAGAGACACACACACAATACTCATTTTTCCAAGAGTAACTGACATGTAAACAAAACTAAACAAAAGCCTCACCAAGCAAATGGGCCAAGGAAAGTGTTGCATGGAAGTCTGCCGAGTTCAGGTTGAGAAGCATCTGTTGTGATGTTTGGCCAGTACGCTTTCCTGAACACAACTCTGCCATTCTTCCAGTGCTTGCCCTGCCTCATGCATGGGATCTGCACCTGTCATCTGACACCTGAATAATTTTATTTCATCACTCTGTGAGCAATCTAAATAAAAATAGGCAAACAGAAATCCTGAATATTTAAAAGAGCCTTTTAAACAGCCAAACATTTTCCTTGCAGGCATGATACTCAAAACAAAAATAAAATTAAAAGAGAGAAAAAGAGATGAAAAACAAGTGACCAGGTATTTTGGGCTATTCTCCTTCACCTTCAGTTCAGTTCAATCACTTAGTCATGTCTGACTCTGCCACCCCATGGATGGAGCACGCTAGGCTTCCCTGTCCATCACCAACTCCCTGAGCTTACTCAAACTCATGCCCATTGAGTCGGTGATGCCATTCAACCATCTCATCCTCTGTTGTCCCTTTCTCCTCCTGCCATCAATCTTTCCCAGCACCAGGGTCTTTTCAAATGAGTCAGTTCTTCACATCAGATGGCCAAAGTATTGGAGTTTCAGCTTCAACATCAGTCCTTCCAATGAATATTCAGGACTGATTTCCTTTAGGATGGACTGGTTGGATCTGCTTGCAGTCCAAGGGACTCTTAAGAGTCTTCTCCAACACCACAGTTCCAAAAGCATCAATTCTTCAACACTCAGCTGTCTTTACAGTCCAACTCTCACATCCATACATGACTACTGGAAAAATCATAGACTTGACTAGTCGGACACTTGTTGACAAAGTAACATCTCTGCTTTTTAATATGTTGTCTAGTTTGGTCATACCTTTTCTTCCAAGAAGCAAGTGTTTTTTAATTTCATGGCTGCAATCACCATCTGCAGTGATTTTGGAGCCCCAAAAATAAAGTCTATCACTGTTCCATTGTTTCCCCATCTATTTGCCATGAAGTGATGGGACAGGATGCCATGATCTTAGTTTTCTGAATGTTGAGTTTTAAGCCAGCTTTTTCACTCTCCTCTTTCACTTTCATCAAGAGGCTCTTTAGTTCTTCTTCACTTTCTGCCAGAAGGGTGGTGTCATCTGCATATCTGAGGTTATTGATATTTCCCCCGGCTATCTTGATTCCAGCTTGTGTTTCATCCAGTCCAGCATTTCTCATGATGTACTCTGCATATAACTTAAATAAGCAGGGTGACAATATACAGCCCTGATGTACTCCTTTTCCCATTTGGAACCAGTCTGTTGTTCCATATCCAGATCTAACTGTTGCTTCATGACCTGCATACAGATTTCTCAGGAGGCAGGTCAGGTGGTCTGGTATTCCCATCTCTTGAAGAATTTTCCACTGTTTGTTGTGATCCACACAGTCAAAGGCTTCGACGTAGTCAATAAAGCAGAAGAAGATGTTACTGAAATAAACAATAAAGCAGAAGTAGATGCTCCTCACCTTAGGAATCTCTTATCTAGCTCCTCTGGGCCTTCAATGTCATTGCCCATCTTTGTCAACAATGATCCTTCTTCCTTACTGCAAAATGTTTTAGAATCATTTTAAGTAAAAATCAAAAAGGTAAATTTGTTGTTGTTGCTTAATCACTACGTACTGTCTGACTCTTTTTGCAACCCCACTGTAGGCTCCTCTGTCCACGGGATTTCCCAGGCAAGGATACTGAAGAGAGATGCCATTTCCTTTTCCAGAGGATCTTCTCGATTCATGGAACCTGTGACTCCTGCCACATCTCCTGCATTGCAGGAGGATTCTCTACAACTGAGTCTCCTGGAAAGCCTATTAAAAAACACAAATAAATAAAATCTAAAAATATTATTTTTATTTCTCTGTATATACACTTTACTAGAAGAATGAAACTCTGTGTTGTATTTGTCAATTTTGCTGAAATGAAATAAAGAAATAGGAAATGGCTAGTGACATCAAAAATTAAATTTTTCAGTTACACAACAGGCATTTATCCTCCCAAGTGATGGCAGAAACAGCTTGTTACTAGTGAGTTCACTCAATGATCTATGGACATTGCATGCTCACTGGAGAAAAACACAGTTTGCAGGTGAATCGAACAGAATGCCACTACCCCTCACCGAACAAAGACAGAGTGCTTCTCTGCCTATAAATGCATTTTATTAAAATAATTTCTCTGCATTACAAGTCAGTGACAGGGTGTTAAGCAAGTCAGCTGGCAAACATCATGCTTTTTAGGTAGGATGCTTCTAAATGTCAGTCTCAAAGTAAGCAAAAAAATGCACATAATATTCAGGCTTTCCAGGTGGCGCTAGTGGTAAAGAATCTGACTGTCAATGTAGAAACTTAAGAGACTCTGGTTCAATCCCTAGGTCAGAAAGATCCCCTGGAGGAGGGCATGGCAACCCACTCCTGTATTCTTGCCTGGAGAATCCCACGGACAGAGGAACCTGGTAGACTACCGCCCACAGGATTGCAAAGAGTCAGACATGACTGAGATGACTCAGCACACACACGCACATAATATTCACTGCAAATCCCACACTAAATTATTAAGTAATAAAATGCAACATGATTATAACGTTCTCCAGACTATCCATTATTTTTGGCAGGTCATTTCCAAATCTACACTTGCCCACTCATGCACACACAGACACACACGTGTATAGACACATCTCACAAGAGATGTCAATTTCAAATGCTTTTTCAACTCACCTGTGGAAAACTGCTCTTGGGAAAAAAGAAAAATCTTAAATCCTAACTCAGATTAAGTCATTTATAACATGAAATATTTGTTACTTCTACTGGCATTTATATGTTGCCCTTAGAAACAAACAAACAAAAGCAAGTGGGCATCGCAAAGCATATCTACCTAAACTGCACTCATAATATGGGCTCCTCTGTTAGGCCCAGGATTCCAAAGTTGTAAATCCTGAGCAGGACTGAAAATCTGTAGCCATGTTTAAAATATACCACATATTGACTTGGTCAACAGTGTTTTATAAAGGTACTTCAAAATCAACAGAAATTACCCATAAGACAGGTACAAGGGGACACTGTGTTGACAAATAAATATAATAAGGGTAGAGATTTCTTGATTAGACCATATAACATGCACAGATTAACAAATTATATATTGATAACATGGAAGTATTTTACATGCATTGATATAAAAACATAATTTTCCCTAACACAGAGAACATGGTTCTTTACTTACTGAAAAGGGTTGGAAGAAATATCAACACTAAACACTTTAGCAAAGTATATTCTTTCCTGACATTTTGAGACCAAGACAAATGCATATGGATTTCAAATTAAATCTTATTTTATTTCAATCTTATTTTATTTATTTATTAAATATTGTTTTTATTTAAATCAGCAATTCTAATTTTTAACTATGTCACAAAGGGGTTTTGTATTAATTGCATATAGCATGATTAGAAAAAAAATACAGAATTAGTTTATTTTTTAAGCATGTCTTTTAAAGAATTAACTATATCCTTTTTTGACTATAACTCAATTTCTTTAAGCTTAATTTATTGCAGGCTCAGGTTTTATGAGCCTTTACCAATTTATACTTATCTCTGTAAGAACAGAAATTGATTTTCTACTATAGGTATTGTTCACTCTCAGGAGTAGACACATTCTAGAAAGACAGTTGCTGGAAATAATTTTTTGTAACACTTGCATTTTATTTTCCCCTTGACATTCATTTATAACTTGAAGACTGTAAAGCAAAATATTTCCACAAGAAAAAGTTAAATCAAACTTAGTCTTTGCAAAAAAAATAAAATAAAATGTTTCTTTCCTTGAAAAAAAAAAACAATTTCTATAAATAATTTCAAATTAGAATTCTGGGCTTATTCATTTTAGCATTTAGTTTCCTTAAAGGTAACACAACTGAAAACCGAAATAAAGAAAAGGCAGAAGAAGACTTAATAGGTTGCTAAGTTCTTCTGTATGCTAAATGTCATTATCAAAATGGGTATAATTTATTTTCAAATTGAGATTCTTGGACTAATTGAATCATAATCAGCTGAGATGCATGTTCCAAGGCTGAGTTTAAGTCTACTGAAAAAGAATCAAAAGCTCTGAAGGATGAGGCTGGGAAGTCTGTATTTTTAACAAGCAGATGTGGTATTTTTTAAATACTCTACAGTGTGAGAGGCCCTCATATATTATACGAGGTACTCCCTTTCTAGGTAAAAAAGAAAAATCATAAATGAAAAGAGCAAAAAGATATTACTTCTATAATTTAAATTAATTTTTAGTTTCTTAGCTGACTATTTGCATATGAAGAATTTCTGTCCATGAATTTTAACTGCAAAACTTGGATCTGTTGAGGAGCACGTACAAACAAAACTGGCTGAAACAGTGGACCTTTCCTCCATAGTCGTCTTAAACCTTAAGGGTGACTTGTTACCTAGAGGGTAGAACAAAGCTGTAAGGCTTATATCTACCCAGCCATTGCATTGGCCAAAAAGTTTGTTCGGGTTTTTCTGTACGTTGTTACAGGATATATTCCCCCATGTCTCTAGGCTGAAATGTCAAAGCTTACCACAAAAAAATGATTCTGAAAAAAGAGCTTAATTAAAACACTTTGATAAGCCATCAAAGTCCGTTACTGCCTTTTACTAACATTCACTAGAAAATACATTGCTGAATATACTAGGAACTTATAGCTCAAAAGCCAATTGATGTCACAGACAGTGCTAAAGTGGTTCATGAATTTGAAATGACAACAGATGCTTTGAAAAAGGAAAGCCGGCTGGATTTTGATTGAACATGCTAATTTTCAAAAGAATCATTCCCTAGCTTGATTTTACACAGTGCAACCTGTTAAGGCTATTTGGAAATCACAGAGGCTGGTGATAAAATGATATTGAGCTCAATTATCCATTATCAGAGGAAAAGATACCAGCATCCCTCTCGCCGCTTTGCAGGTTTATTTGAACACACAATGAGAGAGGGGAGAGTGAGCTGACTAAGAGGACAAGTGACTGTGTGCTCAGGGAACTGTCGGAGCGAATAAGGGACCGGACTGGGGATACATTCCTGCTAATTTGGTTCTGCATTGAGATTAAAGCTTCAATTCCTCCCACTTGAGAAAAGAGAGTTAAACAAACAGCCTCCATCCTTTAGGCAAGATTAAATTGAATCCTTTATCATGGGGATCCATAGAGGATGAGATTAAGCATTCTCATCAGTCAGTTAACTTTAGAAAATATTTAAGTGTAGGATCTCATGGTAGAGCAATGCTCCTTTACAGCCAAGCTTCCTTTAGCTGTAGAAAACAATACCGGAATTCAGGACTTTGGGGAGTGTGTGGGGACTGATTGACAAATTAGTGGCAGTCTTTGATCTGCTCAAGCATTTTAGAAACTCTCCTGGTTAAATCACCAGTGAGAAGATGGCCCTGTTGTACCAACAACAGTGATGGGTGTTGGCCCCTAAATATTTTTATCATGTTGTCTGATAGCTCTTCTATTTTATCATTGTCTGATAGTTCTTCTATTTTATCAAATTCTTCAAGGCTTTTTAGGGATGCAATTATTGCTTGAGCTTTAGCAATTTTGGGAGCTGGAAAGAGAGTAAAGTGAACGAGGCATTTATCTCAGGAAAGAAATTAAGAGTGTGATTAAAAAAAAAACAAAAAACAGTAATCAAGATAGATAATACCTAACACAATATTTCAAAAAATAAAAAATAATGCAAAAAAATTCCAAGAGGAACCAAATATCAAAACTAAATACACTGCATTGTTGTTGCTTGTTTTCTGACCCAGCATCACTATGTAACAAGAGCATTTTTCTCCTGGGCCCAGAATCCCCCCATCTTCCATGTCCCCTCAGACCCTCCTGGGGAGGATTTATGAGGTTTGACAATGACATACAAACAAACTGGCAACTATAGGGTTTATATATATAGTTTTAGTTTTACTGGAAATATTTATTAATTTGTACCACTTGGTTCAAAATATGAGAGGATATTTGGTACGTGCATACAGGGGAGCACTTTTTTTTTTTTTTCCATTTGGCTCAGGCATGACATTGTTAGTATCTTAAACTACTTAATATATGGCTAATATAAGCTATCTCATTGGGCTTCCCAGGTGAAGCTAGTGGGAAGGAATCTGCCTGCCAATGCAGGAGATACAAGAGGCATGAATTCAATCCTTGGGTCAGGTCAGGAAGATCCCCTGAGGTAGCAAATGGCAACCCACTCCAGTATTCTTGCCTGGAAAATCCCATGGACAGAGGAGTCTGGTGGGCTACAGTCCATGGGGTAGCAAAGAGCTGGACACGACTGAGCACACACACGTAATCCATCTCATTAGCCACATATGAATGATAGAATAAAGATACTTACATTTTAAAATAACTCCTACTGTTTATGTATTTAAGAAGCTATCATCCTGTAGTTAAATTTATTCTACTTTTCCCACTATTGAATGTGTATTATGTTCTTTGAAATATGATTAACCACCCATATCACAAAGGAAAACTGTGGGTTTTGTGTTTTGAATTTAGGAATATTACATCCTGATTGACAAGCAGACAGGTTAGAAATAACTAAAGAATTTTATCCCTAGTCTGGGCCAAAAAATCCAGCTTAGAAAGTTACCTATAGAGAAGCTTAAAAGAGATTTACTAGAAATATTTTCTGGCTTTTAGAGTTCTTTATGATGGGTAACCCAAATGCCATTTTAATGTAAAGTGTACAGATTTCTAACAGCAATAGTAGATGTGCCCCATGTAATTAGCTACTTAGACAGCTGGGGTCACATGTATCAATCAAGACAGCAGATATTTTGGAAATATATCAGTGCGAAAAGTAAGATAGAATCATGAAATACTTTTCATAATTTTTGTTCTAAAAAACAGGAGAAATCTCATCTTAGAATTGTCATATACCTGACATTTTTCTAGTTAATTGTAAAAATTTAACTTCTTTTCCATAAAATGTCACCAAATTAAAAAAGAGTAGTATCGAGTGTTCCTTGTCCCCATTCTCAGTCCGATAAGTTTTATAATAAAATATTTAGAACATTCCATACAATGTGAATACCTGAGAATGCCTGCTTCTTCAGGTGTAAGTTTGAAAGGCACTTATATCAAGGCCTTATAGATGACATAAATTACGAAGACAAGAAAATCCACTTAAGGATATATTTCTAAGAATTTCTTCTTTTTCTTCTATTTCCTTTCCTTCCCCCTTTTCTTCCTTCTTTCATTTTTGATTTGTTGTTATTTGTTTTTCCTTGAATTGACTTGAAAAAAAATTATGTTTATGTCAAGTTAACAAGAAGGTAAGTACCTTACTTTGAATGTAGAAACAACATGGGCTGTTAGCAAACAGAGAGAGGAAACCAAAGCCTACTTTTCCATTTTTACAGTAAAGTCAGATAGGTGTAGTTCCCTTATCATATGAGTATCTCATTCATTTTCTCTCTGTCTCTCTCTCTTTCTGTTTTTTTCACACACACACACACACACACACACAAAATGCACAAAGAGTCCTATCTGACTCTTTGCAACCCAGTGGGCTGTACCCTGCCAGGCTGCTCTGTCCATGGAGTTTTCCAAGAATACTGGAGCGGGTTATTGTTTCCTATTCCAATTCAGTTCAGTTCAGTCACTCAGTCGTGTCCGACTCTTTGCGACCCCATGGACTGCAGCATGCCCGGCCTCCCTGTCCATCACCAACTCCTGGAGTCCAACCAAACCCATGTCCATTGAGTCCATGATGCCATCCAACCATCTCATCCTCTGTCGTCCCCTTCTCCTCCTGCCCTCAATCTTTCCCAGCATCAGGGTCTTTTCCAATGAGTCAGCTCTTTGCATCAGGTGGCCAAAGTATTGGAATTTCAGTTTCAGCATCAGTCCTTCCAATGAACACCCAGGACTGATCTCCTTTAGGATGGACTGGTTGGATCTCCTTGCAGTCCAAGGGCCAGGCTCCTCTGTCCATGGAGTTTCCAAGAATACTGGAGTGGGTTACCGTTTCCTACTCCAGTAAATGTAAGCAATTAGCTCATTAATTGAACAATCTGAACAGAGACTTCTAAATTAAACCCCATGGTTCATTTTCAGGAATAAAGACTTTTAAAGACATAATCTGGAAAGTGAGAACAAGGGAGTTTCTAACATTTAAATGAACTTTCTTGAGAAGCTCTTTGGGTACTTCCCGTTGGATTATATCATATATACAACTAACTGCATGCATCTCTTCAAGCAGAATTTAGTTTTTTCCCCTTTTCAAGAAGTTTTGTAGGCAATAAACAGATTGGACTAGTTCAACATGCATCAGGTGAAAAAAAATATTAAACTTAGTTTCTGACATTGCGTGCCATGTTCTTGAAGTCTATGATTTTCTTTTTTAAGTTGTAGGTAGGTGTTGGTTCATAGAAAATGTAAAATTTATGCATAGTTTTGGAAAACATATGAGTCCATGCATTTTTTTTTTTCTTTCTCAACAAATGTGAAAGATAAATTTCAGAATGATCTGGAGCAGACAGAGAGGAAAAGTAAGATAAAATAGACTATATGAAAAAAAAAGTAAAACCTGACAGTACAGATTCTTTAACTCATAACTTTTTTTTAAACTAATACTTGTTATTGAAAATGAATGGTGTGAACTTATATTAACCCCACAGTGCACAGAATGGGAAACGAGAGAGAATTTGCAAATACAGTTCCTCAAAGAGGACTTTCTTCTTTTTGTGGCAATATTATCTGAACACCTAACTGTTAGCTATCAAGATTCAAATTTATTTTATGAACATCCCCCTCACCTATCCCAATTAATATATTCAAGAAAGAATAAAAGAAATGTTATGCCTAAATTTCTATCTTTCCTCTTATGAAGGGGAAAGTCAGGCTGTCTCTATTTTGTCAAAGAAGTGTAATTCATACACTACTAGAGGAAACTACACCCCTTATCATATGAGTATCTTATTCATTCTCTCTGTCTCTCTTTTTTTTTTTCACAAACACACACACACACACACACACAACATAAAATGCACAGTTCTGAGTAGGATTAATTCATTACTTTTATTTCCATATGCATTCATTCTTTTCTTTCCTCATCAACTGGTCAGCACCTACAACCCAGCAAGGATGTAGACACTGGAATTACAGTATTTAATGTAACACTGCTGTTACACTTAAAGAAGTCCTAATCTCTTTCGGATCAGGGATACAGTGTCTGCATGTATGTGTGCCTGCCACCACTCTGCACAGGATGGTTTCTTATTCAGAGACTCTTCAAGAACCATCAGTGAATTAAGTTTGTTTCATTGATTTCATTTCCATTTAGAAAGGTATTCAGGGTAGAGGTTAGTGATTCTAAGACAAAATACATTGGAGATATTCTTATCCTTAGTAAAAATTCTCAAAATCAAATTTCCACATTACATTGTTTTCTTATTAATTTAATAAGCATGTATTGAACTCCTACTTTGAGTGAAGGACTTATGCTTCACAGACTATGATAAAAGAGACACATGAACCCATGCACACCACCGATAGAATCCCTGCTGTCCTGGAGTAGATCATGTGCTTGATGGCTCAATTTTCTTTCCTGACTATAAACTAAAATAGCATGGTACGAAGTGGTAGTGAGTAATCCTGTCAAAGGGCCAAAGAACAATGATGTGAGATGCTTAGGTATTTTAAGCAATTGCCAAATATGAGAAAATTGACTCCACACTTGATAGATCAGTTCGTGAAAACTAACATAAATAAATAAAACCAATATTTAAATTCGAGAATAAAATGGTATTGTACTTCTATATTACCTACACACAACTACTTCACTATAATCTCCCTTGCTTACAGTGTGGTTGTATTTAAGTTTTTAGCTATTACTTTGGATTTACTTTCCCACTGACAAGTTAGGAGATCAAACCAGTCAATCCTAAAGGAAATCAACCCTGAATTTTTATTGGAAGCACTGATGCTGAAGCTGAAACTCCAATATTTTGGCCACCGGATGCAAAGAGCCAGCTCACTGGAAGAGACCCTGATGCTGGGAAAGATTAAGGGCAGGGGGAGAAGGGGGCAACAGAGGATGAGACAGTTGGATGGCATCACCGGACATCAATATGATGGCATCAATAGACATGAGTTTGAGCAAACTCTGGGAGATAGTGAAGGACAGGTAAGCCCGGCATGCTGTAGTCCACGGGGTTGCAAAAAGTCAGACACAACTTAGTGGCTGAGCAACAACAAGAACACATATTGATCTCAATGAATACATTTCATTTTTTTTTCATAGACAAAATTTGATGCCATGCAACAAAACTACTCAACTACTTTTCCTCCCTCAAAATCTAGGAATGGCAGGAGGCAGAGGGAAGTTCTCCCTTAAAAATTATATAAATCAATGCCACAGAAAGAAACTATATTCAGCTGAGCTGCTGATGGTCAGCAGATTAATCTCAGGGGCACTAGGAAACAAATGATATCACGGCTGTTACCACTGACAGAGTGTTCTCTGAGGCTTTGGGCTCATGCTGAGTGATTGCAAGTGAGTCCATTTCCATCAATGAGTGCTTTTCTTTTGTTTGTGTGAGAGCTGAGCCTTTCACATCATGTTTACTTTTCACAAGCTTCTGGTTACTTTAGTCCCTTTGGAAATGTCTTACATTAGATTTCAAATCTAGCTGTATGTGTTATACATGTCACTGTATATATCCAAAATTAATGGGAATTGCTAAGAGTATTTTCGGAACTATAAAATCCCAATTATAAAAATATGGCAATTAAGCAAAATTAATAGAAAGTCAATAAACTTGAAAACTATGTATAACACATGTTACAAAGAGTTGAAATCTTTGATCTATAAATTGCTGTTATATTTATAAGAAAAATACCAGTGCTCATGAGAAAGAAATTAATGAGCAAAGGATATGAACAGACAATTTCTAGAAGAGGAAACACAGGTTGGTAACTGATTTAAAAAAATGCTTATTGTCAGTAACAGTCAATAAATGCAATTTTTAAAAAGGAGCAAAATATATTACACCACTTTTATGTTAAAACGACCTTAAGATCTCAGAAGCTTAAAATCATAATGGTTTTTATTCTTACTGTATGTCACTTATAGTTCAGGTGAAGACTCTGGTCAGCACTCTTGGTCTAACTAGACCACACCTAAGGTGATACAAAACCATGACTCTGTCTGAGAAACAGAGGCCCCTTCTAGAAGTGGCTCTCATTGACTATTACATGCTCTAGCTCGAAAATGATACAGGTCACTTTGATTCAAAACTTACTGAGCAGAACGGTTCAAATGGCTCCAGCCAAGTACAGGCCTCGAGAATCAGAAGTTTAAAAGTACTTGATGAGTAGCAATAACGACAACTGCATTCTGTTCCGTTTCTCCCTTTATTTTTCTCTATATGGTGGGATCACTCCTAAGTTATATTCCTAACTTACTTACTATTTTCTTTGTCTATATCCCTTCCTCTCCCTCTTTAGTACCCAAAAAGCAAATTCTATGAGAGCTTAGGGGCACATACATTGTCTACCTTATTCCTCGCTGTATCCCTGACACTTAGAACACAGTCTGTTTGATAATAGCTGCTCATCATAGAGTTATTACAAGAATAAAGAATGTATTTTTAAAACTCCATCTGGTTCATTTTTTTAAATTCTAGCATAATCCCAAATGCTAGCAAGAAATGTAGATGGGTGTTTGTATATACAGCTAGCTAATCAGAAGTCTGGAGTCACACTTTTTGGAAATCAATTTGGCAATATGTAACAAGAGTCTTAAAACATTCAGAGAGTTTGCTAAAATGATTTCTCTTATAAGAATCCTAAAGAAATAATCATAAATGTGAGAAATCGTTTTAAAGAAAATTGTTCATTTTAGAAACATTAAAATAGTAAAGATTTAAAAACATTCCAGTGACAACATTACAGTTAAATGCACTAGTGTGCATATTTAAATATTTGCTATTCTATCATTGAAAATTAAGTTATGAAGAAAATACTCATAATACAATGTACATGGGACATAAATTAGTAAATCTCTGCATTAGATAAAGAAAAAAATGAGGGAGAAATTTCCTAATCAGGGACAGACAGAGCTTTTGTTTCCAACTTACCTTTCTATTGCAAATACCCAGAACTGACCAAGAATTAATAAATCCATAATTGCCATGAAAACTAAGTAACAGTAAAATATAACCTTTGAGGAACCTTAAAGAAGGAAAGCAAATAGGTTCTGACTGACAAAGAGAGAAGCGGGCTCCAAAACGTGCATGCCAGCAAGCACGCCAGCAAGCTTCAAAGAAGTCGGGAGCAGTTCCAGGCATCCTCAAGGTACAGATGAAACCTTATAACAAGCAGTGAGAAGGACTTCCCCAGTGGTCCAATGGCTAAAACTCCATGCTCCCAATTCAGGGGGCCCGGGTTTGATCAGGGAACTAGACCCCACATGACACAACTAAGTGTTTGCATGCCACTACTAAAAAGACTCCACATGCCACCACTAAGACCTGGTTCACCCAAATAGATTAATTAATGAATAAAATTTAAAAATGATCTACTAAAGAGCAGTGAGGGCCTGGGCCCATGTCTGTGTGATTAGCAAAGAAAGCTAGCCTGCCCAGCAGCAGCCTGCTCTGGTTATTAAGCAAATAACAACACAATTGCTTGTTCCACACTACAGCAATATTTGTTCAAACAGGCAGGTGAATTCAGATGGGGAGGAGTCAACACACTTTATCTTTCAGCTCTTTGGCAGTGGCACTAATCTCTGCAATTCCCCCAAAGATATAGGTTATTTACTATGAGGTACAATTTTAGTCAGGGCATAGGGAAGAGGCATTTCAAAGGTTTCTTTTACTTATGCATATGTATGCATGTGTGCTCAGCCATGTCCAGCTCTTTGCAACACCATGGACTGTAACCTGCCAAGCTCCTATATCCATGGCATTTTCCAGACAAAAATACTGCAGTGGGTAACCATTCCCTTCTCCAGGGGATCTTCCAGACCCAGGGATCAAACCTGCATCTCTTGCATTGGCAGGTGGATTCTTTACCACTGATACCACCTTCTTTCACTTGTCCTTCCTAAATACTAGCTCTTATCTAATAAACATGAACACACTTAGCAACACAGCCTCAAATTATGTTATATAATCAAAATAAAAGGACAGAAATTTATTAATAAACTTTTAAAATATACAACCATTAAAAAAAAATCTCCTATAAATTCTGGACTTGGGAAATAGCCACAGAATGGATCTACAGTCATGCTTAGCCCACTGCGAGACTGATGTGAGTCAAGACTCCCCCACGATCAACTGACTTTCACAGGCCCCACTTTGACCTATGCACTCTGGTGGCATTTTTGTCAGTTCCAGGCTGGTATTTAATAACTCCCAAAACTTCAGAACATTTCCACTTCCCTTAGTCATAGTTAACCCAGTAAATAAGTCCCCTCACTAAAGTCTTGGAGGAAGATTTATTTGTGGCTACGCTTGCGGGGACCTTTCTTAAAAGGCTCTAGCCTCTGTGTCAATCAAGGGGCTCTGAGACCTGGGTAAGAGGCAGTAAATCCCTATTATAGTTTCTTGAATCAATCTCTGCCTTGCTGACCTAGAATTTTACAACTTAGGTAGGTCAAGTGGTACTTTAGAGGGCCACCTACTTTCTTCCAAGGATACCATGATCGATTTGCCACCATAGAGTCTGTGGGCAAGAATCATCTGATCACCACTTTGTGGCTCATTATGGTGAATGCAGCTACCTTGTCACTACCTCGAACCACCTTCTGGGGCTACTTGGTCTCCACCACTCTGGGTCCCATTGTTTTTGCCAAAAAAAAAAAAAGGGGAAGGAAATTCCTCTGCATTTTCCCATTTTTACTGTGTTAGCTTTCTAGGGCTGCCATAACAAAATAGCACAGACCGGATGACTTACACAGTAGAAATGTATTCCCCACATTAAAGGAGCCTGGAAGTCTAAGAGAAAGATGTTGCAGTTTGATTTCTCCTGGGGCCTCTCTCCTTGGCTTGCAGATGACCAACTCCTTGCTGTGTCCCCATGTGGCCTTTTCTCTGTGTGCCTGCATCCCTGGTGCCTCTTTCATTGTTCTCATCTCCTCTTCTTATAAGGACACTAGCCAGATTGGTGGAGAAGGCAACGGCAACCCACTCCAGTACTCTTGCCTGGAAAATCCCATGGACGGAGGAGCCTGGTAGGCTGAGGTCCATGGGGTCGCTAAGAGTTGGACACGACTGAGCGACTTCACTTTCACTTTTCACTGTCAAGCATTGGAGAAGGAAATGGCAACCCACTCCAGTGTTCTTGCCTGGAGAATCCCAGGGACGGGGGAGCCTGGTGGGCTGCCGTCTATGGGGTCACACAGAGTCAGACATGACTGAAGCAACGCAGCAGCAGCAGCAGCAGCCGGATTGGACTAGGGCCCATCCTAATAGTCTTATTTTAATCAGCTGTTTTAAAGGCCTTACCTCCAAACACAGTCACATTCTGAGACACTGTGGTTAGGGTTTCAACATTTGAATTTTGGGGAGGCACAATCTGGCTCAAAACAATTTTCTTGGACATCTGAGGACAACCAGCAGACAGTATCTGAATACTTTTTTCATGAGTGAATAACAACACTTTATATACTACACTACATTTCTGTGATCCTTTCATTAGCTGGTGAGAGGTGATATCTCATTGTATTTTGGTTTTCATTTCCCTGGTGATTAATGATGGAGCATATCTTCATGTATCTGTTGGCCATTTGTATATTTTCTTTGGAAAAATGTCTATGCAAGTCCTATGCTTATTTTAAGATTAGAATTGTTGTCATTGTTGAGTCATATTTATTTCTTTATCAGATGTATGCTTTGTAAACATTTTCTCCTATTCCACAGACTGCCTTTTCGTTTTGTTGTTTCTGCTATGCAGAAGCTTTTCAATTTTGATGTAGTCCCACATGTTGATTTTTGCTTTAGTTGTCTGTGTGTTTGGTGTGTTATATACAAAAAAAAAAAATGTTGTCAAGGAGACTTTCTTCCCCTATGTTTCCATCTAGGAGTTTTATGGGTTTAGGTAGGTCTTACATTTAAGTCTTTAATCCACTTTGAGTTAATTTTTTTTTTTTTTGAGTGGTATAAGACAGCTGTCATTTCATTCCTTTGCATGTGGATATCCAATATTCTCAACACCATTTATTGAAGAGACTATTTTTCTCCCCACTGTGTGCTTTTGGTGCCCTATCAAAGATTTGTTGACTGTATATAAAGGGTTTATTTCTGGGTTTTCCATTCTGTTCTGTTGGTCCTTACATACAATTTTATGCCAGTATCAGACTGTTGGAATACTACAGCTTTGTAATCAGTTCAGTTCAGTCGCCCAGTCATGTCTGACTCTTTGCAACTCCATGGACTGCAGCACAACAGACTTCCCTGTTCTTCATCAACTCCCAGAGCTTACTCAAACTCATGTTCACTGAGTCGGTGATGCCATCCAAACATCTCATCCTCTGTCATCCCCTTCTCCTCCTGCCCTCAATCTTTCCCAGCATCAGGGTCTTTTCAAATGAGTCAGTTCTTTGCATCAGGTGGCCAAAGTATTGGAGTTTCAGCTTCAACATCAGTCCTGCCAATGAACACCTAGGACTGACCTCCTTTACGATGGACTGGTTGGATCTCCTTGCAGTCCAAGGGACTCTCAAGAGTCTTCTCCAACATCACAGTTCAAAAGCATCAATTCTTCAGCGCTCAGCTTTCTTTAGAGTCCAACTCTCGCATCCACACATGACCACTGGAAAAGCCATAGCCTTGACTAGATAGACCTTTGTTTGCAAAGTAATGTCTCTGCTTTTTAATGTGCTGTCTAGGTTGGTCATAAATTTCCTTCCAAGGAGTAAGTGTCTTTTAATTTCATGGCTGCAATCACCATCTGCAGTGATTTTGGAGCCCCAAAAATAAAGTCAGCCACTGTTTCCCCATCTATTTGCCATGAAGTGATGGGACCAGATGCCATGATCTTAGTTTTCTGAATGTTGAGCTTTAAGTCAACTTTTTCACTCTCCTCTTTCACTTTCATCAAGAGGCCCTTTAGTTCTTCTTCACTTTCTTCCATAAGGGTGGTGTCATCTGCATATCTGAGGTTATTGATATTTCTCCCGGCAATTTTGATTCCAGCTTGTGCTTCCTCCAGCCCAGCGTTTCTCATGATGTACTCTGCATATAAGTTAAATAAGCAGGGTGACACTATACAGCCTTGACATACTCCTTTTCCTATTTGGAACCAGTCTGTTGTTATCATTTTAGCATATTGCAATCCTAGTTAATTTTTTTCAAAAAATTTTTGGCCAGACTGGGTCTTCATTGTTATGCATGAACATTCTCCATTTGCGGCAAGCAGGTCCTACTCTTTGTTGTGGTGCAGGTGCTTCTCCTTGCAGTAGCTTCTTTTGTTGCAGGACAAGGGCTCTAGGCAGGCTGGCTTCATAGCTGCAGCTTGCAGGCTCTAGAGCATGGGCTCAGTAGCTGTGGCATACGGGCTTAGTTGCTCCAAGGCATATGGGATCTTCCTGGACCAGGGATCAAACCATTGTTCCCTACATTGGCAGACAGATTCTTAACCAGTGGACCACCAGGGAAGTCACTTAAGATAATTTTTGAGAAATTTTTAAGAGATATAAATTGTTTCTCCATGCTTATCTTACTCATTAAAGTATTTTAAGATTTATTCAGTAAATACTTACCTAGCATCTTCTATATGCCTAGTACTATATCAGGAATAAGAACTTGAGGGACAAAAGAGAATGCAAGTCTCAACAACGTATGTAAAATATACTCACAGAATAGCCACATGAAGCAAGAATGCTGGGGTTTATTGGCTATGCATTTATGTACTCATTATATCTTTTTTTTTTCTCCTTAGCAACAGAACCATACCCTTTCAACAGAATTTATGTATATATAATTTTATGAGCTGGAAATCTCCAGTCTTATAGAGAGCTGAGTATATTTGACTAAAATCCTAACTCCATGAGCCCTGATAACCCAAAGTGCACCTTATGTCTGGAAGCCTTTTCTTACTTTAGCCTTCATGCTCCTACAACCTTACCAGCCGTCGAATCATTTACACATACACAGACAACCAATAAGCTAAGGCTTTGTTGGTTTTATTGTGTTCCCTGCGATTACTGAACGTGGCATGTGTGCAATTCCATGCTCTACATTCAGTAAGTCCATAAGTCACATCAGCTTTACCATGAACGTATCTCCTTCAGTGTCATCATCCTCACCAGTCTGGCATGAAGCACTCTCATATCTCATCCGAACCAGGGCAGTAGCATCCAAGCTGATAGCCAGAGAGCAGTCTTCCAAACATAAACCAGATTACGTCACCTCCAGCCTAACACCTTTCAATGTTCTCTCACTGTTTTTAGAACAAAATCTCACCCCCTTACTCTGGCTAACAAAATCCAGCATTTGCTGTTGTTCAGTCTCCCAGTCAAGCCAGACTCTTTCCAACTCCATGGACTACAGCACACCAGGCCTCCCTGTCCCTCACCATTTCCTGGAGTTTGCCCAGGTTCATGTTCACTGCATCAGTGATGCCATCCAGCCATCTCATCCTCTGATGCCCTCTTCTCCTTCAGCCCTCAATCTTTCTCAAGGTCGACTTTTCCAAAGGTCGTCTGTTCACATTAGATGACCAGGAGGCATGTTGGATTTTGTTTTCAGTAAAAGCAAAAGAAAACAAAATCCAACATGGCTTCTCCTAATTATCTCAAGTCATCTTACACCATCTCCTCTTGTTCACCAGGCTCCAGAGACCCGTGAAACATGCATCCTCAGGTTCGGCTTCAGGGCCTTTGCATTTGTTTTTTTTTTCTGCCTGAAATACCATTTCCCTTGTTCTTCAAAGTCCAGATATCATCTTCCAGAGACATTTGGCCTCTGAAGTTGACATATCATTGCCCTGCTCCCATTATTATGCTTTATACTCTTTACAGCAACTTAATTAATCAAAATTAATAATTTTATTTGCTTATTTGTTAAATACCCACCTTCCCTGGATAGAATGCAGTCATGAAATCAGAGACTTTTCTCTCTTAGGGCATGGCTTCTGATAAATAATAGGCATATGATAAATATTTCTGAAATAAAGAAAGAAGGATGGCAAAGAGTTACAAGATACTATTCATTTGAGTAGGAGAATTGGTTGACGTAAAGAAGCACTGGTATATTTAAAAGCATGAAAGAAATTGAGAGACCATTTATAGAGTTTGAACAAAAATATTACAGAAAGCAAATATCAGTCACACTGATTCAGCAATCTAACCCTGCTTATCATTCAATCATTTCTTCCCTCTAATCTTCATGGTATTTGTTTGTGATGTATAACATGATTATACACTCTTTGAAGTATTTATATGGGGAAGGAGTTATTATAAATTTGGAAAAATTATATACTTTTGTAGCTGAAATTGGGGGAAACTGACTCGAGTCATTATGCGTTCCATGCAAATAAAGCCTGAAAGGACAAGAGAAACCAGAGATTTGAATAAAGTATCTGAAAGCAATCATTTGGGATATTTTTCTGGTGAAGAGCTGAGAATCTCTAAACTGAGCTCTATTTGTGGGAAACATCAAAGAATTGGTTTTTAAACCACACTAGCATCTGTAGATATTTATAGTTCTTTTTTATACAAAGAAGGCTAGGCATCTATTAATGTTGAACCAAAGAGCAGGGTATATTTTGTGTCAACTTGACCAGTTAAAAGAGCTCTGCAATGAATGATTATCAGCTCACTAAAATAAAGTTTACTTAGGGATGATAAAATAAACTTTGATATTGATTTATGAGAAGCCTTAGAAAAGGGAAATTCTCTGTAAACAGATGTACTCAATGGACCATCAATAACTGTGGCCTTCCTGCTTCATTTATCCTGATCTTATCCTAAGTAAAGAGGGTAAAAATAAATATCAGATGCCTAGAGAAAGGTGTAAACAACATGTCATTCTTATAACCCTCTTCACAGATCTCATTTATAAAACCTAAAACACCCACTTGCAATTTAGTTTTTGTCTTAAGTATATTTATATTTGGTATGCATCTCTAAGCAATTTTCTCAGCAATATATTTTTAGATTGCTGACAAAATCTCTCTTTCCTATGCTTAGTACAATTCAATATTCAAGTGACGAAAAACAGGAACTTTGGAAACTAAGGATTTGTTTTAGACTTGACCAACCTAGATAGCACATTAAAAAGCAGAGACATTACTTTGCCAATAAAGGTCTGTCTGCTCAAAGCTATGGTTTTTCAAGTGGTCATGTGTGGATGTGAGAGTTGGACTATGAAGGAAGCTGAGCGCCGAAAAATTGATGCTTTTGAACTGTGGTGTTGGAGAAGACTTTTGAGAGTCCCTTGGACTGCAAGCAGATCCAACCAGTCCATCCTAAAGGGGATCAGTCCTGGGTGTTCATTGGAAGGACTGATGCTGAAGCTGAAACTCCAGTACTTTGGCCACCTCATGTGAAGAGTTGACTCCTTGGAAAAGACCCTGATACTGGGAGGGATTGGAGGCAGGAGGAGAAGGGGACGACAGAGGATGAGACGGTTGGATGGCATCACCGACTCGATGGATATGGGTTTGAGTAAACTCCAGGAGTTGGTGATGGACAGGGGGCCTGGTGTGCTGTGATTCAAGGGGTCGCAAAGAGCTGGACATGACTGAGTGACTGAGCTGAACTGAACTGAACATATTCAGTTGCACCCAAAACTGTCGGTTGAAAATTTAAATTAATATTGATTGGTATTATACTGTTAGTTTCATTATCCTTGGAATAATGGAAAATTGTTTGCAGTTTAATTTGAATAAAAAACATAGGTTTATGTAGATATAAAAACATTAAATGATATTCTAAATGTGTAACAAATTTATGAAAAAATATGTAAAACATAGCAATTATGTATATTATAATGGTTATATTTTAAATTATTTCATATATGGATAAAAACACTGAAAAAAATTTTAGTGAAATATTTTTATTAGATATAGATGAGATTTTTAAATTTAAGATTAAATTAAATGGCTTATAAAAACTCAGTATAGGTCCTACTGTATAGCTCAGGGAACTATATTCAATATCCTGCTATAAACCATATAGAAAAGAATATGAGAAAGAATGTCTATATATATATCATTGAATCACTTTCCAGTACAGTAGAAATTTACACATTATAATTCAACTATCTTTCAATAAAGTAAAATTTTAAAAATCTCAATATATACATATTATTACATATTAATCAGTAAAAGCATTTGAAAAGTTCTGATATATCAAGTTAGACAAATAGGGTGTCTGAAATCCAAATGAAAAACATGATATAGAAAAACTAATAAAATATAATTAATATTGGAGTGACAGGGGAGTTTGGATAGGGAAACTTTAAAAAAAAATGTTGGCAATGTATAACTACAAAATTGAAAACTATACAAATGCAGTCACTAAATTTTTAGGCCCAAGAGAGAAACATCTAAAGAAAACAGTCAAGAGATTAGACGTAAAGGCATCAGATGCTAATGCTTGCATGAGAAAGCATATTTTATTCTTCCTTTATTTACAGATCTGATGACTAAAAGAAAAGGTAATCAAAGGGTAAATGGGAATCTGGAGTTGTCAGCTTGGATAATTCTAGATACTGTTACCGGTACTCACACATATATCACATCAGGGAAGCTGGCTTGCTGTGAGCATAGTGATGTCTGTTTTGAATCAGAGATACTGAAAAGTATCTAATTTGAGAAGTCAGGTAGGTAGAGACATGGTACCCTTCTTGGGAAACAACCCCAAGAAACAGACAGATCTGGTAGTTATCAGAATATACAGAGATGAGAATGAACACAGAGGTAAAATGTCTCCCTTCTCACTACTTAACATGTGGTCCTTTGTTTACTAGCATTCATATCACCCAAGACAGAAAGGCAGAAAGTGATCTCCTGGGTCACAACTGTAGTTTAAGAAGTTCTACCAGTGACCTGTATGCTCATTAACATTTGAGAATCACCAGTCTAGAGAATAACATGAGAAATCAGGACTGTAGCTGAGGAAATATAGACTTTTAAGAAGAGGGAGGAAAGAGACCACAGATCCAATTTAAGGTATTAGAAGAAATTTAAAGAAGCAGACAGATGGGTTTAATACACAAAAGCGAGGAAAGTTTTAAAGAAAGACCAACAACATCCAATGATTCAGAAGTGAAGCGAAAGTTGTTCAGCTGTGTTCGACTCACTTTGACCCCATGGACTGTAAAGCCCCTGGAAGTCTCCAGTTCAGAATACTGGAGTGGGTAGCCGTTCCCTTCTCCAGGGGATCTTCCCAACCCAGGTCTCTCATGTTGCAGGAGGATTCTTTACCAACTGAGGCACCAGGGAAGCCCAACGATTCGTAAAAGGTCAGTAAATAAACACCGATGTGTGCCTCTAAAACCTGTCCATTACGCAGTCATTAAGAATGTTTCTGGAACAACTTATATTGAACAATGTTAGGGAGAAGTCAGGTTTCTGAGGCTTAGTGAGTGATTAAGAATTGAGGGATTTAACAATTACAACTAGAGAAGAGATCACATTAAATTCTTGTCAGTGAAGGCAGCGAAACACCTCACAGCAGTGGGAGGACCTGAGGAAGTTCTTGGTATAAAATAAGTCAAGAAGGTGTGGAGAAAAGGAAACCCTCCAACACTGCTGGTGGGAACGTAACTTGGTGCGGCCATTATGAAAACAGTATTGAGGTTCATTTAAAAAAAAAACTAAAAATAAAGCTACCATGAGAGTCAAAGTGTTACTCGCTCAGTCATGTCTGACTCTTTGCAGCCCCATGGACTGTAGCCCATCAGGCTCCTCTGTCCATGGAATTCTCCAGGCAAGAGTACTGGAGTGGGGTTCCATTCTCTTCTTGAGGAGATCTTCATGATCCAGGAATTGAACCCATGTCTCCTGCATCTAATGCATTGAAGGTGAATTCTTGACCCACTGAGAGACCAGGGAAGCCCTGAAAATACTAGGCATTTTCTTATCATTTTAAGGATATGTTTACTCTATAACCCAGGAACTGCACTCTATAACCCAGGAATTTTTATTTTAATGAATAAAAATAGAAAATAAGAAGATGAAGTAGAAGCAGCTGATTGCCAGACTGAAGTAACTGCTGAACAGAAGCACAGAAACTGCAATTCATTTGTTGGTGCTGGCAAAAAGAAGGCATTGCTTCCTGGGGATTGAAATGAGGCATCAGAGATTGAGTGCCAACTGTGTGTGCTTATGCAAAATGCATCTGCCTTGCAAGCAGAAAAAAATAATAGAATAAGAATAATCCAGGAAGTAAGAGACTTTCCAACTAATTGTATTTATGCTTCTCTGAAAAAGAGTAAAGCAAGTTATGTGCTAAGAGTTTTAACTCTAAAATCAAACTGCATAAGCTGAATTTCAGTTCTTCAAATTCAACTCAATCTCCTTTTTCTATGGGATGGGAATCATAATCAAATCTTTATATCATAAGCAAACTACAGAAATTTTGCATAGGTGAATAAAGCAGAAACTGAGTTAAATAAAGGGAAGTGAGCAGGTCAGAGGTTCCCAGAGGCTGGACCGCTGAGGTCAGATGGCCAAGATCAAAGGCAATCTAGTTAACAAGGCATTTCATCTTCTCCTCAACACCCTATCCACCTTGCTCATTCATTCTCATGTTCCCCTTTGGTTCTGACCATGAAGGAGGTCAAAAAAATGGAGGAGAAGAAGAACCAGAGGCTGATGACCTGTAATATGTAAAAGCCTATGCTAAGTAGCAAGAAGAGAAATAGAGAAAGGTGGAACATAGATGATCAAGCATATCAAATGTCTCACGTTATGTAAAGATAGTAGTAGTTTTGAGAGATGTCTATGGTCAGAATGAAAGGAATAAACTTATATCTAAGATTTTAAGTGAAATTGCCTATTGTGGGCTGGAGTTTAGAATGTGAAACTCACATTCAAATGAATATGAATGTGTGTGTGTATGTATGTTACAGTGGCTGAGGGACATGTAATTGGAAAATAGCAGGGGAAGGTATTACCCATGCAGGTTAGGGCCTGATCACAAGGAATGCAAGTGCCACACCAGGGAATTCTTATTTATTATGAGAGAGAGATTCTATAGAATTGGCAGTCAAATCTATAGAGGTCATCATTGAAGACACTGGAATAGGTAAATTTTCTGAGAGAAAATGCTTTTGATGCTTTTGAACTGTGGAGTTGGAGAAGACTCTTAAGAGAGTCCCTTGGACTGCAAGGAGATCAAACCATCCAATCCTAAAGGAGATCAGTCCTGAATATTCATTGGAAGGACTGAAGCTGAAGCTGAAACTCCAATACTTTGGCAACCTGATGCCAAGTACTGACTCTGTGGAAAAACCCTGATGCTGGGAAAGTTTGAGGGTAAGAGGAGAAGGGGACAAAAGAGGATAAGATGGTTGAATGGCATCACCAACTCGATGGACTTGAATTTGGGCAAGCTCCAGGAGCTGGTGATGGATAGGGAAGCCTGGGGTGCTGCAGTCCATGTGGTCGCAAAGAGTCAGACACGACTGAGCGACTGAACTGAACTGAACTGAGAGAAAAAAATGCCTCCTCCAAGAAAAATGAGGACTAAGCTTTCACAACTTACTCTTTTGAAAATGAATAATAAATATGAGGATGAATAAGCAGCTGTCAGGACAACATGTGGAGGGAAATTTCAGTACAACGGAGCATCTATATTCCAGAGTGTGCAGTGAATTCTATGATCAACGAAAGAAACATAAAGGAAGTGCAGAGCTGGTACCGTGTACATATGCCAAAATGTCTATAGGAGGTTCACAGTTGTAAGAATTCTGTTGGCATTGGTGTTGCCAACTATAGAGAAAAAACTGGGTAAAAATTCTTTTAGCTAATAGTTGACATACAATACGGTATATAGCATAGCAGTTCAAATTTATGAAATGATCACCATGATAAGTCTAGTAACCATCTATCACCATAAAATTTATTACAGTATTGTTGATTATGTTCTCTACAGGGTGAATTGTATCCCCATGATTTATTTTATGTCTGGAAGTTTATACCTCTTAATTCCCTTCACTTATTATGTCAATCTTCCCACCTCTGCAATATGGCAATAACCAGGTTGTTCTCTGAATGCATGAGTCTGCTTCTATTCTATGTTTGCTCACTTAATTTGTTTTTAGATTCCAAGTGCGATTATATGGTATTAATGTTCGCATTTTTCTAACATTTCATTTAGAATTATACCCCCTAGATTATTCACGCTGTTGCAAATAGTAAGATCTCCTTCTTTTTTATGACTGAATAGTATTCCATTGTGTATATATATATATCAGTTCAGTTCAGTCACTCAGTCATGTCTGACTCTTTGCGACCCCATGGACTGCAGCACGCCAGGCTTCCCTGTCCATCTCCAGCTCCCAGAGCTTGCTCAAACCCATGTCCATTGAGTTGGTGATGCCATCCAACCATCTCATCCTCTGTTGTCCCTTCTCCTTCTGCCTTCAATCTTTCCCAATGAGTCAGCTCTTCACATCAGGTGGCCAAAGTATTAGAGTTTCAGCTTTAGCATCAGTCCTTCCAATGAATATTCAGGACTGATTTCCTTTAGGATTGACTGATTTGATCTCCTTGCAGTCCAAGGGACTCTCAAGAGTCTTCTCCAACACCACAGTTCAAAATCATCAATTCTTCGGCACTTAGCTTTCTTTATAGCCCAGTTCCATGAACAGTCCCATACACACTGTTATACATACATACATATACATATATATATATATATATATATATATATATCTCACATCTTCTTTATCCATTCATCTATTGAACTTTTAGGTTGCTTCTGTGTCTTGGCTATTGTAAATAATGTTTCAATGATGCATATATCTTTTTGAATTGGTGTTTACATTTCCTTTGGATAAATACCTGGAAGTGGAATTGCTGGATCATATGATAGTTCTATTTTTAATTTTTTGAGGAGTCTTTGTACTGTTTTCCATAGTGACTGTACCACTTTACACTCTCATCAACAGTGTACAGGGATTCCTTTTTCTCCACAACCTCACCAACACTTGTTATTTGTTATCCTTTTGCTAATAGCCATGGGTAGGAATTCTTGAGCTAATGTAGTAGGCAAAGTGGGAGATATTCCTAGAACACTGACTGTATTGTGTGTGGTGGAGAAGCGATCAGTCAGGAAATTTATACCAGCAGGAGAAATGCCTGTTAAAGAAACTTCAGAATGAAGAGGCAGAAGCAACCAGGATATATCATTTTAGACATGTAGCAATACTCATTTATCCTAATGTGGGGGGGGGGGGAGGTAGAAGTGTAGACAGAGGGTTGCCTGTTACACATGTTGCTTTGTTCCACTCCTTTCAAAAATTGACCATGGTTTTCTCTCTTTCTAAGCCCAGACAAACCCTGGAATCTTTCTCTCTTTAGTGATCAATGCACACAATTTTTCTGTCAAAGGCAATTTGTCCACAAAATAAAACCTTATTGTTATTCATAGTTTGACTGTGCAAAATAATAAAATAACACAATAAAAAGAGGTCTGATAGATTTTACAAATGTGGATAATTATATTAGGAAAGTTGCAGAGAGACAAGTGTGCAGAGAACCAAGCAGAGATGCTGAAATAATATAGAAAACAGGAAATTAATAGAGGTAAGAGGAAAGCTGTATGTGTAATGGTTTAAAGCATATTCACACCTTACTAGGTATTAGATAGTACAGGCTTAAGGGAATTCTTGCTTTACATTAGACTGGAAATGAAGAATTGCTAACTTGATCAAATTATGATGTGTTTGGTTTCTGCAAGATCAACTCCCTTTTTAGTGTGACAGATCACAAATCACTATCTTAGTAATTATTTGACTTATGTTTGTTTTTTGGTTTACATACAAATATCAGGAATTACTTTTTAAGAACACTTCAAATTTTCAAGGAACTTTTAACTCAAAGATGATGTGATAACATCTGCAACAAGAACATAAAACCAAAATTTATTATGAGAAAGTACCTCTCAAGGTCACTTTTAACATGATCAGAAGGAAAATCAAAACAAAGGCTCCCAAATCTCCCTTTTCAAACTAGAGAGGTTTTCTTTACACATTTAAGCCAGTTAATTGCATATCTAAGCCTTTTCCCCTGAAGTCCTTAATTATAACACAGGCTTTAGCTCCATTTCATTGCATGGGGATATTTCTGAGACAATAGTCATATAATAATTTGGTTTTATTATTAAAATAATTACAGGAATATATCAAATACTATCAAATTACATAATAGAAGTGTAAGGACTAGTTGCAGATGATATAAAGGAAAGATAGTTTCTAGAAAAAAATATGATTATAAATTAGCCTTAAGGAAAAGAAAAAGGACAATAGCACGGCCACATGGTGCTTTATAATGGTATATCACTTATGTGCGACACCTGGGGGGAAAAGAATGAAATAATGAGTAGATAAAGAAAAACATGCAAGTGAGCAACAAAACTCATATAATGGTCCAGTGTTTCGCTCACTGTAAGATACAAGAAAGGTAATTCTGAATGGGATTTTATTTCTGTACCATTTTAGAAGAATAAAAATAAAAGCAGAATGATTGATTTTATTATTGTACTTAAATTGGCCCTGTGCTACACCTAGCATAATATATAAGATATAAAAAGTGGCTGACCAGAGGGAGAAGAGGAAGAGGCAGAAACCATATTTCTCAGGTAAGTAAACTTTCCCTAACCCCAAACACAACATTTATTACTAGGGACAACAGGGATACTGTCACATGACATGACACAAGAGCTATAAATTTTCTAAAATTCCAAGGAGGATTTTCTCTAAATCATTCTGCCTGAGAAAAATCTTCACTTAACATTATATATATATATATATATATATACACATACACACGAGAAAATCAGTTGCTAAGAAACAGAAGAGAGAAAAATTGATGTTAGAAAAACCATGACACTCCTAGTTTTCCTTTAATTTCTTACAGCTTTAACTGTATGTGTGTGTGTGTGTATATATATATATGAATCAAGACCATATTTAGTGCAAAACAGTCATGACATTTCATGTCATAATTGAGAACTGTACGTCTATATGCAAACTTTTCTCATTGAGTATAATTGCTTTCCAATGCTTTCCAATACAGTTTCTGCTGTACAGTGAAGTGAATCAGCTATATGTATACATATATTCCCTTCCTCATTGACCTCCCTCCACACCCTTTAGGTCATCACAAAACACCAAGCTGAGTTCCCTGTGTTTATTTCTGATTCCTACCAGCTATCTATTTTACACATTGTAGTATATATATGTCAATCCTAACCTCCCAATCAATGATGTCACAATTGAGAACTGTACTTCTATATGTAAACTCTTCCTTTTCTCTTTATCACTTCTATTTAAAATTGTCTCTTTTATACCAGTGCTCTTAGAGCCTCTGTGTTTTTGCTTTTATTTTTAGGATGCATTTCACCTTAGGATTTTCCCCTACATGACTTTAATAACATTTTTGTGTGTGTGTAATTTGACTTCAGAAACTTTTTTTAAACTGAATTCATTACTAATCTGGTCTGCTCATTTTGACTTTTAGTGCTCATTCACTAAAACAAAAAGAATACTCTTTCTGTGTCAACTACTGTTTCAGTAGCTTGGCATACAGCGTGAATAAAACAAAGTCCCTTCCCTTATGGAGTTTATGTTCTAGTGGGAAGAAGCAGATAATAAACAAACAATATTTGAAGATTATTTTGGTATCAATAATATTTTGGGTATCTATAACTGGAAATGGCAACCCACTCCAGTATTCTTGCCTGGAGAAGCCCATGAACAGAGGAGCCTGGCAGGCCACAGTTCACGGGATCGCAAGAGTCAGACATGACTTAGCACTATCTTTTTCTTTCTTTATAACTGCTATGAAGAAACATAAGTAGGGTAGAGAAAAGGTGTGCATCTCACACAGGACACCGTTGGAAAAGAGCCTCATGGGAAGTAGAGGAGGAAGCTTCTAACTATCTGCTGAAAGAGTCCTCCCGGCCGAGGTTTCAGCTGGGTGTGGACTTCCTACACAAACCAAAGAGGCCAGAACGGGGAGGACAGAGCACGTGAGAGAAGCAGGAGAGGGAGGAGGAGCTGTGGGGTTCACACAGAGAAATAACTTGAGAACTTCCCTGGGGTGAGACAGAAGCTCCAAGGCAGAGAGAAATGGAATACACTGGCATGCTGAAGGTTACCTGGACTGCCCCATGAGGGTGGGAGAGGGGCAGCAAGGTCATAAAGATACTTCATAAAGATACTTACATTAACCCAGGTGAGATAGATGAGAAATTGGACCAATGGCTTAGCGGACAAGATGGTGAGAAGTGGCTGAAATCTGAGTCTGTTTCAAAAGGAAAGCTGATGGGATTTCATCATTGATAGGATATATGAAAAACAAAGATCAAGACAGGGCAACTGGGACCATGGTTCTGAGAAAATATTTTCAAATCATATATCAGATAAAGTATTAGTATCCAAGATAGATAGAGAATTCATAGAAGTTAGTATCAACAATAATAACAACAATCTGATTTTTAAATGGGCAGAGAAACTAAAAAGACATCTTCCCAAAGAAGACATCCAATGACCAATAAATACATGAAAAGATGCATAATATTACTAATCATTAGGAAAATGCAACTCAAAACCACAACAAGATATATTACCTCTCATCCATTAGAACAGCTATCACTGCAAAGATAAGAGTTAAAAAGTGTCAGAGAGGAGGTGGAGAAAAGGGAACTCTGTGTACTGTTTGTGCGAACATAAATGGTTCAACCACTATGGAAAACAACATGGAGGTGCCTCAAAAAATTAAAAGAACTACCATTCACGTTGTTGTTTAGCTGCTAAGTTGTGTCCAACTCTCTGTGACCCCATGGATTGCAGCAGGCCAGGTTTTCCTGTCCTTCACTATCTCCCAGTGTTTACTCAAACTCATGTCCATTGAATTGGTGATGCTATGCAACCATCTCATTCTCTGTGGTCTCCTTTTCCTCTTGCCCTCAATCTTCCCAGCATCATTGTCATTCCAATAAGTGAGTACTTTGTATCAGGTGGCTAAAGTACTGGAGTTTCAGCTTCAGCATCAGCCCTTCCAATGAATATTCAAGATTGATTTCCTTTAGGATTGACTGGTTTGATCTCCTTGCTGCCCAAGAGACTCTCAAGAGTTTTCTCCAGGACCACCGTTTGAAAGCATCAATTCTTCAGCATTCAGACTTCTAAATGGTCCAACTGCACATCTGTACATGACTACTGGAAAAACCATAGCTTTGACTTGATGGACCTTTGTTGGCAAAGTGATGGCTCTGCTTTTTAACACACTGTCTAGGTTGGCATAGCTATTCTTCCATGGAGTAAGCATCTTTTAATTTTAAGGCTGCAGTCACCATCCACAGCGATTTTGGAGTCCAAGAAAATAAAGTCTGTCACTATTTCCATTGTTTTCCCATCTACTTGCCATGAAGTGATGGGACTGGATGCCATGATCTTATTTTGAGGAATGGTCAGTTTTAAGCCAGTTTTTTCACTCTCCTCTTTTCACCCTCATCAAGAGTCTTTTTAGATCTTCTTCGTTTTCTGCCATTAGGGTAGTGTCATCTGCATTTCTGAGATTGTTGATATTTTTCCTGGAAATCTTGATTCCAGATTGTGATTATCCAGCCCAGCATTTCACATGATGCACTCTGCATAGAATTTAAATAAGCAGGGTGACAATATACATCTTGACATACTCCTTTCCCAATTTTTAACCAGTCTGTTTTCCCATGCCAGTTCTAACTATTGCTTCTTGACTTGCATATAGGTTTCTCAGGATACAGGTAAGGTGGTCTGGTATTCCCATCTATTTAAGAATTTTCCACAGTTTGTTGTGATCCACACAGTCAAAGGCTTTGGTGTAGTCAATGAAGGAGGAGCAGATGTTCTTCTGGAATTCCTTTGCTTTCTCTATGATCCAACGGATGTTGGCAATTTAATTTCTGGTTCCCCTGCCTTTTCTAAATCCAGCTCGAACATCTGGAAGTTCTCAGTTCATATACTATTAAAGTCTAGCTTGAAGGATTTTGAGTATTACCGTGCTGACGTGAAATGAGCACAGCTCTATGGTTGTTTGAACATTCTTTGATATTTAATCCTATGCATGGGAATATATCCAAAGAAAAGGAAAATAGGATATTAAAAAATATTTGTACTCTCATGTTTACTGAAGCATTATACACAATAGCTAACATATGAAAACAATCTAAGAGTCTATATATCAATTAATAAAGAAGTTATCATATCTTCATACACACACACATAGTGGAATATTATTCAACCAATGAAAGAAAAAGGAAATCTTATTTGTAACAATATGGATGAACCATGATGCCAGCATGCTAATGAAATAAGCCAGACAAAGACAAATACTGTATGACATCGTTTATATGTGGCATCTAAATAAGTTGAACTTACAGAAATGAAAGTAGGATGGTAGTTACCAGGGCCTGGGTGGTAAGGAAATTGAAGAGATATTGTTAAAATGTGCAAACTTCCAGTTACAAAATAAATAATTTCTAGAGACCTAACATAGCTCAGTTATTATAGTCAACTGTATTGTATTATATACTTAAAAACTGTTAACACACTAGATCTTAATGACAGTTGTATGACATGTTAGAGATGTTCAGTTCAGTTCAGTCGCTCAGTCGTGTCCAACTCTTTGTGACCCCATGAATCGCAGCACGCCAGGCCTCCCTGTCCATCACAAACTCCCCGAGTTTACTCAAACCCATGTCCATCGAGTCGGTGATGCCATCCAGCCATCTCATCCTCTGTCGTCCCCTTCTCCTCCTGCCCCCAATCCCTCCCAGCATCAGCGTCTTTTCCAATGAGTCAACTCCTCACATGAGGTGGCCAAAGTATTGGAGATTCAGCTTCAGCATCAGTCCTTCCAATGAACACTCAGGACTGATCTCCTTCAGGATGGACTGGTTGGATCTCCTTGCAGTTCAAGAGACTCTCAAGAGTCTTCTCCAACACCACAGTTCAAAAGCATCAATTCTTCGGTGCTCAGCTTTCTTCACAGTCCAACTCTCACATCCATACATGACCACTGGAAAAACCATAGCCTTGACTAGACAGACCTTTGTTGGCAAAGTAATGTCTCTGCTTTTTAATATGTTATCTAGGTTGTCATAACTTTCCTTAGAGATGTTAGCAAACACTAATATGGTGATGATCATATTGCATATATAAATGTATCAAATCAATACAGCATACACATTAAACTTATACAATGTTTCATGTGTACTATATCTCAATTAAGATATTATAAAAATTAAACAAAAGCTTGTGGAGTCTCCTCTTTGTCCACATGATTCTGACAAAGTTTCATTTGGTGAGTTCTATTTTCATCCATAAACCATTTTTTCATAACCTGGTCATTCATATCTTCAATTCTGCATGATTTTTGTAAGGTATCTCCTTAATGATTTTCTCAACTCCATTTTCCCTTTAAAGTCATTAGAGACTTTTTATTCTCTGGCTATTGACCTCCTCTTTCAGCTTTCCTGTTATTGTTTGTAGTTTGCCTGACTCCATTGCTTTCCTCTCCTTCCTGTAAGTTTCCCTCCAATTTACCTTCCAAACATCCTGAGTTTTTTCATTTCTACTTTCCCTGTTGCAATTTCCATGAGTTTAGTTTTGTTCTATGAATATTTCTTTTTTTTCTTTTACATTTTCTACTTGTTTAAATAATGCAGCATCTCTACTTATTTACCTGAAGCCATTATGCAAATTTTGTTGTTGTTTTCTCCTCCTCCAGAACAAGAGCTCTGTTCTCTCAAAGTTACCTTTACTTACTTATTCATTTATCTTGTTCTCTTTTTCCTACGAGGGATTTTCCTCAGTGTCTGTTAATTTTCATTGTTTGCTAATGTTTAATATTTTAAAAAGGTTATTGGAAGTTTTGAGGATATTGTGTCATTTAAATTAACTACATGGTGATTAGGTTAAATTTTTTGGCAGAGACTTCCCATGTTAATAGGCAAGTCAAGAATCTAAATACTTTTCAATGAGTTTTAATGCATTCCTCTCTGTATTAATCCTTGTTGTCTAGGCACAACTGTAATTTGCCAGTTGCTGTGTACTGTGAGAATTCTGTGGTGGATATAAAGCAAATTCTTTGTTTATCTCACTATTGTTTATAGCTCAACTTCTACACAGTTGTTAAAGCAATTATCAGTCATTCATTTACTTTGTGGTGATTAATTTTTTCCAAAAACATCTGCTGTTCTTTCCATTCTTGTTTTTGAGTAATTATGGTTTAATGTTTTTTTAAAAATTGCCTAATTATAAACTTAGGTTTTAGAAATGGAGAAATGTAGTAATGGACGGCCATTTTTAACTGGAATTCTTCTACAAATTTTAGTTCTACATGTGGTAAAACTTATGAAGTTTGAAAGCATTATTTAACTTGTATTTCTTAAAATAATGAAGTAAAAATGAAATTGCAATCTTATGCTTCTCACATTTCATGCCCTCCATTCCACATTGCTCTACTCCCTCATTTTGGTGAATATGGTTAGTAAATAAAATGTGATGTTTGCTATGGGAATTATTACATTGATATGTTCATGTATTTCATGAAAAAAAATTCTACATTTAATATCTGGATTTTCATTTTAACTGGTTTTTAAAATTTATTCAATTGAAGGATGACTACTCTACAATTTCTTACCTCATTATGGGTCTTTTAATAATAAGGCATGCCCATTTTTAACTTAATTTCATCTGTCACCTAGTAGAAGTCAACCTTTTGAATTTTTATAGAAATTCACAGGAATAGGATATTTCTTACTTTTATATTTAAATATAAAAGGCAGCTTAGCTGAATATAAAATTATGGAGTCACTATAATTTTTCTTGCTAAACTCATCAGACTTTCTCCATCATATTTTCACATTTAACTACTATAGTGGAATAGTATGGGGAAATCCACATTTTGATTCACTTTCCTTAGTTTCTTGTAGCTTCAGATATTGTTAGACCTTTAATTTGGGCTTTCCTGGGGGCTCAGGCTCCCCAGGTGGTGCTGGTGTTAAAGAACCTGCCTGCCAATACAAGAGACATAAGAGATGCAGGCTCTCTCCCTGGGTCGGGACAAACCCTGGAGGAGGGCATGGCAACCCACTCCAGTATTCTTGCCTAAGAATCCCATGGGCAGTGGAGCCTGGAGGGCTACAGTCTACCAGGTCGCATAGACTCAGGCATGACTTAAGCAACTTAACATGCAGAGTGGCCCAGTGCTAAAGAATATGCCTACCAAGGCAAGAGACGCAGGGATGCGAGTTCAATCCCTGGGTCAGGAAGACCCCTGGAGAAGGAAATGGCAACCTACTTAAGTATTCTTGCCTGAAAAATCCCATGGACAGAGGAGCCTGATGAGCTATGGTCCATGAGGTAACAAAGAATAGGACAAAACTTAGCAAATAAAAACAAAAACAAGCCTTTATTTATTTTTTGGTGTTCATGGATGAGTGAGTAAGTGACAGTTGCTCAGTCGTGTCTGACTCTTTGTGACCCCATGGATTATACAGTCCATGGAATTCTCCAGGCAGAATACTGGAGTGGGTAGCCTTTCCCTTCTCCAGGGGATCTTCCCAACCCAGGGATCAAACTCAGGTCTCCCACATTGCAAGCAGAGTCTTTATGGATAATACTGCCCTAAGACCAGGGCAATAGGCATTCCTGCTTTATATCCTTGTTCAGTGTAAAAAAAAAAAAAATGATTTTTGCAAGTTCTGTAAAGGGTAGAGTTTATGGGAATTACGAAACAGAAATTGTTCATTTGAACAGGTCACTTCTGCCCCACTTTCTTTGTCCCTCATCAGCAGACCAGATCAAGTGGGGTTAAAAGCACCTTATTATGAGCAGGGGGGGCGGGGGAAAGACGGGAAAATGGATTTATTTTTTCCTTTAAAACAGACCACCACAAATCACCGAAAGTAGAGGCCTAGACAGTCTGGGCCCACAGACAACAGTACTCCCTCCTGTCATCTCCTCATTGGTGTATTTTAGGAGGTACTTGGAACTATCTGGGTAATCGGGGCTGGGGGAACAAGGAGCCTGTCTGACCTGGCTCACTGGGGAGCCTAACTTCCTTGCTTGGGCCCTGCCCAAAAGAACTCTGCCCAAATCAGGTCACCAGGGGCAGGGCTTGCCTGGGGCTGAGTACATTTCCCTGGGCCTCCATATAACAAAATACTTTCCCAGGGAACAAGCTTCAGAAGTTGGACTTTGGATATAGCTTGATTCATGACTTTTACATATTAAGACATATGATATGCAGTCCTTCTGCTCTGGGTGCTTCAAATGTTCAAAGAAAGAGAGTTCATGAGTATCTTAGTTAATTGAACCTGCTATGAGTGCTACCAACCAGAGAGTATTTCAATGAACTAGCTCCAGAAATTTTGATATTTTTTGTTAAATGCTGAAAACATGCTCACCACAATAAACTAGAACAAGACATTCATTCTTTGAATGCTATTTTGCCTTTCCCTCTCATTCCTACCATACACCAATGATTTGGTGAATTCTTCCCACTCTTCTAAGAATTTAGTATCTAGAACACGTGACTTCTTCAAACTCTGAATGCTAGCTAATATTATGTTACACCAGTGTATATTTTTAAGATGCAATAATATAGCCCCTAAATTCTGACCTCATCCTATCCATCCCCTCCTAAATCTATCCCCTGGATTATATTATCATCCACAATTATTCCTGCTCTAGAATCTTAAGTTCCAAATATGAGAATCTCTGAATGCTTTCTCCGACACTTTCATTTTATTCACACCCCAATTCTCCTGCTCTTCCTCTCCTTCTCTCTTCCCCTTCTTTTTCCCCTTCCTCCCCTTTCCCCCTTCTTCCTCTTTTTCCTCTTCTCTCTTCTCCCCTTCTCCTTCTTAATTCCAGCAAGGTATTTAGTGGGAAAAAAGTCTTTCTTTTCTTTCCCATTTTTGACTTACTTTCATTCTCTATCCAATCTGAACAACAGGTAGGCAGTTTGTGAAGCTGAAATTCTGACAGGAGAGGCTTGTGGTGGAATCAAAAGCATAAAATTACAAGACCATCTAATAAAAAACATCAAGCAGAAAAGAGTAGTTGAGAGGAAGCAAACAGGTATGAAGCAATAGGACAGAAGACATTAGGGAAACTAAGACTAGAGATTCAAAGCCATGGAAAAGTGTGGGCAGGGGTGAGTCTAGGGGTGTGTGTGTGTGTGTGTGTGTGTGTGTGTGTGTGTGTGTGTGTGTTTTAAGGGATTTGCAGTCATGAGTATAGAGATGAGAGGAAAGGATAGGGAGGAAGTAAAATCCTAAAGTCTGCTTCTATAGGGCTCTTTGTCTACTAGGAAAAGGGGATCCATAATCTTGAGGGACATGTCACCTAGGTATTACTAGATGAGCAAGTAATAACTTGCTTACATGTGCCATATGCTTATCGATTTAATGAAAATAGTAATGGTAATCATATCATAGGCTTGTTGGTAACTAATTCAATTAAGTTTAAAGTGCCAGGAAAAGTTCTTGGCCTCATAAAGAGTGTAAGAAATGCTAATGGTTATTGTAATTATTATCCAAATTATGATGAGATCCTTTCCCACACAAAGTACACTCTGATGTTTGAGTATTCATCTACATTTGATTCAGTACAAATATATACCTTGAAAGTGAAAATGAAGGGAAATCCCTTCCTGACATAGAAAATAATTTTGACCAGGCTGTAAGTTTTATTCATAGTCAGTTAAGATGTCATAAACTTTCTAGGCTCATCCAAATTAGCCCCTCTCCTGACCTGGCAGACATTCTGACTTAGACTGACAGTGTAAGTAGCCAAACTCATCCTCTCTGCCTTGATTTTATGCAGGATTCTTCTACATAACCGGGCAACATGGTGTGAATCACATACAACCACACAACCACATGGTACAAGCCACATAGAAAAAGCAAAACGTTATAAATTGAACCATACTTCAATGTGCTTAGTCGTGTCCGACTATCAGCAACTCTGCGGACTATAGCCTGCCAGCTTTCTGTTCATGGGATTCTCTAGGCAAGAATACTGGTGTGGGTTGTCATTTCCTCTTCCAGGGGATCTCCCTGACTCAGGGATCGAACTGATGTCTCTTATGTCTCCTGCATTGGCAGGTGGATTCTTTACCACTGAGCAATCTGGGAAGCCCTACTTCAATTCAATGAATGTTAATTTATCAACACGTACTTAACTGCATTGCAATTCTCAAAAGAATTTTTTTCAGGGAAACTAAGAAAAACAAAATAGAACAAAAAAATCCCCACAGAATCTGGACCTCCACCCCCATGGTAGAAATGCATTTAACAAGTCTAACAAGTATGATTAAAGTATTACATCTCATTACAATGACTCCTACACACTATGTAAATATATTTTTAAAAAACCTGACTTAGAAAAATGGAGTGAAAATCAAAATTACAATGTAAAAAAGCCAAATGTAACTAATTGAGGGTTATATAGAATTTTGTGTCATATATGGCATTATACTTCTCGATTTGAATTTGAAAATGACATAGTAATTATATGAAAACATTAGATTCTCATGTTAATTATTAACTTCAACTTTTTAATATTCTATCAATCTTGGTTTGCTAAAGTAAAATATACCAAAAAATTGTATGATCGCTTGCTTCAACGTGTTTTATTACTCTTATATGTATGGAATATCTGTGCATAAAATTTTGCCTTCCCAAAGACCCTGTCTTTTTCCTGTTCTAAATACATGTCATATAAATATAATACATAAATAATCTAAATAGGTAAACATTTGTTTAACTAAAAGGCTAAAAGCAAATTGCAAAAATCCAGATGGATTTTTACATTCTATTCCCTGCATATTTCTGGTCAAGAAATAGAGAAATGCAAAGCTATCATTTCAACAACCCCCCAAAATTCATGATATTTCTTTAAAATCTTCACTAAGCATGTATACAGTTCACACACAAAACCACTGCTGATTATATTGAAAGAATCCTGTGTATAAGATTATAAAATCAAATCATGTTCTGTGAAATCTTATAGAGCCTTTATTTAAGTCTGAGTCATAAAATTGCACCTGCATTTGAAATGGATTTTACCCATCATCCTAAGTACTCAGTTAAGTCAATGTTTGCATAATTGTATTGGCAACTGCAATACTGCATTTAGGAAAAAACCTGTCAGAATTGTAATGAGAAAACAATTTTCAGAAGTATTCTGAGTTTGCTCTAAAGTAGCACATCATACTTGCTTGCATATTTCATTTTATCTTACACTAAAAATAAACCCATTATGAACTCTTAGGATATTTTCTCTTCATAGTGGTTATGTAGCTTGAGCACTGTAACATACTTTTGCATAAAATGTTAAAGTTTTATAGTTTTGTACTTTTATTTTGAATATGTCAAAAGTATAGCACAAGTTTACTTCAAAGGAAGTTATTAATATAAATCTATGACATTACAACTATATCATAAATACTACATTTAATTAATTTAAGGGCTTGAAATCCACATATTTAATTAAGCATATCATCTATTTAGCTAGACAATCTTACCACTTCATATTATTGCCTGTCACAGGGATTAGTAATATGGAAATTGGGTCAGTAAAAAATATACAAATTGTCTGTTTACATCAATGGGTAGATCATGCAAAGACAGAAAAATCAGTAAGAAAACATTGGCCTTAAATGACCCATTAAATCAGATGGACTAAATGGATACCTATACAACATTCTATCTGCAACCAGTACAATATACATACTTTTCAAATGCACATACATACTTTTCAAACACACATTCTCCAGGACAGATCACATTCTAGGCTGAAAAAACAAACAAACAAAAAAACCTATCAATAAATTTTTAAAAATTGAAATTATGACAAGCATAACTAATCATCAGGAAAATAAAAAAAAAAAAAAAAAAAACATGAGATACTACCTCACACCTGTCAGAATGGCTATTATCAAAAGACAACAAATAATAAGTAATGATGAAGATATGGAAAAAAGAAAAACCTCTTGTACCATTGGTAGGAATGTAAATTCATACAGTCACTGTAGAAAACACTATGAATGCACCTCAAAAAATAAAAAATAGAAATACCATATGATCTAGTAATTTCACTTCTGGGTATTTATCCAAATAAAGTAAAAACACTAATTCAAAAAGATATATGCACCCCATGTTCACAGCAGCATTATTTACAATAATTGAGATAGGGAAGCAACCTAAGTAACCACTGACAAGTGAATTGATAAACAGTAAGACTTGTGGAATATTACTCAGCCATTACAAAGAATGAAATTTTGACATCTGCGAAAACCTGGACAGATCTAAAAGGTATTATGCTTGGTGAATAAGTCAAACTGAAAAAGACAATAATTGTATTTGTTCACTTGTATGCGGAATCTAAAGATAAAACCAAAATAAACTAACAAATAGAACAGAACTAGACTAACAAACATAGAAAGCAAACTAAGGGGTTGCAGACAGGAGGGAGGCAGAGGAATGGATGACATAGTTCAAAGGGATTAAGAGGTACAAACTTCTAGCTATAAAATAAATAAATCACAGGGATGTAATGTACAGCACAGGGAATACTGTCAATAATATCATGTTAAAAAAAAAATGTAACTCCATGGCTGATTCATGTCAATGTATGACAAAACCCACTACAATACTGTAAAGCAATTAGCCTCCAACTAATAAAAATAAATGAAAAAAAAATACAGATTAGAGCACCCAAAGGAAAAATAAAGATACACAATACGAAAGGAATATTAATACATAACAAGCTTTGTTGGCTGTAGGTCTACCAAACTTAGAAGATACTTTACAGTAGTAAAAGTATATATTAAAAAGAGAAATGTTCAAAATAAGGAATCTAGGAATTCATTTCAAAATATTAGAAAAAATAACAGAAAATTAAAACCAGTTAAAGTGGAAAGTAAACAATTTAAAATAAATCACCTAAAATAGAAAATACACATAAAGAAAATCACCTAAGCCAAAGCTGATGACTGAAAAACTCTAACAAAGTTGATAAATGACTGGCAATAAATATGTCTAAGACAATTTTTTTCAATTTTCTAAAATGAGAAATGAAAAAGAAGACATTGCTGGAGAACAGACATTAGGTTGTAAGAGGATATTGTGAAAGAAATATTGCCCATGAATTTGAAATCCTATATGACAGAAAAAATATCTTCAAAGACTGTACTGTGTGGTCAGTCATGTCCAACTCTTTGAGACCCCATGTACTGAAGTCCCCCTGTCCATGGAATTTACCAGGCAAGAATACTGAAGTGGATTGCCATTTCCTTCTCCAATCTACAAAGACTAGAGTTACTAAAACTAAAATATAAAGAAATTGTGTGAAGAATGCCATATCAAAGAATATCCTATATCAATGACTAATTCTCTTCTAAAAATTGAATTCATTCCTTAATTGAATTCACTTCCTACAAAGAAACCTTCAGTCCTGGATGGCTTTACAGGTAAATGATTCTAGAATTTTAAAGAACAACATTAATATTGCAAACAGTTATCTGAGAATTAAACATCAGGCTCACTTCACAACTCTTTTTGTTAAATCAACACAACCTTGATACCAAAACCTGACAAGGATATTCCAACAAAGAAAATTTTCAAACCAATATCTTTCGTGAATATGGATGGCACATCCTAAATGAAATTCAGTAAAATGAATCTAGTGATACGAGGGGAAAAAATATAGTACATAGAAATCATGTTGGATTTTCTATGTGTGTGTGTGTTAGTCACTCAGTCATGTCAGACTCTTTGCAATCCCATGGACAGTAGCTCACCAGGCTCCTCTATCCAAGGAATTCTGCAGGCAAAAACTGGAGTGGCTTGCCATTCCCTTCCTAGCAGATCTTACTGACCCAGGGATCAAACCCAAGTCTCCTGATTTGCAGGAAGATTCTTTACCAATTAAGCTACCAGGAGATCTAGGGTTAACTCTAGGAATTAAATTTTAGTTATCATTCAAAGATCAATTGTGATTCATCATGGTAATAGGAACAAGGAGATAATAAAGCAATCATTACAATACATGCGAAAAAAAAGTTGATAAAATTTAACACAAATTCCTTAGGATAAATTTTTAAGCAAACTAAGACTAGAAACATACTTTATCTAATTAAGAGTATCCACCTTAATTATACAGTGGAAGTAACAAATAGATTCAAGGGATTAGATCTGATAGACAGAGTGCCTGAAGAACTATGGATGGAGGTTTGTGACATTGTATAGGAGGTGGTGATGAAAACCATTCCCAAGAAAAAGAAATGCAAAAAGGCAAAATGACTGTTTGAGGAGGACTTACATAGCTGAGAAAAGAAAAGAAGTGATAGCAAAGGAGTAAAAGAAAGATACACCCATCTGAATGCAGAGTTCCAAAGAATAGCAAGGAGAGATAAAAAAAAGCCTTCCTAAGTGAACAAAGCAAAGAGATAGAAGAAAACAATAGAATGGGAAAGACTAGAGATCTCTTCAAGAAAATTAGAGATACCAAGGGAACATTTCATGCAAAGATGGGCACAAAAAAGGACAGAAATGATATGGACCTAACAGAAGCAGAAGATATTAAGAAGAAGTTTCAAGAATACACAGAAGAACTATACAAAAAAGATCTGAATGACACAGAAAACCACAATGGTATGATCATTCACCTAGAGCTAGACATCTTAGAGTGCAAAGTCAAGTGGGCCTTTGGAAGCACCACTATGAACAAAGCTAGTGGAGGTGATGGAACTCCAGTTGAGCTATTTCAAGTCCTAAAAGATTATGCTGTGAAAGTGGTGCACTCATTATGCCAGCAAATTTGGAAAACTCAGCAGTGGCCATCAGCAGTGGCCACAGGACTGGAAAAGGTCAGTTTCCATCCCAATCCCAATGAAGGGCAATGCCAAAGAATGCTCAAACTACCACACAATTGCACTCATCTCACATGCTAGCAAAGTAATGCTCAAAATTCTCTAACTGAGGTTTCAACAGTACATGTACAGAGAACTTCCAGATGTTCAAGCTGGATTTAGAAAAGGCAGAGGAACCAGAGATCAATTGCCAACATACGTTGGATCACAGAAAAAGCAAGAGAATTCCAGAAAAAACATCTACTTCTGCCTCATTGATTACGCTAAAGCCTTTGACTGTGATGGGAAAATCTGCTGGAGAAGGGATAGGCTACCCATTCCAGTATTCTTGGGCTTCCCTTGTGGCACAGCTGGTAAAGAATCCACCTGCAATGTGGGAGACCTGGGTTCAGTCCGTGGGTTAGGAAGATCCCCTGGAGAATGGAAAGGCTACCCACTCCAGTATTCTGGCCTGGAGAATTCCATGGGCTAAGTTCATGGGGTCTCAAAGAGTTGGACCAGACTGAGCAACTTTCACTTTCATTTCGACTTATGGATCAAAACAAACTGAAAAATTCTTAAAGAGATGGAATACCAGACCACCTTACCTACCTCCTGAGAAATCTCTATGCAGGTCAAGAAGGAACAGCTAGAACCAGACATGGAACAATGAACTTGTTCAAAATTGGGAAAGGAGTACATCAAAGTTGTATACTGTTATTCTGCTTATTTTGCAGAGTATATCATGTGAAATGCCAGGCTGGATGAAGCACAAGCTGGAATCAAGATTACCAGGAGAAATAACACAGATGACACCACCCTTATGGCAGAAAGCAAAGAGGAACTAAAGAGTGTCTTGATGACGTGAAAGTGGAGAGTGAAAAGCTGGCTTAAAACTCAACATTCAGAAAACTAAGATCATGGAATACGATTCCATCACTTCTTGGCAGATATATGGGGAACAATGGAAACAGTGACAGACTTTATTTTCTTGGGCTCAAAAATCACTGCAGATGGTGACTGCAGCCATGAAATTAAAGACACTTGCTCCTGGGAAGAAAAACTATGACAAACCTAGACAATATATTAAAAAGCAGAGACATAACTTTGCCAACAAAGTTCTGGATACTCAAAGGTATGATTTTTCCAGTAGTCATGTATGGATGTGAGAGTTGGGCCATAAAGTCTGAATGCAAAAAATTGAAAATCTCCTGGTCATCAAGGAGATCAAACAAGTCAATCCCAAAAGAAATCAATCTTGAAAAAAAAAAAAAAAAAAAAAGAAATCAATCTTGAATATTCATTAGGAAGACTGATGCTGAAGCTGAAGCTCCAATACTTTGGCCACCTGATGCAAAGAGCCAACTCATTAGAAAAGACCATGATGCTGGGAAACATTGAAGAAAGGAGAACAAGGGGACTACAGAGGATGAGAAGGTTGGATGATATCACGGACTCAATGGACAGAGTTTGAGCAAGCTCTGGGAATTGATGAAAGAGAAGGAAGCCTGGCATGCTGCAGTCCATGGGATCACAAAGAGTCAGACATGACTGAGCAACTGAATGACTGAACGACAACAATAGCAACCAACTATTGTACACGTGAAATGTTTAATGTTTTACAGGAAGAACAAAGATGTCTATCATCACACTTTAAATATAGTATTATAGGGAAACTCTTCGTGAGTGCAAAAATACAAGTAAATAAAATTGATAAAAGATACAAGTATCAGAAAAAAATAAAATTTTCATTATTTGCAGGTGACTTAATAGTGTACATAAACAATCAAAAGTAAACTACTGATATGACTTATAACTAAATTGATCTTAAAACATAGATAGATAAATATGATATATTTAATCTACCAGGACCATTTCAAAAGTGAATATTTACAGTAGCATTAAAACTCAAAACTTAAGGTCAAATTGTGTAAAAATATACAAGTTCTTTGTTCTTTATAACAAAATAATAAATATAATTAGTAGAACTGGAGAGGACCTAAAGAGATGGATGTACATATTATGTTTTTAGGTTTGAAAGCTCAGTTCCTGAATGCAGCTTTAGTTAAAATAATTCCAACAATCATTTCAGAGTAAATATTCAGAAAAAGATAATTTCTAGAGTACACAGGGCAAGGATAGCTAAGATAATCTCAAAGAAGAAGGGAAAAGGTATTTTACTCTCTGCTTGATGGCTATGGCTCTTTATATACGATTTAAAAAATGTTTTGATTGCAAGCATAGACACATAGAAAAAAATGAACAAGTAGAGAGCCACAAATACACTGACAACTGATTTTGAAAAAAGGTGCCCACTGGAGCATTGGCAAATTGTTTACCAGTAACTATACCTAGGGCTACTGGACATAAGGGTCCTCTCTAACCTTAACTCCTCTACTTCAAATTGTGTGCTTCCCAGGTGATGCTAGTGGTTAAGAATCTGCTTACATATGCAGAAGACACAAGAGACATGGGTTCAACCCTGGGTCAGGAAGATTCCCTGGATTAGGAAATGGCAACCTATTCTAGAATTCTTGCCTGGAGAATTCCATGGACAGAGGAGCCTGCCAGGCTATGGTCCATGGGGCCAAAAAGTCAGACACAACTGAATGACAACATATTAAACATAAAGAGTCGGACACATAAAGAGTCTGCAAAGAGTCAGACATGACTGAATGACAATATTTTTAAGACAGCACATTAAAAAGCAGAGATATCACTTTGCTGACAAAGGTCCATATAATCAAAGCTATGGTTTTTCCAGTACTCATGGTGAGATGTGAGAGTTGGACCATAAAGAAGGCTAAGTGCCAAAGAATTGATGCCTTTGAACTGTGGTGCTGGAGAAGACTCTTGGGAGTCCCTTGGACAGCAAGGAGAGCATACCAGTCCATCCTAAAGGAGATCAACCTTGAATATACATTGGGGGACAGACTGATGCTGAAGCTGAAGCTCTAATACTTTGGCCATCTAACGAGAAGAGCCAACTCTTAGGAAAAGACCCTGATGCTGGGAAAGAGTGAAGGCAAAAGTAGAAGGGGACGGCAGAAGATGAAATTGTTTGATAGTATCCCTGACTAAAGGGACATGAATCCTAGCAAATTTAGGAGATAGTGAAGGACAGGGAAGCCTGCAGTCCATAGAGTTGTGCATGACTTTAGTGACAAACAAAACAACAACTGACAAACAACTTCCAATAATATCCATTCCCTTCTCCAGGGGATCTTCAAGACCCAGGGATCAAACCTGGGTCCCTGCATTTCGGGCAGATTCTTCACTATCTGAGCCACCAGGGAAGCCCTCAAATCATATACAAAAATCAATTACAAGTAGATTCTAAATATAAACATATAAGGAAAATGACTTAAGCCATTACAGCAAGGGATGCCAAGCTATGACCTATAGGGCAAACCCAGCTCACAACATCTGTTTGTATGGCCTGTGCGCGAACAATGAATTTTATCTTTCTTTTTTTTTTTTAAATGGGAAACAAAAGCCACATTTTCTGATATGGGAAAGTTACATAAAATTCAAGTTTTAGTTTTTATAAACACTTCTTGGAACATACTCCTACCCATTAGTTAAAGTATAGTTTATGGCTACTTTTGTGCTACAACAGTAATGGTGAGCAGGTTACAGAAAGATCATTTAGCCTGCAAAGCCAAAAACATTTACTACCTGAATCTCTAAGGAAAGTCTTCATCAACCTTGGCAGTAGAGGATACTGTATGAAAATACCTATTAGCTTTGTGCTGAGGAAATTTGACTAAACAGGAAATAGGAAGCACTAACCAAAAAGAAAAAACAAGAAAAGGAAAGATAGACAAATCAGTCCATGTTAAATTAAAAATTTCTGTTCAACAAAGGTTTTTGTCTTTTGTTTTGCAATTCTGAATCCTTTAGTATACACAGAACAGAATCAACAATTTTTCTTTGGAAAAACATCACCTGTTTGAGCATTTCTCTTCTGCCATTAAACTCTTGATAAAGCTTGCCAATGGAGTAAAGAAGCATTAAATAAATGCCTACTTCTGAAAGCAGTCAACTTTATTGCAATTAAAGGCTTAGTTCTGCAAACTGCAGACCTCTGCTGAACCTCTTCAGAAAGGACCCTAGCACACTTCACACAATATCCTAAGAATTGGTAAATTAGCAAAATTCACAAGAGATGGCAAATTTGCCATCAGTCTCTTGAAGTGTTGTTAAAGCTGGAGAGCCCAGATACCTGGGAGGGTCAGTCAATTCCCACGGTCAGCTTGAGCCTGCAGGACAAGCAGGGTCTATGTAAATTTCTATAAAATGCTGGCTTCTGTCATTTGAGCTTACTGTTTTACATCACTTACACTGGAGTCGGTTGGGCACCTCTGCACTGCACATAACCCAATCCCTCCTCAAGGGTACACTTCACAGAGAACAAAATTACCATATAGCAAGTGTAAGGATTGACTTTCTTTCATTATTTCTTCAAACCCAATACACTTGTGATCCGGGTTAAAATAACAACGACAAAAATAACTGTCAAAGATTGATGGATTCCTGGTAATAATCATTGCCCCTTCTTCCTTAGTTTGAATACTTGGGTTCAAACTACAAATCCAAGCTCTTAATGTAATTTCCCTGATGGTCCAGTGGTGAAGACTCCATGCTCCCAATGCAGGGGGTCAATGTTCAATCCCTGGTGAGGGAACTAGAGCCCACATGCCGCAACTCAGACCTAGTGTAGCTAAATAAATAAAATAAACAATGATAACATGAACCACAAGAAAATTAACATTTCACAAAATAATCTTAAGAATGAACAAACAGCACAGTTTGAGAAGGTATTTGCAACATATGTTATTGAAAAATGCTTAACAATCAGAACATATACATAGAATGGGGCTTCCCTAGTGACTCAGATGGTAAAGAATCCGCCTGCAATGCAGGAGTCCCAAGTTTGATTCCTGGGTTGGGAATATTCCCTGGAGAAGGGGCTGGCTACCCACTCTGATATTCTTGCCTGGGAAATCCCATGGATTTCTGGTAGGCTTCAGTCTCTGGGGTCACAAAGAGTTGGACACAACTGAGCATCTAACCCACACACACACAAAGAATCTTACCACACACACGCACACACACAAAAAGCTAAAAAACTAACAACATAAAGAGATACAGATGGGCAAACTTAAATGAATGATATTCACACGGCCAGTAAACATATGAAAAGGTGTTCAATCACATAAGCCATCAGGAAAAAATCAAATTATGATAATAATGAAATAATATAGCAACCACACTAAACAACTTAAGTCAGTAAGGCTGACAGCAATTATTACCAAGAATATACACAAATAAAAAATTAGATCTCTTACACATTTTTGTTGTGAAGATAAATTTATACAATCACTTTGAAAAACTTTTTTATTATTATTTAGTACGTGTTGAAATTGAAAGTGTTTGTCACTCAGTCGTGTCCGACTCTTTGTGCCCCCATGGACTCCGTAGCATTCTCCAGGCAAGAATATTGGTGTGGGTAACCATGCCCTTCTCCAGGGGATCTTCCAAACCCATGGATAGAACCCAGTTCTCCTACATTGCAGGCAGATTCTTTACCATCTGAGCCACCAGGGAAACCCACACTATCCAGTAATGCCACTCATAATGGCAACATAGGTCAAAAAATGCATTACCAAGAGTACATCACAGGTCACCGCCTTTTCTGCTCCCAGCCATCACTCCTTCTCATATCTCAAAGCCTAATCTCTAACAAGATGAGTTTTGCCAGTGTTTGGAATTTGTGCCAATGACATGATACAGAAACACACCCTGTGTCTGCTTTTTTTCATTCAATATTACACCCATTTGACTTATTCAGGTTAACACATGAAACAGTAATTTATTTTCACTACTACTTGGTATTCCATCATGTGATTCCCCTACAACCTAACTATCGCATATCTGGCGGGTGAACATTTAGGTTTTTCCCAGATTGGTAATATTATATTTAACTCTGCTATGTATAGTTTTTTGAACTTCTAATCTGGATATATATTTAGCAGTACGATTCACTATTTCTTTCCTTCAATTTCTCTTGGTTTAATTAGCTTAATTTAAAAGATTACTTAGCTCAATTTTATTTTTTCTTCAGATGGAATCATGAATCATCAATTTAAGTCTATTCCATTTTTCTAATATAAGCATTTAACGTTATCAATTCCTTCTAAGCACCGTATCCCATGTATTTTCTTAGGTTGTATTATTGTCAGGGGACGTCCAACTTTAAGGAATCCAATATGTTGCACTTTTCTACCTTTGCGTGCCATTTCTCAAGGATTCTCTGTTCCTTATCAGTTCCTATTCCAGAAACAAGTAGAGCTGCATGCAGCTCTCAGGACTGAGATCATGGGAAGGGGTACCTGCTTGGATTCCTTTCAGTAACTCCCTTCAGTGACTCTTTTCAGCGTCAGCAAGCTTGTATGTATTAGACTATCCATTTTGTTGCAACTGATGGAATTTCATTCTTTGTAATAGCTGAGTAATCATTTTACTAAAGATATATAAGCCTGAATTTCTGCTAATAAAATACCCTTGCTCCACTAGAGACCTGGGTCCCCCGCGTCCTTCTTTCTGTCTTCATTCTCTTCTGAGCGTGGAAGCCTGCCGAGGTCACTTTCTCGCCCGGGCTTTCAAGACCTCCTTGAGAGGATGCCCTGTGCCTTTGTGAGCAGTGCAAGTCCTGTGCATGGGCTTTATTGGTTTTCCACGTAACCTGAGAGATACTGCTCTCTCTCTCTCTCTCCCCTTTTCCCTCTTTCTTTTCGTCGACTCTGGTCCACCAGACCTCGGTCTGTAAAGAAGACCACAGTATTTTTATTTTCATTTAATTCAAAATATTTTCTAACTTCTCTTTTGACTTCTCCATGCCTTCAGCCTTCTTCCTACCTCCAGTCTGTCTCATGGGGAACCAAATAGAAGTTCTTAGAAGAGAATTTACTAAAAGGTAGACATTTCATTGTGTCTGTGTCTCCCATGTCTGCTATGCTATTATGCTACCCCACAACTGAATTGAGCCATTATTTAAAATGTTGCCAAATTATTCTTGACCTCTTATGTTAGACACATCTTTCCTTTTATCTCTCTTTTATAGATGAAAAAGTCTATGTGTCTTCTCTCTGGGAGAAAGGAGACCCTTATTAAGTTTCAGGCTATTTGCCCAGCAACCTAAGCTCTCCAATGGGTTCAAGTTATTATTTTTTAATTTATCCAGCTTTCTCTCTTAGGGTAGATAAAATTATATTTCTAGTTTTTTATATCTTAGAAGTGGGATCTCAGGATAAGAACTCAAATTAAGCAAAACAACTCTCAAAGTCCTGAGGAAGGGTATTTGAAACATGAATCAGAAACATGTAGTAATAGAAAGAACAGCTAATATTTGATGTAAAATATATAAATGTTGAAGTAGTATTTGTTTGCTTTAAATATCAGAAAAATACTAACAAAGACTAACTTGTAAATAAGAGATTCAAGATATTGAATTCTAGAACAGGCTATGAAATAGGAACAAAGACAAATTAAGATTATGAGAAAATTTAGGAGATTTGGAGGTAGAAACAGAAATATCAATATTAATCTAGAAACAAACCCAGAAGGACAAAAAGGAATACAGAGGAAAGAACATGTTTTTTTTTTTTTTTAATTACCATAAACTAGAATTACAGAAGATATAAAATTTTGGATTGAAAGTACATTTGCAACAGGACAACAAAAGAAAACACAGAGAGATACATATACACACACACACACTATGATAAAATTTAAAGACGTTAAATAAAGAGAAAGAACTACTAACTTTTTCAGAAAGTAAAAACAAATCAGCTCCACGCAAGAATCATATATAGAGATCAGATTTCTCAATGGTAATGAGAAATGTTAAACAATGCAGTGCTTTTTATCCCAGAGTATGAGCTCACATAAGTCTTCCATCTCATATATGATGATGTGGTAGAAAGAAAAATTACCTCCCTTGAAGTGTTCATTCCCTAATTCCTAAAATTTATGAGTATGTTACATTATGGTTCAAATTAAACTTCACAGGTATTTTCATGGTTAAGAATATTGAGATGAGAAAACTACATGGATTACCCAGATTGGCTCGATCTAATCCCATGCATCCTTAAGAGTTGAGAAGGCGGGCAGAAAGGTGGGTCATAGGGATGCAGTGTGAAGAGGATCCTCTGTACTGCTGGCTTGAAAATGAAAGAAAGGAGTCATAAAACAAGGGATGGTGGCCACTAGAAACTGGAATAACCCTCAGCTTGCCACCAGAAAGAAAACAGGGACCTTATATCTAAAAACAGAAGGAACTGAATCCTACAAATAGCCATAGGAAGTGAATTCTCTTCTATTAGAAACAGGTTTCCTCTTCCTGAAAGCCTCCAGAAAGGAATGCATCTTGTCAACATCTTGATTTTAGTTCAATGAGATCTAAATTATTACATTTTTTATCTCAGAAACTGTAAGATAATAAATTTGGGGTCCTTGTAAGCCGCTACATTTAATTTTTTCATCACAACAATAGAAAACTGATACAACTTTTTCACTGATGATAAATATAAACCTTGACATTAATTTTTTTTGTATACAAAATGTTAATCATTTTGACAGGTTGTTGCTGAACCATAAGACTCAGGATTCTTGGCCTCTGGAGGAGACGAATTCAATCCGGGGCCAGAGATGAGGCTGGATCGCTCAGAGCTTTTGTGTAATAAAGTTTTATTAAAGTTTAAAGGAGACAGAGAAAGCTTCTACTTTCTTCTACTACATAGGCATCAGAAGGGGGCAAAAGAGTACCCCCATCCTAGTCTTTAGCTGTATGTTATATAGTCACTCACAGTCTGTTAATGAAAAGAAAGGAATGTCATAAAATTTAGAATGGCACCAGATAATTCATCCCTGGCCATAAAACGATTGACTTGAATCTTGTAGAAGGGCAGAATACCAACAAATAGTTTCCTTTACATAGATTAGGGAACAATATCTGAGTAAGTAAGTTAGGCCGTTTGGTGGAACCAACTTGAAGATAGAGTCTGGGGTACATTAACATAGCTTAAGACAACATTTCCATAAGAAAAAGAAATGTATTGGTTAACTCAAGGTTTGAGAGTAGTTAGCTTCAGGTGAGACCAGGTGTCATGGCAACACAGCATTTTAAGAGAAACCTCCTTTTAAATTTGTATAGAGAAGGAAAAACATATCGCTGGTTTGTTTCCTCCTGCCGCTTAAGAGAGGTAAAAATGTCTGGCACTTGCAGCTTATTTCCTCTGTTTGGAGACCCCTGGCCTTCCTGCCTGTTACCCTCTCAATTTTAAGATCTATTTCTGTACTGCTATTATTAACCTTTATTGATCTTATATACTACAAATAATGTCTCCAAGTTTATTTTTTCATTCATTAACTTTATAGATGATGCCTTTAATCTTCTATATAAGGTTTGTTTTGTTTTGGATTATTTCAACCTCTATCATGACTTTAAAAAATTATTAGAGTATGGTTAGTTTACAATGTTGTGTTAGTTTCAGGTGCACAACAAAGTGATTCCATTATACATATACATATACTCATTTTTTTCAGATTCCTTTCCCATATAGATTGTTAAAGAGTATTGAGTAGAGTTTCCTCATAACTTTAATGCATTCTCAATCTTAAAACTTATCTAAGGTAGAGTCTAATTAAATATATACATGTGTGTATGTGTATTAACAATTTCATGCACTAATTTTCAAATGTTTAAAATTTGTCTTTTAATATTTTCATGCAGTATGCATATTTATTTGGGAGTGCTCTTAGGATCAACACCTTTACACGGAAGGGAAGAAAACAGAATTGGACAAAGGGAAAATCTGGACTGCAATGCAGTCACACTAAGGGGACGGTCAACCCCAAAGGGAGCTCTGAGGGTGAGACTGGCCTTCAGAGTGGCCAGAGTTGGGCCAAGGAGGTCAAATATCCACACCCACTAATAGACCAGTGGACATTCTAGGGTAATTTTTTAAAGTCCAATTTCAATCTGGCCTTTGCTAAGCATCTTGTCTACTATTGTCTACTATTCTTTCTGTTGTTGTTATTTAACCACTAAGTGTGTCTGACTCTTTGTGACTCCATGAACTGTAGCCTCTACCCTGGGCTTTCTCAGGCAAGAATACTGGAGTGAGTTGCCATTTCCCCCTCCAGGGGATCTTCCTGACCCAGGGATGGATCCGTGTTTGCTGAGTCTCCTGCTTTGCAGGCTGATTCTTTACCACTGTACCACCAGGAGGCCCATACTATTACTTTCTACCCTAATTTAAAAACAACTAGGTCTTATAGCTGGCTTGCAGCTTCAGGAGGGTTGCAGAGATTGAGGGACTCTCTGAGGGAGTCGGCATCCAGTTTATCGGCCAGATCAGGGGTGATCAGGTCAAGTCATACCTGGTCCATGATGAATCACCCCTACTTCCTCATCTGTGTCTACATGATTTTCCCCATCCACTTTTATTATTAAGCACAACAGAATATATGTGTATTGGTAGCCTCAAGAGTCTATGAGTCGCAATGACATTTCACATTATTTATACCCCAAAGTAGAAGAAATTTTAACAAAATTACTCTTATCTCCTCAAGAGACAAATGATCACATTGTAAGACAGGCCTCTATGTTGACTCTGGAAGTATGTGTTTATATTTCCTGGGGTTATGGGGCCCGTGATCATTATAAACAGGAGACTGAGATTGCACAATACCCAGAGAAAACAATTTACATTCTGAAAAGGTTAAGTTTTCAAGAAGACTCAAGAGAGAACGAAAAGGCAGCTGTCTCTTCCCCCTTTATAAGCAAAGAAAGCTCATTTAATGTATTTTCATTTATTTTTTGATGTGGATCAACAGATAAATTCAAAATTCATTTAAAAATTATTTTTATGAAAATGCTGGAGTTCTGTTTCTTCTCTTGTTGCCCCTTCTGACTCTGTGGTAGCTCACTTTCTTACTTTTTAAAGTTAAATTGAGATTGTGAGCTCATAACTTTCTGATTTTAAACAGCCAAAATCATGAATGACCCAGCTAGGAAATGTGACTCTCCAGAAAATGACTTGCATGAGCTTTTCCTAAGTGTCCTGGAGAACAAGGCACCATCAAACTGATTCCAGGTTTTTCTGAATGCTTCTACTTGGAGTTCCCCAAATTTGCTTAAAAATGATCAAGAAGGAAACTTATTTTCCAATTTCCACACATAGACAATATATCATTTTTCTTGTTGATATTTTTACTATAGGCAGGAGACATTTGCTAACCCAATCTTTCCCTGATGTTTATTAAGGTCTTAACACTGTGCCTGTGAAGGGATAAATAAAGTTCTAACAGCCTGCCTGACTTAGGCTCAAGGTGAAGTCTCCTACTTTCCATAAGGATAGTACAATCTGGTATCTGCACAGCATACTAGGTCATTTACAGGTTCAGTGCTCGCAAACTGAAATTCCCTTCTTTTCTCCCTCTCTTTTTCTTTCTTCATCTCTTTCTTTTTTTTCCTTTCTTCCCTCTTTCTTGCCTTCCTTCCTCCCTGTCCTCTCATTGTCACACTTTTTTTTATACCCATGAATTTCCTTTTCATTTTGTGACTGTACATAGACTTTTTTTTTTTTTTTTTAATACAGTGGTTTAATACAGTGGGACTTCCCTAGTGATCTAGTCGTTGGGAGTCTGCCTTCCAGTTCAGGGGATCAGTTCAATTCCAAATCAGGGAACTAAGATCCCACATGCCACAGGGCAACTAAGCCCACAACTCCTGAGCCTGTGTGTTGCATCTAAGGCTCATTTAGACAAAAGTAAAGAAAGAAATATTTAAGTAAACTAATTAATTAAGTTAAATATAGTGGTTGTGCTTTATCCAGCAATTCTAGATTTTATAAAAGGGTAATGTCTATTATATGTTCATAAGCCATCTTAATCACTTCTTTTATAGTTCTATAAAACCTCTCTCACACTTATCAAATTATGGAAATGAGAAAGAATGCAATTTAATCAATGAATACTTACCCCTATAACTCTAAGTATAGATAAACTTTCTTGAGTATCCCTGGAACCAAATTTAAGAAGTCTTAAATTTGGGAAAGATTGACGGCAGGAGGAGAAGGGGACAACAGAGGATGAGATGGTTGGATGGCATCACCGACTCAATGGACATGGGTTTGGGTGGGCTCCGGGAGTTGGTGATGGACAGGGAGGCATGGCGTGCTGTGGTTCATGGGGTTGCAAAGAGTCAGACATGACTGAGCGATTGAACTGAACTGAACTGAAATTCATGTAGATAAAATAATATCCCATTTCTCAAATTTTGAGCCAGTGTGGGGATCAAAATAAGTGTATATGTATTCAGTCATGTACAACTCTTTGCGACCTCCTAGACTGTAGGCCATGAGGCTCCTCTGTCCATGGAATTTTCCAGGCAAGAATACTGGAATGGGTTAACATTTCCTACTCTTGGGGCTCTTCCTGACCCAAGGATTAAAACTGCTTCCCAGTGGCTCAGTGTACAGAATCCACCTGTCAAAAAGAGAGACCCCAGGGACCAAACCTGCATCTCCAGGGAAGAGGCCCAGCAGGAAGCAGTGGCATCCCACCCCAGAATTCTTACTTGGGAAATCCCATAGACAAAGGAGCCTGACAGGCTACTATCCATAGGGTTGCAAAAAGTTGGACACAACTGAGCATGCACAGGGATCAAAATAAAGCAAAATATATTTGCTTATAATAATTTTACTAGTTTATTTATTATTTCCATGCTAGAAATATGTACAGAATTATTTTGAAAAAATTTAATTGAATGTGTGTTTTATCAACCAGAAAGTAAAGTATATGAGGGTTGTGGGAGTGTGTGGGTGGGTGTGTGTGTGTGTATGTATTGGAGATAAATGTCTGATAACCAGGGTTTTCAGACTTGGTAAAAGAAAAGTAAGAGTAAATTTAGTAGAAATGAGAGGACTGAAATCAGCTAGGACACCAATAGTGACAATACACAAACACTGATAAAAGCAGCACATATATCTGGCAGGTACTTTCACAGCTAATTTTATTGTTATGTTTTCTAATATAAAAGAACACCTTTTGCAGCATCTCTTCCCCCCAGGAAGTTATAATGTCTAAGAAATATTGCCTCATTTATGGTATAATAAATTCTTCCACCCACGGCTACTGTTCGTATAACTCAACTGTAACTTGAGGAACAAGTCAGAATTCCAGTTTGGATTCTGTTTCATCAAATTCTGCATCTGCTCAGAAAAGTCATAATGCTGATCTGTGTCCAGTCTGGTTCTTTATTAAATTTTATGCCCAGTTTCTTTCTACAAAATCCAGGTCCTGGCTTCATCAGGTAGGGGACTACAATATCACAACACTATGCCTCCATTCTATTTCAGTTGTAAAAGTTTGACTATAAAAAGGAATGAAATTTTTGAACAACACCTCTAGAAAAATTTAGTTTAAAATGTCATCAATTAATAGGACACACACCAAGTTTTTCTTTTTAAGTTAAATTGACAGTTAGATGAATTATTCACTGTGCACTCAATATGATGACACCAGAAGTATTCCTTTATTCACCCACTCAAAGAGTCCTTGTTTTTGTCTCATACAGTCATTTAAATGCTAGAGATATGGATTAAAAAAAGGCAATTTGTGTTACCTGTGATTTGATGATATAATAGAAGCACCTACATGGAACAAGAACAGTATATAAAGGGTACAGGGGAACATGAAGACATTGTAGTCACAAAACGGCAGGTAGTGAGAATTTGTTGTTGTTGTTGAGTCACAAGTCATGTCCTACTCTTTGTGACCCCACGGACTATAGCCCACTAGGCTCCTCTGTCCATGGGATTTTCCAGGAAGAATATTGGAGTGGGTTGCCATTTCCTTCTCCAGGGGATCATCCCCACTCAGGGACTGAACTCATATCCCCTGCATTGGCAGGCAGATTCTTCACTGCTGAGCCACCAGGGAAATCCAGTGAAAATTTATTTCATGCTTATTCTATTCCAGATAAGACTGAGAAAAGGTGGTAGTTGCCAGAGAAACAGAAATTAGCCTAATTTACTATTTTAATACAAGCTTCAGTAAACTATTAGTCATATATGAATACAGCAAATAAAATCTTTGTGATAGGAATATGCCTTTAATTTCACATTTCAAATAAAAATTTTAAATACAATTATTTATTTATAGATATTGGTATGTTAGTAGTTTTAGTATGTAATATTTAGCTTTCCACAAACTGTGAAAGCTCCTAAAAAGATTTTTGATATACTATTCTCCCAGGAGCACTCCAATTGTTATAATTCAGATTGGCGACACTTATTAGCACATACTTTCTATACACTATGTACAAGTATATTATAGGTGTACAATTATATATATCTGATCTGAATTATATAAAGATATAATGATTATACATATACAAAATATATATGTATAGTATATATAAAGTATATGTAATAGTATAATAAACTAATATAATAATAATATAATGATAAAAATAATATAATAATAGTAAATAGTATAATAAACATATAATAGTATATGTAAAGTCTTAAAGTTCAGCTTATGCCATCTATCACTGGGACATGGTTGTCATTTAAACATATCATCTTCTTTACCAATGTATGTCAGCAAAAAGCTATCACAGATAACAGAGGCAAAAATCAGGTTTAAAGAGAAGACTTCATTGAGACTTTTCACTCAATGTAGCTTGTGACACACAATGGGAATTGAACCATGATGGGCCGATACTCATCAGGAATCAGATAGAGTAAAGGAAAAACCAGAATGAATCAATAGAAATGGGAAGGGTTGAAAATAAGCTAGGACCATCGTGACAACGCATAAATACTGGTATACGGATAAAGGAGTAGGTACATCTGGGAGCTAATTTTAATGTTATGGTTACCAAGGTAAAGAACAGCTTTTGGAGCATCCTTCCTCCAAGGAAGTTAGACTATTCAAAAACGATGGCCTGATCACAGCCATCATGAGGACAGCCACCTCGTCCTCTAGAGGATGAGACCGCAGCGGTGCTGGGGAACCTGCACTTCTTCCCCTCCCCTCCCCACCTTTGTCACCGTCAGACTTGGAAAGATCTACCTATCCAAACTGAACTGCAACACCGTCTGCCAGGATGGAATCAGACACTCAATGGTTGAAGTCACTGTCTTTGGGGAATCTTTTTTATTTTTATTTTTAATCGGAAGATAGTTGTTTTACAGTATTGTGCTGGTCTCTGCCATACAACAATGAGAACCAGGAATCAGCCAGAAGCCTACACATGTCTCCCCTGTCTTGGACCGCCCGCTCGGCCCCCAGCCCAGCCCACCCCCCAGGTCATCACAGAGCACGGGCTGAGCTCCCTGTGCTATACGGTATCTTCCCACCAGCTCTTTACCTTACCCATGGTAGTATACATACAGATGTCAGTGTTCTTTGGGGAGTCTTATTAGCCCTTCAAGGTCTTCAGCTTTAATTGTTAGAGTTATACCTAATATTTGTTTAATTTCTTTTATATCTGTGACTATACATATTGTTATGACTCATCTTGTATACCTAGACTCTCCTTTAGGGGAGACTCCTTTACAGTCTCCTTTAGGCAGTCTAAAAAATTACTTAACTATTAATTTGGGATTTCCAAAGAAACCATTTTACCTTCTTCCTACTATGTCTTAGTTTTCTGCTTTATTTATTTTAGATTGTATATTGACTGATTTTCTTTTCCTCCATTCTTTTGGTTATTTTGTTATTCTCCCTCCTAAAATGAACATCGGGTTACATTTCTTGAGAGGAGCACTAAAGAATTTCCTTTCTTAACATTAAAGATATGCAGGTTTAGGGCCTTTTCTTATGTGTCTCTCAGATTTTATATACATACTATTTAGAGATATACAATTTGACTCTAGGCTTTTTCTTTGATGCAACATTGCCTAGGGATTATTTAAAATTTCCAAATAAAATTTAATTTTTGGCTAACTTTCAATTTTATTTTTCAGATCTTTATTGGATTATGATTATGGGCGTTCACATCTTTACTTATTAAAGTGATTTAATTATATTTGTGGTCAAGTATATAATTGATTTTGGAAGAAACTTCATTATCATAAAGTAATATATCTCTCTTAATTTGAAATGTATCTATATCTAACTAAATGTGCTGTCCTTATCATTTCTATTGACTTTCTCCAAATCTGAGCTTTATTGCAGTTCCTTAGTAGATTTATATTTATTCCATTTTCTAGTTGCATATTTTTTGCTTATAAAACTAGTAGACTGAAAAATATTGCTTTTAATTAATGTTACAGTAATGCAAATTCCGATTTTGTGCAATTGAATGTCTCATTTATTTGATCATTTTATCATTTTCCTATATACACACAGATATATTGTTACTTGCTTCTCAGCTTTATTTTTTTCTCAATCTGTGGTCTTTTACTGATTGATTTATTATTTGGTCTGAGTCTTTACTTGAGTATTTTCTCAGATATGAGTGATAATGTAGCTCACTTCTATCTTATTCATAAATATTGCTCATTTATCTATAGAAATGAATGACATCTGGGATAAATATAAAACAAATACTGACTTACTTTTTCCTCAACTCAAATAAATGTTCTTCTATTATTTGTTCATCATTTCCTTTCTGCCATCTACTTTTTTTTTTTTCTTATTCTGGACTTCAATCAAAAGGAGCTACCCCCCCCAAAAAAAACCAAAAAAACAAAAGGAGCTACCCCAAGACTTTCACGATTTTCATAGTTTTGTATTTTTACTCTGCAACTAGAGAAGCATTATTATCATTTTTCCAATCCACCAACTATGCAGTGACTGGTCTATATTGCATTTTGTCTCATTTTAAAAAAATGGTCTTATTTGTCCTTTTTTCAAAAAATGTTTACGTAGCTCTATTTGATTGAATTCTCTTTTACTCAGCACTAGCTAGAATTCTCTTTTACACCTATTTCACTTCAGGTGTTCTTTCATTTCTTTGTCTATTTTTGAGGTCAAATTCTAGGTGTAAACTGTAAGGTTTAATAGATCTGTGAGTGATGTTAGGAAAAGCATTCTCTGCAGTGTTAATGGCTTTAAGTAACTGACCAGCATTCAGCCTCCCATGCAAGCACAGGCAGGCTGTTTTCCCAGTCTCTAAATTTTGCAAGTAGAGAAAACAGCTCACCTTTTTAGCTCCCCTTGGATGTTTGGGACCTGAGGGACAAGGTACTCTCAAAGGGCCTGATGTCAGCCTTCGTACTGAAAGGCCTACAGATCTCTGTGAACGGAGATCTCCCCTGAGTGCCCTGGGTGCTCATCCCCACATTACAGCAAGCTGACCACATGGCCAGCCTCTCCACTGACCAGACCCAAGCCATAGCTCCCCCTCAGTCTGGAGGCAGGGAGTATCCCAGGCCTGATTCCACCAAACTACCTGCTGACCCCAGCTGTAGCTGGTCCAGAGAGGGAAGTTTGTTGCTGTTGATATTAAGAGCAGACAATCAACCAAGTCATTTTTATACAGTTCCACAAAGCAGAGCAGAATTTCCTCATTCATCAGAAAGAAAAGTTTCTTACACAGTCACAACTTAAATAACTTTAAAACAAGAAATGCATTAGCATCTTTATTACAAACGTAATTGGTTTTCTTTTCTTTTTCTTCATAGGGATAGGGTCACTAACTAAAATACACCACTGTAAAATCTTCAATTTAAATTTCATTTCATGCTGCATTGTAGAAATAGTTTACATAAATAGTGTCCATTAATCATTTAAAACAAAGGTTAAATGTAAATTAGAACCCTGCTACATATTTCTACAATTATTTATGGTTTTCTGGTAAAGTTTTATTTTTTAAGGGTGAAGGGATTAATGTTTTTGAAAGTAAAATATCTTTAAACTAAAATTGATAACTTCCAGAAATCAACTGACCTGGAGAGAGTGCCATAACATCGCAAACAGCAGTTGAAGTTAAAAACATGCTAGCTCTTGGTCACCATTTTAATTATGTCATAATTTAATCATTAAATCTCTTTCTTTGGGAGACATGTCTGCCACATTAAATAGTGACAATGAATACAATTTTGAGAAAAGTGATATCATTCTGCTGGCTATAATTTTTTGAAGAGAGGATATTGGTTTCTCAGTTTATTTAACAACAACAAAAAAAGTCATAAAAGGAATAAGATTTGTATTAGCTAGTAAAGACTAGTTCAAACTGCACTGACCAAAGGACAAGATACCTAGAAAAACACTTGTGGTTCAATGGTTAGTAAAATCATTACTTATTCCTTTTTAAGGAAATACCTGTGTAATTGATCAACCTTTCACTCAGCATTCTAAACTACTGCTCTGTCATCACCATTAATTTCTTTCATATATTTATATTCTTTAATTTGAATCTGATTTTACTCTTTTATCACAACTTTGATATGATAACTTATGTCAAGAATGACAATCTGAACTTTAGGAAACAAGAGAAATAGATAATTAGACATTTTATCATTCTACTAAATTCCAAATGAAAGTATTGAAGGTGTCACCTGAATTAAAGTTACCTAGAAGAAATAATATGTTGATGCATAATAATCCAGAAATAGTACAGATTACAGTCACTGGGGAAAGAAAGCAAAGTGGCAAAACAAAAACACCTGTGTTTATTTCAGCACTAGCTAGTATCATATTTTATTGCATCATTTTCTTTACATAGGTTGTTAGGGATACACTTAGCAGTGCCGTTTATGTAATGGTTCCTAACCTGAAGCTAAGACAAAGAATGCATTATTCTGATGAACTACATCACTGTGGCTCTATGTCATTATCTCATTTACTCCCCTGGATATTTTTGAGCAACAAGAATTTGAGAAAGAAGTGAAGTTATGAAAAGAAGAATTCTAAATCTTTTATAATACAACAATAACATCTATAATGTTGAATGAGAGTTTTCAAGATATGTGCAATATTTTTAATAAATTATTATTATAATATTCACCCAGAGATTATTTAGTTAACTAGAATGCTAATTGGATATGTCTGAAGCAAAATTCAAGTAATTGTTTCCAATAAACTATCTTAATGGCTTTTCATTCATATTATTTCCAGATCACATTATCCAAGGTTGGTTATATGTAAATACAACAGTTTGGAGCTCATTGTCTCAAGCAAAAATTACACTTCAATTATGCTCTAAACATATTTCATGTTGCTCTTTACTAGACCAAGAAAGCAATTACACTTTAACTCTCCCTTTCTGATGAAATAATAATCAGAATGCATTAATATTTAAAAGGATAGATCACTAAATGCAATGTCATTTAGACATTTAGAGAATGGAAATTAATGAGTCAGGTTCAGAAAATTAGTTTCAGTATTTTGATAATAGTAAGACCTCTGACTGTGAAGATAAATCTAGAAATTTTGGTTTGAAATCTGGTTTTCCACTAATATCTCTACAGACAACACAACTTGGAAGTGATCCTCCACAGTTTAACCTTTAAAATAAGCAAAATCTGTGTTTTAACATGCCCTGTGCACATGAAGCACTGTGAATAACCAGCACACTGGGGGAACTTTATAAATTAATTTACATTGAGAACAAATGTCATGCAAAGTACATTTTGATATGATCCTGAAAGGACAAACAGCAGCCCTTGAACACCATATGTGGGCTGCATTATAGCTTCCTGGCACCAATCCATGATCTATTTCCAGCAGTCGCCATTTCAAAAATTTATGAGGACCTGGAAAGCACAGAAGGGCTAAAGAAGCCACTCGAGTTCTGCTTATTAGCATACTCATTAAGCCTAATCAATAATTGATGAACCATTTGTGAAAAGCATATGGATTAAATTACATCTTGGCTTAGACCATTCAGAAAAAAGTCATAAGTATTTTGCCCTATTGTTTGCTATGTAAACATGATGTCAAAACTAATTCTACACAGATAACTAAAAAAGCTTGGGCTTTCTTTTCTCTACAGACCAAAATTATAAGGTAGTATGCCATATTTTAAAAATGTTTTAAAAGAATTTACTACAGAAGCTATCGGAATGCAAAATTAGTGGGATATAGTAAGAACTTTAATTTTCTTTTAATTGCCCCTGGAAGCACTAGAGAGAAAAACAATCAAAGCCATGTATAAGGAAATGTGAAGACTTAAAAACACTAGACTATGGGACTTCCCTGGTGGTCCAGTGGTTAAGAATCCACTTTATGATTACCAGTTTGATCACTGGTTGGGGAATTAACACTTAACACATAGATCTGACCATATGAAGAATAGTTTGTTTTAGCTCATGAAGTCATGTCTGATGATTTTGTGACCCCATGGACTGTAGCCCTCTAGGCCCCTCTGTCTGTGGAATTTCCCTGGAAAGAATGCTGGAGTGGGTTGCCATTTCTTTCTCCAGGGCATCTTCCTGACCTGGGGATAGAACCCAGGTCTCCTGTATTTCCAGTGTATTCTTTACCATCTGAGCCACCAGGCAGGGAAGCCCTGGTAATTCTTATCTATGAGATTTATCCTCCCACACTTATTTATTCAATCATTTGGGTCTATTATGTCTATTAGTACAGACTCAAGAATATTTATTTCATACTTTGGCTTATAATCTGCTGCTACTATAATAGAATACTGTTATAGTTATTTTACTTCGCTTGTCTGGTTTTGGCCTCATAAAATTAATTTGGAAGCATTTCCTCTTCTTCTACTATTTGGAAGATACTGAGAAGGATTGTCATTAGTTCTTCCTGCAATGTTGGGTAGAATTCACCAGTGAAACCATCTGGTCTCAGACTTTTGTTTGTGGGAGGTTTTTGCCTACTTTCAATCGGGTTGCTTGTATTTTACTGTTGAATCTTAAGAGTTCTTTGAAGGTTTTGGATACAAATCTTCATCAGATATTGTTTTGTAAATATTTTCTCCCTGTCACTAACTTGTGTTTTCTTAATTTAGAAAGTTCAACTTGTGAATTTTTCCTTTCTTCGATTGTGCTTTTTGTGTTCTCTCTAAAAACTCATAACCTAATCCAAGGTAATTTTGGTCAGATAATTTTCTCTAGAAATTTTACCATATTATAATATACATTTAGCTTTATGATTTATTTTAAATTAATTTGGGGGAAAGATGTAGTATATGTCTGTGTTTAAGCTATTTTTGGGTGGTGATGGTGGCTGCTGCTGTTGTTTTGCCTATGAACATATGTTTGATCACTGTTGTTAAAAAAGGATTATACTTTTCCATTGTATTGCTTTTTTTCCATTTTCAAGGACTATACCTGTATGATTCTAGCTAGCTGTCTATTCATTTCCATTGATCCATGTGTTTATTCTTTTGCTAATACAATATTATCTTGATTTCTGTAATTTTACATTTACTCCTGAAATTGTACAATGTGAGTCCTTAAATTTTTTTCCTTCTTCAGTACTCAATTGGCAATCCTAGATCTTGTAGCTTTTCACATAAGCTATAAAAGTTGCTTGTTAACATCTACAAAGTAGTTTACTGGAATCTTGAATGGAATTGTGCTAAATCTATTTATTAAATTTGAAAGAATTGAAATCTTAACAATATTGAATGTTCCAAATGATAAACATGAACATTTATCCATTTATTTAAAGGTTTAATTTGCTTTATCAAAGTGTTATAGTATATTGCTTATACTTCCTAAACACATCTTGTTAATGTTACAGCTAAGGGCTTTTTTGGTGAGTTAAAAAATGGCATTATTTTTAAAATTTCAAATTCCAATTGTTTATTACTTTTTTTTTTTTAACTTCTACTATTCCTGTGTCCTTGCTAGACTCAAATTTGAGGTTCAGTAGTTTTTCATTGATTCTTAGATTTTCTGCATGGACAATCAAGTCACCTGAGTGAAGACAGTTTTAGTACTTCCTCTCCAATCTATATATTTAATTTCCTTTCCTTTTCTTTCCTTATGCAACAAGCTATGACTTCCAGTACAATGATGAACAGCAGCAGTGAGAGAGGATTCTTTGCATTGTTCCTGATCTTAGGTAAAAAGTATCCAGTTTAATCACCATTTAATATCATATTAGCTATAGGGTTTTTGTAGATATGTCATCACACTTTTTCTATAACACTCAGAAGATCACAGTAATCAAAATTTTTTCAGCTTCCATCATGAATGTATATATACCTCTCTATTTTATTATTAATTATCCATTATCAGAAAATACTTTTCTAATGCTAACATAGAGAAACATAATTTACCCTTAGGTAATAGTTGGCAGAGACCCAGTTACTAAATTTAAGCTCTATAGAATTCTAAAACCCAATAAAAATAGACATGTGAAAAAAAAATAGACATGTGGCTAGGGCATTTTGCAAATGCAAAATGAACTGGCATAAATAACCAAAGGAAAAAGTTCAGAATAGTCATGCAACAAGTAAGTGAAATTATGTAATGCTGAAAAAGGGATAATCTAGGAAATATTCTGTGATTGGCATCCACATAGAGAAACTTAGAACACAGAAGACAGTAAAACAGCAGATGCTTTATAATTTCTATTTTCTTCTGATTCTGCCTCTAACAATAATTTTTAATCACCAGTAGACTTTATTCCAGACACCAGCAGTTAGAGGATAAAAAGTTAAGATTTTACTAGAATAAAATACATGAAAATCACTGTTCAAGGAACATAGGGCCACTCTATCATTTACTCTAAAATGAAAAAATACTCTTGTGGAGCATAATTTCTTTTCTGTATTAACATCAGTAACTCTTAACAGACTCTGAATAGAGTGTTCTTTGAGAAAAGAATTATGCTAAGGTTGAGACTCCTAATGCTGGCTCCCACAGTAACTAAGTACTACTTAAGAATAGTAATCATAGGACTCAATATCATGAAATTAAACTACTCAAAAAGTGTACTATTAAGGGATAATTTTTTTATAAAAAAGCTAAAATCATAATTCCCATAAGGTGTAAAATAGACATGACTATAGGTAGCCCAGAATGCTTTTCTAGACAATGTATAGTTTTCCGTGTAAAGACATTTTCGTTTTTATATTTTTATTTGTTGTTTGAATTCTACAGTTTGCATTGTGTAACTAATTCATGGCAACTAATTCTACTTGTCATCTTTCACATTTTTAATTATTTAAAAACCTGAATATTGAGATACCAATTTTCAGTCTAGCATGGAAGAAGCTTGGAAGTTACCTCTTCATCATGAAAAATTAAAAGCCAACCAAACTAATCAACTTACACTTAGTTGTAAGTATATATTACAAACTCTATAGTACCACTGGAAAAAAAGGGGAGTATAACTGATGTGTTAAGAAAGGAGAGAAAAATCAAATCACATAAGATATTCAGTTAAAATCACAAAGCAAAAAAAAAAAAAAAAATCACAAAGCACGGTAAAAGTGTGGAGGACAAAAATAGTGTTGAACAAAGAATATCAAATAGAAAATGGTAACAAATATGGTAGATATTAATCCAACAATATCAAGAAACACAATGAAAATCAACAGTCCAAATGCACCAATTAAAAAAGTGATTGACAGAGTGGATCCAAATAAAAGGCCAATTAATATAATCTACAAAAAATGTATTTTAAAGGCATATAAAGACTAAAAGCAAATGGATGGAGAAATATATACCATGCTAACACTAAAAAAAGGAAGTAGGAGTAAAGATATTAATTTGAAACAAAGCAGACTTCACAGAAAGGATAATTACCAGGAAAAAAGAGAGACAATACATAAAAATAAAAGGGTCAATTCTACAAGATACAAGAATGTTTAACATGAATGTGTCAAATAATAGATTGCCAAAATACATGATGCAGACACTCAGAACAGCAAGAAGAAATTGATGAATCTATTACAATCTTAAGAGAGTTCACAGTAGGTAAAGAATCTTTCTGCAATGCAGGAGAACCCAGTTGGATTCCTGGATTGGGAAACCCACTGGAGAAGGGATAGACTGCCGACTCCCATATTCTTGGGCTTCCCTGCTGGCTAAGCTGGTAAAGAATCTGCCTGCAATGTGGGAGACCTGGGTTCGATCCCTGGATTGAGAAGATCCCCTGGAGAAGGAAAAGGCTACCCACTCCAATATTCCAGCCTGGAGAATTTCATGGACTGTATGGGGTCACAGAGTCTAACATGACTGAGCAACTTTCACTTAAGAAAAGTTCAATCGCTGTATGTCAGCAATGGAGAGATTCAGAAGACAGAAAATCAGTAGCAGTTGAATGTAACATTATCACCGATCAACTGGATTTTATGGGCACCCACAGATTATTTCATCCAACAACAGTAGAATAAACATTCTTCTCAAGCTTACATAGAACATTCACCAGAACAGAAGGGCCACAAAGTACAATTAACAATTTTAAAAGAATAGAAATCATACAATATCTGCTCTCTGAACAAGAGGGAATTAATGACATAAACCTAGCTGGGAAATTCCCAAATATTCAGAGATTAAACAACATATTTCTAAATTACATGAGTCAAAGAAGAAATCTCAGAAAATGTTAAAATATTTAGAATAAAATGAAAATGAAGATAAAGCTAATTAAAACGTGTGGAATACAGATAAAGTAGGGCTGAGAAATTTACAGTATTGAAATGCATACATAAGTAAAGAATTATCTAAGATCAATTATCTAAACTTTTCCCTTAGAAAACTAGAAAGAAAAAAGCAAATTACATCCAAAATGAGCAGAAGAAATGAAATAAAAATTAGAGAACAAATCAGCAAAACCGAAAACTGAAAAACAGAGAAAATCAGCAAAACCAAAACCTCACTCTTTGACAGGAACAATGATATCAATTAAGTCCCTAGGCAGACTAAGAAGAAAAAAGAAAGGACACAAATTATTTTTTTTCATTTATTTTTATTAGTTGGAGGCTAATTACAACATTGCAGTGGGTTTTGTCATACATTGACATGAATCAGCCATGGAGTTACATGTATTCCCCATCCCGATCCCCCCTCCCACCTCCCTCTCCACCCGATTCCTCTGGGTCTTCCCAGTGCACCAGGCCCGAGCACTTGTCTCATGCATCCCACCTGGGCTGGTGATCTGTTTCACCATAGATAGTATACATGCTGTTCTCTCGAAACATCCCACCCTCGCCTTCTCCCACAGAGTCCAAAAGTCTGTTCTGTACATCTGAGGACACAAATTATTAACATCAGAAATGAAAGGCTGGATATCATTTCAGATCCCACATACATTAAAAGAATAATAAAGAAATAGTATCAACAATATTATACTACAAATATAGCTACAACAATATAACAATAATATAGCTACAAATTTGACAACCTTGGTGAAATGAACAAATACTTTGAAAGACACAGCTGCCAAAACACACAAGAAGAAACAGACGATGTGAATAGGCCTATACTACTAAGAAATTGATTTAATAATTAATAATCTTCTGAAAGGTGGCTCGGATGGTAAGGAACCCACCTGCAATGCAGGAGACTTGGGTTCGATCACTGGATTGGGAAGATCTCCTGGAGGAGGACATAGCAACCCACTCCAGTATTCTTGCCTGGAGAATCCCCATGGACGGAGGAGCCTGGCGGGATACAGTCCATGGGGTGGCAAAGAGGCGGACAGGACTGAGTGACTAAGCACAGCATAGAGGCAGGTTATCTGTTCAGGCCAACTCCATATTCCATTATTGTAAGCAAAACCCTTATTAGATACCATGGTTCTAGTTACTACTTTCTATCTACTTTTACCAAGGATTTCACTTAGCTTTATAGAGGAAAAATATTCTTCAGATAGCATACAAAACGTCTGTTCTACAATAAACATTAATTCATAACTACAATTAGGAAGTTACAATAGTCCAAATACCTATCTAGCTCTAGATTAGGTAGTTATACCAAGCAGGTGGCTTAGGTGATAAAGTTCCTGACCTTAGAATCTCCTGGTGAGACAAGAGAGGACTTAAATGCTCTCACCAAATATTTATATAAAAATATGTGAGGCAATGAATGTATTAATTCACCAGATAGAAGGAATACTTTCACAATGCATATCAAATTCTCTGAAAGTACACTTGAAATATCTTATAATTTTGTACTTGTATCTCAATAAAACTGAAAAAAAGAAAACACAGTACAAAATACAGGGACACTCAGTCATTAATACGTACAGCACAGACTACATGTATCTTTTTGAGCCTGTTTTACAAAGTGAAGTAAGTCAGAAAGAGAAAAACAAATACCGCGTATTGAAGCACAAATATGGAATCTGGAAAAAAGGTACTGATGAACCTATTTGCAGGGCAGGAATAGAGACACAGGAATAGAAAATAGACTGTGGACACAGCAGGGGAAGGAGAGGGTGGGATGAACTGAGAGAATAGCATGGAAGCATATACATCACCTTATGTAAAATAGACAGCTAATGGGAAGTTGCTTACAACAGAGGGAGCTTAACCTGGTGCTCTGTGACAGCCTGGATGAGGGGGATGGGGCAGGGGATTGGGGGGAGGTTCAAGAGGTGGGGGCACAGGTATGCTTGTGGCTGATTCAGATTGTTGTTTGGAAGAGGCCAACACGATATTGCAAAACAGTTATTCTCCAATTAAAAATAAGTTTTAAAATGGATAGAGTATCATCCATCTCATTAGAGCTGATTCAAGTGTATTCTTTTTAATGGCTGAGTAATATTCCATGGTGTATATGTACCACAGATTCCTTATCCATTCGTCTGCTGATGGGCATCTAGGTTGCTTCCATGTCCTGGCTATTATAAACAGTGCTGCGATGAACATTGGGGTGCACGTGTCTCTTTCAGATCTGGTGTCCTCGGTGTGTATGCCCAGAAGTGGGATTGCTGGGTCATATGGCAGTTCTATTTCCAGTTTTGAGAGAACAGCATGTATATTATCTATGGTGAAACAGATCACCAGCCCAGGTGGGATGCATGAGACAAGTGCTCGGGCCTGGTGCACTGGGAAGACCCAGAGGAATCGGGTGGAGAGGGAGGTGGGAGGGAGGATCGGGATGGGGAATACATGTAACTCCATGGCTGATTCATGTCAATGTATGACAAAACCCACTATGATATTGTAAAGTAATTAGCCCCCAACTAATAAAAATAAATGAAAAAATAAATGGATAGAGTATTATTGGGGTAATCAAGGAAAACTAATAGAAATCTAGTTGAGAGAGAGCTACCACCTCCTCCAGCACATAGAGAGCATATTAGTTACTGAATGTTCCCTACAGCTGGGGAGAATTGCATAAATATTCTCACAATCTGGTTGTCTTGTTGATATACAAGTTCACTCTAGACATTCATTTTAAGATTACTTGAGTGGAGGATTTCTATATCATTTTTTAAGTTCATTTGGACTGATGTTTCTTCTGGTGGACCCCAAAGAGACTGGGTATCCCTTTGAATTGTGTTGGATAACACCCCAGGGAGATTTTCAACGTTAGTCAAAACCTTTAGAAGAAGGCAAAAGATACGAACAATTAATTCACAAAGACAGAAATCAAAATGACTAAGAATTAATTAAGTACTCTAAAAAGTTGAAAATAAACAGTGGTCTTGGAAGTTGTTAGAAACTTGAGTTTTGTTCATTCATTAATGCATATTAATAAAGCATTATTCTTCCCAGATATTATCCTAGGTGCTGGGATACAGTGGTGAGGAAATAGTCCTAGGTTAATGGAGATTATATTTTCACACAGGCATCTATACTGAACTATAATAATTCTTTGTCTCTATATATATTGTATATATTATATATTAAAAATATAAGACATTTAGTGGAGTACATAACTACTGAATATTAATAATCAGTTACTTAGAATCAGTTAGTGTATTTCTGAGAATATTATTTAAGGAAGAGCTTTTTACTGAAAACAATAAATCTTAAAACCATTCTAATGTGTTGGCCAAATAATTCAAATTCTAAGATTAACATGAAGCAGTCAAAGAAACAGTAAGCGATTATGCATAAGAATGTTTGTGTGCAGATTTATTTATAACAGTGTGCAGATTTATTTGTAACAGAAAAAACTTAGAAACAACTTTAATGTAAGGAAATAGAGACCTGGTAAACATATTATGGTATATTGATTTGATCATATATTATGCAGCAATTAATCTTCAATTTTACAAAAGTTGAACGTTAAGAAGATATGTTCATAAAACATTAAGTGGGAAAAGTGAAATATGTGACTATGTATATATTACATATATATATAGTAGGATCCTCTCATTTGATTGTTTTTTTATTTTTTGATGTGTTATATTATCTGAATTAAAGTTCTAAAAATATTTTTAAGACATAAAAAATTTACTTTTCAGTGGTTAATACTTAAATTATTCTTTGCCTAATTTTTCTTCTATCTCAGGAAAGTTCTTTAACCAGCCCTTCAATTATTCACATGAAAATCAAGTATATATTCCTTATTTAGAAGAAAACCCTGAAACAAAACCATTAACTCGAATGCAAATATTTTAGAGATAGAATTCAAATGTTCTATGTGGAATCCATTTTACCTATATGTTTTTATGAGATATTTCCTTCTGCAGAAATTGGTGGTTTTAAGATCTCTACTTCTTGTTCTAAGAATGGAGTTTGACGGTTCTGTGCTGCACTCTTTTCTTTTTTTTTTTTTTTTTGTGACACTGTCTTCTCTTTTCAGTAGTTACTTGCATAAGATGCAAAGCTGAGACAAAAGAGCTTGAAAAAAGATGTGTGGACCTGACCCTCAGCTGACATTTCGGAAGAGGGTCATAAAAAGTGGTCCAGATAAAACTCATTTTGGACTGCACTGTTACTGATGATTGTATCCATAATCTACTGTTGAGTTGCACATCAAGCCAAAACTCAAAGGCTTCCAACAACATGCATTAATTAAGGTTCACAATTCAGCAGATGAGCTGGAAGTTGGCTAAATGTGGCTGGATATTTCTGTGTTAGGAAGCAGCAGCTGGGACGGTACTACTTCCCAAGCAGGCCTATTGATCACAGGGCAGTGCTGGCCCGGGTGCTGCTCTCTCTCCATGGGCACGTGGGCCAACTGAGCACTGTTTTCTCCAGGCATTTGTTAGGGATGGAGGGGGAACAGGCGGACTTCTTACGTCTACGCTCTGAACTGGTGTACCATCACTTCTGCCGACACGTCATTGGTCAAGCAAGCCAGATGGCCAAGCATAAAGTGATGAGATGAGGACAAACACTGTACCCCTGGACCTGCAGTGAAGCCAACGATGCAATCTGCTACAATGACGGCATCCAAGCATGTAATACCTTGATTGTGGAACATGTACCAACGTTGGGATGTATTGTTTTCTGATGTGACTCACTATAATTAGTGTATGAAGTGACATTCTTGGATGTTGGTTTTTCTTTAAAGGATGTGGACATTTCCAAATGTTAATCATGCTAAGATGTTGTGAATTTGTGATTCAGTGACTAAATATAATAAGCTGGGGAATTCTTCTCCATGTCTTGCTCATATTGTCTTTTTAATCCAAACAAGGACTATGATTTTAAAGATCCCAGGTGGTTAGTAAGTAGTAAAGAACCTGCCTGCCAATGAAGGAGATGGAAGAGATGCAGTTTTGATCCCTGAGCCTGGAAGATCCCCTGGAGTAGGAAATGGCAACTCACTCCAGTATCCTTCCCTGGAAAATTCCATGGACAGAGGAACCTGGTGGGCTACAGTCTATGGGGCTGCAAAGAATCGGACATAACTGAGCAAATTCTTTCTTTCCTTTTTTCTCAAAAATGAAGTTGAAGATTTTGTGTATAACATCCATCCATGACCTAAGTTTAATGCACTATTCTTTTGTTTCTTTGAAGTGTGGCCTTCCCTGTAGTGCTGAACTTTTAGCAGGAGTTCCTTGGATCTGTTTCACCTACTGGTAAACTCCAGGCTTAATCTTAATCTTTAAAGAGATGAATAGGGCCAAAGTTAATTCTAGTCTTCATGACTAACCATCTGGATCATTAAATTAAACCTTTGTAACACTAAGTCTCTTAACGTAAGAGTCATTTTACTTGAGGACAGGTTGGTAAGTGAAACAAAATGAAACAACTCAGTCCAAGAGTAGAATAATTTTCATGTGATGCTATCTGGGGCTTGTGAATCCTTTACCGAGAAAACAGTGGAGGGCAATCTCTTACCCCGATTGATCCTTCATGCTGGACATTGCCAAATCTCAACTTCAATCTCAAAAAAGCATCGAGGCCTGGGTTAGATCTCATTTGGCATCCATCTCAAGAGTTGACTCTGCTGATTCATCAGAAGACAGCCAAGCCTTTTGATGTATCGGTTCTGTTTTACCTAGGACAACTAACCCTGCTTCAATACTGGTCCCAAAGAATCTGAAGCTAAATATACTTAAGGAATGTACTGGTTCTTTAGGATGGTGCCTGAGGATTATACCCATTAGCCAATTCTATCATTCTCTACTTGATGAAGATTCTGTCTCTAGTATTCTTTCTCCAAAAAAATTCTGACATATAAAACATCTTTAAAGCACATAATTAGGCTAACATACAATTTACAGAATTGATTTCCCCATTCCTCATATACCCAATCTAAACATTTTTATGCAAGAGAATTATTTTCTTCCACTGGGCTGATATAAAACATTCTGGATCACTGAAATGATAGTGACTAGTTAATGTTCCACTAACACTTCTTGGCACACACTAACAAGTAGATAATCATTAAAATTCCAGAATGAAAAAGATATCATCATACGACACATATTGTATAAACAGGGAAACATATCTGAAGAATCACTACTTTATTTTATAAGTGCTAGCAATAAAGACAGAGGAGAACTGCTAAAGAGGGTAGAGCTGGAGAATCTGGGGTCTTTATTTGCAACAGATGGAACCTGAAAATATTAGAAATTAGTTAAAAAATTAAAAAGGAAAAAAAAGAGCTATTCACTAAAAATATTCTTAAAAGAAAACAAAAAGAATGAGTTGGCATTAATTAATTAATTAGCTGGTATTAATATTACCTGGTGTGTAAAGTTGCTTCCGTCGTGTCTGACTCTTTGCAACCCTATGAACAATAGCCCACCAGGCTCCTCTGTCCATGGGATTCTCCAGGCAAGAATACTGGAGTGGGTCGCCATGCCCTCCTCCAGGGGATCTTCCTGACCCAGAGACTGAACCTGCATCTCTTGTCTCTTGCATTAGCAGATGAGTTCTTTACCACTGGTGCCACCTGGAAACCCCAGTGTTACCTTATTTGTACTCATGTGTGGGAAAGTCCCATCGGAGCAAAGTACTCAAAAATGTCACAAATCATTTTTAAAATAACAGCAAGAACAATAACAAAGATTACTGTCTCTGTTACAAATATAAGGTGGAGTGGGTGCCCCTGAATTGCTGTGGTAAAAGGTACAATCATTAATGTGGTCCCTTCCTTCTTTCTGTGGCATCTCACAGTCCAAGAATAAAAACTGGGAGATCCAGGAGGGCATGGCAACAGCTGTGGGTATTAAGATGAATGAGAACCACATGAAATCTATGGCTAATTGCCTTGATGACATTAAAGATGGCAAAGAAGGTCACTAATGGACCTAGAATTCTCACCTACCCGCAGCAGCTCACTCTCATGAAAAGAGAGATCAAGGATGCAAAAGACCAATACATGTAAATATTCATTGAAGGAATTTTTTCTATTTTTGTGTTTATGTACTGTGATGAGCACAAGATTGAATTGCAAATTATCTTAGAAAACTGGGCCATTGCTATGTTATCAAATACAATAGTGAAAAGACAAAGGTTAAAATGAGATTAAATATCACTGAAAGAATGAGAATAGCCTACATTTCTTTCTTGTTCACAGTGACCCAACCACTCAGATTTGCCTTTACAAAACAAAAAGTGTTCTGTAACATTTTCTAGCTTCAAATGAAGCTCTTATTATACTTTCTGCCTAGCCTTTTGCTGCTTATCACAATACTGCAAATGACTTGTGCAAAAAAAAAGCAGGTTTCAAATGCAGAATGAAAGCTTTATACAGAAGATGGAGAATCTTAAAGAAAACTATATAATATGATCTGACTGTTATTCTGGGAATTAATTTGCACTGAATTATTAGCACCAAGGAATGAAATGTTTCTGAAAGATGATTTAATTTTCCCAGAGTTATTGGTCCATATCTGGAAAAGAATAGTTGAGTTCTTCCTTGATGATTAATTAGAATGTGATGAATAGTGTCAGATAAAAGAGTAGTACTTGGCATATATTAATGATATTGGAACTTAGGTATCTGTTCCACATTATAAACACCAGTGACGTCTTAACAAGAAGAACAGAATGTAAATGCACACAATAAGCCCTGTTTATGATATATATGGGCTTCCCTGGTAGCTCAGATGGTAAAGAATCCACCTGCAATGCAGCAGACCTGGGTTCGATCCCTGGGTTGGGAAGATCCCCTGGAGGAGGGCATGGCAAGCCACTCCAGCATTCTTGCCTGGATAATTCCCATGGACAGAGGAACCTGGCGGGGGGAGTACAGTCCATGGGGTGACAGAGTCAGACACGACTGAGTGACTAAGAACACAGCAGGATACATACACATAAATATAATGTTTTGCCTTGGGTATCACTATTAAATATTTTAATCACTTAATTATGTTTATTTTTATTATATTCTGCAACTTTTTACAGTTTTTCCTCTGCGGCTACCCATGTACTTCTGCCTAAATGCCTTAAGTTTAAATAGGAATCTAAATACATAAATGCACCAGAATTTCCAATACCAAAACTGAAATAACCCTTAAATATCAGATGTTGAAAAAAAATTTAAAACAATTTAAGTCCCAAAACATAAGTAAAAGATCCTTAGATATATTCTTTAATATGAAAAGTCCTGTTACTTAAGGTGGCTTCCCTGGTAGCTCAGTGGTAAGGAATCCACCTGTCAATGCAGGAGATGTGTGTTTGATTCCTTGGTCAGGAAGATCCCTCAGAGAAGGAAAAGGCAACTCACTTCAGTATTCTTGCCTGGGAAATCCCAGGGATAGAGGAGCCTGGTGAGCTACAATCCGTGGGGTTGTAAAAGAGTCGGACGTGACTTAGCAAGTAAATAACATTACCTAAATACAAACTGGATGTTTCACAAGAATGATACATTTTTCTCTTCAAAAACAAATGATACCTACTTAGGAATTAGTTCAAATCTCTTTGAAATAAAATGTAATAACACACCTGTAATATTAATTCTGGTTAGACATTTTCTCTAAAATATTAAAACCAATTCTATGAAAATTCAGTCAAACTTGCTATGAAAATGTATGATCAGAAAAGTATGATATTTAGAATTAATTTGGATCTTCATCTTTATATAGAATATGTAAGGTTTATTATTTATTTATTTATTCCAATTATTTTTATTAGTTGGAGGCTAATTACTTTACAATATTGTAGTGGTTTTTGCCATACACTGACATGAATCATCCATGGATTTACATGTGTTCCCCATCCTGATCCCCCCTCCCACATCCCTCCCCATCCCATTCCTCTGGGTCATCCCAGTGCACCAGCCCCGAGCACTTGTCTCATGCATCCCACCTGGGCTGGTGATCTGTTTCACCCTTGATAATATACATGTTTCGACGCTGTTCTCTCAGATCATCCCACCCTCGCCTTCTCCCACAGAGTCCAAAAGTCTGTTCTGTACATCTGTGTCTCTTTTTCTGTTTTGCATATAGGGTTATCATTACCATCTTTCTAAATTCCATATATATGCATTAGTATACTGTATTGGTGTTTATCTTTCTGGCTTACTTCACTCTATATAATGGGCTCCAGTTTTATCCATCTCATTAGAACTGATTCAAATGCATTCTTTTTAATGGCTGAGTAATATTCCATGGTGTATATGTACCACAGCTTCCTTATCCATTCATCTGCTGATGGGCATCTAGGTTGCTTCCATGTCCTGGCTATTATAAACAGTGCTGCGATGAACATTGGGGTGCACGTGTCTCTTTCAGATCTGGTTTCCTCAGTGTGTATGCCCAGGAGTGGGATTGCTGGGTCATATGGCAGTTCTATTTCCAGTTTTTTAAGAAATCTCCACACTGTTTTCCATAGTGGCTGTACTAGTTTGCATTCCCACCAACAGTGTAAGAGGGTTCCCTTTTCTCCACACCCTCTCCAGCATTTATTGCTTGTAGACTTTTGGATAGCAGCCATCCTGACTGGCGTGTAATGGTACCTCATTGTGGTTTTGATTTGCATTTCTCTGATAATGAGTGATGAATTAGCTATAACTTTTGGTCTGTCCCTACAACAAGCATGATGAGAGGAGCTTCCTGCTAATTGTGCCACCGAGTGGACAAATTATGCAAATAAGGGTGATGGAAAATTTGAGTTACAGTAAATTTTATACACGAGCCTACTTTGAGGGTTGAAGTGGGAAATACATAGCAGAATGTTTAGTTTAAAAAGTCACTTCTGTGGCTCTTTTCCTCTTCAAACTACAGAATACTAACCTTAAGTATTCTACTCTTTGGTTGAGTGAGAAATATAGCAAATGTAAGTTAAAGAAATTTTTAAAGGATGAAAAATATTATAAATTTAGCATCTGTCACTTTTAGGACATTCCAAATCTATGTGATGAATGACAAACAAGGGACATCACAAAGAAGTTGATTATATGAAATATATCAGAATAGTTTTCAAATTTTACTGGTGTATGCTTTAAGCCCTTATGATTTGCAGTTTAGCATTTTAAGTCCCATTAATTGTAGAATAAAGTCATGCTTCATTTTTGACAATTAAATACAATTTTATTGGAAGGGAGAAAGAACTCTGAATTGGACTCAAAGGAGAAATCTTCTTTAAAGGTCACCCTTATTAAATGGCATGACAATTTGATTATGCCATTCATACTCAACGCCACAGTCTATTCCCTACACTGTGGCTAGAGTGATGCTTTTTGAAAATGAAAGTCAGATTATATTACTCTCTACTCAGTACCCTACTGTGCCTCTTCATATCTCTCTGAATAAACTCTGAAGTCTATTCCAGAGCATCCCAGAATACAAATTATCTGTTGCCCATCACCCACCCCTCTGACACCACGCCCTCTTCCCCTGCCCACTCTGCTGCAGCCACGCTGGCCTCCTGGAGCTCACACACATGCCGAGCTTGCACCTGCCTCAGGGCTTCCTTTTGTAAAACTGGAATTTAACTGCTTCATAATGTTGTGTTAATATTTGCTGCACAGCAAATTGAATCAGCTATACAAATATACATTAAGTGGGGACTTTATATATATTGTTTATCATATGTATATTACATGTATTGTATATCAACTATACAAATACATATAAAGAGGGGACTCTGCCATCACAGAGTGTTAAGTTTATGTGCTATACAGTATGTTTTTATTAGTTACCTATTTTATACACAGTAATTTATATATATTAATCTCAGTTTCCCAATTCGTCCCTTCCCCTGTTTCCCACCTTGGTTCCCATACGATTATTTTCTACATCTGTTAACTATTTCTGCTTTGCAAATAGGTTCATCTGTACCAATTTTTCTAGATTCCACTTATATGTGTTAATATATGATGTGTTTTTCTTCTCTCTCTATGACAATCTTTAGCTCCAGCCTCGTCTCTGCAAATGATACAATTTCATTCCTTTTTATGACTGTGTAATATTCCATTGTGGATGTGTGTGATGTCTTTATCCATTCCTCTGATGGACATTTAGTTTGCTCCCATGTCTTGGCTATTGTAAACAGTGCTGCAGTGAACACGGCAGTGCATGTGTCTTTTTGAATTAATTGCTTTCTCAGGATATGTACCCAGGGGTGGGATTGCCATATCATATGGTAGACCTAGTTTTAGTTTTTGAAGGAACCTCATCTTATTCTCCATAGTGGCTGTACCAGTTTACATTCCCACCAACAGTGCAGAGGATTCCCATTTCCCCACACCCTCTCCAGCATTTACTGTCTGTTGATTTTCCTCACAGCTTTTTATACTGGATATTTCTGCCTCCTGGAAATGCTGTTTCTCCCTCCCAAATATTCACTGAGTGAACGAACTATTTCTCCTTCAAGTCTTTAATCTAACTATACATTCTCAGCAAGATTTCTCCTGACTATGTCATTAAAAATGGAAGCCAAGCTCTAATGATACTTCTGATCCCTACTCTTGGCCACTTTCTCTCTTTTTTCCCATGTCATTTAACAACTTATAAAATACTATAAAATGTATGTACGTATCTTGCTTATTTATTTTCTGTCCTCCCTTCCCCATTGAGAATATGAGCTCCAAAATCCTAATGATGCTGTTTGTTGTATTCACTGCTGCTTCCCAAAAAGTATCTCCCACAGAGAAGTGGTCAGTAAACATTTGTTGAGTGACTGAATGTTTATTCAATCTTATCCTTACAGAAGGATTTTAAAACTTTTGTTGTGGATAAACACAAAGGAAACTGATTTTCTTCAGGCTTTAACTTAGGATGTAGAAAGTTGGAAAGAGCGTTGTTTTTAAACTAAAAACAAGGAAATATCAGAAAATCTGCAAATTCACAACTGTCTTTGAATCCAATAGAGATCAACAATCTAATTCTGAATTGAAGCAAAAACAGACACCTGGAGAGAGATAGCAAGCCAGCAGTTTCTTACCTGAAACTGATTCTGTTGAACACATCCAAAAGAATTCAGCTAAAATGGTTAAAAATTAACAAAGACTAAATATGGATTACCAAGAGAAAATGGAACATGTAGGGGAGGGGCAGCTGATAAAGGGGAAAACTGATCCATTAGGAAGATCTCTAAGACATCAGAGTGAAAGTGAAGTCACTCAGTCGTGTCCGACTCTTTGCGATTCCATGGACTATAGCCTACTAGGCTCCTCCACCTATGGGATTTTCCAGGCAAGAATACTGGAGTGGGTTGCCAGGAAGATACTCACAAATAAGACTGGGAAGGTCCTGAGGAATGGTATTTCTTGGTAAGGGCCCACTGAACAAAAATGCCAACCATAGAGGAGACACAAAACCTCAAATTGATTCTTCATTCTTCTCTATGGAATAAAAGCCTCAAAGTGCTAGGGAAAAGGCAATAAATACTGCCACTTTTAGGTCACTGGTGAAAACACATTTCAGTTGGAAGAAAACACGAACATATTTCTGCTCAGGGACGGGAATACATGCTTGTTCCAGAACTAGATCTAGAGAAAAGCAGGATTCTGAGGATGCCAGGCCTGTAAGATCCAGGGACACGGTGTCTGCCTGGGACAAAGGCAAAACAAAAAAAGCAAGTAATGTCTACTTGATCTCACCTTCAGGCTAATGTGCTGAGTGCTGAGTTTTGTTGGAATACTGCTAGGAAAAGGGTGAGTGTGGAGAGACACCCTCTCAAAACAGCAGTGCAAGTTGATGAACTGAAAGTGAAGGTGAAATCAACACTTAGCAAAACCATATGGCAAATTAGCCTCAACCTCAATGCAAGGTAACACAAAAGGCATTTTTAGTCTATGATTCTCAAAGGATAACCACAGCAACAACAAATCTCAAGTCTAGTTCACACCTGTATAGATTTTCTAGAATGACTCATACCTTTATAATAAAGGCCTATCAGAAGGAAAGACACACCCATTTGCAGGCATATACACAAACTCTCATCAAAAATTTATGATTTTGAACAACAAAATTATATGGTATTCAAAAAGTAAAGAAAAGCAATAAACTGTATAAAGCAAAGCAAATAATAAAGCCAGACTTACATACATGTTTGAAGTATAAAACAAGGACTTAAAAATAACTCTGATTAATAAGTTAGAGACCATAATATAAAAAGTGGACAACATACAAGAGAAGAGAGGAAATTTCAACAGAGAGGGAAACCATAAGAAAGTTTTGAGTGGAAATTCTAGAAATGAGAAACAAAGTCTTTGAATGGCCTCACAGTAGTTTCAATAGAGCCAACCCAAAAAGTAGTGAACTCAAATAGGTCAATACAAATTACCCAAGCTGAAACACAGAAAGAAAAAAAGTGGAAAAAAAAATACAGAAACAGGAAATGTGGGACAATATCAAATGTTCTAAATCATGCATAATTAATTGGAACCCTAATTATGAAGGTGAAGGAGAAGAGAACTAAAAAAGAACAGAGTAAATATTTCACGAAACAGTAGCTGAGAATTTTCCAAAATGACTGACAGCAAACCACAGATCAAAGAAGCACAAAGAATATCAATCAGATTCAACAATAACAAAAAAACAAACAAAAATGGCTGGATATATCATATTCAAACTGCATAAAATCAAAGACAAAAAGAAAATCTTAAAGACAGACAGAGAAAAAAAGATATATTACACAGAGAAATCAACTAAAAGACATAGATCGTCAGATTTATTTTTAGGAAACTCGATGACAAACTATATAATGTCAATAAGATATCCATTTAAATATAAAGATGTAGATAGTTTTTAAAAAGGATAGAAAAAGACACACCCTACAAAGACTACCCAAAAGAAAGCTATAGGTAGTTATATTTCTATTTGCCATAGTAGACTTCAAAATGAGAAGCATTACTAGATAAAAATTTGAGAAAAGGTCCAACTTCCAAGAAATCCTAATAATTTTAAAGGTATATTTACCTAGCAACAGAGCTTTAAAATAGATGAACCAAAAACTTATAGAATTGAAAGGATAAACAGACAAATTCATATTTACAGTTTCAGATATCATTGTTCCTCTGTCAGAAATTGGTAGCACAAGAAAACATAATCAATAAGGACATAGAAGGCCTGAATAACGCTGTCAACCAATATGATATGACATTTAGAGAACCTTTTACTGAGCAATACCAGGAATGCCATTTTCAAGTATAAGTGGAGCATTCATTAGGACATACCATACTTTGTACAATAAAATATTAAATGTAAATAATTTCATACAATATGTTTTGATCATACTCTGTTAATGACCACATAATCTTATACTCATATATTCATACAATGTTTATGACATAACAAAATTAAACCAGAAATTGATCATGGAATGATATCTGGAAATATTAGTACTCAAATATTTAATCAAAGGAGCAGTCACTCAAAATGTAAGTTTCTGTGGAAGTTTAAAATATTTTGAACTAAATGGAAATGAAAATGTAATATATCAAAATTGAGAGGTGAAGCTAAAGAAATACAGAGAGGAAAACTTATATCATTAATGTTTATATTAAAAATAAATAAATGTGTCAATAATAATTACACTTGTGATTTAAAATAGTAAAATGAACCCATATCAAGTAGAAGGAAGGAAATAAGAAAGATAAGTGCAGAAATCAATGAAATTAAAAATAGAAAATGTGTACATAAAATCAATAAAATATACAGCTAGTTATTGAAAGGGCATGGCTGGTCAACCAGTGACAAAAAAAGAGAGAAAAAGATGTCAAGTACTGATACCAGGAAGAAAGGAAGAGGGAACATCACTACAGACAGAAAGATGTTAGAAAATTTATAAAGGAATGTTATTTATCCTAAGCCCAACTAATTCAAAAATTTAGATGAAATGGACAAATTCCCTGAAAGACACAAAACTACCAAATCACACACAAGAACAAATATCAATAGAGAGTTCAACGTCTTTTAAAGAAATTGAATTCAAAGTTAAAGACCTTCCAACAAAGAAATGCCAAGCCCAGTTTGCTTCAAAGTGCTAGCAGGAAAGGCAATCCTGCCCTAAACTTTAAGAGTTATCAGCGAATAAAGAAGATGTGATAAATATATACATGTAATACATGTACTCAGCCATAGAAAGGAACAAAATAATGCCATTTGCAGCAACATGGGCAGACCTAAAGATCCTCATACTAAGTGAAGTAAGTCAGAGAAGGACAAGTATCATATGATATCACGTATAGATGGAGTCTAATAAAAATGGTACAAAATAAAAAACAGAAACATACTCACAGATCTTAAAATCAAATCTGTGGTTATCAAAGGGGAAACATGGGGGGAAGTGACAAATTAGGAAATGGGAATAACACATACACATTAATATATGTAAAATGGATATAGGGACCTACTATATAGTACAGGAACTCTACTCAATATTCTGTAATAATCTATATGGAAAAAGAATCTGGGAAAGAATGTGCGTTCATATGTATAACTGATTCACTTTGCTATATACCTGAAAAGTGAAGTCACTCGGTCGTGTCTGACTCTTTGCGACCCCATGGACTGTAGTCCACCAGGCTCCTCCATGGAATTTTCCAGGCAAGAATACTGGAGTGGGTTGCCATTTCCTTCTCCAGGGGATTGTCCCGACCCAGGGATTGAACCCAGGTCTCCTGCATTGTAGGCAGACACTTTGCCATCTGAGCTACCAGGGAAGCCCTGGTACACCTGAAACCAACACAATATTGTAAACCAACTATACTCCAATAAAAATGTTTAAAGAGAGAGTTATTGGAATATTCCCATCCTTTCAGTTGGAAGTTACAGAAACTACCCAGATATCTGAGTCTCAGCATAAGATAAAGTAATTGTTGGAACTTGAATGTTTCAGACAAAGTGTACAGGCTTATGGAACATCAGATAAATGAATTTGACATGACTACATCTAAGAAACAGGTAATCTTCACAGATGCTTAATATTTTCAGAAACCACTCCTGTAAAAGGAAAAAATTATAGACATACTTGAGCTTATTTGGAATATTTAGCTTGCTTTACTTGTTAAAAAGGCAATTCCCTGAAGTTGAACCTGATACTGGGGAGCCAGGGTGACTAATAGCATTTCGACGTGAGAAATAATAGCTGATTTCATGTATACCAATGTGGGCCAGAGGTGGGAGGAAAGAATTTTAATTGTATGATTTTAACATACTACTAAAATCCCTTAGGGATGCAGGGCTTGGAGGAGAAGTGATGGCAATTAACAGGAAATCCACAAATTCTTAGACGTCCAAGGCAAAAAAAGTGTGACAGCATTTGAATAGGAATTGTATAATGTGAATCAGTTATCAGGATGCAAATATTTATTTCTTACCGCCTACAAACAGGAAGAATGGGAGTGGTCTCTTCACCAGGTCTTAAGCTGAAAGAACATGTGCAAAAGTCCTTATAACAAAGTTGTATCTAAAGTACATTTGGAGAGTAAAACCAACATGCAGAAAATCACTATGGGAACAAAATGTTTATTCCTGGAGAAATATAAACTTCCCAAGATACTAGGGGATACATACACATATGGGGGTTGCATAAATGAGAAACTTGAAGATTACTCTGCAATATGACCTCTAAATCCCAATGGTACTGAGCTTTTTTTTATGAGCTTTTTGTTTTCATTCCCTGGAGCATCCATTGTAAAAAAATCATGTCTTTGTGCATCCTTTATCCAAGTGTTTGAAACGAATCTGAGGATAGCTATTTTATTAAATATTTCAGCTCACTTACTAGGAAACAATGGAAATGTGGAAAAGGCAGGAAGAATTATAAAAATTTATAATATATCCCTGTAAAGACACAACTAGTAGTAGTTGAGCAGGTAGAGTTTGCTTCTTCTTCATATAGCAAATTTTTCAGTAGTCTTCCCTTTGAATTCAGTAACACTAAAATCATCCTCTCTAAAAATGTATGGGACACATTATAATTGAAAATATATTTCCATCAAAGCTATTTGATCCCATAAAAATTATACCTTATTTTATACCATAATTTATTTTACATAGTCTTGGAAGATAACAATGGAGAAGGCAATGGGGCCCCACTCCAGTACTCTTGTCTGGAAAATCCCATGGACGGAGGAGCCTGGTAGGCTGCAGTCCATGCGGTCGCGAAGATTCAAACATGGCTGAATGACTTCGCTTTCACTTTTCACTTTTATGCATTGGAGAAGGAAATGGCAACCCACTCCAGTGTTCTTTCCTGGAGAATCCCAGGGATGGGGTCGCAGAGTTGGACACGACTGAAGTGACTTAGCAGTAGATAAGTAGACTTAGCAGAAGATAACAAAGTTCACATGTGAACAATAATTTAATGTCTTATGTTTAAGTAAAAGCTATTAATTTTGCTTAGTTCATAATTAAGGGACACTAATATCCTATACAACATTTCATATTACTACCATATTCTCAATATTCCTTAAATTAGAAGAGTATTTAATTTGACTGAATTTCCTAAAGTCCTATTTTCAAAGGTTTAAACTTTATACACAACTGGTTTTTAAAATCTTACTAATGATGCTTCATGAAAAAAATGCAAGCAATATATTCTTTCAGTTGGCATTGTGTTCATATAGCTGTTTTGAGCAGTATTAGAAATTTGAAAAAATAAACCAAATGTCTTTTTATAAAGAACATCTTGTAGAAATTTACTTGCAGAAGTAAATACCACAAAACCAAAGCATCTGACAAAATTAAGGTACCTAATTTGAGGACCATTACCATCAAGTCTCTGATAGTAAACAAATAACCTCCCAAGAATGTAAATTCATCTACAGGCCATTTTATCATGTAATGACTATGTTTCACTGGCCTGTTTTGACCTATTTCCACCAACCATTCTCTTCCTCAATTTAGTGCTTGTTACCCTGGGCTGTCTGCATGGCTCTTTCTAAGTGACTCAGCCCTTTCTCATTTTTCACCACATTTCTCAGTATTTGACATTCTTTGACAATACTGCTTGTGCCAAGTGATTTTTCTTTCAAAGGAAAAATGCCTTTATAGAGTTATATGTTAAAAAGAAAGAAGAGTATGTTTAAAAGCCAAACAAGAATTTTAGGAGACTATCAGCTATTCCATAGGTGAAGAATTAGTGTTTAGATTTTTCCATGTTCCATTCACAGGTTTATTTAAAGATTTGTCTGATAGCAGGTAAGTTTTAAGTTGTTTCAGATTTTGTACTTGATGGTATATGTGGAAGAAATTGAGTATTTTATATTCAGCATTCTGCTACTATAGCATTAGGAAAATTTATCAATAGTCTCCAACTATCTAAATTGCAATGAATCTGTTTTCTTAGCACCTTTCATTTGGATCTAGATTTTTCCATTCTTAATTTAGCACTGCCTTCTGAAACTAAGCTGCATTATTTTACTGATTTTCAGGGATGCTAAAAAAGAAAAATAAATGCAAGTGGGAAAGTTTATTGCTAATTATAGTTGTGTGAAAATGAGATCATATATTGTCTCATGTTTGTTATGAAAATAAGAGTGAATTAGGTTAAATATAAAAGCTATGATATTATATCAAAAATAATGTGTGCATACACACATATACATAATTTGATGGAAAAGTATTTTACTTATAATATAGAAATGGAAGTAATTTTGAATATAGAAAGGTAGATAGCTGGCTAACAAGCTAGATACATAACTATAAAGAAAGCTGAGTGCCGAAGAATTGATGCTTTTGAACTGTGGTGTTGGAGAAGACTCTTGAGAGTTCCTTGGACTGCAAGGAGATCCAACAAGTCCATCCTAAAGGAGATCAGTCCTGGGTGTTCATTGGAAGGACTGATGTTGAAGCTGAAACTCCAAAACTTTGGCCACCTGATGCAAAGAGCTGACTCATTTGAAAAGACCCTGATGCTGGGAAAGATTGAAGGCAGGAGGAGAAGGGGACAACAGAAGATGAGATGGTTGGATGGTATTGCTGACTCAATGGACATGAGTTTGGGTGGACTCCGGGAGTTGGTGATGGACAGACAGGTCTGGTGTGCTGCGGTTCATGGGGTCGCAAAGAGTTGGACACGACTGAGCAACTGAACTGAACTGAACTGATAGATAATATAGACATATGGATAAGTGTAACGGTTGAAATGTCAAAGAGATCATCATTTTCTCTTATCAATTACCTTTTCTCCTTTGTTTTACCGAAAGTTAATTTCAGTTACAAAATTCATAGAATGCATACCTCTGTATTATGTTCTAAAGAAATCAGAAATTAAAATATTCATCTATGGGTAAAAAAAATGATATAAGTTTATAGTCATCAGCATTACAATATGTTTTTTACCATTTTCAATCACACTAATGGATATTTCTTGAGCAATATACCCTAGGAATCTTTGTGATATTGTCTTTTCATTTATTAAAAACCAGAGTGTTTTAGAACTCGACTTTCTTTTTCTTATTTCTAGGATGTAAAACAATAGAAAGTTGAATTTTAATGAAAATTTCAAGGTTTATGGAATAATCTACCTTTTAAATTTAGTTCGAATTAGCAGAACATCCAAACTTAAAATTCAATGGACAAATGTTGCAATTTTAAGAATAAAATTGTGCTAAAGTGGTCCAATTTCATCAACCTTTCCTTTCAACTTCTACTTCTTCTTACCTGAGAAAACCTTTTCAAAACTCTTACATTTTTCCTTAGCTAAATGTAAGTTCTGAAGAATTTAAGAAGAGTCATTTAGATGCTGTAGATAGATGTGTTGAGGAAAGTGGATTATGAGATCTCAGAGATGCAATAAAAAGTGATGCTAATGAGGAGATTTTGAAATTCAAGGAAATCTGAATATTTAAATTTTGACTACATTTCAAAGTTTAAATTATATAAGATAGCTATCAGTCCTGACTTTGAGCAAAAACAAATTACCACTTCCAAAATAACTTTACCTAAATATACTAATCAACCAGACATCACACATAATAACTTTTTCAAGATGCAGGATAACGAGAACACATTGCCACCTGCTAAAAGGCAAATGTCCCTATAATTCCCGAGGAAGACACCCAGACCTCAGCTGGCACTAAAAAGAAATGACAGCATAGTCTGTCATCACAATGACGTTGCTGTATTCTGTTCATTATGTCTGACTCCCTACTATTGAACAGAACTGGATGGTCTTTATTTCATTTACATTAATCAGAGGGTTCTTCTAAAATGCTTCTGGTTAATATTTGTTTTCAATGAGACACTTTATTAAAACTGCTGGGTATTTTCACTTAACGCAGCCTGAATAGCTGAAAGGGAAACAGTAGCGCAAGCATAAAATGGCCTAATAAATCAAAGGATACCCTTTTCCTTCTAAACACTTCCAAGGTTAGTTTTCATCTTAATAGAATTGCTGATCTGTCAACTGATCAACGGTAGATATGCCTGTGACTTGTTTCAATGGAAAGAGGGATGTCAAAAATAATGAGAAATAACCCTTGGAGCCTTGTCTAAAAGCATTTCTGTTTTGCAGCACATACTTTGTGTGCACTGAAAAATCTTTTCCCTTCCACAGAGTAAAATTCCAGTTGATTAAAAACAAAAGGACTTAGCTGGTTCCTATTTCTAAATGTCATGGAGCAACAGATCATTGTGGTAAATACCATTTTCGGGACGGACTTTAAATGATGATGATGGTAGCAACAGTTAATTAGAAATCTCCAGCTCCATCTGGGATGATGAGGTGTTACTACTATTTGAAAGATTAGAAAACTCTGTAATCTGCAAGAAGAACATTGCCTCTGTAGCAATTACAGACCTGTTGATCATCTCCATCTCCTCTGAATAATGAGGGGGAGATCTTTTCTTACCTTCTTATATGTACTCTGGACAACCAGTTACACCTCCACAGATAACAAGTTTTAAACCCCTCAGACAGAGTGATAGTTACATGACAACTTCACTTAATTCCAAGAAAAGATAAAGAGACTCTAAAGAGGGCAAGAAATTCTGGTTGTGTCACACTGTATCACCCAGAATAAAGCTTTTAATCAGGAAAGTGAACAACAGAAAGGTATTCCGACCAGTTTTGCAAGGACAACATAGTACATAGCAGAGGATATGGCTTACCGTTAGGTGAAGGTCCCTCCCTGCTGCCTTCAGATCAGAGTTTCAGTTTGGTCTCTGGGGCTCCTTTTTGGTCAGGCAAGGCTTGCTTTCCAGGCTTGCTGAATACACTCCTATATTAGAAACTCTTGGTTAAAATTATCTGCCTGTGCTTCTCCAGATGAAAGCTAAATTTTAGGCATAAAACAGCCCCCGTCTGTTATGGGATTTGTAAAACAGTGGCACTAGTGGTAAAGAACCTGCCTGCCAGTGCAAGAATCAAAAGAGATGTGGGTTCGATCCCTGGGTCAGGAAGATCACCTGGAGGAGGAAATGGCAACTCACTCCAGTATTCCTGCCTGAAGAATCCCATGGAGAGAGGAGCCTGGCAGGCCACAGTCCCCGGGGTTGCCAATTATCAGACACAACTGAGGGATTAACACACAGTGTCTATCAAAGAGTAAGCATTCAATAAATCTCTGTTGTACCTGATGAACATGTACATTTGACTTCATCAACCATCAGATTTCAAGTTCCTCTCAGGTAGAGCTTAAGCCAGAATTTTCCTCTCCTTCTCATTAATGAATACATGTAGCGAGGTAAGACTGCCAATGCTAGGAAGGGCAATTGTTATCACTTTCACTCACCCCCAAATCCTGACAGATGGGAGCACATACTTATGTTCTGGATGAGCGTGCACTCAATAAGGAGAAATCATTTAGAAATCATTCAAACTGGATATAGCAAAGGAAGAGGAACCAGAGATCAAATTGCCAATATCTGTTGGCTCAGAGATAAAGCAAGAGAATTTCAGAAAAACATCTACTTCTGTTTCACTGACTAAACTAAAACCTTTGACTGTGTGGATCATAACAAATTGTGGAAAATTCTTAAAGAGATGGGAATACCAGATCACCTGACCTGCCTGCTGAGAAACCTGTATGCAGGAAAAGAAGCAACAGTTAGAACCTGACATGAAACAATGGACTGGCTCCAAATTGGGAAAGGAGTACATCAAGGCTGTCACCCTGCTTATTTAACTTCTATGCAGAGTACATCATGAGAAATGTCAGGCTGAATGAAGCACAAGCTGGAATCAAGACTGCCAGGAGAAATATCAATAACCTCGGATACACAGATGACACCACCCTTAGGGCAAAAAGCAAAGAGATACGAAAGAGCCTCTTGATGAAAGTAAAAGAGGAGAGTGAAAAAGCTGACTTAAAACTCAGCATTCAAAAAACGAAGATCTTGGCATCCGATCCCATTACTTCATGGCAAATAGATGGGGAAACAATGGTAACAGTGATACACTTTGTTTTCTTGGGCTCCAAAATCACTGCAGATGGTGACTGCAGCCATGAAATTAAAAGACGTTTGCTCCTTGGAAGGAAAGTTATGACCAACCTAGACAGCATATTAAAAAGCAGAGACATTACATTGCCAACAAAGTTCTGTCTAGTCAAAGCTATGGTTTTTCCAGTAGTCATGTATGGATGTGAGAGTTGGACTATAAAGAAAGTTGAGCAATGAAGAATTGATGCTTTTGAGCTGTGGTGTTGGAGAAGACTCTTGAGAGTCCCTTCGACTGCAAGGAGATCCAACCAGTCCATCCTAAAGGCGATCAGTCCTGGGTGTTCATTGGAAGGACTGATGCTGAAGCTGAAACTCCAATACTTTGGCCACCTGATGTGAAGAACTGACTCATCTGAAAAGACCCTGATGCTGGGAAAGACTGAAGGCAGGAGGAGAAGGGGACGACAGAGGACAAGATGGTGGGATGGCATCACTGACTCAATGGACATGAGTTTGAGTAAACTCCAGGAGATGGTGGTGGTCAGGGAGGCCTGGCGTGCTGCAGTCCACGGGGTTGCAAAGAGTCAGACATGACTGAGTGACTGAACAACAGCAACATTTAGAAATTGTATCCAGCATTTCATTTAGACGTATACTCTGCTGCTTTTCAAGTGCAATAAGTTATATTTTGAGCTTTAACTTGAGTAAAGCACAAAAACCATCTTTTAAATTCCCTTATAGTCATGAGACTAACTGTTTTAGTCTGAGCATTTAAAAAAGATTTTCTTAAGAGAAAATCATAGAAAATAGTACATTCAGTATACAAGCAAAGATCAAAGAAGCACAACACAGGCACATACACACTCTTTGAAGAAAAATCTTCAAAATACCTACTATAATCTTTATTCACATTAACTTAAGAAGAATAGCTACAACACCTTTCTCATGGGTCAGATAGAAAATGAATAAAATAGGACAGTTCAGATAAGTCTTTACTTTCTTTTACCTCTATTACCCATGCCATTCATTTTTTAAAATTGGGTGTGTAGTTGCTTTACGATGTTGTCTTATTTACTGCTACACAATGAAGTGAATCAGCCATACATATACACAAAAAACCCTCTGTCTTGGACCTCCCTCCCACCCTCCCATTCCGTCTGTCTAGGTTATAATAGAACACCAAGCTGAGCTCTCTGGGCTATACAAGAGCTTCCCACTATCTATTTTACATATGGTAGTATGTGTGTATATATATGTGTGTGTGTGTAAATTAATTCCCCTCTCCCAATTCACCCACTCCCCCTTCCCAGCCTCATGTCCACACTTCCAATTTCTGCATCTATATTCCTGCCCTGCAAATAGGTTCATCTGTACCATGTTTTAGACTATATATGTATGCATTTATATGATATGTGTTTTTCTCTTTCTGACTTACTTCACTCTATATAATAGACGTAGGTCCATCCACATCTCTACAAATGACCCAACTTCCATCTTTTTATGGCTGAGTAATATTCCATTGTGTCTATGTACCACATCTTCTTTACCCATTCATCTGTCAGAGGACATTTAGGTTGCTTCCATGTCCGTGTCCTGGTTATTGTAAATAGTGCTGTATTGAACACTGAAGTGCACATGTCTTTTTGAATTATGGTTTTCTCAGGGTATACGCCCTGGAGTGGCATTGCTGGATGATATGGTAGCTCTTCTATTTTTAGATTTTTAAGGAACCGCCATGCTGTTCTCCATACTGGCTCTATCAATTTACATCCCTACAAAGAGTACAAGAGGGTTTCCTTTTCTCTACACCCTCTTCAGGATTCATGGGACAGCTACAAGTAAAAGAACGAAATTAGAACACTCCCTGACACCAAACACAAAAATAAACACAAAATGGATTAAAAACCTAAATGTAAGACCAGACACTGTAAAACTTTTATTTAGAGTATAACATAGACATGACTCTTTGACATAAATCACAGCAAGATGTTTTTGACCCATATCTGAGAGCAATGAAAATAAAACAAAAACAAATGGCGTCTAATTAAACGTAAAAGCTTCTGCACAGCAAAGGAAACCATAAACAGAAAGACAAGCCTCAGAATGGCAGAAGATACTAGTAAACAAAGCAACTGACAAAGGATTACTCTCCAAAATATACAAACATCAGCTCAATATATATGTATTAAAAAAAAATGAATGGAAGACCTAACTAGATATTTCTCCAAAGAATTCATACAGACGGCCAATACATACAATTCATACATCCTTATGTATTCCAAAGAATACATAACATGAAAAGATACTCAAGATCATTAATTATTAGAGAAATGCAGATCAAAACCACCATGATGTAGTATCAAAACATCTACATAAAATACATGCCATTCTTATAATTGTGGGACATTTCATTTTCATTCTAATCTTCTGATGGCAAAATTTGTATTAACATCTGCACTGCTAAATTCAGCTTCTCCAATTTCATTAGTATGGCATCTTACAAAATACAAATACATAAAGTTTTCCTCCATAAAGACATAAGAGTGAGAAAGGAAAGTGAAAACCTAGAGAGAAATATTCTCTTTCTACAAATATAGAGGCACAATCATTCCTGACTTCTACAGGAGAAGCTGGAAATTAAATGGTCTCATAGTTAAAAAAAAAAAAAAATGCTTGTAGATACAAAAGCAAAATTTACCTCATTATAAAGGTGATCACATAATTTTGTTGTTGTTCAGTCACTAAGTCATGTCCAATTCTTTGTGAGAGCATGGACTGGAGCATGCCACAATAATATATATGTAGCTCTCTGTTTAAAACATTAGTATGTGATATGATACCGTATTAATACAATCCTGTCTGTGCTATAGTAAATACTGTGTTTCTTTTCATCTTTATAAAATTTTTAGATAAAATAATAGCATTCTTTTAAACTATATTACTGTTTTAAGCTGTATATGTGATTCATAGTTTAAAGATAGTTTTATAAATGTTTACAGTTTTAAACAATATGTTTATACTATAATAAAGTTATAATTATATATAAATAATAGTACTCTAAGACCTAACAAGTGTTTCTTCTGTATCCACTTGACTGGGGTAAGGGATGCTCAGAGAACTGTTGAAACATTCTATCTGGGTGTGTCTGTGAAGGTCCATCCATAAGAGAGGAGCATCTGATTCTATAGCCTGAATAAAGAAGATAGCTCTCATCCATGCAGACAGATGGCACCAATCTGTTCAGGTTCTGAATAGAACAAAAAGGTGAAGGAAGGGTAAATTTGTCCTTTGCTTGAGCTGGGACAGTTACCTTTGTCTCAGAACATCAGCCTTCCTGGTTTTCAGGCCTTTGGACTCACACTAAATTATACCACTGGCTTTCCTGTGTCTCCAGCTTGCAGAAAGCATATTGTGGGAATTCTCAGCCTCACTGCATGAGCCAGTTCCTTAAAATAATGCTCACTCTAGTGCTGTCTTTCTCCATATACATATATATATATGTATATATATACACACACACACACATATAAGTGTGTGTGTGTGTGTGTGTGTACGTGCACGCACACACACTCAGTTGTGTCTGACTCACTGTGGTCCCAAGGACTATAGCCCATCAGCCTCCTCTGTACACGGGATTTCCCAGGCAAGAATACTTGAATGGGTTGCCAATTCCTTCCCCCCCCCACCTCATATATATCCATATCTATATACTATTTATTCCATTTCTCTGGAGAACCATCCCTGTCAATGATCATCTTTTATAATTTAAGTATTTTTCTTATTGGCTTATGAGTTCATTAAATACTAAAGCTATTTGTAGAGATGTGGATGGACCTAGAGACTATCATACAGAGTGAAGTAAGTCAGGAAGAGAAAAACAAATATTGTATAGCAATGAATATATGTAGGAGGGGAAAATGGCAGCCCACTCCAGTATTCTTGCCTGAAACCTTCCATGGACAGAGGAGCCTGGCGGGCTACAGTCCACGGGCTTGCAAAGCGTCGGACAGGCCTGAGCATGCACTCACAGCGCATGTATGTGGAATCTAGAAAACTAGTGCAGAAGAACCTACTTACAGGGCTGGAATAGAGACACAGATATAGAGAACAGATGTGCGGACACGGGGAAGGGGGCAAGGTGGTGGCATGAATTGGGAGAAATGGGATTGCCGTGTTGGGGTTGACACCAATAGGTGTAGAAGAGCTAGCTAGTGGGAAGCCGCGGCATAGCGCGGGGAGCTCGGTGCGCTGTGCAGATCTAGGAGGCGGGGTGGGGCGGGGGCGGGGAGGCAACAAGAGGGCGGGGATGTATGCAAACCTGATACTGACTCACTGCGTTGGTACCGCTGAAACGAACAACGTTGTAAAGCACTGTATTCCAATAAAACAGACTATAAAATCTCTGCAGTGTTTTCGGTCCCGCCCCCCTCCAAAAACATTATCATAATTCAAATTTTTAAATGTTCTCAAAAGCTGGAGAATGTGAAAACAATGCTCCAGAAGGCATGACGTGAAAATGATAGGAAGGTCTATGTAAAAAGATTTCCTTCCACTGCAACCGCTGTTCTACACGTGGAGGGTACCTAAGAAACTGGAATTTCGCCAAGGGATTTTTTTTTTTTACCCCTATTGGCCCTTTTTCTGATGATTTGCTACAGGTTATTTTCCTTTAAATACACTGTGTCTGATAATTGTGAGGTATAGACTTTAATAAGATGTGTTGAGAAAGCTACGAATTTTCCATATTCAAATATTCTCTTCCATTTTATAAATGAAGAAACTTTTGCCTAGAAAGCAAAATGCCACAACACAAATTACTGAGGAGAAGGTTATTCTGACTTGGATGTTTATTTATAAGTGGTTTTTTTCTATTAAATCTACATCCTTCTGCTTGAGGTCCTCAACCATGGAGACTTCTGCATGTCAGATGGAGTTTTCATGGGTGAAGAGTTTTTAGAATTTCTTGAACTTCCAAATTGGAGTATATCATTTTCCCACAAGAATATACAGTAGATGAGAAGGGGAGCGTCATGAAGCCGCATCGGATGTGGACACTGACTAACTAGCAAGACTCTCACACCAGCTTACAGGCTTACCCACCAACACTGTCACCCCCAATGCACTAGTCAAAGATGTAGCTCAGCCAATTGACATCTAAATATGCACCCCGTGCATTTAAGAGACTCAAAGCTGTTAATGGGACTGAACTACTACATACAAAATAGATAACTAATAGAGACCTACCCTATAGGAGAGGGAATTCTTCTCAATACTCCGTAATGACCTACGGAGAAAGAATCTAAAAAAGAATGGATATATGTACATGTATAACAGATTCACTTCGCTGTACTCCTGAAACTACAATATTGTAAGTCAACTACACTCCAATAAAAAATCAATTTAAAAAGAATGCCTCTCCAGCATTTATTGCTTGTAGACTTTTGGATAGCAGCCATCCTGACTGGCGTGTAATGGTACCTCATTGTGGTTTTGATTTGCATTTCTCTAATAATGAGTGATGTTGAGCATCTTTTCATGTGTTTGCTAGCCATCTGTATGTCTTCTTTGGAGAAATGTCTGTTTAGTTCTTTGGCCCATTTTTTGATTGGGTCATTTATTTTTCTGGAATTGAGCTGCAGGAGTTGCTTGTATATTTTTGAGATTAATCCTTTGTGTGTTTCTTCATTTGCTATTATTTTCTCCCAATCTGAGGGCTGTCTTTTCACCTTACTTATAGTTTCCTTTGTAGTGCAAAAGCTTTTAAGTTTCATTAGGTCCCATTTGTTTAGTTTTGCTTTTATTTCCAATATTCTGGGAGGTGGGTCATAGAGGATCTTGCTGTGGTTTATGTCGGAGAGTGTTTTGCCTATGTTCTCCTCTAGGAGTTTTATAGTTTCTGGTCTTACATTTAGATCTTTAATCCATTTTGAGTTTATTTTTGTGTATGGTGTTAGAAAGTGTTCTAGAGAAAAGGGAACCCTCTTACACTGTTGGTGGGAATGCAAACTAGTACAGCCGCTATGGAAAACAGTGTGGAGATTTCTTAAAAAACTGGAAATAGAACTGTCATATGACCCAGCAATCCCACTTCTGGGCATACACACTGAGGAAACCAGATCTGAAAGAGACACGTGCACCCCAATGTTCATCGCAGCACTGTTTATAATAGCCAGGACATGGAAGCAACCTAGATGCCCATCAGCAGATGAATGGATAAGGAAGCTGTGGTACATATACACCATGGAATATTACTCAGCCGTTAAAAAGAATTCATTTGAACCAGTCCTAATGAGATGGATGAAGCTGGAGCCCCTTATACAGAGTGAAGTAAGCCAGAAAGACAAAGAACATTACAGCATACTATCACATATATATGGAATTTAGAAAGATGGTAACGATAACCCTATATGCAAAACAGAAAAAGAGACACAGAAATACAGAACAGACTTTTGAACTCTGTGGGAGAATGTGAGGGTGGGATATTTCAAAAGAACAGCATGTATACTATCTATGGTGAAACAGATCACCAGCCCAGGTGGGATGCATGAGACAAGTGCTCGGGCCTGGTGCACTGGGAAGACCCAGAGGAATCGGGTGGAGAGGGAGGTGGGAGGGGGGATTGGGATGGGGAATACGTGTAAATCCATGGCTGATTCATATCAATGTATGACAAAACCCACTGAAATGTTGTGAAGTGATTGGCCTCCAACTAATAAAAAAAAAAAAAAAGATTTAAAAAAATAAAAAATAAAAAAAAATAAAAAGAATGCCTCATTTGTCTAAATGGTGAGTGAGGAGACAAAATTAAAAATAATGCAAAAGACAGGCACAAATTATAAAAGCAGTAGTTTAAACATCAGTTTTCAATACACTTGACTTTGAGGCTTATAACATTTATTTTAAAAGTTAGGGTGAAATAGAAAATATATCAATAGGTCAACCAATCTATAATTAACCACTGTTGTTCAGTTTGATTGATTTCAGTGCACAAACCAAAAAAGGAGCAAAATTACTGAAAAAATAAAAAATAATCAGAAGTGATACACATGCTAAGAAGAGTATTTTCCCTAAAGACTCTTTCTTGAAATTACATCTTTCAAAATGAGAAGTAGAAAAGGAATGAGGAAATTAAAATTCGACTTCTGAAAGTGCAGCACCACTTGCTGAAAATAATTATTCAGTGACAGAAATAAATGCATCTAAGAGCATGTGAGTGTAATTATGTACCACAGGTAGTAAATATCATGTTATGTTTCAATGATTTTATGGATATCAAACTCATCTGTATGCTATTTCTAATAGCAATTTTATGACTAAAACTAATAAATATAGGAAACTGTTCTGATTTTTAATAATACATGGTTTCTTATGGCGGTAGTTTATTTGGGCTGATGTAAAATGATAAATCTGAAGGCTAAGGTTAAAGCACTTCTTGGAAAATAAGTGAAAACATTAAATGCATTCCCTGTCCGAGATCTTTCTAAAGTCATTATTGCATTTTTTTAAAGTATACTTCAGGGGCTTCTTTTCCACTTCAAAGTTAAAGCCATTAAACTTACTGTTCCATGTAATAAATTAATAAACAAGAATAGATTAACCAAATGATATGGAGAATTACCTCTTCCAGTTCCTCTCATTCTCCTCTAGTTCATTGTTGTTTCTCTCTTGGGAAGTGGGGGAAAGTTCTATTTAAATTTAGATTGAATAAAGTACTCAGTAAGATATTTCAGACTCCCAGAAGTATGGTATGTGATAGAAGAAATGGACTATTTTTCTTTCCTGGAGCTTTTAAATATTTTGGCCTGTGAGCAGCTCTGTTGAGTTGGCTGCCAAAATAACACTGGCAGTTCTTAAGATCCCACCAGAGCTCAGAAAGCAACCCAGGAAGGATTTCCCTAAATACCAACTGTCCTCTGTGGCTTGGTGAACTCTAGTATTGACCTTCCTCATACGCTTTACCTTTACCTTGTAAGAACCCTGAAGTTTTGCTACATGCCGAAGGGGAAAGACCAACTGCAGCAACCACTGAACAGCCTTTTATGGTGGCTGAAACACTTCCTGGGGTTTGACTGCTACTGTGACTTCTACTACAAGGGGTCTCATCATGGTCAGGGGGCCGTCTGCATGGGCTGAGGCTGGGGCAAGCTGGGAATAATCAATCTGGACACCTTGGGGAATGAAAGAGAGCCGAACACCAATTACATCAGGACAGTAGATGTAAGTTTGAACTGTCTCCTGTCTAATCCACACACAGAGTTTGCCAGCTGGGCAGATCTTTCATTATCACCAAAACACTTCCATCAATTTGAAAAAAATCCAATCATGCCAGTTCCTTCTGTGTAAGCATTTGTGGTCCATGAGCTAGTGAAGTTTGGACAACCTGTTGAGGTTGGGAGTATCTGGTTTATGTTAATATATGTTGCATTCTTTCATTTAAATTAAAATTTCTACAATTGCTCTTTAACTGATTAGTAGGGATCTTCTTATATAATTCAAACTGCCATCGCTATGCTATTTATCTCCAGTTAGGATTTTCCTTTTCTACCTCTAAACTCACTTCTATGAACACTCGAACTGGCCTATAACCATATATCCTGTCCTTTTTGAGAACCTCTAGGTTATGCCATAGCTGAGAAGCAAATTTGCACTAAGGCATAGAGAGGAACAGAGTTTAATGACTGATTAAACAGATGATGGTGACATCATGAAAGAAGTGTATTCTTTTCAGCAAAGGAAAATGTTGAATCTTCTTGCATTTTATAAGTCCATTCTGACAAAAACACTGACTCATAAAATAAAGACTCACATGAGCTAACAGACATAAAGGTGAGATCTTGACTTATTCCTTTTTTTTTTCAATTTTTAATTCTCTTCAAAGACTGTTTTAACATCTTGCCTCTAAAACACAGCCCTGGAATGGTGGATTTTAGTTATTTATTTCTGCTAATTTTTGCAAAATTGCTCTTTGTTGGTCTCAGGTCCACTCATTCAATAAATATTTATTGAGCGTCTACAATAGGGCAGGTATCTTTTAGGTACTGGGGGAAATGTATTCAGGTTATAAAGAGTTTCTAATCTCAGAGGATTTATGTTCTAGAACAGAGAGACAGAAAACTCAATCAATAAAAAAATACTAGTAGTCATAAATCATAATCAGATAATTGGGTTGACATAGCAATTGACTGATTCAGGACAAATCTTTCTGGAGAAAGATAGCTCAACTTTGCTAGAAAAGTCAACTCAATGCCCTTCCCAAGTAAGTATGTCCCATTCTTACCTTTATCATATTCTCCTCTACTGTTTTCAATATCTCTACAGCAGCTAATTTTCTACCTGTTGATTAAGAACACAAACAAAATTTTCCTATTCTTTGAGCTGGTAACACACCACAAATATCCTCACTTGCATAGGAGCACTTTTATACAATGCCAGGAAATACAATGGTAAGAAAATCTCTTAACCATCCATCTTAAAGATGAATAAGGTAAAACTGGAATTTTTAGTTCTCCAGTAGGTTTTGAACTATCTCAGATCTTCAAAATTGTCCCAGACAAACAGACCAATGGACTAGAGAATTCAGCAAGTTATCGAGATATATATGATTTACAACTTAGGTGATACTGAAGTATAGCAGGGAAGAAGATGGTATTTTCACTAAATAGTGCTGGGGGGGATAGGGCAGATAGGGGGAAAGATATCTTGATTCCTACAGCTTGTCCATTTTAATTTGCTTTCTATGAATGTCCTGTTCAAAAATTTTGCCAATTCTTTTTTGGTATCTGTGTCATTTTACCATAGATTTGTAGGAGTTTGTTGTTTTTTTTAAAATGTTGTAGGTTTATTGGATATATATATATTACAACTATTTTCCCTTATTGTGTGGCTTGCCATTTTTCACTTAAAGGTGTCTTTGAATAAGTAGAATCTTTACAATTTTAATGTAATTTTTAATCAATTTTATTCACAGTTAGCACTTTTTTATCTTCCTGAAGAAATCTTTGTTTTTGTCTCCAATCCCCACAAAACGTAGTTGTTTTACCATTCACAACCTAAAAGATGGTGCTGTGAAAGTGCTGCACTCAATATGCCAGCAAATTTGGAAAACTCAGCAGTGGCCACAGGACTGGAAAGGTTGTTTTCAGTCCAATCCCAAAGAAAGGCAATGCCAAAGAATGCTCAAACTACCACACAATTGCACTCATCTCACACACTAGTAAAGTAATACTCAAAATTCTCCAAGCCAGGCTTCAACAGTACGTGAACCATGAACTTCCAGATGTTCAAGCTGATTTTAGAAAAGGCAGAGGAACCAGAGATCAAATTGCCAATATGTATTGGATTATTGACAAAGCAAGACAGTCCCAGAAAAACATCTATTTCTGCTTCATTGACTATGTCAAAACCTTTGTGTGGATCACCACAAACTGTGGAAAATTCTTAAAGAGATGAGAATGCAAGACAGCCTGACTGGCCTTCTCAGAAATCCGTATGAAGGTCAGGAAGCAACAGTTAGAACTGAACATGGAACAACAGACTGGTTCCAAAAAGTGAAAAGAGTACGTCAAGACTGTATGTTTTCACCGTGCTTATTTAACTTACATGCAGAGTACATCATGAGAAATGCTGGGCTGGATGAAGCACAAGCTGGAAACAAGATTGCCGGGAGAAATATCAATAACCTCAGATATGCAGATGACACCACCCTTATGGCAGAAAGTGAAGAACTAAAGAGCCTCTTGATGAAAGTGAAAGAGGAGAGTGAAAAAGTTGGCTTAAAGCTCAACATTCAGAAAACTAAGATCATGGCATCTGGTCCCATCACTTCATGGCAAATAGATGGGGAAACAGTAGAAACAGTGACATACTTTATTTTTTTTGGGCTCCAAAATCACTGCAGATGGTGATTGCAGCCATGAAATTAAAAGATGCTTACTCCTTGTAAGAAAAGTTATGACCAACCTGGACGGCATATTAAAAAGCAGAGACATTACTTGGCCAACAAAGGTCCATCTAGTCAAGGCTATGGTTTTTCCAGTGGTCATGTATGGATGTGAAAGTTGGACTGTGAAGAAAGCTGAGCCCCAAAGAACTGATGCTTTTGAATTGTGGTGTTGAAGAAGACTCTTGAGAGTCCCTTGGACTTCAGGGAGATCAAACCAGTTGATCCTGAAGGAAATCAGTCCTGGGTGTTCATTGAAAGGACTGATGCTGAAGCTGAAACTCCAATACCTCGGCCACCTGATGCAAAGAGCTGACTCATTTGAAAAGACCCTGATGCTGGGAAAGATGAAGGCAAGAGGAGGAGGGGACGACAGAGGATGAGATGGTTGGATAGCATCACCGACACAATGGACATAAATTTGAGTAAACTCCAGTAGTTGGTGAGACAGGGAGGCCTGGCGTGCTGCAGTCCATTTGGTCGCAAAGAGTCGGACACAACTGAGCAATCGAACTGAACTGAACTGAATGGATGTTGGCAATTTGATCTCTGGTTCCTCTGCTCTTTTGAAATCCAGCTTGAATATCTGGACATTCACAGTTCATGTATTGTCGAAGCCTGGCTTGGAGAATTTTTAGCATTACTTTGCTAGTGTGAGATGAGTGCAATTTTGCTGTAGTTTGAGCATTCTTTGGCATTGCCCTTCTTTGGGACTGGAATGAAAACTGACCTTTTCCTGTACTGTGGCCACTGCTGAGTTTTCCAAATTTGCTGGCATATTGAGTCCAGCACTTTCACAGCATCATCTTTTAGGATTTGAAATAGCTCAACTGAAATTCCATCACCTCCCACTAGCTTTGTTTGTGGTGATGCTTCCTAAGGTCCACTTGACTTCGCATTCCAGGATGTCTGACTCTAGGTGAGTGATCACAACATCATCTTCATATGGGTCATAAAGATCTTTTTTGTATAGTTCTGTGTATTCTTGCCACCTCTTCTTAATATCTTCTGCTTCTATTAGGTCCATACCATTTCTGTCCTTTATTGTGCCCATCTCTGCATGAAATGCTCCCTTGGGATTTCTAATTTTCTTGAAGAGATCTCTACTCTTTCCCATTCTATTGTTTTCCTCTATATCTTTGCACTGATCACTAAGGAAGGCTTTCTTATCTCTCCTTGTCCCCTACAGCTTTCACCATATATAAAAAACAAGTCTAAATGTATTACATGTAAAGGTGAATGGTAAAACAACAAATCTTTGAGGGGAGTGGGGACAAAAAGCAAATATTTCTATTTCTTCAGGAAGATAAAAAGTGCTAACTGTAAATAAAATTGATTAAAAGACTGCATTAAAATTATAAAAATTCTGTTCATCCAAAGACACGTTTAAGAGAAAAATGACAAGCCATGGAATGAGGGAAAATATTTGTTATATATATATGTGTGTGTGTGTGTGTGTGTGTGTGTATGTGTGTATGTATCTCTAACAAACCTGCAACATATAAATAACTCCTACAAGTCAATAGTAAAATGACATAGATGCCCGAAAAGAATTGGCAAAAGTTTTGAACAGAACATTCATAGAAAACAAGTTAAAATGTACTACTGATATAAGAAAAAGTACTTAGCTTCATAAGTCAATTATGAAATAAATACTAAAACCACATGGAAAACCACTGCACCTATACTTGACTGGTTAAAATTTAGAAGGAAAATGATACATATTCTCAACTATTAGCAAGGATGTGGAATCAGTGTAAAAGTATGACTTGGTATAATTACTTTAGGAAACATCTGACAGAACCCACTAAACAGGATAGACATAAATAACTTATGACTAGAAATTCTATGTCCTTCCCCCACAGATGTGCATATCAAAGACATGTATAAGAATGTTCATATTTACACTATTCTTAAAAAGCAAAAACCAGAAGCAAATATCTATCCAGAGTAGAATAGATAAAGTGTGGTATATTCATATCATTGAATGCCATGTGGCAAGGACTAAACAACTATGGCCTTTAGGTTAGATCTGATATGAAGTCTGTTTTTGTATGTCTTGAAAACTAAGAATAGTTTCTATATTTTGAAGGGATTGGTAAACACCTATAGAGAGAAAAATATGCCACAGTCCTCTATGGGTCCTCCTGCTTGGGCTCAGTTGCTCAGTCGTGTCTGACTCTTCGCGACCCCATGGACTGTGGCCCACCAGTCTCCTCTGTCCATGGGATTCTCCAGGCAAGAATATTGGAGTGGGTCGCCACTCCCTCCTCCAGGAGGTCTTCCCAACCCAAGGATTGAACCTAGGTCTCCTGGGTCTCCTTCTTTGGCAGGTGAGTTCTTTACCACTGAGCCATTGGATGTGTCCTACAAAGCCTAAAATATCTTGTATCGGTTCCTTTAAAGAAAATATCTACAGGCCCCTGTTACACATCAGTGAGAAAACAAAATAGCAGCAACTATACACAACAGTGGGGACAAATAACTTCAGACATATTGTCGGGAGGAAGGTGCCAGACATAGAGAAAATACAAAACGTGACTCCCTTCAAAAAAGTTCAAAAGCAGGCAAAACTTATCTATGAGGTCACAAGTTAAGCCAGTAGTTTCCTTGGAGGGTGAGGAGCCACTGGAAAGGGTCCAGGCGAGCTCCTGGGGTTGGACTAGTTCTTCTTCCTTGTCATGTTCCGGATACACAGCTGGACTCACTGGTGGACATCTCTTGAGTGTACACTCACAGGAATGGACACTTTTCTGTGTTTAAAGTTCTATCTCTACTTTAACAAAATTTAAGGAAAAATCAATAAATCTCCATGAAATTAACATGTATATCCATATATTCAAGGATGTTCACCATAGAATTATTTGAGATAGATAAAAGGGATAATAAGTCTAACAGTCCAACAACAGATTTGGTTTAAAAAATTATGAATTATCCACACAGCAAACTCCTATGTAACCACAAAGCAGTAAAATTATATAAGAACACTTACTTGACAATAAGCTTGTGAAAGAATATTTATTTGCATGGAAACATGCAAATGACATATTTTAAATGAAAAAATTAGAAAGAGTATATGCCCAATGAATATTTTGTAAAGGCACGGACACATACCAGGATCTCTGTCTAGAGGTTTATTTCCAAATAACGCATGGTATGTTCTTCCGGGTGTGTAATTAGAGGTGCTTTCACTTTATTATTGTTTTTGTTTGTTTACTCCTATTTCCTGATAATTATAAAAGAAAATATTTTTGCAGGGAAACCAGCTGTTTTAAAACACAAGCATTTTAAATACTTTTGGAAAAGTTGGCAACCGGCACAGTGATTTGAAAGCCGGTTGCACCAGCTGATATCAGTCTGGAAGATGGTGTGAGGAGACATAGAAAGATCTATGGTCAGCTGCAGGAGCCGTAGGGATACTCGATAAATATGCTGCTTCTGTTTGGGCCTCTCAGTGCAAGATCCCAACCGCAAAGAGATCTAAGGCTTTACAGTATTAGAAGTGTCACACTGACATCGCCACCACTCTTCATCTCTAAACCGTAAGCCCCTGGGGGTGAGAGACGACTTCTCTCTCATGCTGATAAATAGATGCTGACATGGCTTTATTATCTCCTCAAGGTTAAAAATCAATGGTTTACCCGTGAAAACATCTGTTTGTAAGCTTGTCTTTGCTTCTCTCACGGGCGACATTTACATGCAGAGCTTTAAGCATGCCAGAAATGAGAAGCTTAAGTTTCATTTGGCCTGTTTTTTTCTTCAACATGCCAAGACAGCTCTCTATGAGAGGAAGGGGGTGGGACTAGAACAGCAACGTGAGCCCACACTCATTCATCTGTAATGCGAACAAGTTAAATTTCACCTGTTAAAAATTAATGAGTAGCCTCTCTGAGCAGGTGACTAGAGACACGAGCACTGATTTTAGATCAAGTGATGGATGTGGAATACATGCCAGCCAAGAGGATTCAAATAAGTAGAACTTTGTTGTTGCTGCTGCTGGTGTTAGGCTGATGGAAAAATGGATTCCATTATCTCATAGAGGCAGTGGAGGAAAGTTCATATTTAATTTGACTCTTCATCAAAACATGAAAAACAACTCAGGAAATAGTTTACTGGACAATGAAGGACTTTTCACTCAAAAAGGGTTTAGCTTAAAAAACAAATAACAAATATGCAAACAGACAAAACACTGGCTGCAGGGTCATATATTCTGCAAGAGCTGGTTCATGAGTGTTTTCTGAAAACAAACCATTTTCTAGAATTTCGAGAGTTTCTCAGTGCTCTACAGAAAGCATCTGAAATTGCACACAGTCAAACATTGAGCTTCTCTCTCTCTTGCTGTCCCTAATTTCACTCTTTCTTGGAGTCTTTATCTCTGTTCATGACAGGTCCACCCCCCACTTTGCTCAGGCCCCAAACCTTGGTATTGCCCTTGACGCCTTTTTCAAAACCCCACTCCCCATATCCCTGTGTCAGTAACTCCTGCTAGATTTAACTACAAATATGCCCAGAAATCTACTTCCTCTCCTCACCCATACTGCTGTTTTCCTGGTCCAAGCCACCCAATATCTAATATGGACTTTTGCACAGACTCAAATGGCCTTCTGACTCTGTCTTGTCCCCTGGAGTCAACGCCCCAACCTGACACAGAGTCATTTTGTTAAAAAGCAAGCGAGCTCACAGAATTCTTTTGGTCATTTTCCTTCAGTGGCCCCCATCTCACCCAAAGAAAATACTAAGTTCTCAAGACACTATCAAAGTATAAACTTTTACTCCTTTGCAACATCTGGAAGCAAAACCTCACAGATTCTGTGACTTCTAACTTCTACTAGAAGGGTTTTATTTATTTTTTTTTAATTCTAACTAAGCAAAGCTTCATAGATTCTAACTTCCATTTTAACATTGCTTTCTATTCTTTGATGTTTTATACACAGTTTAAAGTGATAACTTCAATTCTCTTTTGTCAGATCATCTCTTAATTTCAGGGCTTTACATGTGTACCAGCTACCAGACAGTATTTAAAGAATTAGTCATGTTTATAAAGATATGTTTCTCCACACCCACAAACAAAGACTGAGGGTTGACAAAGAGAGACTGAGTTGGATTTTGGGATTAGCAGATACAGACTATTATATACATAGAATGAATAAACAATAAGTTTCTACTCTACAGCACGAAGAACTATATTCAATATCCTATGATAAACCATAATGGAGAAGAATATGGAAAAGAATATACATACGTATAACTGAATCACTTCACTGTATAACACAAATTAACATTGTAAATCAACTATACCTGAAAAAAGCAAAAAAATAAAACCTAAAAGATGAAAATAAAAGTGAAAAAATGAAGATACATTTCTCATAAATGATAACTGTATCATGTAGAAGAAGAATCACATATCCATAAAAAGGTTAATACATAAAACTCGCTCCTGCAGCGGCTTAACCACTTCAGCCATGTGTGACTCTGTGTGACCCTATGGACTGCAGCCCACCACAACCTCTGTCCATGGGATTCTCTAGACAAGAGTACTGGAGTGGGTTGCCATGCCCTCCTCCAGGGGATCTTCTCAACCCAGGGATGGAACCCAGGTCTCCTGCATTGCAGGCAGATTCTTTACCACTGAGCCACCAGGGAAGCTCACATAAAGCTTAAAGGAATTCATATGTTTACTTTTAATACCTGTGATCTTTAAGCTAATATGCCATTACTAAATAAGGCAACACCCACCAGCCCCCAAAGGAAAACATACAAAATTATATTATTGATGTTACTGAACTGGAGTCAACATGAATGACGGAGGGTTATTTCCATTTTGAATAAGAAAAGGGGCAACACTTTTATATGCATTTTGCAGAAGATCGATAGCCTTGCTGCTCTTGAACTGATAATTTCAAGATGTACAAACTGGGTTTCAAAGAAACAGAGGAACTAGAGATCAAATTGGATCATATTCACTGGATCATGGCAAAAACAAGGGAATTCCAGAACTATATCTACTTCTGCTTCACTGACTACGTGAAAGCCTTTGAATGTGTGGATCACAACAAACCGTGGAAAATTCTTAAAGAGATGAGAGTACCAGACCACCTTACTTGCATCCTGAGAAACCTGTGTGCGGATAAAGAAGTAACAGTTAAATGGGACATGGAATAGCTGATGGATTCAAATTGGGAAAGGAGTACAACAAGGCTGTACACTGCCATTCTGCATATTTAACTTTTATGAAAAGTAAATCAAGTGAAACGCTGGGCTGGATGAAGCACAAGCTGGAATCAAGATTGCCGGGAGAAATATCAACAACCTCAGATGTTCACATGATACCACGCTAATGACAGAAAGTGAAGAGGAACCAAAAAGCCTCTTGATAAGGGTAAAAGAGGAGAGTGAAAAAGCTGGCTTGAAACTCAACATTAAAAAAAATAAGATCATGGCATCCCGTTCCATCACTTCATGGCAAATAGATGGGGAAAAGTGGGAGCAGTGATAGAATTTACTTCCGTGGGTTCCAAAATCACTGATGACAGAGACTGCAGTCAAGAAATTAAAAGATGCTTGCTCCTTAGATGAAAAGATATGACAAACCTAGACAGCATATTAAAAAGCAGAGACATCACTTTGCCAACAAATGGCTCTGTAGTCAAAGCTATGGTTTTTCCTATAGTCATGTATGGATGTGAGAGATGGACCATAAAGAAGGCTGTTCAGTTCAGTTCAGTCACTCAGTTGTGTCTGACTATTTGAGACCCCATGGACCACAGCACGCCAGGCCTCCTTGTCCATCACAAACTCCCAGAGTTTACCAAACTCATGCCCATCAAATCGGTGATGCCATCCAACCATCTCATCCTCTGTTGTCCCTTCTCCTCCTGCCCTCAATCTTTCCCAGCATCAGGGTCCTTTCAAATGAGTCAGCTGTTCGCATCAGGTGGCCAAAGTTTTGGAGTTTCAGCTTCAATGTCAGTCCTTCCAATGAACACCCAGGACTGATCTCCTTTATGATGGACTGGTTGGATCTCCTTGCAGTCCAAGGGACTCTCAAGAGTCTTCTCCAACACCACAGTTCAAAAGCATCACTTCTTTGGTGCTCAGCTTTCTTTATAGTCCAACTCTCACATCCATATATGACTACTGGAAAAACCATAGCCTTGACCAGATGGACCTTTGTTGGCAAAGTAATGTCTCTGCTTTTTAATGTGCCGTCTAGCTTGGTCATAATTTTCCTTCCAAGGAGTAAGCATCTTTTAATTTCATGGCGGCAATCACCATCTCCTGTGATGGAGCCAAAAAAAACAAAGTCAGCCACTGTTTCCACTGTCTCCCCATCTATTTGCCATGAAGTGATGGGACCAGATGCCATGATCTTAGTTTTCTGAATGTTGAGCTTTAACCCAAACTTTTCACTCTCTCTCACTTTCATCAAGAGTCTCTTTAGTTCCACTTCACTTTCTGCCATAAGGGTGGTCTCATCTGCATATCTGAAGTTAATGATATTTCTCCCAGCAATCTTGATTCCAGCTTGTGCTTCATTCAGCCCAGCGTTTCTCATGATGTACTCTGCATTTAAGTTAAATAAGCAGGGTGACAATATATAGCCTTGATGTAATCTTTTTCCTATTTGGAACCAGTCTGTTGTTCCATGTCCAGTTCTAACTGTTGCTTCTTGACCTGCATACAGATTTCTCAAGAGGCAGGTCAGGTGGTCTGGTATTCCCAACTCTTTCACAAGAGCAAACACCCTCTATGGATAGAGGGTGAAAAGAAGGCTGAGTGCTAAAGATTTGATGCTTTTGAACTGTGGTGTTAGAGAAGACTCTTGAGAGTCCCTTGGACAGCAAAGAAGTCAAACCAGTCAATTCTAAAGGAAATCAAACCTGCATATTCATTGGAAGTACTGATGCTTAAGCTATAGCTCCAGTACTTTGGCCACCTGATGCGAAGAGCCAACTCATTGGGAAAAAATCCTGATGTTGGCAAAGACTGAAGGCAAAAGGAGAAGGAGGATGCAGAAGATGAGATAGTTGGATGGCATCACCAACTCAATGGACATGACTCTGAGCAAACTCTGGGAGATACTACAGGACAGAGGAGCCTGGAATGCTGCAATCCATGAGGTTGCAAATAGTCGGAGACAAATTAACAACTGAACAACAACAACAATAGCCCTAGCTGTACTGATTAATTGGTTAAATCAAAGGCCTGAAGCAATATTTTCAAGGCAAGACCTTAGTCTAAAGAGAGACGAGTAGAGCCAGAGCTGGATAATCCTCACACCAAGTTCAATTTGCTAGCATTTATACCTTGGTAAACAGGCAAGAGAAGGGTCTGATTTAACGTTAATATGATTGACTTCTCCTGCTGATTGCCAACAAAAACAGTAGCATGTTTTTAGACTCACTTTTATTTGATCACAGACTTAAAAAATATTTATAGACACTTTTAAAGCATAGATGGTTTACCTTCACCCCCTGCCCAGAAATAAAACTGTGCTTTAATCATTCAGAAGATACAGTTTAAAACTGCAGACTCTGGAGTGGGTTAGTTTGATGGCCATCTCTAACACCCAGATAAACATTAACCATTGGTTTCCTCTGTTTCTTCCTTGAAAAATTCTTATAAAAAAAGTACCAATAAAATATGAATGTTGTGAGATATTGATACATATGAAACATGTATTTTCTATGACTTCCAAAGCATTATTTGTTACTTTTTACTAACAGCTGCTACTGCCAATCTACTCTATAAATTTAAATAAGCAACACAAGCTTTTAGGAAGCTTATTTTATACCTGGATTTCCTATTATAATATGTACAATTGAATATTATTTGGCATTGCTTTTCTTTGGGACTGGAATAAAAACTGACCTTATCCAGTCCTGTGGCCACTGCTGAGTTCTCCAAATTTGCTGGCATATAGAGTCCAGCACTTTCACAGTATCATCTTTCAGGATTTGAAACAGCCCAGGTGGAATTCCATCATCTCCACTAGCTTTGCTCATACTGATGCTTCCTAAGGCCTACTTAACTTTGGACTCCAAGATGTCTGGCTCTAGATGAGTGGGCACACCATCGTGGTTATCTGGGTCATTAAGATCTTTTTTTTTTATAGTTCTTCTATGTATTCTTGCCACCTCTTCTTAATATCTTCTGCTTCTGTTAGGTCCATACCATTTCTGTCCTTTATTGTGCCCATCTTTGCATGAAATGTTCCCTTGGTATCTCTAATTTTCTTGAAGGGATCTCTAGTCTTTCCCATTTTGTTGTTTTCCTCTATTTCTTTGCACTGATCACTTAGGAAGGCTTCCTTATCTCCTTTTGCTATTCTTTGGAACCCTGCATTCTGATGCTTATATCTTCCCTTGTCTCCTTTACCTTTCGCTTCTCTTTCCTTAGCTATTTGTAAGGCCTCCTCAGGAAACCATTTTGCCTTTTTGCATTTCTTTTTCATGGGGCTGGTTTTGACCACTACATACTGTACAATGTTACGAACCTCCATCCATAGTTCTTCAGGCACTCTGTCTATAGATCTAATCCCTTGAATCTATATGTCACTTCCACTGAATAAACTGTCAGGGATTTGATTTAGGTCATACCTGAATGGTCTAGTGGTTTTCCCTAATTTCTTTAATTTAAGTCTGAATTTGACTATAAGGAGTTCATGGTCTGAGCCAGAGTCAGCTCCTGGTCTTGTTTTTGCTGAATGTATACAGCTTCTCCACCTTTGGCTGCAAAGAATATGATCAATCTGATTTCTGTACTGACCATCTGGTGATGTCTATGTGTAGAATTGTCTCTTGTGTTATTGGAAGAGGGTGTTTGCTATGATCACTGTGTTATCTTGGCAAAACTCTTGTTAGCATTTACCCTGCTTCATTCTGTACTCCAAGGCCAAACATGCCTGTTATTCCAGGTATCTCTTGACTTTCTGCTTTTGCATTCCAGTCCCCTATAATGAAAAGGACATCTTTTTTGGCTGTTAGTTCTAGAAGGTCTTATATGTCCTCCTAGAAGTATCTCCAGCTTCTTGAACTTCAGCTCCTTTGGCAACTTCAGATACCTCAGCATTAGTGGTTGGGGCATAGACTTGGATTACTGTGATACTGAATGATTTGCCTTGGAAACAAACAGAGATAATTTTGTCGTTTTTGAGATTATACCCAAGTACTATATTTCAGACTTTCTTGTTGACTGTGAGGGCTACTCCATTTCTTCTAAGGGATTCTTGTCCACAGTAGTAGATGTAATGATCATCTGAATTAAATTTGCACATTCCTATCCATTTTAGTTCACTGAGTCTTAAAATGTTGATGTTCCTTATCATCTCCCGTGTGACCACTTCCAATTTACCTTGATTCATGGACCTAACATTCCAGTTTCCTATGCAATGTTGTTCTTTACAGCATTGGACTTTACGTCCATCACCAGTCACATCCACAAGTAGGCATCGTTTCTGCTTCTATTCAGCCTCTTCATTCTTTCTAGAGATATTTCACCAGTTTTCATTCTAGTTCCAAAGAAAGGCAATGCCAAAGAAAGTTCAAACTACCTCACAACTGCACTCATCTCACACGCTAGCAAAGTAACACTCAAAATTCTCCAAACTAGGCTTCAACAGTATGTGAACTGAGAACTTCAAGATGTTCAAGATGGATTTAGAAATGGCAGAGGAACTAGAGATCAAATTGCCAATATTCGTTGGATCATAGAAAAAGCAAGAGAATTCTCGAAAAACAACTACTTCTGCTTCATTGACTATGCAAATCCTTTGACTGTGGATCACAAAAAAATGTGGGAAATTCTTCAAGAGACGGGAATACCAGACCATCTTACCTGCTTTCTGAGATATCAGTATGCAGGTCAAGAAGCAACAATTAGAAAAGGACATGGAAAAATGGACTGGTTCCAGAATGGGAAAGGGGTACATCAAGGCTGTATATTGTCACCCTGCTTATTTAACTTTTCAGAGTCAGTCAGTCAGTTCAGTCACTCAGTCATGTCCGAATCTTTGAGACCCAATGGACTGCAGCACGCCAGGCCTCCCTGTCCATCACCAACTACTGGAGTTTATTCAAACTCATGTCCATTGGTTCAGTGATGTCATCCAACCATCTCATCCTCTGTTGTCCCCTTCTCCTCCTGCCTTCAATCTTTCCCAGCATTAGGGTTTTCTCAAATGAGTCAATTCTTTGCATCAGTTGGCCAAAGTATTGGAGTTTTAGCTTCAGCATCAGTCATTCAGAGTATATAATGCAAAATGCTGGACTGGATGAAGCACAAGCTGGAATCAAGATTGCCAGGAGAAATATCAATAACTTCAGATATGCAGATGATACTTCCCTTAGGGCAGAAAGCAAAGAGGAACTAAAGAGCCTCTTGATGAAAGTGAAAGAGAAGAATGAAAAAGCTGGCTTAAAACTCAACATTCAAAAACTAAGATCATGGCATCTGGTCCCATCATGGCAAACAGATGAGTAAACAATGCAAACAGTGACAGATTTTATTTTCTTGGACTCCAAAATCACTGCAGATGGTGACTGCAGCCATTAAATTAAAAGACGCTTGCTCCTTGGAAGAAAAGCTTTGACAAAACAAGACAGGATAAAGCAGAGACATTACTTTACAGACAAAGGTCTGTGTAGTCAAAGCTATGGTTTTTCCAGTAGTCATGTACGGATGTGAGAGTTGGACTCTAAAGAAAGCTGAGCACCAGAGAGTCGATGCTGTTGAGCCGTCATGTTGGAGAAGACTCTTGAAATCGCTTGGACTGCAAGGAGATCAAATCAGTCAATCCTAAAGGAAATCAGTCCTGAATATTCATTGGAAAGACTGATGCTGAGGCTGAAGCTCCAATACTTTGGCCACCTGATGGGAAGAACTGATTGATTAGAAAAGACCCTGATGCAGGAAAAGATTGAAGGCAGGAGGAGTAAGGTATGATAGAGGATGAAATGGTTGGATGGCATCACAGAAATGATGGACATGAGTATGAGCAAAGTCTGGGAGCTTGGATGATGATGGACAGGGAAGCCTGGCATGCTGCAGTCCATGGGGTCGCAAAGAGCTGGAGAGGACTGAGCGACTGAACTGAACTGAAATTTGAGTATTTGTAAACTCTGTAATGATTCAGGATAACTAAGGACAAATTCAACATTAAAATGCAGTTTTTCAGTTCAACCATGCCTGTTCCATGGCAATGTGTTTTGAGGGAGGAACACGCATTGGGTCTTTATTTGGCTTCCCCCAGAACTGGACTTACTCCAAGGATTTAAGAACAGATCATTTATTTGGAGTGATACTAGGAATCTTCATGAGGAGAGCAGGAAAGTGAGACAGGGGAGATAAGAAAGCCAGAAATAAGTCTTTTATCAAGCAAGTTACCACCATAATGAATGCAGCTTAATCACACACGTAAAATTTGGGAGTGAGTGGAGAATGCAAACATGTTATCCCATCTAAGCAGTAAGAGAACAGAAGCATTTATCCACCAACATCTAATAATCATTGATTAAATGATACCTCTTTTAAATGCTTTAAATGTGTTAAATGCTTTCAGAAATTCCTTGGTACTTCCAGTCTGCATTAGTGAACAGGTGGCTCACGGGGCCAAGAGTGTCCTCAGAAAGAGTCACAAATTCTAGCAGCTGGAAATAGTATCAGTGTGCATGGAAATGGTAATCGTCAGGGACCAATTGACAGGGCAGTGGCAGCAACTGCTACAGAGTACACAGAGAAAGAAAAAATATCAGAACTAGAGTAGCAGTTATAAATTTCTGTAAATGTGAAATCCACATAGAATGTGTAGGTTTCCTATTCTGAAAGAGGAAAATAGTCTTAAAATTCAATCCTGGAGTCATCTTAGAGAAAAAGGGATTTGTGGGTAGTTTTGATTTTAAAATTCCCTCAAGAAATACCTAAAGATTTCATTACAATTGTAGGATGGAATAGAAACAGGAAGAGCAAAAGAATAATATGGGTTTCCAAAGACATTTAGTGCTCTCCCAAATCCTCACATAATGATGAATTTTATTGCATCATAATTCTTATTTATTAAAATTTCTTGTGTTTCAACAGCTCCAATGAGATGCAACTATTTGTTTTTATGTTGGTCCAGGGAGCATTAGAGGACACTGCACCACTCATATAACATATTAAGCACACCATCACTTGCACATCAAACTCTAATAAATTCCTGTATCTTGTGATTTAAAAGGAATGCAAGGCCCTAAAAATTGAGAACACATCACAGTCTTAAATTTCCAAGTGGGAAACCCCATTTCTGTACAACCAGTAAAGAGTTTGAACATTAGGTTCTAACTAGGTGTGCCTGAGGTAACACTATCCAGGCTATCTTGAAGATTATTGTTTTTAATTGGCCCTTACATGAAGGACATGTGGATTGATTGGTTAAAAAAAAAAAAAAAAACAAGCCTATCAAACAATTATGGTGGGTGGAATGCAGCATTAAAAGAAAATAATAGAATATTCATTGGAGCCTAGAGGCAGATCAGTTATGAATCCCAGCTTTGAAGCTGAGTAAGACAGTTTTTTTCTGGCATGAAGAGCTAGGTTAGGTAAAAACAACTAGTATACAAGATAAGTAAATATTTTTCATGAATATTAAAGCACAGAAGAGAAGATAGTGGAATACTGCTGAGCCAAATTCTGAGGAATAAAAAATAAATCTGGAGCAGGGAGTTATCAGAGTGCTACAACTGCTTTTATCTTGAGGGTATCTGTCTGTCAGTCTGACAAATTTGGACTCTGGTCTGCAGCCTCTTTGGGCTACTCTAGGTAAAAAGCTATCGAGAGGCCGCTGCCTTACAATTTATAGAAATTCTTCTAAATCTTTTTTAATTTTTATTTTACACTGGACTCTTGTTAATTTACAGCATTATGTTAGTTTCATTATGTTAGGTATATCGCAAAGTGATTCAGTTAGAAATATACATACATTTCTTCTTTTTCAAATTCTTTTCCCATTTAGGTTATTAAAGAATTCCTCTACATCTACACCATCAGAAGAAAGAGAACCAGCACTGGTACTCCACACTACTGCCACTGATTCTGGTGCAGGACAGACAAACGTTTGACTGGTTCTGAAAACAGTATGGAAAACCAAAGGAAACACAACAAACAAAAACATTTGCTTGATAAATTGCACCAGTAGAGTGTACTACAGACAAATGCAGCTAAGATACCCAAGGCTAAGTGAACCAGGGAAGTAAGAGCTCCGAATCTGCCTTAGGGGGGTTTCTGTCTTGGCGCACCCCCTTACTCTTTGAAGAATTCCCACAAGCATCTTCCCCAAGGCAAAAATTAGCACACCAAAGGGAACCATGCACCATAAGGCACCATGAGGAAGAATAAATACAAAAATGCAACTTAGAAACAGATTCATACAAACCTTAGGTATAAGAACTATCAAACATTACAAAACAATCATCTTATTCTCTTTAAATAAATAACACAATCAGAATTATAGACAGGTAACAGGAAACTCTAAATGACAGCAGATCTGAAAAAGATACAAAATGATTTCTAGAAATAAAATGCACAATAATCAGTATTAAACATACTGAACATAGATGGTAGCAAATGGAAAAAGGAGAGTTGTTAATTAGAAATAGTTTAGTAGAAATGAACCAAGATAAATTGTAAAGAAATAAAAAGACAGAAATATAAACAGAGGGGAAGAGACAAGGACTACATGGTGAGAAGTCCTAATATTATGTTTAAACTGGAATTCAAAAAGAAAAGAGAAATGTGGTTTCAAGCCATATTTCAAGAGATAATTCATAAGAAATTTAGAATATATGAAATATACCAACTTAGATTCAAAGAATCAGACAGAATATTCATTTCCACTGAGTAGTTTTGTGAGCTTAGGCAAGTTATTCCTACTTTTCAACTCAGTTTCCTCACTTATAAAAAGATAAATCCCTAACAGATTAGGGTTTTCATAGAAAAAGAGTGAGAATACAAAAACATCTTTCATGTAACTATCGTATGTTTAGGTTCCCTCAAACCACAAGGAAAGGTTCTACATCAATTTCATGTCAACAGGCTACCAAACGTCCTACTCAGGAACGTCCTACTTAGAGTTGATAGATAGAGTTGATAAAACTCTAAGAAGTGACATAGCAAGAGGATTTCTATGAACCGTCAACTTATACCAAGTGCTCACCAGTAACACGCTTAGGACTTAAATCTCCTTCAGTCTGAAGAGTCCATAAATATCCAGAACGATCGAATCAGTTCAAAACATTTCTAAGAAAGTAGTCATCTAAGAAGCTAAACTGTATAAAGCAGAAGACGAAAAGGTAAGGATCTAGAGGAGGTAATTCCAAAGTGTGGTTATTAGTTAGTAAAAGTCATATGTGTAAGAATAGCTGATGGGCCAGCAAAGGTACAACAAATGTCATAGAAAATGGTGAACAACTACAGATACATTGTGATATTCAAGAGTCAGTTTGTAAGGCTATACATAGTTTACTATTCTTACTTTCCTCATAACCTATCCTTCTGAATTGAAATTGTTTATCTATTATCTGTATCTTAGCCATGTCTATAATCTTCTTTAGGACAAGGAGTAGTTCTTAGAGCCTGACCCTCTAGTAAATTCCTCCAAAAGAGTGCGAACCAAGTGTATTAAAGAACTGATGACTAAAAGAGGCAATGATGTGAAAAATATTTGCATAGTATGTTAACTGAAAAAGCAATAATATTACACAAAATCAAAATTCCATATACAAATAAATTACAATAATATTTTTAATTCATGCACAAAAAATAGGAAAAAATATCAAAATGGTGCTATCAATGATTATAATTATATACTGAAAAACTTTTTTCCATTTTATACTCCTTTTTAATTTTAAGAGGTTCCTGAAAGAATATGCATTACTGCTATATTAGAAAAATAAAATCTGAAAATGTAGATATAATCTTATCAGCACAATTTCTAACACATAATATAATCTCTGATACATTCATCATAACACTCAACATCAGATGTGTCACTGATATATTCCTTCATCTCATTTCCATGTCAAGTTAAATCAATACATATTGGCTAAACACCGGTTTAGACAAGTGCAAGATGGGATTTCTTTCTTCAGAGAAATTTTTGAGGGCAAAAACTGTTCTGTTATTTCTGTGTCTTTTATGGTGCCTACCATAGTATCAGTCAATAAAATGCACAAACAGTAAGTATTGATAACGTAAAGGAAATTTAACATTTTGGCTTGAGGAGGTTAAACATTTAGGTGTTTCTCCAGAAAGGGGAATATATTTTCAACTACAGAGAAGGGAAGATAAGCACAGAGCATATGAAATCTAGTGGGTATTAAAGATGATACTGGAGGCTGAAAAAGAACATTCTTTCTAAAAATTTATTGCAGACAGCACCCATTTATCTTATGACCCCCAATGGGAAAGAGGGGATAACCTTCAAAATTTTATCTTTCAAGGCTTGGATCCTTCCAAGTATCACCAGAATTAGTTACCCAGGAAAAAGACAAAGAATGAGGAGTATGTGAGCTTTTAATCAGAAGCTTAATTATTTCTCTTTATTAGGTGCTATTTTTAGAATGAAAATTTTATATCCTGTTTTTGGCATTTAATGCAAGTATATTAGATTTCAGTGATATAGGTGACATTAACTTCTGATTGCAACCTAACATTTACATAAAGATTTTTTCACTTAAAGTATTCTGTGTAATTATACCACCCACACAAGGATGAACAGTAATGCCCTTGGATCCCAACAGCAGGTTATTTATAAAAAGAAAACAAAAGAGTCCAAAAATACTCTCAGATTTACGAAACCTATCTGTTTTTTGCAATCTGATTTACATCTCCAAATTGCCATTGTTCTGTGCCTTTCCTATGAGTTATTTTTAAATCCCTTTGAGATTAACAAGGCATCTTAATATGTAAAGTTTACTTAGAAAAAAAAATCCCACAATTAAGTAGTTCAAACCCCCCTAGTGAGATAATTAAAGTTATCCCCATCAACTGTGTTGGGTATTTTATCTAGTCACCTTCCTGTGTCATTGATAACTCCTGGAGGCAAACTGTGTCATAAATGTTAAGTCACCCCTTGGACAAAGGGGTTAGGGCAATAAAAACTTGTCATTTTTTATGATGGAAACCAGGATAAGCATGCATTCTACAGAAACCTTGAAATACTTGGTACATAAATGTTGTCAAATACCTTTGGTCCATTTTATAAAGTTTTTGACAAAATCTGAATTCTTACATCTGTTAATGATTTTAGCATTTCTGATAATTTTGTCTCCATGAGTTGCAAGTTCTGCTGGGACTCTGTCCATTCAGTTCTGGAGGTGCATTCTTAATTATTAGGGTAGGAATATAACAGAGGAGCCTGGCAGACTACAGTCCATAGGGTCACAAAGAGTTGGACACAACTGAAGCAACTTAGCATGCATGCACACATAAATAATTAATATACAATAATACTTCCCTAGTGGCTCAGTGGTAAATGATCTACCTCCAATGCAGGAGACACCAGTTCAATCCCTGGGTCGGGGAAGAGCCCCTGGAGAAGGAAATGGCAACCCATTCCAGTATTCTCACCTGGAGAATTCCATAAACAGAGGGAATCCTGTGAACTGGCAGGCTACAGTTCACAGGGTCACAAGAATGACCTGGCAACTAAATCACCACTACCACATCCAATAATAAGAAATAATCTGTAACAGTGAAACCTGAGCTGTATTTTAGAAATAGGCAGGTTAAAGTAGGAAGGACTCTTCATTACCTATTGTTTCAATTTTAACCATTTAAGTTTTTTTTTTTTTCATTTATTTTTATTAGTTGGAGGCTAATTACTTTATATTGTAGTGGGTTTTGTCATACATTGACATGAATCAGCCATGGAGTTACATGTATTCCCCATCCCGATCCCCCCTCCCACCTCCCTCTCCACCCGATTCCTCTGGGTCTTCCCAGTGCACCAGGCCCGAGCACTTGTCTCATTCATCCAGCCTGGGCTGGTGATCTGTTTCACCCTAGATAATATACATGTTTCGATGCTGTTCTCTCGAAACATCCCACCCTCGCCTTCTCCCACAAAGTCCAAAAGTCTGTTCTGTACATCTGTGTCTCTTTTTCTGTTTTGCATATAGAGTTTTATTTTTTACTATTATTTTGTTTTTAATTTTATTGAAGTATAATTGATTTACAATGCTGTGTTAAGTTCTGATGAACAGCAAAGTGACTCAGTTCTGCATGTATATACACTGTTATTCATATTCTTTTCCATTATGGTTTATCACAGAATACCAAATATAATCCCTGTGCTATAGAGTAGGACCTTGTTGTTTATTCATCCTATATATATCAGTATGCATCTGCTAATCCCAGACTCCCAAACCTTTGCCGCCCTCACTACCCTCCCCCTTGGTCTCCACAAATCTGTTCTCTATGTCTCTTAAGCAGTTAAGTTTTAAATTTTCTTAGTAGACTTCTTAATGTTTGAGAACGTGTTTTACTGCAATTTAAAAATATGAATACTTACAGTTTATCATGTTATAGTTACAAAGTAACTTCAGAGAAATCAGGTAATGATTCACAGAACAATCTGTGAGTTTCATTGAGTAAGTATTAAGATCACTGTTTTCCTTTATTAACAAATGAGACTCTGATAGGTTAAGTAATTTCCCCCAGGGTCTCAGAACTAATACACAGTGGAGTCAGTCTGAACATTGGGAAATAAGGGCAAGAACCACAAATTCTCTTGTTTGCTTCGGCATCCTAGTGCCTCCAAAAGGTAGCTCAGTGGTAAAGACTCCACCTGCCAATGCAGGGGACACATGTTCGATCCCTGGGTCAGGAAGATCCCCTTGAGAAAGGAATGGCTATCCACTCCAGTGTTCTTGCCTGGAGAATCCCAGGGACAGAGGAGCCTGGCAGGCTACAGTCCATGGGGCTGCAAAGAGTCAGACATGATTGAGCAACTGAGCATGCACACCTCCCCAAACGTTTGCACATAGTAGATGCTCAGGACCAGATGTAGAGGCATAACTTACCTTTCCTATAAGTTACAGAATGTCTTTGTGATACATCTTAGGAAATACCAAAAGGCCTATGTGAACAAATCCCTCTCAAAGGTATAATACTGAGGCTTGAAAAACTGCTGAAAATACCTTGAAGGAACTAGTCTTGCTAAAGCTGAAAGATTTCTTATTGTGAATGTGAAAGTCGCTCAGTTGTGTCTGACTCTTTGCAACCCCATGGACTATACAGTACATGAAATTCTCCAGGGCAGAATACTGGAGTGGGTAGCCTTTCCCTTCTCCAGGGATCTTCCTAACCCAGGGATTGAATCCAGATGTCCTGCATTGCAGGCAGATTCTTTACCAGCTGAGCCACAAGGGAAGCCCAAGAATACTGGAGTTGGTAGCCTATCCCTTCTCCAGCGGATCTTCCCAACCCAGGAATTGAACTGGGGTCTCCAGCATTGCAGGCGGATTCTTTACCAACTGAGCTATCAGGGAAGCCCTAGACTTCTTATTGGAGCGATGCATTTAACCAATGACCATCCTATGTAACTTCTTACAAAGTGTAACTCCATATTGGAACATGTGGAGTCTGTTTCTTAAAAGTTTATACCCAATACCAAAATTTCTTTGAAACATTTATGTTTGGGCCAGATACAGTAATGGAAACTGGATTTAAAGAAAACTGTGGAGTAGAGAGATTAGGACAAGAAGCACCGGTTCTTAGAGATTGGAAACCCTAGCCTGTTGTGAAGGTAGTCAGAGGGCAGCGCTGAAACTGAAGAAAAGCCTGACTCAGTGACCAGGAAACAACTCAGGGAAGAGGAGCCCGTGAGTGACCATCAAGGATCAATAACTGGATGAGAGGAACCATCTCAACATAAGGTCGCATGGATAACTGTCAGGGCAGAATTCTGCTGGCTGCTGTGAGTATAAGTGGCTGGTGCTTTCAGAAATTAATTAACCATTAAACTTCCACTCACAGTGTAACTGGGATCACTAACACACCTGTGCAAAACCAATCCTTCCCAAGAATGAGACTAGTCACCCACACCCCAAATCACTCAGGACTCTCCTAAGCTCTGGCTGTTCTCCAGTCACAAACCAGATTTCCTGGAGGGATAGTCTTGGTGGAACCTGGATGCAGAGGGTAGAGTCAGCCTTGTATATCCTTGATACAAATATAAAAGCAAAGTATTGAAAGATTCTTAGGGCCATTCTTATATCTTCATCTCAGTTATAATTCTAGCACTTAGAATAATGTCTGTTTATACACAAACACATAATTTTGTTGTTGAGAGTTATTTCACAGATTCCATGCAAAATCTTAGCCAGATGAAAGCAGATCACAATTGGCAATGAAAGGCAAACCAATTGAGATGAGGCACTGGGGAAAGGCCCTTAGGGAAAATTCTATAAAGATAAGGAAGGAACATTAAGACAAACCCCAATAACTTCTCTACCTTTTGCCAGTAGCCAGACCTGCTTATGTGTACATCAATAAACTAAAATGAGTTATAGGTGATGACAACTATGAACAAGAAGACACAGTGGTCTTAAATGTGATAGGTAATTTAAGATTCAAGGAAGTATATGATGTAAAAATTTGACTCCAGATAAAATCTTAAGTGGTGAAATAAAATATTCAAATACTGTATTTGGGAATTGAATTTGTATTCAGCTACATTAAAATAAAAAAAAAATTTAAAAATACAAATTATTCCCAATTGTAAGAATCACTATATGATATTTGAGAAGCATAAATCCACTGTCTTTTAGGAAGGTAAGTGAAATTATTAACAAGAAATAATTAGGAAAGAGTGATAAAAGATATGGTACACATAAATACTAAAGGAAAGCAGAGAAAAATCAATATGAAAGGAGAAATTTAAGTTAAAAATCTATATCTTCATTTAACTTTATATAATCTTTTATTTTCCCAATAAACAGAACATCATGACACCAGGGATCCACAATTGGATTTAACAGATGTTACTATTTTGCCATATTTGTTTTGGAACTTTTTACAAATAAATAAAGCTGGTTTATGTTATTCCGAATTAAGTTTTTTTTTTTTCCCAAGTAAGTTTTATTATTTTATCTACATAACTGTATAACATCAGGGATCTTGGGGAAACGTAACTCCTTTAGTTAAACATAGGATAAACCAATAATGTTTATTTAAAGTTTTAAAGTGTGCTACGCAAGAGAAAAAGATATATATCACACAGTACTTCTCACTGAGCAGGGATTTCTTTGTGGATGTCTGTGCCTCTGAGAGCAATGAGAACTTCAAAATCTTTCCCTGAAGCTTAGGAACTTAACCTTCAAAAAAAGATGCTTCAATTATATAAGTGATTATACCTTGAATATTATTGCATGACTACTAAAGAGACATTCTTTTTTAGGAAAATAGCATGTATTATTAAGATAATGTTTTAAGTCATGAAGTTCAATAGAATAACGTGCACAGTTAATACCTACCTCAAAAAAAAAAAAAAAAAAAAACCTCCTAAGCATGATTTTTAAAAGTCCCTGATGTCTTTTGAAGATTCATTTATGACTGAGATAATAATTAGTCATTAGTTTTGCATCAAGGTTGAAAGACAGACACACCTAAGAGTGAACTCTGACTAAAACCAACTCCCAGGTGAAACATTAAATATGACAAGAATGTTAACAGCCAATAAAAAAATAGAAAGATCTTGTCATGCCTCAGTTCCATAAAATGTTTATGACATAGTAATTGGATCTGCTCAAATACTTCAAGAAACGAAATACAGTAATGGTTTCTAGTGAATATTGACATTGAATCTTCCTTATCAAACATTGAAAAGAAAATTTACAAAATGTCAAAGAAACCAAACTATTTCACTAATATTAACATAGTAGTTAATCTTGCACAAGAAACTTCCCAATTGTAGTTACACAAAATTAAGAGCCATTCTGTGCCAAAGCAGAGAATTTTCTACCATTTCTTGGAGCTGATGAGCTTCTCAAAATTGATCATTGCTTTCAACACAACAAACTAACAAAAAGTGACCACAGTGAAAGTTTCTGTTCTTCTTCATGTTTCTTACAATAAAATATGATTATTCCTCACATGGCTCCTAACATATTTCACTTTTTCTTTTGTTTGAATTTATTTTGTATAACTGATGAATAGGAAGACGTTCTGCATTATAATTCAAATAATTCAGGCCTCAGTAGAATTCCCATCCTTACTACTCACTTCTTAACCTTGTCCCTGTCCCTGTTAATTCATGGACCATAGTTTCCTGATATTTGTAAATTACAAGGTTACCTTACAACCTAATAAGAGCCCTTTCTCATACTATCAGTTTATAATACCATGTTCTGCATTGACACTGCAAAACTTCCCAGTATGAGATTCCAAGTTCAGTATTTTCAAAGAAAGCTTCCTTAGTCTGCCTCTTCCCTAAATCAAGAGTGTCTGCTGAGACCTTTTTGACCAAGTCAGGATAAATAGAAAATTAACTATTACCTGGATAAGTCAAAGCATCGTGAATGCTGTTGTTGTTGGGCTGCTAAGTCGTGCCCAACTCTCTGTGACCCCGTGGACTGCAGGGCGCCAGGCTCCCCTGTCCTCCACTATCTCGCAGTTTTCTCAGGCTCAGTTCATTGAGTCGATGATGCTAACCATCTTACTCACTGCTGCCCCTTCTCCTTCTGCCTCAGTCTTTCAACTCATTATCTTTTTCTGAATTGACAGGTAATATACAGCTTCCCATTACTTACTGTGGCCTCTATGACTCATTATCATACGAAATAATTCAAGTCTTCAGCACATTCAGAAAACAGTATCTATGTCCTACAAACAGACTGTACCTTTGACTGCACTTGTATGAGGCACCTCGAATAGTCAAATGCACAGATTCAGAAAGTACCTTGGTAGATGCCAAGGGCTGGGAGGTGAGTGGCAAGGAGAAATGGGGACTTATTGTTGAATGGGGACAGACTTTCAGTTTAGGAAGCTGAAAATTCAGGAATGGATGATAATGAGAATTGTACAACAGTGCGAATATACCTGGTGCCTCTGAACTGTATTTAAATAGAATTAAAATAGTTTTCTATTATTTTGACTTTAACCACAATAAGAAAACACATAGAAAAAAAAAAAAAGCAGTGTCTTATATGCTTAATGCTAATTGTGTCTATACCAGTGCACTGAAAATCTCAGCAACTACCAGGCAATCTGGATAAGATGGGCCAGAAATACCTAAAACCTTCTTCCTCTTTATTAAGGGAGTTTTGCGTGTTCTATTCGGAGAAGGCAATGGCACCCCACTCCAGTACTCTTGCCTGGAAAATCCCATGGATGGAGGAGCCTGGTAGGCTGTGGTCCATGGGGTCCCTAAGAGTCAGACACGACTGAATGACTTCACTTTCACACATTGGAGAAGGAAAGGGCAACCCACTCCAGTGTTCTTGCCTGAAGAATCCCAGGGATGGGGGAGCCTGGTGGGCTGCCGTCTATGGGATCACACAGAGTCGGACACGACTGAAGTGACTTAGCAGCAGCAGCAGCATGTTCTGTCACATTGGATGATGAGATTATAATTACTGTTAATGACTCAAGGAAGCAGTATTCTGTGGCTCTGAGGACTTCGAGCTCTTGGAGTCTCACTGGCTACAATTTCTGAAATGCTAATTAGATGTTGATGTTGGAAAATTACTTTAAATTCTAGTGTTCCATTTTATCCACTTTAAAATATAGCATTTAGATTCCATAAATTAAACCATCCAAAGACTTTAAAATCATTCCAGGTAGATAGTAAATATTTAATAAATGTTATTATTGCCCCAACTTACTATAAGCTTTGTGGTAATAAAAATCCCACAATATTCAAATAGGTACAACTTGCAGCAATATATTGTCTTTACTATATTACAAAAAGCTTTCCCCCTCAAAAAAAAGGACCAAGAGATTGCATACTCAAGTTCATCATCATTATAACTGCCTAGACTTCTATGTAAAATACAGATCCATCTGTAAAATAACTATTAAGAATTTGGGGTAACTGTTGTGTTTGTACATACCCTCTCTCTCAAAAACTGATGGGTTGATCAAGTTTTGCCCTAATATATCACATCCAGATTACCAAGGAAAAAAACAAAAAGTCACAGTAAACCAGAAAGAACATGTACTCAAAATGAAATAATAAAAGAAATAGCCTCTCAAGCATTTATCAAGGTAAAATAGCAATAAATTCTAATCAATGGTGTGTCAGTTCTCATTAAAGAAAACTAGAGCTGTGAGCCCATCTACTTTCTGACATGAAGTTTTTACCTGTAAGAAGTGAACTGTAAAATTTCACCTGAATATCTGAATATACTAAGTGGATGCTTGCTATCTGGAAACACAATTTTTAACAGAGCAAAACAAATTTTTTTAATGATTCTAAGAAAAGATTTGTTGTATAACAGTAATAATAATACAAGGACATGGTTATCCCTTTGAAGAGAGAAACTTTCATAAGTCTGAAAGATTTTCTGGAGGAAAGGGATTTATGTTTGGATGGGGACTATTTTTTCAAACCTCACTCCTTCCATCTATGTTAACCATATTATCTTGAATGAGGGGATGGGGCCAGAAACAGAGCAAGAGTGAGAAGCAGGGCTTCCTGGTGGCTCACTGGTAAAGAATCCACTGCCAATGCAGGAGACAGAGGTTCAACCCCTGATCCAATAATTCCCACAGCCTTGGAGCAACTAAGGCTGTGTGCTACAGTTGTTGAACCGGAGCTCTAGAACGTGGGAACCACAACTGCTGAGGCCAAGTGCTGCAGCTACGGAAGCCCGTGTTCTCTAGAGCCTGTGCTCGGCAACAAGAGAAGCCTGCACATCATAATTAGAGAGGAGTCCGCATCTGCTGCAACTAGAGAAAAGCCCATACAGCAACGAAGACCCAGCACAGCCAAAAATGAATAAATAATTTTTTTTTTTTTTTTTAAATAGAGACTTGCTCTGGGACAACCAGAGGGATGGGGTGGGAAGCGTGGTGTGAGGGAGGTCCAGGATGGGGGAACACGTGGCTGATTGATGCTGATACATGGCAAAAACCATCACAATATTGTAATTATCCTCCAATTAAAAGTAAAATTTTTTAAAAACCAAAAAAAAAAAAAGAGTAAGAAAGAGAGTTCAATAGTTTTGCTACTTTCATGGTTCCTTGGGGAAAATACAGCAGCCATGGAGGGCAGCCAAGCGAAGCCCAGGGTCTCTGATGAGAAGGGAGAAAGCGCACTTGGGGGTGGGGGGGGCACCTTTACTGTCATTTCCAGGGGAAGCGATGGGCCAGGCCGGTGGTTTAGGAGTGACTAGCTAGGTTCATGTTCATCATTACTGTTAAAGCCTATGTTTGGGGGCCATCTAAAGGCTCCAGAAATTTTGGGGTGAGCCGGGATTTACGTGACTATGGCTGAGGCAGGAGACAGATGGACCCCCAGGGCAAACTGTAGAAGTTGGTTCTCTGTGGATCTATACTCCAAGGCGAAAACAGGGCAATTGAGGCAGGACGCTGGGCCCTGCCAGACCTTCTACACAAGAGCAAAAAGCCTCCTTGGAGGTCAAAAAGGGAAGGGGCGCCACCCCATAGTAATGATGCTAACTACCCACAGGGCTCCTCGCTAGAATCTGTCTTGGCTAAGAGATGCACGTGCACAAATGAAAGGACCCTGAGATATACCACATATGAACTGTGAACCAGGCCAATCAAAATGACTGGGCGAAGGAAAACCGAAAGACATGCCCATAAAAGTGATTTAAACTACCACAAGCATGCAACTCTCTCTGGGCCTGCCCTTGTGTCTATCCACACACACTGCTCTCTTTTTCCTCCTAATAAACACTTGTTTCATTACTTCCCATCCTTGTGGGAATTCCTTTCTGTAAAGCCAAAGGGCCAGGACCTCGTAAATGGCCACTGGTCTAGTGACTAGGATTTGGTGCTCTCAGTGCCGTGACCCTAACTCAATCTCTGGGCCAGGAACTGAAACCCTGCTGCGAGGTGCTAGAGGTCAAAGCCACCCAAGGTTACAGCCACTGGCCATTGGGAGATGTTAAAGTATTAATTTACAAAAGTTAAAACTATAATCAATGCAATGTGGGAAGGCTATTCAGTTATGCAAATGTTATTTGTTCTTGATTTTCAAACAACAAAATGTAGAAGAATGACAAATCAACAAAATAAATGAGGTACATTCAATGTACCCCCCACTCCACCAGCCATTTCTCTATTTCATTCATATTTTAATAACCACTGACCTCAGAATATGGAATTTGTTTTTTAATCCTTCCCCTTCCAGTGTCAATGGGATGAATCCATTAGATTAAAATAAAAGAAAATTAATGTGTTAATCTCTCTGGAATAACGATTGCATTTAACAAGCATGCATAAGGCAGAGGTTCTAAAACTGGACTATACAATAGAATCACCTATGGAGCTGGAAAAATTACTGCTAAGAGGGAGCCACTTATAGAGACTCTAATTTCATTGTCACAGGTATAGCCTAAATACTTGGATTTTTTTTAAACACTCCCCAGGTAATTCTAATGTGCAATCAAGTTTATAAATCATTAGCTCAGAGTCACGACTTCCATGCTTTTTCTTGTATTTGTCATCAAATGATGTCCCAAATTTTGAAAGTATATAAATATCAGTCCCCCTGGAGTCTGTGTGAGATACCTTTTTGAGGATCAAAGGACGAAAGAAAGAACAATGGTTCATAGAACCAATACACTACCAATGATGGTATTTGGGGCACTGCTGAGAGCAATTTCTTCTCTAGGTCCCCTCCAGATCAGACCACAGAGGCTGCTCATGAGATTGATTCAGTTTATTTTTGTTTTGATAAAAAGATAAATGGGGCATGAGCGCTCCTTTCTAGAGTGAGGTCTTGTGAGACAGCCTTGTATTGGAACCTGCTGCTGCTACTTGGAAGGGCTGGTGAAAATCGCTCCTGTCTCACTCAACTAGCATTTATACAGGGCTCCTTTATTCACTGCCCTGGGATGTGGGCAGGGCTGTGATGTGCATTAAGAATGCCATTTGCCTTATCTGTAAACAAAGGACGTCATGGCCCTCAGCTACTCACACCCCCACCCCCTACATATACACTGTGCACTCTGGTGGGGTCCAAGATGGAGAAAAACAGTATCCTGACCCCAGATAGCTGAAATGCATACCAAAGGAACGATTTCAGTGAGCCCAGACTCTAGCATCTCCCCATACATAGAAAAATGCCACATTCTTTAACTTGAGATATCTGGTTTTCTTTCATTAAGAGTAATATTTTGATGTTCCTACTACCTGGTCTTTGTTGCAAAAACGCCTATATACCCTGGCTCCTCCCTTCCTTTCTCAGAAGAGTCCCTCAGAGCAATCTGAGAGGCAGTACCCAAGGGCTCAAGTCCTTATATTCGTCCACCATATAAAACACAATTCTCAAGTTTTAGGCTATGTTTTTTTTTTTTTCAGTCAACAGTTATGTGTCTTAGAAGGTTAAAAAAATAAATATAAGTCTTCTCTTTAAGACTTTACAACCAATGGTTAAAAATGGTACATCGTGATTAAACCATTAAGCAAGAACAAGTGGAGACAAATAAATGGGTCAAAATGAATGATTCAGGAAATAGGTATTTTAAATCCAAGTATTTAGAGGTTGGTCAATAAAATCCATAGATTTTCAACTGAGATAAAGGGAAGCAAAATAAAAATTTTACCCTTTAACAGTTAATCAGCAAACTATGACCAGTGGATTAAACTGGGCTAGCTGCCTATTTCATATGGTCTGTGAAATAAGAATGATATTTGCATCTTTAAGTGATTGAAAAGAAAAAAGTAAATAAAAAGAAGACAATTTCTAGACACAAGAAAATGACCTAGAATTCAAATGTGTGCCCACGAATAAAATGTCCTCAGAACACAGACATGCTTGCCTGTTCACACTTAACGACTACTTCCAAGTGACCACAGTAAAACTAAGTATTTGTAACAGAGACCATGTGGCTGGAAAGCCCCAAATGGTTACTCCCCTTTCCAGGAAAAGGCTGCCCGCGTCTGTTTCACAACCGAAAAAAGAAAAGAAAAGAAAAAGCTTGCTGAGGTAGAGGTAAGGATGAAGTTTGTGAAGCTGGCAATAGTGAGACCAAGATATGATGGCTGGGAAAGAAGGAACCTGGTTTGAATGAAGCTGGTTTGGTTTAAGGCGCGTGGAAGCCAAGGTAAGATACAGGTAGTAACAAATGTGCTTCAAGTATTTACTTTGCTTTACGGGATTTGCTAAGTTCTCAAAGTATTAAAAAAAATAGTTTTGTGTTACTCACACCTTTAAAGGGAGATATATATGCACTCAATCAATTTAATATATATCTGTTGGATTCATATTCACTGAGCACCTGTTTAAAAAACTGGAAGCTAGCATCTACTGACCGTCTGACTCCTGCCCTACACACACTACCTTTATCTTCCGGCTCAGGCCCATTTACTCTGACGTTCATTTCCTTTCCACTCGGACAACTTACACTAGCTTCCTTGGTCTGGTTTGCATATCAATCCTTAAGATGTGTTCCTGACAGCCGTTCTTGGTTCATGAGTAACTGTGAAAAGGATGATATGAAGGCACTCTATAATCCTTTTAGTATTAGAATATTTTATAACTTCCTTTCTTGATTAATGTAAAATACTAGAATCTGAACACTCCCTCATACTTTGTCATATGAGATTTATGTAAATGTTAGGCCCATGTCATTCTGATTCATTCTAGAAAATAATTTAAGTGGTTTCTGTGATGTTAAAGTTTCAAAGGCATACAGATCAATCTGGGAAGCTTTTAAAGAGCAAATTGATGGATAGTGAAAAATCAGAAGAGCTCACAAAATGGAGATAAGAATACTGAAACATAGTAAAAGCATTTCCAATCCCTCTTTCTTGATAAAAGCTCTCTTTGCCCAGTATAGAAGTGGAAGGGCTGAATTAAGAGGAAAGAGGAAGAAATGTTATAATATGGAAAAGGACCAAGGCTACCGAGGCTTCTGGAAAACCTTACATCATTAAAGTGACATATTTCCATTTGGAGACATTTCCATTTTACTCTCTTGCTAACAGCTGACATTTCACAGAAGAGAGACCCTCCTAGGAATCCACAAGTAAAACTGACTTTTATCTTCATCAAATCAAATCCCAAGGGGTCATATCAATGGGAATATGGGGGAGGGAGGTGGTAATAGAAAATGATGAAGTCAGAGACATGGTTCAGAATAAAGAGTCATCACCTTTATCACAGCACAGAACAGTTGAGAAATGTCTCACACATGAAGGGAAAGCTGAGTAGCTCTGCTTATTACAGCTAATCCTTGAGAAAGTTACTTAACTAACACTCAGACCTTTCACCATAAGTCATGACAAAATGAATTCACAGAGCTCTTGTGAGAAACAGAACAGGTACATAGATAGAATGAGAGGTCCGGATGTAGAAGGAGAAGCAGTCAATAGATGCAAGACCTGGACAGACCTCATGAAAGAGTTCAAACAGTCAAAAAAAAAAAGAGTTCAAACAGTCAAAAATGGCTGGACACTTGAACCCAGGATGAAGAGTGAATGATGGCACAATTAAGGTGGCTTGTTGAGCCCTTTTAAAGAGATTAACTCGACCCATTAAGCACTGCTCTGCTGCTATGGTTTCATACCAGGCCACAGGATATGAGGTGGTTTTTCAGCGAATCCCAGTTTAAGTCATTTTCTGCCCTTACAGCATCTGATAACCTCACTTCATCTAACATATGACAGCTCCTTAGAAACCTGCTCTTATTTTGTTCAAGCTGAAATCGGTACAGTCAACTTGGGCTACACATCTCTTCGGTGATGGAAAACAGGCTGCATCCTCGGACTTTGTTGATGTGCTCTTTGTCTTTGATCTCTGGATGCTTCGGAAGGGCTCAGAGGTGGCGTTTAGGCAGCACTGACATCAGAAACCGAGGTGTGAGCTCCGTGGCGGATCTCCTGCCATTGCACAGAGAGGTTCTGTGCTTTACAGGACTTTTAATTCGGTTTAAAGCTACATATCACACTGACACAATACTCACTCAGCCTGCTAAAGGACACGTCGGACACACTTTGATTTATTTCCTGTTCCTATGGTTAATAAGGAATGACTCTAATTGAGCATAGCTCTTTGATCTCTTGAAGCATATTGCTTTGAAAGAGTTTATTACAGCTGTTAAAAAGAAGCTATAAAGATGCAGCTCCTAATAAAACATCTTATTTGGTTAAACATTAGGGCAGGAGTTGTTCAATAGCTATTAATACTTGTTTTCCACATAAAATTATTACTGGATCTCAGATTTCACAGGACAGAACCAAATTGCTATAAAAGAAATTATGGGTAGGGAGCATGTGACACCATCATTGTTACTGGGAAAGGCAAGGAATGAGATGCCCCGGCTGCAAATGTACACGGTGTCTCAAAACACAGCCAATACCGACTTTATTCAAATCGTTGAAAATGGGGTAGAACAAGGTAAAATAGCAAGGTGTTACAATGGGCACATAAAACATATATTCAAGATGTTCAAAATGGAAGCAAGCAGACAGGAGGTAATTTGGAGGGATCAGTGTTAGTGGTTAGGCATCTCCTATGGGAAAGGATGTTAAGGAAAGGACTAGAGCCCTCAGGGAAGGGATAGGAAAAGTTCATTGAATGGGCCGAAAAGTTCATTTCAGTTTTTCACAAGATTGCATGGAAAAACCCAAACGAACTTTCTGGCCAACCCAATATGTAAGGAACTGTGATATTAGAGGGCTTAAATAGAAATTCAAAAAAGGGAATTTGGAAAAGATCTGAAGCATATATGGGTGAGCAACATGGACAAGAAAGTACTCAGGTCAAGAACTTGGGAGAAGGAACAATGTGAAAGAAACAGGACACATGGGGATGGCTGTGTTATATATTATTTACTCTCATGATTGATGCTTCATCTCTACAACAGCAGAAAGAAATGACAAGAATGCTGTCATCCCCCACCTTGTCAACATGGTAGACACTGCCAGTCATGTGATCTTCCCTATGAATCCTGGATCCAGCCTCATAATCCTTCTCCATGCATTCCTCTGGAAAGCCACCAAGAACTTTGTTACACAAGGTGATGTCTTTTTTCCTATTCCTAATATATATATGCATACATACATCTAGAGATGGATGAATGGTATATTCTTTAGTGTCACAAAAATTTAGTAATCAAACTTGAGCCTTTTGAAAGAACATTAACTGTTTTTAAATTTCTTTTCTAAGTTTATCATTTTCTACATAACCAGACAATAAAATAACTAGAGACACCCTTGACTCATTTTTCTCTTTATCCTACAATTTCATTACTAACCAAGTTCTACTGATCCTCCTTTAGAAGGTTCTTGCTGCCTTCATCTGGGTTATTTTAAGAGACTCTGTTCTTATACTCCTCCTACCTGGTTCTAACCCAGCCTCCTAATTTCTGTTAGACAAATTTACTTAAAAGTCAATTTTAAACAAATCCCTCCTTTCTCTAAACTGTTCATTGACTCTTGTTCTCAAACAGGTAAAATATAAACTCATCACCATAAAAACTTCAGAGTATAACCCCCAACCTACATTTCTGCCTAACCAAACTCTCTTGCATTCACATATAAAGCAGTAGTTGATGGTTGTAGTTTATCAGATATTGATAAATCTCATTTATGAATGAGAATATACAACTGATATTGCCGTGACCATCCAATCAACCCTACTCTGTGAATGGCCCTGTGTGGGTGTGCTCAGCCGTTCAGTCATGTCCCACTCTTTATGACCCCATGGACTGTAGCCCACAAGCTTCTCTGTCCATGGGATTTGGCCCACAAGAGTACTGGAGTGGATTCCTGTTTCCTCCTCCAGGGAATTTTCCTGACCCAGGGATGGAACCCACATCTCCTGCATTGCATGTGGATTCTTTACCACTGAGCCACCAGGGAAGCCCCTATGAATGACTTGGAGTGACTCTCCATTGCCTTTCTGTACCACCAAGGCTTATAAAAGCACTAGGCACAGAGCGCATAATCAGTAGAAACAAATATATAAACATAAAGAAATATATGGGTATATGAGCAGCATCTATTACTAGCTACCCGGATCTGTGAACATCAAATAAGAGTAACTGAACCCTATGTTTCTAAATGTAGAACAGAAACTTGTTAAGTCTTCTATTCTTCAAATCTGTGATAATTCTAGAAACTTGGAACAGAGCAATCCTGAAAGCAGAGAATCCCACAGGGAAGAGGATGACAGATGGTCCATTCTCACTATTTTTACCTTACTCAGAAAGCAAGCTTATTTCTCTCTCTCCTCTACCTGCTACCCCAATTTTACCTGCATCAATCAACCAAACTTCAAAGCAGGGTTATTTCTAAACTCTGTTTTAGCTATTGTGTCGGTTTGTTTCAGTCACATTATTTAAACCAAAATTAGCACTTACGCTGTTTATTCTCTGTCATTCTTTATTTTGTGACTGCTGATTAAGGGGTAGAAACTGTGACAGGGGCCGAACATAACAGGAACTGCCCTTACCCTTAGGAATCAATTCAGTGGAGGGTCAGATGATGGGTTTCAGAGCCAGAGAAACCTACAGTCAAAGGCTCACTCTACCGTTTGATATTCTGGAGTGATGGGGAAGCCGTTTACTCTCTACCCACTGCCTTTCTTAAAAGCTAAATAAGTCTCTTTTCCTGAGAGTTATTTAGCTTAAATAACAATAACAATTTTTATTATCCTGAAACTTTATTTTCAGATATGTTTTAATAAAGATACTATCTTCTTGTATATCATTCATAATTCTCCCAAAAAGCAGAACACAGAGCAGAAAGTATTCAGTTCTCTATTTAGGTAAGAAAAAATATACATATGTGTATTCAAAATTAAAATTGACATACTTATAAATAAATTTATAAATTTAACATTAGAGCTTGCCAGACTTCTTTAAATGCTTATAAAGTGACTTACAATATCTTCTGATATTTACTTTCTTGTCAATCTAAAGAAATGTTTGGCATATGTACATCCCTATATATATGAATGTAACACTTCTGTTTCTTATTTAGCAAAATAACTACCATGTTTGGACACATCCCCAAATCAATCCAGGCAAGAGGACGGTTGTCATCACTAAAGCTAAATTGTTCTACTTTTGTTTAGTTCTCTGTGGTGTCTGACTCTTTGTGACCCCATGGTCTGTAGCCTGCCAGGTTCCTCTGTCCCTGAGATTTCCCAGACAAGAACACTGGAGTGGGTTGTCATTTCCATCTCAAGGGGATCTTCCAGACCCAGGGATCAAACCCAGGTCTCCTGCTTGGCAGGTGGATTCTTTACCACTGGACCACTCAGGAAGCCCAAAATTGTGCTTCTACCTAGGTCTTAATTCGGAGAAGGCAATGGCACCCCACTCCAGTACTCTTGCCTGGAAAATCCCATGGACGGAGGAGCCTGGTAGGCTGCAGTCCATGCGGTTGCTATGAGTTGGACAAGACTGAGCAACTTCACTTTCACTTTTCACTTTCAGGCATTGGAGAAGGAAATGGCAACCGACTCCAGTGTTCTTGCCTGGAGAATCCCAGGGACGGGGGAGCCTGGTGGGCTGCTCTCTATGGGGTCACACAGAGTCGGACACGACTGAAGTGCCTTAGCAGCAGCTAGGTCTTAATTATTGCATTCAAAACAAAAACTACAAACTTTACTTTGCAAATGAAGTAAAGATGAAGTAAAAAAAAAAATGCTGTCTGATCGCCTGATCCAACCACTTAACCCATAAGTTCTCTGGATATTTTTTGCATGATTATATACACTTATATATTGTTCAAAATGATGAAATGATCTATTCTTACTGGACACACTTCAACCTTCTTATCTTCCTGACATTGCTACAGCACTAGAATTTCACTTGGGAGATAGACTATTACCTAATAACCATCCCTTCTAAATTTTTCTTTTTCTGTTGTCTTCTGTTTACACTTCCTTTGGCAAATATTTATTGAGGTTGCTATGGTTAATGCATTCCACTGTCCTGTGACCAAAGTATGTTGTAGAAGAAGGAACAGTTCATGAAAGTGATGTTTGAACATACCACATCATGTTAATGTCTTCTAAAAAATCTTGTTACTAAAAATGTAATTCCATGGACCCTTCAATCAGCATTACCATGGAAATTCATTGATCTAAATGGACCTATGATCCAGAAATTCTATAACCCTACACTGTACCTACTGCCTACTGCTACATACAGTAGTACCTACTGTCCCAACAGACAGTGCATCTCCACAAAGTTTTAGTCATTATTTACACAGATAAGTTATAATCATTGTGTAACAGTGAAGGTGTTATGCCCTAGACAGATTTTCTCCAGATGTACTGCATGAAATTGACATTTTCAAGTTTCTTCAGCAGGATATAAAGATTTTATATAAATGGAAATTTTCTATTTCATAAGTGACATTCTAAAATGCTGTAACTGGCATATACAGATACCAGACGAAAACTTACTCATTCTTACTCAAGACACATGCAAGGAATTATGTTGTAATAAAACTTCTAATTTTGGTGGTTTTGTCTATTCATTAAAAAGAATCCTTTCTTGATTAAATATGAAAATACCTGAATTTACAAACATTCTTCTATCTCTTTCTTTCCTGTCCCCTTTTCCCAGCCATCAGAACAGTGTAACAAACTAAATTAACTGGATGAGGCTCAAGTCAGAAACTTGAGCAAATAGCATAAGAAAACATCAAAGAAGAAACTTCTGGTATGATTTGCTAGCAATGTACATGTTTTCTTTTAGAGCATTTAACAACTGTCCCTAGTTATTCTGCAAATAGTATTAACAGGAAACAATTCACAGAATAAACGGCATTAGGCTCCTTTTCATTATATGGTGGAACTAACACACCACTGTTTCTCTCCCAGTGAGCCCCCTTCTCTGGGGAGGCTCAGATACACACAGCCTGTTGATGACTGTGGTCCTTCCCCTCTGATCACAGCATAGCTGGTTCGTCCAGGAGTAGATGCCTGGTCCAAGCCAGGAAAATCATGCTCTTTTTCTTCCATATGTGAATCTTGAAAAAGAGAGGAAAGAGACTGAGAAAACAGGATCTCAGACACATTAAAGGCCACATAATAGAAGCTGGGTCCATGTATCCCTGGTCCAGAGACACGCAGGCACAGCATGACCACTCAGGTCTCCCCTACATTTGATGCCCTAACTCCCAGAAGCCATTCCACATTGATTTTTACTCAAATTGTTTAACATAGTAAGAATAAATTTCCACTGCCAGCTACCAAAAATGAATATTTAACCTTTAAACATCAAGGACAAAAATATTTCTTTTTAAACCACTATCTGTTTTTCGTTAGGGGGTTAATACTGCCAAAAGATGTCTACAGGAAGAAAGAAACCACACAATGCCTAGGTTCCATTTTGTAGGATCTGACATCATCTGAATGCTTGTTTTAATAACACTCTAGGGGCTTCAATGGTGGCTCAGAGGAAAGCGTCTGCCTGCAATACAGGAGACCTGGGTTCAATCCCTGGGTTGGGAAGATCCCCTGGAGAAGGAAATGGCAACCCACTCCAGTATTCTTGCCTGGACAATCCCATGGACAGAGGAGCCTCATGAGCTACAGTCCATGGGGTCACAAAGAGTCGGACACGACTGAGCAACTTCATTTTCACTTTCATAGTCTACATATAAATACAAATTTTTCAACCATTTAAACCCCAAATATATTTCCCTGTGAACTTACTGGGTTTTCCTTCTTGTCACTGTAATAAACTTTTTTTTGACAATCACAAATCAAGAAAAATGTTACTTGCTTAGTTGTGTCTGACTCTTTGCAACCCCATGGACTTAGCACCCCAGACTCCTCTGTCCATGGGATTGTCCAAGCAAGAATACTGGAGTGGGTTACCATTCCCTTCTCCAGGGAATCTTCCCAACCCAGAGATTGAACTTGGGTACCCTGCATTACAGGCAGATTCCTTACTGTCTGAGCCACAGAGAAGCCTAGAACCTATACTATTATTATTTTACACAAATTTCCTGATTTTCATGGAGTATGGGTGAGCTGGAATCATCTCATTTTAGCATGATTTCTGGATATAAGACATTGTCACAGGAAAATCCAAATGAATATTTTGGCCAACCAATAACCTAGGCATTACTGTTTTAACAGTATATATTTATTTAACATGATATAGTAATAGTATTATTAAAATAATTAACATGGAAAGCAAGTAATAACCCTTTCTCCAAATCACTAAGCTTAGCTGATATTCAATCTCTCTCTCCTTCCCTTAGTTCAATTCTTCTTTAATTTGGCTCATTTCTAAAGACTCAGAAAGTAACTTCATCACTGGCAAACAAAGTCTTTCTTTGCTCATATCTCAATTTCTGCCTTTCTCTTTGCAAGAATATCTCTTCCAAAAATCTCTGAAGACTTATCTTATGCACTAAATCTTCAGACAACTTTTATTATAGCATCTCTCAAAATTCAGAGTTGTGGGATTTAGCTTATTGAATTCTTAAAATCCTCTTGGATTATGCAAGTGATAGAGGATCACTGTAAAACATCTAAAAAATGGAAAGATGACAAAATATATAAATGGATAAAGTCCAGATAAATCATAGAAAATGAGAATTACACAGGGTTCCCCCACCAGAGGGAAAAAATATTAATATTTCATGTGATTTCTACTCACAGTAACTCAATATTGTTCTTTATGATGACTATCATCCAGATTTCCACCAACTTCACCTCTACTTTCTTTAGTAACAGAATTCCCATATTTTAGCTGGTCAGATGACCATCTACCTAAAGATTGCAAGCTCCTCACAATTGGGTAGCCAGGCTTCAGCAGTACGTGAACCATGAACTTCCAGATGTTCAAGCTGGTTTTTAGAAAAGGCAGAGGAACCAGAGATCAAATTGCCAACATCTGTTGAATCATTGAAAAAGCAAGAGAATTCCAGAAAAACATCTACTTCTGCTTTATTGACTATGCCAAAGCCTTTGACTGTGTGGATCATAATAAGCTGTGGAAAATTCTTAAAGGGAGGGAAATACCACAGCACCTGACTTACCTCTTGAGAAATCTGTATGCAGGTCAGGAAGCAACAGTTAGAACTGCACATGGAACAACAGACTGGTTCCAAATAGGAAAAGGAGTACGTCAAGGCTGTATATTGTCACCCTGCTTATTTAACTTATATGCAGAGTACATCATGAGAAATGCTGGGCTGGAAGAAGCACAAGCTGGAATCAAGATTGCCGGGAGAAATATTAATAATCTCAGATATGCAGATGACACCACCCTTATGGCAGAAAGCAAAGAAGAACTAAAGAACCTCTTGATGAAAGTGAAAAAGGAGAGTGAAAAAGTTGGCTTAAAACTCAACATTCAGAAAACTAAGATCATGGCATCCGGTCCCATCACTTCATGGCAAATAGATGGGGAAACAGTGGAAACAGTGAGAGACTTTATTTTGGGGGGCTCCAAAATCACTGCATATAGTGACTGCGGCTGTGAAATTAAAAGACACTTGCTCCATGGAGAAAAGTTATGACCAACCTAGACAGCATATTAAAAAGGAGAGACATTACGTTGCCAACAAAGGTCCATCTAGTCAAAGCTATTGCTTTTCCAGCAGTTATGTATGGATGTGAGAGTTGGCCTATAAAGAAAGCTAGGTGTTGAAGAATTGATGCTTTTGAACTGTGGTGTTGGAGAAGACTCTTGAGAGTCCCTTGGACTGCAGGGAGATCCAACCAGTCCATCCTAAAGGAGATCAGTCCTGAATATTCATTGGAAGGATTGATGTTGACGCTGAAACTCTAATACTTTGGCCACCTGATGTGAAGAACTGACTCATTGGAAAAGACCCTGATGCTGGGAAAGATTGAAGGCAGGAGGAGAAGGGGATGACAGAGGATGGGATGGTTGGACGGCATCATTGACTCAATGGACGTGAGTTTGAGTAAACTCTGGGAATTGATGATGGACAGGGAAGCCTGGCGTGCTGCAGTCCATGGGGTCACAAAGAGTCGGACACAGCTGAGTGACTGAACTGAACTGAACTACAGTTGTGTGGGGTCATGTGACTACTGTGATGGGAGCAGAGGTGCTTCTTTTTTCCCCTGCAGGGTGGCATTTTATTTTTTCTTGTTTTCAATACCTAGCACAGGCTCCTTGCACACAGTCGGCCCTCATTTAATATTTGGTGAGGTGAGCATTATTTTTAAGATCCATAAGGGCATCTGTATGATTGCTTTTCAATAGCATAGTACAGAGAAACCCTGATCTTACCCTAAGAAAAACTCAGAAGCACCTCTTCCAAGTCACAGCCCTAAAAAAGAACAAGTACATCCTCTTCCTCTAGGCTTTCCCTCCCTGCCTTACTCCTGTCTAAGAGTCACTGAGAACTGGTTTAAACACACTGGTCCTCAGAAATAATGTGGAAGATGGAAAAATTGCCCTTAGAACTCTGGATTACCTCCTTCTGGACTATTTATTTGAGACAGGAAAAAAAAATCTGCCTTAAGTTGTTATATTTAAGGTCACTATATTATTAAAAAAAAAAAAAAAAAAAACTACACTCTATTCTACCTAATACTGAAATTCGTACTAGAAGTGGCCTATTGCTCTCACAACCCTAAAATCTATGGCACTGGCTTGGCAGAGGAAACACAAGTTATTATGTGTTGGGAGTCAATTGTGATAATGTGGGGAGGCTGACTGTCTGCCAACAAAGCCAGTCACACCAGACCAAGCCTAGTTTCCCACATGGACCAAAGGACACCATACTGAGGTGCTGGGGAAATGGAGAGCCTGAGCACAGAGACCAGTAAATGAGAGGCTTCAGGTTTGAGAGCTGTATTGAGTGGGAACAGGGAGATGCTGACAAAGGGCACAAACCAATTATAAGGTGAACAGGCCTGGGGATGTGGCGGACGGCATGGTGCTTACACTTCACAACACTGTATTATATACTAGAAACTTGCTAGCAGGGTAAACCTTATGTGTTCTCACCACAAAAAAGAAATGGTAATTAAAGAGGTGATGGAGGTGTTAACCTCTAACCAACACAACTGTGATAATCATTTCACAATATATAAGTGTATCAAATCAATGTGTGTACACCTTCACTTTACACAATATCATGTGTCAATTATATCTCAATAAAGCTGGGAAAAAAAGAACAAAGATCCTGTTCATCAAGGATAACACATTACTCAAATCCACCTTTTAAAACAGAAAAAAAATACAATTCCAAAACATATCACAAGTCTAACAATTCAACTATGAGATGATTAGACCACTAGACAACTCAATCAATGACAATTACAGTGTTAAAGAATTGATATGTGGGAGAGACAAATTGGGGGACTGGGATTGATACACACAGTCCACTATAGAAAAAAAAAAAGATAATAAGGACCTACTGTATAGCACATGGAACTCTTCTCAATATTCTGTAATAACCTATACTGGAAAAGAATCTAACAAGAGTGGCTATGTGTATATGTATAACAGATTCACTTTGTGTGCAGCGGAAACAAACGCTTTGTAAATCGACCATATGCCAATAAAAACTTTAAAATATTAACATGCACACAAAATAATTACCTAGATATAATGTGCACCGATGACTATTTTCAAATGGAACTGACGAGAAAGCAACTGAAATGCATCGCTAAGTAATGGAGGGCTTTTTATTGCCAGGGAAAGCACAGCCAGGCTTGAAATGCCTGTAATTGTTTGACTCCTACAACTCCGCTGCCCCCAAACAGTGCAAGCCATGCAGCCCTCAAAGAGGGCGCACCTTCCAGTGGGCGCTTCATGTGGTCATAGAGAGAAATGCACAAAGGGGCCCCTCCGGACAGCAGAACAAGAGTAAGCAAGCCCGTTGTGCAGGGCCAGTCCTTGCCCAGGCTCTGACGATTGCTGTGAGCAAGGGACTGCTCTGCCTTTCCCTTCTTCTCTTTTCTGAATGCTGTTTTTAATTGAAGTTACATTGTTCTTTCTCCATTATAATTTAACGTGTATAGGAAGCGAGCAGCTAATTTATCCACTAGTTTATAAGTCATCAAAACACCAGGAACCACACACTGACATTGAAGAGAATCAATCACCATCCAGAGATCTGGCACTCTAAAATGGATAACAGAATCACTTTTCTGTCCACCTGAAACTAATGTAACACTGGAGATCAACTATACTCCAATATAAAATGCTTCGTTTTTTAAGTTAAAAAAGAGCTGCGGCAAAGTTATACAATAAAGAGACCTCGAAGTAGAAAATAAATGTATCAACTCCAAGGGGGTAAAGAGGGAATGAGATGAATTGGGAAATTGGGATTGCCATACCTACACTGTTGATACTATATATATAAAATAGCTAACTAATGAAAACCTACTCTATAACTCAGGGAACTATACCTAGTGCTCTATGCTGACCTAAATGGAAAGGAAATCCAAAAATGAGGGGATATACACATACACACACACATATACATAACTGATTCACTTTGCTATGCAGTAGAAACAAACACAGCATCATAAAGCAACTCCAAAAAAATCACTTATGAAATGAACTCAAAAAAATAAAAAATAAAAGCTATGTATCAAAGATATAAATAAATACATAAATGAAAGTATTAACCAGATGTGGCTTTGTCATCTCTGTGGGTTCTATGTATGGCAAGCAAGATACAGACGGATATTAACTGGCCACAAGGATCGATTAAGATATAGACTGCTAGTTGTCTCCTGATATGTATCCATCCCTTCTTTAATAATGAGCCTCCCAAGTTTCAGCTGAGTTCATGACCACACAATGTTTACGCTCAGAATCCCTTGCAGCTTTGTGTGGACAGGTAACAAAGTTCTAACCATTAGGGCCTAAGCAGAACTGGTAACGCTACTCCCTGACCATACCTCTAAAACCAAATGTGTGCCTACCCTTCTGGCCGCTTTTCCCTTCTTCTGACTGAAGGGTGGTGCGCAAAGTATCAGCCACCTGTATCAGTCTTACATTGAGTACGGCAAGGCATCTACTAGCCTGGAGTGCTTACTGTCAAACCGTGACATGAGACAGAAATGCCGTTTAAGCCGCTCTCTTGCTTATAACATATTAACCTACAATATTATACTTTAGTATTCTCTTTTTACTATCAATTATTTTCCAAATTAACACATACAAACATGGCCAATAATAACAGGGGAACAAAGGATTCTTTCTCATTAGATGATGGGGAGGAACAAAGACAGGAGTATTTATGGATTTTTGGTTTTGCTTCCATCACAAACGCAATGAATATTATGTTAACATCCAGTTTTGTGCTCATTTTTCTCACTCTACAGTTTTCCAAGTTACTAATATAATGCATTCAATACCTTCCCTCTGCATGACAAAGTACTCCAGAGTAGTGACACTCACTGGATGGAAGCTGCATTTTGCGGACACATTTTCTAGGTAGTGAGAAGATGCCTGTACCAACCATTGGTTGGTAGATCAGAGAGTCTTTGAGCCAAGGGATGAACAGTACGGAAGAGGCAGGAAATGCCTTTTTTAATTGAAGGATAGTTGCTGTACAATGTTATGTAAGCTACAAATGTACAATATAGTGATTCACAATTTTAAAGGCTATATTCCATTTGTAGGTATTACACAATACTGGCTGTATTCCTTGTACCATACAATATATCTCTGAAACAACTGTATACCTAATACCTAACAATTTTTACCTCTTACCCTACACCTATCTTGCCCCCTCCTCCTTCCCTTTCTCCTCTGGTTACCATTAGTTTGTTCTCTATAAGTCTGCTTCTTTTTCTGTTATAGTCATTAGTTTGCTGTATTTTTTAGATTCCACATATAAATGCTATCATACACTATTTGTCTTTCTCTGATTAACTTCACTTAGCTTAATACCCTCCAAGTCCATGCATGATTTTGCCAAGGGCAGCGTTTCACTTTTTTGTGTGGCTGAATAATAGTCCATTGCATGTGTAAAGTAATAAAATATATTGCATCTTCTTTATCCATTTACCTGTTGATGGACACATAGGTTGCTTGCATACCTTGACAACTGTAAATAATGCTTCTATGAACATCTAGATGCATGTATTTTTTTGAATTAGAGTTTCCGTTTTTTCCAGATATACACTCAGGAGTAGAACTGCTAGGTCATATAGTAGTTCTATTTTTAGCTTTCTGAGAGACCTCCATACTGTTTTCCACAGTGGCTGAACCAATGTACATTTCCAACGATAGCACACGTTTCCACATCCTCACCGTTTGTTACTTGTGCTCTCTTTTTTTTAATGACAGTCATTCTGACAGGTGTGAGATAATATCTCATGATGGTTTTTATTTGCGTTTCCCTAATGATTAGCAATGCTGAACATCTTTTCAGAGGCAGGACTCTCTCTACTGCCTATAAGCTGTCAAGCTTGCTATATCATGAGGTAAAGCATTAGTTAACAAGCCTTTTTCTCTTTCTAGCAAACTTAAAATCAATGAAATTTCTTCTGAAACTGGTTCCCTTGCAGTCTTCATGTTCTATGTTATGAGGCTTCATTGTTTTTCTCTGGTTTCATGGAATTTGAATGGGAATTTGGGAGCTATATATTTATTTTTTTTATTGTCTGTCTCTCCTGCTAAAGTAGAAGATCCACTAAGGAGGAAATTCTTGTCTGTTTTGTTTTTAAGATCATCAAATCCTAGAATAGAATGTGGCATGGAATAAGTTCTCAATAAACATGTATTTGCTAAATAAATGAATCAATCAACCAGAAAACTTAGGAACTATTAGCTTGATGTCATTTTAAGCAAGACATCCCTTCTCTAAATTTTTATCTTGAATTGCCATCTCATATAATGTAAACAAAGTTACATGAGAAATATAAATTACCCAGACAACTGTGGTGTGGAGAGACAGTAATGCTACAAAGAATGGAGACAGAGTTTTATCTGAAATATCAAAAAAAGAAAAACTATCCACATTTTACCATATTTAGTGTATAATCACTCTTGTTTTTCTGTACTGACTTTCCACTAAACATTTTACACAGAATACTGGATAAGAGTATTCCCAACCTTGCAAAACCAACATAATTTCACAGATTTCAGGTTTGGTATATTCATTTTCTTCCCCTTCTGCTACAGTAAAAATTCTTGAGCATGAACTCAAAAATGACCTTACACTGATTCACACTGAATCTGTCAGTAGAGCCCAACATGAAACACTTTCAAACAAGCTTGGTCCCCACCTGTCTCGCAAGTCACTTCCACAGACAGGAGTACGAGTGAAAAAACAGCCCTTCCAGGAATGCTCTCTGGGTTAAAAGATGCTGGCTTTATCAAATGGATAAGAGGAAGGAAGTTTAAAGCTAATGGATCTTCAAAGAAGTATCTTCCTTTCTACTGCTCCTTAGAAAAAAACATCTAAAACATTAGGGAGAATGACAAACTGCAAGCCAGGCTGTAGCCTACATAACCAGAAGAAGGAAAGAAGTGAAGACAGTGTTTCTTAATCAGGAGCTCCTTAATTAAAATAATCATACACATCCAGATACAGTCACCCCTAAGACACAGTGATAAAGTACTGTGCACGCTCAGTTGTATTTGACTCTTTGCAGCCCCATGGACTGTAGCCCTCCAAGCATCTCTCTCAATGGGATTTTCCAGGCAAGAATACTGGCCTGGGCTGCCGTTTCCTTCTCCAGGGGATCTTCCTGACCCAGGGACTGAACCCACATCTCTTGCGTCTACTCATTGGCAGGCGGGTTCTTTACCAGCTGAGTCACGGGGGATGCCCTCCTAGTCCACACTAAACACTAAAACAGGTCAGTCTATTACATTAATAATTGCCTTTTGTTTTCAATTTCCCAAAACACGTTGGCATTTCTTCATCAGCTCTCTCTACTCAAATCCTGCTCCATTTACCAAAATAAAAGAGTTAAAAGACAAACTAACATAAACCTACTATTTTTAAATATAAAAAAATATTAAGCCCTGGATTGGATTGAAGAATTTGGGATTCAAAATTGATGGCTGCCTAGATTTGGGGCCTGGAATGTCTCATGTAATTATTGGTAGCCCATAAAATTCCAGTTTTATACTGAAAAAGTGACTTTTCAAGCATCACATTGAAATGAGTAGGAGAAAAGCCTCGTTAGCAGCAGTGTTCTCCATATAACCTTGCGTTCGCTCTGCGGACAGCTCGCAGTGGTATCCGTGGGTCTTCACGCAGCACTGACCCCAGGACCAATCACCCTGCTGGCTGAGTGTCTGGACACCCCGGCAGCTCCGCTGTCTGTCCTGAGTCTCATTTCCCCGTTAGCCTCAGGCCCTCAGTATGCACAGTTTGTCTGTCAAAACCAGCTCTCCGGAAATGACAAGAAGCACATTCACACAGAAGAATATTTGACAAATAGCAGTTTCGCATGTGAGGTCTTTCCAGTTGTCTTTGAATCCAAATGCATCAAAGTCAAAAACACCAAATCTACAGAAATCTCAACGAAAAATTTCAGTTTAAAAAAATTCACCCTCACCCCCTGGCTCCATAGTCCCTTTCTGCTCCTCCAACTGCCCATCCCCTCACTGGGGGAAGAAGCAAGTGTTCATGTTTGTGTTTGGAAATTGTGAAGGCACGGTGTGCCTGTGGACAGTTGTGTGTGTGCATGTATTTAATATACTCTGGCATAAAGGGAGGACTTTGGGGACACTTAGAATCGTGCCATGTAGAGACACTACCTTTGTATTCTATACCACTGCAGTTTTCATAGTTGCCTGAAAAACAGTAAAGAAAACATTTGGGTAATATTCCACCTTAGGGAAGATATTGAAAGGCGATGTGAAAGTGTTAATCACTCAGTCATGCTCATCTCTTGCAACCCCATGGACCATAGCCTGCTAGGCTTCTCTGTCCATGGAATTATCCAGCAAGAATACTGGAGTGAGTAAGCCATTCCCTTCTCCAGGGGATCTTCCCAACCCAGGGATCAAACCTGGGTCTCGCACATTGCTGGCAGATTCTCTACCACCTGACCCACCAGGGAAGCTCATTGAAAGGTAATGCTTATAGGTAAATGCTTATAATTCTCAAAGGGTGTGCTGTTCAAATTTCCTTGCAACTTCTTTTCCACCTCTTACATTCCCTGGTTTATTTTATGTCATCAGGTCTATATCTTATGTAACACATAACAACAATTTGGTTATCTAGTGTTTTCATTGAAATTTAAACTCACTTCTTTTTAGTTGATAGCAGCTCTATTCACAACAGTCAAGACAGGTAAACAACCTAAATGTCCACAGATGCATGAGTGGATAAGGAATATTTGGTACATACGTATGGAATAGTACTCACTCAGCCATTAAAAAGAACTAAATAATGCTATTTGCAGAAATATGGATGAACCTACAGATCATACTCAGTGCAGTAAGTCAGAAAGAGGAAGACAAATACGCTATGACCTCAAGTACATGTGGAATCTGAAATATGAGAGAAATGAACTTATCTATGAAACAGACTCACAGACACAGAGGACCGACTTGTGTTTCCCAAGGTGGAGGGTGCTGGAAAAGGGTGGATTGGGAGTTTGGGGTTAGCATACGCAAACAATTACATACAGAACGGATTAACAACAGAGTCCTACAGCTTAGCACAGAGAACTATATTCAGTGTCCTATGATGGACCATGATGGAAAAGAATTTTTTAAAAGATGTAAACTCACTTCTCCCAGTAACCAGTTCTTGGGAAACCTAGCTAGCTCCACATATTTTAGGGGGAAAACTGGCTTCATGTGCTGTCCCCTTGACCTGTGGGGTAGTGGAGTGGTCATCAGGACACCGTCCCTCCCGTCTAGACCTCCATCCTCTGCCGAGCACCTTCGTGAACACAGCGCCACGTGATTTCCGTGTGGTACCTGTGTTCAAGGGGCTTTTTCAGCACAGGCAGCAGCGGAAACGCGGACATGCTGACAGAGGCAATGGGAACGCCGCAGAAATTTTAAGAAGCTAAGTGAAGGACTGGCAGCTCTGTCGGCCCAGTAGTTACCCTCAGAATCTAAGAAGAGGCTCAGTCTGCAGTCATGTTTATGATTCTCTGATTAGGTATCACAGGCAACCCAATCCCTTCTAGAATACAGGTACAATACTGAGAGGTAGGTATTAAAATTGTAACCAGTAACAGTGGAGGTAAATGTATGTGTGTGTGTGTGTATGTGTGTGTGTGTGTGTGTGTGTATATATGTATATATACATATATATCATATATACATAAATACATATAGGCATGGGCTTTCCTGATTGCTCAGATGGTAAAGAATTTGCCGGTAATGCAGGAGACCCAGGTTCGATCCCTGGGTTGGGAAGCTCCTCTAGAAAAGGGATGGCTACCCACTCCAATATTCTTGGCTGGAGAATTCCAAGGTCAGAGAAGCCTGGTGGGTCCACGGGGTCATAAAGAGTCAGACACGACTGAGCGACTAACACTTTCACTTTCATACTTAGGCAGAGCAGAAAACACACAGGCAAAAGTTTTGGAAGAAAACCAACTTGGATGTAAATTTGTGGTCTTCCACTTGCAGGGTGAATGACCTTATGAAAATTACCTAACTTCTATAGGGCTTAATTTCCTTATCTGGAAAATGGGCATAAAATATTTACTTCACATAGCAGCTGTGAAACACACTTGAGGAATTATTGTAAAGAACAAACCCAAATACTTAGAAGCTCTCAATAAACTGCTGGAAAATAGTCATCATTGGACCATCATCCAAGTCTGCTATAAACACTCCACTTCCTTGTCCCCATGGTGCTGGTTCTAACCTCTATCATCATCACAGCTTTATGTGCGTGTGATCTCTTTTCTGTCTGTTTCTTAACTTTTGTGACATAAAAAACTCACATGTTTTTTATGCCCAGGTCCTATGGTACGATCCTGAAAATGTAAAATAAAAAATAGGAGGTACATTAATTAGGTGTTTATTAATTGTCAGACATTAGTGCCTTTATATTTTTTTTTTCTTAAATTTTCACAAGAATCTGAAAAAGTAGTTACCACTGTTATCTTCATTTTGATGAAGAGACATTCTCCAGGTTCTCGACAGTCACAAAGCTTAATAAATTTCAAAGCCTGGATTCCAAACGTTGAGTGTCTGGGTCCAGACCCCAACTTCTGACCACCACAGTTACACTGCAGAAGCCAGTGTAAAGGAAGAAAAGAAAATCCAAAGAAAGTGGCAGGGTGCCACCCAGTGATAAAGCCTTTGAACAGCAGTGAGTTAACCAGAAATCTGGGCAGATAGGAGCAAATCATGCTAAGAATAGAAGGAAGAGAGCTCCTGAGAGAGAGAGAGAGAAAGAGAAAAATGAACTGCATTTTTCATCCACTAAGAAATGGAATAATCAGTGGGAGTTATATGTTTTCAAGCAATAGTTGATCTATTTCACTGGTTTACTTGGAATCTATACCTAGACCACTAATCAAAAGTAATTTTAAGAGGTAAATATTTTAAGAGTTTCAACATTAACAGAAAAAAACGTTTAAATGTCAACCCACTCCAGTGTTCTTGCCTGGAAAATCCCACGGACAGAGGAGCCTGGTGGGCTACAGTCCATGAGGTCACAAAGAGTTGGATACGACTGAAGCGACTTAGCGTGCCGACAAAGAGATGTTCCACACTGCAATCCTTCACCCACTTCGGGGCTGCAGGGGACACGTAAAGCGACAGAGCTCATTTTCTGGTCTAAAAGTTCATGAACACTCTTTGGCACTAAACTCTGGGAGGAGTTAAATATATATTGATTAATAACTAATGGATAGAAGTGTGAGAGGATCAGTGAAAATGAGGCCTATCTGATAATGCTATAAAGTGACTGAACACTGATACCCGCCACTGCCGCTGTTAAGCAGGGAAGAATCTCGCTGCTCTCTAGTGAGGGATTGTCTTCTGCTCAGGTATAATCGGGAGGTTATTCTTTCAGACAAAAGGCCAGAGGCTTACAAAACTCTTCTAAGCACCATGGTCTTTTTTTAATATATTAATTTATTTTTAATCGAAAGATAATTGCTTTACATTCCTGTGTTGGCTTCTGCCACATATCAACATGAGTCAGTCATAGGTATGTGTATATACCTATGTGCATATAGGTATACACATATATCTATATATGTATATATATATGTGTGTATACATGCATATACATGTCCCCTCCCTCTTGAAACTCCCTCCCACCTCCCACCCCATCCCACTCCTCTACGTTGGCAGAGAGCGCTAGATTTGAGCTCCCTGCATCGTAACAGTAAATTCCCACCCCTCTCTATTTTACATATGTTAATGTATATGTTTTGAGAAGGAAATGGCAATGCATTTCAGTGTTCTTGCCTGGAAAATCCAATAGATAGGGGAGCCTGGTGGGCTATAGCCCATAGGGTTGCAGAGTCAGACATGACCTAGAAACTAAACAACAACAACAACAATGTATATGTTTCAACACTATCTCCCAATTTGTTCTATCCTCAAAACTGTGGTACATATATGCAATGGAATATTACTCAGCCATAAAAAACAACACATTTGAGTCGGTTCCAATGAAGTGGATGAACCTAGAGTCTATTGTACAGAGTGAAGTAAATCAGAAAGAGAAAAACAATTATTGTATATTAACACATATATATATGGAACCTAGAAAGATGGTATTGAACCTACAGGCAGGGAAGTAATGGAAACACAGACATGATGAACAAGACTTTTGGACATCATCTCTTTTTTAAAAAAGTGTTTATTTGTTAATTCAGTTTGGCTGTACCAGGTCTTAGCTGTGGCATTTGGGATCTTAGTTGTGGCATGCAGAATCTATTTGGTAGTGGCATGTGGTATCTAGTTCCCGGACCAGGGGTTAAACCCAGACCCCCTGCATTAGGAGTGCAGAGTCATAGCCACTGGATCACCTGGGAAGTCCCTAAGCACCATGGTCTTGGGACAGGCCACAATGTCCATGGAGAGTGTGAGCAGGCACAACATCCAAACTAAAACGAGAGAAGGACCGCCTAGATAATATGGAACTAATGGCAGGCATTTAAGCAAATGCAGTGTTCTTGAGAAATCTAGTGAAATGGAGAAAATAAGACTCAGTTGTCATCAGTAATACAGACCTTGTCACAGCTACATATTCATTTTAGCACAGCTGTTACAGGACCACAACACCAGGAAACCTTCTGAAGAGGGGAAGCCAAGCCTAAAGGCTCTAACGGCATCACAACAGTCTACTTCCTTCCCCACCCCGCAGTGTCTTCACCTACACCCCATGATCCACACGCCCTGCATCTAAGCAGGCTTTTCTTCACTGCACCAGTGTGTATGCAGGATGGAGTCACTGACATTCCCAAGTCTAATCATTATCAGTTCATCTTTCCAGTGGCTGATAAGAAGCATAATTAGGGAGAACCTGAATCCATGTGGATGGACCCCAGATGATGATCAAGGCTTGCATGCCCAGACGAGGTAAGCAATGTGTCTTAGAGATCTCTGCCCTGTCAGTTCATCCTTGTCAGTAGCAGTCAGTTCTCAAGAGCGCAGCACTTAACTGTGTGTCTGACATGTTAAGTGCTTTCCCCAAATAGTTCTCATTCTATGTAACATAAACCTTTTCACTTAGTTATTAAAAACAAAGAAACCAAAACTCAGAGTTGGTAGGTAACTTGAGCTTTGGTGAGCTGAGGCACCCAGCTGGTAAATGTGAAAGTCTCAAAGAAACCAACTGAATAGGCACTTATCAAACAGGGAGTTAGCAAATGCAGAAGGTAAAATACAAGGGCCAGGGAACCTCCCTGATGGTCCAGTGGCCAAGACTCCATGCTTCCAGTGCAGGGGTCCCGGGTTTGATCCCTGGTTAAGGAACTAGATCCCGTGTGCTGCAACTAAAAGCTAGGGTTGGATTCCGCATACTCCAACTAAGACCCAATGCAGCCAAATAAATAAATAAATATTTGAAAAATGCAAGGACAGGATGTACAGGCTCTAAAGGGGAAGACAAAGAAGGAACAGGAGGCTGAAATGATATATCACAGACTGTTTGCTGATAAACTGAGCGCAGGAGTAGAATAAAGGGAAGCTACAGAAATAAATATCCAACATGTCCAGAAATCCCATCATTGAAATATCTAAGATTTCAAGTACATTTTTATAAAGAACTGGATTACCATCCAATGAGGATAAATTTTCCAAGGATAATCTTAATTATGATACTTTAAAGGGAAAAAAAGTAAGCTAAGCAATGCAGCTACAGATTCAACTCTTGAACTAGCTAAATAAAAAAATCAAACAAAAAAGAAAGGTAACTGGTAGTAGTAGAAGCGTTAGTCACTCAGTCATATCCGACTCTGCAATCCCAAGGACTGTAGCCTGCCGGTGTCCTCTGTCCATGGGATTCTGATGCAAGAATACTGGGGTGGGTTGCCATTCTCTTCTCCAGAGGATCTTCCTGACCCAGGGATTGAACCCGGGTCTCCTGCACCACAGGCAGATTCTCTACCATCTGAGCTACAGGGAAGTCCCTAAGGTAAGTGGGTTCGCTAATAATTCTACAAAATAAACTTGAAGATAGATATATATTTAATGCAACCTAAGAAGTTCACTTCTGGACAGCTATCCAAGGATATACACTATAAAAATAGAATATTGTTCAGCACAATGTTATTTACAATTGTTTACAAAGATTACAATGAAAATGCTTTTGATTAACATTGCCAGATAAAATAGTGTATAAAGTTAAATTTGAATTCCAGATAAGCAACATTTTTAAATAAAAGTATGTGCCATGCAATATTTGGTATATCTTTATATTAATACACATACACACACACACACACATATATATATATATATATATATATATATATATATATATACACATACATGGAAGAGATGGCAATCTACCCCAGTGTTCTTGCCTGAGAAATCCCAAGGACAGAGAAGCCTGGTGGGCTACAGTCCATCAATCACAAAGAATCGGACACAACTTAGTGGCTTAAAGAACAACAACAACAACATGTGTACACACACATATATTTGCCTTTCCTTTGGAATTTAATAGAGCATCCTGTACTTCTATGTGCTAAATCTGGTAACCTTCCTAATAATATAATATTGAGTTGGGAAAAGCAAGATACAACTTTGTAGACAGCTACATTTCAGCTAGGTGTTAAAAATGCAGCATCTGGTCTTAATGTTGTTTGTCTTATTTAAAAGAAAAAAATTTTCTATACTCCCAGTTATTTATTTAAGTAACATGTTTCTTATTTAAATTTAAACAATGAAAATTTCTCAGACCCACCAGTATTGCTGAAGACTAGGATACCTCTCCATAGGATGGTTAGCTCACTGAGTAGGACCACTAGTGATTTTTAGTACACTCCGTTAACTATGTAACAAGTGAATATATACATATACATAAATATATGTATCAAGGAGATCAAACCAGTCAACCTAAAGGAAATCAACCATGAATATTCACTGAAGGACTGATACTGAAGCTGAAGCTCCAATACTTTGGCCACCTGATGTGAAGAGCTTACTCACTGGAAAAGACTGTGATGCTAAGAAAGACTGAAGGCAAAAGGAGAAGAGGGCAACCTAGGATGAGAAGGTTAGATGGCATCACTGACTCAGTGGACATGAATTTGAGCAAATGCTGGGAGACAGCAGAGGACAGAGGAGCCTGGAAAGCTGCAGTCCATGGGGTCACAAAGAGTTGTATACAACTCAGTGACTGAACAACAACAACTATGCATATATCTATATTACATATGTGTGTGTGTGTATAAATATATATATGAGGACAAATGGATTGATCATGCTTTAGTAATTCTAAACATAATCATCTTTTGTGCATCCTAACTTTCTCTCTAAATACTTCAGTGATGAGCATGGAAAGTAGCAGGTGATTCTCAACTCCAGTCTTTGAAAGGCAACTTCTAAGATGATTTGAGGCCAGGTTCTCCAGTTGCGACAAGGAGAAATGCAACAACCTAACAAAGGAAAGATAACAGCAACAGAAGCTGCTGTTCAGCTTCCTCCTGAGAAATGAGCGTGCCTAGGTGCCGTGTCTCCGCATGCACACCTGCCTTGTTAGAATCGAGCCTACAGTCTGGATGACTCAGAGTCCCACCTGTAGTGCTGGGGTCATCATCAGAAGTACCTCCCTCTCCAAAGTGATCCTGTTCGGACAATATGCAGTTTTGCCACTATGCCGTCTTTTCTCCTGTCCCACACTCTTTCATCTACACCCATCAGAGTACTGGATTTCACCTGGGTCTGAAATATACCATCCTCCTTCCTAAGTCAGGACTTCCTCACAAGCCCCCTTCTGCTCTGAAGCACTTTCACTCCCCATGCCCTTCCACCTAGGCTAATGCCTCCTTAAAGATATCCACCATTCACATTTTAGTTCAGGCATCACTGCTTACTACGTGTAGCCCACCTATTGGCTTCCCTGGTGGCTCAGTGGTAAAGAATCTGTCTGCAATGCAGGAGCCACAGGAGATGTGGGTTTGATCCCTGAGTAGGGAAGATCCCCTGAAGGAGGGCATGGCAACCCACTCCCGTATTCTTGCCTGGAGAATCCCATGGACAGAGGACGTAGCGGGCTATAGAACATTGGGTCGCAAAGAGTCAGGCGTGACTGAACTGACTGAACACACACACAGCCCACCTATTATTTATTCCCATAGCATAATACACCTCTCCATCTATCACAGAAGTGATAACATTTATTTGAAGCTTAGCTGATTAATGACCACATTATCTATTCTCCTATATTGTCCAAGGTTATTGGAACAAGTTGACTTCTTATTACTGGTTTCTTCTGTTTTGTTTTGCAAGTCACTGTGCCAGGTACCCACAGATGTGCTTGGCACATAATTAGAGCTTCATAATTAGTTACTGAACTAATGACTGAAAGAGCTGCACAAACCTTTTGAAGAAAGAATACATACAACTTCAACTACTTCAATATGCCTATTTCAAGGTGAGGTTATATGTGTTCTTTTGCCAAAAGGTTTGTGATGTTCATCTGACTTTTTTTGTGAGTTTATCAGCCGATGGTACTGGTTAAAAAAAAAAAAAAAACAACAATAAAAACAAGAGACAACAGACCCACAATGGAGTCACTTGGACTAATCCTATATCATCAAACTGAGACTCAAACCCCAAACTAATTGTAGTTTCAATCTTCCCCAGAAATGTAATTGTAAGTGGTTTTCTAAAATTTCCTGGCCAGCATTAGTGAAACAACCTACCTGACAGACCTATCCATCCCCCAAAGGAAGATGAGGCAACCCACTCTTTTCTTGTCCCCTCCTTCTGCTGCCTGCAAAATTCTGCTATTTCGTACAGCTCCCGGGGTTCCTTTCTAACTGCCAGATGAGATGCGGCCCAGTTGATGAATCAATAATTAAATAAAGCCAAAAAGCTCTTTAACATTTACTCAGCTGAAAGGACTGTGATACTGGTAAAGACTGAAGGCAGGAGGAGAAGGGGACGACAGAGGATGAGGTGTTTGGATGGCATCACCGACTCAATGGACATGAGTTTGAGTAAACTCTGAGAGTTGGTGATGGTCAGGGAAGCATGCCGTGCTGCAGTCCATGGGGTCGCAAATAGTCGGACATGACTTAGCAAATGAACAACAACAGCTGAATTTGGGGTTTTAATAGTGTTTCTTTCCTACATCTATTAATTTGAAACTCTTTGTGGAAAAAATAGATCAGATTTCATTATATACCTTTGTTTAGTATCTAGAACATACTTATAAGGCAATAAACAAGCTTATTCTGCCTTTTATGAATATGTCTTATCCCCCTCCCTGCCCCCACTCAAGTTAGTTTGTAAGAGAACAGAACCTTTATGTACTGCAGTATTTTCATCAAATCACCATTGAATCTAACCTCTACATTCAATATTTAATAATCACCCCAATCTTCATGTGACTGTCTCTGCAAATGCTTTTTTCTGCTTGCTTGTTTTGTTTGGGGTTTTTTGTTTGTTTGCTTTTTAGCTGCGCTAGGTCTTCACTGCTTTTGCACAGGCTTTCTCTAGTTGCAGAGCTTGGGCTCCTCACTGCAGTGGCTTCTCTTGTTGTAAGCATGGGCTCCAGGCATGTGGGCTACAGTAGTTGCAGCTCATGGATCTCTAGAGCATGGGCTTGATCATTGTGGTGCACAGGCATAGTTGCTCTGCAGCATGTGGGATCTTCCTGGACCAGGGATTGAACCTACGTTCCCTCTACTGGCAGGCAGATTCTTATCCACTGCACCACCTGGGAAGTCCAAACCAGCTTTGTTTAAAACGGTGTCATGAGTGATTGGTTTTGCTATCTTTGTGCTCTACTTTTTTGGCATGGGGAGGGATTCTGGAAGATTCAAACCTTGCTCCACTCACCATCTTCTCAGATTCCCCATATGTGTTTAATTTTGGCATTCCCTTCTAATATTCAGCCCTATTTCTCCATAAAGCCTGTGTTATATATCCCATCTTACATAGAGACTTAAAAAATAGTCAGTGAAAAATTTTTAAACAATAACAATAGCCATCTTTGTTATCTAGTAGTTTACCTATATTAAGTGCTTACCATGTGACAGTCTGTTAAGTATCTTCCGTGCATTAACTCAAGTCTATATCAAGAGGGCCATAAAAAGGCAAAATGTAACAGAGCATTCTAAAGCAATTAGCTTGGAACAAAGAATAGTCATTAGGAAAACAGAGATACTGGGCTTAGAGGGAAGCATGCCAAGACTTTGCTTCACAGAGAAAGAGAAATAGGGCAAGTGAATGACTTTAAGTACATTCTGCACTTGGATTTCAAGCGAGGTTTCAAGATGGTTAATGCTTGGCCTCTAACATTAATATTCTTTAATAGACACTTTGGACATGGGTATTGGATGGTGAAAATAAACAGATACTTCTCTAATATCTCTGTCTTTAGAATAAAGCTCCCATAACTAAAACTTCTGCCAAGTAGGTTAAAAAGCATTGTACAAAGGATATTCTAACTCCCTCTGATACAGCCCCAAGACTGAATCAAATCTTTCTCCACCAGAAATTGAGAATCTCCTCAAGGACCTTGAAGTGCTCTCTTTAAATGTGAGAATCCTTGAGAGGCAGGTGTAATCTATACACTTGGAAAGGGAATCTTGACAATAGTATGAACCAAATCAACTTGATTGCAAATCTATCCATATACAAACACTATGATAAAATATTGAATAAACTTATTGGTGACACATTTTCAATGATATAATATGAATATTACTCAATAACTTGACTTATCATATAACCTTCTTAGCTTTCCTTTGCTATTACTGAATGCCCAAAGTTTTACTAGCTCACAATCTTTTCCTTCTTGATGAGCGCCTCAGGAGCTACTCATTTTGAGGTTCTGGTCAGATAAGTTTTACTCAAAAACATAACTGTGACACAAGTGAGCGACTGAACTGAACTGAACTGAGAACTGCTTTTATTGGTTTCGTGCTGAAGGAGAGATATAAAAACTGAAATCTGCATTAGATATTGATTTCACAGTTAATTAACTTCTATCCTGAAGTTAGTATCTCCCTAATTAATGATGTGCATCATTGTAAAGAAAGATGTTCTCTGTAATAGATGTGTATTTGATTCTTTACCTTTTTACTCTAAGGGAAGACTGTGGTAAATGTTAAATTCCTTTTCTCTAGGTTTCAAAGATTACCCCTAATGTCATTACTCATGTCAATTTTAAAAGTTAACAACTTATTTCTTAAGAGACCCAAGGTCTTCTGGTCGTTATGTAACAAATTCTTTTTCCTTCTAAAGGTTTCCTGGATTTCTACCCTATTTTTCTGAAACTTAATGTGATTCATAAAAACACGTTATAATTCACTCTTTTTGTCTTCTCAAGACAAAAGTTATTAATAACTTATTAATAACATTAAGTTATTAATGTTTGAAACCTGTTACTCATAGACTGTGAGGAAAAACATCACTAATTTTTTAATAACTCCATTACTTATGAAAATGTCCCAAACTCTTTGTATTTCTGAGACAGTCAACAAAATGTTTAAGTTGAAAAATCCCAATAATTTTAACTAGTGACTCTCAATGGACTGCAAGTGTTATTCACTGCTTTTGGAGGCCAAAAAAATAAAAGAGAAAGAGATTAAGGCTTTTTAAGACACTTGTTTGTTTTTTGAGTTCAACAGGCTGTGACACCCCTGAATCAGTCTCAAGATATGGAATCTTGTCACACCTGGATGTTTTAATAATAAACATCATTGACTACTGTGGATAAAAGGTGTATTCACAATATCAAGAAGTGATACAGAAAATGAACATGGTCAATCGTCTCCAACTATGTCATGCTAAGAAGAGCCTGAGCAGTCAGATGACTTCAGACTTCAAAATGAATTTGCTTACTTTCTGTAATCATTTAGTGCATATGTAACTTGAAACACTCATATGATTTCTAGATAAACAATATTTTTGGGGAGATTTCACTTATCAAATTTTGCCCATTCAGGATACCAGAATTTTAAAGGACTTGTAGGCTACTTCACAGCTGTATATCAATTGACAATTCCTGAAACTCCAATATTTTGGCCACCTGATGTGAAGAGCTGACTCATTTGAAAAGACCCTGATGCTGGGAAAGATTGAGGGCAGGAGGAGAAGGGGACGACAGAGGATGAGATGGTTGGATGGCATCACCGACTCAATGGACATGGGTTTGGGTGGACTCCGGGAGTTGGTAATGGACAGGGAGGCGTGCTGCAGATCACGGGGTTGCAAAGAGTCAGACACGACTGAGTGACTGAACTGAACTGAACTGAACTGAATGGGTTGTGAACCAGCACAATGAAATTAGTCAGAAAGCATACTACCTGTTAGTTTATACAGCACTGTATTTCACAACTACAGGTAACATATAGGAGTTATGATCTGAATTGTTGTATTATCATGTGGTAATCTGGTAGAAACCCATTTCTATGAAAATGTTTTTATCTTCAGTTCAGTTCAGTCGCTCAGTCGTGTCCGACTCTTTGCGACCCCAAGAATCACAGCACGCCAGGCCTCCCTGTCCATCACCAACTCCCAGAGTTTACTCAAACTCATGTCCATCGAGTCAGGGATGCCATCCAGCCATCTCATCCTCTGTCATCCCCTTCTCCTCCTGCCCCCAATCCCTCCTAGCATCAGGGTCTTTTCCAATGAGTCAACTCTTTGCATGAGGTGGCCAAAGTACTGGAGTTTCAGCTTCAGCATCAGTCCTTCCAATGAACACCCAGGACTGATCTCCTTTAGGATGGACTGGTTGGATCTCCTTGCAGTTCAAGGGACTCTCAAGAGTCTTCTCCAACACCACACTTCAAAAGCATCAATTTTTTGGCGCTCAGCTTTCTTCATAGTCCAACTCTCACATCCATACATGACCACTGGAAAAACCATAGCCTTGACTAGACAGACCTTTGTTGGCAAAGTAATGTCTCTGCTTTTTAATATGCTATCTAGGTTGGTCATAACTTTCCTTCCAAGGAGTAAACATCTTTTAATTTCATGGCTGTAATGACCATCTGCAGTGATTTTGGAGCCCCAAAAAATAAAGTCTGACACTGTTTCCACTGTCTCCCCATCTATTTCCCATGAGGTGATGGGACCAGATGCCATGATCTTAGTTTTCTGAATGTTGAGCTTTAAGCCAACTTTTTCATTCTCCTCTTTCACTTTCATCAAGAGGCTTTTTAGTTCCTCTTCACTTTCTGCCATAAGGGTGGTGTCATCTGCATATCTGAGGTGATTGATATTTTTCCCGGCAATCTTGATTCCAGCTTGTGCTTCATCCAGCCCAGCGTTTCTCATGATGTACTCTGCATATAAGTTAAATAAGCAGGGTGACAATATATAGCCTTGACATACTCCTTTTCCTATTTGGAACTAGTCTGTTGGTCCATGTGCAGTTCTAACTGTTGCTTCCTGACCTGCATATAGGTTTCTGAAGAGGCAGGTCAGGTGCTCTGGTATTTCCATCTCTTTCAGAATTTTCCACAGTTTATTGTGATCCACACAGTCAAAGGCTTTGGCATAGTCAATAAAGCAGAAATAGATGTTTTTCTGGAATTATCTTGCTTTTTCGATGACCCAGCAGATGTTGGCAATTTGATCTCTGGTTCCTCTGCCTTTTCTAAAACCACTTTGAACATCTGGAAGTTCACGGTTCATGGATTGCTGAAGCCTGGCTTGGAGAATTTTGAGCATTACTTTATTAGCGTGTGAGATGAGTACAATTGTGCGGTAGTTTGAGCATTCTTTCGGATTGTCTTTCTTTGGGATTGGAATGAAAACTGACCTTTTCCAGTCCTGTGGCCACTGCTGAGTTTTCCAAATTAAGATAGAGCAAATTTCTCTTCTCTCATTTTTCACATTTGACTACCTTTCCAATATAGGTCTCCAAATACTCCATGCGTTTCTCATACTTTATAAATTCCTTTGTATCAAGTACCTAAATCATTGCTACATAATATCAGCATCTCTTTCCTCTACTCTAAAAGTTCAGCTTTTAAATAGAGGCATTATATTTATACAGGGACATTATATGATGAAGAGAGATAATATATTTAAATAGACACATTATACCAATCAACTACATTCATAAGTGGAAATTTGCCCCACTGCTTTGATCAGTGCCTGGTGACAGCTATTTATGTTCTTGCCTTCATTCTCCATTAGTAGCATTTCCCTGTGTCTGTCCCTTTTGAAGGGCAAATGGCACCGTTCAGGTTCCCAGATGATGATCTTAATTATTCTACAGGTTACACACCAGTTACATCACTAAACATTTTACATTCATGTACTTTCTTAATTATTATCAAAACCCATAAAATAGATACAATTACTCCTAACAGATTAGGAAATTCAGGCTCTATGCAGTCGTTTAACTTGTTGAAGTTTTTGTAGAGTAGAAACACAGGGAGGCCTATCATGCTTCGATTCATGGGGTCGCAAAGAGTCGGACACAACTGAGTGACTGAACTGAACTGAACTGAAAGGCAAAATAAAGTTTTATGGATCAATGATGTTGAGGGGCTAGTTTCTGGAATGCCAGTAGAGAAAAGTGGTAAGTACATAGATTCTGGTGTCAAATTGTCTGCATTCAAGTCCTGGTTCCAAGCCTTTCCTAGATTTGTGAACCATTATAATTATTTAACCTCCCTAATCTTTAGTGCTTTTATCATTGTAATAGGCATAATGTTTGCTCTTAACTCATAAAAATATTGTGAAGGTCTGATGACATAATCCATATAGAGATTTTAGCCTGGTATCTGGTATATGATAAATTCGAAAAAATTTTAGCTATTGGTCATTCAGTTCAGTTCAATTCAGTCGTTCAATTGTGTCCGACTCTTTGTGACTCATAGACTGAAGAACGTCAGTCTTCCCTGTCCATCACCCACTCCCAGAGATTGCTCAAACTCATGTCCATCGAGTCGGTGATGCCATCCAACCATCTCATCCTCTGTCATCCCCTTCTCTTCCTGACTCAATCTTTTCCAGCATCAGGGTCTTTTCCAATGAGTCAGTTCTTTGCATCAGGTGGCCAAAGTATTGGATGTTCAGCTTCAGCATCAGTCCTTCCAATGAATAGTCAGGACTGATTTCCTTCAGAATTGACTGGTTAGATCTCCCTGCAGTCCAGGGACTCTCAAGAGTCTTCTCCAATGCCACAGTTCAAAAGCATCAGTTCTTCAGCACTCAGCTTTCTTTATAGTCCAACTCTCACATCCATACTACTGGAAAAACCATAGCTTTGACTAGATGGGCCCTTTGCTGGCAAAGTAATGTCTCTGGTTTTTAATATGCTGTCTAGGTTGGTCATATCTTTTCTTCCAAGGAGCAAGTGTCTTTTAATTTCATGGCTGCAGTCACCATCTGCAGTGATTTTAGAGCCCAAGAAAATAAAGTGTGTCACTGTTTCCATTGTTTCCCCATCTATTTGCCGTGAACTGATGGGACCGGATGCCAAGGCCTTAGCTTTTTAAATGCTGGGTTTTAAGCCAGCTTTTTCACTCACATTAATTGATCTTATTTTCTCACCAAATTGGTGGGAGAGAGTTATTTTCCTCTGCACGTTTTGACAAAAAGTAGAATTTCCAGAGAGAACCTGAGTTCAGAAACTTCCTGCGGTTCACAGAAGCATGGGGAGCATCATTGAATGGTCCTTCTGACTGCATTCCCCCATAGTTATTTTTTTCAGAAGAAAGTTGCCACTATGATGCAGACTATACACATTCAAGGAAAAGTAAACACAAAAATCCAAGCATCACTGGATGCTTGCTTTTAAATATTAGCTGTGTGAAGGTGGAGGGGAATACAGGAATGGACTGGGAGTTTGGGGTTGGCAGATGGAAACTATTATATTTAGGATGGATAAACAACAAGGTCTTACTGTATAACACAGGGAACTATATCCAATGTCCTTGATAAACCATCATGGAAAAGTATGAAAAAAATGTATATATGTTCGTAAAGCTGAATCACTTTGCTGTATGGCAGAAATTAACACAATATTGTAAATCAAATATACTTCAGCAAAATAAATTTTTAAAAAATATTAGCTGTGTGAAACAAAACTTGACTTCTCATTTTGTTTTTAAACTACTGGGAGTATTATTGTTCAGTCATGTCTGACTCTCTAACCCATGGACTGTAGCCTGCCAGGCTCCTCTGTCCATGGAATTCTCCAGGCAAGAATACTGGAGTAGATTGCCATTGTCTTCTCCAGATCTTCCCGACCCTACAATCATTTACAAATTAAATTAATCCACAAATATTTACTTAAAGTCTAATTAATTCACACAGCTAAAACTAATAGCAAAATGATAATGAAGAAGGAAATTCTACTCTTGAATTTATGGATCTCGTGAGACAGAAGTTTTATGTTTTTAAGGTTTTCAAAATCCTACACCCCAAATTCTCCAATTTCTATTCCTTGGGTAACAGTCTGAAAATGAAAGTCTTGTAAAGGTTCATTGATTCTGCTATGCAATGAGACATTTTCATTCTAAATTAATCCACCTCCCACTCTACCCAATAACTTCTCCTCCCCGAGAATTATCCTTCTTGGTCATAATGTAATATAAATTTCCTGAAAATAACAGAGTCACCAAATTTTAGGGGAAATGGGCATCACAGAGAACATGTGATTTAAAACTGTAATATTAAAGATTCTGAAGTTAAAACACTGAAATTATGAATGGCCGAATCAAAGTCACAGAAGTGAAACAATCAAATTTAGATTTCAGTTTCTTGATGCAGTATTTCTTCCAAAACTGCTCAGATAAGACAGTGTTAGACCTACAAGAGATTTTCCTCCATAGAGGAATTTGCAGTATAGATGAAAAGAAAAGACACATATAGGTAAACTTTTTTAGTTAGTTATGACAAGCTCTCCATTATAGAATGTTACCATAGTGGTAAATGCATACATATATTAAGGATGTTACTCCTAAGAGTAGAAATGCCATACCAAAAAAATGACGTGGCATAAAATACAAATTCCATATCTATGAGCATCTTGAAATGCAAAAGTAAAAGAAGTGAGTAATGATTAGAGTTGGAGGGACAACAGATAACCATGTAGAATGAGGGATCCAACCCATGCCCCCGGCAGTGGAAGCATGGACTCTTAACCGCTGGACCATCAGGAAAGTCCCAACGGTGCCTTTATCCAACTCCCTTCGCATGAGTGCTCACTCCCTAAGTCCTGTCCGACTCTTTAAGACCCCATAGGCTGTAGCCTGCCAAGCTTCTCTGTCCCTGGGATTTTTCAGGCAAGGGTACTGGAGTAGGTGGCAATTTTCCTCCTCCAGGGGATCTTCCTAACTCAGGAATCGAACCTGCATCTCCCGTGTCTCCTGAACTACAGGCAGATTCTTTACCAGCTGAGTCATCAGAGGTGCCAATGCCAAAAAAACCCCAATGACATGGAGCAGAGGCCACCTCCCCCTTACTCAGAGAATATCCCTTGCAGCTTTCAAGCTACAAGAACTTAGCTCTCCTTTAAAAGTTGCCTATGGATTTAGGGGAAAAAACCCAGGATTATGATTCTCTGGCAATGTGCCAACTCATCTGCAGCCACGTGATTATTGGAACAAATTGACAAGAAACATTAAATGTCTCCATTACCAGTAAAAGTGTAAAAAGTATGAGAAACTTGTCATCCCCGAGTGGCTCAATCATTTGAGCATTCCAGTAAATGTTGTCTCAAAATGTTACACTAAAGATCTCTAGCTTCCTCTGACAGCCTGACATGCATCCGCCATCAATTAATTTCTCTGAACTATTCTTGAATCTATCTTTTTAACAACATCATCTTTCTGGGAAAAGGCTTTTAAGTGTTTATAATCCCTTTCAAGTGTGAAAGGGAACTCTTATTCTAGTAATTAGAGATCAAATAAAGAGATCTGAAGTTACTGTATGCACATCCTTCACACTGTTTTAGACTTCAATCATCTCCCCTCTCCGCTTTTATCTTCTGAGGTTAAATTCCTTTGTGTGTGTGTGTGTGTGTGTGTGTGTGTGTGTGCATCATTATATGGGAATTGGTCAATCCCATTTCATCTGCAACTCTATTGAGATAGCCAATATCTTTTAAAAATATAATCACTAACTGGAAAACCACTAAAATCTATGAAAATCCCTTTTGAGGCAAAAGCATTTTAAAAACTCCAACTAATAAAATGTCCAGAAACACTCAAAGTATCTACTACTCGTGTTTCCTGTTTTGCTTTGTTTTTTGAATATTGGATAGGCAGCTGACAAAGAGCTGAAGTAGAGTAAGCTAAGCTGGAATGGAGCCATCTACTTGTATGAATTATTTTCTCATCCTCAAAGAATCATTTTGTCTACATACGATACTGACCACTCAGCTGCTCAATATTGACGATATTGATAACAACTTCTCCTAGTATTTTATGAGTACCTGAATCAAAATTCATCTTGAAAACACAAAAGGCAACATTAATGATGAATATGGTATTGAGAGGATTACTTGTGTACTGTCGTATTAATTACAGTTTAATGTAAAATGACTATCAAGTGTATTAATTCTATGTCCCTTTTCCCCAGTAGGAGCATAGAAAACAAACTTATGGTTACCAAAAGGGAAGCAGGGGGCAGATAAATTAGGAGTTTGGGATTAGCATATGCATACTACTATATGTCCCTGGAGGGGGAAATGGCAACCCACTCCAGTACTCTTGCCTGGAAAATCCCATGGACAGAGGAGCCTGGTGGGCTATAGTCAATGGGGTTGCAAACAGTGGACATGGCTGAGCACACATACACTACTATATGTGAAAGAGATAATCACCAAGGACCTACTGTATCGCACAGGGAAATACACTCAGTATCTCACAATAACTTGTAATGGAAACTGTGAAAAACAATACATATATAATGGATACATATATACACACACACACACATATAACTGAATTACTTTGCTGCACACTTGAAGTTACCAAAATATTGCAAGTTAACTATACTTCAATAAAAAATGATAAAATTAAATATAGCATTGATTTTATCACCAGAATTTTCAGGAAATATTTATAGAATCATCAGGCAGAGCTGAGGGCCTGATGTATCATACGGATTCCTTAAATACGTTTGAATGAGCAAATGAGCACTTCCAGGCAAGCACAACACAAGCACAACAGGGATTGAACCCGGGTCTCCTGCATTGCAGGAAAATTCTTTACCATCTGAGTCATCAGGGAAGTCCAACACTCACAGCCATATATGCAAAGAAAGCAAAATAGGCACTATGAACAGATAACAAAATGCATATATTCACAGATTAGAAGCAAAAATTTTCAAAGATATTTTCAGCTTTTGTTGCCTCTTAGCAATACACTTAGTGAACTGCCCTACTGTTTTCATTATTTTTCCATATTTTCAATAAATATTTATTCAACACTTAGCATATGTCCAAAGGGCTTCCCCAGAAGCTCAGTGGTAAAGAATCTGCCTGCACTGCAGGAGACTCAGGAGACGCGGGTTCCATCTCTGGATCAGAGAGATCCCCCGGAGGAGGAAATGACAACCCGTGACAGTGTTCTTGCCTGAAAAATCCCATGGACAGAGGAGCCCGGTGGGCTATAGTCCATGGGGTCACAAAAAGTCGGATGTAACTGAGCATATATGTTCAGCACCAAGCAGGGGCTGATGACACAGAGTGAACAAGACACTATCCTGAGGCTCCAAGGCCAAAGTCTTGGAAACAGTTAAACGTATTAACAGCATGTTTTCTTAGGATTTGGTAAGAGGGACAGAGCCTCAGATGATAAAGAACCTGTCTGCAATGCAGAAGACCTGGGTTCAATCCCCGGGTTTAGAAGATCCCCTGGAGAAGAGAACGGCAACCCACTCCAGCATTCTTGTTTGGAAAATTCCATGGACAGTGGAGCCTGGTGAGCTACAGTCCAAGGGGTCGCAAAGAGTCAGATGCCACTGAGTGACTAACAGTTTCACTTTTTTTTTTTTTTTTTTTTCCCCAAGAGGGACAGAAGTAGAGGGTGCAAGGAAGAGGGGCCTGAAATTACATCTGAGGACATAGACAGCACGTAATACATAGGTAATATCTGGTCAGCAATGAATGTCTATGTGTAAATTTCAGAAAATATTACAGTGAAAGTGTGTTCTGAAAGACTGAAGGAAGAAGGCGTGCTTACATTCTATTAGAAAAGTCTGAGAGGTGGATTTAAGTACCAACTAAACAATCCACATTCTACAGTTTTGTTGTTTACTGTCACTAATCATGTCCAACTTTTGTGACCTGATTGACAGTAGCCTGCCAGGCTCCTCAGTCCATGGAATTTCCCAGGCAAGAACACTGGAGAGGGTAGATATGTCCTTCTCCAGGGGATCTTCCTGACCCAGGGATGGAAGCACTGTCTCCTGCATCCGCAGGAAGTTTCTTTACTGTTGAGCTACCAGGGAAGCCCATTCAACAAGTGGCCAATGACAAATTCTGCAGGAAAGCTAAAATTAATTTTAAAATAAAAGATAGCGACAATTTCTTAACAATTATCCTAGTGATCTGAATTCCATTCTCAGCTCTGCAAAGGGACCTCATCATTTCATGTTAGATGAATCACTTAATCTTTCTAAAGTGCCAACAATCAAAATATCTTGACAGTAATTATATGTTAGGTCCCAGAGGAAATTTGTGGGGATGAACTTAAATTTCTTTCTCTGCCAAAATGAACAGGAGAGATCAGGAAAATGTCTTCACTTATTATTTTATGTAAAAGATAAACAAAGAATGGAATTTATTTTTTCTAAGAACATTTCAGTTTAAAAGTAAAATTCAATTTTTTCAACATTTTCAAAGTTCATGTAAAATGCCATGGACCTTAATCTTTTCCTGATTAGTATTTGCATGAAAAATATAAGATGATTTTCTGGTATATGTTAAGGTAAATCTTTTCTCATCTTAACTACGTCGAATCAAAGGAAGATTTTAATTTCTTTCTCTTCAATGTTAATTCAGCATGTCTCAAGTATGGTGATTATTTAAGGGGGGAATATCATAATTAAATATTCCTCTGCCACAATTAATATTTAAGATCCAGTTAAACTAATTACAATACAGTATTACTCAGACATAAAAAGGAATGGAATTGTGCTATTTGCATAGACAAGGATGGACCTAGAGTCTGTCATATAAAATGAAGTAACTCAAAGAGAAAAACAAATATCATATATTAATATATATGTGGGATGCAGAAATACGGTATAGATAAACCTATTCGCAAAACAGAAATAGTGACACAGACCTAGAGAATAAATGTATGGACACCAAGGGGGGAGGGGGCTGAACTGGAAAATTGGGATTGGCATATTTACACTATTGACACTATGTATAAAATAGATAACTAACTAAGAACCTTCTCTGTAGCTCCAGGAACCCTACTCAGTGCTCTGTGGTGACCTAAAGGGGAAGGAAATCCAAAAAGAGGGTATATATGTATATGTAGAGCGGATTCACTTTTGCTGTACAGTAAAAATCAACACAATGTTGTAAAGAAAGTTTATTCTTTAAAAATTTATAAAAAGTTTATTATTAAAGAAAAAACATAATTCTAATAGTGCATTTTAAGCTTGTATAGGTAAACTAGAATTATGACATAAAGTATGCATATATATATATATATATGTTAAAATAAATATTTTCAAACATATGCCTTGCCTAAATATGTTAAATTTGGAAAAAGCATTCATCAGTTTTCTGTTGAACAGACTCCAACATGTTTTGGAGGGGATGGTGTTGGTGGTGATGGTTTAGTCCCTAAGTTGTGCCTGACTCTTGTGACCCCATGGACTGTAGCCCGCAGGCTCCTCTGTCTGTGGGATTTCCCAGGCAAGGATACTGGAGTGAGTTGCCATTCCCTTTTTGGAAAGGATAGTGCTCTATTTTAGATGTATTTACTTCACTTTGTTAAGGAAAAACTTGAAGTCTCTAGAACTTAACTGTCCTGTTCAAAATCACATTGCTGTTAGTCTCATGGCACATATATCTATAAAAAAATCCCTGAAGACAGGCGTCCTGTCCGACACCCAACATGGGTAAATAAAGCTGGTGACTCTTGAGAAGCCCATCTCAGTGTCTGTTGCTTTCACTTGATAGTCTGCTGTCCTACTCACTGGCTCTGAAAGGAAGGAAAGTGAGTCCAGGGAACATTTTTTTCATGCTCTCTAAATATGATTGGGGCTTCCCTGGTGGCTCAGTTAAGAATTTTCTGGCAATGCAGGAAACCCAGGTTCGATCCTCAGGTTGGGAAGATCCCCTGGAGAAGGTGATGGCGATCCATGTTCTTCCCTGGAAAATCCCATGAAGGAGCCTGGGTTACAGTCCATGGGGTCACAGAGAGTCAGAAACGACTGAGTGGCTTCAAAGGTATATGCAATTTTTGTGTTTGTTTTCATTCTATTCTATCCAGTGAGAGTTGATTTACAATGTTGTATTAATTTAAGGTGTACAACAGTGATTAGGTATATATACATACACACACATGATTATATATTCAGTATACATATACACACACACACATATGTATATATATATGGGCTCCCTAGTGGCTCAGACAGTAAAGAATCTGCCTGCAGTGCAGGAGACCTGGGTTTGATCTCCGGGTTAGGAAGATGTCCTGGATGAAGGCACAGCAACCCTCTCCAGTATTTTTGCCTGGAGAATCCCATGGACAGAAGAGCCTGGCAGGCTACAGTTCAGAGGATCACAGAGTCAGACATGACTGAAGTGACTTAGCATGCATGCACATGTGTGTGTACACACACATACACACTTTTTCAGATTATTTTCCTTTAGAGATTATTACAACATATTGGGCACGGTTCTCTGTTATTTATTTTACATATGCATGCATGTTAAGTTGCTTCAGTTGTGTCCGACTCTTTGTGACCCTAGGACTATAGCCCGCCAGGCTCCTCTGTCCATGGGATTCTCCAGGCAAGAATACTGGAGTGGGTTGCCATTTCCTCCTCCAGGGGATCTTCCCAACACAGAGATCAAATCCGAATCTCTTTGTCTCCTGCATTGGTAGGCAGGTTCTTCACCACTAGTGCCACCTGGGAAGCCTATTTTATATACAGTAGTGTGTATATGTGAATTTCAAACTTCCAATTTATCCTTCTCAGACATAGACAATTTTTAAAACAGGGGCCAGATATTTAGGTATAGCCCTGATTATATTTAGGTATAGTCCTGATTAAGATAGAAGAGAAAAAAATAACAAAAAAACTTCAACTCAATGTTTAAATTCTGAACTTCTAAGAGATTATTCCATCCTGGAAGTCATTATTTCTGCAAGTAAATAAATGAGGGAGTTAAATATGGTAGAGAAATTCAAAGACAAAGAGGAAAGAAGGTAATTTATGCAAGAGAACAACTATGCCATGGTCATGAATATATAATGATCTAGTTAATATCTACCTTGAAGATCTACTATCCTATGTTGAGATGCATCTTCTAATTTATGGATTTTTTAATTTAGAAAAACAATAAAGTAGAAGTTCTCCTCTAAGATGTTGGATCTGACTTGCCCGTAGTTAGCTCTCTAGCTTTATCTTTATCCCTGTCCTATTCAAACTGGATGCTAGGTTATATGGAATTGCCCACAGCTCTCCTCACAACTTGACTTTTCTTGTTGATGCCACACCCACTCTTTAACTCACATTCCTTTCCCCTTTCCTACAGCCTTCCTCTTTCTCTTGCTTATTTGTGTTAAATTGTACTTGAAGCTATCAGTACAGATACTTGTACAATTTATGTATCAGGTCACCCAGAAGTCCTCCATCATTTTTCTGCTGCTTCCTATAACACTGCCACCTATGCTGGGTACCCTTTTATTTTCCCCTTTGGCTGAGATGGATCCTCACTGCTACACGCATATTGTCTCTAGTTGTGGCGAGCAGTGGCTACTCTCCAGTTACGGTACACAGGCTTCTTGTTGCAGAGCACGGGTTCTGGTGTGTGGGGCTTCAGTGGTTTCTGGCTTTTGGGCTTAGCTGTCCTGCAGCATGTGGGATCTTAATCCCCTGGCCAGTGCCCTCCGCATTGGGAGTGTGGATTGTTAACCACTGGACAGCCAGGGAAGTCCCTCGGGTACCCTTTTAAAGTCCCTAAAATCTCCTTTACTTATCTCTGTCATCATATTTGGTGGCCTTTACAGCTATGTGGCAGTGGCCTTTATTAGCCTTGACCTCCTTGAGCACAGGCATTATCTTTTTTATCATTGCTACATGGATGCCAAGCTCAATACCTGACAGGCAGTGGGTAGGGATAACATATTTGCTAAAACAATACTTTGGAGCATCAATAAATTGGCCTCTAAAAGGACACAATTAAGTTACAGAGGTAGGGGTTACACTGAGGGAAGAAAGATGAATCAACACTACCAGAATGATATGATTTGAGAAAAAAGTGTTCTCCAAAAGTCTCTTTCCTATAATATTAGCATTACACGTTTTTTTCTATAGAATCGGGCATTCAAAAAGCAGCAGTTAAAATGCAAATGGGTTGCCCACAAGGCATAATATATCAATTCATTAACATCCACTCTCAAATAACAGAGAGCATGCTTGAGTTTAAAGAAATGGGTTTCGAAATAGCTAAGTTTCGATCATATAATTTACCGAAACATAAGCTATTGCCTCAGGGGGAAAAGAGTGGTGGGTCCCCCAGTGAAGGCTAAATATGAAAGAATTAAATGCAGAAGCCATGAAAATAAATGTCATCAATTTCAAGAGTGTGTTTAAACTTCACTGTAGAGAAAGCAACCAGAATTTTGAAATCATGAGCAAAGAGTGAGGAATACTATCCTAGAGGGACAAAGAAGGTGTAGGGAAAAGCATTTTAATAATAAAATTAAAAGGATTAAAAAATGGTAGTCCTAAATCTCAATGCAGCAAAGGGGAGTTTTCAATTTTCCTTCTGCTCTTTCTTATCGCCCTTTCATATTCACTTCCTGCTGCAACATAAGTGATCACAGAAACACTGTCGGCCTGCGTCACAGAGTAGCCTGTATGTTCTGCTTACCCATCAGAGGCCTCTGCTTCATGTCAGCATTTGAGACTTGCTATGAAATAATACAGGAGTGCCAGCCTCCGGATTCCGGGCTTCTTGCCAACGACCCCCTTGTCCTTCTCCATCTCCAACAGCAATGAGGATCCATCTGCTGCCCCTGACCTTGTTACTTTCTTTTCCCTCATTTTCTTCTTCCAGCTTACAGCATGTCCTCAACCAAAAAAAATAAAAATAAAAAAAAAGATTTACAATCACTGGCTATACACTTTCTTCTACAACTAAAAATTACGATTTAGAATGTTGTAGAATATAAGATTTCCCTTTACCTGAGTAACGATGATCATACGTGGTGAGGTGACTATCAAGGGGTAGGACAAACTGGGAGATTAGGACTGACCTATATACACTACCACGTGTAAAACAGACAGCTAATGGGAACTTGGTATACAGCAGAGGGCACTCAGCTCAGTGCTCTGTGATGACCTAAAGGGGCGGGATCCGGGATGGATGGGAGGGAGGCACCAGAGGGAGGGGATGTATGTATACACATGACAGACTCGCTTCATTGTACAGCAGAAACACAACACTGTAAAGCAATTATACACCAATAAAAAATACTTTTTTAAAAAAAGATACAGTGACCTAAGTTTCCATGGATGAATTTTGTAACATAATGCCTTAGCAAAGAGCAAAGCATTTTCTTTTACTGTTGCTTATGCATGCCCTCCCAACATTCTTTATTCTGTGGAGTCATGCTTTCATTCTGGAAAATTAACATAGAATTTTAATACAAGAAATAAAAGTTGATTTCTGGCAACATCTAAGGTGGCTCCGAAATCACTGCAGATGGTGACTGCAGCCATGAAATTAAAAGACACTTACTCCTTGGAAGGAAAGTTATGACCAACCTAGATAGCATATTAAAAAGCAGAGACATTACTTTGCCAACAAAGGTCTGTCTAGTCAAGGCTATGGTTTTTCCAGTGGTCATGTATGGATGTGAGAGTTGGACTGTGAAGAAAGCTGAGCGCCAAAAAATTGATGGTTTTGAACTATGGTGTTGGAGAAGACTCTTGAGAGTCCCTTGGACTGCCAGGAGATCCAACCAGTCCATCCTAAAGGAGATCAGTCCTGGGTGTTCATTGGAAGGACTGATGCTGAAGCTGAAACTCCAGTACTTTGGCCACCTCATGCGAAGAGTTGACTCATTGGAAAAGACCCTGATGCTGGGAGGGATTGGGGGCAGGAGGAGAAGGGGACAACAGAGGATGAGACGGCTGGATGGCACCACCGACTCGACGGACATGATTTGAGTAAACTCTGGGAGTTGGTGATGGACAGGGAGGCCTGGCGTGCTGTGATTCACGGGGTCGCAAAGAGTCAGACACGACTGAGTGACTGAACTGAACTGAACTGAAGGTGGCTCCAGAGTCAAATCTAGACATAAACTTAATGAATTAAAATCCAGACTCCTTCACCAATCAGCTGGCAAAACTTAACAGCTTGTGAAACTAACACTGATGAATTTCTCCAAGTTTTTGTTTCTTGATGTATAAAATGGACTTCAGGTCAGTGGCCACCCTCCAATTGCTGAGATTATTCTCTGGCAAACATTAGCACAAGGTGAGGCCACAACATACGCAAATTGTCACAACTGGATTTCCAATTATATCAATGGCCCATTCTCATCCCAACTCAATGATGACTTAATAGTGTAAAATTTGGCAGGTCTTCTAAGTGTCTATATCGGCACTGCCCCCAAAGACCATTAATAGATTATCTACTTCTTTATAAAGTGCTTCTAAAGAGCTGTCACATAGAAAGTTGAAGGACATCCTGAATTTTTGGAAAGACGTTTGCAATTATTGAATTATCAAAGGAAATTAAGTAGGTCATAAAAATGCATAAATATTTGCTTCCTTTCATTTTAGTTTTCCAGGTATACAAAGATAATAATTTAATTAATCCTACAAGTCTTTTGAAAATACCTTTGTGATAATCAAAATATGAACAAGAGACTTCATTCTACTCAAGAAGATTATGTCCAATCTAAAATACTGCTTTTAAATACTGATAAGCATAGGCACAGGCAAAATACTCTAATGAGGAGCATAAACTCTGAAGCTTATTTGAAATCCCTGCTTCATCATTTGCCTCTCTGCCTCTATTTTCTTATCTGTGAAATGGGTATAATAAAACTATATCAATGGATGTCTTACATGATTTATCTAACTTATTAACTTATTTAGTTGATATTTTCAGAGGTCTTAGAAGAATGGGTGCAGATAATACATATCGTAAAATCAGTTAAATTATAAAATGAATTTAAGGCAGTAGTTGAGAAATGCTGTAGCAGCAGTAATGGAGAAGGATAACAGAAACAGAAGATGGGACCACCTATATTCTGGAAGAAAACACATGATATAAAGATAAGACAGATCATTTAAGTTCCCAGAATTTAACACAACTTTTATATCATGTATATTATTGATATTAGAATAGTATAAAGGGACATCTAATTAAAAAGATATCATAATATTATACTTTATTTAATATGAGTTTTAAAATCCAGTAACATGAGTTTGGAGATAGACCACTTGCTATTTTCTACTTGTGTGACCTTGACCAAGTTACTAAAACTCTGCTTTTCTGTCTCCGTGGTTGCAAAAAGGGAATGATAATACCTGTCTCAAAGGACTGTTGAGAGGATTAGGTACATTAATTGATGCAAAGTGCTTAGAAGAAGACCTGATGCATGGTAAATATTCAGTAAATGTTATTAAAGGGTATATTTTCATGCACCGTTACAGAATTGTATATAAATCACTGTAACCACAGCTTTCAGTTCAATTAATTAGCATCTGTCAACCGGTAACATGATCTAATTAGTATAAACTCACTACCTTGCCATTATCTCTTCTCTTGCCAAGAAAAACCCCAGTGGTCCCAAAAGGTAAGCTACAGTTTACAAGGTGAGGAAATCTGGAAAAGTTTTACTGCAAAAACTAAAACACACACTGTTAAAAAAGAAAAAAAAAATTATAACTTCCTTGATCTGCCCTTGAGCAAGAGACTAAGAGAAGCGACTATATTTTCTCACTAAATTAGCTCTAGCTGGAATTGAAGAAATTGTGTCATCATTTTAAAATATTGAGGAAATAATAAGGTACAGTGTGGTTTCTGACAGAATTTTGATGTGCCCTTATTCCACAAATATTTTTCAGCATAGGAAGGGTGTCAAAGGGTCCTTGCCAAACCCTTCTATGTTATATATCTTCCCAACTTGCAAAGAGAAAAAGCATCACTATAATAACCATACTGAAATTTCATTTCTGATTTTTTTCTTCTCACACTTTTTCCCACTTAATATTTCAGAACTTTAAAAGAACTTTAAGTTTTTTTTTTTTTCAGGAAGATTCCATTCTTCTATTTAATAGTTCTATTAATTTTAATTTAAAGTTATTGATGCCCTACTTATGTCAGACACTAAGTAAATGGTCATTGAGTATGGGAGGGGTGCAGGTTGGCATGAACTTCCCCATGGAGATAATACCTGAGCTGAGTCTTAACAAATAAATACTGGGAAGAATTTTGAGACAAAGTGAGAAAATGAACTGAGGAGTTTACAACAGTCCACTTAAAGAGCAAATAGTTCAATATTACTAAATTGCAAGGGAAGAAAGTAGCTGATATAATGTAGGAAATTAACAGGATCCAGGTCACATGTGCCTATATGACTTCTAAAGAACTTACTGTTCACTCAGTATGAGACAGGAAGTCATTGAAACAATGAAATTGACCTGGAGTAAGAGTGAAGGTGAGATATATATGTGAGAGGGAGATCACTTTGTTACAAGAGTGGAGGACAGACAGGGGGTGGGGTAAAAAACATATTAGAAGTCGCAGCAATAGATCATATAAAAGAAGAGCATCTTAACTGAAGAAGTGGCACTAGGATAAAAAGAAAGGGATTGTTGTTGGAAAGCTTTGTAGAGGCAAGATTTGCTACCCTGTTGGTGGGATTGTAAATGGTACAGCCACTGTGTAAAACAGTATGGAAGTTTCTAATAAAAAAGCTAAAAAGAGAACTACCAGGAGATCCAGCAATTCCACTTCTGGCTATACATCTAAAAAAGCCAAAAACATTAACGCAAAGAGAGACACACACCTCAGTGTTCATAGAAGCATTTATAATTGCCAAGATGTGGAAGCAATCTAGGTGTCCATCAACAGTTGAATGGATAAAGAAGATGTGGTATAACACACACACACTACATATTACATGCAATGGAATACTACTCAGCCATAAAAAGAACAAAATTTTGCCATTTTCAGTAACATGGATGGACTTGGAGGACATTATACCAGAAGTATAATTATACCAGAAGTAAATTAATTATTATACCAGAAGTAAAATAAGTCATACAATGAAAGACAAATTCTATATGATATTACTTATATAGAGAATCTAAAAAGTACAGTGAAGTAGTGAACATAACAAAAAGAAGCAAAGTCACAGATAAAGAGGACAAACTAATGGTTACCAGTGAGGAGAGGGAAGCTGAGGAGAGGCAATATAAAGGCAGGGAAAAAGAGTTACAAATTTTTAGGTATACAAAAAGCTACAAGGATATACTGTATAACACAGGGAATAACGTCGATATTTTGTAATAGCTATAAGTGAAGCATAACCTTAAAATTGCATATATCTTTAATATATATTACTGTACAAGAACTCTATGTAAATTTAAATTAATAAATAAATATGAAATTTTTAAGATGGAAAAAAAAAGACTCGGTGATTATTCAGAGTAAAGGAGAGGGGGATGTGGAGAAGACTCACAGAATATGGACTTGGGAGGCCACATGACTCTTTGTGCCACCTTCAGAGATAGGATAACAAGGGAGAAAAGGATCTTTGGAAGGAAGGTACATTCAGATGTTGGACATATGATGTCTTCACAGTCTGTTTAAAATCAAGTGGACAGGAGGGGGGATCAGGATGGGGAACACATGTAAATCCATGGCTGATTCATGTCAATGTATGGCAAAAGCCACTACAATATTGTAAAATAATTAGCCTCCAACTAATGAAAATAAATGAAAAAAAAAGAAAAAAAAAGTAAAAAATAAATAAATAAATAAAATCAAGTGGAGATTTCCACTCAGTGGTTAGATATCTGAATTTGGAAGTCAGAACGGGTGCTTGTGTAACCAGCATTATGGGATACAGATAAGCTCTTTATAAGAGTGTGACTAGAATATGAGAAGAAAAGGTTAAAAATATTAAAGTGATAACCAGAAGCACAGAATCCAACAAAGGAGGTTAGGAAGCAATGGATGAGGAGGAATGAACAGAGCAGGTAAGTAATCTTGCTGTCACAGAAGCCAGTAGAAAAAAGGATTTCAAGAAGGAAGAAATTAACAATGATAATACAGCAACAAATCTGAGGAAGAAATAAGTGTCTAACATACTTGACGGTTTGTAGATTATGGGTGATAATATTTAACAAGAAAAGCTTAAGTGGAACGATTTGGTAATTTGAGGAAGTGAGAAAATTAAATGGAATGAGTGGGAACTAATCATTGAAAAGATTTAGATAATAAAGAAGAAAGGTTGGTAACTAGAGGACTAGAGGGATGTGTGAAGAGTATGGGATAGCTAAGCATTAGTACAGTCAATAAGATGACTCAACAGACAAGAGTTTTAAAACGTTAGAAAAACTTGAGATAACTTATCATAGTAAAAACCGCACTGGACAAAGTTAAACAGGTAGGAAGGACTTCATTCAAGGCAATAAGGGACAGAGACCAGAACTCAGTTTGAGCTCAACTCCACTGCAACAAAGGACTGGAAATTTTGGAAGGTCTGGGGAAGGAGATCGTAGGCCATCGACTGACAGATTTTATACCAAAGGGAAGTAAACTTTCTCATATTTCATCAGAGGAGGTAGTTTTACAACTTGAAGCAAGACTCTCACCAACCCACAGAAACTGGGATATGGGACTATTTCCTGTGATGATTACATTTCAAAGGGATGCCTCTCAAGTCCTTGAGAAAGATAGGCCCAAGTTGTAAAACTGGCAAGAAGTTCTAAAAAGATTGATATCATGGAGGAGCAAAGAAAGTATTTACAGTAATGAGCTTCATAAAGTAAATGCTCTAAGAAAATGGAGGTCAGTGGCCGAAAGTCAGAATGAAGTCTTTCCAGAGGTTTATCAAGCTGAGAAGAATATTAAGGTCATCAAGGTCAATCTAAAGACTGAGTCCTTGTTGAAGATGGAAAAGAATGAGATCAAGGGTAATGAAGGAGCTGATGAAATTAAAACCAGAAAGTGTCCACCAGCAGGTGAACCCATAGTATTGGAGGTAAGGCTAGGGTGGATAAAAGTCAGTATGCAGGGGTAGGACACACAGTTGAGAGAATTCAAGCCTGGGAATCTCAATTTTCTCAACAAAGTAGAAATAAAGAGAAATAAAATGACCTTCAGATCCGTTCAGTTCAGGTGCTCAGTCATGTCCAACTCTTTGTGACATCATGGATTGCAGCACGCCAGGTTTCCCTGTTCATCACCAACTCCCAGAGCTTACTCAAACTTATGTCCATTGAGTCGGTGATGCCATCCAGCCATCTCATCCTCTGTCATCCCCTTCTCCTCCCACCTTCAATCTTTCCCAGCATCAGGGTCTCTTCCAATGAGTCAGTTCTCCGCATCAGGTGGCCAAAGTATTGGAGTTTCACCTTCAGCATCAGTCTTTCCAATGAATATTCAGGACTGATCTTCTTTAGGATGGACTGGTTGGATGTCCTTGACCTTAGGAAATCATAGGACTGGGTGAGCAGAATCAGCTCCTTCTTGGGAAATGGAAGAAGCAAAGATCAGGAAAACCTACTGACGGCGTGAAGAGGGTAGTTAATCAAACCATGTCCCCTTGAATTATAAAAAAGCATTTATACAAGAGAAAAACAATGCTTTCCCCCAAAAAACTATTGCCCATGACCCCAGCAGCATTTACAAAGGGACTACTATGCCTCCCAATTGTCATCATCTTGGTCACCCTCTTAAAAGTGCTACATGATTATATTTTTTCCTTTTTTTTTTTTTTTTTTTTGGCTAATGATGCTTTCCAGCTCAGATTTTTTATTGTTCTTTTTGCTTTTCTTTTTTTTTTTTTTTTCCAGTGGGTTTTGTCATACATTGATATGGATCAGCCATAGATTTACACGTATTCCCAATCCCGATCCCCCCTCCCACCTCCCTCTCCACCCGATTCCTCCGGGTCTTCCCAGTGCACCAGGCCCGAGCACTTGTCTCATGCATCCCACCTGGGCTGGTGATCTGTTTCACCATAGATAATATACATGCTGTTCTTTCAAAACATCCCACCCTCACCTTCTCCCACAGAGTTCAAAAGTCTGTTCTGTACTTCTGTGTCTCTTTTTCTGTTTTGCATATAGGGTTGTCATTACCATCTTTCTAAATTCCATATATATGTGTTAGTATGCTGTAATGTTCTTTATCTTTCTGGCTTACTTCACTCTGTATAATGGGCTCCAGTTTCATCCATCTCATTAGGACTGGTTCAAATGAATTCTTTTTAATGGCTGAGTAATATTCCATGGTGTATATGTACCACAGCTTCCTTATCCATTCATCTGCTGATGGGCATCTAGGTTGCTTCCATGTCCTGGCTATTATAAACAGTGCTGCGATGAACATTGGGGTGCACGTGTCTCTTTCAGATCTGGTTTCCTCAGTGTGTATGCCCAGGAATGGGATTGCTGGGTCATATGGCAGTTCTATTTCCAGTTTTTTAAGAAATCTCCACACTGTTTTCCATAGCGGCTGTACTAGTTTGCATTCCCACCAACAGTGTAAGAGAGTTCCCTTTTCTCCACACCCTCTCCAGCATTTATTGCTTGTAGACTTTTGGATAGCAGCCATCCTGACTGGCGTGTAATGGTACCTCATTGTGGTTTTGATTTGCATTTCTCTGATAATGAGTGATGTTGAGCATCTTTTCATGTGTTTGTTAGCCATCTATATGTCTTCTTTGGAGAAATGTCTGTTTAGTTCTTTGGCCCATTTTTTGATTGGGTCATTTATTTTTCTGCTCAGATTTTTTAAGTCTTCTGTGTCAAAACCACTATAAAAATTTCTTGCCAGATTGCTCCCTCTTAGTATAGAATATGAAGAAGAGGGATTGAATCTTCTTACCAACTTTTCTGAGCTTTAGTTATCACAGCAATGCTATGTCTGTGCATTTCCCTGCTTCTTTTCCCAGTGCAGTAACTTTAAAATAACATCTAAGTCCCTATCTAGCTATTTTCACACTTTATTTTCTTCTTTTGCCAGCCAGTGAATTGTTCAACTTTCCAGTCTCTCTTTTGGGATTCTACTTTCATTGACAATAAGAGTTATTAAGATCTGTGTATTTGATTTTTATCCTCTTTTAGATCTGTATCTATTTCTCGGGTAACTTTTTCTGAGCACAATTCCAATTATTTTATTTCTGAATTGTCCTTTCTTTGCACCAAAATTTGATTTTTTTCATTCTTATTCTCATGTAATGAAAGCTTGGACAATGCTTGTTATTTTCTTGTCATGGTTATTCACAATTTTTTTTTTAAGGTTTTCATGGCCTGAGATTAAAATCTACTTGCAAGTTTTAAATACATATTCCATTTCTGGAGGAATTTAGGGGGTTTTATTTTGTTTTTCCACCCTGGAAATTTCCTCACAGTTATTCTTTAAATAATGCTTTTACTCACACATAAAACTGCATTCCATAAACATATTTAAAATTTCATATCTTTATTTATATAAATATCATAATGATATTTTTAAAATCTTTCTTCTTTCAATTACTTTACTTGAATGTGAGGAAGAGACTGGATTAGGTAATTTACAAGGCCCTTCACATCTTAAAAAATTATTTGTTATAAAAATGTTTCTCAACTTTATCTTGATATTTAGATTCAGCCTCTTTTGCTGAGTTAGACCTCAGGAGAGTAATCAATGTCCAATCAGTGATGATTTGAAGGTTTCTCAGACTTCGACATGCTTCACACTGACCTGTCTTGATATCCTCTCTCCCCCAAACTGGATGAAATTCAAATTATGACTGTGCTTCCTTGGGTATAAAAACGTAACTTTATATCTTTGAAATTCCAAGAGCTGTAAAAGGCAGGTTCCTAGGCCAGGAGTGAAATTCATGTCTTTGAGTATCAATTTGAGTATGTCCGGGGCGGGGATGTGGATACAAAGATAATGGCAGGGATGTGGATACAAAGATAATAATGGGAAAGATATTTTTATAAAAGAGACCTACTGGAGCAAGTGTTAAAAGTCAAGTCTAGAGTTAGTCCCACTCCTATGTTACAAATATGAATATTTATTGTAATATTAAGTTCCATATTCTTCTGGTTGTTAACCTATCAACCTATTACTATGATGTGTGAAAACAGATTGTCTTTTTCTGGAAGTTAAATCGTTTTGGACTGAGAACAAAAGACAAGCATATTTAGCCCTTCTATTTAAATCACACTTGAACAGATTACTGAAAGGTTTTCTTCAATGTACTCTCCAAGTTTTTATTAGAACATTTACTCTCAGTTTAATAACAGGGGTACATCTTCATCGTAAAAAGAAACAAGGGCATTGCATTTCCCTTAACAAATAAATGAGCACATTAAAAAAAAAAAAAAAGCCACTTTTGTGGTCAACAGCAATGAAATTTGTGCACCCCTTCTAAAAAAATATTTCTGAAAATTGAAAACCACTATCACACTGCAAAAGATAAACCTTTACCTAAACAGGTGAAGCAGATTCCAGACAACAAGATAATAATAAAAGGAGGAAATAAATAGCAGCCAAACAAGGAAGGTAGGTTATTGGAGTAATTATTTTTTTTCAGTCTGACGGTGCTAATTAATCAAATATCTAGACATTAAAATCAACATTTATTTGTGAGAACACCAGCCATGAAATATTTATTGTCTAGATTAAAATAAATAATAACAATAGCAAGTATTTGTGTATTTTGATCTTATGAATTCCCAGTATTCCCTAGTGAATTCATGAGTTGTACAAAAGACATTTCTGTTAGACATAAAAACTGACTGAGGGCATAATTGTTCACTTATGATTAAAATAAATGAAGAATAAACTATTGATACTACGTATAATATAATAACTCATGAGAACCTACTGGATAGCTCAGGGAACTCTATTCAGTGCTCTGTGGGAAGAGTTAAATTCAATGCTAAATGGGAAGGAAATCCAAAAAAGAGGAGATAAATGTACACATATGGCTGATTCACTTGCTGTACAGTAGGAGCTAATACAACATTGTAAAGCCACTATACTTCAATAAAAATTAATTTTAAAAGGAAAAATAAACAATAGTATCAAGTATTTGTGTATTTGATTCCTATAGAATTACCAGTATTCCCCAGTGCATTCATGTATTGCACACAAGACACTTCTGTTTGACAGAAAAAACAGAGAGAGCGTAACTGTCCACTTAAATTTAAAGTAAATGAAGATCAATTCTTCCTCTTTTATATTAAAAAAATATACATTCTCATGTTTTCTTTCCCTGTGCCACTGGACCATCTTGCACTGACCCAGAGGCCCAGCGATGCTCCAAGCTTGTGAGATCATGCGTGCGCACGCAGTTGCTCAGTCACGTCTGACTCTCTGCCACCCATGGACTGTAGCCCGCCAGGCTCCTTTGTCCATGGGGATTCTCCAGTCAAGAATACTGCAGTGGGTTGCCATGCCCTCCTCTAGGGTATCTTTCCAACCCAGGGATCAAACCTGGGTCTCCTGTGTCTCCTAGGAGTCATCATTTTGCCATCTAAAATTGTGTAAAGGAAGAATCTTTGATGGCAATTTTACTACCTATGCAATAGTCCTATAAAGATGTATAAGCATTTCACTACTATCAAAACGCACAAACGTGTGCCTAATGCTCTTTTTATGAAGGGTGGCACTGTTGCTTAATGTCACCCACAAATGGTGGCATGTTTTAAATGTCCTCTTTTCCCTGTCCAGTGAAATAACATAGGCTTGCCGTGGTGCTTATGTTACCTAGAGGTGATTTTCTAAAGTCAGTGTGTAAGATGAAAATCATATCTGAACAAAATTTCCTTAAAAATAGCTTATGAAGTGTTTAAATTCGAGAACGGTGTATCTTTCAGTCACCTTATTCTCTCAGCACTGGGTGAAATGATTACAGTAGTTAGCTTGCTTTTAGGAACGGTTCTGTGAAAGAGTATATTTCTTTGCACTTTGAGAACATGGTGGGTGCCTGAAGATGGTGGTGATCTCCCTACAAGATGCCTAGGACTACAGCTGCATTCCAGCTCCCAAGTCACATTCACTCTGGAGTACATTCTTATCACATCACGCATACTTTGGGAAGGGTGTGTCTCCCATCCTTGCTCTTTTCCTCTCTCCATCTCCAAATAGGAGCCCTTGGATTCTGTCATTTAAATGTTACATGCTATTGACTGCCCTAGACCTCAACATGCACTTACAGCTTCTTCTTCTGACAAATGGTACACTATCTTGGCTCAGAAAAGAGCTGTCTGTAATGCATATAGGTGGGATCTAGAAAAATGGTATAAATTTGCCAAACAGAAATAGCGACACAGAGGTAAGGAATAAACATATGGATACCAAGGGGGAAAGTGAGGCTGGGGAGGGATGAATTGGGAGATTGAGTTTGACAATATATATACACTATTGATAACTATGTATAAAATAGGTAACTAATGAGAACCTACCCTACCCAGTGCTCTGTGCTGACCTAAACGGGAAGGAAATGCAAAAAAGAGGGGATATATATGTATACATATAGCTGATTCATTTTACTATACAGCAAAAACACAACAGTGTAAAGCAATTATATGTCACTAAAAAAAATTTTTTTTTTAGAGTTGTCTGCCTTGCCTAGACTGGAGAAGGAAATGGCAACCCACTCCAGTGTTCTTGCCTGGAGAATCCCAGGGACGGCGGAGCCTGGTGGGCTGCCGTCTATGGGGTCGCACAGAGTCGGACACGGCTGAAGTGACTTAGCAGCAGCAGCAGCCTTGCCCAGAACATGTTTTGCGCATGCGTACTAAGTTGCTTCAGGCATGTCCGACTCTTGGCGACCCTATGGGTAGCCCCCAGGCTCCTCTGTCCCTGGGATTCTCCAGGCAAGAATACTAGAGTGGGTTGCCATGCCCTCCTGCAGGAGATCTTCCCGACCCAGGGATGGAACCCACGTTTCTTAAGTCTCCTGTATTGACAGGCAGGTTTTTTACCACTATCTGCAGTCTAAAAAAAAGTCTACCTGCAAGCTTGGCTGCCATCGTGTCCTATATCCCAGGACCAGGATTGTACTGAACCTCTGGAGGCTTGCTCCAGCATGATTTCTCTCCATCGTCTTGCACCTCTCTGCCTTTATCTTGTCAAGCAGCAGCTGCTGACAAATCCCACTGTCCTCCTAGAGAATTTACTGTGGGCAGGAACTAAATAGCTTGCCCACGGTGGGCCAAACACACTCCATAGACCGCATATCTAGGCATGCACGGGGAAGACTAATCTGCTTTGTCTCTCGGCTCCTTTTCAAAAAGGTTTTATCTTAAGCCTCTGCCGGTCACGGCAATCTACACTTAAAATAGTGCATCGCCAGCCCTCACCCCCATCCCGAACACACAGGGGAAGAATGAATTTAAGTGGTATTGTGCCAGAAAAGATCGAAATGGGAGGCTTTTACATTGCCAGCGTGAATAAAGCGGAAAGTGAACACAAAGTCATTTTATACTTCAATTTTGCTTTTCCATTTCTCTCAATGTTGCTGTTCCCTAGATATCCCAATATTAGGACAGCTACTATTATAGTCAGCAGCAACTGGGCTTGACCCATTTAGATTGCCACTGTCAGACAAGTTAATGTCATTCATAACCTGGCCCGCAAACAATTGGTGATTCCAGAGAATAGAATTTTCTCTAGCATGAGGGCTGCCAGATATTGCTCTTCATGGACTTCTAGGCTGGCATCTGTTCCCCTACCTCATAAACATGCTCATGGATGCTCTCCCTCCCTCTAGGCAGGAAGAGTTATCTCACAACATTTTTTGCTTAAAGAAAAATGCCTGATGATGGGGATTGCATTCAAAATGCAATTTGAAATTGTGATAACTAAAAGAGATGTAAAAATTATTCATCTATGTCTCTGGTTACTCCCATCTTTCTCATCTCTAAAATGCTGTTGATCTTAAGAAGAAAATATTCTGTAGAAAATAATGAGAATTCTTTTTCTTAAAAAGAAAAAGCTTACAGCTTTGAGATTAGAAGAAATACACATACAGTAATTATTTTTAATGTTTGAAATTTACTCTTATATAGGCTAATCCCCTCTATTCACACAAAATAAACTCTGGGCTTTTTTTTTCAATTAAATTCTGATTTGGGTAAATTAAAATTTCATATTATGTTTTTCAATAGTCTTTGCCACATGATTTAGCATACAGGTATGATATAGGAAAATATGTATAGACAAACGTAACAGAGTAATTGGAAAATTTTAACGGGGTATCTAATACAAAAACTTTAGAATGTTAGAACACCACTAGCAAAATATTTGTGTAAGTTTTGCTCTTCAAAAAGAGGGTATTATAAAAGCAACAGATCTGATAAGGCTACTTTTGTTGCAAAAAAGAGAGAGAGAGAGAGAGAGAAAAGAAAGAGACAGAAAAAAATGACTAGTTCAGATAATGGTGTTTATAACAAGCAGCAAGGGAATTGAGACGTCTCTGAAATTGCAATGCCAAAAGTCCTAATGCAGCCATTCTCAAGGAAGACAAGAGTGGGAGGAGGAGTGTGGATTTAGCATAACTGCAATAATCTTAGCAAAGAAGAAAGGTATAGATTTCATTCTCAGTTCATATTACATTCTGATTGTTTCCTTTCTTTCCCACTAAAAATAACGTTCTTCTCTTTCCTCCTACTCCCCAGTGACTTCAACTTTTACGTGAAACATCATACATTTTTTAGGCTCAACTAGCTCCCATTGAGTCTTCCCTGGTGGCTCAGTCCGTAAAGAGTCTGCCTGCAATGAGGGAGACCTGGGTTCAATCCCTACCAGGGGTGGGAAAGATCCCCTGGAGAAGAAAATGGCTACCCACGCCAGTATTCATGCCTAAAGAATTCCATGGACAGAGGAGCCTGGTGGGCTACAGTCCATGGGGTCACAAACAGTTGGACACAATGAGTGAGTAACACTTTCACTTTCAGTTCCCATGAACTAGCAGTTGTATCTCATAAAACTCAAATTCCTACATACTTTTTAGTCATCCTAGCAGAGAAAGTCTGATTACCTCATCAAATTAATTAGATCTTTGGTTTACTGTACAACATACATGTTAATTTTTTCTTGAAACAAGTGAACAAGTTCTTCTTGGAACAATTTCTATTCCAAGATACAAATATCTGGGAATCTCCAATAATTGGATTTTACACAACATATTTCTAAATAACACATGAGACAAAGAAGAAATCTCAGGAGAAATAAAGTATTTTGAACTAAACAAAAAGGTAAACACAACTTACTAAAATTTGTGGAGACAGTGAAAGCAGTGTTTAGAATGAAAGTTATAGCACTGAATGCACATATCAGAAAAGGTGGTTCTAAAATCAATAATCTAACCTTACACTTTAATAAAAAAAGAGAAAGAAGAGCATATTAAATGTGAAGTGAAAAGAAGAAAGTAAGTAACGAGAATTGGAGCAGAAACATGAAATTCAACACAGAAAATCAATATAGAGGAATCGGGTGGAGAGGGAGGTGGGAGGGGGGATCGGGATGGGGAATACGTGTAAATCTATGGGCTGATTCATATCAATGTATGACAAAACCCACTGGAAAAAATAAATAAATAAATAAAGGGGAAAAAAAAAGTAAGAAAATCAATGAGGCCAAAAGCTGTTTTAAAAAAAAAATCAATAAAATTAATAAGCCTTTAGACAGGGAAACTAAGGAGAAAAAATAGAGGATATAAATTACTGAAATAAACTATAGATATGAAAAAGGTATATCACTACAGATCCCACAAACATTGAAAGAATAAGAGAATCCTATGAATAATTCTTGGAGAAGGAAATGGCAACCCACTCCAGTATTCTTGCCTGGAGAATCCCACGGACAGAGGAGCCTGGAGGGCTACAGTCGACGGGGTCACAAGAGTTGGACATGACTTAATGACTAAACCACCAAACCACATACAACTCTATGCCCACAACTGATAATCCGTATGAAATGGACCAATTCCTCAAGATACAAATCAGTCAAAACTCACACAAGAAGAGACAATCTGAAGATGTCTATGTCAAAGAAATTGAACCAGCAATTAATACACTTCCAAAACTGAAAGCCCCAGGCCCAGATGGACTTGCTGGTGACTTCTACAAAATGCTTATGGAAGAAAATATGCCACTATCCCATAATCTCTCTCAGAGGATAGAAACAGAGGGAACAACCCCTAACTTATTCTTTCAGGTTAGCATTATTCTAATACTAAACCCAAAGACATTACAAGAAACAACAGATGAATATCGCTCATGAACACAGAAGAAGTCAACAACGTATCAGCAAATTGAGTCCCAACAATGTACAAAAACAATTATACACCACAACCAAGTGGGTTTTATCCCACACATGCATGCAAAGTTGGTTTCAACATTTAAAAATTAAAATCAACCATATAATAAGTGGAAGAAAAATTACATGATTAGATTAACAGAGGAGGAAAAGCATTTGACAAAACCCAACTGCTGATCATGATAAAAATTCCTAATAAACTAAGAATAGAGGGGAACCTCCTCAACTTCATAAAAGATATCTGCAAAAGAAAAAAAAAAAAAAAAAACCGCCCATAGCTTACTTCATACTGAGTGGTGAAAAGCTCTAAACTTTCCCAAAAACATAAGGAACAAGGCAGGATATCCCATCTCACTATTAGTTTCATCATCATACCGGAAGTGTTAGAAAATGCAAGAAGACAAGATAGAAAATAAAGGTATATTTGGAAGAAAGATATAAAACTGTCTTTGTTTACAGACAACATGACTAACTACGTAGAAAACCTGAAAAAAAATCCACAAAAATAAATCAGCTATAAAACCATGAAAAGACAGGAGGAAACTTAAATTATCTTACTAAATGAAAGAAGCAAATCTGAAAAGGCAACATGCAGTATAATTCCAACTATGACATTCTGGAAAAAAGAAAATTATGGAGACAATAAAGTTAGTGACTGCCAGGGCTTGAGAGGGAGGGTGTGTGAATAGGTGGAGTACAGAGAATTTTCATGAGAGAAACTCAAGGTTTTGTTTGTTTCTAATAATATATAAGGATATTATATATTAATATATATAATTTAACAAGTATAATTTTGGTTTGATAGGACATTTGTGATTTTCCTTTTAGTTTACCTTACTTAATATCTCTTTCATTGTGAAATTTTCCTAGACCTGGGAAGCATACATACATAGGTATCCATTCTCTCCCAAACTACCTTCCCATCCAGGCTACCACATAACATTGAGCCGAGTTCCCTGTGCTATACAGTAGGTCCTTGTTGGTTATCCATTTTAAATATAACACCGTGTACATGTCAACCTCAAACTCCCTAACTATCCTTTCCTCCCATCCTTCCCGCCTGATGACCGAAAGTTTGTTCTCTAAGTCTGTGAGTCAGTATCAGAGAATTTTTAAGGGGGTGAAACTATATCGTATGATGTCATCACAGAGGATATATGACATCATTCATTTGTCCAAATCTGTAGAAAGCTCACCACCAATAGTGAATGCTAATGTAAACTATGACCTTTGGATGATAATGATATGTCAATGAAGGTTCATCATCTACAACCAGTGGACCACTCTGGTAGAGGATGTGATAATAGGGGAGTCTATGCATGAGTAGGGAAGCAGAACATAGGAAATCTCTGCATCCTCTGCTTGATTTTTCCCTGAATCTAAAACTGCTACCAAAAAGAAAACCTATTTTTTAAAAAAAGGAAAGAATGAATAAAAGAAACCAGCAAATGAACAAATGTACCCTCAAAATGAAAAAAAGGAAAAAAAAACAGGACACTAAGCTACGAAAGATATCCTTGTTGACAGAAATTAAAAAGATCTGCTTTCCTTCGCTCAAGCTGCCTTAACAAAAATACCATCAACTGAGAGGCAACAATAGAAATTTATTTTCTCACAGTTCTAGATCCTGGAAAGTGTAAGATGAAGGTTCCAGCACTCTCTTCCTGGCTTACACATGGCTGCCTATTGAGAGAGCACTCATGTGTGAGTGAGAGAGAGAGAGAGAAATGGAGTGAGCAAAGGGTGGGGGTAAGTCTGACCTTTCTTCCTCTTTCATAAGGACATGTGTTCTATGAGATCAGGATTCCACATTCATGATCTCATTCAATTTCATTTATCCTTAGTTATCTTCTTAAAAGTTTTATCTCTAGTAAGGGGGGTTAGGGCTGGACACAGTTCAGTCATAGCAGAGCCCATGGTACACAGATGATAAAATAACTGGTGGTGACCTGAAGTGAATGAGAATCTCAGGGAAGATTAAATGAAAACTTGGACAAGTATATTCCTTTGTTTTGACAAAGACCAGCATGTTTTCAGTTATTATAAATTGACTTAAAAAGCTGAAACTTCAAAATCGTCTTTTTCTTTAAGGCAATTCACCACTTTATATTATCAGTTGATGAGAGGAAAAAAATATAGAAGTGAAAGAATACAAACAAATGATAAAATGGCTTATGGTGCATTTGGCTACAATGTAGGCAGCTACGCTCCGGTTTTGCCTGTTGGTAATGTTGATACCAAAAAGAATTACTTCACTTATATTTTGAAATCTATATACTAGTTATTTTAGCATCAATATTTTAAAATCATTATATTTTTTCTTTTTACAAACATCAGCAGTTTAAAGAAATAGATTGCTAAAATTGATGAAAATTATTGGCTTTCATGAGTTTTTAAATATAAAGTTAATTCATTATTTTCTTCACATTGAACTTAAGGTTGCATGTCAAAGGATAAAATGAAATATGCAAAATCAAATACCTCTAACATCTGAGCAATAAAGCATAAGACAGGGACTTCCCTGGTGGTCCAGTGGCTAAGACTCCACGCTCCCAGTACAGGAGGCTTGGGTTCAATCCCTAGTCAGGGAACTAGATTCCACATGCCACAACTAAGACCCAGTACAGCTAAATAAATAAATATTTTAAAACTAAATAAAGCCTAAGATATGAGTTGAGTGAAAAGGGTCAGAGGGCAGCTTATTTAGTGACTATTTCTGCAAAGAGGAACAGTCTCAATCAACAGTGTAAAAGAAAGCCAAATATTTTTCTTATTTATTTTAATGATTGTTTCCCTAGATCAGAGACCTTTGAATCAGACAAGGAAACAAGATTGTTACAGTAAAAATTAAATTTGAGAGACAGAGATGTTTGACTTGCTTGAACTAATAGTAGTTAATTTTGCACGTGAAATACATAGAGCGTTAGCGGTGAAACAGGTAATATTATCAGGTCACATCCTTCACTGAAAAGACTTCCATGGTCATTTTCCTGAGACAGTTGATCAGAGATCCTTAAGTGAGCCATGTAAAGACACAAACAACTTGAACTCTCAGAAACAGACCATACTTACCCTCTGAACCTCAGAAGAACCCTTAAAATGTTCCTAGTCCCCTGTGTAGGCCCCTTTGGCACCTGGCAACTTGAATACTCTGTCAAGTATTACTGAGGGCATTTCAATTTGTGAGGCGGGAGCTATATATTGTTTGCAACTTAAAGGTCTACAGAGCTGAAATTCTCAAAGACTTGCCAGAGAAGCTGAAGATATAAATGTTAATCTTCTATTCCATGCAAGAACAAAAATGAAAGACAAAAATTATTTCATTTGTAACATACACATTCTGTATATGATTGTATTAGTCAGTGCTTGTAAAAGACTAAAGAATCCAACATTTCCATTTTAGCAAAGGAAAAACCTTATTGCTCAGGGGAAAATCTTTTCTTTCTCTTTATTACTTTTTTTAAAAAAAGCTCTACTTCACATTAAGGTATACATCATTTTCTTAGAGTCATGACATGCATATTCTTCTTAGATAATATATGGGAGATAGAGTGGAGTAAGAACAAAATGTCCATTTATGTTTTGAAAATGATTGATGAAAATGATAATTCAAAGGAAAAAATGGGTAACCAACATTTCCGTTCCTCGTGTTTTCATATTCCTGAATGGAAGGATTCAGTATGTGAACATTTATCATTTGAACACATCGCTCTTCTACTTAAGTGCAATTTTCTCTTCCACGGGGCTAATGGGAATTAGTAGACCAATGGCTGGAATAAACTGGCTAAACGCAGCCAGAAAAATCTTCTAAATTGGAGAGGCAGTGTGGAATTTGCTGATGCAGCCATAATTAAAGTTAGATCAGAAGAAGGTATATTTTATACCTTCTTCTGCACTACAAGAGATAATGCATCTCTCTACAGAAGAAGGGGGTTGTGTGTGCCCTTAGTTTATTACTCAAATCCATAGTTCGTATTTTCAGAAATGGCCTATGAGTGGGTCTCCACCACAATCCAGATATTTGACCTGTGCATTCATATTCTCAATCATCAGTGAGATACATTTGACAGTTAATCATCACTATGAATGTGCCAAATTCCTTCCTTTTTAATGTAAATGTGCAACTTTATACTTTTTAACTTATTTAACTATAGTATAATTCGTGCTGAGAGACTGAATATGCAAATGCACAGATGATGTAAGACAACAGAACTCTGATCCAAAACTTCCTGCCACTCTCAGTCCAAAAAGACCAACCACAGGTCTGCAGCAGTCTGTTCATAAAGCTCAGGACTTGGTCAGCGGGTGCCAGCTTCTGCTTGTCTCAGAACCAACCACAGAAAGCTAGATATGTTCCCCAAATCCAACACACAACATGTGTCCCCGCTTTCAGTTAGCCTGCCTCCAGCTTCCTCTTGTCAACAGTCTCCAATGAGAGGCCCCCTGAAGCCTTCACTTTTAATCTCTACAAAGTTTTCCCACTCCAATACCTGTCTTTGATTCAGTGACAAATGCTAATGATAGTGGCTGATGTTGAGTGAGTAACCTCACTTTGCTCTCATTTTGGCAGGCTTGATTTTTACAAAACCATAAAGTGTCACTAGTCAGGAAACATTATTTATGCTACAAAATATCTAAGACACTAAGATGTCTGTACCCTTTGAAATACTAGTTAAGTCTACCCTGAACCTATATACCCTGAACGTCCCCGATCTCCTCTTATCTTGAAATACTAGTTAAAATGGGTGAAAAAGCAAGATCTTAAGGGACTCAGATTTTAAGGACCTTACCGAGGTATATATTTTACATTCCTCTTAATAAGTCAACTTATATTTGCTACCAATTGTCAGGCATTAAGATGTGAATTGAATATTCCAACAAAGATAAATAAAGCGATCCCTGTTTTAGAACGTGCCTGCCAATGCAGGAGACAAAAAAGACAAGTGTTCAATCCCTGGGTCGGGAAGTTCCCCTGGAGAAGGACATAACAACCCACTCTAGTATTCTTGCCTGGGAAATCTCATGGAAAGAGGAGCCTTGTGGGCTATAGTTCATAGGGCCCCAACAGAGTTGGCCACAACTGAAGTGACTTAGCATGCAGGCAATAATTATGAATAAGTTGACTAATAATCTAATACAGTCTTACATTTGTGCATGTACTATATATTAAGGACAAAATGCAAGGGGGAAACCTGACCCTGTACCTAGTAGGGAATGTATGGGCTGGGGATGATTGAGCTACACGGTAATCATCCGAGGTGTCATCAGTATACTTTGGAAATGTCTATAAGATATCAACTACTAAAGAAGTTATTTAGACACCCCATTTTGTAATGAAGATATAAACATATTTTTAAAGAGCCTATATTAGTCAGAGTTCTCCAGACAAACAGAACCAATAGAATATGTGTTTGTATGTGCAGAGACAGACAGAAACAGACATACACAGAGAGAGATTTATTATAAGCAATTGGCTCATGCAATTACGGAGACTGGTAAGTCCCCAGACCTGCAGTCAGCAAGCTGATGACCCACGAGAGGGCTGCTGGTATAATTCCAGCATGAAGGCCAGTAAACTTGAGATCCAGGAAGACCCGATGTCTCAGTTGAAGTTCAAAAGAGGAAAAAAGATCAATATTGCAGCTCAAAGACAGTCATGCTGGAAGAATTCCTTCTTATTCAGGGAGGGTCAGCATTTCAATCAGACTTTCAGATGATTAGATGAGGCCCATTCACATCAGGGAGGCCAATCTGAGTTGCTCAGTCTATGGATCTAAATGTTAAACTCATCCAAAATCACCCAGAATACTGTTTAACCATGTATGTGGGCATCCCATGGCCCAGTTATACATATGTATGTGAAAGTCACTCAGTTGTATCCAACTCTTTGCAACCCCATGGACTATACAGCCCATGGAATTTTCTAGGCCAGAATACTGAAGTGGGTAGCCTTTCCCTTCTCCAGGGGATCTTCCACACCCAGGGATCAAACCCAGGTCTCCTGGATTGCAGGCAGATTCTTTCCCAGCTGAGCCACAAGGGAAGCCCAAGAATACTGGAGTGGGTAGCCTATCCCTTCTCCAGTGGATCTTCCTGACCCAGGAATCGAACCGGGGTCTCCTGCATTGCAGGTGGATTCTTTACCAACTGAGCTATAAGGGAAGCCCCTTTGCCCAGTTAGGCTGACAGAAAACAACAGTCAGCAGTCTACCCCTTGTCAACCTGGCACCCAAGTGCATCTTCTCAAACCACACTTAACCTCCAAATAAAGACAGTTACAAAATCATAATTCCATTTTGTATGACACAACTACCCTATGCACAAACAGACAAATACTAGACTGTTCTCTAGAAACGGAGGTAAATTTTTGAGTCATGTTTACTATTCTCCTTAATATTCTGTAACTTAAAAACTATAATGTATATATATGTTAATACCATAATGTAAATAATGTTAATGCTATGACATAAAATTAATAATCCCATGTTACATAAATAGGGATAAAAGAGAGAAGAAAACAAAAACACCTGTGTTTGTATATACATTATACTATGTGTAATATAGTGTATGTATTATATATAACATATATATACACACACAAACATATTCATAATGAAGTAAGGAGGAAATACTCATAACAATTACAGTCCTCATTTCTGTAATTGCTCACAGTCATAACTGGTACTTATAACTATGTTTTGTGACTACCCAAACTGTATTTCCCATCATATTCCTTCCAAATCCCTAACCACTCATCCTAACCGTTGGCCATGAATGAGTGTATGGTCACACATCTGGCTACTTATCCTTCCAAGTGAAGTGAACAGCCAGCTGCAGTGCTCCAATCTCTGCCCACTGGGAGGGTTTCCCTCTACTGTTCACTCAGAGATGTCTCAGAGATGTATCTGGGTGCTACAGCTGTCTTTCAAGTAATACTTGCCAATCATGCAGAACTCTCTATAAACCAGGCTTCAGTCTCCTCGTCCTCTGTCAGCTGATCACAGGGAAGTCCTCATAACCACAGGTGTAGGTTGGGAAAGAGAAGGCAGTATAAAAGGAGAGGGGTCCATGGGCATTTGGACCACTTCATGCGACTTACCTGTTACATGTACATTCAGAGCATGCTCGGGACCAACTGCGTACATCCCACTTCCATTTGATGATGAAATGTTGACATGTATACCGAACTTTAAGGCCTGGTGGACCAGATGACACCCTACTCATGTTGGGTAGCTGTTCAAGTCACATGCTAACTTGGTGGCCCAAGGTTAAGGGCCCAGCCATTATTCATGCTCAGTCACAGGCCAGAAACTGTTTCCCAAAAGGATAGACATTGCCCACAGAGGGTAGTAAGGTTTTCCCCAAAAATCATAAAGGCCCGCACCATGATTCACTTATGAAGGCTGCCATAGCTCCAAACGGCATCCCTAGCTGCCTCTGACACTTCAAGCATCATAGGATCCTCTAGATAAAATGTCAAAGCCATTTGCACAGCAAGCTGGACCTATGGCTGAGTCCTCTCTTGTGCTAGGCCTCACTTAAAACTAGCAACTTTCTGGGTTACTCAGTGAATAGGTCAGAGTAACACACCTAAATGAGGAATAGGTGGCTTAGAGTGTCACTAGGCATTGAGCCTTTTCCAACCAAAAAGAAGGGCCAGTAGCAACTAATTATTCCTCATCGTTGAAGGGATATCTAAACATGTCCCCATTACTGGACCCCCAGAAAGTTTTCATTTCAATCCCAAAGAAAGGCAATGCCAAAGAATGTTCAAACCACCACACAATTGCACTCATCTCACACACTAGCAAAGTAATGCTCAAAATTCTCCAAGCCAAGCTTCAACAGTACATGAACTGTGAAATTCCAGATGTTCAAGCTGGATTTAGAAAAGACAGAGGAACCAGAGATCAAATTGCCAACATCTGCTGGATCATAGAAAAAGCAAGAAAGTTCCAGAAAAAAACATCTACTTCTGCTTTATTGACTACGCCAAAGCCTTTGACTATGTGAATCACAACAAAATGTGGAAAATTCTTCAACATATGGGAATACCAGACCATCGTACCTGCCTCTTGAGAAATCTGTATGCAAGTCAAGATGTAACAATTAGAACCAGACATGGAAAAATGGACTGGTTCAAAATTAGGAAAGGAGTATGTCCAGGCTGTACATTGTCACCCTGCTGATTTAACTTATATGCAGAGCACATTATGCAAAATGCCAAGCTGGATGAAGCATAAGCTGGAATCAAGACTGCCAGAAGACATATCAGTAACCTCAGATATGCAGATGACACCACTCATATGGCAGAAAGAGAAGAGGAAATGAAGAGCCTCTTGATGAAAGTAACGAGGAGAGTGAAAAAGTTGGCTTAAAACTCAACATTCAAAACACTAAGATCATGGCAATCGGTCCCATCACTTCATGGCAAATAGATGGGAAACAATGGAAACAGTGACAGACTTTATTTTCTTGGGCTCCAAAATCATTGCAGTAGTGACTGCAGCCATGAAATTAAAAGATGCTTGCTCCTTGTAAGGAAAGTCATGACCAACCTAGACAGCATTAAAAAGGAGAGACATTACTTTACCAATAAAGGTCCATCCAGTCAAAGCTATGGTTTTTCCAGTAGTCATGTATGGTTGTAAGAGTTGACCTTAAAGAAATCTGAGTGCAGAAGAACTGATGCTTTTGAACTGTGGTGTTGGAGAAGACTCTTGAGAGTCCCTTGGACTGCAGGGAGATCAAACCAGTCAATCCTAAAGGAAATTGGTCCTGAATATTCATTGGAAGGACTGATGTTGAAGCTGAAACTCTAATAATTTGGCCACCTGATGGGAAGAACTGACTCATTTGAAAAGACCCTGATGCTGGGAAAGACTGAAGGTGGGAGGAGAAGGGGATGATACAGGATGAGCCTGGACATGAGTTTGGGCAAGCTCTGGTAGTTGGTGATGGACAGGGAGGCCTAGCATGCTACACTCCATGGGGTCGCAAAGAGTCAGACATGACTGAATGACTGAACTGAAGAAAGGTAGAAAACTCCTGCATTGTCACATTCATTTCCCATCCTCTTATATACAAATGTCTTACTCATAAGTCTAGAGTAGTTGCTACCTCCTACTTAACTAAGTTCAATACACATAAAATCATCAGTGTAATGGACCAGTGTAATATCTTGTGGAAGCAAGATCCCCATGAACTAAATTATGACCTAGGACTAGAGAGTTGACATACCCTTAAGGTAAGAGAAGGCAGATGTTTTTCGGATTTTGCCAGCTGAAAGTAACCAGTTCTGGGGGCCTTTATTAACAAAGAGAAAAAAAAGAAAGCTTTTCCCAGATGATACCTGCATACCAGGTACAAGGGGATGTCTTAATTTGTTCAAACAATGAAACCACATCTGGCACAGCACCTGCAACTGAATTCACAACCTGGTTAAGCCTATAATAATCCACTTTCATTCTTCAAGATTCATCTTTCTTTGTTGTTGTTGTTGTTTCATCACTAAATCATGTCCTACTCTTTGAGACCCCAAGGACTGCAGCATGCCAGGCTTCTCTGTCTTTCACTATCTCCTGGATTTTGCTCAAACTCATGTCTATTGAGTCGATGATGCTATCCAACCATCTCATCCTCTGTCATCCCCTTCTCCTCCTACCCTCAATCTTTCCTAGCATCAAGGTCTTTTCCAATGAGTTGGCTCTTTACATCAGGTGGCCAAATACTGGAGCTTCAGCTTCAGCATCAGTGAATATCCTTCCAGTGAATATCCAGGGTTGATTTCCTTTAGGACTGACTAGTTTTGTCTCCTTTGGGATTCCTTTAGGATTGATTAGTTTAATCTCCAAGGGACTTTTAAGAGTCTTTTTCAGCACAATTTGAAAGCATCATTTCTGCAGTGCTCAGCCCTCTTTAAGGTCCAGCTCTCACATCCATACATGACTACTGGAAAAACCACAGCTTTGACTATATGGATCTTTGTTGGTAAAGTGGTGCCTCTGCTTTTTAATATGCTATCTAGGTTTGTTATAGCTTCTCTTCCAAGGTGCAAGTGTCTTTATACTTCTTGGCTATAGTCACCTTTCACAGTGGTTTTGGACCCCAAAAAAGTAAAATCTGTCACTTATTCTACTTATTTGCCCATCTATTTGCCATGAAGTGATTGGACCAGATGCCATGATCTTAGTTTTTTGAATGCTGAGTCACAAGCCAAATGGATGATTTAAATAGGGATGAGTTAGGTGCCACCACCTCTGCATTTTCCAAATCCATAATGGTGGACCTAACTGCAGTCTCCAGGAATCCAGTATTACTTTTGGTTACTGTTTTCTTAGGTAGAGGCAGTGGTGGTGGTGGAAGCTTTTGGCTTTTCCCACCATAACAACCCTCAGTCCACTGGTCAGGGCACGCATATGGGGATTCTGCCAGTTGCCAAGGATGTCTATTCCAACTAGGCATTCCAGAACTGATGAAATGGTTACAGACTGAGCTCAGGGATGTTCTGGGCCCACTGTGAGAGGGACCCTATAGAAAACTCTGTTGATCACCTGACCTTCATACGTCCCTTCTGTGGCTGAGGGGCCACAGTGATATTTTGGGTCTTTTGGAATTAGTGTCCAATAGTTCCCCAGATATTCAATTATTAATATTTCTTTTACCACAATGCAACCTGCTAAAGGTCATGGATCCTTCAGGGGAAGACTGGAACAAAGATGAACAGTGTACACGTGTGGCACTGTACAGAGGTCCTATTTTTTAATTTATTTATTTTAATTGGAGGCTAATTAGTTTACAATATTGTGGTGGTTTTTGCCGTACATTCACATGAATCGGCCATGGGTGTAGTACACATGTTCCCCATCCTGAACCCCCCTCCCACCTCCCTCCCCATTCCATCCCTCTGGGTCATCCCAGTGCACCAGGGTGCACCCCTGAGCACTCTTTCTGATGCATTAAACCTGGACTGGTGATCTGTTTCACATATGATAATGCTATTCTCTCAAATCATCCCACCCTCGCCTTCTCCCACAGAGTCCAAAAGTCTGTTCTTTACATCTGTGTCTCTTTTGCTGTCTCACATATAGGGTCATCGCTACCATCTTTCTAAATTCCATATATATGCATTAATATACTGTATTGGTGTTTTTCTTTCTGACTTACTTCCCTCTGTATAATTGGCTCCAGTTTCATCTACCTCATTAGAACTGATTCAAATTCATTCTTTTTAATAGCTAAGTAATATTCCATTGTGTATATGTACCACAGCTCTCTTATCCATTCGTCTGCTGATGGACGTCTAGGTTGCTTCCATGTCCTGGCTATTGTAAACAGTGCTGCGATGAACACTGGGGTGCACATGTCTGTTTCAATTCTGGTTTCTTCAGTGTGTATGCCCAGCAGTGGGGTACACTGTATCCCACTGTATCACTGTATCACTGCTGTAGTGAAAACAGTGTCAGACTTTATTTTTTCGGGCTCCAAAATCACTGCAGATGGTGACTGCAGCCATGTAATTAAAAGACACTTACTCCTTGGAAGGAAAGTTATGACCAACCTAGACAGCATATTAAAAAGCAGAGACATTACTTTGTCAACAAAGGTCTGTCTAGTCAAGGCTATGGTTTTTCCAGTGGTCATGTATGGATGTGAGAGTTGGACTCTGAAGAAAGCTGAGCACCGAAAAATTGATGCTTTTGAAGTGTGGTGTTGGAGAAGACTCTTGAGAGTCCCTTGGACTGCAAGGAGATCCAATCAGTCCATCCTAAAGGAGATCAGTCCTGGGTGTTCACTGGAAGGACTGATGCTGAAGCTGAAACTCCAATACTTTGGCCACCTCATGCGAAGAGTTGACTCATTGGAAAAGACCCTGATGCTGGGAGGGATTGGGGGCAGGAGGAGAAGGGGGCTACAGAGGATGAGATGGCTGGATGGCATCACTGACTCGATGGACATGAGTTTGAGTAAACTCTGGGAGTTGGTGATGGACAGGGAGGCCTGGCATGCTGCGATTCATGGGGTCGCAAAGAGATGGACATGACTGAGCAACTGAACTGAACTGAACTGATGGCAGTTCTATTTCCAGTTTTTTTAAAGAATCTCCACACTGTTCTCCATAGTGGCTGTACTAGTTTGCATTCTAGGGGTCCTTCTTTAAGGACCTTTTCCTTCCCCGTCTTCATTTAAGGGGTTTGAGGTCTGTAAACTGGCTCAAGTCTGAGACTGATTGAGGGGCCATGACTCTGCTTTTTCTTTTTTTTTTTTGCTTCCATTAGACTTTTGTTCACTTGGCCTAAACTATTTCTGGTTCTACCAATCAAGTGAGGAGGTAATAGGCTTCGTATCTATTTCACTTCATGGAGTACCATGAGGAAGTCACCAGGCCATAGGTCTGCAGGAGTCAGGCTATTCTGACTGCTGCCTTGTTACTGTAGGTCATGACCATAGCCACACCCACCTTGCCTGTCGTGGCCTTTGGCCACCAGCTGGCCCCTGTTAGCCAGGATCTAATTATTCCAGTGTCACTGAGGTTTCCCAAATCAGAGACTACAGCCCCCACTGTGAGATCTGGTTACAGAGAACAATCATGGAGCTCTTCCCAGATGCTGGGCTCCCATCACAAATTTATTTCTCATCATCATGGTGAAAGTTCTATCTTTTGGACACTCTCTGTATGGGTAAATAGGTCTTAAATGACAAACGCCCTCTAACATTCCTGTTTCCCTAAGTATTTACATCCCTTCCTCTTCACTAAACCAAGGTTGGCTGGGCACTTTCGGCTTGTCCACTATGGTTCACCTTGCAATACCTGCTTTAGTCAGTCAACCAAAGAAACTGTCACAGTCCTCAGTAACACTCTGATCGGCCCCACGAAACACAGAATCCTTGCTCAGGGAGTCTGTATCAGTAAATTCAACCTGACTCAACTCTACTCTCCTCCCTCCTTTACCCCATACTTTTGATATCTACCCCCACATAGGTCCCTAGCCTTCTGTCTGTATAAATTAGAAAACTCGAGTAGGTCTCTTAGAGTGTAGCACATCTCCTATGGTTCACACTCCATAAACTTCACCAGACCTACTGGGACTGGAGTCTAGTTACAGGTGTAGAAGCAGAGGTGGGTGATGGGTGTGGGTCCCATTTCTTGCATGGCAACTGCCTCATGAGAGACCAATACAGTATACTTAGGCAATGCAGACTAGTTCATCCCTTCAGATGGGGGTGAAGAGATCTCTTCCACTGGCAAAGAAGATTCATCAGAATTCAGGGGCTTGATGTCTCGGTTTCATCAGGGTCTTCCTACATGTCCCCATTCCAACTTTCAGGATCCCACTCTGTCCCATTCAAGCCCTCAGTCTGCAATTCCTGGGAACTCCCTGGGAGGCGGGAGTTCAAACTGCATTTAGCCACTGATAGAATGCAAAGTTTTTATTCGATTTTTTTTTTTTTTTTTTTGAAATCTCAGCTTTAAGGTTATAAGAAATAAGGGTCTCCTCTAGGGTACCCAGAGAAGCTTTAGGTCATTTATACAGCACTTGAACTGGGGATTCAAACCCCTGAGCTCATCCTTTTCTTTCAACACTTTTCTAGCCACATTAGGAGAAACTGGCCAGTCTCATTAAATTTACTGAGAAAAATGTTCAAAAGTATCCTAAATACAGACATCCAGATTCATGCTTCTTCTAAGAGGCCAATTAAGAAAATGTTAATGAAGGTATTTTCCATATCTCTATGACCAAATCACATCAGAGCTACATTTACTACTAGAACCAGAGTCATTTGCAACTTTAATTCTAAGCATATTAACACATTATTAACCAGAGATGTATTACTATATCTTTTGATACCCAAATGTTATTGGCCAGAGTGGGAGTGTTTCAATATTCACTTACATGAAAAATCACTGGCCACAGGTATTCGTTTCTGCAAAAGTTCCCCAGACGATAGAGCCAATTCCAGAGACACCAGCACCAATGCATAAAATTCACCTCAAAATTCTGTTCCTCTAAAACCATTCTCAGTAAATTTGTCTTATGTTTTCCAGACATAGAGAGACAGAACCCAAAGAGAGCCAATGGGTAGCACCAGTCGAAACCTGAGAACCAAGAAAGCTTATGATGTAACTCCATTCCAAAGGCTGGCAAGTTTAATATCCAGTAAGAGTCGAAATTTCAATTTGGCAGTATATCCAAAAGCAGAAAAAAATCCCATGTCACAATGTGAAGTCAATCAGGCAGGAGGAACTTCCTCTTAGTCAGGTGGATGGTCAACCTTTTGATCTACTCATGTTTTCAACTGACTGGACAAGGCTCACTTAGGGAGAGCAATCTGCTTTACTCAGTCTGTTGATTTCAATGTTAAATTCAAACCCTCTCATTGAAATATCCAGAATATTAGTTGACCAAATATCTGGGCATTCTGTGCCCCAATCAAGTTGACACACACAGTTAACCAGAGTTTCTCCAAGAGGACTCTTCCAAATAATTATGGATGCAGTGTTTTTACCATAAATAAAATAAGAAAAAAATAAATAATTAAGAACTTTTTAAAAGTTGGTGAGATTTGTATGTAGGATGCCTATAAGTGGGCTTCTCTGGTGGCTCAGATGGTGAAGAATCTGCATGCATTACAGGAGACCAAGGTTTGATCCCTGGGTCAGGAAGATCCCCTGGAGAAGGAAATGGCCACCCACTCCAGTATTCTTGTCTGGAGAATCCCATGGACAGAGGAGCCTGGTAGGCTACGATCCATAGGGTTGCAAAAAGGCGGACGTTACTGAAGCAACTTAGCACGCTTACAATATTGTAGTATAAAGTTTCTTTGAAAAGACAAAAAAACAAGTGAGTGTTTATTAAGATGTACTAGTTTCAGAGTGCATAGGGTACATCTGAAGATGGGCGGGCAAGGTTAGGTATAAAGTATGTGTCCCTGGGACTTCCCTTGGCGTCCAGTAGTTAAGCTTCTGCACTTCCATGCAGGGGGAGCAGGTTCAATTCCTAGTAAGGGAACAAAGATCTCACATGCCATGCAGTATGGTCAAAAAGATTTTTTAATTTAAAAAAAAAAGAATGTATCCCTAACTTCATAGGCAGTATAGATATATCTGCTTAACCCAAATATGTTGTTATATATAGGTTTTAGTTGGTTGGTTGGACACAGTGAAGAAAAGTTGATGTACTATGTTACTAAAATCTAGTTAGCAGGGAAAAGTCCTTGGTTTAGAAAACATTTGGTTTCATTCAAGTTAAAGGCCACATCCCAGGAAATGTAGAGAAACAGATGTCCTTCTGTATATGTTGCACTTTCCAGGACTAGATTGGATGAGGGGCTCCATCTTTACCACTCAAACTACCACCATTTCAACAGTTTATTGCAGCTGTTTTCAGCTGCACTTCAGACACTATGTTCTTGACTTCTCTGGTAATATTTTAAGTTTTAAGTTTCACATCTGAGCTTATCAGAAAGTCTAATTTCAACAGTGAAAATATCTCACCCACATTCTTCTTTCCCCAGGCAATTAATTTGGACCCAACAAATTTAAAAATCATAACATCCATGGTTTCACAGCCATGTCTTGCCCTAATAGAAGGATCTGGTTTCTAATAGCAAAACGGTGGGGATTCCTCTCGTGGTATAACTCGCCCATCACAGGGTCCTTCCAAATGATCTATGTCTCCAATACAGACTTAGCTTAAGCAAAAGCAATGATGCTGTAATACAATTCAATTCACAGGTAGACACCTGGCTCAAGCTGGCTTATTCAGAGCACCCTGCTGCCCTCCAAGCTGCCCTCCAGATGTGGGTGGTTCAGGCATGAGCATCAGGCCCAAGCAGACTCAAAGAGCACCCTCCCTGAATTTTTGTGTCTGGAGTCAGAGTGAGACAAGGTTGTGTGAGCTTCTTACAGTGATTAAAGATAATAAGGGGGCAGCAGATGCAACATCTGTATTCAATTACTCCAAGAGATCAGAGAATGAAAAGTTAATACACAACTTTATGAAGAATAAGAAACTCAGAGGATTAATGTATTTTTTTGAGTCAAGAGCTCTAAACATTCTGGAGTCCTCATGCCAGCCCTGCCATTTTCGACAACTGTTTGGAGTCTGTGACCCAACAAACTGTCACGCTGTCCTTCTAACACATGATTCTTGCTTTGGGTTTCCAGTGAAACTAGTCTGGGCTTTTCTATGGCATTTACAAATAAAAGAATGAGTCTTGTCTAATAGAGAAGATCAAGGAGTACATATATAAAGCTATCTGATTAGAACTATTTATACAATGAAAATATAGAAATGAAACGTTCCACAGTGGAGGCAGAGTTACGTAGTTCATGATCAAACTGTATTGCAGCCTTAAAACTATGTTTTCAAAGATTGTTAAATAACAATTGTCTATATGAGAAACTACTTAATGAAAAAGCAGATACAACATTGTTTAATCAAGAGCATTCACATTTATGTGTAAATATATAGGTGGATACTTAGAAAATTATGTGAATGTCAAGAACAGTTGCCTGTGGATGAGGAGAACAAAAGTGATGTGCTTACACTTTCACACTCACCAAATAAGTACATATTTATATACATAAGAACATTTAAAATACTATTTCAAAATTAACATTCATTCATATGTAATATAAGATAAACTTCGGTTCAGTCCCTAAGGAAATAATCAGAAATTTTAATGTACTAGTCAAATTACTGAAGTATTTATTTCACAGAGAAAAAGCCAGGGAATGAATGTGAGAGGGAGAGGGAGCTATTATTCTAAGGACCTTTATTCTTCTTGCATATTTACACAAACACCACCAAGGGGTCTCTCCCAATAAATTAGATTCTTAAGTGACTTGTCCTTTAAACAAATGTTAAGAAATGATGATAATTACTTGAATTATATTGTTTTCCTTTAATTAAGAAATAAAGCCCACAATGGATAAGATAATTCTTTCACTGAAAAGGTATGTGATTTGAATTCTTTGTGCAAGCTCTCTATAATGAATTGGACCCTTTATCTTTCAGTTGCCTTCTGAGGGAAAAAAAAAAAAATCATCATCTTGCTTGCTAAATGCTTAGTTCAAATACTTCTGCTGATTTTTTTGCAATAGACACTTGCTCCCTGGAAAATCAATAGTGAATACTAGTAACACTAGTTAAAAATAACTCTGTTGCATTTTATAAAACTTCAATAGACATGAAGTCAAATAATTCCTTTGAAAATCACTGAATGAGGAATTGTATCATTTGGCTCCTGGATTTTTTTTAACTTCAGACAGACCTTGAAGATATTGTTGGTTGGGTTACAGACCACTGCAAGAATTTCCTGGTTGCTTAGTACATATAAAAGTTCTATTTATACTATACTATCATTTATTAGTCATGCAACACCATTGTCTTAAAAATACCAATTTAAATACCTTCATTAAAAAACATCTTATTGCTAAAAACTGTTAACCATCTAAGCCTTCTTCAGCAAGCCATAATCTTTTTTGCTGGTGGAGGCTCTTGGCTCAATTTTGATGGCTGCTGAGTGATCAGAGTGGTGATGGCTGAAGGCTGCCATGGCTACAACAGTTTCTTAAAATAAGACAACAATGAAGTTTGCCACATCCATTGACTCCCTTTCACAAACGACTTCTCTGTAGCATGCAGTGCTGTTGGATAGCATATATTACCCACAGTAAACCTCCCTCAAAATTAGAGTCCGTCCACTCAAACCCTGCCATTGTTTTTATCAACTAAGTTGACATAATGTTCTAAATCCTTTGTTGTTATCTTCAACAATCTTCCTGCATCTTCATGAGGAGTAGCTTCCATCTGAAGAAATCACTTTCTTGGCTCATCCACAAGAAGCAATTACTCTTCTGTTAAGGTTGGATCATGAGATTGCAGTGATTTAATCACTTCTTCTTCAGACTCTGCTCTCACTCTTCCTACCACAGATGAAATTACTTCCTCCACTAACATCCTGAAGCCCTTCAAGTCGTCCATCAATTTTGGAATAAACTTCTTCTAATCTCCTATTAAAGTTGATGTTTTTACCTTTTCCTATGTCCTACCTTTGCAGGGTTTTGTTTACTTTGCCCAGATTCAGAGGAATCGCCATATTTGGAAGATGTAGCTTTACAAAATGTATTTCTCAAGTGATAAGGCCTGAAAGTTGAAATGATCCTTTGATTCATGAGCCGCAGATTGGGTACTGCATTTAGTAGGCATAAAAACAAACATGACTCTTGTCCATTGTGCAACCAGGTACATTGTCACTGAGCAGCCGTTTCTGAAAGGAATCTCTTCTGAGCAATAGGTTTCAACTGTGTGCTTAAAATACTCAGAAAAACCATGTTGCAAACAGATGTGCTGTGATCCATGCTGTGTTGTTCCATTGACAGAGCAGAGTGGATTCAGTGTAATTCATAAGGACCCTGATTTGGGGGAATGGTAAATGAGCACTGATTTCAACTTCAAGTCACCAGCTGCATTAGTGCCTAACAAGAAAGTCAGTCCATCCTTTTAAATTTTCAAGCCAGGCACCAACTTCTTTTTAGCTTATTAAAGCCCTGGATGAAGCTTCTTCCAATATAATGAAAAACCGTTGTTTAGTGTAGCCACCTCCATTAATGATCTGAGCTAGATCTTCTGGGTGACTTGCTGTAGCTTCTACACCAGCACTTGCTGCTTTACCTTGCATTTGTTATGGAGTCGAGTTCTTTCCTTAAAACTCATGAACCAAAGTCAGTTAGCTTCCCATTTTTCTTCTGCTGCTTCCTCTCCTCTCTCAGCCTATAGAACTGAAGAGAGTGAGGGCCTTGCTCTGGATTAGGCTTTGCCTACGAGAACGTGGGGCTTCCCAGGTAGCAGTAGTGGTAAAGAACCCACCTGCCAATGCAGGAGACAAAAGAGACATAGGTTCCATCCCTGGGTCAGGAAGATCCCCTGGAGGAGGGCATGGCAACCCACTCCAGTATTCTTGCCTGGAGAATCCCATGGACAGAGGAGCCTGGGAGGTTACAGTCCATGGGGCCACAAAGAGTCGGACACGAAAGAAGCAACTTAGCAGCAGCAGCAAGAGAATGTGGTGGCTGGTTTGATCTTCTGTCCAGACCACTCAAACTTCCTCTGTATCAGCAATAAGGTCGTTCTCTTTCTTATCATTCGTGTGTTCACTGAAGTAGCACTTTTCCTCTGCATTAATAACACGGGTAACTGTTTGCCACAAAAGGCTCATCTCCCTTTACTACATGCCCTCCTCAGTAAGCTTAATCAGTTCTAGCTTTTTTAAGTGAGAGACATAAGACTCTTCCATAACTTGGACATTTAGAGGCCATTGTAGGGTTATTAATTTGCCTAATTTTGTATCTCAGGAAATACAGAGGTTCAAGGAGAGAAAGAGAGATGAGGGGAATGGCTGGTCCATTAGCAGTCACAAACCACAATATTCATCAACTAAGTTTGCAGACTCATGTGAACATGGTTCGTGGCACCCCAAAGCAAAGACAATAGTTACAGAAAAGATCACTGACTGCAAATCACCATAAGAAATACAATAATTAAAAACTTTGAAATATTGTAAGAATTACCAAATTTGACATAGACAAAGGAATTGAACAAATACTGTTGGAAAATGGTGCTGACAGACTTGATGACTACAGGGTAGCCACAAACCATCAATTTGTTTTAAAAAAAAATCACAATCTATAAAGAAAAGTGCTACAAAAAGGTCATGCTTGTATCTCCAAAATGCTCATAACTATACAAAATGTCAAAAACCCATGTATTTTTCTTTTTACTAAGCATGTAGAATATTTAAGTAACACTGTATATCAAATTTAGAGGGTAAACATATTCTAAAAATGATTCTAACTCTTTTCAACAATTAACTGTTTATTCTCTTTTCACATACTGATATTCACCCTTAACTGTCCATAGTTTATGTTCACGGGCTTGAAAATGCCTTTATCTTTTATTTCCTTTAATGTCTACTCCATTACATTTTTCATCTTATCATTTCCTACTTCACTTTTCTAATTTTTAGCAGCAGTGCAAAAACTCTAAGCTTTACCCTGTCTCTGTATTACTTTTCCTTTCAAACAGACTATAACTACAACTTCTTTTTACTTCTGAGGTTACTGTCATTTTGTTAAAACTGACATCAAATCAGGCCAAGCACCCTCATAGACCTTTCTCATCTCCAAATCTAATTCAACAAATATTTTTTACTGCTTGTGAATAAACCACAAACTGTCAGAGATGCAATAATCCAGATACGCTCAACACCTTCAAGGAGCAAACAGTCAGATTTCTTACATGTAGGTTTGGGATTTTCTCCATTCAGTGTATCCACTCACCAAACATTCTGATGCGCTTTCCTAATTAAACTGATTTCTTCCACTGAACCTCTTCATTTTCAGTCCACACTCATCTTTAAAGAGTAACTTTGCTTTGATTCCAATCTTCTGATCTTATCTCAAACAAACCACCCAGCTCTAAGCTCATATAAATGACCAACTAAGTCATTTTGAGAGAAATGCCTAGTAGTGGATAGACTTTAAAAGGAAAAAGAAGACAAGAAACAAAGAATAAAAAAAACAGAAAAAAAAGTTGCTTTGAAAATTTGCCATTAGAACAACATAGATGAATCAGGAAGGTATTATGCTTAGGGGAATAAGTCAAATAGAAAAAGACAAATACCATATGTTATCACTTATGTGGAATCTGATCAAAATAAAATGAATGAATGTAACAAAACAAAAAAGTTCTCTCACAAATACAGAGAACTAGTGATTACCAAGGGGAGAAGAAGGGGGATGGGCAAGATAGGTGTAGGAACTAAAAGATACAAACTACTTACTTACAAAATAAAATGCAAAGATCTGTTATACAGCATGGGGATATATAGCCAATATTTTATAACAACTTTAAATAGAGTATGATTTATAAAAACACTAAATCACTATGCTATATACCTGAAACAAACATAATATTGTAAATCAACTATAGTTTATAGTTTAATTTTTTCTTAAAAAAGTTGCTTACAAACCCATGAGTTGCTCTATGTACAAAAAGTGACTATTTACTTGGGGAAAGTAAGTCTACTGTAAGTTTTTTTTATGTATGCAAGCCCTTCTACTCTGTCTTATTCACAATCCCTCCCAGAACAAAAAGATTCCAAAGCTATCCAAGGACCACTTCATAGGCAAATTTTAAGGTTGTCTTTCTCTGTCTCTGAAAAGTAAATTAACAGTTCTTCCAAATTATCTTTCCTTTATAATTAATATATAATTTTATATGAAAAACAATATATTATAAAAACACAGATATATCAACTTTTTTTTCACTCCTTCTTGGTCTTTCCCTCATCTTTAATATACTAACTCATTTAACAAATATTTATTAAGAGATTTTTATCCACAGTCACTGTACTATATCTTTGGGACACTAACATTCTGTCCACATGAAGTTCACAGCACAGATTTAACAGAATAACAGAAAGTTTTAGAACATTATGACGTGCTCCATTCTGACATACAATGATATGCACTAAAAATATGATCTTTTATTCCTCCCAAGATCACCACAATCAATTTCCTAGGGACCTCTCAGCTTGCTATAAAAAAGTTGTAGTAAATTTTTCAAAATTACTAAATCAGAATATTTCATTCTGTTCCTCCCCTCCCTTCACCAAGCCTTCTTGCAATTTCATGCCTTCAAAGGGCTTACACTACTCTCAAGTAAAGCCCACTTTGACCAACAAGGCCCAACAGAATATTGCTATGCTGATCAGGGTAATCTCAGGCCATTTGCTTTGTTACTCACTCATGGAGGCACACTGGTCTCCATTTTGTTCCTTGAACATAACAAGACGACTCATGCCTTATAACCTTGGGCTGTATCACTTTTTATAAAGCTAGTTCTGTCTGTTATGGGTAGTTCAACTATTGGCTCCTCAGAGAAGTTGCTTATTGATCATTTTGTTGTTGTTGTTCAGTCGCTAAGTAGCATCCAACTCTTTGCAACCCCATACACTGTGGCACGCCAGGCTCTTCTGTCCTCTACCGTCTCCCAGAATTTGTTCAAATACATGTCCATTGAGTTGGTGATGCTATCTAACCATCTCATTCTCTGCAGCCGTCTTCTCCTTTCAGCCTTTCCCAGCATTAAGGCCCTTCCCAATGAGTCAGCTCTTCGCATCAGGGGGCCAAAGTACTGGAGATTAAGCTTCAGCAACAGTCCTTCCAATGAATATTCAGGGTTGATTTCCTTTAAGATTAACTGGCTTGATCTCCTTGCTGTCCAAGGGACTCTCAAGAGTCTTCTCCAGCACCACAGTTTGAAAGCATCAATTTCTCAGCACTCAGCCTTCTTTATGGTTCAATTCTCATATTTGTACATGACTACTGGAAAATCCATAGCTACTCTTGATCACAAAATTCTTTATTTCCTTCAAGTTTGTACCCTGGCATATAATTATATTACCTATTTAATTGATTTATTGAGTGTTCTCTTCTCTAGCCCTAAGTCATTCTGCCTATTTTCCTCTGAGGAAAAAAAGGACCATTTCTATGGTAGGTATTCAATAAATATCTGTGATTAACAAATTACTACGTAAGTGAGTAAACTTTTAGAGAGGAGGTGAGCTGAGTGTGCAGTGGAGGCACTAGATTCAGTGGGATTTGAGGTCAGGGAAGATTTAACACAGAGAAAAGCATATATTGAGCCTGGAAAGGCCAACAGGAATTAGTTAGTTCAAGATAGTGCTGAGACAGTTCTAGATCTTCATGCCAAAGGCAAAAACATAACATGACAAATTTTCAGAAATGAGAGAGAAAACAAAGCTCAGTTTGACAACAGCAGAAATTATGAACTATATAGTGGTGTATCTTAATTTTTCTAAGATAACAAAAGCAAAGTAATGAAAGGCCTTGTTTACTGTGGTAATGACTTTTAAGTTGTATTTTATGTAAAAAGTATGTGAAAGTAAAGGACTTTGTGAAAGTTAATTTTAGGTAGATTAGGCAATATCTAGCATGGTTTGCTAGGTTTCCAGCTAAAACAACTAGATAGGTATCAATGCCATTCACCGAGACAGGAAATAAAAGGAGGATATTCTAATGTGAATGAAAAAATAAGAGTTCTATTAGATATATGTTTCAGATTCATTTTAAAAAGTATAAATACAGGTTTCCAAAAGACAGAGAAATACACAAGTCTAAAGATCTGAGCTGGAGATTGAGGTCAGAGGCCATGATATGATTAGAACTATTCACAGAAATTCCAGTCTTTTCAGGTAGCATTTACTTCACTCTCTCATTGTTGTAAAGCAAGGCCATGATAAGAAAATGTGATAAGCACTGATGTATGTCATGTCTGAAAAGTTGTTCTTAGAGATTGCGTAATTTACCAGTTCATTTGATTGACCATAATGAGTGCTGTATCCTAGCCAACCAGTTTGCTTAACCTTTATTGAGTTAAGACACAGAGATACAGGAAGCTAGATTATTACAGAAAAGACTAGTCTCTCATTACTAAAGAAAATTTCAACTCATGAAAGCAGATGAGATATCTGAGAAGTGTGTAAGAAGAAAAGCATTCTAAGAACAGAGGCTGTGGATGGAACACCATCACTTGAAGGTCCAATCAATGAATATCTTCAAATGTTGCAAAGTAGAAGCAGTTGAAGGAAAACTTTAAGTAAAAGCAGTGTCATTGAAGCAAAAAAAGAGGGAATTTTCAAGGGAGAAATAGAAATAGAATTTAAACACGAGCTATTAAAATAAATGAAGAACTGGAATCGGTAATGATTTCAGTGAGAAAAGTTTCACTGGGAATGCTTGAAGCTATGGGGCAATCAGGATTAACCAGGAAGTAACACTACCTTTAAAGAAACTTTTTAGTAAAAGGTAAGATGCTGTTTTCTCTGCAAGGAAAAAAATTTCAATAATGAAAACAGTTTAAATTTATCATCAGAATTTCTTTTATTTCACCTTTTAATTGCATCAATAGACATGAATATGGTAAGTAAAATATTCAGTGCCTTAAATTCTGGGAGAAAATGTACACAATTAAAATGAAGATCAAATACCCCCTTCAGCAGCAAATGTACTAAAACTGAAATGGTACAGAGAAGATTAGTATAGCCCCTGTGCAAGGATAACATGCAACTGCATGACATGTTCCATACTTTTCTGAAAATGGTTATACTATTCAAAGCAATTTACGCATTCAAAGAAATCCCTATCAAATTACCAGTGGCATTTCTCACAGAATTAGACCTTTTTTACAATTGGTACAAAAACACAGATGACCAAGAATAGCCAGAGCAATTTTGAGAAAGAAAAAGGGCTGCAGGAATCAGGCTCCCTGGTTCAGACTATATTACAAAGCTACAGTAATCAAAACTGCATGGTAATGGCACAAAACTATAAAGATATATCAATGCAACAGGATAGAAAGTCCAGAAACAAACCCACGCACCTGTGGTCACCTAACCTTAACAAAGGAGTCAAGGATAGACAATAGAGAAAAGACAGTCTCAATACATGGTCCTGGGAAAATTAGATAACTACATGTAAAAGAATAAAATTAGAACATTCTTTAACACCATACACAAAAAATAAATTCAAAACAGATTAAAGACCTAAATATTAGGCCAAATACTATAAAACTCTTAGAAGAAAACATAGGCAGAAAAATCTCCAACATAAATCACAACATGATTTTTTTCAACCCATCTCCTAGGGTAATGAAAATTAAAAAAAAAAAAAAAAATGGGACCCAATTAAACTTAAAAGCTTTTACACAGCAAAGGAAATCATAAAGAAAACAAAAAGAAAACCCACAGAATGGGAGAAAATATTTGCAAATGAAGCAACCAACAAGGGAATTATGTCCAAAATATTGACGCAGCTCCTTATCAAAAAAAACAAACAACCCAATCAAACAATTGGTGGAAGATCTAAATATGTATTCCCCCAAAGAAAATATACAGATAGCCAAGAAACACATGAAAATATGTTCAAAATCACTATTAGAGAAATGCAAATCAAAACCACAATGAGATATCACCTCACATTGGTCAGAATGGCCATCATCAAAATGTCTACAAACAATAAATGCTGGAAAGGGTGTGGAGAAAAGGTAAACCTCCCACACTATTGGTTGGAATGTAAACTGACACAACCGTTATGGAGAACAGTATCAGTTCAGCTCAGTCCAGTTCAGTAGCTCAGCCGTGTCTGACTCTTTGTGACTCCAAGGACTGCAGCATTCCAGGCTTCCCTGTCCATCACCAACTCCCAGAGCTTGCTCAAACTCATGTTCATTGAGTCAGTGATGCCATCCAACCATCTCATCCTCTGTCATCCCCTTCTACTTCTGCCTTCAATCTTCCCCAGCATCAGGGTCTTTTCCAGTGAGTCAGCTGTTCACATCAGGTGGTCAAAGTATTGGAGTTTCAGCTTCAGCATCAAGTCCTTCCAATGAATATTCAGGACTGATTGCCTTTAGGATGGACTGGTTGGATGTCCTTACAGTCAAAGGGACTCTCAAGACTCTTCTCTAACACCACAGTTCAAAAGCATCAATTCTTTGGCACTCAGCTTTCTTTATAGTCCCATTCTCACATCCATACATGACTACTGGAAAAACCGTAGCTTTGACTATACGGACCTTTGTTGGCAACAGACAACAGTACAGGGTTTCTTAAAAAAGCAAAAATATACCTAACAAATGATCCAACAATCCCATATCTGGGCATTATACCCAGACAAAACCATAATTTGGAAATATACATACACCCCAAATTCACTGCAGCACTACTTCCAATAGCCAAGGCATGGAAGCAACATAAATGTCCATCAACAGAAGAATGGATAAAGATGTTGGGAAGATCCCCTAAAGAAGGGCATGGCAACCCACTTCAATATTGTTCTCTGGAAAACTCCATGAACAGAGGAGCCTGGCGGGCTATGGTCCATAGGGTCACAAAGAGTCGGACACAACTGAGGCATGCACACACGCACATATTTACAATGAAATATTATTCAGCCATAAAAAACAATGAAATGATTCCACTTGCAGCAACCTGAATGGACCTAGAGATTCTCATACTGAGTGAAGTTAAGTCAGAGAGAGAAAGACAAATATCATATGGTAATGCTTATATGTGGAATCTAAAAAGGGGGAATGAATGAACTTTTCTATAAAACAGAAATAGAATGCAGAAATTTTCTACAGATCTATAAAACAAACCGATGATTATCAGGAGGTAAGCAAGAAGTGATAAACTGGGAGATTGGGATTAACATACACACTACTGTATCTAAAATAGATAACTAATAAGGACTTACTGTATGGCACAAGCAACTGTACTCAGACTCTATAATGGCCTGTATAGGAAAAGAGTCTAGAAAAGAGTGAATCGGGTGTACTGATTCACTTTGTACACTGAAATTAACACAACGTTGAAAATCAGCTGTACTCCAACAAAATTTTTTTAAATAAAATGATCAGTGTAAGTGATTTTAGAACAAAGCAGAATTTTTACATGAATTATTTAACGAAAGCTTTATACAGGTTCTAACAGAAGTATGGTAAATATACAAGGATAAGAGATTTATTTAGTATAATGAAATTGCTATATATACACACATAGCCACATGTGTATATTTAACACATATTTTATAACTATACTGGCACTGAGAGGAATGATCACAATTCAGTGAAATATATTTCATTCCAGAATCAAATTTTTATATATTTTTGGAATGCACTACTATCTACAGAATATGTACTCAAGGTTTGCAGTATTTCTCTTAAATTTGGTTGTCCTACAACTTGAACTTGCCCAAAGGTAGGGCCATGTGCATATTTTTATAAGTAAATTATCATTTAGTTAAATACAGTATTATAGTCTTATTTAGATAGAACTTTTAAATATTGACTATTTTGAATTAACACATACCTATATACAAATTAGTTATCCTAAATCTACCAGTTTTTAAGAGCACAGATCCTTAATAAATTTTATGTAGGGTAGGAATGAATAAGTTCAAAAGAAAGCAAGATTAACTAGCTTTGACTCAATAATTGTTTGAGATGATAAATTTATAGAAAGAAACAAATGGTTAATTTTCTGAGCCTCAAAAAAATATTTTATTATCTTTTGCACTAGATATCATTCTGAATATCAGTAATGTTTTAAAGCTGTTTAAGTTGATGATAAGCTTAAAACGTAAATTTATGTAGTGATGAGAGAATTGTTTGTGTAAAAAATTCAGCAAATTTGAGGTAATATAAAACCAGGACAAACTTTTAGAAAGGATGAGAACCCTAGTGTGTTATGGTTATGGACACTCTCTATTCATGCTGATGGGATGAGAAACTATTATTATCCTTGCTAACTAGGATCGTGATAACAAGATCATCCTTTCTTTCTCAGATTTTTTTCCTTATGTTTTTAATTATAATTTAGTTTTTCCAACCTATTATCCACAGTATACTACCATACAAATTAGTTCATAAAATTAAGCTATAAAAGAGGGTATTTAATTTTTTGACACATAACAGTTACCTAAATAGCATTCTACTCCTAAATATGTCAGATAAATATTCTTTAGGTATGCCACAGTGATCAAAAATTCATTCCTTAATATAAAATCTGAATAATTATGTGCTATAAGATGTGAGAAGTTTTCCTCTAGCTTTCACCCTATAATCATACAAGAACTCCACAAAAAAGCATCCTATTCCCCAGACCCAAAAGTTCTCTAAAACACTGCTTCTTAAAAGTCTGGTCTGCAGGTTAGTGGAAGACTTAAAACTAATACAGTTCATGACAAGATCAACAGGTTATTTGAGAGTAAGTGTTTAGGAACTTATATTGCAATATGACATCACTAAGACATCCAAGAATGTCATTTTAATTGTCTGGGTATTCATTTTTATTTATTAATTTTTAAGGTCTTGTTCTCTTTGGTGGGGAAAAAAAGTCAGATAATTTGAGAAGTACAGGGGTGGTGCTTATCTTTGCATCTTTAGGCAAATTATTTAGTGGCCAAATGATTTAGTAGCAAAAAATGTATTTAATATATTCAGGACACTATGTCATAATGAATACCAGATAATTTTCCAGTAATGGAAAAACCTAAGTGAATATACATTAATTCTTAAATGACCTTGAAGACAATAATCACATAATTTCTTTGATCCAGTTGTAGGTTAGTGGACCCATATCAGTAAGATGAACCTCTCTCTCTTTTCTTTCTTCTTTCTTTTCTCTTTCTTTTTTTTTTTCTGACAGTCTCTGACCATATGGCTTTGGTGAATATCTACAATTCATATTTATTAAGTGTAGCTTTATGTAACACTGAAATAAGCTCTTTTTATGTAATGTGTCTAATTAAAATGCCTAAGTGTATTTCAGCAGTGATTCCACACAGATGTCTACCCTGACTACATCATGTTCTTAGTTCTAGAGTCATCTCTTCAAGAAGTTGGCGGTCCCTCAAATCGCTTCACATGAAAGTGTTTCTCTGGTATCTGTGGATTAATTTATCTAGGTTCAAATCAGAAGAAGCACTGCTTCAAGTATATAGATATGGCTCCAACTTCCTACATAGCACAGAGACTCATAAAGCTATTGGTCTGCTCAGAAAAAGTCAATGTTAGAGCAAAACAGAATCTCCTAAGACACTCAGATGTGGCCATTGCACCCCATGCATCATCATTCAGAAATGCAACCTCTTATGAAAGTTTCGGTACTCTGAACTGGACCATTCCTCTTTTGCTTTAGGTAAATCTACTTTATCAGTAATTAGACTTTCCTTTCTTCCAAAAAAAAAAAAGATCATTGGATGTCATGAAAAATATACCTTGAGAAATTTGTTAATCCCCAAATTCATTAAGACCACAAAAAACACACTTTTCTCACATAGATGTAGAAAAAAATCTATGGTATGTATAATCATAACCTCAGGTTTTATGAAGCATGATACTTTCCCCCCTTCCAGCACAAAAATGTTATGAAACAAGGAAGGAAGAGTTACTGTGCCATGATAAAATGCATTTTTGCTTGACTCTAAGCTCATGTGAAAGAGGATTTTAGTCTTAATTGTTAATAAAATGGGACCAGAAGAGCCAAAAGTAATCAAAATGCCTGCTGCATTTTCAGAAACACAAAGCTTGACTGTTTTCAACTCTGTCTCCAGCTCCTCCTGGAATACACGTCTTTTCCAAGGCATTTTCTTCTAGTCCAGAGCAGTCCTCTGTGTTGATCACTTGCCCTGACCTAGAATATTTCACCTCTAGGATTTCTGCTTTACATTCTCAAGAGAAATTGCTTTTGCAATGGCATGGTTAACAGATGCAGACTCTTCCAAGTTCACATTTTCAAAAAAATAATACTTGTAGAAATACTCAAACCTAGCATTCTGATGGTAAAGGTCAGTTGTGTTGGCATACCAGACAGAGGCTTCACTATGTATTATTCCACAGAAATATTTCTACAGGCTTCTTTCCTTCAAAATAAATTTTCCTTAAGGACTGGGAGTTTAGGATTAGTAGATGCAAACTACTACCTATAGGATGTATAAACAACTACTGCATAGCTCAGGGAGTTACATTTAATATTTGGTGATAAACCATAATAGAAAGGAATATGAAAAATAATGTGTATATATATGTATAACTGAGTCACTTTGCTATACAGAAACAATTAACACAACACTATAAATCAACTATACTTCAATTAAATATGTTTTTTAAAAAAATCCCATCTCCTTGCAATGTGACATATGTCTTATACATGCCTTCACGCTGTATTAACTACCTTTCAAATTCCCTAAACTTGTACAACTTACTGGATAAGCAACTTCTTTCACTGGCTAGAGGACCTACTGAAATGGTTTTATCAATTGCCCTGTTTTTCTGCCACATCGCCCAGCTTACAGGGTCTTAGTTTCCTCACCAGGCGCTGAACTCAGGCCACTGGCAGTGAAAGCACAACCGTCAAGGAATCCCCTTAATTGCCTTTTCTTCTTTCTACTTAAACTGGAAAATGAATTTTTTCTCATACTATATTCAGCCACAGGCAGTTTTAACATCCCTATATTTATTTTCTATAGTCCTCTTGGGTTGTACCTAGCTTTAGTTCATTTAGCCTCTCAAGCAATCATCCACTGCCCATAAGTGGAAGATGTGGGTCCACCTTAAATTACCCCCCGATTCTTGCCAGACACAAATGAAACCTGCTTGTTTCTTTTTTTTAATTATTATTATTTTTTTTTTCCAGTGGGTTTTGTCATACATTGATATGAATCAGCCATGGATTTACATGTATTCCCCATCCCGATCCCCCCTCCCACCTCCCTCTCCACCCGATTCCTCTGGGTCTTCCCAGTGCACCAGGCCCGAGCACTTGTCTCATGCATCCCACCTGGGCTGGTGATCTGTTTCACCATAGATAGTATACATGCTGTTCTTTTCAAATATCCCACCCTCACATTCTCCCACAGAGTTCAAAAGTCTGTTCTGTACTTCTGTGTCTCTTTTTCTGTTTTGCATATAGGGTTATCGTTATCACCTTTCTAAATTCCATATATATGTGTTAGTATGCTGTAATGTTCTTTATCTTTCTGGCTTACTTCACTCTGTATAAGGGGCTCCAGCTTCATCCATCTCATTAGAACTGATTCAAATGAATTCTTTTTAACGGCTGAGTAATATTCCATGGTGTATATGTACCACAGCTTCCTTATCCATTCATCTGCTGATGGGCATCTAGGTTGCTTCCATGTCCTGGCTATTATAAACAGTGCTGCGATGAACATTGGGGTGCACGTGCCTCTTTCAGATCTGGTTTCCTCAGTGTGTATGCCCAGAAGTGGGATTGCTGGGTCATATGGCAGTTCTATTTCCAGTTTTTTAAGGAATCTCCACACTGTTTTCCATAGCGGCTGTACTAGTTTGCATTCCCACCAACAGTGTAAGAGGGTTCCCTTTTCTCCACACCCTCTCCAGCATTTACTGCTTGTAGACTTTTGGATAGCAGCCATCCTGACTGGCGTGTAATGGTACCTCATTGTGGTTTTGATTTGCATTTCTCTAATAATGAGTGATGTTGAGCATCTTTTCATGTGTTTGTTAGCCATCTGTATGTCTTCTTTGGAGAAATGTCTGTTTAGTTCTTTGGCCCATTTTTTGATTGGGTCATTTATTTTTCTGGAATTGAGCTGCAGGAGTTGCTTGTATATTTTTGAGATTAATCCTTTGTCTGTTTCTTCATTTGCTATTATTTTCTCCCAATCTGAGGGCTGTCTTTTCACCTTACTTATAGTTTCCAATTAAATTAAAAATTCAAGTTTGGTTAGTCCTCTACTCTTACTACTTCCTGTCCTAAGTTCTTGAAACTGAAGCTTATGCTGAAGTCCTGTCTCTCTGAGATGACTCTTGCCATTTTAAGACCCTACACAGGCTGCAGAAAACTCAATTACTGAGTCTCATGGTCACAACACCAGTGCTCAGGTATCGTTTCCCAAAGCACACTTCCCTCTTTCCTAAAGGTGGGTTTCTCTCTCTCATCATATATATATACACATCCCATGGAGGAGGGCATGGCAACCCACTCCAGTGTTCTTGCCTGAAGAATCCCAGGGCCGGGCGGGCTACAGTCCATAGGGTTGCAAAGAGTCGGACACAGCTGAAGAGACTAAGCATGCATACACACACACACACATACACACACCTGCGCACACATACACACACACATACTCACACACGCACACATACACACACACACACATACACACATACACATCTTTCTCCCTTTCTCTCTCTTCTTTCCTTTCAGTCTTGACTGTTTTCTTGTCCAGAAAAAGCCCTACATCTATGAACTCTTACACCCATGTTCTGAGCTCTGGCTTCCAGCCGAGATAATCCCTTTTCTAGGTAACAGGAGGTCTTCCCTGGCGGCTCAGATGGTAAAGAATCCGCCTGCAATGTGGGAGACCTGGGTTTGATCCCTGGGTTGGGAAGATCCCCTGGAGGAGGGCATGGCAACCCACTCCAGTATTCTTGCCTGGAGAATCCTCATGGACAGAGGAGCCTGGCGGGCTACAGTCCATGGGGTCACAAAGAGCCGGACAGGACTGAAGGACTTAAGCACAGATAACAGGTAATTTCCTATTTCAGTGACTTCCTTGCTTGACTGCCAAGGAGTGCTCTGGTCCCCTCTGACAGCCCTGTGTAACTTCAGATCTCAGGAGGAAAGACTCAGGGCAAGATTTTTACTTCTAAGATCTTGCTGATACCCTCTTCAGCAACCAGCTTCACAGAGGAAGAGTACTTGGAAACATGGGGCCAACAAAAGTAATGGTTGAGATGGTCTAGAGGAGTGAAAGGGATAACCCAGTTAAGAAAGGTCAAATGATATACTTGGAAGGTAAGTTTGCCTGGGACATTTGTTTAGGGATGAGAGAATGTCAAAAAGCAACATAGACAATGACTAAAATATGATGGGATGAACTATTTCTTGCTACCATAGCCCATGTCTACAACCTTAGGCCTCCCCATGAAGCGGATCATAAATCTACATGACCTGGTCGTGTGCTAAGTAACTTCAACTCCAGCATTCTTGCAGTTTCACAAGTGGAAGGGAAGAGGCCTGAACAGACAGCCCTCCAGGAGCCAAATGTGGAAACTGCAATGCAATGTACTCATTTACAGGAATATAGAAAAGAAGACAGTGGATCTATAGCCAGCTTGTGTGGGTGAAACAAATGAGTAATTGTGATGTGGTGTGATAGGAATGCTAGAAGAGAATCTGAGAGGAAGACATAACTCAAGAAAAAGAAAGAGATATACATGAAAACTTTCTGTGAAGAGATATTTGGATAAAGTTTTAAAGAAATCATGCCAATAAGAAGGGGATGAGGAACCCAGCCAGTGTGCGAACATGGACTTGAGTGACTGAGGAGGTGTAGCACGTAGTCTGGCATTTTGACATTTATTTCTGGAACATGGGTTGAGTTTAAAGGATCGGAGTTTGGAGAGATACTCTGGGTCCAAATCCCAAGGGATCTTTAGTGCCAAGTCAAGGAATTTGATATTTCCTTTTTAAAACTAGGAGACATGATCTGCTTTGCATTCTTGAAGACAATTTTAGTAACATTGTTGAGAATAATTTGTAGGGAGGTTATGATCAAAGGCTGAGGCATTGGGTATGAATTTATGCAGACTTTTAAGTGACAGATGATGAAGGTCTAAATGAAATCCTCAACGTGGGGAAATTAAAAGACTTAGTGATTGATTGGATATTAGACGTAAGGAAAGAGAGATATATTCAGTTTCCTGCTTTGGGAAACTTGCATAGACAATAAATAATTCCAGCTATCAATAATGAAAATATAAAAGGAAGATCAGGATGAAGTGGGATGGGGTAAACAGGCTTGGTTTGGTACATGCTGAATTTGAAGAAAAGATTCATCTTTATCTAGGAATATTCAGTGGGCCATTAGAAGCATGTAATTGGTATTTCAAAGAGAGGTACCATGGTGGAAGTTGAGAATTTTGAAAGGATTTGATTACTCAGGCAATGTTGTAAGTTAAAAACAGGAACCACACAGAACAACTCTTAAGAGTCAGGTAGATGGACAGTGCAAAATCAGAACTGACCACGCAAAGTAGGAGATGAACTAGAAGAGGTTATTTTGAGACACTGTCAAAGACAGGAAACAAGTAAGGGAATTGATTTTATTCAGGCATTTGCAATAGGGAGAGAATTTCTGATCCAAATGTCAGTGCTTTTTGCCTTAGATTTTATAGGGAGGAGGTAGGGTGATTTACAGTTTGAAGACGTATGTGTGGCCTTAAAGGAGATTCAGTTCAGTTCAGTCGCTCAGTCATGTCTGACTCTTTGCAACCCTATGAATCACAGCACGCCAGGCCTCCCTGTCCATCACCAATTCCCGGAGTTTACTCAAACTCACGTCCATCGAGTCGGTGATGCCATCCAACCATCTCATCCTCTGTTGTCCTCTTCTCCTCCTGCCCCCAATCCCTCCCAGCATCAGGGTCTTTTCCAATGAGTCAGTTCTTCGCATCAGGTGGCCAAAGTATTGGAGTTTCAGCTTCAGCATCAGTCCTTCCAATGAACACCCAGGACTGATCTCCTTTAGGATGGACTGGTTGGATCTCCTTGCAGTCCAAGGGACTCTCAGGAGTCTTCTCCAACATCATAGTTCAAAAGCATCAATTTTTTGGCGCTCAGCTTTCTTCAGAGTCCAACTCTCACATCCATACATGATCATTGGAAAAACCTTAAAGGAGATTAGGTATAATTATAATTACAAAGTGCAGTGTCACTGAGCTCAAGGAAGAAAGAAGTGATAAGAATGAGTTGGTGCTTATCAGTTAGACTAATTTAAATGAAGATAGAAAAATCCTTCCTTCAAATAGAGAAGTGAGCCTGGAAAGAGTAGCTTGAGAACAGTGAATACACAAGTCAGATAACATGTGATATGTATTATTAGTGATATTGAGAAGTCACATATCATTAATACACATTTGCTTGTGTTCTTATAAAGTGAAAGTCGCTCAGCCATGTCTGACTCTTTGCAATCTCATAGACTGTACAGTCCATGGAATTCTCTAGGCCAGAATACTGGCGGGTATCCTTTCCCTTCTCCAGGGGATCTTCTCAACCCAGGGACTGAACCCAGGTCTCCCGCAGAGCAGGCAGATTCTTTACCAGCTGAGCCACCAGGGAAGCCCTTTTCTTATAAATGTATACTATCTATAAATTATTGCAAAGGGATAGAGTTACTCAGTGTTTCAGAATCAAGGGAAGACGTTGCCATGCTTTGTAGGCAGAAGGGAAATGGTGGAAAACAAGAGATTAAAAAGAGTAGGACTGCCTGTCAACATGGGAGACATGGGTTTGATCCCTGGTCTGGGAAGTTACCACATGCTGTGAGGCAACTAGCCCATGTGTCACAACAACTGAAGCCCGTGCACCCTAGAGTCAGTGCTCTGCAACAAGAGAAGCCACCAGGAAGCCTGAACCCCATAACTAGAGTAGCCCCCACTCGCCACAAGTAGACAAAGCCCACGTGCAGTAACAAAGAACCTGTGCACCACAACAAAGATCCACACAGCCACATATGAAAATGTCTTTAAAAATACTGCTGTTCCAAAATTTAAAATTTTTAACTTGCAATAAAAACTTTGTATGGATTAAAGGTGTATATATATGAAATTTTCTATGAGCATGTCAAGACATCAAAGATATGACTCAGACCATGGAAATATTTGGGGAAGCAATACACAGATTTATGGAATATACATATGAAATGATGATAATCGCTCCTTTTTTATTTTTTTTGGCCATGCTGTGCAGCCTGCAGTATTTTAGTTCCCCAAGTAGAGACTGAACCTGCACACCTGGCGGTGAAAACACAGCGTCCCAGCCCCTGGATCACCAGGGAATTCCCATAACCTCTTCTGAGGAGGTCAATTCAATTTCCTTAAGCATCACAAGCTAAATTAGGATTTTGGCAAATAGAACTGACATCGGATGGGAATTTAGGTGATAAAGCATGAAAATGCTGAACTCTGAATTATGGGGGACATTTAATAGCTCAGAGATAGAGTTACAGTGTACATGTTTATGCCTCAATCTCAAAATCTCAAAAATCTTCCATCTAAAGTAGTAATATTCAATACGTCCCATAGTCGCAGCATGTGGAGCACAAAATATTCAGAATACAAAAAAGCTTCAGGTAACAGGGCCATACAAAGAGATGATAAAACACCCCCAACGTTATAAATGGTTAGTGGCAAACCTTTGTCAAACATACTGAAATTCAGAATGTCCTCAGGAAGATGAGGTTCTCAAACTGAACTTAAAAATTACACATCCAGGGAGGGACAGACTCTTTTATAAGTAAAAGGTTCTGACAGTAGAGAGTGCTAGCTCAGTCCAAAAAGGGATACTTACACTAGCACCATGCTTTACAATTTGAGCAGAAATATAAATACAGTCCACAGATACTATCCAGGAAAGCTCTCATTAATTTTCAAAATGTTCAACTCCCTTCACATTTAAGGATTGCAAAGTTCTTTGCCAAAAATGCTCAAGAGCATAATCCAGGCCTGATCGTCTCCTAAGTTCTCTTAATTTTATGTTGCCCAGATTCTATTTTCCAATATGTCCTGTGTGTCCTCCTTTGTTTCATTTCCTTGTTAACTTTGTTTTGTTTGTCCACATGCTCTCCTGGTTATTCCATGATTATATCAGGACTCGTTAATATTGACAGAAAAATCAAAGAATTTTGAAGAGAAAATGTTAGACAATTGATTTTTTTCCTCTTTGATGAAAAATATGCCCATGTCTACTTATTCATCTCTGTTGGGGTGGTACATTATTTTAAAGCTCTCAGAAAGGGATCTGGTGACAAAAACATAAAGCCTTGAAGAAAGTTATCCTCTTTGACAATGAATTCTGAGAGTTCATGTATTTATCCTAAAGAAATGACCTGAAATCATGCAAGATGAAAAAAAAAAGGTTCCTGTTCAAGATTATTTACTAAAGAATATAAATTTAAAATAATACTGATTTGTAACTATAGGGACATGAAATCTGTGTGTTTGATTGAGTAACAGACAGATATTTAGGTAAGGTGTATGGAGTTTCATAGCAAGATAAATTATTAAGTGTTAGATGAAAGGAGGAAGAAATACTATTATGCACATATATGATCACAACTTATAGAAACAAAATGACCTGAAAGATACACAAGAAAGTGAAACTCTAGATGACTTCTCTGTAAGATTATGAATATTCTGCCATTGCTTCTATATTTCTATATTTTCCACATTTTTCTGAAATATACATGTATTTTTATATAAATGGAAAGATATATTTTAATTTTCAAATAATAGTTAAAAAATCATTGCTCATTGATCCCAGATAAGCACACATGGGAAGAACCTAAGAACTAATGTCACTGACAATCAAATTGTTGGTATAAGCATGAGTTAATCATAAGAATCATCTTCTTGGGCTTTTGGGCTCCAAAAATCATTGATAAAATGCAAATACATTATGGGGATCATTGGCGTACCACCATGACATCTATGAAGCTATCAGTGTCTAATTTGCTTAATCTACACAGAGGAAGGCCCAATAGAAAGAGAGTCTAGGGGAAAACTGTATTCTTTAATGGACAGAGTAGGAAAGGAACCTCTGAAGCATGAGATCTGGTTTAGTAAACCCAGTTAAGACATGGTGACTTCCATGGTGATCCAGTGGTTCAGACTGCTTTCCAATGCAGCGGGTATATGTTCCATCCCTAGTTAGGGAGCTAAGATCACACACACCTTGTGACCAAAAATCCAAAACATAAAACAGAAATAATGTTGTAACAAATTCAACGAAGAATTTAAAAATGGTCTGCATCAAAAAAATCTTTTAAAAAAAGACATGTATCACATAAAGCCCTAGCAATTACCAGCTGTTCAGTGACCACTACAAAATTTTAAATGCTTGCCAATTAAACCATGACACAATGCTATAACTTGAAATTTGTCCTTTTTCCCTCACTGTAAAAGCTATAGTAGACTTTTAAAATACATATTAAATATCACTCTTGTGCATATATAAACAAGAAAACAGGAGCAAAATGAACTGGTTAGAATATTTCTAACATTATGTTGCCAGCCTAATTCTTTTGAATAATTTTGCAAGTTGGAGCCATTTATGCCTGTGTTTTTCACACAACATCATTAAATAAGTTGGCGGTGGGACTGTCCTCCAAGCTTCCCAAGTTTTCATGCTGTCATTTTCATAATTATACCAGAAGGTGTCAATGCGAGACACACAGTCCCTCCTCGAGTGGATCTAAAATGGTTTGTGGGATGAAACGCTGAGGGTGTGTCGTGTCTAATCAGGAAAAACAAACTCTCACACAGGGTGACAGCCAAGCCTGTCTGCCGCCCAGCCAGCAGCGCATAGGAGCCCGCGAGGCCCCCACAGGTGACAAAACACATTCCAATTTCACAGAAACTGAATGGTTTTAAGAGCTGCATTTCAGAATCTACAATTTAAGGGACCAAGATACTAGATCACAGGCCAGTAAAGAATACGGGTGTTCTCCCATATTCTCTGTGGGAGGTGAGAATATGAGCTGAGGACAGTTTCATGAAGGAAGACTCAGATGGCCACTAACAGACTGTGTATTTAACTCTCCCACATAGGCGGAGCTGTATTACAATGTCCATTTTATAAAAGAGACAGATACCCAGCATTTACTATATAGTAAACAATAGAATGCCAGGGACGGCAGAGCCTGCTGGGCTGCCGTCTCAGGGGTTGCACAGAGTCGGACACGACTGATGCGACTTAGCAGCAGCAGCAGCAGCAGGCAGGACTAGAATCTAAGCCTCAAACAACTGGTGTTGCTTTATCATCATATTCATATCCACTAAAAGATATACAAAATGTTAATTGGCTATACAGACTCAATAAAAGGGTTGTTTTATTAGGGATACATATAACAATGACCAAGGGATGATACATAACAATAACAATATCTAACACAAGAAACACAAGGGGTGTGTAATGAAAGCTGATATTAATGTTTAATTACATATTTTTTAAAAATGTAAGTGTTATCTCTTTTGGTTACCCTAAATGGCAGTTGTTCAAAATGCAAAGCAAATACCTATATTTACATTATTAACATCTGATAGATACATGCATTTTATCAGATCACTGTAAAACTTCTACTTCTCCTCTTTCATCCACTTTTAATTAATATCAATCTTAATTTGACTCCTCTAAGTCTGTATCTTTTTTGCTGTTATTGCTTCTTGCCCTCCTCTGTTTCTCATTTGGCAGAGGGTTCTTTAATTCACTATGCACTTCTACTAATTAAGCTCAAGACTGAAAACTTTGCTGACTCAAATTAGACACCAATTTAGCCTTGCATCCTCTCTAGCCATCGTGTCTTATATGATCCTGATATAATAAACTTGCTGTTTGCATTTTAAGCATTTGCTTGCATTTAGATCTTAACACGTATACTTTGGTTTCTGTCTACAGAATCATTCCTTTGTTGTCACTATTATTTATTAGGCTCTGAAATTTCTCTTGAAATATAATAAAATTAATGAAAACACCTTACAGATATATATTTAAATATAAAACTGCTTGTCCTACAGGTGGAAATCTTTCAGTATTCAACTTTTAAACACAAGAAATGCAATAGCCTAAAAGTGCAGAAAGAGTATTAAGTTGCTTTGAGGCTAAGAAGATTAAAATAAAAAGAATGGACTGTAACTTTAAAAATCGAATGATGCTGTTCTTTTCTTTGTTGTTAACTCCATTGATCTACCCATTATACTATTCTTCTTCTAAGAAGTTGTGGGGGGAAAGGAATGCTTGTGTAGCTATTTGGAAGATTAATAAAGCATGGCTTGTTATTTGTAATCAAGGTTTTTGCTGGTACTCATATTTATTTCAATAGCTTGTACAATTCAGCAACCATGAGTGTTGTAGCAGAATATTTAATAAAGAAGGTCAAATTCAGAATGCACTGTATTTTCCTTCTTCCTGACCACATAAATCGGATTAACCTGAACAATTAAATATTTGCACAAAAGGAAGACAAGAATTCCTTGACAAGAAAATTAAAGATTACAATAGTTGAAAGCTGCAATGGTGACATGTATAATTTGTTCAGGTGTTTTCATAAGGCAAAAGCATCTAAGATACATTACAAAGAGACAGATTAGTGAAATGTGCACACATGAGAACCATGAAACTCCATGAAGATGAGAACTTAAAATGTGTATCACTAACATATAGGAAAAATATAATAAGAATAGACAAAATATATTTTTATTTCTTGCTCTTCATATTACATGAGTTTAACTTTTTTTTCCCTAATAAAGCTGCAAGTAAATGTAATCACTGAATAAAACATGAGTTAAGAATCTGGTTTTAGAGACAGATATACTCATGAAAAATTATCACTCTGCATCAGCTTTTCTGAAAATTTTATTTTTATTCTCAGGAATAAGCAAAATCTACAGATTGTAATGAAAAAAGAACTCCATTAAACCCGACTAGGCACTGCCTTCATAGCACAGATACAAAAGTAAAATTTGGTTTGCTAAGGAATGTAGTAGTCAGGGTAATTAGATTTTTTTTTTAACTCCAGGATATATTTCATCTTGAAATCTTCTCTCTGAATTAGTATTTGAGCTTCTGCTGAATATAAATTATTCTGCTTCTCCTTTTTATGGAGTATCAATTTATTTTGATCATAGCTGACTCTATCTGAACCCAAACCTGCAAAGACTAGTGATGATTTCAAAGATGTTTTTCAGAAAAGCTTTGTTAAAAACTAGCATGTCCTCTTTAAAACACTTCAATTTTTCCTAGTGATGAAAAATAACCAATGCAAAAATACAAATCTGAGTTTCTGGGTTTACTTATCTAATCAGTTAAAAATATAAATATTATTGGTGAACACAGCCTACATAGTCCCTTTTTTGTAAGCATCTTAATTTTACTATCTAATCAATATTGTTTAGCTTTTATTACCCCTCTTAAAATAACCTGTTACAGCAAAAAAAGGCATGCATGAAGAATTCACCACTAAATACTAATAAAATGAAAGAGCACAGCTAAATGTAAGCTCCCATTACTGACCTAGATTTTGTACTGCTGCTGCTACGTCGCTTCAGTCATGTCCGACTCTTAGCGACCCCATGGACTACAGCCCACCAGGCTCCTCTGTCCATGGGATTTTCCAGGCAAGAGTACTGGAGTGGGGTGCCATTTCTTTCTCCAATGAAGTAAAGTGAAAAGTGAAAGTGAACCCAAATATCTATCATCCTGATAATTATTGCTTAATATAATTAAAATTTGTCTTAACGTAGGCTATATTACTACAAGACAAGAAATTTGGTTATCTGGAGTGGTATATTAATTTATTAAGTCATGTCTAACCAATTCAAGTTTTCTGCCACTTAACCACTTAAGAGGACCATTCTAACTTCTCTCAAAGTTCCACACCAGTGAAAAGCTGGTGGTGCTCACACACTAAACTGACTAGAATCTCCTATATAATGCAGTCTTCAACATCCTCACTCATGGAAAAGGAGTATTTTCCTGGTCATCTATAATACTATTCTATAGCTGCTTATTGATGTTCTGCACAGTCTTGGCAGCAACATTGAAAAAATACAGAAGAGGCACATCCAGTTCTCAAAAGTAAGGACTGATTTATATACATTACCACGTGTGAAATAGATAGCTAGTGGGAAGCTGCTCTCTAGCACATGGAATTCAGCCTGGTGCTCTGTGATGTCCTACATGGGTGGCATAAAGGTGAGTGGAAAGGAGGCCCAAGAGGGAGGGGGAAAATGTGTACTTATGGCTGATTCACACTGCTATACAGCAGAAGCTAACATAACATCTTAAAGCAATTATACTCTAATCCCTGCATTGGGAAGATCCCCTGGAGGAGGGCATGGCAACCCACTCCAGTATTCTTGCCTGGAAAATCCCATGGGCAGAAAAGCCTGGCAGGCTACTGTCCACAGGGTCACAAAGAGTCAGACAAGACCAAGGCAACTTAGCATGCACACATACTCCAGTTAAAAATGTAAACTGGGGACAGACTGCAAAAAGTTAGTCAAGCCCAATAGATTGGTATGGTTTTGACTTCACTATGAACAAACTGTGTAACCTGAAGCAACTTATATATCCTCTTTAGCCTTCAGTTTTCTCCCTACCAAATAGAGGTAATACTAATAGCCACCTCATACATCATTGTTCTGCGGATCAAATGAGATAATGCATCTTACACAGAGCAGTGTTCAGTAAACGTCAGTGCTTAGTGGGGATGGTGGGGATGGGGCTTTCACCTAAATTTCCACTTTACCACCTACCACCTACCCCTAAAATCTCAGAGTGTTGAAAAAGTATTTTCACTTTACCGCCTACACCTTGATTGCATGTTGTGTTCATTGCAATATACTCTGGGATGGTTAACTGTTTAAGTCAACAGTGTAAGTATCATTCTTTTGTTGTTCATAAAGGAAGTACATTCTTAACGTCTGTAATAAGAAAATAGGGATCCAAAAGAGGAATGTAGAACTATCTACATGACTTTTCCTTAAGTGGGAAAGGAAATCTCTAACTTCTTCTAGCATCTCCCCTTTTTATCTGATTTTTGGCGTCCTCTTAGTTATGCTTCTGGGAAAAATGGATGAACACATCCTCTGCCATTTGCAGGGAATCAGGAAACCAGGAAGGGAACAGAAACCGTATCTTAATTTTAAACCAGATTATTTCCCTCTCTATTACTCTCTGTGCTACTGTTTTTTTCATTATTTTCTAGCCTTAATAAAACAATATGTGGGTATTCTAGAATAGGAATCAATCACGCCATGGGTAACCAAGTGAACTAGTGAGAGATCTCTTTCTCTGAAAGAGGAAACATAGGAGTTAACAGTTAAGCATAATCCAACCATCCTCCTGAATAAAGACCCTCTGTCCACTGCTAAATTTAACAGTCTGGAATTGGATTTTATGAAAGTTTACAATACATTTGGAGAAAATTATGGAAAGCCAAAATGACATTCACAGGCAATACTATGATCAAACTGGTTTAGGAAGGAAACCTAAGCGTTAAACTCTAAGGAACTCCTGGAAATACTCTTGTTAATCAACTCTGTCAAGGTGATGAGAAACCAGTGGCTCTTAACTTCTGATAATGAAGTTTTCTTGTCAGAAGCACTGTTGTTATTGTTCAGTCATCAAGTCGTATCTGACTCTTCATGACCCCATGGACTGCAGCACACCAGGCATCCCTGTCCCTCACAAACTCCCAGAGTTTGCCCAAGTTCAAGCCCATTAAATCAGTGATGTCATCCAGTCGTCTCATCCTCTGTCATCCCCTTCTCCTCTTGCCTTCAATTTTTCCCAGCATTAGGGTCTTTTCCAATGAGTCAGCTGTTCGTATCAGGTGGCCAAAGTATTGGAGCTTCAGCTTCAGCATCAGTTCTTCTAAAGAGTATTCAGGGTTGATTTCCTTTAAGATCGACTGGTTTGATCTCCTGGCTTTCCAAGGGACTCTCAAGAGTGTTCTCCAGCACCACCGTTCAAAAGCAGCAATTTCTTGGTGCTCTGCCTTCTTTATTTTCCAGCTCTCACATCCATACATTATTGCTGGAAAGACCATAGCCTTGACTATGTGGTTGTTTGTTGGCACTGACAAATAGAAGAGGCCAAACCTGTAGTAAAAATGTCCCCAAACATTTTTGAGCATTTTATCATATCTAGTCCATGCACTTGATTTTTACTAATATATTCAATGAAAATTAGCACAAAAACATGAAAATATAGGGTCTAAGATTTTCATTCCACGTTCTATTTTAATGATCTGAGCTTTAGCAAGTGAACAGTGCCTTTTTTAACTTGTAAAATAATGAACCTCTTACCTGTTTATCAGAAGAGGTTGTGATATGAAAATTGAAGAGAACATTTTTTTAAACACTTGAATCATGGCTCTTAATATAAAACATAATCTAAGACACTTTTACTTTGCCCTCTTTTATTAAAACATACTTGAATAAATTTAAAAGTTGAAAAACAGGAAAACAGAATAAATTTAATCTTCAGTGAAACAAAAGAAGAAAAAGATCTCATACAATAACTCCAATAAATACTTGGAAATCTGGGTTTTAAGAGCTGATTATACATGCTAAGTGCCAAAACATGAAAAGAAAGTGCTTACAATCATTATATTCTTTAAACTGTTAGTTGTTTAGTCATGTCTGACTCTTTGTGACCCCATGAATTGTAGTCTGCCATGCTCCTCCATCCATGGAATTCTCCAGGCAAGAATATTGGAGGGGGTTGCCATTTCCTTCTCCGGGGGATCTTCCCAACCCAGGGATTGAACCCAGGTCTCCTGCATTGCAGGCATATATTCTTTACCATCTGAGTCACCATGGAAGCCCAAATTCTTAAAAGCCCTATCTATTTTTACCAGAGGAAAAAACTAAAAATATGAAGATGATCAATGAAAGATTTTCTTGAAGAAGAATTAAATTCAATACAATAAAATGATAGAGAAAGAAAAGCTGAAGGAAAAAATTTACTGATATGAAATATCTGGCAGAAGCAGACCATTTGGAAGAAGGCTGAAGAACTGAAGACAACTGTGAGTTTACAAAACAGAATTTTCAAGCCTTGATGTTAGCTATGGAGACTCCATGAGCACCAAAACCAAGATAAGACTTATTCCAAGTGAAAAAAAAAAAAAATCTATATAAAAGTTCTGACTTCTGACTCCATGGAGATTTGTTGCCACCAAACAACCTTTAAAATGAACTGTGCGTATTATACATCCCTTCCCTAATAAACACACAAACACACTGTTGTTGAGCAAATAGCTAACCCCACTCAAATATAAGAAATAATCAGGGGAAAAAAGCATAAGAAATTTTTTAAATTAAAGAAATAAATTTAAAGTAACTTCAATAACAAATATTACAATAGGAATTACTTAAGGAGACTATAAAACATGATTAAGCTTAGTCATAAAAAATAAAAGACAGCACTTCTATGATGTCAGAAAGAGCTCAAACTAGAGATACAATACCTCTAAAACAAAAGAAGGAAATTAAAAATGAGCAAGCAGAGTTCAGGGTAAAGTTGAAGAGAACAATGAAAAATATTATAGTGTTAAGTCATAATTAAAGTGTAAAAAATAAATATCATAAAAGACAAAATGGCTAGACCTGAGAATTCACTCAAAATTAAATGTAAAAGGTCAAAGATATAAAAATGATTATAGAGTAGATCCTAGTAAGGCAGAAAATGAAAAGCAAACATCAGAAAAAACCAAGATCCTAAGAAGAACAACAGAACACAAATGAAATTTGAAAAGACATAATAGACTCTGGGTTTTGTAGCTGCTAATTATCATAGCAATGTGTGCTCCAGTGGGCTTTTTTTAAAATAATGACATATTTTTATTACCACGTAGCAGAAGAGTAGAAAATACTGAGGGGATCAAGGTAAGACACAGAAAACACCAAAATCTCCCACACTAAACCATACACTTTCTATAAGTGTTTTTAAAAACTGAATCAAAGACATACATCTCCATGACTCACACACACACAAAAGTATGCTCACTCCAAGTCTGGCCCAAGTTATGACCAGGAACTGCTAACCAAGCTAAAAGCAATACCCACAAAACTTGAGCAATAACTAGGACCTGCTGACATAAAGTTGGAACTAAAGCCACCAGTGTGAAGTAAGAGCTATCGCTTTCACAGCAAAGCTATAAGGTAAAAGCTAAGACATCACCAGGTAAACAAAAGCTGAAGGAATTTATTACCACTCCACATTCCTATAAAAAGGATGAAGGGAATATTTCAGGTTGAAACAAAGAGACAGTATACTACCTGAAGGCCATATGAAACATAACATTCTCTAGTTAAGGTAAATACAAAAACATAACATACTCTAGTGAAGGTAAATAAAAAAACAAATATAAAAGGCAGCATTATTATGATTTTGATGCATAACTCCATTCTTGATTCTTTAATAGGATTTAAAGGACAAAAGCCAAAAAAGTCATTATAAATTTATGCTAATGGATTATACAATATGTAAAGATACAATTTGTAACACAAATAACATACACTGGGAAGGGGACTGAAAAGGAATAGCTTTTGTATGTGATTGAAGCCAAGCTGTTATCAAGTTTAAACAGTTTGTTATTAATTTAGAGTGCTATATTTAATCTCTACGATAACCAGAAAGAAAATATTTATAGAATATACAAAAAAGTAAATGAGAAGGAAATCAACATGTGCTAAACCAACAATCAAATAAACACAAAAGAAAGCAGTTAGGGAGAAAATGAGATGTGTTTTTAAAAAGATATAAAACAAATACTAAATTGGCAATAGTAGGTTCTTCCCTAACAGTTATTACTTTAAATGTAAATGGATTCAACTCCCCAGGATCTAATTAATGTTGTCTATAAGACACACATTTTAGATCTCAATTCAGTTCAGTCGCTCAGTCATGTCCGACTCTTTGCGATCCCATGGACTACAGCAAACCAGACTTCCCTGTCCATCACCAACTCCCGAGTTTACTCAAACTCATGTCCAGCATGTCAATGATGCCATCCAACCATCTCATCCTCTGTCACCCCTTCTCCTTCTGCCTTCAATCTTTCCCAGCATCAGGGTCTTTTCATTTTTTTTTTGTTACATATATGCATATTTTTATTTTTTGGAGGAATTCCAATTAACTCAACAGTGGTTGTTCTTGGAAAAAGGGGTAAAAATGAGAAAGACATTCATTTTTCACTCTTTCTATACTGTTAACTTTTCTTTCTTTTTTTTTTTTTACTGTTAACTTTTCTTTCTTTTTTTTTTTTTTTACTGTTAACTTTTCAGACAGCATATATATTACTGAAAATGGGGGTTTATCAGGGTGACGAGCATATTGGGCCATTATTCCTTCTCAATATTTCTATTAAAAAACACAAAACTGGAGACTTCCCTGGCAGTCCAGTGTTTAAGATTCTGTGCTGCCCATGCAGGGGGTGTGGGTTTGATCCCTGGTCAGAGAAGTAAGATCCCATATGCCACACAGCCAAAAAGAAGAAAAACAACAAAAACTACAACCTAACACAAAACTTAAAAGTACCCAGCATTAAGTCCTTAAGAATTTAACAGACAAATGTTAACTCCTTTTTTCCCTCCTCACACAGATTTCCCAAGTGAATCAGAAATAACAGAATGCTAGGAGAGAGTGGGAATAATGCAGAATGGAGAGCAATAAATTAATCTGCTTTTTGAAACCATATATTTAATATTTTCATTAAACTGTGTCTATACAATTTCAAGCAAATGCCAACTGGAAGACCAGGCCCAGAAATTCATAAAAGAAACAATCTTTGAAACAACAAGGAATGCCAAGGTGCTCTTCCATTCCAGCTGCACCATTAGTGGCCATGATCATGCCAGTCAGCCAGATTACCGAGTGTTTACCACATCATCAATTTTCAGAATGCTCCGGACAGTTTCAGTTGCTAGAGTCAGCGCAGTGACTGAAACCAGCAGGGGCTGGACAACCAGTTCCTCCAATATGTTGGAAATACCACCCTTTCGGACGTCAATGCCTGTAGTTTTTTCTCCTTGGGCATGCCGGTTTCTTAGTTCTGTTACAGTAGAAATGGGATTCAGGCCAGCGTTTTCAGCTAGTGTAGATGGAATGACTTCCATAGCATCTGCAAAAGCACGAAAATGCAGTAGGATTCCATACCACGCAATGTTCGTGAGTATTCAGTTACCCGGAGGGCCAACTCTATTTCTGGAGCTCCACCTCCTGCAATGAGTGCTCTCTTCTTCACTAAACAGCGAATAATGCAGACAGCATCATGGATGGAGCCCTCAGCTCCTTCAATCAGCAATTTGTTAGAACCACGAACAACAACTGTAACTGTTTTTCCAGGACTTGCACAGCCTGTAATCTTGATCAGTTTGCCAGAACCATTTAAGCTGACCTCCTCAGCTAATTCGGCAGATCCCAGCATGTCAGCAGTGAACTGGTCAACATGAGCAACTGGTTTGGTTCCAATCGTCTTACAAATGAACTCAATGTCTTCTCTTTCAACATCCTTTACCACCATAATCTTCATTTTGTTCAGGAAATGTAATGCAAGATCACTAAGAGCATCTCTTAGAATAGACTTCTATATGAGAAGAAAATTACATCCTGTTTTTTTATTTGCTTCACTAAATTTAGAATATAAGCTCTCTCTTCTCTTAGCACTGGATCCATCTGAACATAGTCAGAAACCACTATTTGATTGTCCATATCTGTTTTGGGAGCAGATAAGCAGAACTGAATAAGCCCAATCTTAGCCTTTTCAACTCTGATTATGCCAGAATTTGCTACCTTTTGAGTAAGAACCAGACCTTCCACCAACTCACAGTCATCAATTGTCCCACCAAGCTTCTTAACTATTTTAATATCTCTAAGATGTACACTAGTATATGTGGCTGGGTCAATCACTTTCATCACTGCATCTACACTCATTGGAGAAAGGAGACTTGAATACCGAGACACAACCTTTGAGTTCAATGAAGTGGCCGCACTATTTAACAAAGTTTCTCTGTCACTCAGTTCCACAGGTCAAGACATGTCAGTCAAGATTTCAATGCCCTTTTCCAAAGCCTTCTGGAATGACTCAGAAATGATGGTGGGATGAATCCCTTTCTGAAGAAGCTTGGCACAGGAATCCAAGAGAGAGCCAGCAATAATGACCACTGATGTGGTGCCATCTCCTGCTTCTATATCCTGAGCCTTGGACAGCTCCAGCAGCATTCTGGCTGCTGGACGTAACACCTGCATTTGTTTCAGAATGGTGAAATCATTTGTAATGGTCACATCACCTTTTCCATCTTGAATCATTTTATCCATTCCTTTTGGTCCAAGGCTTGTTCTAATAGCATCAGCTAGTAGCTTTGGCTGCGGAGATGTTGCTGTAGCGGATCTGGGCCGGCTTATCGCGGTCCTGATACGCGCTCTTCCCGCGGCCGCCAGCAGCCCCGACAGCCCCGGCGGGCGGCCAGGTCCAGGGGGCTACATTCTTGGGTATGGCAACCGTGGATGGGTCTGCGTAAGCTTGGGAAGGGCGGATGGACGTGGATTGCGCCTGACCAGCAACCAACCGTAAGCACCACCGCCTTCACGAAGCTTCCAGAAAACGGTGCCGAGGAGCCAGAGAAGGGCCAGGGTCTTTTCAAATGAGTAGGTTCTTCCCAGCAGGTGGCCAAAGTATTAGAGTTTCAGCTTCAACGTCAGTCCTTCCAATGAATATTCAGGACTGATTTCCTTTAGGATGGACTGGTTTGATCTCCTTGCAGTCCAAGGAACTCTCAAGAGTCTTCTCCAACACCACAGTTCAAAAGCAGCAATTCTTCGGTGCTCAGCTTTCTTTCTAGTCCAACTCTCACATCCATACATGACTACTAGAAAAACCATAGCTTTAACTTGATGGACCCATGTTGGTAAAGTAATGTCTCTGTTGTTTAATATGCTGTCTAGGTTGGTCATAGCTTTTCTTCCAAGGAGTAAGCATCTTTTAATTTCATGGCTGCAGTCACCGCCTGCAATGATTTTGGAGCTCCAGAAATAAAGTCTGTCACTGTTTCCATTGTTTCCCCATCTATTTGCCATGAAGTGATGGGACCGGATGCCATGATCTTAGTTTTCTGAATGTTGAGTTTTAAGCCAACTTTTCACTCTCCTCTTGCACATTCATAAGAAGCTCTTTTGTTCCTCTTCCCTTTCTGCCATAAAGGTGGTGTCATCTGCATATCTGAGGTTATTGATATTTCTCCCGGCAATCTTGATTCAGCTTGCGCTTCCTCCAGCCCAGCATTTCTCATGATGTACTCTGCATAGAAGTTAAATAAGCAGGGTGACAATATACAGCCTTGATGTATATTTCTCGATTTGGAACCAGTCTGTTGTTCCATGTCCAGTTCTAACTGTTACTTCTTGACCTGTTTAGATCTAACAACACAGATAAATTGCAAACAAAAGGATAAAAAAAAAGGTTGCTCTATGCAAATAGTAACCCACAGAAAACAAGAGTGGCCATTCTATGATTAGACCAGAAAGTCTTTAAGTCGAAAGTGTTAGAAGGGTCAAAGAAGGACAGTATATAATAATAAAAGGGTCAACTCACCAAGAAAACATAACAATTTTAGACATATAGGTGCCAAGCATCAGAATTCCTAAATATATGAAGCAAACATTACAGAACTAGAGGAACAAATAGACAACTCTACAATAAAAGTAGTGGATTTCAATTTATTCTTGTTGTTTAGTCACTAAGTTGTGTCCAACTCTGCAACCCCATGGACTATAGCCCACCAGGCTCCTCTGTCCATGGGATTTCCCAGACAAGAATACTGGAGTCAGTTGCCATTTCCTTCTCCAGGGGATCTTCCAGATCTGGGGATCAAACCCAAGTCTCCTACAATAGCGGGTGGATTCTTTACCACTAAGCCATCATGGAAGCCCATCATTACTGATTATAGAGAAACAAGAAGGGTCATAATAGAGTAATAAGAGAAAGTGCATACACAAATAGGATAACCTAGGTGAAAACTTCAGGACAAATTCCTAGAAACATTCAACCTACTAAGATTATTTCATTAAAAAAAAATAGGATATCTAAACAAACATATACATAGTGAGATAATTGAATCAGAAGTCAAAAAGTTCCCAAGAAACAAAAGCTCAGAACCAGATGACTTCACTGGTGAATTCTGACAGGCATTTAAAGAGTTAATATCACTCCTCCTCAAAGCTTTATAAAAAACTGAAGAGGAAATACTTGCAACCCATTCTATGAGGCCAGCATTACTTTGATACCAAAGCCAGACAAAGAATCTACAAAAAAAGAAAAATATAAAACATTTCTGATAAAATATTGATGCAAAAATTTTCAACAAAATACTAACAAAAGAAATTCAACAGCACTTTAAAAAGATTATACACCATGCCCAAGTGGAATTTATATCTTGAATGCAAGGATGCTAGACACATGAAAGTCAGTCAATATAATATATCACATTAATAGAATGTAAATGGAATGCTAAGGGAAAAAAATCCATATGATCATTTCAAGTGATGCAGAAAAAGCATTTGAGAAAATTAAACATGTTTTCATGGCAATAACACTCAGCAAAGCAGAAATAAAAGGAAACTACCTCAACAAAATAAAATCTATATACAAAAAGCCCACAGCTAACATCACACTCACTGGTGAAAAATCAAAAGCTTTTTTTAAGACCAGAAACAATACAAGGATGCCCATTTTTACCACTTCTATTCAACATAGTGCAAGAAGTCCTAGCAAGAACAATTAGACAAGAAAACTAAATAAAAGGTATTCAGATGGAAAAGGAAGAAACAAAATTATTTCTATTTGCAAAGGATTTTTATATGTAGAAAATCCTAAAGATTCCACACAAACTGTTAGAACTAATAAATAAATTCAGCGAGGTTTCAGGATACAAACCAGCACAAAGTCAGTTGCAATTCTGTACACTGAAAGTGAACAACCAAACAGGAAATTAGGAAAAAAACTATACTTAAAGAGTAAAATGTTCAGGAATAAACTTAATGAATGATACTAAAAACTTGTATACTGAAAACAGCAAAATGTTGCTGAAAGAAACTAAAGGCACCACTAAACGAAAAGCATTCATGGATCATAAAACTTAGTATGATTAAGGCACCAATATTACTTAAAGTGACATACATATTCAATGTAATCCCTACCACAATCCATGACTTTTTTCATAGAAACAGAAAAACTGGATCTAACATTTATATGGAATTTCAAGGGACCCTGAATAAACAAAATAGTATTGAAAAAAATTAAAAAAGGCTTCACACTTCATGATTTCAAATTTTACTATATAGCTAGAGTAACTAGAATGGTTTGATAGCATGAAAACATATATTTAGACCAATGGAATAAAACAAAGAGCCCAGAAATAAAACTTTGCATATATGGTCAGCCAATTATTAACAATGATAAGACCATTTAATAGGGAGATGCCAATCTTTTTAACAAATTGTACTGGAAAACAGAATATTCACTTGCAAAAAAATTAAATTGGACTCTTAATTTATACTATATGTGAAAACTAACTTAAGATGGATCATATATGAGCTAAAATGATCAAAGTCTTAGAAGAAAGCATATAGGAAATCATGACACTGGATTTGACAATGGCTTCTTGGACATAACACCAAAAGCACAGGTAACCCCCCAAAAAAGATAAACTGGACAATGTTGAATTAAATTTTCTATGTGTCAAATGACACAGTTAACAATAAAATGGTAACCCTTGGAATTTTTTAAAATTTCCATCATATATCTGATAAGAGGTTACTATCCTATATATATATATAACCCTGCAAGTCAACAAGAACAATAAAAATCATATATCTGATAAGATGTTTCTATTCAGAATATATAAACAATTTGGACAACTCAAAACAACATTAAAAAATGGATGAATCTTAAATGTGTTTTACCCTTAAAACAATTTTAAAATGGACAAGAAGACTTGAATAGATATTTCCCCAAGAAAGAAACAAATGGCCAATAAGCAGATGAAATGATTACCAATATCACTAACCATTAGAAAAATGCGAATGAAAACCACAATGAGATACCGCCTTGTACCCATTAGAATGGCTACTATTAACAAAAACAAAACAACAAAATCAGAAAATAAGTTTTGGCAAAGATATGGAGAAATTGGAATCCTGTGCGCTGTTGGTAGAAATGTTAAACAGTGCAGCCTCCAAGAAAACAGCATTGCGGTACCTCCAAAAGAAATAAAAGTAGAATTACCATATGATCCAGATATTTCTATCTTGGAGCATATACGGAAAAGAATCTAAAGGAGGAACTCGAGCATGTATCTGTCTACCCATGTTCATAACAGTGTTACTCCTGATAACCAAAAGGTGGAAGCAATCAAAGCGTCTGTTGACGGATGCATAAATAAAACATAGTGTAGAGACTTCTCTGGTAGTCCAGAGGTTAAGAACCTGCCTTCCAATGTGGGGGTTGATCCCTGGTCAGGGAACTAAGATCCCACATGTCATGGGGCAACTGAGTCTGAGGTCAAAACTAGAGAAAGCCCGCATTCCTCAAAAAAGACCCAGCACAGCCAAAATAAAAATAATAAATGAATAAAACATGGTATATACATGCAATAGGGGCTTCCCATGTGGTGCAAGTGTTAAAGAACCCCTCCTCCAATGCAAGAGACATAAGAGATGTGGGTTTGATCCCTGGGTCAGGAAGATCCCCTGGAGGAGGGCATAGCAACCCACTCTAGTATTCTTTCCTGAAGAATCCCCTTGAACAGTGAAGCCTGGCTGCCTACAGTCCATAGGGTCACAAAGAGTTGGACATGACTGAAGAGACTTAGCATGCACTTATACATACAATGGACTACTGTTCAACCTTAAAAAGGAAGGAAATTTGACATATACTACAACATGGATAAAAAAGTTGATAATAAAAGGAGTTGCTAATACTTTCTTCTGAATAAATTGCCAATGTGAGTCAAAAAGGGGAAAAAAAAAAAACTAAAGGTCATTGCACTAAGTAACTTAAGGTGGTCACAAAAGTATAAAAACAATACATGATTCCACTTATATGAGGTAGTGAGATCACGAAATTCATAGAGAGAGATAGTAGGATGATGCTCACCAGGCACTGAGGGGGAGGGGATAGTGTGGAATGTCTGTTTGATAGATACAGAGTTTCAGTTTTCTAAGATGAAGAGTTCTGAAGATGGATGGTGATGATGGCTGCACAACAGTACAAAGGTACCGAACGCCACCAACACACACTTGAAAATGGTTAAAACGGTAAGTTTTGTGTTATGTACATTTTATCACAATTTTTAAACACAAAATGAGTTATTAAGCCACGAAAAATCAGAGATGAATCTTAAATACATAGTGCTAAGTAAAAGAAGCCCACTATATACTTTATGATTCCAGTTATATTACATTCTGGGACAAAGGAAATCTATAGAAATAAAAAAAAAAAAAAATCAGTGGTGTCCAGGAGATTGGGTGGAGAGGAGGATGGCTGAATAGGTGAAGAACAGCAGGTATTTTAGGACAAGAAGACTATTCTGTATAATACTGGATGAGCCACAGGAAGCTCTGCCTGCTTCATCACTGTTGTCCAGAGCGTCTCCTGAGTGGGGTTGTAATGGAGTGGCCATCCACTTTTATTTAATTTCAGCATATCATGCAGATGCATCCATAAATCATATCTGAGTTTTTTCCTTCTGTTAATTTGTCATAGGTAACTCTTTATATAGGAGTTCCCTGGTGCCTCAGTGGTGAAGAACCCAACGGCCAATGCAGGAGACACGAGTTCGATCCCTGGGTCAGGAAGATGCCCTAGAGAAGGAAATGGTAACCCACTCCAGTATTCCTGCCTGGGAAATCTCACAGACAGAGGAGTCTGGTGGGCTACAGTCCATGGGGACCACAAAAGAGTCAGACATGACTTCGTGACTAAAACAAACAACAGCTCTTTATATGGCTAAATCTATGTGTGAAGGAAGAATCCACAACATAATGCAGGTACGATAGAAACCTAAGCTGCCTACCAGGGCTGTTTCCTCATTCCTCTCCTGCTTAGTCCCAGCTTTTAGAGACCATTTCCATTTTGCACGTGAATGCTGCCGTGCACATCCAATTTTAGGCTGCATAGACAAGATAATACTCAGTTCACAGTGGGCAATTGGGGGTGAATAATCCCTTTGTTGTAGTAGCAAGTCAAGCTGGTTCTCTGTGAACAAAATCTGTTACTAGAAGAGGTGATGCCCTTCCTGAAAATGCCTAGTTACTATTAATGGCATTAACAGTATTGAAGTTGCGTACAGCATGGACCACTGGTACTTGGGACTTCTGACTCATGCACCCAAGTGTCAGCTTGAATTATAGTCTCTATTCATGCAGACCCATTTTCTTGCTCTAATATGTAAGAACTATCAGTCTTTGTGATACCCATAAAATAGGCTAGAGTCAAATAACAAATGAGATATGGGGGAGGGATGACATAGGAAGTTGGGTTTAGGAGATGTAAGCTATCAAATGAATAATAATGAATAAACAAGCAGGTCCAACTGAATAGCACAGGGAACTACATTTAATATCCTGTGATAAACCATAATGGAAAAGTATATTAAAAAGAATGGATATAAAGAATTTAATATATGTATAACTGAATTACTTTGCTGTACAGAAGAAATTAGCACAACACTGTATACAAATCAACTATAATTCATTAAAATATTTTAAAATAATAAATTAAAAAAAAAAAAATCCAAAGAGGCCCAGGAAGTATTATACCTCACTTTTTGTGGTGGCTGATTCAAAGGACATCAAATTATCTCTCATTTTTGAAGGGCATTTCAAATTGTCATAGACCATTGGGCCCTTTAGAAATGCCACAATTGTGGCATGGCCCTTCATTTTCACTGAGATGATATCTCAACCTCTTGCACAGATGTCTTACTGAAGCTCCTAGGAAGTTTGATCTCTCCTGCTCATCAGTTTCATTTGACATAATATCACAAATGTAATGAACCAGCTCTGGCTGCACCTTGGGTCTGACCTGAAAACTTACTTGTCCCCATCCTCCTCCCATCTACTTCTTTATCACCAAACCTTCCAGTAAATTTGGATAAGTACCACTTCCCTTTATTAAATTCTTTCTTGTTTGAAAACTCTAGAGTGGTTAATGTCTTCTTACACTGGCCTAACTGATATATAAAAAACTTTTATATTACTTTTTCTTTGCAGAAAACATTAAAACATTCAGAACTTATTAATAAGTTGGGACTCCTGAAAATTCTTCTCTGACCTAATCTTGCAAGATTATAGAAATGAGCTTATTTCCTCTAAAGAAACGATCTTATGTTACTTTCAATTAAACATCAGTTCAGTTCAGTTGCTCAGTCGTGTCTGACTGTCTGCCACCCCATGGACTGCAGCATGCCAGGCTTCCCTGTCCATCACAACTCCTAGAGTTTGCTCAAACTCATGTCCGTCAACTCAATAAACATCACTTATGATAATAAAAAGTATTCACTAAAATCTTTCAAAGATCACACTCATATTGGAAGGTAGATTTTTAAATATTGAGTTAGTAAAACGTTCATTTGGGTTTTTCTATAACATCTTTTAGAAAAACCATAATGAACTTTTTGACCAATCCAATATTACCTGGTGTGGGAACACTACATTCTAGATTAATTCCTATTGTGGACACCCTCATTGTCATCATGAGTCTCCATTCTCTTTCAGCTGCTGCTGCTACAGAATCACTCTTTGAGCCATGACTACAATTGCCACCAGCTCGGTACACCTTACTCTCCAAGATTTCTGAATATATGCAGTGTCCTGAATGGATCATCTTCTGTTAAATCCAGATTCATGTGTACCTTACAGACATTCACTCTATTGATACTTGAGAGATTAGGGCCTCCCACCTATTTAACACTAGTAGGTAAGAAACTACACAAAACTTCTATAAATATGCTTAACTCATTAAGTAAATAATTATTTGATATTTCATCCATCTGGAATTCCCTTTCTTCCTGTCTTCTGTTGACTGACACCTATTAGGCCACCATGATTCAGTCTAGATCAGGAATCCCCAACCTCCAGGATCTAATGCCTGATAATCTGAGGTGGAGCTGATGGAATAACAGAAATAAAGTGCAAAATAAGCATACTGCACTGGAATCATCCTGAAACCACCCCCCTACCCTAGTCCACAGAAAACTCGTCTTCTGTAAAACCTGTCCCTGATGCCAAAAAGGTTGGAGACTACTGGTCTAGATGTCACATTCTTAAGATTTTTCCTCAATCTCCTGGATTGTCTGTTCCCAAAGTTCCCTGTCCTTTCCTCAATGAATCCACTTAACATACATTACTGTTTTCCTGTGTAACTCCCAATGTCCTTAAAGAATAAATATGGCCATGATAGCAGTCAAAGATACTATCTATCTGTGCCAATACACTGTAGAGAAAAACATACTTCCTTGAAATGTCCTAAAATTGACTTCGAAACAATCCAGAAAGTGGACGAGAGCAGATGAAGGAACAATGAATCAAATTTGTCCATGAATTGATAATTGTTAACAATGGGTTAAAAGATGATGCTGATAAAGTGCTGCACTCAATATGCCAGCAAATTTGGAAAACTCGGCAGTGACCACAGGACTGGAAAAGGTCAGTTTTCATTCCAATCCCAAAGAAGGGCAGTGCCAAAGAATGTACAAACTACCACAAAATTGCACTCATCTTGCACACTTAGCAAAGTAATGCTCAAAATTCTCCAAGCCAGGCTTTAACAGTATGTGAACCATGAACTTCCAGATATTCAAGCTGGCTTTAGAAAAGGCAGAAGAACCAGAGATCAAATTGCCAACATCTGTTGGATCATAGAAAAAGCAAAAGAATTCCAGAAAAAACATCTACTTCTGCTTCATTGACTATGCTAAAGCCTTTAACTGTGTGGATCACAACAAACTGCTGAAAATTCTTCAATACATGGGAATACCAGACTACCTGACCTGTCTCCTGAGAAATCTTTATGCAGGTGAAAAAGCAACAGTTAGAACTGGACATGGAACAACAGATTGGTTCCAAACTGGGACAGGAGTATGTCAAGGCTGTATATTATCACCCTGCTTATTTAAGTTATATGCAGAGTACATCATGTGAAATGCCAGCTGGATGAATCACAAGCTGGAATCAAGATTACCAATATCAACAACCTCAGATATGCAGTGACACCACCCTTATGGCAGAAAGTGAAGAGGAACTAAAGAGCCTCTTGATGAAAGTGAAAGAGGAGAGTGAAAAAGCTGGCTTAAAACTCAACATTCAGAAAACTAAGTCATGGCATCTGGTCCCATCACTTCATGGTAAATAGATGGGGAAACAATGGAAACAATGAGAGATTTTATTTTGGGGGACTCCAAAATCACTGCAGCTGGTGATTTCAGCCATGAAATTAAAAGATGTGTACTCCTTGGAAGAAAAACTACAACCAATCTAGACAGCATATTAAAAAGCATAGACATTACTTTGCCAACAAAGGTCCATCTAGTCAAAGCCATGGTTTTTCTAGTAGTCAGGTATGGATATGAGAGTTGGATTATAAAGAAAGCTGAGCACCGAAGAATTGATGCTTTTGAACCATGGTGTTGAAGAAGACACTTGAGTGTCCCTTGGATTACAAGGAGATCAAACCAGTCCATCCTATAGGAAATCAGTCCTGAATATTCATTGGAAGGACTGATGCTGAAGCTGAAACTCCAATACTTTGGCCACCTCATGTGAAGAGATGACTCATTGGAAAAGACCCTGATGCTGGGAGGGATTGGGGGCAGGAGGAGAAGGGGACGACAGAGGATGAGATGGTTGGATGGCATCGTTGATTCAATGGACATGAGTTTGAGCAAGCTCTGGGAGTTGGTGATGGACAGGGAAGCTTGGTGCACTGCCTCCATGGGGACACAACTGAGTGACTGAACTGAACTGAAGTGACAGTGGTTGATGGATACCTTGGGTTCATCATAATTTTCTCTATTTGTTTGAAGTTTTCCATGTAAAAACCTCAAAATTCACCTCAAATGCTTCTCAGGGTTCTCAGGAAGTATCCTGTAATCTAGACCCCTAGCTACTGTAAGGTTTGCTGTTTGTTCTCTGAATTTCCATAGCACTGCCTCCTAGGCCCCCTCAGATTCTACACGGCAAGGGGCTGCTGACGCTTGCCTAGAATGCAGACATTGATGACACGGGCAGACATCTGTGCTAAAGCTGCTGATTCCTGCTCTCCTGGGAGCCTGGTATTGGAGAGGATAACAACTGGACTGAGGACAAAGGGTTCCATCTCTACAGATCCTTGTACAGCCTCTCGCTTAAATGACATGCTAATGATGTCATGACCATCACTAGTCATGAACTAGTGATTGGTTCCTGGTGCCACATATGTCCAATCAGCATTTTAGCCAAATAGCTTTCTTTTGACTTTCATTTACTCTTCTGTTGTAATCATCTCCCAAAAGACATCTATGTCTCCTTTAGGAAACATAAGGTGATAGTAACTGGCTTTTGGGATCATTGAATGAGGCGTGCCCAAACTTGTTGAGAAATGAAATATTTCCAGCTGTATCAGTAAATAATGGATGTTGTGGTCATCAGCAATTGCAGCTACCATGGATGATGGGCTGGTGAGCCCTAAGGAAACTCAGAAAGGAAAGAATACCTGCCATCTAGCAGCCCTCAGACTGCAGCCACTCGCCCTAAGCCCTGAGGAAATTCAAGATGTGAAACAAAGGGTACTGGTCCCAGATAAGTGATGTGCATATCAAAAGACTGATTAAAGTAAACCCAGATTCTTCACTTCCTCCCATACACAGAAAAGTGCTTGGGATAGCTGGGTTTCTTTAATTTACAATCATCTTTTGACATTCAAACTACCTGCCCTTTGCTGCAAAACTTCTATATAACCTGGCTCCCATCCTCGCCTCCTCTGAGCAGTTCTTTCACAGTTACTTGAGATGCTGTCTCCTGGGCTTTCAGTCCTAAAAATCCCCACCAAATAAAACATAACTCTCAATTTTTAGGCTGTAAATACTTTTTATTGTCATATTGCCATATTGTTCAGAATAATATTGTCACTTCCTCTGACATATATCCCACTTTCTTTGAACCCAACTTGTACTCATCTCATTTGCCCTCCTCCTATAAGTCTATTATTGAAAAATACGCTTGTAAAATTTCCACTTCTTAATCCACTAAAAATTACACAGAACACTCTCCCAGACACTACATGCGTTATTTTAAAACTCTATTACATAATAGTTAAAGGAAAGTAACATGTTTATGTTTTAGTATATTATACTATAAAAGACTTATTCCAGATAGTATGTGTTTAAACAGTATTTAGTTGGACTTTATTACAAATCATCTGGAAAGGCCTATAGGGAAGAACAGGGATAATTACTATAAATTACCTTTGGTGAGCTTGGGTCTTGCTAGGCTTAAACTAATCACTCATTGAGAGTTTGTACCTTTGGAAGGATCACTAACTTATTCAGGCCACCAAGGTACTATTTACTGTTTTTATTACCCCTGAGTCCCTGAAGCTAAACAGCTAATAAAAAATCAACAAAGGCTTTCCTTCCCACTCATCTGCTGTAAATGATGTTACCTTTTATTTCTTGCCATCACCTCGGGCAAATACAGAATCCAAATGTGATAATACTTAGGTTATTTTTTTTTATGAAATGAATTTTAATTTTGATTAGCTCAAAGCTGTCTGATGTTGATGTTTCAACATTTGTACCTTAGCTTAAGGACCTTTGGAAAGGGATTTTTTAATGAAAGAAAATTACACAAAGCCAGAAAAATAAATTTGCTTTTTCCTTTGTGGCTTCCTACACCTGAGAGTTCAAGTCCCCCAAAAAAATCATTTCAGTGTAACTTTAACTTTTATACAGGCAATGTTACTTTTCCCAGTCCTTTTTAGTGTTTATTTTTCTAATTTTTTTTCTGAATTTACATTGACCTTTAGTATACTAGAGAGGCTAGGTGTAATACTGAAATTTCATTTTAATAGGTTTCTACAAATAAGGATACTTCATCAATCAGAAATGTATACATCATTTTAGCATTTGGAATAACACTGTCCAAAAGAAATTTCTGAGATGCTATGGTTTATATCTGTATTGTCCAATGTGCGGTCATCAAACATATATGGTTACTGAGTTCCTGAAATGTAACTAATGAAAGTGAGGAACTGAACTTTTAATTTTATTTAATTTCCATTAATTTAAATAGAAATTAACCACATGTGTCTAGTGGCTCCATACTGGACAGCACAGGTATAGAACATAAATGAGCAAAACTTAAAATGAGAATGGCAACAGGTCTAAAATCCCAGCCCTGCCACCAGCTTGCTGTGGGGTCCTAGGATGAAGATTTCACGACTCAAGGAAGAACAGGGTTATGCCAGAATGGAACTTTATGAGAAATGTTATGCTCTCAGTCTCAGAGCAGCGGTAGCAGCCCACACCTTTCCCTGATTTTCATTCTCTGTACTGGTCTTGGGATCTTTACCAGAAAATGAATAAGGTTTATGAAGACACTGCAAACACTGCATCACAAAAACAAGGTCTGTATATATGCTGTCTGCAAGAGACCTACTTCAGACCTAGGGACACATACGGACCGACAGTGAGGGGATGGAAAACAGTATTCTATGCAAATGGAATAAAGAGAAAGCCAGAGGAGCAATACTCAGGTCTGACAAAATAGACTTTAAAAATAAAGACTGTTACAAGAGACAAGAAAGGTCACTACATAAGGAGCAAGGGGCCAATTCCAGAAGAATATATAACAGTTGTAAATATACATGTACCCACCATAGGAGTACTCAATATATAAGGCAAACATTAACAGCCATTAAAGGGGAAATTCACAGTAACACAATAAAAGTGAGAAACTTTAATACCCCACTTACACCAATGGGCAGATTATCTAAACAGAAAATTAATTTTAAAAAACACAGTCCTTAAATGACACATTAGACTAAATGGACTTAACTAAAACTTACAGAGCATTCCATCTGAAAGCAGCAGAATATACTTGTTTTCCAAGGGCACATGGAACATTCTCAAGACTGACCACATGTTGGGTCACAAATCAAGCCTCAGTAAGTTTAAGAAAGCTGAAATCATATCAAGTATATTTTCTAAACACAAAACTATCAGATTAGAAACCAATTATAGGAAAAAAAAACTGTAAAATACGCAAACACATAGAAGCTAAACAATACATTACTAAACAATCAATGGATCATTGAAGAAATCAGAAAGAAAATTAAAAAAATACCTAGAGATAAATGACAATGAAAACTCACTGACTCAAACCCTATGGGATGAAATATCATCCACATTTGCTTCCAAACTTGTTTATACCCCTATGGGTAGGGAAACTGGATGGTATTTGGTATTACAAGATTCCCCCCAAAATAAGGGAAAACTGAGGCATAAAATTCAGATCCTTAAAAAAAAAAAAAAAAAAAAAAAACTTCTGCTTTTTCAATCAAGAAGGAAAAAAAATCAATGTCTTCATAATTCAGTTCAGTTCAGTCGCTCAGTTGTGGCTGACTCTCTGCGACCACATGGACTGTAGCAGGCCAGGCCTCCCTGTCCATCACCAACTTGTGGAGCTTGCTCAAACTGATGTCCATCAAGTCAGTGATGCCATCCAACCATCTCATCCTCTGTCATCCCCTTTTCCTCCTACCTTCAATCTTTCCCAGCATCAGAGTCTTTTCCAGTGAGTCAGTTCTTCTCATCAGTTGGCCAAAGTATTGGAGTTTCACCTTCAGGATCAGTCCTTCCAATGAATATTCAGGACTGATTTCCTTTAGGTTTGACTGTTTTGATCTCCTATTGTTTTCCTCTATTTCTTTGCATTGATCGCTGAGGTTTTCTTATCTCTCCTTGCTATTCTTTGGAACTCTGCATTCAAATCAGTATATCTTTCCTTTCCTCCTTTGCCTTTAGCTTCTCTTCTTTTCTCAGCTATTTGTAAGGCCTCTTCAGGCAATATTTGGCCTTTTCCTTGGGGACGCTCTTGATCACTGTCTCCTGTACATTGTCATGAACTTCCGTCCATAGTTCTTCAGGCACTCTGTCTATCAGACCTAATCCCTCGAATCTATTTGTCACTTCCACTGTATAATCATAAGGGATTTGATTTAGGTCATACCTGAATGGTCTACTGGTTTTCCCTACTTTCTTCAATTTAAGCCTGAATTTGGCAATAAGCAGTACATGATCTGAGCCACAGTCAGCTCCTGGTCTTGTTTTTGCTGACTGTATAGAGCTCCTCCATCTTTGGCTGCAAAGAATATAATTAATCTGATTTCAGTGTTGACCATCTGGTGATGTCCATGTGTAGAGTCTCCTCTTGTGTTGTTGGAAGAGGGTGTTTGCTATGCCCAGTGTGTTCTCCTCATAATTGTCTTGATATAATTATATAGTCTTATCCACTGAACACCCAGCTAAATAATTTTTTGTTGCTTTGGGAGGGGATTGTGTTTTCTTTTGCTTCTTATTTTGTTTTTGTTTTTTTTTTTTTTTTTTTTGCTTTAATAATAGCATAGTTAATTCTGACTGTTAGCGAATCTTTGAGGAGGGTTTACTAACTTCAGGCAACAACCTTTCATTAAAACTGTCCTCACCATAATTGCTACTATTATCATTTCACATCCAGGCAGCTGTTGTTAACACAATACTGAGCTTTCGGGTATATCAAATATGTAAAACACAACTGAGATCCCAGGGCAAATGATGTTAGAAAGGCAAACATACTATACAAATTGTAATGTTCTATCAAGAGTATATATTTATTTTATAGCTGTTGGCATGTTCAGATCTTTCAAATTTGATAACTACTTACACATGGGGACAGTTTGCTGATATTAAGTATTTTTATATTTAAAAGCCCCCAAATGTTTACACCATAAACATTGTACATTATGGTTATAACCGTAAACTTAGTTTGGTGATTTTAGCATAGTAATGTCAAGCACAAACTATAAATGTTCTCATTAGTCTTCTAAATTGGTATTTTATTACACAGCATGGAAAATTTGGGCAAACTAACATTGCAGTGGAAAGCCAGTAGACATTCCTGACCATTCCCCACCCTCACCGGTCCCGACATGATCAGTTGTATCAACCTGACCTTTATAAACACACCAGTGTTTAAAGGATAAAACTTGAGAGAGATAATTGGAGAGCCACTGATGTGGAACAATTAGGTTTGCAGCTGCTGACCATTTGCAACCAGATTTTGTTTTTCTCGGTAATTCTGTTTCTCCTTTTCAAATTTCTTTGCTAGAAGTGCACTGGATTTACAGAGCCCGTGTTTGACACCTTTTTTTTTTTAATTTTTTTTTGACATGGACTATTTTTTTTAAGTCTTTATTGAATTTGTTACAACACTGTTTCTGCTTTATATTTCAATTTTTTTGTTGTTTTCTGTTTTTGTTTTGTTTTTTACCACAAGGTGTGTGACCGGGGATTGAACCCACAGCCCCTGCATTGGAAAGTGAAGTCTCAGCCACTGGACAACCAGGGAAGTCCCATGGTACCTGATACTCTCTCAAATGACGTTTTATGGTACTTAAAGATGCTGCATCACTCAGGGTCATTTTCTAATCTATCCACTGTAAGAAGAAAAATGATTTGCAAATATGTAACTGTTGTACTTTATTTTTTTTTAAGTCCTCCTTTCCTAAGACTTTCTTGAAAAAAGAATGAGGGCAAATCTTGCCCCCAAAACAATCCTTTGGTCAGCTTAAGGTTTGCTTTAATGTAGCAAGAAAGATTTCCAGACTTCTGTAGCAAAATGGCAGTCAAGAGAACCTGGCTTTCTCAAGAGAAAAAAAGGATTTTTTGCACATTAGCTCTTGTTTCAAATACTCAGCTCAGATGATGCCTCCCTGATGGTCCAATGGTTAAGACTTTGCCTTCCAATGCAGGGGGAGTGGGTTTGATCCCTGGTCTGGGAACTAAGATACCCATATGCCTTGCAGCCAAAAAACCAAAACATAAAACAGAATCCATATTGTAAAAAATTCAATACAGACTTTAACAGTGGTCCATGTCAAAAAAAAAAAAATCTTAAAAAAAAATAACAATACAAAAAAAAAAAAAAAAGATCATACTGAAAACACTCCTCAGCACACACATTCAAATCTGACATCCAGTCAGAGTTTCAACTCCTAAATGAGAAGAAAAAAAGTATAATTAAACATCTTAAGAAAGCAGGTGATATGGAAATTATAGACAATTCTAAACAAGCAAACAAAAAATACAATTCATCTTGGAGGAAAAAGGAATTGTCTTCAAAAATAAAAACATTATTATTAACACTACTGGTAAGAAGAGAGATGATCATTTATCCCTGGTGCAGGATTAGTACAGGAATAAAGAACAAAACATTCATAGAAAAAAGAAAAAAGCTTTGCAATTTAAAAACATCACAGTTGGGTTTAAAATTCTAACAGGAGATTAGGAAGACAAAATTGAGCAAATCTCCCAGAAAGAAGAGCAAAACATCAATGAGTTAGAAGAAGGAAAGAAAACAAGTAAAAAAGTACAAGGAGTTCTAGAAAATAGAGAAGTAATTTGGGAAATTTCCACAGACGTGACAACCATTAGTTGCAAGACTGAATGCCTAGCACAGTGGATGGAAAGAGACCTATATACTGTGAGTTTTCTAAATGCTGTGGGTAAAAAAGGTTTTACAAGTTATGGAGAGAGAGGGGGAAAAAAACACTCATATATAAAAGATCAAGAATCAGAATGAATCTAACTGTAACATGAGCATCAAGAAGATGATGAAGTTTCAAGTTATAAAGAAAATTCTAAACCCAACAAATAGTGGACAGTCAAATAATGCATTCAAACATGCAATGTTGAAAAATCTATCTCCCATGTACCTTTTCTTAAAACACCACTGAGGATGCATTCTACCAGAAACAGAACATAAACCAAGAAGAGGAAGACATGGGCTACAGGAAGAAGAGAGGCAATAAAAAGGATTTGCCCATGGAATTCCCACAAAAATAAAGGGAGAGCCCAAAGCTGACAGATGTACATCAATGATATATAGGGTGATGGGTTCAGATTGGAATACTGTGATTTAAGAAACAGATGGGGTGAGGATTATTACAGCCAAGATCCCCAGTGCCATTGTATATACCATCTTTATAACCTCAAAACAAAATGCCTCAGTGAACGTCACTCAGATTCACACCTGCACTTAACTTGAACTACTGTTGAAGTTCTTCCTCTCTTTTCTTTATATCCTGCTGCCTGGATCAGTTAATAATACACATTTCTCTCTGAAAGCAAGTGGTCAACTTTGAACTGTATGTAAGAACAAACGGGAGACCATGGGAGCTCAAAAGCAAAGGACTCCATATCACTTCCTGACTTTGGTACCTGGCCCATATTCTAGGCCTGTCAGATGGCCCAGTTTTGCTGAGACATGTTTCTTAGGACCATTTCAAGTCTTCCCCCACTGACTTCCCCACTGACTGAGTTAAGCATTGTATTAAACTCTCAAAGAAACAAAAGTCAGATTATGATGCAAATGCTCCATGCAGCTTCTTACCTCCTGGATCCTTCTCACAGTGGTGCTGCTGTTTTTCCCCTTTGCAACTACAGCTGTCTTTGCCACATATTTTTCAAAACTAAATATTATTTAATTTTATGTACACTAGCAGAAAAACAACCAAGGAAAGGGGGAAAAAGTAAAATTCTGGACAAGGGCACATGAATCCTCCTGAGATATTGCAATGATCAGTCTCTTATCTCAAGTAGGAAAGATGTTGAGTGTATTACCAGTTTTCTACTGTTAACCTGTAACAACAGAGGACGAGATGGTTGGATGGCATCACCAACTCAATGGACATGAGTTTGGGCAAGCTCCAGGAGATGGTGGAAGTCAGGGAAGCCTGGCGTGCTGCAGTCCATGGGTTGCAAAGAATCAGACATGACTGAGTAACTGAACAACATTAGCCTGTGAACTACATGTATACAGTATCATACATGTCAAAACTAAATAACATCAACAACAGAAAAGAAATAAAGAGGGGGCTTCTCTGGTGGTCCAGTGACTAAGACTCCACACTGGCAAAGTAGAGGGCTGGGCTCAACCCCAGGTCAGGGAAGTAGATTTGACATGCCACAACTAAGCGTTCACATGCCATAACTAAAATATCCCACATGCCACAACTAAGACCCCGTATGTCCAAATAAAGAAAATATTTTTAAAAAGAAATTTGAAAGGGAAGGAAAAGATGGAGGGGGGGGGGGAGAAATAATGGCAATGTGAATATTCATTCTTTCCTGTTTAGTAATATATATCCATTCACTATGTATTATTTATAACTAGATTCTTTTTAAAGTGTTGGTTGCTCAGTCATGTCCGACTCTTTGCAACCCCATGGACCATAGACTGCCAGGCTTCTCTGTCTACAGGATTCACCAAACAAGAACACTGGAGTGGGTTGCCATGCCCTTCTCCAGGGCATCTTCCCAACCCAGAGATTGAACCCGGGTCCCCAGCAATTCAGGCAGATTCTTTTCCATCTGAGCCACCAGGGAAGCCCCTTGTAATTTTTAATTGGAGGATAATTGCCTTACAGGGGCTTCCCAGGTAAAGAATCCCAGTGGTAAAGAATCCTCCTGCCGATGTAGGTGACAGGGGTTCAATCCCTGGGTTGGGAAGACCCCCTCGAAGAGGAAATGGCAACCCACTCCAGTATTCTTGCCTGGGAAATCCCATGAACCGAGGAGCCTGGCGGGCTACAGTCCATGGGGTTGTAAAGATTTGCACCGAACTGAGTACGCGTGTGCACACACACACATACACACAATTGCTTTATAACGTTATGTCAGTTTCTGCTGTAAAACATGAATGAGCTATAAGTGTACATATCTCCCCTCCTCTGAACCTCCCTCCCACCCCTCATCCCACCACAAATAGATTCTTGATCACCCTCTGTAGTTTCCTTTCTAGATAAATCTCCATATACCATTGACCCAACATACTTACAGCTCTTAGAAATTTTACCCCACTATATTTTAGTTCTGCTATTGAAATTTATATCAACCTGACTGAGTGTAGAGTAAAGGCATCTTTTAACATTTTGGTGGAGAGCATATTACATAACTTTTCCTTACAGGTTTATGTTTTCAAGGATGTGAATATATGCAGAGAGTTTATTAACTAAAGTTTCCATGTACATGAGTTTGGTGTATATACACATTTACTTTTAAAATACTTTCAGAGTCTGTTATACTTATTTCTGAGAAAAGAAAGACTCTAGTTAGAACCAGGTTTACCACTATATATACACAAGATGCTTATAATTTATCTATACTAAAAAGTAGTCAGAGCCTACATAGATTAATGTGAGTTTTGTCCAAAACACTAAAACATTTCTCCTAAATGTTTTGGAAAATATTTTCTATACCAATGATTTCATTGATTTTTTTAAGTGCAAATATCCATGCAAATGAAACATTAACTGTTCAGGTAACGTAAGAGCAGCAGAACTGTAGGCAGATTTTATTGTCATTGTCTAATATTAACTGACACCCAGATATGTTCCATATATTGTGCTAAGCTTTTGATTTACCTAATCAAGTCTCAAAGTAAACTTCAAAGACAGGAACTACTATTTTCTCTCTCAGAGAAAAAAACAAAGCCCAGAGTGTATATGTTACATTCTCAAATTGTAACAATAAGTCAGCAGCATAGCAAGGGTGTATAATCAGATCTGATTGATTCTGAAGCCCAAGCTTTTTCCAGGGGAAGCAGAGGAAGCAGGAAGAAATAGTTTACAGCAAAGTATGGTCCACGATCAGGAGTCATAATGAGAAGCTCGGAGAGCATCAGAGTCCTGTGCCTGGAAAAACTTGTGGGAAAACCCTTGAGCAGTATGGAGGATAGAAAGGCGATTTTTAAGAGTACACATCTTTGTCTACAATCATCCCTAGCTATGAATATTGTGAGGTATTTTCATGGTATTTTTCTAAATACTAGTCAATTCTGAACTATTACGCTTTTCAGCGCAGAGCCTTCCTGGCACAGCCCTGTTTCAATCATGTAGATTCATAAATTTCTCTCATTTGATATCAACAGATAGACTTTCAAAACAGTTCCACTCAGCCAATAACGTGGAAATTTTTTCTTGGGCTCCAAAATTACCACAGATGGTGATAGTAGCCATGAAATTAAAGACCCCTGCTCCTTGGAAGAAAAGCCATGACAAACATAGACAGCATCTTAAAAAGCAGAGATACCACTTTGCTGACAAAGGTCCATCTAGTGAAAGCTATGGTTTTTCCAGTAGTCACTTATGGATGAGAGAGTTGGACCATAAAGAAGGTTGAATGTCGAAGAATTGATGCTTTCATACTGTGGAGCTAGAGAAGACTCTTGAGAGTCCCTTGGACAGCATGGAGATCAAACCAGTCAATCCTAAAGGAAATGAACCTTGAATATTCATTGGAAGAACTGATGCTGAAGCTCTGATACTCTGGCCACCTGATGCAAAGAGCTAACTTACTGGAAGACCCTGATGCTGGGAAAGATTGAAGGCAAAAGGAGAAAAGAGCAGCAAAGGATAAGATGGCTAGAGAGCATCACCAACTCAGTGGACATGAATTTGAACAAACTCTGGGAGACAGTGAAAGACAGAGGAGCCTGGTGTGCTGCAGTCTATGAGGTCACAAAGAGTCAGACAACGGCTTAAGGACTGAACAACAACAAAAGGCTTTCAATTGTTCCACCTTCCCATCCTTATCAAGGCTTCAGTAAAATGGAGATAATCATTAAAATAAAGTAAATGCGTTATGAAACACCTACAGTCTTATCCGGTTGCCCCACTTACATCTATTCAGGGCTATGTGTCTTATTACCTACCCTTTTAGATCAAACTTCAGACACTCTTTTTCCTTTCACTGGCAATTGGATGATACAGTTTTGATTTCAAATTTGACTCCGTTTGCTTTATGGTACCATTTGCTTTTCATCTGTGCTGTTTGCCACTGGTTCTACTTTGTATTTCTAACTGGAGTTGGTTCACATCTCTACAGGGATGTCAGTGGAGTCGTTTAGGGCTTACACTTGTACACCTTCTTCAGTGAGTTCAGTGCTGCTAGATCTCCTGAAAGCCTTTCTAAACCTTGTTTTAAGTTCACTAACGTTTCTGCCAATTGACCGGTCCTTATGTCAGTGACTGATGTGTGGGGTACATTAGCGCCAGGCCTTGCTCTGCATGATAAAATACCCCTTTTTTGGGACAGTATGATACAATGTCTAAAAAAAAGTCTGATAATAAAAGTTGATGTGTGCTTTCATGTTGAGCTAACCTTATATTCCTTAAAACTGTTTTCTATAATATCACAAAATTCCCTCTGTCCAGGGTGAAACAGACTACAGAGAGGGTCATGCCGTCACTTTCTACAAAAGGCTTTGTTTTTGAGAAAGTGATATTTTTTCAGTTTAATCTCTTCTTCAAAGATACTCAGGACATTTGAGTCACAGTAGCACATATCACAGATGAATGCATATGAGTCCACAATAATTAGGTGCAAAATATAGCACCTTCTGAGAGAAATTGTTTGAACAAGTTATTTAACCATTTTGAGGTATCAATAAAATGGTGATGGTAACTCCCTAAATTCAGACTACTGTTGGACAATTGAAAAAATGTTTGTAAGGTAGTTGACAGACTGTCTGGATTTTGTTTTGTTTTCTATAAATTTAGCAATGACATAACTTTTGTCATTAGATTCATATATGTAAATACTTATCTGTAGCCACTAAATTATACAATATTGTGCATTTTTATGCTTTCAAATGGTGATGGCAATAGGGACTAACCTAGCAAAATAGCTGCATTATGATCAAAACCTACCACTTACAAAGACTCAAAGATCTAGCATAACAATGAAATGATTCTGCTGAAAGCTTCAGAAAAAAAGATTTTTTTCAGGTTGTTGTTGTTTTTCGGTCACCCAGTTATGTCTGATTCTTTATGACCCCATGGACTGCAGCAGGCCAGGCCTCCCTGTCCCTCGCCATCTCCCAGAGTTTGCCCAAGTTCATGTTCATGGCATCAGTGATGCCGTCCAGCCATCTCATCCTCTGATGCCCTCTTCTCCTTCTGCCCTCAATCTTTCCCAGCATCAGGGGCTTTTCCAATGAGTCTTCTGTTTGCATCAGATGACCAAAATACTTGAGCTTAAGCATCAGTCCTTCCAGTGAATATTCAGGGTTGATCTCCCTTAAGATTGACTGGTTTGATCTCCTTGATGTCCAAAGGACTTTCAGTAGTCTTCTCCAGCATCACACTTTGAAGGCATCAATTCTTTGGTGTTCTGCCTTCTTTACAGTCTAGCTTGCCCAACCATACATGACCACTGAGAAGACCATAACCTTGACTATATGGACCTTTGTCAGCAGGGTAATGTCTTTGCGTTTCAACACACAGTCTAGGTTTGCCATCACTTTCCTGCCGTGAAGCAATCGTCTTCTGATTTCATGGCTGCAATCTGTAGTGATTTTGGAGCCCAAGAAGAGGAAATCTGTCACTACATCCACCTTTTCCCCTTTTATTTGCATGCAGTAATAGGGTCAGATGCCATGATCTTAGTCTAATATTTATTATTAAGCCAGCTCTTTCACTCTCCTCCTTCACCCTCATCAAGAGGCCCTTTAGTTCCTCTTTGGTCTCTGCCATCCTGAGGTTGTTGATGTTTCTCCTGCCTACCTTGATTCCAGCTTGTAACTCATCCAGCTCAGCATTTCTCACGATGTGCTCAGCATGTAGGTTAAACAAACAGGGTGACAGCAGACAGCCCTGTCATATTCCTTTCTCGATCTTGAACCAATCAGTTGTTCCATACAGGGTTCTAACTATTGCTTCTTGACCCACATACAGGTTTCTCAGGGGACAGGTAAGATGATCTGGTATTCCCATCTCTCTAAGAGCTTTCCCACAGTTTGTCATGATTCACACAGTCAAAGGCTTTTAGCATAGTCAATGAAACAGAGATAGATGTATTTCTGAAATTCCCTCACTTTGTCTTTAATCCAGCGAATGTTGGCAATTTGATCTCTGGTTCCTGTTCCTCTTTCTTTTTTATAGGTGGGGACACATTATTTCTGACATTCCACCTACAATGTACAATTTCTTCATCTTCTATAGCATTGGAATTAAGGAGAGCAGTACATGGAGTCCCACTGTCTGGGTTTTCAAATCCTGGTTTTGTTCTACACTAGCCAGAACTTTAGATAAATTTCTTAGTCTTTGCCAGAGATATGCTCAATGCTACTAGGGTGAGAAAGGCTAAAAACGTATGTATTTATACACACACTTATCTATATTTATTTCTATACCTATCTCTACATATTGACAACATGAGTTTACAATCATGCCATGAATTTCATTCCAACACCATAGTGTTCATCCGACCTTTCACTCTTTCATATTTGTACTCCCCTTCTCCAGTGGTGAGAAGACTGCCTTCCCGTATCTATAGGAATTTACTTATTTGTTCAACGTTCCTCTGTGTAGACAGACTCCAGACCCTACCAGGTAGCCGTGTCACACAGAATCTTCCCTCTGTGGTCTTCACCCCTGACAGACTACCATGCATCTGTGCACCAATGCCCTCCTTGAACCAACAAAGTGGTTCTTAGCATATTTTTAAAAAATTAGGAATATAGAATTTTTTTTACCTTCTTGATACCTCATGAACTCCTTTGAAAAGCTGATGCCAGCTACCTAACCTTTCCCCAGAAAAGGTGCATACAAGTAAATCTGCACAAAAACTGTATACAATTTCAAGAGATTCTAAGATTCAGGTTTTTTTTTTTTGTTTGGTTGTTTAATATGTACATCAGGACAGATAATAACTCCCTCAAAGGAACTGCTTTAAATAAGAATTTATCTACCATGCTTCGAATATTGTGTTCAAAGTATAAATGGAGGTTATTAGAATGATCTTCTCTAGTCAGCTCTTAATCCACATTATGATCTCAAAACAGTTGCTATGCACTTCTGTGTTCCAGTAATTCTTTACTTCCTTCCTGGATTCATTCACTAATATTCCTGAGTCTGTTTACTCTTCTCTACAAAGGTGATTACTGTACCTATCATTCAGGGAAGTTGTAAAAATTAGAGATCATGATGTGATAAGTAACTGATACAGAAAGTAGGTCTAAAAGTGATGATAGCCACTGACATTTCTACATTGTACTGGCATTTTCTAGGCCCTTCAGATTCATTTATTTCTTTTCTTATGCTTTGAATGCTTTTCTTTAGCTACCCATCCTTCACCAGTCAGACCAATTGTACTTTATCCTCCATGTGTCTTTGGTCATTTCATATGAATTTTATTCCTTATGGTTCCCTCAGGCTTGTTTCTTCTACACTCAACCCTCTGGCAGACGTAGTTTGACTTAATAATTTAATGTCACTGCATTTATAGGGGTTAGATAGAAGAATCATCTATTTCAATTGCCACATAATAGGTTTTACAAAAGATCAGCCAAAGGCATTTTCCACTTTTATATCCATCACAACTTACATGAAGATTCATGGGACAAATCCCATGGTAAATTTAGTTTTTGAAAAGTTTACCTCTAGTAATGAAGTTACACGTATGTTGGCTTTATACTGGAGGAGCCCTCGGATGGAGCAGTTATGGGCTTTGTTGAGTGGATTCACATCACGCTTCATCACTTCCTGGCCCTGTAAATTTGGAAGATACATTTAATCTCCTTGAGGCTCATCTTGATGTTTTGTAAACTGGGAATGATATCCTTTCATGAAAGGATTTTACTGAAGATTAAATCAGAATGTACACACAAAGAACTTGACATATAGAAGATAACAAGATATGCCAGGGAATTCCCTGGAGGACCCATGGTTGGGACTCTGCAGTTTCACCGGTGAGGGCCTGACTTCAATCCCTGGTTGGGAAACTGGGATCCTACAAGCTGAATGGCCAAAAAATAATAATAATAATAATAATAAAAGATATGCTAGTTTCCCACCTTTACTCTTGATCCTTCTGACTAAATCATTCCTTTCTTCTCCTTCACTATTTAATACCTAGAGCTAAACCAGACATCTCTTTTCAGATAAATTATAACATCTAATCTATGTGATTTTATTCATTTTTTAACCCAAAATGATCTTTTGAGGGTTCCAAAAACTTAGAAGAAAGTATAGAATAATTTCTAAATAAATAAAAAAAACTAAAATATGCAGGCTTATTCAAATGGATCACTTTTAGAAAGGTAACAGTCAAATAATACATTTAATGTAAGTCTTTTCTACCCATATGCATGACCCTAAGAACAAACTGAGAGCACATTTTGAAGATAGTGATGGTCTTTATTAGATTCTTTCATCATCATTATTTACTATTACTATTATTATTACTATAAGACCACTTGCAATCCACCCTCTTAACAAAATTTTAAGTGTAAAATACAGTCTTGTACACAACAGGCACAATGCTGCACAACAGATCTCTAGAAATTAGCCACCTCGTGTAACTGAAACCACATACCCTTTGAACAGCAGCTCATTTCTTCCTCTCCCAGCCCCTGGTAACCAATGTTCCACTCTCTGAGTCTATGGGTTGACTATTAAAGATACTTCATTTAAAGGAATCATGTCGTATTTGTCCTTCTGTAACTGGCTACATGTAACTTAGCATGATAGAAGGCATGTTGGTTTATTACAGTTTCATTATCAAAACCATCTTTAGTAAAACTTGGGAGTCAAACTGTCTATATTGAATCATGGTCTCAGCAGTTAATAGAGGTGTAATTTGGGGCAAATTACTTATACAGTCTGTGTCTCAGTTTCCTCATCTGTAAAATGGAAAAATAATAGCATCCATTTACTTTGTTCTTTGTGAGAGCCAAAGCTAATTTTTGCAAAGTGTTTCAAATGGTGCATGGCTGAGACTTAAACACTATACAAAAATCAGCAAAAAATTTTTAAAAGAAAAGCAGTTCTTCATTGTATGCATGCTCAGTCCCTCAGTCGTGTCCAGCTCTTTGTGATCCCAAGGACTGGAGTCTGCCGGGCTCCTCTGCCCATGGGATTTTCCTGGCAAGAATATTGGAGTGGGTTGCCATTTCCTCGTCCAGGGGATCTTCCTGACCCAGGGACAGAACCCACATCTCCTATGTCATTGCAGGCAGATTCTTTACCACTGAGCCACTGGGAAAGCAGTTGTTCCTTACTATTAACCTACTGAAATGATCAGCTATAATATTCCAAACTCATTTAAATATAAAAATCATGCCTATACAAATAAGAGTAGAAACTTTCTAAGGATATTCTGATTCTATGTTGAGCCAAATTACCAACCTCATCCTGATAATGGCAGAGTGACCAGAACGACCAGTTTACCCCACTCTATGTAGGTCTTTATATAACTGTTGGTATTAGGAGAAGCTAGCACAGTCCTCAGAACTATGCTCCTACATGTATATGGTCACAAATTAAAACCTGAACCTCAAATCTAAAGTCAGTTATGCCAAATGTGTGAAACCAGATCAGGGAAGTAAAAGTATCTCAATTTGCTGTGAGGCCAATAGGCACTCATTTTTACCATACCCGCTTATCTTTTCAATAGTTTGTCTTGAGATTTTTTAGTTCCTTTAATATAAACACTTAAGAAGTGAATATCATACTTAACCCACATCACCATTCAGACACAATTGCAGTTTGACAATCTAAGATGAAAGATCTATTCCAAGCACCAATAAGTTATCACTACAGGATGTGAGCATTTTCAAAGATAAACACAATGTACAATTTTAGGGCGATAAATGAGTTTCATTTACCACTATTCTTATATGAGTGTTTATGTTTCAAAAGTATTTTTACCAAAAAATATAATTTTTTTAAAAAAATCAAGGCCATTTATGTTGCTTTGGATTACTTCTGAAGCTTTAGATGGAGTGTTTATCAAAATTGTTTGTCTTGGAGAGGGGAGAATGACATTTCAAGACTACAAGCTATGTATTTAGGAATGGTCTGTCAGATAATCAAGCCTATAAATAAGACCTGGAAGCAGCTGGAAGAGAATTGAACTCCTCTGGATAATTGGTATATGTGTCGCCCAGGGAGAAACAAATACTCTGTCTAAAATAATGCTGACTGATGAGACAGGGCATGTCTTCTCATACAAACCACACATTTTCACAGAAAAAAATCCAGCATCCAGAGACATTTTAAATTTCCTGACTATGTCCTCTAAAAATCAAATGGAACAGTTTCTTAAAGCCTTAGCAAAAGGAAGCAAGCTGTTCAACTTTTGCATAATCAATCCCAAGTTCATGTTTTGGAAACTGCACACTCCAGCAAGTGCAACAGCATATAAAAGAAACAGTTCAAGAACAAAGGGCTCAATTAAGCATATTTATAAAATGTCTGCCTTTGAGTTAATTACATAGCACTATGCAGGTTAGCAGCAGGAAAATATCCCACTGCTTTCCATGGGATGCCTCCTCACACAAGGGAAAAATAATGAGTATATTAAGGAAATACTTTGGAAAGCAGTAAGGATATGTCAGTTAATCAGAATTATCTATTCAAGTGACCTGATTTGACATTCGTCTTTATAAAATCAACCATAACGTTAAACATCATCATGATCCCAACTTTTGGTACTGGAACATCGGTGAAAAGATTCTTCCACTCTCTCATCCTTACAGAGAAATAAAATGTTACATCAGAAAATAATACCGAGATGAGGGAACTTATCCCATTTGAGAAAATCTGTACTTTAAAATTGTTTCCCCACCCCCCCCAAAAAAAGAATAAAATAATATCATTTACAGCAACATGAATGCAACTAGAGATTATCCTACTAAGGGAAGAAAGTCAAAGAGAGAAAGACAAAGAGCATATGATACCACTTATAGTGAAATAAAAATTTCACTAGCTTTGGCTATCATCTGAGAAAAGAATGTTAGATTGATTAGTCTTTCCCATAAGATGATCCTATTATATGTTAGGTCAAAGGTTGTAAAACTGTGTTAAACAAAGTTATCCTTCTATACTGTGGTAAGAGTGCTCCACATGCTGATATTTTTACAAACTTAGCATCTATCAAGTGTATTCTAAAACATACCCTTATGTCCAAATGAAGCAATGCTACTGATGTTAAATGTGACTTTGGTGGGTTGCTGCAGCCTAGGTGACTCAGTTTATGTTTTTCAAATTCCACAAAGACTTATGGCAAGAAAAAAAAAGAAAAAAGAGACAACTTTCTCAAGTTTTAATGAAAAATACTACACTCAGGAAAGCAGTCATTTTTCCTTTGCTATTTTGTTTCCTAGTGTGAAGCTACTTGAAGAAAATAAATAAAAATCAGAAGCTTTATGAGCATCAGAATCAGACTAAAAGTGTGGTTTGAAGGGAGACTTTCAAGAAACAAACACAGCCTAATAAGTTTCCTTTCTTCAAAAGAATATCACAGTGGTACATATACACCATGGAATATTACTCAGCCATTAAAATGAATTCATTTGAATCAGTTCTAATGAGAAGGATGAAACTGGAGCCCATTATACAGAGTGAAGTAAGCCAGAAAGATAAAGAACATTACAGCATACTAACACATATATATGGAATTTAGAAAGATGGTAACAATAACCCTATATGCAAAACAGAAAAAGAGACACAGAAGTACAGAACAGACTTTTGAACTCTGTGGGAGAAGGTGAGGGTGGGATGTTTCAAAAGAACAGCATGTATATTATCTATAGTGAAACAGATCACCAGCCCAGGTGGGATGCATGAGACAAGTGCTCGGGCCTGGTGCACTGGGAAGACCCAGAGGAATCGGGTGGAGAGGGAGGTGGGAGGGGGGATCGGGATGGGGAATACATGTAACTCCATGGCTGATTCATGTCAATGTATGACAAAACCCACTGAAATGTTGTGAAGTAATTAGCCTCCAACTAATACAGAAAAAAATTAAAAAAAAAAAAAAGAATATCACAATATATCTCCTTGGGATAAAATAGTCACTTACTGTCCTTTGTTTCTTTAGGATGATAATCTTTCCAATGTATTTAATATTTTCACCGGATTAGTGATCTATAGGCTTTCCTGGTGGCTCAGCTGGATCTATCAGTCATCTGAAGGCTTCCATATTTCTTTGTACTGTCAAGAACTCTACACACAGAAATTGGAAAGATTATAAAATTGAATACAAAAGAACTAGGATCCACAGTCTAGAATGAGCACATACTCCCCTCTAGAGCATGGGATTGCAAATGGGAAGTTCCTACTTTCCTACCCTTAGTCCTCTGGACTCATCCATGTTCAGTGATTTTTGGTTTCCAAACTGTACTTGATTTAAAAAAAATTTTTTTTCAATCCTTCCTCAATATAAAAGGCCTAGGCTAATTTTATGGCATTGTGGCTTCTTATAGCATGTATGTATGTGCATTTCCATCTGAAGTATTTTGTCCTTATTTCACTTTTTCTCTGACTCACATTCTAAACAAAAAGAACATTGGATCCTGTTATCCCTCTAATATTCAGCATGATGTTCACATAGGAGACTCAGGCATATAATGACTACTTTTCGAGTCCTATGGGTTTAAAAATACCTTCATTTCTAAAGCTTTAAAACAAAATTTTCTTGTGATTGGAACCAAGAAAGCAGCAAAACCTAAAGGCACTTTTATCTTCTTTAATTTGGGTAGAACTTTGTTCTGCATGACAGGCAAATTATCTACTTCCCTTTATTTTTGACCAAATGAAAACAAAGAATAGATGTTACCCATTTGAGCAATAGTAATTTTACATTACATTGTAACTCTCAGTAACCTTAATGAATTCTTATCATTCAACTGATAGATGATCAATTTTTTGACTCAAAGAAGCAGTTCAAAACTAGTTCTTCTATCTCAATTGCTGCCCTAAATCTCCATTATGATCACTTAGACTTTTTTCTCCTTCTCCTAGAAAGAAATGAGTTTTTTTGAACAAAAAAATATAGCACATTTTATCCTAATAAAATAAGTTTGCATTCTGGAGGCATGGGTATGATAATGATGGGAACTAAATTAAGTATCCACTGCCCATGGAAATAGCCAGTATTTCTTCAATATTCTCCTAATGCAATAAGCCGAGCATTCACAAAGGCTAGGCTTCTCATGGTGGCGACAAAGTGAGCCTGAGCCGTGGAAACTAGAAAATCTCTAGCAGCGGTGGTGCTTTACACACCATGAGTACTTTAAGATTAAAAACGTAGCTTTATCTCAGTGTGAGGCCAATGTTAATAACTAGCCTATTCAAGGGAAGCTTCAAGAATTCTGTAATTGAAAGTTGCCCAATTGTGCATGGACTAACCTAACTTTCAAGTAGCACAATTCATTTTAGTCAGTATTTCACTTAAAGAATGAAGTTTCAGGAAAGCAAGCAAGTGCCTTGACTTTATATATTATCAACTTTGATGCCCTGAATGTATTTCTGCTTTTGCAAATGATGGTACATGTAAATAGCATTCTGGCAGACTCTGATTACAAAATCAGACAGGCAGAAAAATTCATTTATGGTTAAAAGAACAGCAAATGTTACAATCCTCAATCTTCAGCAAAACAATAATCATTTTACGTACAGCTAACTTATTCATGGTTGCGGCATACATTTTTTTTTACAAGTTAATTTATGCTTCTGATTTTTTTTTTAACCAGAGTGATGTTTTTCAGCTATCTTCATTTATGTTCTATTTTCTGACTATTGAGATCTTGTCTGTTAAACTAATTACACTGGAACAGCAAGTTCACTTAAAAAATGAGAAATACAACTTTCCACAATTGCATATCTTATATGAATGATATGAAGATCACCAGCCATGATCCATGAATATGTGTGTTACAAAACTTTTTTTGACTTTTGACAGATATCACAGAGGAAAACAAATAATAAAATCGGGTCTGCTTCATTGTTTCTCACAGTACGATTCAGCTTTGCGTCTGCTTCTCTTTGATCTACTTGACAAACCATAAATCCGAACTCTAGACTCATTGCAAGACAATCTGCAGAGAAGTTAATAAATGTTTGTATTTGTGCATTACTTAATGTCTCCCCTTCAATTAGTTGAGATTATCCAGAAGCTATTATTTGTCTGACAAATTTGTATTTATTACATATGCATATATGGATTTTGCAATTTTATGTTCTTTTTGAACCCACTGGTTTAGGTCAACTCAAACATACAGACTACTACCCAACATCACCAAATGCACATTTTTGAGCAAAAATTCCTTATTAGCTCTTCAAATGTAGAATGCAGCCTAGAATCTTGGCATGATTCTCCTCCTGCCCATCTGTCATCATTATTTTGCCCATTTGCATTGTGATATGCCAAGATGAACTAGACAGAAGCCAACAAAGGTCTGAATGAGGTATCTAGCCTTCAGGACAGACAACCAAACTTATTTTTCCCCTGTAAAATGTTTTTAACAAATCACAAGTCAATGAGACCTGCTAGTTAGTTGTGCTTGTGGGTTTTTTTTTGTTTGTTTTTAGGGATTTTCCTAATGGTTGTATTCCAAGAGTAAAACTTGTAACTAATAAAATTTGCTTGTATTCTTCTCTGTAGTGAGTTTCATATCACATAACCAGAGTCACAACTTCTGTTTTTAAGTCCTATTAATCGGCTGTAGTACACAAAAAAGTACACAAGAATTTTTTTGTAGTCTGTTATTCACTAGAAATTATGATCAGGGACAATTTAGGATAATACCTAGGGATATCCAGTTTAACAGGAGATAAGCAGAGTATTAAAGAACGATGTTAGCATGAAGGGTTTGTATATAGAAGGTGAACCATCATTTAAGGGTGAAAAGGTGGTAGGGAAATTTAAGAAACTAAAATCCAAGGATGGAACCAGATTAAGAACCAAAAGGTGAATTCAGGGACTCATTTCAGAACAGGAGGATAACAAGCTTGGAGCCACCTAGGCACACTGTTTTCCAAAATGTATTTCCATTTTGGTTCCTTAAATGCACAATGTTAAATAATCTGATATTAGACCTCCCAGATAGGTAGGTACCATTTGCATCTGTCCAAACCTTGCAAAATTCCAGAATCAATGCTCCTTCAGGCATTGATGATTACACTGACTTAAAAACTGAGTAATCTGGGGGAAAATTTTCCTTTCAGCATCTGTCCCATTAACTTGATGCAATCTACAGAATAAACTAAGTGCTGAGTATAGGTAGAGTAGAAAGATGAAACATCCAGTACTTTTTCCCAGTTTTAGTACCATTAAGGCCAATTCATATAACATTAAACCATGAGAAAATCTTTTCCAGGGGGTGGATACAAAATAACAAAGATTCAGGAAACCATACCTTTTACCTTCAAGAGTCAAACTGATCATTCCACAAAGAAAAATTACATGCTGTTGATATTCTCCATCATTTCCCATCCCTAAGTATATGCTGAAACACTAAATTCTCCCTCTTAAATTTACACAAAACTTTTACCAGGATTGGTTTTTCTCAGCAAGAAAGATAAACTGGAGATAAAAAGAAATGCTTTTTCTCTACTGACCTCCTACCCTCAAAGTTAATGGCAGACTCTAATGTCTTCTGTATACTGTGCTAAAGCAGATGTTATGGACTGAAACTATCCTCCCAAATTTGATATGATGAGACTCTAACCCCCAATGTGATATGAGGAGGTGGGGTCTTTGGGAGGTGGTTAGGTCATAAGGATAGAGCCCTCATGTATGAATTAGTGCTGAAACCTAGCAGGATCCTGTGGGGTTCCTGGGCACAAAAGCCTTTCTGGGTCCCCCATTTCTTGTTTGCAGGAAATAGTCTCCTTGACCTTCCCTGAGTTCCAAAGGTCAGGTTCAAACAGTTGCCAATTAGGCAAGAGAGGGAATATGGAGACAAAGGAGGAGTAGTTTAGGAAACAATAGTGCAGCCTTGGTTCAGGGTCTTGGTACTCCCTCAAGGGATATATGTAAAAATATCTTTGAGCTGTTTTGCAGATACTGAAACCTCCACCAGATGGAAGAATTTAACTGTTGCTGCTTAAAAGCAGGTACACCCCAGACCAGTTGGAACCAGAAGACTGAGGATGCTGACTCCCACTTATCTCACCACCAATCAACCAGAAAAATGTCCACAAGCTGATCACACCCTCCTCTTTGAGCCATTACTACAAAACTCCTCACTGCTCCCTCAAGGTCAGAACAACAGTTTCAAAGGCATTAGCCTGTGGTGGCCCCTTTTGCCTGGCAAAGCAATAAAGTTATTCTTTTCTACTTCACCCAAAACTCTGTCTCCTGAGATTCAAATCAGTACCAGGGTAAAGGGGCCAAATTTCAGCTACAGTTCCTCCTAGAGAAAAGGCAGCTGAGAGTTCCCTTGAACCTTTCACCGCATGAAGTTGCCATCTGAAAACTGCATCTATGAACAAGGAAGGAGGTTCTCTCTCACCAGACAAATCTACTGGCATCTTTGTCATGGACTTTCCAGGCTCTAGAACTATGAGAAATAAATTTTTATTGCTCATAAGAAACTCAGTCTATGGCATTCTGCTACAGAAGCCTGAACAGGCTACAAAAATAGATAATTTCAAAATGGGGCTTTCCCAAAGAGTCTGTGGGTAGGGCTGAATTTCAACATGTTGTGTCTGTTGTAGTTTTATGTATCTTATCCTACATATTTTAAAACATTATTCTGAGAAGGAGTTCATATAGCCTTTCTCTATCAGATTGCCATAAAGATCCAAGACACGTAAAATGTTAAGAAGACAAGTTCTAGAGACTAGAGAGAACACGTATTTTAATAGTGAGTGTCAGAACCTTGGCATTTAAGATGCCTATTTGATGCTAAAACAATAAGTCATATCAAGTCAAACAAGTAGTGAAGTAGCAACTGATTACATTTTTCAGACTGCTGTGTTGGCATCAACAGATACAGATTATTAATGACTAATACAGCCTGAATGCCTTCTTTATAGACCTAGGGCCCATAAGTGAATTCAATTTGCAACACATTGAAATCAAAGCAAACCAACAAACAAGCAAATAAAGTGCCATCTAATTCCAGGGCCACAACTGAACCATGTCATGAATAATATCACTGAGTTTCTGAATTGTCTGCTGAAAACACCCTAAAATAGATAAACTGTTCATTTTCAGATACTTGTAGGAGTCAAACACATGAAACAGGAAAAATTAATTATGTATATTTACACAATTGTTGCTGTTCAGTCGCTCAGCTGTATCCACCTCTTTGTGACCCCATGGACTGCACCGTGCCAGGCTTCCCTGTCCTTCACCATCTCTCAGAGCTTGTTCAAACTCACGTCCATTGAGTCAGTGACGCCAGCCAACCGTCTCATCCTCTGTCGTCCTCTTCTCCTCCTGCCTTCAATCTTCGCCAGTATCTGGGGCTTTCCCGATGAGTCGGCTCTTCCCATTAGGTGGCCAAAGTATTGGAGCTTCAGCATCACTCCTTCCAATGAATATTCAGGATTGATTTCTTTTAGGATTGACAGGTTTGCTGTCCAAGGGCCTCTCTGAAGAGTCTTCTACAACTCCACAGTTCAAAAGCATCAATTCTTCAGTGCTCAGCCTTCTTTAATGTCCAATACTCACATCCATACATGACTACTGGAAAACCATAGCTTTGACTAGACAGACCTTTGTCAGCAAAGTAATATTTTTAATATGATGTCTAGGTTGGTCATAGCTTTTCTTCCAGGGAGCATGTGTCTTTTAATTTCATGGCTGCAGTCACCATCTGCAGTGATTTCGGAGCCCAAGAAAATAAAGTCTGTTACTGTTTCGATTGTTTCCTGATCTATTTTCCATGAAGTGATGGGAACGGATGCCATAATCTTCGTTTTTGAATGTTGAGTTTTAAGCCAGCTTCTCACTCTCCTTGTTCACTTTCATCAAGAGGCTCTTTAGTTCCTCTTTGCTTTCTGCCATGAGGGTGGTGTCAAATGCATATCTGATATTTCTCCCGGCAATCTTGATTCCAGCTTGTGCTTCATCCAGTCTGGCATTTTGCATGATGTATTCTGCACATAAGTTAAATAAGCAGAGTGACAATATACAGCCTTTGATTGCTCCTTTCCCAATTTGGAAACAGTCTGTTCTTCCTTGTCTGGTTCTAACCGTTGCTTCTTGACTTACCTACAGATTTCTCAGAAGGCAGGTAAGTTGGTTTGGTATTCTCATCTCTAAAAATTTCCCATAGTTTGTTGGGATCCACATAGTCAAAGGCTTTAGCACAGTCAATGAAGCAGAGGTAGATGTTTTTCTGGAACTCTCTTGCTTCTTTGATGATCCAACGGATGTTGGCATTTTGATCTCTGGTTCCTCTGCCTCTTCTAAATTCAGCTTGAACATCTGGAAGTTCTCAGTTCATGTACTCTTGAAGCCTAGTTTCAAAAATTTTGAGCACTACTTTGCTAGCGTGTGAGAAGAGTGCAATTTTGTGGTAATTTGAACGTTCTTTGGCACTGCCTTTCTTTGGTACTGGAATGGAAACTGGCCTTTTCCAGTCCTGTGGCCACTGGCTTTTTGAGTGCAACACTCTCACAGCATCATCTTTTAGGATTTGAAATAGATCAGCTGGAATTCCATCACTTCTACTAGTTTTGTTTATAGTGATGCTTCCTAAGGCCCAATTGACTTTGTACTCCAAGATGTCTGGCTCTAGGTGAGTGATCACACCATCGTGATTATCTGGGTCATGAAGATCTTTTTTGTAGAGTTCTTCTGTATATTCTTGCCACCTCTTCTTAATATCTTGTGTTTCTATTAGGTCCATATTGTCTCTGTCCTTTATTGAGCCCATCTTTGCATGAAATATTCCCTTGGTATCTTTAATGTTCTTGAAGATGTCTCTGGTCTTTCCCATTCTATCGTTTTCCTCTATTTTTTCTTTTTGCATTGTTCACTGAAGAAGACTTTCTTATCCCTCTTTGCTATTCTTTTGAACTCTGCGTTCAGATGGGCATGTTTCCTTCTTTACTCAGCTATTTATAAGGCCTCCTCAGACAACCATGTTGCCTTTTTGCATTTCTTTTTCTTGGAGATGGTTTTTATCACCACCTTCTGTACAATGTTACGAACCTCTGCCCATAGTTCTTCAGACAATCTGTCAGATCTAATCCCTTGAATCTGTTTGTCACTTATTTACAGAATAAGTTACAAGAAAGTCTCCTTGATATGTGAATGGGGTTCACAACTCTGTGTCCTACATTTCATAGGTAATGGGTCTTTCATGTTTTATTTTATTGCTATTTAAAATTCCCACCAAAGAAATATTAGGCCACTATTTTAAGAGAGGCAGAATCTGTTTATGGTTTGGTTTCTCTCTGGCCACAATACACACTTTCACACCTTTAAAAATGTGTCATTCTACTTCACCTTCTGAACAGTGGATATTTACGTTTATCTTCCATTGCATGCAAAGACTTTCATTTACAAGAAACCTAATGAAGATTCTTTTTTACTTTTTATAACAGAAAAGATTCAGCCTTCTTGGGTAGGTTTTCAATTCCTAGAAAGCTTCACCAAGGTCAATAATCTTACATAAAATTGTTATGTTATAGTCTTTTGAGTGTTAAAAACAAATCTAAATAAGCTGCACCACCATCATCAGGGGTTAAACTATTTCTATTACAGAAAGCGCTATAGTGCATTACTCACTTAATTATCTTTCTGATGGTAAGTACCTCTCCAGTGTGCCATTTGTCATGGCATTTATCCAATATGTTACTTCATGTGGATAATTATGAGGGGAATATAAAACTGCACATCTAAACTCTCCTTAGAGGTAATTACACTGTCAAATTTATAGGTAATGAGAAGATTTTCAAAGCTCTGGATACGTTCTAACATGGATTGTAGAGGAGCTGTTTGTTTGGGGGATTTTGTTTGTTTGTTTTTGGCCAACTTTCTCAACTAACATTACTTTTACAAGGGAAGTTTCAAACAATCAACAAATCACGAAGATAATCCTGAGGATGTGTTTGGAAACATAAAATAAAAAAAGCCAGTGTGAAATGATTGACTGCTGAACCTGGAAAAATAAAATATTCTGTCAGCCAAGCTTACTTCAAAGAAATATATGTCTAATATCACAGGGCACAATATATAACCAGAGTTAAGAATAAGCAGAATTTCCTATCCTGTGAAGTGAGAAATCTGTGAAAATTTGCATTTTTTCCAGCAATTAATCTGAAAGTATATGATTAATAAGTTCTTGGAGTCTATTGATGTGACCCCTCTGCACCAAGAATTTGGAATAAAGGAAAAATCACGTTGCCTGCTCAACATTGCAGTTTGGAAACAAGAGAGAATCAATTCAGTCATGGGAAATTACTGTGATGAGGCATGGATGCCCTGAGAATTCCTATGAATACTGTATAGTGTCCTTTTTTTTCCAGTTGTCTCAGCCAAGGACCAGGCGGTCATCACTTCCTCTTCCATTTATTTTTATTTCCCCTTCGAGCCTAACAAATCCTGATAGCCCTACCATCAAAAAACGTTACCAGCCCTGCTGCCTCCATTCTTTCCCCAGGAATGGGTTTCTCTCGCTGGGGTTGTAACAGTGACCTCTCAACTGGACTTCTGCCACTGCCCTAGTGTCTCTTCAGTCAGCTGTCAACACAGCAACCACAGTGATACTGTTAAAACGTGGATTAAATCAAGCCCACATCACCCAGAGGCGTCCATCACTGTCTTCAGAATGATCTAAATGGCCCAGTAGGGTCTCAAACCCTGCTTATGCCCCGAACCCCATCACCTTCTGCTACATCTTCACCTGCTCACCCTGCTTCAGCCACACTAATCCTTTTGTTATTCCTGGAACTCAAAAGGCCAGGCCCTGTCTCGGGAACAGAGACCCTGGCACTCCCCTTGCCTAAAGCACTTTACGTCGTTTAGGTTCTTGCCAGGCTCCCTCACTTTCCTTAGACCCTGACTCAACTGTCGTCTTCTTAGGACAGGCTTCCCTAATGACCCGATTTAATACGATATTGCTCAGGACTTCCCTGGCAGTCCAGCGGTTGGGACTTTACCTTCCAATGCAGGGGGTGCCTGTTCAATTCCTGGTCAGGGATCTAAGACCTCAGATGCCAAAAAAACAAAACAAAACAAAACAGAAGCAATATTGTAACAAATTCAATAAAGACTTTAAACATGGCCCACATCTAAAAATCAATAAAATAAAATAAAAATCACTAACACCTGCTTGACCTCTTCTTGAATCCCCAACACCCATTCACCTTGCTTTATTCATCTTCATAGGTCTCATTATCTCACTACATATTTTATTTATTTTGCTTATCATCTGTTTCTCCATGTTACAAAGATTCTTCAGAATAGAAATATTTGTCCATATTGTTCCCTTGGTATATATACCAAGACAGTGCCTGCACAAGATAGAAACTCTAGAACGATCTGCTGAATAAATAAATAAAGGAATGAGTGAATCATGGGAGAAAGATTTATGAAGAAACAGACATGCAAATCTCCTACAGTTTTATACTATAGCTTCCATACCAAGACAAGCCCAAACTTAATAAATTCACAAACATTGAGAGAATATATCAGAAAGAGGATATATTCCTCTTTCTGGAACAGCAACACGAAGGCATGGAGACTCACAGACACAGAATTCACCAATGCTCTCTGCTTTCTTAGAGGAGCCTACACAAAGGATGTCCAGCCCCCCAGGAGATGTGGTAAGTGAGATGGGTCAAGCTATCTTAGCTTAATGTCTTGAGCATTAAATTCTTCTACTGACCCAGGCACCCACTTTTACCACTCTACCTTTGACTCCCCCAGAGGTCTGCTCAGGGGGTAAAAATGATCACATGGAGTGAGGCTTATGCTTCATATCTGATTTCCTATGTAATACATACAGTGAGTGCACGTATATGGAATCTGAGGGATTACCTTTATTAACCTCATAAATCCAATTCTTTTATTTTTTCCCTTCATGATATACACATTCTGATGTATATGTGTATATATATATGTATGTATATATATATATATGTATATGGCCAATCACCCCATTTTGCTCAGGACTGAGGGGGCTCTCAAGATGTTAGGCCTTCTGTGCTAAAATTTTAAAAGTCCTGGGCAATCAGCAGATGAATGGATAAGGAAGCTCTGGTACATATACACCATGGAATATTACTCAGCCGTTAAAAAGAATTCATTTGAATCAGTTCTAATGAGAGGGATGAAACTGGAGCCCATTATACAGAGTGAAGTAAGCCAGAAAGATAAAGAACATTACAGCATACTAACACACATATATGGAATTTAGAAAGATGGTAACGATAACCCTATATGCAAAACAGAAAAAGAGACACAGAAGTACAGAACAGACTTTTGAACTCTGTGGGAGAAGGTGAGGGTGGGATGTTTTGAAAGAACAGCATGTATATTATTTATGGTGAAACAGATCACCAGCCCAGGTGGGATGTATGAGACAAGTGCTCGGGCCTGATGCACTGGGAAGGCCCAGAGGAATCGGGTGGAGAGGGAGGTGGGAGGGGGGATCGGGATAGGGAATGCATGTAACTCTATGGCTGATTCATGTCAATGTGTGACAAAATCCAATGAAATGTTGTGAAGTAGTTAGCCTCCAACTAATAAAAAAAATAAAAGAAAAGAAAAAGAAAAAAAAATAAAATAAAAGTCCTGGGCAGACCAGGACAAGTTGGTTACCCCAGTTACTACACATCAGTTACTACTACCCCACATAAATGTTGGGAATAAAAAAATATATACTACATAGCCCCTTCTTTGGATATCTGAGAAATATCTTCATTGGCAAATGCAGATTTCCCAATAGGAATTGATTTTTTTTTTTTATTCATGCATTTTTTTTTTTTTTTGTGGGTTTTGTCATACATTGATATGAATCAGCCATGGATTTACACGTATTCCCCATCCCGATCCCCCCTCCCACCTCCCTCTCCACCCGATTCCTCTGGGTCTTCCCACTGCACCAGGCCCGAGCACTTGTCTCATGCATCCCACCTGGGCTGGTGATCTGTTTCACCATAGATAGTATACATGCTGTTCTTTTGAAATATCCCACCCTCACCTTCTCCCACAGAGTTCAAAAGTCTGTTCTGTACTTCTGTATCTCTTTTTCTGTTTTGCGTATAGGGTTATCGTTACCATCTTTCTAAATTCCATATATATGTGTTAGTATGCTGTAATGTTCTTTATCTTTCTGGCTTACTTCACTCTGTATAAGGGGCTCCAGCTTCATCCATCTCATTAGGACTGGTTCAAATGAATTCTTTTTAACGGCTGAGTAATATTCCATAGTGTATATGTACCACAGCTTCCTTATCCATTCATCTGCTGATGGGCATCTAGGTTGCTTCCATGTCCTGGCTATTATAAACAGTGCTGCGATGAACACTGGGGTGCACGTGTCTCTTTCAGATCTGGTTTCCTCAGTGTGAATGCCCAGAAGTGGGATTGCTGGGTCATATGGCAGTTCTATTTCCAGTTTTTTAAGAAATCTCCACACTGTTTTCCATAGCGGCTGTACTAGTTTGCATTCCCACCAACAGTGTAAGAGGGTTCCCTTTTCTCCACACCCTCTCCAGCATTTATTGCTTGTAGACTTTTGGATAGCAGCCATCCTGACTGGCGTGTAATGGTACCTCATTGTGGTTTTGATTTGCATTTCTCTGATAATGAGTGATGTTGAGCATCTTTTCATGTGTTTGTTAGCCATCTGTATGTCTTCTTTGGAGAAATGTCTGTTTAGTTCTTTGGCCCATTTTTTGATTGGGTCATTTATTTTTCTGGAATTGAGCTGCAGGAGTTGCTTGTATATTTTTGAGATTAATCCTTTAACAAGTGGTGCTGGGAAAACTGGTCAACCACTTGTAAAAGAATGAAACTAGAACACTTTCTAACACCATACACAAAAATAAACTCAAAATGGATTAAAGATCTAAATGTAAGACCAGAAACTATAAAACTCCTAGAGGAGAACATACGCAAAACACTCTCCGACATAAATCAAAGCAAGATCCTCTATGACCCACCTCCCAGAATATTGGAAATAAAAGCAAAACTAAACAAATGGGACCTAATGAAACTTAAAAGCTTTTGCACTACAAAGGAAACTATAAGTAAGGTGAAAAGACAGCCCTCAGATTGGGAGAAAATAATAGCAAATGAAGAAACAGACAAATGATTTTTATTTCTTAGTTTCCAGCATGTCAGTTAAGTCCAACAAATGTTTAAGCACAACATCTATGTAAGCATTTTACTAGCTCTAAAAAAAGAGAGAGACTAATGAGGAAAACGGCACATTAAAAGATATGGTAAGTTTAATTTGGTATTTGAGGGCTTACTGAGCATTTATTATTTGTCAGACATGATTTTGGATGCTAGTAACACATATATTTTAAAGTATGGGCAGAACTTAACAGTCTCTAAATGGCTCCCCAGCTCCAGTTTAAATTCTGTCTGGGTCTTTTTTCCAGGACATCTGTCCATCAGAACAGATTATCAAGGAAAAAAAATATAACTTTCCCATTAAATATGTAACTCTTACCCTTCATGCTTTTTTGGGGAGGTGGATGAGATCAGCCATTTCCATTCTTCCTAGTGTCCAACCAAACGGTCTGATTTCTCTCACTTTAGATGGAATCACAGACCTCTAATTGACTGCATCCATTTGGTTCAGAGAGAAAGAGTTACCTTTGTTATAAACATGAAAGAGTTAAAACACCCGGAGAGAGACAATTCTGCACTGTGGAAGCCAACCTCCCATCAGAGTCCCAGCTGAGCATCAGAAACGCTGGTTCTCGCCTGCGTGGGCTTTTCTTTAGTTTCTGTTGCAGGTGATTTTAGCAGCTCTGTTACTACCAAGGGTTCTGACTAGCCTTTGATGAGAATCATCTCTCTTCAGCAGCATTAGCTTCCCATTATCTTTGGGTGAGCCACGAGCGCCCAGGTCTAAACAAAAAAGAGAGACAATCGCATGGCTTTCTTGATCTCAGCACTTAAAGACTTGAAAACATCTTCCTCAGCAACACACCTACCACAGCAGGCTTCAGGTAGGAACTGCAGCTTCTCTTTAGATGCGGAGCAAAAGATGCTTATGCAGACTTCGTTAGAAATTGTTCATCTTGCACATCATTAGCCACGACCTGGTGGTAACGGCCTTCAAAGCTAATACAGTCATCGCTGGACCACAATCATTACCTCGAGTTTCCCTTCCATTGCTTCTTTAAGTCCCATGTTCCCAACTGTGACCATTACTGTACCTCAAGCCTCCTGTCAGCAAATCTGACGGCTCTTCACCATGGTAATGCTAGAGTGTCACAAGCTTAATTTGAATCTCCAGTGGAAAATGGGGCAGGGGGATAGCAAGATAGAAAGCATATTGAGAAGGACGAAAGCATTGGAATAATACCGATGCTCAACGGGGCCCCTCAAACAAACAACACTATCCAGGGTCAAATATTCACTATGGCTCCCTCCACTGATTAGAGATGCAAATCAAATGACTCCTTCTGGCTCTCCCAGAGTTCTTTAAGCTCAGCACAACAGAAATGAAACTCACTGCGACCATCCCTCAGTCACTTGTTCCTTTTCCTCATCCCTGTCTCACTGTAATGAATGAAACTTCATCTAATTAAGAGACTTGGGAATTATCACCAGTGCTTCTGTCCTCCTCACCACCTCCAAGTAATTAACTGCTGGTGAGCTTAGTCAGCTGATCCACAAAGACTTCGTGTAAATTTACTTTCATTACACTCACAGTAAGACCCCTACTCGCAAACAGGTTCCATTCTGAGAGCTCACTCGTTACTCCAATTTGTTCCTACGTCCAAGAAAGTTAGCCTAGGCACCCATATAAACACAACTAGTTGTATAGTACTCTACTGTAATAGATTTATAATACTTTTCATGCAAATAATACATAAGAAACAAACAAAAAGTAAAGGAAATACTTTTAATCATATGGTACAGTACCTTGAAAAGTACAGTAGGACAGTAGGACAGCTGGCATCCAAGGGCGGGCATCGAGTGAACAGGCAGGAAGAGTCACTGACAGAAGCGGGGACAGGAGCGGGGAAACGACAGGACTGAAGGGTCGTCAGCATCGGGAGGCGGAGGGCAAGCTACAGCTCCACCCCGGCCTGACACGACTGGACGTGCACATGCACACTCACGTCTTTGAAAGTTCGCAGCTTTAAGGTTCATATGTAGGGGACTTCTTCTGTTAAACAGGCATTCAACAGTGCAAAGGTGATACACAAGGAAACTTGGACCTAAATAAGTGGACCTGACCAACCAATAGCCTCCTTAACTCCTCCCCGAGATGTGCCAGAAGAATGATGATCAATGCTAGCCACATAGAATAAGAAAATTCTACCACTCAGAGAATCCCGCATCTGGGGGTTTATTCTGTACTCTTTGGCCACTGGAGGGACCATGACAGCACACAATTGCTCCCCATATCACCAGAGAAACAACCATATGCTGCATCCCAGACATACGCTTTTGTGGTCTTTTTCCCACTGAATCCCAGGTCTATTGAGGCTGTTAGCTCTGCACAGGGGTCCGTGACCCATCCCCCACACCAGTGCTGGCAACTCTTCCTTTCTGAGAGCTCTGACACCGTTGCCCATATTCATATCCACTGCTTCAGACCAAGTTCTGATCTCGTCTGAAGCTTCAGCCCCATCCCACTCTACCCACCATCTGCATGGCAGCCTCTTATCTTTCCAAAGTGCAAAGACATTCCTGTCGTGTGCAGGCTAAAAACATTTTATTGCCAAGTAAAGTCTGAACTCCTTACTGTGGCATAAAAGGCCTTTTATTCCTTGGCCCCTGACTTTTTTCTCTGATGTTATTTCCCATGTTATTTGTCCTGCTTTTACTCTCATTTCCAGCAAATGCCCGAACTTCAGCTCTACGGCTGTGCCAGGCTGGTTCACTCCATTCCTGCCTTCACATACATGTTGCCCTCACTGTGAGCCTTATTTACTCAAGATCACAAAGCCCAATGGAATACTACTCAGCCATTAAAAAGAATAAAATCATGCCATTTACAGTGACATGGACGGATCTAGAGATTGTCATATTGAGTGAAGTCAGAGAAAGACAATTACCATATGATATCGCTTATATGTGAAGTTCAAAAAATGATACAAATAACCTATCTATAAAACAGAAAGACTCACAGATGCAGGAAACAAATTACAGTTACCAAGGGGAAATGGGAGGAGGAGGGATAAATTGAGAAATTAGGATTGACATATACACACTACTATATATAAAAGAGGTAATTAAAGAGAAACTGCTGTATAATCCAGGGAACTCTACTCAATACTCAATAGTCTATAATGACTTCCACGTGAAAAGAGTCTCAGAAACATACTCAATACTCAATAGTCTATAATGACTTCCATGTGGAAAGAGTCTCAGAAGCAGTAGGTGTGTGCATATGTACAACTGATTCACTCTGTGGTACACATGAAAGCAACATAACTTTGTAAGTCCACTTAGTCCAGTAAAAATTAATTTTAAAAACAGATCATGTGCTCCAATGATCCCATATTTAAAAGCTTGATGCGCAGTACTGTGCTAGGTGCTGAGGATCCAAAGTCAGGGGAGATGTCATCTCCTGCAAAGAATCTGCAATTTGGAAAAATCCAAGCACATATATCAACAGGTATGATATAAAGAGATCCATTCTTAATAAGGTCATACTGAGAATTATTATGTGGTCCCAGAAGAGCATCCACTTAAGGAGACGATGGGGGGGCCCTGAAAACTTGCCAATATTTTTGTTCGATTTTAAGAAATAACTAGAAGCTATCCTAAAATCGAACAAAAACACTGGCAAGTTTTCAGGCTCCCCCCCACCTTTCCCTTGTAGTTCAGTTGGTAAAGAGTCTGCCTGCAATGCAGGAAACCTGGGTTCCATCCCTGGGTCAGGAAGATCCCCTGGAGAAAGAAATGGCAACCCACACCAGTATTTTTGCCTGGACAATCCCATGGACAGAGGAGCCTGGCAGGTCTATGGGGTCTCAAGAGTCAGATAGGACTGAGCTAAGCGCACACACACAGAAGCTATTGGTTAAATGGAACCTTGATTTCTCCCAGAAGAAATCTTGAGTTGGTTCAAAATCAGATGCTGTTTGAAACATATACACTACCATATGTAAAACAGATAGCTAGTAGGAAGTTTCTGTATAACACAAGGACCTCAACTTACTGCTCTGTGACAACCTAGAGGGGTTGTGACATCCCTAGAGTGGGATGGGTGGGGGGCATGGGAGGGAGGTTCAAGAAACAGGGGGTGTATGTATACTTATGGCTGATTCATGTTGTTACATGGTAGGACCCAACATAATATTGTAAAGCAATTATCCTCCAATTAAAAATAAATTTTAAAAGATTAGACACTTGGTGTTTTCCTATATAGACTGCCATCCTCACTTCTAGGTAGATGGAAGTACCACCTTCTAGTCTGGTGGGATTGGTGAATAGTCAGGACCTCTTAAAAGATTTTTTTTCCTGTTAGGATTTGGCAAAGCCTCATTACATAATGGGGAGGAAAAAAAAAAAAAACTGAGGAATGATCCAAGGGTACCACCTTTCAGGAGGGTAAAATAAAGTTATCAAAGATTACTGGCACATCCCCGCGGAGCGACGGAACTAGCTACCTGAATAAGAGTCCACCTCCGCCCGCCTGTGTCAGGGCGGAAAGGAGGCTCTGAAGAGACCGGCAAACAGAAGCCAAATAAACAAAGGGAACCGCTTCAGAAGGGACTGGTGCAACAGATTAAAATCCCTCTAGGAAACATTGACTACACCGGAGGAGCCTGTAGATATCGAGGAGCGTAAGCTGGAACGAGGAGCTATCTGAAACTGAGCCGAACCCACACTGACCGCAACAGCTCCAGAGAAACTCCTAGATATAATTTTACTTTTTTCTCTTTTTTTTTTTTTTTATATATATTTTTTTTAATTTTTATTTTTTTCTTTTTTTTTTTTCTTTTTTCTTTTTTCTCTTTTATTTTCCTTTAAAATCCCCTATTACTCCCCCATTACTCCTTAACTTTCATTTCCATAGACTTTTACGATTTTTTAATTAGGGGGGAAAAAAAAAATTTTTTTTCTTTCTTTTTTCTTTTTTTTCTTTTTTTTTTTTCTTTCCTTTTTCTCTTCTATTTTCTATTTTTCTTTTTCTCTTATTTCTTTTAAAGTCCTCTAGTACTCCTCTACTACTCCTTAATTTTCATTTCCAATACACTATAACCTTACAAAAAAAAAAAAAAAGAAGAGAAGCCCTATTTTTAAACCGAAGATTATTCTCTCCCAATCTTGACTCTCTGTTTTCTACCTCAGAACACCTCTATTTCCTCCTTTCCCCTTCTCTTCCCAATCCAATTCTGTGAATCTTTGTAGGTGACTGGGCTACGGAGAACACTCTGGGAACAGACAGCTGCGTAGATCTGTCTCTCTCCTCTTGAGTCCCCCTTTTTCTCCTCCTGTTCATCTCTATCTCCTTCCTCCCTCTCCTCTTCTTCATGTGACTCTGTGAACCTCTCTGGGTGTCCCTAACGGGGGAGAATCTTTTAGCCATTAACCTAGAAGTTTTCTTATCAGGGCTGTATAGTTGGAGAAGTCCTGAGACTACAGGAAGAATAAAACTGAAATCCAGAGGCAGGAGACTTAAGCCCAAAACCTGAGAACACCAGAAAACTCCTGACTACAAGGAACTTTAAGTAATAAGTGACTGTCCAAAAGCCTCCATACCTACACTGAAACCAACCACCACACAAGAGCCAATAAGTTTTAGAGCAAGACATACCACGCAAATTCTCCAGCAACGCAGGAACATAGCCCTGAACATCAACATACAGGCTGCCCAAGGTCACACCTAACACATAGACCCATCTCAAAACTCATTACTGGGCACTCCATTGCTCTCCAAAGAGAAGAAATCAAGTTCCACGCACCAGAACACTGACGCAAGCTTCCCTAACCAGGAAATCTCGACAAGCCAATCGTCTAACCCCACCCACTGGGTTAATCCTCCACAACAAAAAGGAACCACAGACCTCCAGAATACAGAAAGCCCACTCCAGATACAGCAATCTAAACAAGATGAAAAGGCAAAGAAATACCCAACAGGTAAAGGAACATGAAAAATGCCCACCAAGTCAAACAAAAGAGGAATCTACCTGAAAAAGAATTTAGAATAATGATAATAAAAATGATCCAAAATCTTGAAAACAAAATGGAGTTACAGATAAATAGCCTGGAAACAAAGATTGAAAAGATTCAAGAACTGTTTAATAAAGACCTAGAAGAAATAAAAAAGAGTCAATTACAAATGAATAATGCAATGAATGAGATCAAAAACACTTTGGAGGGAACCAAGAGTAGAATAACGGAGGCAGAAGATAGGATAAGTGAGGTAGAAGATAAAATGGTGGAAATAAATGAAGCAGAGAGGAAAAAAGAAAAAAGGATCAAAAGAAATGAGGACAACCTCAGGGACCTCTGGGACACTGTGAAACGCCCCAACATTCGAATCATAGGAGTTCCAGAAGAAGAAGACAAAAAGAAAGGCCATGAGAAAATACTCGAGGAGATAATAGCTGAAAACTTCCCTAAAATGGGGAAGGAAATAGCCACCCAAATCCAAGAAACCCAGAGAGTCCCAAACAGGATAAACCCAAGGCAAAACACCCCAAGACACATATTAATCAAATTAACAAAGATCAAACACAAAGAACAAATATTAAAAGCAGCAAGGGAAAAACAACAAATAACACACAAAGGGATTCCCATAAGGATAACAGCTGATCTATCAATAGAAACCCTCCAGGCCAGAAGGGAATGGCAGGACGTACTAAAAGTAATGAAAGAGAATAACCTACAACCTAGATTACTGTATCCAGCAAGGATCTCATTCAGATATGAAGGAGAATTCAAAAGCTTTATAGATAAGCAAAAGCTGAGAGAATTCAGCACCAGCAAACCAGCTCTTCAACAAATGCTAAAGGATCTTCTCTAGACAGGAAATGCAGAAAGGTTGTATAAACGTGAACCCAAAACAACAAAGTAAATGGCAACGGGACCACACCTATCAATAATTACCCTAAATGTAAATGGGTTGAATGCCCCAACCAAAAGACAAAGATTGGCTGAATGGATACAAAAACAAGACCCCTATATATGCTGTCTACAAGAGACCCACCTCAAAACAAGAGACACATACAGACTAAAAGTGAAGGGCTGGAAAAAAATATTTCATGCAAACGGAGACCAAAAGAAAGCAGGAGTTGCAATACTCATATCAGATAAAATAGACTTTCAAATAAAGGAAGTGAAAAGAGACAAAGAAGGACACTACATAATGATCAAAGGATCAATCAAAAAAGAAGATATAACAATTATAAATATATATGCACCCAACATAGGAGCACCACAATATGTACAGCAAACGCTAACGAGTATGAAAGAGGAAATTAATAGTAACACAATAATAGTGGGAGACTTTAATACCCCACTCACAACTATGGATAGATCAACTAAACAGAAAATTAACAAGGAAACACAAACCTTAAATGATACAATGGACCAGCTAGACCTAATTGATATCTATAGGACATTTCACCCCAAAACAATCAACTTCACCTTTTTCTCAAGTGCACAGGGAACATTCTCCAGAATAGATCACATCCTGGGCCATAAATCTGGTCTTGGAAAATTCAAAAAAACTGAAATCATTCCAGTCATCTTTTCTGACCACAGTGCAGTAAGATTAGATCTCAATTACAGGGAAAAAATTGTTAAAACTTCAAACATATGCAGGCTAAATAACACGCTTCTGAATAACCAACAAATCATAGAAGAAATCAAAAAAGAAATCAAAATATGTATAGAAATGAATGAAAATGAAAACACAACAACCCAAAACCTATGGGACACTGTAAAAGCAGTGCTAAGGGGAAGGTTCATAGCATTACAGGCTTACATGAAGAAACAGGAAAAAAACCAATTAAATAACCTAACTCTACACCTAAAGCAATTAGAGAAGGAAGAAATGAAGAACCCCAGAGTTAGCAGAAGGAAAGAAATCTTAAAAATCAGGGCAGAAATAAATGCAAAAGAAACTAAAGAGACCATAGCAAAAATCAACAAAGCTAAAAGCTGGTTTCTTGAAAAAATAAACAAAATTGACAAACCATTAGCAAGACTCATTAAGAAACAAAGAGAGAAAAACCAAATTAACAAAATTAGAAATGAAAATGGAGAGATCACAACAGACAACACTGAAATACAAAGGATCATAAGAGACTACTACCAGCAGCTCTATGCCAATAAAATGGACAACTTGGATGAAATGGACAAATTCTTAGAAAAGTATAACTTTCCAAAACTGAACCAGGAAGAAATAGAAGATCTTAACAGACCCATCACAAGCAAGGAAATCGAAACTGTCATCAAAAATCTTCCAGCAAACAAAAGCCCAGGACCAGATGGCTTCACAGCTGAATTCTACCAAAAATTTAGAGAGGAGCTAACACCTATCTTACTCAAACTCTTCCAGAAAATTGCAGAAGAAGGTAAACTTCCAAACTCATTCTATGAGGCCACCATCACCCTAATTCCAAAACCAGACAAAGATGCCACAAAAAAAGAAAACTACAGGCCAATATCACTGATGAACATAGATGCAAAAATCCTTAACAAAATTCTAGCAAACAGAATCCAACAACATATTAAAAAAATCATACACCATGACCAAGTGGGCTTTATCCCAGGAATGCAAGGATTCTTTAATATCCGCAAATCAATCAATGTAATACACCACATTAACAAATTGAAAGATAAAAACCATATGATTATCTCAATAGATGCAGAGAAAGCCTTTGACAAAATTCAACACTCATTTATGATTAAAACTCTCCACAAAGCAGGAATAGAAGGAACATACCTCAACATAATAAAAGCTATATATGACAAACCCACAGCAAGCATCACCCTCAATGGTGAAAAATTGAAGGCATTTCCCCTGAAATCAGGAACAAGACAAGGGTGCCCACTCTCACCACTACTATTCAACATAGTGTTGGAAGTTCTGGCCACAGCAATCAGAGCAGAAAAAGAAGTAAAAGGAATCCAGATAGGAAAAGAAGAAGTAAAACTCTCACTGTTTGCAGATGACATGATCCTCTACATAGAAAACCCTAAAGACTCTACCAGAAAATTACTAGAGCTAATCAATGAATATAGTAAAGTTGCAGGATATAAAATTAACACACAGAAATCCCTTGCATTCCTATATACTAACAATGAAAAAACAGACAGAGAAATTAAGGAAACAATACCATTCACCATTGCAACAAAAAGAATAAAATACTTAGGAGTATATCTACCTAAAGAAACAAAGGACCTATACATAGAAAACTATAAAACACTGATGAAAGAAATCAAAGAGGACACAAACAGATGGAGAAACATACCGTGTTCATGGATTGGAAGAATTAATATTGTCAAAATGGCTATTCTACCCAAAGCAGTCTATAGATTCAATGCAATCCCTATCAAACTACCAACGGTATTTTTCACAGAACTAGACCAAAGAATTTCACAATTTGTATGGAAATACAAAAAACCTCGAATAGCCAAAGTAATCTTGAGAAAGAAGAATGGAACTGGAGGAATCAACCTGCCTGACTTCAGACTCTACTACAAAGCCACAGTCATCAAGACAGTATGGTACTGGCACAAAGACAGAAATATAGATCAATGGAACAGAATAGAAAGCCCAGAGATAAATCCACGAACCTATGGACACCTTATCTTTGACAAAGGAGGCAAGGATATACAATGGAAAAAAGACAACCTCTTTAACAAGTGGTGCTGGGAAAACTGGTCAACCACTTGTAAAAGAATGAAACTAGAACACTTTCTAACACCATACACAAAAATAAACTCAAAATGGATTAAAGATCTAAATGTAAGACCAGAAACTATAAAACTCCTAGAGGAGAACATAGGCAAAACACTCTCCGACATAAATCAAAGCAAGATCCTCTATGACCCACCTCCCAGAATATTGGAAATAAAAGCAAAACTAAACAAATGGGACCTAATGAAACTTAAAAGCTTTTGCACTACAAAGGAAACTATAAGTAAGGTGAAAAGACAGCCCTCAGATTGGGAGAAAATAATAGCAAATGAAGAAACAGACAAAGGATTAATCTCAAAAATATACAAGCAACTCCTGCAGCTCAATTCCAGAAAAATAAATGACCCAATCAAAAAATGGGCCAAAGAACTAAACAGACATTTCTCCAAAGAAGACATACAGATGGCTAACAAACACATGAAAAGATGCTCAACATCACTCATTATTAGAGAAATGCAAATCAAAACCACAATGAGGTACCATTACACACCAGTCAGGATGGCTGCTATCCAAAAGTCTACAAGCAATAAATGCTAGAGAGGGTGTGGAGAAAAGGGAACCCTCTTACACTGTTGGTGGGAATGCAAACTAGTACAGCCGCTATGGAAAACAGTGTGGAGATTTCTTAAAAAACTGGAAATAGAACTGCCATATGACCCAGCAATCCCACTTCTGGGCATACACACTGAGGAAACCAGATCTGAAAGAGACACGTGCACCCCAATGTTCATTGCAGCACTGTTTATAATAGCCAGGACATGGAAGCAACCTAGATGCCCATCAGCAGATGAATGGATAAGGAAGCTGTGGTACATATACACCATGGAATATTACTCAGCCATTAAAAAGAATTCATTTGAACCAGCCCCAATTATTTCTAGGATAATGAATAGTTGATAAGATGCAAAGAGGACGTTAATGGAGGACATGTACATGTACTTTTATTAAAACCTCTTGTTTCATGTACGCTTCTTCCCTGATGAGTGTCTATTACTTCTTTAAGACCCAATTTAGTAATCTCTATAAAGTCCTCCTGACTCCCAAGTGACTCGATTCTTCCCTCCTCTATGATAAAACTGTATTTTGTATACAATTACAGTTGCAGTTATCACACAATTATTTTTCACAAGCCCCACTGGATGGAGGCAGCTAAGGACTGCAGTTTGTATACCTATAGGTTTCCCCAAGTCACACAGTCCTACTAGAACAGGGACATGGCATTGGTCTGGCTTTGCTGGGGGAGGCTTTGCTCCAGATTAGAATGTAAACCTGATACCTGACATAATTAGAAGCAGGTTTTCATCCCCAATTACAACGATCCTATCTTTTCAACCAGAGTACACTGAAGTTAATTTTACATGTCTTTTTGATTCATGACCATTATTTAGAACTGTTGCTACAGATGCATCTCTGAAGTCTATCGAAGTGTGGGATCATGCTTTCTTGCATGTTTTACAATCACTTTTACACTTATTTCTCTTTTGCTTTGCCATGAGTCTGATCTTTCTATTATTGTCAGTATACCTGTTCTTAGGACAGTGCCCATCCTCAGGTTTCAACGTGCTGCGGCTTTTCTACTTCAGCTTATGAATCTAGAAAAAGTCACTGGGGGACGCCTAAATAAATACAAACTTTGGAGTGAGAGGGGACTTTCTGACAGGTAAGTGACATGATATTAACTTGCATCTTTGCTATTCTAAAACTTGTAAAGGAAAAGAATAATTATTCTTCAATCTCAAGTCTCCAAGTCTATTCTGGATGAGTGAAGTCCTTCCAACAAGTGAAACCCACAAAGAAACATTGCGGACCTAAATGCAGTAGTCAACAAAAGTATAAATAATAAACAGACAAATAAACACTAAAAACTAGCCCCCAAATTCCCACCAATATAACTGCTTAGAAAAAATGTTAACCCTTGGAAATTTTAGTAATAGATATAATCCTTTTACAGCCTTACATCTTTTGGCCTGAATTTATTCAATTAATTTGCACTTAAAATAGTAACATTTCAGTGCTGTGTGTGCGTATGTGTGTACACACATACTCTCAAGTAGCAAGTACACATCTGTAAACAAGCAAAACTTCTGCTTTATTGAGACAGGAATTAGACAGAACTAACAGATGTGGGAAATACTGAGGGTGAGTACAGAGCATGTATGCCTAGAAATTTAGCAGTATCCTTGCTGGAGGATATAGTATCATTTTTCTTCAATTCATTAAACATTATTGGAAATTATCTCTTTACATCAGAGGAGACATTTGTTTCATGATCTGTTGAACAACCTCTATGAGACATTTAAGCTTATTAAATTTCCTTAATTCCTATGAAATTAACTCAACTTTCAAGCAGCAAATGCTCAGATGCTTTCCCATAGATGTTTCCTAATACAAAACAATATCACTTTATTGTCTGGCAAACACATTCTAGCTTTCACCACTGTATCGTACACATAAAAATCAAGACACAGCATGATAAGGATTATTTACTGTTTGCAGAGTACTTTACAAACATTAACTAATATTTTTGTGCCTGATTTTGCATATACTAAATTTTTTAATAGGAACTAATCTATGTTGAGATTTTCTCTAGAACTAAAATTAAATTCTGCTCTGCCAGTGGCAGACACTGCTATTTCTCATTAATACAATAAGGAATTAATTTACTTTTGGTAGTTTAACTGTAAGTAATTCATAATGCAAGCAGATATCAGTCTTCAGGACTTGATGTTTCATTACAACAGTTTTATAATTGCCACTTGTAATAAAGCAGAATTTCTTTGAAAATCAGATGTGTATTTGTCAACACTTATATTAGCAAAAAACAAGTCATCTAAATTTTACTATAACACCTGAATAAATTATTTAAAAAATCAGCAGAAATCTCAACAATCATCAATGAATAAAGTTACCTTGAAGCTTGCTACTAGTTATTAAGAGAGAGAAGTCCTGCTTATGTTGTGATTATTATTTGCATAAAATTTCAGTAAATGTTACTGAAAACTTTATGGGGTTTTTTTTTTTGCCATTATGGGTTTTTTCTTTATGCTTTGATGGCATATTGACATCATATAATAGAATTTGTAATCCATTTGCCTTGTTCTTATATTCCATGAGGCACTTTGTTTTTAATCCAGAGCCTTGCTCTTCAAAGTATACTCCATGAGCCAGAAGGATAAGCATAACCTGAATGCTTCTTAGAGACACAAAACCTCAGGCCCACTGGATCAGAATCTGTTCTTTAACAAGATCCCCTGGTGATGTGAAAGCACACTGAAGAACCACTACCCTAAAGCAATAACTGTGTGTGCATATTATTGGAATTTGTAATGTGAACACTTAATATTGAACCTGGGAACTGTTGCAACTGAATTTTTATATTGAAAGAAAAGAATCGTACCAAAATTATTGTGTTCACTTAAAAAAGTTATGTTGATGCTGGCAAACTTACATCCCTTAAATGTTTCTTGCAATAAATAATATATAAGTGAATAAAACAATGCTAAGGCTAGTGCAGCATCAAAATTCTTACTCTAAATGCCACTTATATAATAGTATTTGGCAGGATCTTCAACAATCAACAGCACCAGGTCCTCAGACTGGTAAAGGACAGTTCAGTCACTCAGTCGTGTCCGACTCTTTGCAACCTCATGGACTGCAGCATGCCAGGCTTCCTGTCCATCAGGAGCTTGCTCAAACTCACGTCCATAGTGATGCCATCCAACCATCTCATCTTCTGTTGTCCCCTTCTCCAGAAAAGCAAAAATGTCTAAGATACAGTTACCAACCTCAGGGAGATCATGTTCTGTTGCAGATATGGACCAATAAGCAATTGTGCAATAAAAAATTATCACAGCCAGTTGGAGTGTATATAGTGAGATACATTATTCTGAAATACTAATCATTTCTCCAACATTTCCATCCAGCTGATATCAGGGTGTATTCAGACTATTATATCAAGATGGCAAACAAACAGCATAAAGAAGGTCATTATTCTTACCATTGTTATTTGTTGTTTGATCTTCCAATTAGACTGCAGAGAGGGAAAATGAGAGGTGGAAAGAAAGAAGATCATAGTGCATACCTCTCACTCAACTGACTGAACAAAGAGGGAGATTAAGGGTGGATCCAAAAGTCTTTCCTTTCCAGGTGGTAAGGAGTAAGGAGATAGGTTTGTAACCTCAGGGAGACTGAGATAAGAGGTCTGGATGGGAGACAGCAAGGAAGCGGGGGGCAGGTAGCATAAGAATCTGAGAACACCATTCCTTTCAACCCCTAGCAGCTGAAGGGAATCTGAAACCAGCGGAACAGCCAAGAAGCTGGTCCCCCAGTGACTGTTGGCTGTGAACACCTCCATCAACAGCTGCCTGTAAGTCACCCTCAGTTTGTCTCAGAACATGCTGACATTTTCCTTTTTAATGACCCAAAATCACTATACCACTACCAAAACAAACAAATGAATTTAAGAAAAAAAAAAAAAAGAGGATGGATCTCTTTAACATGCAGGGCAGTGGATCATCCAAGTGGGCATGGAAAAGCCTCATGATCCTAGTGGGACTTCCTAGCTTCCTTGTGGAACTGAACAATGTGTGTGCTTACTGTGTGCCAGGCAGTGGGTATGTACTGCTTCTTATACTTACTGCCTCCCTAGAGCGTAGGCATTAGTAACAGTAGCCTTGTTCAGGGAAAAGTGACGTCATTAAATGATGCCACTTGCTTACTCAAGAACACACAGAATTCAGTATAGGTAAAAAGCAGACCTAGACCTGATTCCACAAAAGTGCTTTTAACCTCTATGATATTGAGAAGCAAATCATAAGAGGGAGGCACACATTTTTACTGGGAAGTTATTATACAAAAGGTTTATTTTATTCTGACTTTGGAAGAGAATAGAAATATGCTAGAAAAGGTGACCTCTGTGCCCAGTCTTTAAGATGAGGACAGGGCTACTAAGGTGGGGACAGGAGACTCCAACAAAAGGGACAGCAGGAAGCAAGCTCCAAGGAAGGTCACAGCCTGGCACCTAGGGCAGGGGAGGTGTTGTCCAGTATTCATGTTGCTGGAGCTGAGAGTCACTGGGGGGAGAGGTAGGGTTAAAGGACTAAGGCTGACAACATGGGGTTGGGAGTCTATTTTACAGCATGTGAAATACTGTGAGCTTTAAACATTTTAAAATAGATATATGAACTAAAGACCTCAGCCCTGGAAAATAAAACAGCTAAAATGCTGTTCCAAATAAAGTAACATAACATAGGAGTCATAATAATTAGAATTTGGTATCAGAGATGAAAACACTGAAATATGGTTCCATAAAGCACATTTTATGTATCACTTATATGATCACGTCGTATCATTTATTATTGAGCAGTTTCATTATTTGCCACTCCCATCTGACTCCTTTCCCTAAATTTTCCCATGGCTAGCTTAATAATTGGCATATTATAGGATATGTTGGCTGGACATTTAGTAAAAATACTAACTCTTGAACATATTTGAACAGGTCATTTTTCAGAAAAGGAAACAAATGATCATAAATATATGAAAATAAGCTTAACCTCATTCATATTAAGAGAAATAGAAATACAAACTAAAAGTGAAGCGGAATACCCCTTTGTCCTAACAGATGGTTATAAGTCAGAAAGACATGCCAATGTGACAAAATCTGTCAATATTTAAAATTCATATATCCTCTGACCCAGTAATTCTACTTCTAAAAAGTTGTTCTGCAGTTATACTCAAATGTGTGTTCAAAAATCTTCACTCTCTCATTGAATCATGATTTTCTCTTTGCTCTGGGTTCAATCCCTGGCTTTCTGGATCCTTCTGCTGCTTTTTTTATTCTCTCATCTAGTTGTGGCAAAACCTCCTGTTTACTCCTAAGATAGCCAGAATAATCGTTTTGATTCCTTATATGTTTCAAATGTCTTTATACCACTTTCACAACTATATCAGTTTAGCTGGGTATAGAATTTTAAGCTGGGGATAACTGTCCTGCCTTCCAGCTCCCAGGGTTAAAACTGAGAAGCTTAAAGCTTTGTATATCTGTTTTTCTCTTCTAAAAAGCTTCAAAATCTCTTCTCTTTTGCTCCTTCGATTCTGGAGGAATTTCACAGTGATGTGCTACACTGCTTTTATTTCCTACGTCAGTATTCAGTGAGTCCTTTACTTTTTTAAAAAAAAGATTTTTTTTTGACATGGATCATTCTTTTAAAATCTTTATGGAATTTGTTACAATATTGCTTCTGCTTTATGTTTTGGTTTTTTGGCCACAAGACATGTGGGGTCTTAGCTCCCCAACTAGCGGTCAAACCCACACTGCCTGCCCTGGAAGGCAAAGGCTTAATCACCAGATCACCAGGGAAATTTCATCTTTCCTCGTATTACAAATAACACCACTATGTTCTAAGTCACATTTATTAAATCATTTAGTTCTCACAGTAACTCTATAAATAATACTATAAAAGTGTTTACCATTAACTCATTGTACATATAAGGAAACTGAGGAGAAACAGTAGATACTAATAATTATAATAATTAGCCTAAAGTATAGAAAATAGCAGAGCCAGCCTCTCATTGGGGAGAAACTTCTATGAGCAGCTTGATAAGTTTTCAGTGGTTATTTTTCCTGCTATAAAGTTGTATTAATTTCAAAAATTTCTCTCCTGCTTTATAATTTTATCTTTTGTGTAGTGATGTGCTCTTTTTTCATATGTGCAATATATTTTTTGGAACTTTCAGGTTTGGGAGTGTCTGCCTCCTTTACACATTGTTTCTCTGAATCTAATATTCTTTTTTTTCTTTCTGTTTTCATTTGTTCCACATTAAAATTTCCTCCAAAGGCTCAGTGATAGCAAGGGAAACACTAAAGGGCAAAGCGGCAGCTCTGGTGTAAGGACACCACTGCACACTGATGGGCATCCCTCCAGGGCGTGGTTCCCAATCCCAGCTGCTGGTCGCTTTAAGTACTTATACTTCAACGCCAAAATATCAACCCAGATATTTTGATTCAACTAATTTGAGGAGAGACACAGGCATTGGAATTTTTTTTAATCTCCCCTAACAGATTCTAACATGCAAATTTGAAAATCACTAATCTTGGAGGGGTTCTTGACATTACCTTGGGCTAGTCATTTTATGCACAGGAGGGATTTTTACAATCCCTGTGGAGTGGGGAATCGGGTGAGGTTGACAAAATAAACTGTGCACATCCAAGCAATGAAGATGGTAAAGCAGTGAGATAGTGGCTAATCATTATGTGAGTAAACTTATTAAATCTCTACTTTTAATAGCAAGTCCCACCTCCACCCTAGAGTGTGTCAGATGTCCCAAGCGCAAAAACCTTCTAATGTCACATCTCCAGAGAGTTAAACTCCATGTCATATGATACAGCAATCCCACTCCTAGGCATATATCCAGACAAAACTGTAATTCAGTCTCCCTGGAATTTTGTACATCAGAAGAAATTTTCTTGTTTCTAGGCTTGCCCCACGCACTACAACAGAGTAGATTTCTGTGATGACTGAATCAGTATGTATCACTTGCTTTTCAGCTTCTAAAGGACGGACTCTTTTCGTCAGCTGATCTCTCTTTGCCCGTCTGTCTTGTGTATTTGTGCCCTTTCTTCACTCTCTAATTTTGAAAGGTTTTAGATGAAATCTAATTGCTTAATCTTAAATCTCCCTCTTACTGGTGCTAAATTCAGCTGGGGATGACTGATAAAGAACATGAACCTAGGGAGTCCCCTGGTGGTCCACTGGCTAAGACTCTGTGCTCCTGATGCAGATGGCCCGGGTTCAATCCCTGGTCTGGGAACTAGATCCCATATGCTACAACTAAGACCTAGGGCACTCAAATAAATAAGTATTTTTTAAAAAGAACATGAACTCATAAGCCACAAAATAATATCAAAACATGAAAGATGATAGCAAGTCGTTTTAAGAAATCCTGCTGATATTTCACCTGTATTTAAGCCACAGGAAAAGATTTTACAGCTGTAGTTCAATAATATTAGCACATGTGTTTACTATGCCCGGGGCTGGTCATTCTTCAGGCTGAAAATGAGAAGACTATTTCATGAATCATTGATTGAAGATATTCTTTTCAATGTTTGGCCCAGACTAAACTGTGGATTCCTCAGGTTTTTTTTTTTTTGGAGTGTGTAGTACAGAATATGATACCAAGTGGAAAGCCAGTTTTTTGTGGGTTGTTTTTTGTTTTTTGTGGGGTTTTTTTGGCAATAAATTTTGGTCAAAGAGGAGTGAGGAGGGAAGGGAATACTTGCTCTCAGTAACTTATTAAGATCTAGGGATGTGTGAATAATGAGACTGCAAGTTTGATTTAGCTCAGTTATTGGAGGTTTGCTATGTGCCAATCCCTATGCTATGCACTTTACGTATATCCTATTGTAAATTGCTTGCTTGACAATACTAGGAGGTAGAAGACAGCATCTTCAAGTTCAAGGTGAGAAAACCAAGCCTCTGGAAGGATAAGTGGCCTGAGCTCACAAAGTTAAACTCATTTTGGAATATACTGATTTTCTGATCCCCAAGCTTACACCTGTAACACAATACCACCTCAACTCCTGAGTCAGAAACAAAACCCAATGTGCTAGAGTTGTCTTCCCCTGACACACACACAGAATCACCCAGCACATGAAGGATGTCCCCACAGCATGGCAATCAGCTTGAGGAAAGGATTGGCATCCATCATTTGCAGGTCCATGTGTCATCAGTGTATTTTTAATGACCCTCACATACTGATCAGATCTACTTAAATAAAATAGCCCTGTGGAAACAACCTATGCCTAACCCAAATTCCTTCTACTACAATTTAAGCCCATGTATTATCTTTATCCTCAGGAGAAAGGGGAACTATCTCATAATCTTCATTCTTTTAATAAGAGTGCCACATTTTTGAAACATTGTAATTTATAGTGTCTCTTACACAGTAGCAAAAAAAAAATCTTACTATACTCTGCATGGCCAGACTCTTACTACTTATGTATTCATTTTTTATTGGATTTATACAGTTATCTTTCCCCTGAAGAGCTCCAGGTTCTACGAGAGAACTTTTAAGTAGCAAACATTATTTCAACATAATGAGCCTGACTCTATCTCCTACAGGAAGCAGAATATCATCATAAGCTTAGCCAGAAAAGGATCGCTGACCCGTAACAAGCCAAGCCCAATTTATAAAGGCAAAATGCCCAAAGAAGGGCATTGCCAGTGAGAACAAGCATAGGACTCGGAGCAGAGCCAGAGGGGAAAGTGTGCACCAAAAGGCAGAGAAAGCACCAGCTTTCTGTGAAAGAGAAGCACCAGCCCTCCTTCCCCAGGAGCTCGTGTGTTGCCATGAACACAGGAAAGAGTGTGGATGAGGCCCTGTGGTGGGAAGGGGTAGGAATGGACGGGGGCGTGAAGACCACAGAAACAGTGGTGTGGGGAGAGTGGCCATTCAGTGTGTGTGTGTTTGCAATCAGCTGCTCAGAGTCATGTCTGACTCTTTGCAACCCCACGGACCGTAGCCCACGAGGCTCCTCTGTCCATGGGATTTTTCAGGCAAGAACACTAGAGTGGACATTCAGTAAAGACGACAAACAGAAGAGAAGCAAGAGTGGAAGGTGAGTGATGTCATACCTTTCACAGGGAACCAGGAAGCAGGGGACTGTAAGAAATCCTGACCTTGACATCAATCCTGCCATCATCTGTGGCTTAAATACAAACATCAATGGCCAAGAGGATAAACTGCCTTCTTTTATTTCTACACACCAGCTTTGTTCCAGACGTAGGTATTATAAACAAATTAACTGGATCATATGGTTAAGACTACAGTCTCCTAAATTAAGAAAAATTCCCACCTGTGGAGAATTTCATTATTTGTATGGGGGTGGGGGGGGCCCATGGGGGAACATCTAGCTAGGAGCCTGGACAACCCAGATGCAAATTCTCCAGTGCACTGGAGTCTGTTTGCTGGCATTCATATGCCCTGAGTAAACAAAAGACCTCATCAGACTTGAGGTCTTAAGCCCTGGGTGACTGATCCTGGGTCACCCTGGTGTAATCACTCTACCACAGTGGTCCCTGAAGCAGCTGGTTTAAGTTGCAGACCATCCAGTCAGATTGCCCATATCAACTGACTCTATGAGAGAGAAAAACTGCATTGATTGAGCCAATTTAACTCCCTAACTAGAAGATTTGTTTAATAACCTCAAGGAGGGGACATCCCTGGTGGTCCAGTGGCTAAGACTCCACGCTCCCAATGTAGGAGACCTAGGTTCAATCCCTGGTCAGGGAACTAGATCCCACACGCCACAACTAAGAGTTTGCATGCTGCAACTAAGACCCAGAACAGTCAAATAAATAAAAATGAGTATTTTTTTAAAAACCTCAGAGAGAATACTGTCCAAGTTGGAAGGAATACCTTACAAAGCTACTTGGAGTAGGGTGATAGTGTGAGATTCTCCCCCAAGGGAATACTTGAGAATAAAAGATAGTCATGAAATAGCCTTCTGGAAAGAGTGTGTCTTATCTGAGGAGGACAAAGCTACAGAAAAAGCAGAGAATTTATCTTCCCATACTTATACCAGCTGCACCATATGAGGGTTAAAAATTTAAGCTCTAGACTCATAAAGACTTCATTTCTGCTTCCAGGCCCTGCTATGTAATGGCTGAATAACTTCAGAAAGTTACTCAAACTCTTCCCTAATTTTATCACTAGGAAATGGGACTAGTAATTGTATCTGCTTTGTGAAGTTTTTGTAATGATGTAGTACAGAAGAATCTTTTGTATTCTATTACAAGTTAATCACTAGAGGGATGTTGCCTATAAGATTAAATTATACATAACGGCTCATCTCTAGGAACCCTGGCTCCCAGGTAATGAGCATTAAACTAAAAAACAAACAAACAAACAAACAACAACAACAACAAAAAACCTTTGTTTAACTCCCAAGAGACATCCTGACCAGGCCTCCCTGTGAAGGACTAGTGGGAGGAAGAAAGTAACGTATCTACTCCAGAGGATGACTGAAACCAGGAATTGTTTGACTTTACTCCCTCCCCTTTTAGTATAAAACAATTTTAATTTATACTAAATTTAATTCTAATTCAAGAATGATAATTCTTTGGGGCACAAGTCCACCATCTTCTAGGTCTGCTAGCTTTCTGAATAGAGTCGCTGTTTTTTGCCCCAATAGTTCATCTCCCATTTTGTTGGCCTGTTTTTCAGTGAGCAGTACGAGCCTGGACTCAGATAAATCAATGAAATAATTCATATAAATGGCCTATATAATGGGTGATTGTCTATGAGCACCCAATGAATACGAGCTTTTATCAGCATCCTGGTTATTATACTATTAGAGCTTCAGACTTTTAGCTCCCAGGCAATAAAGTGAAGAAATAACCACACTTCTTACTTATTGGGCCCTGTGTCTAAACATCCTATTTCATAAGTGCTTTATTTTTTCTTCCCAGTGTTCATACTTTATTTTCTTTTTCATAATAACTACAGTTTATTTAATCCTAAAGGAAATCAACCCAGGATATTCATTGGAAGAACTGATGCTGAAGCTGAAGCTCAATACTTTGACCACCTGATGGGAAGAGCCAACTCACTGGAAAAGACCCTGATGCTGGGAAAGAATGAGGGCAGGAGGAGAAGGGGGTAACAGAGGGTGAGATGGTTGGATGGCATCACTGACTCAATGGACATGAGTTTGAACAAGCTCCAGGAGATGGTGAAGGACAGGGAAGCTTGGTGTGCTGCAGTCCATGCGGTTGCAAAGAGTTGGACACGACTGAGTGACTAAACTGAACTGAACTTGACTCCCCCATGAGAATACGAGCACCAGGTGGACGGGTCTGTATTGCTCACTCTATCACCAGTGCAGCCAGGAACGCTGCAGACACCAGAGTAAGTCAGGCCTGGCTCACAGTGCATACTACCTAAACCTGTAATTTGATAGGTATGAATATAAACAAATGCATGAGTCCAAACAGTAGTTGAAAACAACTCCATTTTATGTGTCAGTGACTGTTCTGAACAGGCCACTTCTTATCCAGCAGGCACCACGGTGAGTGGCAGTTGCTTTATTACTGATTGAGGACTGGTTAATGAATTATGACTGCTTAGCATAACGGAGAGGTGAGTAAATTTGAAGAGGGCCAGGTTGATCAGCAGAGTGATTTAAATGTTAGAAAATAGGATTTAGGATGAGAGGCTAAGGGAATTGGGGGTTATTTAGCCTGGAGAAGAATATGGGAGGAGGTTACGCAGCAGGCGAAGGCCAGCTGTTCTCCATTTTTAGAGACTAATCCATGTAATGAAATGCAGGAGGTGATGTGTTAAAGTAAATTCACCAAGGGACTGAGGATTTTTCAAACATACATTTATGTTATGACTTTGGGGAACTCTTGAATTTTAAATTATAGAAGAGAATTTCAGTTGAAAAAAGCCACAATTAAAATAGCCATAATGAGGTATTTGGGACTACGTATGTGGGTTTATATTAAGTCAAAACACAAAGTATACAAACAAACCTGAATACCTTAATTGTATATGTGAGTGCTAAGCCGCTTCAGTCAAGTCTGACTCTTTGAGGCCCTTATGGACTGTAGCCTGCCAGGCTCCTCTGTCCATGGGATTCTCCAGACAAGAATACTGGAGCCAGTTGCCCTGCCCTCCTCCAGGGGATCTTTCCCACCCAGGGATTGAACCTGAGTCTCTTGTATCTCCTGCACTGGCAGGCAGATTCTTTACCACTAAAGCCACCTGGAAAGCCCAAATGTATATACAGTCCTCACTTAATACATCTGTGTTACATTCATTATTTCCAAGATAATTTACATTCAATAACATTTTGATTTAGTTCTGATTCATCACAGAGTTTCTCCCCAGCAAATAAACTAATCTAGAACTTTATGGGTAAAAGAAATTGGTAAAATAACATTTCACATCTTGTTTCACTACTGAAAGTACTAGAATTTGATGATTTAGAATAATCATCCTAATTTTCATCTCACTTTATGTAACTGACAGAACACGTCAATTGTATCATATTATGAATGCATGAAAACAAACTACAACTTCAACATATATCATTTTATGAATCTCTTACTAAAGAATTATTTTGCAACTTAATCCCCAAATGGATAATTCTGAAACTACATGTTTTACTAATGTTCTAGAGTGCAGCAGACCTATGGTCAAAATACATGTTCTAATTTTACTCAAAGGATGGAATGTTTGCCTTAGTAACTTTCTTCATAAGAATTTCTTTTCTCACAGATGATTTAGAGTTTGTGTGTAGAATGAAATCACGTTTTACTAGGCATGTTTTGAAAATAATTGCTCTCATAAACTGAGTGAGTACTGAATGGAAGCACCGTGTGTGAATCACTTCGATATCTCAAAACACTCCTTCAAGTAAGCACTCCTGCAGTTACTTTCCAGATAGAGAAACTTGTCTTAGACGAAAGCACTTGTGGTGGCATCAGTGGCATTCTGTCCAAAGATGTAGGACTCTAGAATATATATACCTACTACTTTCAAATGTTTATGAAAAATAATTGGCTACCCACCAGAGTAACAGTAAACAAGGGGTGTATAAACAGTGTATTCTATCACCCTGGGATTTGGGCTTTCCTGGTAGCTCAGATGGTAAAGAATCCACCCACAGAGCAGGAGACTGGAATTCGATCTCAGCCTCAGGAAGATGCCCTGGAGAAGTAAATGGCAACCCACTCCAATACTTGCCTGGAGGATTCCATGCACAGAGGAGCCTGGTGGGCTACAGTCCTTGGGGTCTCAAAGAGTTGGGCATAACCGAGTGACTAACACTAACCTAGGATTCAAATTTTAAGTAAAATCTTTACAGAGCTGATAGAGCCTAGCAGTTTAGAGTATGAGTTTTGAAATTAGCTGTTGTTGTTTAGTCGCTCAGTCGTGTCTGACACTCTGCAACCCCATGAACTGGAGCCCGCCAGGGTCCTCTGTCCATGGCATTTCCCAGAAAAGAATACTGGAGTGGGTTGCCATTTCCTTCTCCAGGGGATCTTGGCGACCCAGGGCTCAAACCCAGGTCTCCTGCATTGCAGCCGGATTCCTTCCCATGGAGCCACCTGGGAAGCTGGCATGGATCCAGCTCCCAATATGTGCTATCTTTAAACTAGCTTCAGCTCTCTGTAAGATGGATTTGATGAGAGTAATACCTACGTCTTAAAGCTTTTTGAGGATGAAGTGAAATCCTGAATGCACGCCAGATATACAGTAGATGCATAATGATGGTTACTGGAAATGCTAAATGACACGTTTAATGCAGACATAGAAAGCCCGTATTCATCTTACATGGCAAAACAATGAAATTCTGAGCATCAGACTAGCACATATGTCTTTGATATATTGTTTTACTATTTCCTTTTTTGACATTCTCATACCTTCATTCCAGCTTTGTTGTTGGAAAGGAAGATGGTAAAATGTTTGCAGAATCCTGTATCTTTGAAAGTGCTTTAATTTGGTATGTTAACTGTCTTGTGGGCGGCTGCTGTTTAATTGTACATTTGCAAGAAAGCCTCTTAAATTAAGTTGTTTACATTTCAAGTGCAATATGGAAAAATGCAAGTATATTGTTGTCATGCCATAGCCTTAGGAGTCATGCCTTCCCGTTCCTGGAGAGGATGTTGTTTTTCAGCTTCATTGCTGCCTAAACGGTCTTAACAGATACATGAGCACCATCTTTTGGCAAACATGAATCATGAACTTAATTTTTTTTCCAACAGCTCTTTCAATTCCTATCTTGTAGGTGGTCATTCTAAAATGGACTCAAACGTAGATGACACTGAAATAGTTTCAGTGTCAATTTTTCTTCAAAGTGACTTCAGCTTTGAAAGAATGAATCAAGCAACTTCTTTAACTTCCCCTATGATAGCTCTAAAGATAAATAACAGTGATACAGTTTAATAGTAAATTTTGTGGATCCAGAAATCTCATTACCATTCTGCTCACAAAACACATCCATCCAGAAATGGAAGACTCACAGAAGAGCACAAACTGCCTGTGTTAGCGCTATGTCATGCATGCCCAGATCTTTTCCCAGAATTCCATGAGATCCTGCCAGTATCCCCAGAAGATGCTCCACTAACCCCTGATGTTCCTAGGCTGGAATAACTCCATCCTCAAGCTGCATGGGTTCCAGCCCTCTGCCCCTTTCCACAGTGCATACCACTGACACTTTTCCACTGTAACACTGTGAAAGACCTTGTTCTGACTATACCACTGTTTAATATTTTAAAAATCAATCTACAGAAAATACTAAATTTACACTTATTCAACTTCTAAGAGGACCCTGAGTTGCACAAATACAATAAAGTCACAGTATTTTATGTGTGTGTGTGTACTTGCACACTCAGTCATGTCCGACTCTTTAGGACCCCATGGACTGTAGCCTGCCTGCCTGCCTCCTCTGTCCATGGGAGTTTCCAGGCAAGAATACTGGAGTGGGTTGCCATTTCCTTCTCCAGAGGATCTTCCCAACCCAGGGATCGAACCCAAGTCTCTTGAGTCTCCTGCATTGGCAGGCGGGTTCTTTACCAGCTGAGTCACTGGGGAGTGTTCATGTCTTTAGAGAGGAAATAAAAAGAGGGGGAAAAACCTTCCATGTTAAACTCTTATTTATACCTGTGCTTGCATGTAGTAAAGTATATTGAAGATTATTTGTTCACCGAAAACAAGAACTTAACATTTATAATTTTTAATGCTAAAATATTATAGGTACTAAATGTGTGGACCATCATTTTCAGTAGTACAAAATGTTCCCATATCTCGGATACATGTTGATTTTTATTGGAAAGGGAAGAATGTGAGATACTGAGTCAGTCCTTCCCTTCCTCACTCTCCCCCTCCTCACAATATGAAGGAAAAAAATTGAAAGTGTATTGGGGAAATAAGACATGCTCAATCTATTTTTCCTACGAGGTTCTATGTAATATAGCATAATGGCATTAACAGAACAGCACGAGTCCAACACTACTGCCCAAGGGTACTCTCTCAAGTAAAAATATTTTGATTTGAAGGCATTGTATATGATCACCTTACTGGCGTGTCAGCTTACGATCTCCAGCTCCACTCTTGAGATGGAGATCTGAATGCAGTGAGTTTACTGAGGAACACAACTGGTAGCCAGACCTCTGAGCGAATGGGGGAAGGAGGATTAGACAGAGGGAAACAGAAGTCCAAACCAATTCTTTGGGGCATCTGGGGCATCTTTGGGGCATCTGAGGGCCATGGCTCCTCAGAGATGTGCCCAATTTAGGCAAGGGACCTGAGCCCTTGTATGGGTGTGCTCAGCAGTCACTGGATGTGGGTTTTGCCCCAAGGGAGAGGATATAACCTTGAGCAAGGCAGCTCATTTGAACCACATGCAAGTCCCAGGAACCAGCAGTCAGCACTCCAAGCTGCTGCGGAATGTTTCTCATCTGGGGGGCAAGGTAGGGGATGCCCTTCAGTGCCCCTTGCATCACAATAGCAAGATAAGTGAGAGTGCCCTGTTGTTTAGTTGTAATTCTAGACTTCCTCACTAATTCGATATATCCAGTCCATCCTGTCAACTCAAATACCATTTTATGTAGAAATTTTTAGACTTACAGTGAAGTCTAAGGTAAGAATGTTAGACTTACAGGCTCTTAGCTCACAGTGACTTACCGGTTACCATGTCTTGAACAGATCACTACATTTTTAAATAAAAGAATGGATTATCAGGGCAGTTTCCAATGCCAGGCTCTTAGCATCACGGTTTCCAAACTATGTGCCAAGGCTCTCCGAGCACTGAAGCAAACTCACTGGAGAAACCTATTTTTAAAATCCCAAGGAAACGCAGCAGTGTCAGACAGAATGTGAAACGCTACCTCAAGGTTGTTCACGGTTTTAACATCAGGTTTAAGAACTGCATATTCTTTTTGAAGATGCATGTTTGTAGACCTGTGATTTCTCAGTGGAAAAGCTAAGAGTGTGAAAATATCCATGTGAAAAGACAAAGGAGGGTGGCCAGATCCGGTCTAATTATAAGGTTTGAGAAGGGAGGTACCCAGCAGAAGTGCACATCCCCCTGAGAAGTAACCGTGGGGAATAACTGCTTCACAATGTTCTTTTGGTTCCTGCTGTACAACAGCATGAATCAGCCATAAGCAGACATATATCCCCTCCCTCTTGAGCCTCTTCCCCACATCATCCCACTCATACAGGCCATCACAGCAACTTCCCTCTAGCTAGCTACTTTACACATGGTAATGCATGTATTTCAAATGCTATCTCTCAATTCATCACACCCTCTCCTCCAATTAAAATAAAAAATAAGTAACTGTGGTGAATAAAGAAATGTAAAATGCACAACTGTGTATAAAATAGATTACAAATGAGAACCTACTATACAACCCAGGGAACTCTACTCAACGCTCTGTGGTGACCTCAATGGGCAGGAAATTAAAAAAGGGGGTACATATATATATATATACACATATGGCTTAAAGCTCAACATTCAGAAAACTAAGATCATGGCATCTGGTCCCATCACTTCATGGGAAATAGACAGGGAAACAGTGGAAACAGTGTCAGACTTTATTTTTTTGGGCTCCAAAATCACTGCAGATGGTGATTGCAGCCATGAAATTAAAAGACGCTTACTCCTTGGAAGGAAAGTTATGACCAACCTAGATAGCATATTAAAAAGCAGAGACATTACTCTGCCAACAATGGTCCGTCTAGTCAAGGTTATGGTTTCTCCAGTGGTCACGTATGGATATGAGAGTTGGACTGTGAAGAAAGCCAAACTCCGAAGAATTGATGCTTTTGAACTGTGGTATTGGAGAAGACTCTTGAGAGTCCCTTGGAGTGCAAGGAGATCCAACCAGTTCATCCTAAAGGAGATAAGTCCTTGGTGTTCATTGGAAGGACTGATGCTGAAGTTGAAACTCCAATACTTTGGCCACCTCATGTGAAGAGTTGACTCACTGGAAAAGACCCTGACGCTGGGAGGGATTGGGGGCAGGAGAAGAAGGGGACGACAGAGGATGAGATGGCTGGATGGCATCACTGACTCGATGGGCATGAGTTTGAGTAAACTCCGGGAGTTGGTGATGGACAGGGAGGCCTGGCGTGCTGCGATTCATGGGGTTGCAAAGAGTCGGACATGACTGAGAAACTGAACTGAACTGTACTGATGGCTGATTCATTTTGCAGTAGAGCAGAAACACACCATTCTAAAGCAACTATACTCAAAAATGTTTAAAAAGAAATGTAAAATATTATCTTTCTTCCAACGTAAACATATTACTTTTTTTAAATGGCTACTGAGTTGTTAGGACATAAATATGCATCAATACCTACAGGCACTATAAAAAAAGTACTGAATCATTAAAAGCATCATGAACCCAGCAGCTTTGGGAAATCTTGACTAACATCCAATCACAGTTGGGAGAAGGATGTTCCAAGAGGAAGAAGCTACATGTTTAGACCAACGTGTCTGTTCATTATAAGAAGACACTGATATTCATGGGGTGGACTGGCACAAGAGGATACGGCAGAGAGAGAGCTGGCCAGTTCTGCAACACATTGCAGACCTATTAATTTGATATTATTCTCTGAAGACAATAGCAAGGGTTTTAACACAGGGGTGAGATATGGCCTGAGTTGTGTTCTAAAAAGGTAATTCTGGCATCACTGTTAATAACAGTATAGTACTTTGGAAGTGTTTCAGATGATTTAATGGCCCAGGAGAGACATAAAGAAATAAACCAACACACATTCAGGTAGAGGAGAAAGGTCAGATTTTTGATATATAATGAAGAAAGACCAGTTATCAATTTGATATGAGTCATAAAGAAAAGAGAAATGCAAAAATGACTAGCAGACTTTTGTCTTGTACACCTTGAAGATCAGTCTACATAACAAGAAAAGGAATGCAGTAAAGGAACATGCTTTCACACAGAGACGTCGAGTTTTGCTTTGGCACATGGAGTATTTAAGTAGAGCTGTCTAATAGAGCTATACACAAGGATCTGGAGCTCCATGTAAGACCAAGTGCTATTTTATGTCATTTGAGTGGAAGATGTTACCCTTCCACTTTGGAAGTGGGAAGGGAAGGAAGGCCTAACCCCCAGGATTGGGTTTGATCCATGAGACTGGGCAAAAGAAAAAAATTTCAGAAGAATGGTCATAGTGTAATACTGGGATGACCTCACACCATCATCAGGGACTCGAGCACCTCGTTTCTGTTTCCTCAAGGTCAACCCAAGCTCCAAATGGTGGTTGGAGCTCCAATAATCTCATCAGGCAGAAAGAGAAAGGGAGCATGCCCACACTCTTTAAAGAGAAAGCTATGATTAGCTCTAGTAATTTTCTGGTAGAGTCTTTAGGGTTTTCTATGTAGAGGATCATGTCATCTGCAAACAGTGAGAGTTTTACTTCTTCTTTTCCTATCTGGATTCCTTTTACTTCTTTTTCTGCTCTGATTGCTGTGGCCAGAACTTCCAACACTATGTTGAATAGTAGTGGTGAGAGTGGGCACCCTTGTCTTGTTCCTGATTTCAGGGGAAATGCCTTCAATTTTTCACCATTGAGGGTGATGCTTGCTGTGGGTTTGTCATATATAGCTTTTATTATGTTGAGGTATGTTCCTTCTATTCCTGCTTTGTGGAGAGTTTTAATCATAAATGAGTGTTGAATTTTGTCAAAGGCTTTCTCTGCATCTATTGAGATAATCATATGGTTTTTATCTTTCAATTTGTTAATGTGGTGTATTACATTGATTGATTTGCGGATATTAAAGAATCCTTGCATTCCTGGGATAAAGCCCACTTGGTCATGGTGTATGATTTTTTTAATATGTTGTTGGATTCTGTTTGCTAGAATTTTGTTAAGGATTTTTGCATCTATGTTCATCAGTGATATTGGCCTGTAGTTTTCTTTTTTTGTGGCATCTTTGTCTGGTTTTGGAATTAGGGTGATGGTGGCCTCATAGAATGAGTTTGGAAGTTTACCTTCTTCTGCAATTTTCTGGAAGAGTTTGAGTAAGATAGGTGTTAGCTCTTCTCTAAATTTTTGGTAGAATTCAGCTGTGAAGCCATCTGGTCCTGGGCTTTTGTTTGCTGGAAGATTTTTGATGACAGTTTCGATTTCCTTGCTTGTGATGGGTCTGTTAAGATCTTCTATTTCTTCCTGGTTCAGTTTTGGAAAGTTATACTTTTCTAAGAATTTGTCCATTTCATCCAAGTTGTCCATTTTATTGGCATAGAGCTGCTGGTAGTAGTCTCTTATGATCCTTTGTATTTCAGTGTTGTCTGTTGTGATCTCTCCATTTTCATTTCTAATTTTGTCAATTTGGTTTTTCTCTCTTTGTTTCTTAATGAGTCTTGCTAATGGTTTGTCAATTTTGTTTATTTTTTCAAGAAACCAGCTTTTAGCTTTGTTGATTTTTGCTATGGTCTCTTTAGTTTCTTTTGCATTTATTTCTGCCCTGATTTTATCAATGAATATAGTAAAGTTGCAGGATATAAAATTAACACACAGAAATCCCTTGCATTCCTATATACTAACAATGAAAAAACAGACAGAGAAATTAAGGAAACAATACCATTCACCATTGCAACAAAAAGAATAAAATACTTAGGAGTATATCTACCTAAAGAAACAAAGGACCTATACATAGAAAACTATAAAACACTGATGAAAGAAATCAAAGAGGACACAAACAGATGGAGAAACATACCGTGTTCATGGATTGGAAGAATTAATATTTTCAAAATGGCTATTCTACCTAAAGCAGTCTATAGATTCAATGCAATCCCTATCAAGCTACCAACGGTATTTTTCACAGAACTAGACCAAAGAATTTCACAATTTGTATGGAAATACAAAAAACCTCGAATAGCCAAAGTAATCTTGAGAAAGAAGAATGGAGCTGGAGGAATCAACCTGCTTGACTTCAGACTCTACTACAAAGCCACAGTCATCAAGACAGTATGGTACTGGCACAAAGACAGAAATATAGATCAATGGAACAGAATAGAAAGCCCAGAGATAAATCCACGAACCTATGGACACCTTATCTTTGACAAAGGAGGCAAGGATATACAATGGAAAAAAGACAACCTCTTTAACAAGTGGTGCTGGGAAAACTGGTCAACCACTTGTAAAAGAATGAAACTAGAACACTTTCTAAAAAAAATAAACTCAAAATGGATTAAAGATCTAAATGTAAGACCAGAAACTATAAAACTCCTAGAGGAGAACATAGGCAAAACACTCTCCGACATAAATCAAAGCAAGATCCTCTATGACCCACCTCCCAGAATATTGGAAATAAAAGCAAAACTAAACAAATGGGACCTAATGAAACTTAAAAGCTTTTGCACTACAAAGGAAACTATAAGTAAGGTGAAAAGACAGCCCTCAGATTGGGAGAAAATAATAGCAAATGAAGAAACAGACAAAGGATTAATCTCAAAAATATACAAGCAACTCCTGCAGCTCAATTCCAGAAAAATAAATGACCCAATCAAAAAATGGGCCAAAGAACTAAACAGACATTTCTCCAAAGAAGACATACAGATGGCTAACAAACACATGAAAAGATGCTCAACATCACTCATTATTAGAGAAATGCAAATCAAAACCACAATGAGGTACCATTACACACCAGTCAGGATGGCTGCTATCCAAAAGTCTACAAGCAATAAATGCTGGAGAGGGTGTGGAGAAAAGGGAACCCTCTTACACTGTTGGTGGGAATGCAAACTAGTACAGCCGCTATGGAAAACAGTGTGGAGATTTCTTAAAAAACTGGAAATAGAACTGCCATATGACCCAGCAATCCCACTTCTGGGCATACACACTGAGGAAACCAGATCTGAAAGAGACACGTGCACCCCAATATTCATCGCAGCATTGTTTATAATAGCCAGGACATGGAAGCAACCTAGATGCCCATCAGCAGATGAATGGATAAGGAAGCTGTGGTACATATACACTATGGAATATTACTCAGCCATTAAAAAGAATTCATTTGAACCAGTCCTAATGAGATGGATGAAGCTGGAGCCCCTTATACAGAGTGAAGTAAGCCAGAAAGATAAAGAACATTACAGCATACTGACACATGTATATGGAATTTAGAAAGGTGATAACGATAACCCTATATGCAGAACAGAAAAAGAGACACAGAAATACAGAACAGACTTTTGAACTTTGTGGGAGAATGTGAGGGTGGGATATTTCAAAAGAACAGCATGTATACTGTCTATGGTGAAACAGATCACCAGCCCAGGTGGGATGCACAAGACAAGTGCTCCGGCCTGGTGCAATGGGAAGACCCAGAGGAATCGGGTGGAGAGGGAGGTGGGAGGGGGGATCGGGATTGGGAATACATGTAAATCCATGGCTGATTCATATCAATGTATGACAAAACCCACTGGAAAAAAATAATAATAATAATAAAAAAAAATAAATAAAATTAAAAAAAAAAAAAAGAAAAAAAAATAAAATAAAAAATAAACAGTCAAAAAAAAAAAAAAAAAAAGAGAAAGCTATGCCCCATGTGACACGGTTGATCACCCTAGTCACATGATCACACCCCAGGGCAACAGAGGCTAAAACAAGGAGTTTTTAAGCTACTGACCAACAAACTCAGCTTAAATGAGTTTTGCTGCTAAAAAAAAAAAAAAAAGGAAAAATGAACATTTCACCAGCATACGGGAAATGCAATAGATATGGGTAAGCAACCAGCACTGTCTTCTATAATGGTGATCAGAGTTCAAGACTTGGCACTCATCAGTACTTATGAGGCGAATGGAGAAAGAAAAGGTCATTAGGAAGATTGAAAAAAGTACCATTTGAAACAGAAAACAACATCAAATGACAGAAATTACAATTCCATTATCAGAAGACACTACATTTGTCATTATAACAGTGTCATTATAAGAAGACACTATTACAAAATATGCAAACATCTCAAGTAGCTCAAAATCAAAAAAGCAAATAACCCAATCAAAAAATGGCAGAAGTTCTCAATAGACATTTCTCCAAAGAAAACATACGGATGACCAAAAAGCACATGAAAAGATGCTCAACATCATTAACTACCAGAGGGATGCAAATCAAGACAATGAGGTGTCACCTCACACCAGGCAGGATGGACATCATCCAGAAGTCTACAAGCACTAATGCTGAAGAAGGGATGAAGGGCAGGGAACTCCCTACACTGGAAGTGGGATTATAAATTGGTATAACCACTATGGAGAATGGTATGGAGGTTTCTTAAAAAACTAAAAATAGAACTACCATGTGATCCAACCAACTCTCTCGTGGGCCTATATCTAGAGAAACCACAATCTAAAAAGGTACATGAATCCAATGTTCGTTGAAGCACTATTTACAATAGCTAAGACATGGAAGCAACCGAAATGTCCATTGACAGATAAATGGATAAAGAGGATACAGTACATATATGCAATGGAATATTCAGTCAGTTCAGTTCAGTCGCTCAGTCATGTCTGACTCTTTGCGGCTCCATGGACTGCAGCATGCTCAGCCTTAAAAAAGAATGAAATGATGTAATTTTCAGCAACGCTGATGGACTCAGAGGCTAGCATACTGAGTAAGTCAGACAGCAAAAGACAAATACTATATGATATCACTCATATGTAGAATTTAATTTTTTAAATGATACAAATGAACTTATTTACAAGACAGAAACAGACTTACAGATACCAAAATCAAATTTATGGCTGTTGTTTAGTTGCTAAAAGTCATGTCCAACTCTTTACGATCTCAGGAACTGCAGCACACCAGGCTTCCCTGTCCTTCACTATCTCCCAGAGTTTGCTCAAACTCATGTCCATTGAGTTGGTGATGCCATCCAACCATCTCATCCTCTGTCGTCCCCTTCTCCTCCTGCCTTCAGTTCTTCCCAGCATCAAGGTCTTTTCCAGTGAGTCAGTTCTTTGCATCAGGGGGCCAAATATTAGAGTTTCGACTTCAGCACCAGTCCTTGTAATGAATATTCAGAGTTGATGTCATTTAGGATTGACTAGTTTGATCTCTTTGCTGTCCATAGGACTCTCAAGAGTCTTCTCCAGCACCACAGTTCGGAAGAATCAATTTTTTGGTGCTCAGCGTCTTTATAGTCCAACTTCATATCTGTACATGACTACTGGAAAAAGCATAGCTTTGACTGTATGGACCTTTGTCAGCAAAGTGATATCTCTATGGTTACCAAAGGGAAAATGTTGGGGGGAGGGATAAATCAGGAGCTTGGGATTAATATACACACACTACTGCATATAAGATAGATAACCAACAAGGACCTACTATATAGCAGAGGGAGCTCTATTCAATTTTCTGTGATGAACTATATGAGAAAAGAATCTGAAAAAGAATGGGTATATATATAATCGAATCACTTTGCTGTACACCTCATACTAACATCATAAATCAACTATATGCCACTAAAGCTAACATTTTAAACAACTATCTTTACCATCATCTTTATCACTGAAGAGCGTACTAAGCCAACACCACCAGTAACAAAAGAATTACAAGGAAAGAACAAATTTTAAGAGGAAGGTTTCACCATATAATCAAATGTTACAGATAAAACCTGAAAAATATCTCCCAGTTGAGTTATAGCTGAAAAGTAATACAGCCCTAAAGTTGGGGTAAAGTGTGCTCTGGGTATCTATCAGGAGAAAGGTTACCCAAAACTGGAAAGAAGTGGGAAGAGGAGGGTAATAGGCAAATGAAAACGAACCCCACTTCCATCAAAACCTTACCTATTTACCCATTTGTATCTAATGTCAATCCAGAGAGCAAGTGGGCTTCACTTTTTTCTCAGCTTCACTGAGCTGCAATTGAAATATAACATTGTACAAGTTTCAGGTGAGCAACATAATGATTTGCTGCATACATTGCCAAAGTATTACCACAGTGAGGCTAAGCCATCCACGACCTCACAAAGCCACAATGTGTGTGTGTATGTGATGAGGACTTTTAAGATGATCTACTCTTAGCAGCTTTCAAATATCCACAACAGTGTGGTTACCTATAGCCACTATGGTGCACATTACACCCCAAGAACTTATTCATCCTATGGATTTTATAACTGGAAGACTGTCTCCTTTGACCACATTCACCCAGTGAGCTATCGCCTCACACCCATTAGGATGGCTCTTTTCCAAAACACAAGAGATAACAAAGACTGGCAAGGGTGTGGAGGAAAAGGAACCTTCATGCACTCTAGTATGTGTGCTCAGCTGTGTCCTACTCTTTGCGACCCCATGCACTATAGCCCGTCAGGCTCCTCTGTCCACGGGATACAATAGGCAACAATACTAGAGTGGGTTGCCATTTCCTTCTCCCGGGGATCTTCCTGACCCAGGGATCGAGCCTGCATCTCTTGCATCTCCTGCGTTGGCAGGTGGATTCTTTACCACTAACGCCACCTGTAAAGCCCAAGCACTGTTTCAGGGATATAAGCTGGTTCAGCCACTTGGGAGTACAGTGTGGAAATTTAAGTTTCTCAAAAGATTAAAAATAGAACTACCATATGACCCAGCACTTTCACTTCTGAGTATAGCCTGGAATAGGAAATGAAATGAGATCCTGAAGACAGATCCGCACGCCCAGGCTCATTTCCACTTCATCTGCGCTAGCCAAGCCCTGGAATCAGCCCAGGTATGTTCCACAGTCACCCTAGTGGAAATACACTAGTATTTCAGTACTCTGAGCACACACACTTTCTTTGCCTGGAAATCTTGTTTCTTCTGACAGAGAACTTCCTGTAATTTAGGCGTTCCATCCTGGCTGCCTTTGGCTTCCTGGCAACCTCACAAAGTACTTTATGCCTGCGGTAGGCACTGCCCACTGTCAACATCTGTTCAGTGAAATAGGAAGGTTCAGGGGCTTCATTCCTAAGCTCTCCTGAGTATGATCAGAAGATTCTGGACATGATGTAAAGAGGCAGAGGTTACGGGTTTTGATGACAAACTAAAACATAACTCCATTGTGAAAAAACAGGACCCCCCACTTCCTACTTATTCCAGCTCGCTCACTCAATTACTTCACCACACAGAGGTGATCTTCTCAGGATTTGAAGTCCATCAGCCACCCCGATGCTTTCTCCTATGTACCAGCATCCCACGGCCTTTGCTTCTTTTCCTCTCCAGCTTAGAGGTCATGGCCCATCACATCAACCATGCTTTTGTCCAATACCCTTCTTTCCCCTCTGCTCCCCCTGGCAAATCTACACCTTGATAAACCCAGCAGCCTAGCTTGTCCATCTCAGCTGAATAGCACTCAAGTGCTGCTAGTGAAACTCACATTATCCTCTCTGTCTCTCAATGGGGAGTCTCTCACCCATCCTTCACAGAAAACTACTTGATTCTCAAAAGTCAGGCCACTTTCTGCAGTCCCCTGCATTTTAAACTCAGCAGACCATCTCCCCTTCTACCTTGCAGATCAAAGAGAAGCCATCAGCTAGGAACAGCTTCAACCCCAGCACAGCGACAAAATCTCCCTGCTGTAAGAGAGGAGGTGGCTTTCCTATCTCCCCAGGAGTGCACTGATCTCTCTTTCTTTGGAGTTTCTTTCTTTTTCTTGTTAACTGCCCTCTCCTGCACTCCATGCTATTTTTTTTTCCTCTTTTTCTACAAGCAGGCAAAAAAAAAAAAAATCTCTCCAAATTAAAAAAAAAATTTTTCTTGATTCTTTTGTTCCCACCCTCTCTTTATAATCAAATGCATGAAATCAGTTGTTTATGGTCACCATCTCTCATTTATACTCTTCCCAATCACTCTACAACTTACCCCAAGCTGGACTCTGCCCCTGTGGCTCCACTGAAATGACACTCAGTGAGGTCACCCAGCCCTGCCACGTGACTGCTGCCAATGAACGTGTTTTATACTCTTTTTACTAAACTGTGAGTCAGGTCATGGTAGGCCTCAAAAGTCAGATCTGAGTTCAAATCATGACTTTGCCATTTGCTAACTGTGAGATGCTGGGCAAGTTCGTTACTATCTACTTTTATCTGTAAAATGGAGACAAGAAGGAAACTTACCTAAAAGAGTGGTTTTGATTAGTAAATGAGAGAACTAATACTCAGTACAGTGTAGAGCTCAACACATATGTCAAATATCCATTAGTTTGGGTTTGTAATTATTTTTATTTGTCCCCTTGATGGGCGACAAATCTCCAGATTCCTCACATTGTTGCATATCGTGAGAGCAGAGGCACAGACAGTCTTCTGTGCTGAAATCCCTTCTCAAAGGTTTTTGTACATGTTAGTTATCTTCTTGGAAGATAAAGACTTTCTCCAGACAGAGAGCAGATTATTTGCTGCCCAGCAGCCCGGATAGCTCAGCGGGTAAAGAATCTGCCTGCAGTGAAGGAGACGCAGGATCCATCCCTGGGTCTGGAAGATCCTCTAGAGGATGAAATGGCAACCCACTCCAGTGAGTTCCAGTTGCAACCCACTGAAAAACTCCCATGGACAGAGGAGTCTGGTGAGCCATAGTCCAAAGGGTCACAAAGAATTAAACACGACAGAGTCATTAAACTCACACAGAAAAGATAACGTCTCCTGAGCAAACAGGCAATCTTGCTTACGGTCCACATTAAAAGACTGAGGCTTCCTAAGATCAGAGACCCACAGCTGTCAAGCAAACTCACTGTGTGTGGTGCACACCCAGGCCCACCTTTCACCACCTACCATGGAGTATGGGGGTGGGGGGCAGGCGAGGAGAACAGACGCAGATATGAACTTCGAGTGGCCTTCTCAGTCACAATTAAGTCCTTTGGCTCTGACTCAAGTCTCATGTCCTTACAGATGGCCAACAGGCATCATTAATCGTTAGAGAAATGCAAATCAAAGCTACAATGAGGTATCACCTCACACCAGGCAGAATGGCCAAAGTTAAAAAGACCACAAATAATAAATTTGGGGAGACTTCCCTGGCTGTTCAGTGGTTAAGACTCCATGTTTCCAATGCAGAGGGTGCAGGCTCCATCCCTGGTCAGGGAGCTAAGATATCACATGATCTACTGCACAGCCAAATAATAATAATATATGCTAGAGTGGGTGTGGAGAGAAGGGAACCCGCCTACTCACTGTTGGCTTTGGGATGTGAAATTTTTATTTAATTGATGTATGACATATAACTTTATATTAGTTTCAAGTATGCAACATATTAATTTGCTATGTGTATATATTACAAAATGATCACCACAATAAACCTAGTCAACACCATCTTCATACACAGTTAAAATTTTTTCTCTTGTGATGAGATCTTTTAAGATTTACTCTCTTAGTAATTTTCAAATATGCAATACAATATTATTAACTATGAAAGTGAAAGTGAAAGTCACTCAGTTGTGTCCGACTCTTTCTGACCCCATGGACTATTCAGTTCATGGAAGTCTCCAGGCCAGAATACTGGAGTGGGTAGCCTTTCTCTTCTCCAGAGGATCTTCCCAACCCAGGGATTGAACCCAGGTCTCCCACATTACAGGCAGATTCTTTACCATCTGAGCCATAAGGAAATCCATTATTATTAACTGTAGTCCCCACTATCAGCCCTTTTCTTAACTAGATTTTCCTTTATTGAGTTGCTGGCCCCAAGCATCACAGCCTATTTGTGCAAAGATTTTGTCTGTCCTGTTCATCACCATATCTCAGAGTCTAAAAGAACACCTGGCATATGATACATGCTCAATATTTGATGGTTTAATAAATGAACAAATGGGTGGATATACAGGTCATACAAACCACTGACTTCATATGCCAAGACATGTAATTATCTTTAGATACTGATACTTGGAGAGATTTCCTTAGAATGCTTTCTTCCTGTCTTCTACCTATCCATCCCTCCCTCAAGGCCCAATTGTATTTTGGGACCTACCTAATGACTTTCTTGACTAATTCCATCATCACTAATTTTTGTATTTTCTGAATTCATACAGCCTGAGAGATCATTCATATAGTGCATCATTTCACTATATATTCTTTATCAACTCAAAATTTAAACTATTGGCTTGCACAGTTCAGACTACAAATTCCCTAAAAGCTGTCCTTTTCATATCTGCTAATGTACACCACATTTTACTGGGCAATATTCATTGATTTACAAATTAGTGGATGATGAATTAAACATAATAGATTAAAAGTGGAAACATGACAATAACAATTTACAAATTAAGAAAAAAAGTGATATAAGGGACTTTCCTGGTGATCCAGTGGTTAAAACTGCCTTCCAACACATGGGGTGTGGATTTGATCCCTGGTCAAGGAGCTAAGATACCATAAACCTCAGGGCCAAAAAACCAAAACATAAAACAAAAGCAATATTGTAACAAATTAAAAAAAAAAAAAAAAAAAAAAGACTTAAAAAATGGTCCACATCAAAAAAAAAAAAAAAGAAATCTAAGAAAAAGAGGAAAAAAAAGTATAGCTCTCTAACCATTTGCTGGGACAAATCACAGCAAGGCTTTGAGTAGTCAAATGAGGTCATTTTTCAGTTCAGTTTTATTTTTTCCTCAATCTTCCCACTGAAAAAACAAATGGACTTATTATGCTCACGACTATTAGCATCTGACTGTCATTTAACCACCTTAGTTTAGTTTTTCTCCAAAACTGTGAATTGTTCTAAACTATAAAAGAAAGACTGTACCTGGCATTGGCTCTTCCTCTTACCTTATCCCAAGCCTACAAATTCTTTAGATGTGCTCAAATTCTAACTTCCCCTAAAGTTTTCACTAGTTGATTCGGTCCAGGCTGAGCATCCTCTAACACTTCTCATGTATCCCTCTTAGTCTCTGGCACACTGGTAAGTTATTATGCTTAAGTATTTATTGAATAGATTACTTTTTAATCACTAAAGCAATTTAGTATTTAAGGAGTAAGAAAATCATCATATACTTTGAATCAATTAGAAGACCAATACATTTCAAACATTTAAAAGAAACACAGAATCCCTAAATCACTGAAAAGTGCAAAAAGGTACAGATGCCCGACGCTAAACTTAAGCAAACTAAAAAGACACGAGGTACAAAAAGATCAGATGAACCACCACTTTAAAAAATGAGTAGGAAAAAAAACTATCTTCTGTGATTTTTAAAAGAAGTGAACCATCCGTTGAGAGCCAAGATGATTTAACTTGGCTGCAACAACATATGAAGGATTAAGATGCAATGTAATGTTTCTCAGATAGAAAGGTGACAAGAGACGCAGAATAAAAAGGAATTGAGATGGGAAATACAAGAGTTCACAATACAGAGAGAAATTAAATGGAAAGAAAAAGAAAGCAAAGACGAAAGTAAATCATCTATTGAAGGGTAGGATAGAAAATAAGGACAATTGCATAAAGGAGAAAAACAGCCACATCTCTCAAGAGTGTCAAAGAATAAAAGCTGACTTACCTGAAGAGACAACACTAAGTGTCTTAAATCTGGTGAACTACCTGGAACAAAGGAACAGAACATTATTGACACAGACAGGGTAGATGTTGAGATCAAGTGAAGTAGCCGAGATACGGAGAAGAGATTAAAGATAACCTTGGGATAAATTAAAAGACTTAAACAAAAGTAGGAGAGACACAAAGGGAATCAATGGCCTGCAGAGAAAAATAAAGCACTTGTACTGTGCAAAAGGAGAAAGCTCGGTTACTATGAAGCCCAGGTTCGAGAAAATATAATGCATTCGGAATGAGAAGTGATCACAGGAAGTGTAACGTGGATGAGGCTGGAAGCTGTGCCTGCCTAAGAGACCCTGAGAGGGGACACAGTGCGTTGGACTTAAAGATAGTGAAGATGACATCCACGGCATAGACAGAGAAAAGAGGGCTGAGGTAATCACTGAAAGCCAGCAAAACAAAACACAACCCGAGATTGAGAAGCCAAAAGAAAGCTTCAGAGTTAAAAGCAAAGACCAAAAGGGATGTGGTTGAGACAAAATAAATTTAAGAAAAAGCATCTTAGGACATTTGAGCGGGAAAAGGAAGGGTCTTTTTAAGGAGAAAAGGAAGAGCTTTAAGTTGAAATAACAAAAGTCACAATGAATGTAAAAGTCTTCATTAGATTACCATGGTAGAAAGTCAAGGTGTCTTCAAAATTCAGAAAGAGACAGTGAATGACCCTCTGTAATTTAGGGATGAAGCGAGAAGGGTGAAGTGGTGTTGAGGAGGGGTGGGAGTGGGAGGTAGGAAAAAAGGATATCCCTATGCAAATACCAAAAGCATAATGCAACATGATCTTGGATAGGGAAAAATAAACTCAGCATAGAATCAAATGAAGAAAGTTAAATTAAATAAGCAATGCAAGTAAATAAATGGAAAATGAGGGTGAGACTGTGTAAACCTGAAAAAGTATTTTGTACATTATGACACAAAAGAAACTTCAAGTCCGTGAAGAACAACAGATTACAGGAAAAGAGGCGTTCATTCTGAAAAAACAAAACACTCCATAATTCTCATTGAATACCCTGAGATATACATTGTATACCCTGAGGTATACACTGAATACCCATATTCACTGTCAAATATGGTAGATATTTAAATAATAAATAATTCAATATAAAATATAGTGAATGTTTATCTGGTTTCAGGTATAAAATAATCTTCGTACGCACATATGTGAAAGTAAACCCATTAACTGGCTTAAAAATGTGTTTGCATGCCAAGAATCATCATGAAGAGATACAAAGGTAAGTTTATAGCAAACTAGGAAAACCACTTACAACCTATATGACAAAGAGTGACCAATTTTAATACAGAGGGATCTCTTTTAAAAAGTAAATAAGAAAACAATACCTTAATCAATGAAAAGGAGCAGCTCAGAAAAGAAGGAAACTGAACCTAGAACCACTTTTAAAAGTTTAATTCAATTATTTCAGGAAATATAAAATAACACCATAGCTTGTTATGACTACAATTTGGAAAAGTAAACAATAAAATAAAAACAAAAATACAGTAAAACTCTGTAACATTACGATCTTATGTAAACAGGCATTCCCATGTACCGTGAGTCACATGTAAGCTAATATAAACTATATCTGGAAGACAGCAACATGTATCATAGTCTAGCAATTCAATTCAATTGAATTCAAGATAATTTAACTAGAGTTAAAAAAAAATGAAAAAAAAATCAGGAATGTGAAATAAAAAGTTTCTCCAGTAAGGCTAACTGCAGAATTGTAAGAAAAAAATATTAGAAGCTAATACGTGGTCCACTGGAGAAGGGAATGGCAACCACTTCAGTACTCTTGTCTTGAGAACCTCATGAACAGTATGAAAAGGCAAAAAGATATGACACTGAAAGATGAGCTCCGTAAGTCAGCAGGTGTCCAATATCCTACTAAGAAGAGAGGAGAAGTAAGTCCAGAAAGCATGAAGAGACAGAGGCAAAGTAAAAACACCGCCCAGGTGTGGATGTGACTGGTGACAGAAGTCAAGTCCGATGCTGTAAAGAATAATACCGCCTAAGAGCCTGGAATGTTGGGTCCATGAATCAAGGTAAATTGGAAGTGGTCAAACAGGAGACGGCAAGAGTCAACATTGAAATTTTAGGAATCAGTGAACTACAACGGACTGGAATGGGTGAATTTAACTCAGATGACCATTATATCTACCACTGTGGGCAAGAATCCCTTAGAAGAGATGGAGTAGCCCTCATAGTCAACAAAAGAATCTGAAATACAGTGCTCGGGTGCAATCTCAAAAATGACAGAATGACCTCTGTTCATTTCCAAGGAAAACCATTCATATCACAGTAATCCAAGTCTGTGCCCCAACCACAAATGCTGAAGAAGCTGAGGTTGAACGGTTCTATGAGGACCTACAAGACCTTCTAGAATTAACACCAAAACGTGAAGTGAAAGTTGCTGAGTCATGTCTGACTCTTTGTGACCCCATGGACTGCACAGTTTAAGGAATTCTCCAGGCCAGAATACTGGAGTAGGAACCCTTTCCCTTCTCCAGGGAATCTTTCCAACTCAGGGACTGAACCCAGGTCTACCACATTGCAGGAGGATTCTTCACTAGCTGAGCCACAAGGGAAGCCCCAACCAAAAAAACGATGTTCTTTTCATCATAGGGGACTGAAATACAAAAGTAGAAAGTCAAGAAACACCTGGAATAACACGCAAGTTAGGCCCCGGAGTACAAAATGAAGCCGGGCAGAGGCTAACAGAGTTTTGCCAAGAGAATGCACTGGTCATAACAAACATCCTCTTAGAGACAGCTCTACACGTGGACGTCACTTGATGGTCCATACTGAAATCAGATTGATTATACTCATTGCAGCCAAAGATGGAGCAGCTCTATAAAGTCAGCAAAAAAAAAAAAAAAAAAAGGCCAGGAGCTGACTATGGCTCAGATCATGAACTCCTTATTGCCAAATTCAGAGTTAAATTGAAGAAAGTAGGGAAAACCACTAGACCATTCAGGTATGACCTAAATCAAATCCCTTACGATTATACAGTAGAAGTGACAAATAGACTCAAGGAATTAGATTTGATAGACAAAGTGCCTGAAGAACTGTGGATGGAGGTCCATAACATTGTACAGGAAGCCATGATCAAAACCATCCCCAAGAAAAAGAAATGCAAAAAGGCAAAATGGTTGTTTGAGAAGGTCTTACAAATAGCTGAGAGAAGAGAAGCTAAAGGCAAAGAAGGAAAGGAAAGATATATTCATCTGAATGCAGAGTTCCAAAGAATAGCAAGGAGAGATAAGAAAGACTTCTTAGTGATCAATGCAAAGAAATAGAGGAAAACAACAGAATGGGAAAGACTAGAGATCTCTTCAAGAAAATTAGAGATACCAAGGGAACTTTTCATGCAAAGATGGGCACAATAATGGACAGAAATGGTATGGACCTAACAGAAGCAGAAGATATTAAGAAGTGACAGGAATACACAGAAGAACTGTTCAAAAAAGATCTTCAAAAGATAATCACAATGGTGTGATCACTGACCTAGAGCCAGACATCCTGGAATGTGAAGTCAAGTGGGCCTTAGGAAGCATCACTATGGACAAAGCTAGTGGAAGTGATGGAATTCCAGTTGAACTAATTCAAATCCTAAAAGATTATGCTGGACCATAAACAAAGCTGAGCACTGAAGAATTGATGCTTTTGAACTGTGTTGTCAGAGAAGACTTGTGAAAGTCTCTTGGACTGCAAGGAGATCCAACCAGTCAATCCTACAGGAAATCAGTCCTGAATATTCAGTAGAAGGACTGATCCTGAAGCTGAAACTCCAATATTTTGGCCACCTGATGCAAAGAACTAACTCCTTAGGAAAGATCCTGATGCTGGGAAAGATTGAAGGCAGGAGGTGAATGGGATGACAGAGGATGAGATGGTTGGATGGCATCACTAACTCGATGGACATGAGTCTGAGCAAGCTCCAGGAGTTATGGTGGACAGGGAAGTCTGGCGTGTTGCAGTCTATGGGGTCGCAAAGAGTTGGACACGAGACTCAGAGACAGAACCAAACTGATGAAAAAAAAAACAGACTATACACACTCCCTAGCTAACTCTGGGCAACCATATTGTATTCCAGGCTACTTTAATGAGTGTTTTCTCTAAACTCTTCATAAGAAATAGATATCAATACCAATTCATATTGATGTATGACAAAAGTCATCACAATATCATAAAGTAATTATCCTCTAATTTTAAAAAATTTGATGTAAAGAAAGAACACTGCTGAATAAGTAGTACACTTGTTTTTAAGGTATAACTATTAATAAATTGTTATTTGTAGAAAATCAAGACACATAAGCTGCAAAAGCTGTCTTTGTGTGTGAAGGATGGAAATAACAGTATGGAATAAGAAAGGTAACTCGGGGAAAGGAAAAACAATGAAGAAACAAGTTGGTTTAATTTGGTTAAGAAGAGAAACAACACCCTTGGGAATATTTCAGGAAAAGTAAACACAGAAAATGAAAGGAGAAAGAAAAGTTTAATTTCCTGAGTCAATAATGATGAATAGCCTTTCCTGCAATAATAGGGGATAGGAATCCATGCTTGACCTAGGCATAAATATGACACATCAAGAGTGCCAATGGTGAACAGGAATGGGAGACAGGCCCAAGATGGAGGAAATATATACATATATATATATACACACACACATACATAGCTGATTGACTTCATTGTACAGCAGAAACACGACACTGTAAAGCAAACATAACCCCCCTAAAAAAACAAGAGTATCAATAGGGGAGCAGTAAATAAAAGAATTTTAAAGTTGATTAAATGATCACGTTCTGGGATCATTTAAACAATATACCACTGAGCTCTTACTTCTAAAAATATCATTGTTTTAAGTGTCATAGTGGGTACAAAAAATAAAAAGATTTTGAGAGAGAGAAACAGAGAGATATTCTGCCCTTAAAGATCCATCAATCTAACTGAAGAAACGGGAAATGCAAATAAATGCAAATATAAATGCATAAATAAATATGCACATATTTAGACAATATGGTTCATATCAAATAAGCAGTATCAACCACGAGGGATAAAGGAGCTAAGAGCAAGCTGCAAAAGGGCTGGAATAATCCAAAAAGTTTTCCCAGAGAAAGTGGAATTCTGAATACCACTTGGACAGCAGAACATGGGAAAAGCACCATGACGAGGCACCCAGGGTTACTTGAAGGGTCACATCGCTATTGCTTCTCCACTGAGGAAGAAACATCACCTAAAGCAAATGCACCTGAAAGAAATAACAGCACAGCTAGGAGCCCAGGCACTCTGCCTTCATGTACACGGGAAAACAAGGAAGGCACTAGATCTGCACGTATTCGGTAATGCTGGAGCAGCCAGAATCATCGCTAGCTCCACAAATCCAGGACCCTCTAATCACCGTGCAGCAGTCCCCAAACTATTTCGTCCCAGGGACTGGTTTCATGGAAGACAATATTTCCACAGACCAGGGTCGGGGTATGGTTTCGGGATGATTCACGCACATTACATTTATCACACACTTTATTTCTAATCCAACGCTGCCACTGACTTGACAGGAGGTATCGGTGGCTCAGTGGTGGAGAATCGGCCTGCCAATGCAAGAGACCCAGGTTCGATTCCCAGGTGGGGAAGAACCCCTGGAGAAGGAAATGGCAACCCACTCCAGTATTCTTGCCTGGGAAATCCCATGGACAGAGGAGCCTGGCAAGCTACAGTCCATGGGGCAGCAATAAGTCAGACAGGACTCAGCGACACATACATGGTCCACAGCCCAGAGGTTGGGAACACCTGCCTAGAGAGCCAACACCCCAAAATCGCTGATGAACACAAAATTAGACAGAAACAGGGTTGCCAGAGGCAAGCAAAGACAAAGGGAGGGTGCTAAGCAAGCCAAGACAGGGTGCCTCCGACAATCTCAGACGGGACTCTCTGAGAAGAGTGAGCTAAAAGGTGTACGTCCCTGTATGCAGAAGCCAGCTGACAAAGATGCAGAGGAGGAGGTCACAAGGCAAGAGTCGGGTTTCTGCCGTGCTTTGAGAGCAAAGAAGGAGCCAAGGGAGAAGGAAAGCAAATGGAAATAAGAGTTGTTCAGTCACTCAGTCATGCTGACTCTCTGCGACCCCATGGACTGCACCCAGACAGGCTTCTCTGTCCTTCACCATCTCCCCAAGCTTGCTCAAACTCATGTCCATTGCGGTGGTGATGCCATCCAACCACCTCACCCTTTGTAGTCCCCTTCTCCTCCTGCCTTCAATCTTTCCCAGTGTCAGGGTCTTTTCCAATGAGTCAGTTCTTCATATTAGGTGGGCAAAGTATTAGCGCTTCAGCATCAGTCCTTCTAATGAATATTCAGGGTTGATTTCATTTAGGATTGACTGGTTAGATCTCCTTGCAGTCCAAGGGATTCTCAAGACTCTTTTCCAACACCACAGTTGAAAAGCATCAATTTTTCAGTGCTCAGCTTTCTTTATAGTTCAACTCTCACATCCATACATGACTACTGGAAAAACCATAGCTTTGACTAAATGGACATCTGTAGGCAAAGTAATGTCTCTACCTTTTAATATGCTGTCTAGATTTGTCATAGCTTTTCTACCAATGAGCAAGCATCTTTTTATTTCCTGGCTGCAGTTACTGTCATCAGTGATTTTGGAACCCAAGAAAATAAAGTCTGTCACTGTTTGCATTGTTTCCTCATCTATTTGCCATGAAGTGATGGGACTGTATGTCATGATCTTCATTTTTTGAATGTTAAGTTTTAAGCCAGCTTTTTCACTCTCCTCTTTTCTTTTCATCAAGAGGTTCTTCAGTTCCTCTTCTGCCATAAGGGTGGTGTCAGCTGCATATCTGAGGTTACTGATATTCCTCCCAGCAATTTTAATTCCAGTTGTGCTTCATCCAGACCTTCATTTCACATGACGTACTCTGCATTTAAGTTAAATAAGTAGGGTGACAATAAACAGCCTTGACATACACCTGTCCCAATTTTGAAACAGTTCTAACTGTTGCTTCTTGACCTGCATACAGATTTCTTATGAGGCAGGTAAGATGGTCTGGTATCCCCATCTCTTGAAGAATTGTCCGCAGTTTGCTGTGACCCACACCGTCAAAGGTTTTAGCATAGTTAATGAAGCAGAGGTAGATGTTTTTCTGGAATTCTCTTGCTTTTTCTATGATCCAATGGATGTTGGCAATTTGATCTCTGATTCCTCTGCCTTTTCTAAATCCAGCTTGAACATCTGGATGTTCACGGTTCACGTACTGTTGTAGCCTGGCTTGGAGAATTTTGAGCATTACTTTGCTAGCATTGTGAAATGAGTGCAGTTGTGTGGTAGTTTGAGCATTCTTTGCCATTACCTTTCTTTGGGATTGGAATGAAAACTGACCTTTTCCAGTACCATGGCAACTGCCAAGTTTTCCAATTTGCTGGCATACTGAGTGTGGCACTTTAACAGCATCATCTTTTAGGATTTTAATTACCTCAACTGGAATTCCATCACCTCCACTAGCTTCGTCCATTGTGATGCTTCCAAAGGCCCACTCGATTTCACACTCCAGGATATCTGGCTCTAGGTGAGTGATCACACCATCGTGGTTATCAGGGTCATTAAGATCTTCTGTTGTATAGGTCTGTGTATTCTTGTCATCTCTTCTGAATATCTTCTGCTTTGTTAGGTCCATACTGTTTCTGTCCTTTATTGTGTCCATCTCTCCCTGAAATGTTCCTTGGTATCTCTAATTTTCTTGAAGAGATCTCTAGTCTTTCCCATTCTGTTGTTTTCCTTTATTTCTTTGCATGGATCACTAAGAAGTCTTTCTTATCTCTCCTTGCTATTCTTTGAAACTCTGCATTCAGATGGATATATCTTTCCTTTTCTCCTTTGCCTTTCACTTCTCTTCTTTACTCAGCTATTTGTAAGGCCTCCTCAGACAACCATTTGGCCTTTTGGCATTTCTTTCCTTGGGGATGGTTTTGATAGAGGCCTCCTGTACAATGTTACGAACCTCCATCCATAGATCTTCAGACACTCTATCAGATCTAATCCCTTGAATCTATTTGTCACTTCCACTGTATAATTGTAAGGGATTTGAGTGGTCTAGTGGTTTTCCCTACTTTCTTCAATTTAAGTCTGAATTTTGCAATAAGGAAATCAGACCCTGGGCTGAAATACGTAAGAGAAAAGCCCCATGCTTGTCATTTCTGCTGCAAATATTTCCCAAATGCCCATGTTCTCTTGTGACCTGAGAATGAGGAAGAAATATGATGTTTTCAGAAAAAAACAATATACTGGGGTCTTCGTGGGCAGGAGGAAAAAGTGAGGATATTAATAAGTGAGGATAAGAGACTCTGTTGAGATAAATTGTGAAAGAACAAACAGGGATATCGCATGGCAAAAAGAAAGAAGAATAGGAGGGAAGGAGAAAGGCAGGATGGAAGGAGACAGAGCCCATTAGGAGGAAGTCATCAGCAGACTGCAGTCCACGGGGTTGCAGAGATTCGGACAGGACTGAGCAACTAACAGCAGCAGCCGTGAGAAAAAGAACACATCAGAAATGTTCCTGGGGGCGTGAGAACTAAAGTGCACACTTAGCGAAAGGCTTCCCAATACAGACGCTATGAAATTTCAAACACGTTACAAGGCCCTACCCCACCTGAATCTGACCATCTCTCTAACCTCACCCCCTAACTTCCCCTGCCCTTCCACGGCGTTCCCCAGGTTTCCCACGCATGGCAGACCATACAACCAGGTTGGGGCATTTGAGTTCCTGTCCCTGTCACCTGAAATAATCTTCATCTGGATGCCAACATAACTCACCTCCCACCCCCCCACCTCTCAGCTGAAACCTTCCCTAGACACCTACCAAAATTGCAAAATCTTAAAACACACACATTTCTTATCATGATTCGTTATGCTTTTTTCCTCATAAGCACTTATAGCACTCAGTACTGTAAACTGGATTTTGCTTAGTCATCCAGTCATTTTCTGTCTCCCCTAAGATATATGAATTATGAAGGCAGGAATTTTTGTGCACTTGTGTGTCATCCAGCCTAGAAGACTGCCTGAAACAAATAGGTTCTTAGTCGCTCAGTTATGTCTGACTCTTTGTGACCCCAAGAACTGTAGCCTGCCAGGCTCCTTTGTCGATGGAGATTTTCCAGACAAGAACAGTGGAGTGGGTTGCCGTGCCCTCTTCCAGGGGATCTTCCCAATCCAGGGACTGAACCCAGGTCTCCCGCATTGCAGACAGATTCTTGACTGTCTGAGCCACCAGGGAAGCCCTGACACAAATATGTGCTCTATAAATACTTGGGGAATGGATATTTCTTAAAAATATGAACAGTGTACTGGTTTATTCTGCAAATAGTATAGAGGTTTCATGCCCTAAAAAAAAAACAAAAAACAAAAAACCACAAAGGAGAATTAAGTACTGAATAGAAAAGGTTAATTTAGTTGTACAGTTTTTTTTAGTTAGCTGAAAACCAAACAAATGGATAAAACCTGATGTCGAGGCAAGTTTCCATAAAGACTTAATACTGAAGAAGAGAAACAATTCCCCTGACGGTACTAAAGGAAATGATGACAACTGTTTAGAGATATTTTCTGCACAAGTGAGAGGAGCTGCGGTATTCCCAGGCAGAACTATCATGCACATCAATAGAAGACAGAAAAATTAATGAGCATAGTTTATATTTTTAAATGTTATGGAAGCAGAGATGCATAAGGCACCCCACAGAGAATGAAATGTATGAAGTTTGGCTATCTAAGGAAAAATTCTAAGCAAGACTCTGAGAAAACCAATTAAATATGCTGGAGATGGAGGAGAGTCTACATCACTAAAGTACTGCTCAGTTAGACGGATGGATGAGCAGACTGAATTAAGGAACTTGAAGGGCCAGGTCATTGTGGAACAAGGGACGGAACTAACCCAACTCCACCAAATCGAGGCACTTCAAGAAAAAAACAGAGTAACTAATTTATGAGGAACAGTCATATAAGTTATGCGAATCAGAGACATACAGAGTTCTGTTTCCTATGTTTCGATAGTCACAGAACTATCGTTCACCCAAGTCTCCAAAAGCTTAGGGCCAATATTATACTGTACACAACAGCACATTAGCCATGTCTTCTATCATTTTGAGGAGCACAGAACTTGGCACTAGGCCTTGTTCTTAGCAAACTCTGAACAAGTGTTTACTTTATGCAATAATGAATATCAGTGAAAAGGCAAATAATGACCAGAGTTTAAGAAAGGCACAATACCACATACAGTCTTATTGGTATGGTGGAGGTTACAAGAAAGACGTGCAGCGCCAAGAGATACACGTTAGAATAAAGTCATATGACGCCCACCTGGGACAAACAGAAACATCTCTTGCTCTTCTAAAGCAAGGGAAGCGACTTGCTCTAATCTCAATGCAAGAAATACTGGTGGATGCTTGCAATGATAAAAGATAACCAAGCCGGGTAGTGTGTGAGGTGAAAGGTGTACCGGGGTGCAGAGAACTGCACTGCTAAGAGAACAGATGGTGGAGGTCTGTCAAGTCTGTGCTGGGAAAGAGAGGAGACATATGCACCTGTGACATGTGGGGAAAATACAACAGGCTTGGGTGCAGAAGCAGAAAGATGACTCAAGGGGGATGGCTTATAAAGATCCCACATTTCCTGGGAAGGAAATACACAGTATCTGCATGACACTGGAAACAGATGAAACATACGGGGTGGGGGTTGGGGAGAGGAGGTGAATCTGGAGTCCACAGAGGTGGGAGGGGGCAGGAGTGAAGAATGAAGGAGAGGAAGGGGTGCAGCTGGTAAGTGTTTTGAGCAAGGATGGTCCTCATGGGAACACTGAAGGAAAAGTTAATATTCCTGAGTCTCACTAGAGGAACGTGAGGGATTTTGTGCTCACTGACAGATGCAAACCCTGTTAGGGAAGCCGGGATACAAAGGAAGCCTTGAGGAATATGTCAAGAATGGAAATGCTAATTATAAAGCAAAGGGAAGCTGCCATAGGTTGTGCATTGGTGACTGGTGTGTAATAGGGGCCCCATTCTAGCTGAGTGTTTCAAGCCCACAAAAGGAATGATAAGATAACCATGGGAAACATAATTAAAAAAAAAAAAAGTCTATCAAAGATAAAGGAAAATTCTGGAATGTACTAGAAGTCAGTTTAAAACTTCTACAGAACTTTGACAGATAACTAAAGTACTTCCAATGTCTAGGTAGGGAAAAAAAAACAATACCCATCAGATTTAGTGAGGAAAAAAATAAAAATATGAGCCCTGTGAGTGAACAGATGGTACATCTCAACTAAACATGAAAGCTGTTTGGTACTTTTAGGACACTGTAACACCAATCCTACTTTTTTTTAGGATTATATTTAAGGATTTTGAATGGAAAAAAATATAAGACTGTCACTGCATTCATATAGGAGTTTCAACAGGGAATTTATGAAATATTGCTGGGATGGCAAAGTACTTACCCTGACAGCATGCTTAGGCATGCCTGAAACACAGACACAATCACCTAGAGTGTTAATCAAATTGCTTAGTATGAAATAGCACTGATTCAGCTTTGAGGGTACAAATATAAATCATGCTCTCCCCATATGTCACCAAAAATTTGATTCTGTGGGTGAATCCTTGGATATGTGTAATTCATTTCATGAGCTATGGCTATGAAATATAGCTACTGTAATTCCAGGATGCATCACTTACCGTTGCCCTGTAATTGTCCCTGGCTGCCTCTATAGAGTGTGAGCCTGAGTTTCCTGTATAGAAAATACCTTGTTGAGCTACAAAACAGAAACGAATGGACTGAGGAGTGGGTGTGCGCTGTGCTCAGTCGTGTCCAACTCTGCGACCCCATGGACTGTAGCCCGCCAGACTGCTCTATCTGTGGAATTTTCCAGGCAAGAATACGGGAGTGGATTGCTATTTCCTACTGCAGGAGATCTTCCCGACCCAGGGATCAAACCCACACCTCTTGCTTCTCCTGTACTGGCAGGCAGATTCTTTACCACTGCGCCACCTGGGAAGGCAGGAAATTTAAGAGGTCATGCTTTCTGATAGACTAGAACTCTTCATTTACCGTACAAAGAAGAAAGAAGCTGACATTCAGGAGCGGACGAGTCTTTCTCCAGGGTTACCTGCCTCGATTGGTAGCTCCTTCTGGGAGCCAGAAATCTGCCCGTGGTCCTACACTCTCTTCTCTTTGGGTCCACATCCCGGCAGGAACAAGCCTTTTCCTTTCCATCAGCCACTACCATTGCTCTGACCCTCCAAGCCTCTCTTCCAGACAAGAGCTTCATAACGCACCTGGCTGACTCTTCATCACTACTGCTGCCCTCAAAAGCACCCTTCACAGCAACCACTTCTCATTCTATCTGACAAAATCGTTCCCCTGTCTATCTGCCTTTAATAGTTTCTTCTCACAAAAAGAGTGAAGTCCATAGGCCTACATACAGCAATAGGCAAGAAATTTCATGACCTCCACCCAGTGCTTTTCCATTCCCATCTCTCACAGCTTACCGGCATCCATTTACCCATCCTGGTGAAAGCTCCAGAAACGCCGAATTCCCTGTGAGCCAGCAGAGACCTCGGGGCCCAGACCATTCCATCCTTCAGGAGTTCCCTGCTTCCTTGTTCATCTGAGTACCTGATATTTGCATTATCAGTGCTACTCAGGGCCGCCTGTCTCTGGGAAGCATTTCCTCACATCTTCAGTGTCAATTTTCCCCTCTGTCCACTTATAAACCTTTGGCTCTGTGCAAACCACACTGGAATTTAATTCATGGTTTAAGCATATGCCTTCCCTTCTTTCTTGTGATTCTTTTCCCCCTCTGGGAGCAAAGACTATTCCTTACGTAGCTTTCAAATTTCAACATTTTGTAAAATGCCATGTATAGTCAGCTGACAGTTTTCATTTTTGCATCTATACAGCCCAGACTAATTGGATAAAAACAACCTGGGGAAATTGGGGATGCACTTTAAAAAAAAAAAAAAGGAAGAAAAATAATAGAGCAGACATTAAAAGAAAAATTATAGAAGCTAATGTGGCCTGGGACAAAAATAATAAAATGCAATTGCTGGTGGTAGGTTTAGTCGCTAAGTCTTATCTGATTCTTGTGACGTCGTGGACTGTAGCCCACCAGGCTTCTCTGTCCACAGGATTTCCCAGGCAAGCATACTGGAGTGGTTTCCATTTCCTCCTGCAGGGGACCTTCCGAAGCCAGAAGTCGGACCTGCCTCTCCCGCACTGCAGATGGATTCCTTACCACTGAGCCGCTGCTGCTGCCGCTGCTAAGTCACTTCAGTCGTGTCCGACTCTGTGCGACCCCATAGACGGCAGCCCACCAGGCTCCCCCGTCCCCGGGATTCTCCAGGCAAGAACACTGGAGTGGGCTGCCATTTCCTTCTCCAATGCATGAAAGTGAAAAGTGAAAGTGAAGTCACTCAGTCGTGTCCGACTCTTCGCGACCCCATGGACTGCAGCCTACCAGGCTCCTCCGTCCATGGGATTTTCCAGGCGACAGTACTGGAGTGGGGTGCCATTGCCTTCTCCAGAGCCACTAGGGAAGTCAAAATGCAATTATTACCTATGATATCTGAGTATTGCATCAAAACCAGAGGGGATTCCCCTGGTGGTCCTGTGGTTAAGATTCCATGCTTCCAATGCAGGAGGCAAGGATTCAATCCCTGGTCAGGGAACTAAGATTCCACAGGTTATGTGACATGGCCGGAAAAAAAAAAAAGGCAAAAATTAAAAAAAAAAAAAAAAGAATAACATAAAAAAACAGGAATCCATCTGTTTAAATATAGACAAAAAATATCTAAAAATTATGCACAAAATCTTGAAGACTTTTAGAAAATGGTGTATAGATTTACTCTCAGTAAAATAAAATACCTCTGTGTTATGGAAAGAGAAACAGTGAAATATTGTTAAGATAATAAAGAATAGAAAAGTGATTACTGACTGTCTGAATGGGAGAATATAGTGCTTTCTGCCTGATGTGCCAAATAAAAAGGAAGTTTTATAAGGCAGCACAAGAAATAAGATGCTCTGAAACTCTTAATCACGCAACGGTATATACAGCAGGCTCAAGTTGTAGGAAGAACCCCAAACCATAAACATCACATGAAATATGAAATTGATGAATAATAGGTAGAAGTGATGATAAAGTTTATTTAGCAAGAGAAGAGAAATAGCAATCCATCTGCTGAACAAGAGGTTTAAAAACTTGGGATGAGAGAAAGAGTGATGGTTTCATACATGGAGAAGAAAAAAGAATTTTCTGAACTTGAAGAGACTTAAATAGAGAATCCTAGGTTGAAAGACAAGAGTAGGAATTTGCCTGTGGGGCCATAATGCCAGGACTGGTTTTGGGGATACAATGGAATAGCCTCACAAAGCGAAGGGTGCTGCTACTTTGGAGCCAAAGACAGGATGGCCAGGTAGAAAGAGCTGGCCACCTACAATGAAAGAAGAGACCCTAGACAGAGGAGCAGAGTAGAAACCTGCTGGCCTCATTCAAAAACAACATAGACTGTCGGTTAAAAGAAAGTTTCAAAGAATGCAAGGTACATAGTGTAGAGAGCAAAGAAAACACCAGGTATATAAAAGGGAACACTTTGATCTTAGACACTGTGAGAGAAATCCAATGATAAAGGTATAAGAAACTCTGATGCACCAGATGTACAAAAATAAGAAAGAAAACATCATTCTTCTTGACTGTCTACTGGGAAGGAGGAAAGAAACTTTTTTAAGCTCAGGAAACTCCATGCTTTTCTGAGAAAAGGAGTAAAATTTTTAAAGGAGCGTTCTGAGAGCACATTAGGAAGATGGAAATATAAGTAAGTAACAAGAGAGTATAAAGGGAAAATTACTATGAAATATAATAGAGCAAAATAGGAAATAATTAATGCCTATAGAGAGTGATCTATAAGTGTGAGAGTTCTCAAAATCAGGTTTCTTTTCCCTGGATGGGAAATGAGAGGCAATGATGGTACACAGAGGCACGGTACCCAGAGGAAGAGAAAGACACTAGCCCTTCATCCCTCCCCTTCATCTCATCCTCTTATAACCACGTCCTGGGAGACAAGAAAGCTACAACATCCTCAAATGAAGATAAAAGAAGATTAATATACTGAATAAGAAACTGAATTTTTTTTAAAATCTGAGTGTTTTGTGAATAAAAAGAACATGAAGTTTTTCTCTTAAGTTTGATCATAAAATTCATGAGGGGGTTCCCTCGTGGTCTAGTGATTAAGACTCAGTGCTCCCACTGCAGAGACATGAGTTCAATGCCTGGTCAGACAAGTAAGATCTCACATGCAGCACAGAGTGGCCAAAATGAATTTTTTTTTTTTTATTAGTTGGAGGCTAATTACTTTACAATATTGTAGTGGTTTTTGCCGTACATTGACATGAATCAGCCATGGATTTACATGTGTTCCCCATCCCGATCCCCTCTCCCGTCTCCCTCCCCATCCTATCCCTCTGGGTCTTCCCAGTGCACCAGCCCTGAGCACTTGTCTCATGCATCCAACCTGGGCTGGTGATCTGCTTCACCCTTGACAGTATACTTGTTTCAATGCTATTCTCTCAGAATATCCCACCCTCACCTTCTCCCATAGAGTCCCAAAGTAAAAAAATAAATAAAAACCATGAGGCCTGCCATAGTTTTTATTTGGTAGCAGGGAAACAATTTTCCTGCTGAATACAATTTAAATGGAGAGTAGGACACCAATATTACATTTCAACTATATCCCTAAAGTAGTATATATTAAATATACCAGTTAAAGCTGTTCATTATTGGTGTGAGTGTCCATGGATATGTGTTTGTATATGTATATCAAATGAACCTGCCCACCTACTTTATAGAAAGGCTAAAACCTAAGTGCCAGAGAAGAAAAAAACTAAGCACAAGCTACTGTAAGTTTTAGGCATTTAGTACCTAATTAAATCATGAAAATAAACATGAAAAAGGAACACTAACAAAGGAATTAAATGATTTATAGTCATAAGGCAACATTAGAAATGTAGCAATTTCTTGTGATAATTTTTATCAAGTAATTCAAAGGGAGAGTAGATGGATTTAGAACAGAATTTCTCAAGTAACCTAAAAAGATTTTATAAGAAAGTCCAATTAGCTGAATCTGGAAGGAAAACATTATTTAATCATATTGGGTGGGGTGGGGTGGGGAAGAAACAAGGATTATGGATTCTGAGGACAGAAACACTGAAAATAAAGCAGAAATAAAGGGTTAAGTTCTGCATAATATTAAGAGAAAAATATTAATAAATAAGTACTTCTCTAGACTATAAATGAGATGTTAAGGTAAGGGGGGATTGTTATTGATTCAAACCACTCTCCCTCTTCTAGAGTGACTGAGGTTCACTGGGGGAAGCTACAAAATCAAGATCTGTTTTCCCAGATCTTCTTGCTATGGTCTGAGAACTGGGTGACATTTGATTCTTAAGCCTGAGGCATTTACAAAACAGATGTGCCTGCTCTGTGCTGACTGAAATAAAGGATGACAAGCCATCAGAGTGGATGAAGGAGCCACAAGACAGAACGAGCTTGAATGCCTGAGTCACCACAAGGAACAAAGCTGGAAAGTCCTTCCTGGACCATCATAGTGAAGGTCTCAAGTTAAAGTCCGATGTTCAAGAATCCCTGCCTTGCTAATACAGTGAATAGGGAGCTATTAAAACATCTGTTTACAATCTGCAGATTCAATGCGATCCCTACCAAATTACCAATGGCACTTTTCACAGAATTAGAACAAAAAATTTCACAGTTCATATGGAAACACAAAAGACTCTGAATAGCCAAAGCAGTCTTGAGAAAGAAGAATGGAGCTGGAGGATTCAACCTTCTTGACTTTGGATTATACCACAAAGCTATAGTCATCAAGACAGTATGATACTGGAACAAAAACGGAAATACAGACCAATGGAACAAGATAGAGAGCCCAGAAATAAACCCATGCATTTATGGGTACCTTATTTTTGACAAGGGAGGCAAGAATATATGATGGGGTGAAGAGAGCCTCTTCAATAAATGGTGCTGGGAAAACTGGACAGCTACATGTAAAAGAATGAAATTAGAACACTCCCTAACACCATACACAAAGATAAACTCAAAATGGATTAAAGACCTAAACGTAAGACCAGAAACTATAGAACTCTTAGAGGAAAACATAGGCAGAACACTTGATGACATAAATCAAAGCAAGACCCTCTATGACCCGCCTCCTAGAGTAACAGAAATAAAAACAACAGTAAACAAGTGGGACCTGATTAAACTTTAAAGCTTCTATACAGGAAAGGAAACTATAAGCAAGGTGAAAAGACAAACCTCAGAATGGGAGAAAATAATAGCAAATGAAACAACTGACAAAGGGTTAATTTCCAAAATATACAAGCAGCTCATACAACTCAGTGCTAGAAAAACAAATAACCCTATCACAAAGTGGGAAAAATTCCTAAACAGACATTTCTCCAAAGAAGACATACAGATGGCTAACAAACACATGAAAAGATGCTCAACATTGCTCATTGTTAGAGAAATACAAATCAAAACCACAATGAGACATCACCTCACACTGGTCAGAATGGTCATCATCAAAAAGTCTACAAACAATAAACGCTGGAGAGGGTGTGGAGAAAAGGGAACACTCTTGCACTGCTGGTGACAATGTAAATTGATACAGCCACTATGGAAGACAGTATGGAGATTCCTTAAAAAATTAGGAATAAAACCACCATATGACCCAGTAATCCCACTCCTAGGTATACGCCCTGAGGAAACCAGGGTTGAAAAAGACACATGTATCTCATTGTTCATTGCAGCACTATTTACAATAGCTAGAACATGAAAGCGACCTAAATGTCCATCAACAGATGAGTGGATAAAAAAAGTGGTGGTACATATACACAATGGAATATTAGTCATAAAAAGGAATGCATTTGAGTCAGTTCTGATGAGGTGGATGAACCTAGAACCTATTATACAGAGTGAAGTGAGTCAGAAAGAGAAAGATAAAAATCGTATTCTAACACACATATTTGGAATACAGAAATATGGTAGTGAAGAATTTATTTACAGGGCAGCAATAGAGAAACAGACATAGAGAATAGACTATGGACATGGGGAGAGAGGGGGAGAGGGTAGATTTATGGAAAGAATAGCATGGAAACTTACATTACCATATGTAGAGCAGATAGCCAACAGGAATTTGCTCTCTGGCTCAGGAAACTCAAACAAAGGTTCTGTATCAGCCTAGAGGGGTGGGATGGGGAGGGAAATAGGAGGTTCAAAAGGGAGGGGATATATGTACACCTATGGATGATTCATGTTGAGGTTTGACAGAAAACAGCAAAATTCTGTAAAACAATTATCCTTCAATTAATTTTTTTTTTAAATCTGCTTAAAAAAAGAAAAGGAAAAACAACCTTCTATCAGATCAACTGAGTCAGAATCTCTAAGGAGGAGAAGACTGAGGATCAATGTTTGGTAAACACTTCCCCCAGTGATTCTAATGTGCAAACCTGAACTTAAGAACTACCCTGTTAAGGGCAGGGCATGCCCTCCCTCTTGACCTTTGCCCTCTTAGACTGTGCAAACGAGGGCAGACCTCAAAAATGAAGAATTGTGGGTCCCTGAAATCTACTGGCTTAGACTTTTATAGATGATCTAAAATGGCTGTCATTTTCTAGCATAATATTTCATGTTTCTCTCACACTAGCCCAATCTGTATCTTCACTCAAACACATACTTTGATCTTGATTCCATCACTGTCACTTATAGGGTATTCAATAACAGAGAAATTCCTTTACTCTCTTCCACTGAGCTATTTCATCTTTTAAGATGGATGCAGTTACACATTTCATACCCATTTAAGGAGTTATAACAGCTAAAGATTCTGGAGCAAACATCAGGTACTAAGCTAAGTGAACCAACACTGAATACTCTGGTTTGAATTTAACTTGACTAAACTCCACAACAACACTTTTCACATATAATAATGTTCACATTTTACAAACAAAAGAAATTGGATCCCAGAGAGATTGAGAGAAGTCCCCAAGGTTACACAGCTAGTAAATGGTGAAGCTGGGAAACTAAGCAAACATTTTAGCTTCAGAGTCTGTGCTTTTATCAGAGGACCAATGAAATGAGAATTAATCTATGAAAGCACATATTAGCATGTTTATCACATAGTAGGCATAACCAAGTCCTTTCTCCTTCTCTCCTTCTTCTAATCCCCACTAAATACACAGACACACACAAACACACACACACAATTTTTTTTCCCCTTTTTGGCCATGAGATTACTTACAGTAAACAGGACGCTTCCAGAGAATGATAACGAGGTGAAAACTCAAAAGGCAATGACGGAAAGTTCCTTTAGCCTGGGCAGTCCCTTCATCATGTCTCTGTGTGACTCTATATAGACTATAGCCCACCAGGCTCCTCTGTCCATGGGATTCTCTAGGCAAGAATACCCCCAGGGGATCTTTCCAACCCAGGGATCAAACCCCCATCTCTTATGTCTCCTGCATTAGCAGCTGGGTTCTTTACCACTTAGGAACATCAAATTGTTAGGGGAACCACTGACTGAAACCGCCTGGCCTGGCCAGACACCACAGTAATCACTTGCATGAGTTACCTTAAACAGTAGGTCCTGGTAAGGAACTTAAAACTAACAAGCTCCCACCAACTGAAATAATTCTGGAAAGGAGAGAGGAGACACCAGTTCATACATCCTACCAGCTCCCCAGAATCCTCGCTGGAATCCTTCTTGGCTGACCAATGAGCATGCCACCAGACGGACCCACAGTCAGAATGATTGGCCTGAAACAACCTGGAAACTAACCTTATTACCATAAAACCAGAGACTGCCAGCCACGTGGTGGAGCCGTCCTCCTGGGTTCCCTGACCCTGCTGCCCTCCACATGGGCACCCCTTCTCATTAAAGGGGCTTCCCTGGCACTCTTGCTTTATCATGTGTCTCCTTGGACAATTCATTTCCGAGTGTTAAGTTTCCGAGGGCCCACTCGGGCTCTGGAAGGGCTCCTCCTTCCTGCAACAAAATCTCTACCTAATGTGAAAAGGAGATAACCCACCTCCCCTGCCAATCTCCTCCAGCACGCCCCGCCCCCAAGATATGCAAAGGGAATTTTTATCTAGCATCCTAATACAACATGCCAAAATAAAATGAAAAATCTTATCATTTATCTTTATCAAAATATCTTATCATTTATCTTTATAAAAATAAAACGATAAATTCGATGATAAATCCTATAGTAACAAAACAAACATTATAGTAGCAAAACAACACTGGAACTTTCGTTCTGCCAAACAAAAGTTCAAAACATTCACAGTAAGAGTAATCCGTTCTGGGGAAATATAGTTGAAATGTAGATGCCCCAAGGACAGAAAAATGTCACAAATTGAATGCATGCTGGAAAGAGACATCCCTCCTTGAACAACATTAAATGGGAAAGACTGTCACGCACCAGACATGTAGACGGGAAAGATGTCCTGGTGGGGTAAAGAGGGAGGTGCTCTGCTGGAGCATATGGTAATAAAAGACAGGCTGCTAGAATACAAAGGAGGAGTGTAACTGACCCACATGTCATAAGAGATGACACCCTGGAGGGAAGAGAGGACTTCTCGAGAAGTTAGTAGGTGAAATACGGAATGTATTACTATCACCCAGACAGATGTTGCCTTGTGAATAGCTCTTCTGAGTCAGTTTACCAGGCTTCTTTCCTTTCCTTTCACGTTGGGGCGGGGGGGGGGGGGGGGGGGGGCGGGGGGCGGCGGGGCGGGTACCAAGGAATTACAAGGAAGCCTCCTGAGATCTTCCAGTCTCCCCAGCATTCCCCTTGTTTTTACTGAACATGTTTAATAATTCAACACAATGAGTTTTCCAAATCTGTTAAGAACAGCAGAATAATTTTTATTCCAAGAAGCGATAAACAAAGCCAGAAATATGAAAGTCTCCAAGCCAGTTTAGGAATGTACAAGCAAAAGAATTTTCTCCAGTAATTGTTACGATGAAACACCTGCCATCTTGGCTTTAAGATATTGCTGAACTGTCTACTTCTTCATCCATCTTATGTACTAATGTTCACTGAACATCAGATGCATTTTTCAGTAAGTAAAACATTTTTCAGTAAGTAAAAATCTCCTTTATAAAACTTTATTCTTAGAAGGTGTTTGGGCTCAGATCTACTGTGAAGGGAGAACAAAAAATAATCAACGAAATACCACACTGACTATGGTTCCAAGGTACCCCCAAAGCATCAAAATTCCAAACTCAAATTATTGTCAAAAATTATTCATCTGCAAAATAACACATGCCTGCCTGGTAAAATGCCTCAAAGGAAATTTTAAACTCAACTTTCTAAGCTGGAGAGGAACTACCACTGATATTCTGAGCTTTATAAAGTCCTAACTGTGCCCAAATGTGATAAGAAGCCCATTGGTGCTGAGTCAGAGCTTTTAAAGAAAAACAGGGCTTCCCAGGTGGCACAACGGTAAGGAACCTGCCAGTCAACCAGGCGACATAGGTTTGATCCCTGGTCAGGAAAACCCCTTGTAGGAGGGCCTGGCAACTCACTCCAGTATTCTTGTGTGGAGAATCCCATGGACAGAGGAGCCTGGCAGGCTTTAGTCAATGGGGTCGCAGAGTCCAACACAACTTAGCGACTAAACAACACCAGCAACAAGAAGTTAGGAGAGGGTTTGCATGCTGTCTGTGCCTTTTAGTAGTTCTGTGATTACAGGCCAGCTACCTAACATTTCATTTTCTCAGTTTCATCTTCTGTAACATCAGAATCATAATAGTCTATACACCATTGTCTTTCCTAAGGATTAAATGAATTAAAATTTATACAGTGCTTAGAATAACTGTTGGTATACGCATTTGATATTACTATTATTATCATATGACCTATTATAAATACATCCTCAGCCTGTTGCCCAGATACAGGTTAAACCTGAATAAACAGAACATCTTTTCTTTTAATATTTTCAAAAATATCAAGATACTGTATTTTCTCTATCAAAATAGCAAGGATTAAACAACAATGAAAGTATTTAATGCTCTTAAAGCAATGGGAATGGTTCAGTAAGCTTTTATCTTTTCCCTCTGCTGGTGCATAGCTACTTTGCTATTTCCACCTTAGAGTCTAATAAATTACTTTGTCATATTTTCTTGGAGAAGAGTGGGAGAAAATAGACCAGAAGAAAACAGTGGTTACAATTTTGTAGCATGCACTACATGAGCATTATTTCTGCTCGAACAAAATTGGCTAGAATATGCCCCTAAAGCAAATACCTAAAGCACAAGGTAGGTATTTGTAGAATATCATAAGAGATGTAAAAAATGCTCTAAGGATTTGGGTTGGAAAAGTTGCTTCCAATTGAAAGTAACTGCATCAAGTTTCAGGTGATCTTGGCATCTGTGCAAACCGGAATTTGGACTGTCAGACAATGGATGTAGAAAAACCTTTGGTAATACAAGAAAAGCCGGCAGATATAGGACAGCACTGGCCATAGTCAGGAAACAGCGAGCCACCCAGTTTGTCTGCAAAGTGATTTTTATGGACAGTCTTTTTTATGTCCCAAGTCATAACTGAAAATCCAAAGTCTGTAGCCATGTTATATTGGGGCAGTTGTTTTTAAAAAATCAACAGTCAGACAAAATTATGTTTAGCTTTTTTTTTTTTTAAGACTTTAAAATCGTGAGATTTCAAATAAAAATCCCAATTTCTAGAACATTTGGGGCTGACACATACACACTGCTGCTGCTGCTGCTAAGTCGCTTCAGTTGTTTCTGACTCTGTGTGACCCCAGAGACAGTAGCCCACCAGGCTCCTCTGTCCCCAGGATTCTCCAGGCAAGAACACTGGAATGGATTGCCATTTTCTTCTCCAATGCATGCCTGCATGCTAAGTCGCTTCAGTCATGTCCAACTCTGAACATACACACTACAGGATATAAAACAGATAATTTATAAGGGCCTCCTACAGCACAGGGAACGCTACTTAGTGATCTACATGGGAACAGAATCTAAAAAGGAGTGGGTATCTGGATAATTGATTCACTTTTCTGTATAGCACAAAGTAATACAACACTGCAAATCAACCAGACCCCAATAAATTTTAAGTAGTAAAATAAAATTACAAAATTTCAAATAAAAACCCCACTTTCTGGAACATCTAGCCGGCATACTGGCAGAAGCAGCTGGGTCCCCTTTGTGCTTCCCTGGCCATCACCAGACTCATGGGGCCTCACGCTGAGCCCATCTCTAATGTCAGCTCTGCTCTTGACCTTCCCCAGGTGCTGGAGTCTGACTCCACAGGAGGACATTAGAAGCCTGGTGAATGGAGTAACTGAGATATTATTTCAAGACTATACTATCTTTGCCAGTTAAAAGAAAAAGTGGGGGGGGGGGGGAGGGGGATGCATTCATTAGGTAATTTATCCCAGGGTAGACCACGTCCAAGAAGGATGGCAGGGCTTCACCACTGTGTGTGTCATGGAGAGGGAGGGAACTGGTTGCTGATTTGGTTTATAGAATTTTTGTTTTCCAATTTCCCCCCTTAAATCAAAACCAGCTCAAATGTCATTTCTCTCTTCTTCATTCAAACACGTTTTTTCCTTCCCTTCTTTCAAACAACATTAAAAAGAAACACAGACTGTTCTTTCTCATGGTTCTCATGGACGAATAAATGTTCTGCAGAGTAGAAAGCTCTTTAAATGTTTAATTAATATTCATTCCATTAGTTTAGTCCTTTTCCCAGTCCATGATGCTAATACTTTCTGCCATGTATCAGATTAGTATGTTTCTTAATGCTCTTTAATGCCATTAATTTCCTTATGATCTTGAGCTCTTGTTAAAAAAATTTTTTTTTTCCATTTGCATTTTTAACCAAGATGCTGAGTTTCTCAAAGGAGGTGATCTAGGAGAAATTTCCTCCTGAGATTTTATAGTTTAAAGAATGTAGGGTCTTTTCTGTGTAAAAGGTTTCCATGTACAAAGGACTGTGAAACATAAGAGATGTTAGATGCCTTGAGAACAGGAGTCTCTAACTACATAACGATAGTATTTACCGAGCGCTTATAAAGAATCAGACCCCCCTTCCCTTTGTACTAAACACATTATGAACACCTTTCCTCTTCACTGTGATTTCAGCTCTAGAATTTAAAAAGCAGCCACTCTTTTTCCCTCCACACTGTACAGATGAGGAATTTTGAGGTGCAGAACAGGAAGTAACCTTCTCAACACAGCCAGCTGGGAGCCAAGCCAGACTTGGAAGGCAGGTGGCTCCGGCCGGCCACCTAGACCCAGCAGGCCATCTGCCTCCCACCTGTCCTGGGACACACTCGGCCCAGCACGCAGGACGTGGTCCAAGAGCATGATCGGCTCTGCTTCTGTTTCATTATCAAGGGCTCGGCTAAGTGTGAGGGTCACACTGGAAAAATAGAACCTGTGAATGTACAGCGATCATTTCAGGTGGCAAAAAACATGATAAAACATGGGATGGGAGCTCCTCATCTATGGCTTTCATTGGCACATTGTCTTTTTTTTTTTTTCTTTCTGGCTGCTCTGTGCAGCACATGGGATCTTAGTTCCCCAAGCAGAGATTGAACCTGCATCTCCTGCACTGGACCGCCAGGGAAGTCCCGTTCTAACACTTTTTTATACTCATAGACGGACCAAGTGTAAGTGTAAAATGTAAGAGATTCTTATATCATGATTCTGTTTTAATCAACTATACAATTCTGTTTTTTAAATTTTCCAATTATAGACAAGTACAGAAAATTATATAATAAAGGTCCAGATTTCCATCACCCCAGATTGACTGCGGATAAGGTGTTTTCTTTATCTTTCTTGGTGAAATCAATAAGACGATGAAGATAAAGTTGCAGTGCCCTCTGGGGAACATAGCTCTTTTTCCCCAGCATGATCTCGTTTTCTTTGATCTAAGACGCTGGTTCACTGCCAAGAATGAATCCTTTTTCAGTCAAAGATGAATCTTCCCTCATAACTCACCTCCCCCTCCAAGAAACATATAGAAAGATTATCTCTGGAGCTGTCTGCAACTGCCTTGCTAAGGTCAGCTGAAACCCTGAATCGTCTTTAAATATATTGTTTTATAATGGCTTCAATTTCTCCTGTTATCCATTAGGATAACTTAATAATAATCTATTTTCAACCTTGCAAATACTCCATCTGTAATATTATTTATAAACCAGTATCTTTCAAGCCGCATTGCTGAAGACCTTGACATTTTTCCTTATTTTTCTCATAAAATGTTTTTTAGATTTCAAAATAGGTTCCAGAGAAATTCTCCACAGAAAGCCCAAGAACCAATAAGTATTCTTTAAGCCTCGCACCAGTCAACAAAATCCTTTACTCCTATCAGCGGAACTGGCACATCTGTGAAGAGCCAAGTTTCATCTTCTCATCATCCCCTTTTATATGTTCTGCTTCGGGAAAAGGTATTTAAAGTATTAATATATAACCTTCATGCTCCCATCCCTCCTTTTTCTTGTTTCCAATGACCAACTATCCTGCTCCCTCCATACGCCCCTGCATCAGCTTCTAAAACTTTTCTCCTGACTATGAGTGTCCAGCTGCTGCTTTACTTGCAGGAACAGCATGTATTTTCTCTTTGTTGGTGTGCAGGACATAGTAACGAGCATAAACGAGATCCCTAGATCCAGCAACAACTTCTACATCCTTGGGCTGCCTGGTTGTGGACAAATACTACAGCACCTGCAACTGGAAAACATCGCATTGATATTTGCTATTATTTTTTACCCAAAACCTATACTTCAATTAGTTGCATCATTATTCAGCCTGTGTAAAGATCATCACTGTTTATAACCACAGATCCACACATACAAAAAAAAAACACACTATAATTTGGAGCTATACATGAAAATAAAGGCTGTGATAACTACTATTCTGTATAGTAAAACATGTCAAAACCTCTCTATATATGACTTAATGCAAACAGACACACTCACATTAAGAGGTTGAACTGTAAGAGGGAGGTGAGAGGGGGATTCAGGATGGGGGGACACATGTATACCTGAGGCTGATTCATGTTGATGTATGACAAAAACCATCACACTATTGTAATTATCCTCCAATTAAAATAAATACATTTTTTAAAGGTAGAATTATAAAAAATAACCAATATTTCTCTGTAGCTTTTATACAAGAATATGCTGAATGCATTTCAGAAAATGAAATGAGATTAAACAGTGAAAAGTATCTAGAGATAGGAACCACAGATCTGATCCTAAGGTGCTTAAACACACCCCACTGCAGACCAACACATGCTTCTGTGATCACCTGCTCACTACACTGTGTATCTGGTACAGTAGTCTTTGTCATTATTCCTTATATTCCCTTGCTGCTGCTTAGACATTCGCCAAAGCTGTCACCTGGAAGACAAAGCCCTGCTTCAGGCATATTTGGATGTAAGAGGCACCAAACCGAGTTTTCAACTGGGTACACCAAGGTCAGACAGTGTCATTCCTGACCTACTGATCAGTTAACTTTTCTGAGAGTTTTTGTGTCATTCTTCTTAACACCCAAAAGGGTGGTAGCTTCCGGTCCCATCCATGACAAGACCACCACCAGTCTTAAGTTTCGAAAGGAAGAGTAGTTTGCACCACTGATACACTTGCTTCCAAACTCCCCCAGCTCTAGAATAGCCTGGGACCAAACTGTGGTGTTGGAGAAGACTCTTGAGAGTCCTTTGGAGTGCAAGGAGATCCATCCAGTCCATCCTAAAGGAAATCAGTCCTGGGTGTTCATTGGAAGGACTGATGTTGAAGCTGAAACTCCAAAATCTTCGCCACCTGATGCGAAGAGCTGACTCATTTGAAAAGACCCTGATGCTGGGAAAGATTGAGGGCAGGAGAAGAAGGGGACAACAGAGGATGAGATGGTTGGATGGCATCATCGACTCAACGGACATGAGTTTGGGTAGACTCCGGGAGTTGGTGATAGACAGGGAGGCCTGGCATGCTGTGGTTCATGGGTCACAAAGAGTCAGACACAACTAAGCGACTGAACTGAACACTACTGAGATGCCCTGTGTCACAACCAACGTCACCCCCACTGTGCTTCTGCATTTCAACTTCCTCCACTTGGTTGTAACTCACACCCCTCCCACGTCTGTCACTGTGACTGCAGATACGACAGCCCTTTACACTTCTTGCTGGGGGGTTGCAAGTCTCTGCTGCCCTCACCACAGTCCCCACGGGAATTACAGCCTGGCTTCTGAGTCACTGATTTGCAAGACGGTATTAAAATGATGACATGAGGGGTTTCCCTGGGGGCTCCACGGTAAAGAATCTGCCTGCCAATGCAGGAGACACGGATTTGATCCCTGATCCGGGAAGATCCCAAATGCCGCAGAGCAGCTACGGCTGTGCGCCACAACTATTGAGCCTGTGCTCTAGAACCCACACATCCTAGAGCCCACGCTCTGCAACAAGAAAAGCCACCGCAATGAGAAGCCGTCACCCTGCAACTAGAGAGCAGGCCCTGCTCGCTGCAATGGGAGAAAAGCCTGAGTAGCAGCAAAGATTCAGCCCAGCCAAAAATAAACTAACTTCTAAAAAAAAGATGACATGAGTTACTGCAGCTCCCTGGTCACCACAACATAAACTCGGGCTTCCAACTTCCTATGTTGGGAAACACGACACTCTTGCAGAGATTCCCTGGCCAATCCAGGGTGGATCCGCTCCCAGAAAGAGTCTCCGGTGCTCCACGGCATCACCAGGAATCTCCTCTAACTAAGTGCCAACATCCTCAAGAAACTGCCTCTCCTGTAAGGTTGAGAATCTAGCCTGAATGACTCCAGTCACTCTCACAGAAGCCTGAAGGCCAACACACATCACTGCTGTCTAGTTAGGCCCCCTCTGCCCATAAGATAGGGAAGCCTGTCCAGCCCACAGGGCTCCTAACACACTCATGAAACACCATGGGCATGGGTTATCACATTCTCGGAGGCCCTGTTTCACAGCAGTGATGAGTTAAGCCCTATTTTTCACTCAATTATGTTTCCTAATGTGTAAACTCCACAGGCTCTTATCCGTCTCTCTGCTCATGAGTGCTTTCTAATTCATCTCCATTTTTCTGATACTGAAAAGCCTGCACAAAGTTTAGTGGTCCATGTGAAATGTCTTCGGAGCCCTATGAAAGGAATTTCAGTATAGGCAACTATGAGATATTGTTGCCAATAGATATTTTGTCTATTAATTCAGGAGATGCACACTTAACTTTTTTCTTTTTTTTTTTTAATTTTAATTGGAGGATACTTTCTTTATAATATTGGGATGGTTTTTGCCATACATCAACATGAATTGGCCATATGCATACATATGTCCCCTGTCTCCTGAATCCCCCATCACCCTCCCATTTCCCTCTTGCTCGCATCCCTCGAGGTTGTCACAGAGCACCGACTTTGGGTCCCCTGTGTCATACAAACTCCCACTGGCTATCTGTTTCATACATGGTAATGTGTATGTTTCAGTGCTACTCTCTCAAATCATCCCACCCTCTCCTCCTCCCACTGAGTCCAAAAGTCTATTCTTTATGTCTGTGCCTCCTTTGCTGCCCTGCATGTCGGATCGTCAGTACCATCTTTCTAGATTCCATATATACGTGTTGATATACGATATCTGTCTTTCTCTCTCTCTGACTTAGTTCACTCTGTATAATAGGCTCTAGGTTCATCCATTCATTTGAATGGGTTCAAATACGTTCCTTTTTAAAGCTGAGTAACATTCCATTGTGTGTATGTTGTACACTTAATTTTATGTACCCCTTGGTGTTTTCTGCATCAGAACACAGACTTTCCCCCATAATAAAATCCTGTATTCCGTTTTTCACTTTATTTTGTTACATCTGCTATTTTGTCCCATTTTTGTCCCAACATTGCTCTTCTCTAGTCTTATTGTTAAGTCTACTCTCTCCAAATTTCATTGTATAAGAAAAGATAACATTAAATAATATAAAAGGCCATCTGCATGAAAAAGTAAAACAGACCAAATTAGGTAATGGCCCACTTTAAATGACAGCCCAGCAACTAATTTGTAAGAGTTTCTTACATCATATTTTTACTTCTAATTTATACATTGAAACTGGTATTTAAAATAAAAAATTCATATGCCATGATGCCTTGTCAAATATTCTTCCCCAAGCCAAATAATGTTCACACTTAAGTGATATGTCTCAGATACATAACTGTACCTTCCATGGAGGGCAAGAAGAGAAAAGGAGAAAGGGGAAGATGTGAACTAAAAAGGGTTAGATTTCTTTAAGTATGCATTATACTGTTCACTGAGCTTATTTTCCAAAGGTTATCAGCCAGTTTCAGGAAGTCATTTGCCATCTCAATTTTATACATGAGTTTTCAAAACATCAGGGTTTTTCAGCACTAAAGACCACCTGATACCATGATATCCCCCACTGGTCCATCTCCATAGGGCCCGGAAGAGCCCAGATTACCTCAGAATATGTAACTGAAATCAGTGTCAAAGGCAGCACAAGAATTTCCATGGTGGCCCAGTGGCTAAGAGTCTGCACTCTCAGAATGGTCCCGGTTCCATCCCTGGTCAGGGAACTAGATCCCCTGAATACCACAACTAAGAGTTTGCCTCCCACAACTAAAGATCCCGCATGCTGCAGCTAAGACCAGGTACAGCCAAATAAATAAATGAAATCTTAAAAAGAAAAAACACAGCACAAAGTAAAAAATAAGACTAGACAGATACAGAAACAAACCAAAACCCAGCAGAGAATAACATTCTGGCCCCGCCTACCTGTGATGTAAAATCCTGATCTAGTTCATGCTGCATTTATGTCAGACAGTTCATCTATAGAACCTGGGTGGTGTCTGTTTATGATTTCTTAAGGTCTTTAAGTTTGCTAAAATGAGTTTAATATGTTTCAATGTGGAAAGTTGTTCCATTGCTGCCAAAGCAAATGAAAAGTTTACCTAAAGAGATCTTCACATAGAATGAAGACGGAAGAGAGAAAGAGAGAAAATGAACCTCTATTGAAGAGGTGGATCTATGTACTCACCTCTCTTAGGGCACTAGGGATGTTCCCAGTGGGTAACAGAAATGCAGCAGGTGCTCCCTTCTCTCTATTTGTTTTCAATGTCAAAGGATGAAGTTATTTTCTTTTATCTAGCTAGGATATAATCCCAACACTTTTGTTTGCCTTGTATGTCTCCTAGAATTAATCACAAATGAAATGCCTTCATTTTTTTTAACATGCCATAAATCAAAACAATATTTCTAACAGGTTACCTGAGCCGCTAAAGTGCTTGCCAGCCAGAGATGGGCTGGTGTATCCTTTTCTCATTGAATCTGTGTACGAAGCTGAAGCTCATCGCCTACCATACCAATAAACAGAAGATGTTGCGGCCATCAAGCCATCAGCCACTGCAGCCGCCTGGACTGTGCATCCTGAGGGTAATTCAGGATGGAGGAAAACAGGATCCTACTTTTAGTTAAGGTGCCTATCGAGGGAATGATTTTAATGAGCCCAGACTCTTGTATCTCCCCATATATAGAAAAGTGCTAAATTCATTAACTTGAGATGTCTGTTTTTCTTTATATGCATGCATGTTCAGTCACATCTGACTCTTTGTGATCCCATGGACTGTACCCGACCAGGCTCCTCTGTCCACAGGATTCTTCAGACAAGAAAAATGGAGTGAAGGGATCTTCCCCACCCAGGGATTGTACCTGCATCTCCTGCATCAGCAGGCAGATTTTTATCATTAATGCCACCTGGGAAGCTGTGTTTTTTCTTTAATTAACAGTAAATTTTGAAGTTCTGACTACCTGATTTCTACTTTTTTTTTTCCCCAAAAACTCCTGTATATCCTGGCTCCTCCCTTACCTCTTGGGAACGCTCCCTCGGAGTGACTCGAGAGGCTGTCTCCCAGGCTTGAGTCCTCAGTATGTCTGCCAAACAAGATACAATTCTCAACTTTCAGGTTGTGCTTTTTTCAGACAACTCCAGGGTCTGCATCCATAGCCTCCATTCTATTATACCTGCAGCTCTTGTGTTTTGTAAAAGTTGAAGAAAGAATCCACATTTAAATGATCAAAGTTACCACCAGACTATCAGGCAGGACTATGCCAAGAAGGGCACAGTGTCAGTGGCCATGCCTGCAAAGCTAGATCTGCCTTTAAAGCCTCTTTCTCTTGATAGAGACAGAAAGACAGTGACAGAGATGGGGAGAACGAGAGAAAGAAGAGCGAAGATACAAAGATCATACAGGCACTGAGGGTGCACATGTTAGAAAGGGAATCTAGCGGACAGTATAATGAATACAGGCAACAATATTGCTTTATCACCCCTAAACTTGCTAAGAGATTAGATCTTAGTTATCCTGAAAACAAAAAAGAAACTATAATTATGTGACATGGTATCGGTACTATGGCTACAACAGCAATCATGAGTGAGTGAGTGAAAGTCGCTCCGTCGTGTCCGACTCTTTGAGACCCCATGGACTATACAGTCCAGGGAATTCTCCAGGCCAGAGTACTGGAGTGGGTAGCCTAGCCCTTCTCCAGCGGATCTTCCCAACCCAGGAATCGAACCAGGGTCTCCTGCATTGCAGGCGGATTCTTTACCAACTGAGCTATGAGGGAAGCCCAATAATGGTCATATCACAATATAAATGCATCAAGTCAACATGCTGTACATCTTAAACATACTTAATGCCATGTATCAAACATACTCAAACACACCCTAGTGTTTCTCTCCAACTCAAAGGCTGGGATGCAGAGTTACCCTTGTTGCTCTGAGATGTTCTAATTATATGAATATTTTTTCTACCATACGATATCTGGGAAATCTCAGTTTCCCCAGTAACAGCTTACATCCATTCCTCCAGTTACCTCTGCTATCTACAGAACACAGTTCAACACCTAGGAATTGCTTCACTACCGGACTTCATCCTGCCCTCAGAGCCGTTGAACTCAACTGCACTGAACCTCTCCGTGTCTCTGGGCTCACCAAGACATTTGTCCGACTGTCCCTTACTTGAGCATCAAGGTGAGGAGGTCTTGTTCCCTTTATCTGGAAGCTCCCTGTCTTTCTTACATCCTTATTAAGTACTTACAATTTCCAATGCCACTCAACTTTCATTTGTTTCAATGACTTTCCAATTTCCTCCTCTGAAAAGATAAAATATCTATTTCTTCCTCTCCAAGTTCCTAGAGCATGTAATCTATATGGTTTCATTTTGTGTTTTCTTTATGTTGAAGTGGGTTTTTCACTCACAAGAGAACATGCATTTCGAGGCCCAGGGTGAAAAGGTCTGGCAAATGTTACGTAATGATGGGCTGCTGGCTAAATACACAGAAGAATCTTTTTTAAATCTCAACTACTCAGACCTAAAGGAATTTCTACATGATGGCCAATAAAAATACACTGAATCCTTATTCTAATCACAACTGTAGGCACAGGACAAATTGTAAAGAAGATAAACTTCATAGCATTTATTCACTTTAAGTTACAGTCTCTCCAGCTCTTTCCTGTTGAAGTCAATTTTGTGTTCCCCTAGCTGCCTTGCTATTGTTGTTCAGGTGCTAAGTCATGTTCAACTTTTTGTGACCTTATGAACAGAGCTCACCAGGCTTCCTTGACCTTCATTATCTCCCAGAATTTGCTCAAACTCATGTCCATTGAGTCGGTGATGCCATCCAACATCTCATCCTCTCTCATCCCCTTCTCCTCCTGCCTTCAGTCTTTCCCAGCATCCGTCCTTCCAATGAATGTTCAGGGTTGATTTCCTTTAGAATTCACTGATTTGATCTTCTTGCAGTCCAAGGGACTCTCAAGAGTTTTCTCCAGCACCACAGTTCAAAAACATCAATTGTTTCATGCTCAGCCTTCTTTATTGTCCAACTCTCACATCTATACATGACTACTGGAAAAACCATAGCTTTGATTACATGCACCTTTGTCAGCAAAGTGATGTCTCTGCTTTTTAATATGTTGTCTAGGTTTGTCATAGCTTTTCTTCCAATGAGGAAGCATCTTTTAATTTCATGGCTTCAGTCAATGTCCTCAGTGACTTTGGAGCCCAAGAAAATAAAATCTGTCACTGTTTCTGCTTAGAATTCTCTAAATTTTTCTCTAGCCTCCAACCTAGCCTTTCCAGAAGAAAGTCTCATTTTCCAGACTCAGCTCTTGCCTGAAACTCAGAAAACCAAAACAATCACCTTAGACTTCACACACAGGAGACAGGGTGTCAGAAAGCCTATTTCTGAGGACAGAGGACTACAGAGGACAGTTGATGAGTCGGCTGCCAGGAAAAGAGGAGCTGGCTCCAGTGATCTGGCCAAAGTACTGCACTTGGGGGTCCTTTATAACGAAAAGAAACCCACCACCTTCTCCTGCATCTGCGAGAGACCACAGAGAAAGGCAAAAATAGGCAACCTTCCCTCTACTTACAACATGCTGTCTTTTACATTAATTATTCTGTTCATGTAAAATACTCTGTAGTATTTATAATCTTTTATTTCTTATTATATTTGAACAAATATTTTCCTTTTTTTTTTTCTTCAAGAATATACAGACTGATGTCCTGGACACTGCAACCTCCTGGCAGTGAATAGATGAGATTTTTCTTCCCTTCAAAATTCACAGGTTAGAGGCCCATATTTCATTTTGAGCAAAAGCTCAATTTATTCAAAGAGGTGCAAATAGAGTACCTGCTGACTTTTCTCCACACTTGTATTCTACAGAGAGCAAGCAGCAGCATCTGTAAATATTCCTTCAAATTCTTGGTAGATCAATGAAGATCAAAGTAGATCTAATATAGAAAATATTTGCCTGGCACTAAAGTTATGCTTCAGGAAAGGGTAAAAATAGTGTAAGTTCTGCCAAAAAAAATGTAATTCATTTTTCTAAATGGAAAGTGGTAAATATAGACTCTGTAGTGTGTTAAGAACATGGGTAATGAGATCAGAAAAGAAATTACAGATGCAAGTTTAACAATTCCAAGCTGTGAGACCTTGAAGCCATTTCTTCATTCATAATATAGAGATAATAGAAGTGCGTTCTGAATTGGCCTCTGGACAGAAAGCAGAAAATCAATGATACCATTACTCCCACCCTTATAGTAAGAACTAGCTGGATACAGTAAAGCTCCATAGTTTTTAGAAACCATTCAAGAGTTGAGGATACAAGGAAATCTAAATGAACTAAATTCCAGTAAGTGATGAGCCTTTCCGAGGAGAAGAGAGACCTGTGTGTTTTTCATCCCTGACAGAGTGGTGAGAAGAAACCATAGCCACACTTCTAGGAACACGTCACGGTTACCCATGGGATTTCTGGTCAGGTGACAATTCCAAGGCTCCCCAGTCACACATAAAGGCTTCACCCATCTGTCGACCCCATCCTGTGGGCTTTCACCAGGGGAGACTGTACCAAAGGCTGAGACAGGGCACAAGAGCTGAGAGACACCCCTGCTCAGAATCAGGACTCCTCTGACCAGCGCGGGACAAAAAACTGACAATGATAATGCGAGAAACAAAGTCACCATGAGCAAAAAAGTGAAACATTTAATGGCTTGCCTGGTGGCTCAATGGTTACAATCTGGAGTCATGGGTTTGATCCCTGATCTGGGAAGATTCCCCATGCCACAGGCAACTAAGCCTGTGCACCACAGCTATGGAACCTGTGCTCTCGAGCCTGGGACCAGAAACCACTGAAACCACATGTTGTAAGCAGAGAAGCCCACTCGCCCCAGAGTCCATGCTCCACAACAAGAGAAGACACCGCAATGAGAAGCCTGTGCATCGCAGCTAGGGAGGAGGCCCCACTCACTGCAACTAGACAGGAGTTGGGCAGCAGTGAAGACCCAGCGTAGCCAAAAAATATATAAATGAATAAAATTATTAAAAAAGAAAAAAATTTAAGAAAATTAGCAGATTAAATCCAGTAATTTGTAAAAGGAGACTCCAAATGGGATGTAAAACATGTTTTAACATATGAAAACTGTCTGTGTCATGACATATGTTAATGTATATTATGCTAACATATGGGCTTCCCAGGTGGCATGGTGCTAAAATATCTGCCTGTCAATGCCAGATGCAGATTCGAGCTCTGGGTCAGGAAGATCCCCTGGAGAAGGAAATGGCAACCCACTCCAGTATTCTTGCTAAGAAAATTCCATGGACAGAGGAGCTTAGTGGGCTATATAGTCCATGGGGCCAAAACAAGTTGGATATAACTGACTGCACACACACACATGTTAACATACAATAATAATGTGCTATGATATTAACAGAATGATGGAGATAAACCACATATATATCTCAAGGTATGCATTAAACATTAATAACAGTATCCATTCAAGATTTTTTTTAATCTCTCAGAAAAATGAGAATAAAAGGGATCTTCAGTCTGCTAAAGGCCATCCATGAAGACCATGGATTACCAAGGTTATCCATGAAGGTAACATTATATTTAGCAGTCAATGTAGATTCACTGAACAGCCAATATACAAGACATATTATCAATATGCAATGTAATTGTATTTCAAAACACTAGCAATAAAATAACTGGCAAATACAATCTAAAAATATATATATAATTTAGAATAACACTTTTAAATGTCTACACTGAAAACCAAGAAAGAATGCTGAGAAAAGTTGGTATAAATAGATATTTATTCAGTACTCATGCATTGAAAAGCATAATGCTGTTAAGACGCCCATTCTCTTCCCACGTTCTCTATAGATTTAACACAAATGATCAGCACTCTTTTTTCAGAAATTGACAAGTTGATTTGAAAATTTATATGGAAATTCAAGGTATCTAGATCTTGTTCTGCAAAGCAAGAGCCGAGTTGAAGAATTTACACCATCACCTGATGTTAAGAGGCACTATAATACTACAGTATTCAAGACAGTCTGGGATTGTCATAGGAAGGACAAATAAAAATCAATGGAACAAAACAGAAAGCTCATAAAGAGATCTTCACACATAATCTCAGTTGGTATTTGAGAAAGGAAGCAAAACAATTTAAAAGGGAAAGTAGTACCTTCTGAACAGCAGTGAAATAAACAAATATACTAATATTAAAAAAAAATGCAAACAATCCTTCCTTATTCAACACACAAAAGGCAATTTATATTAGACCATGAACCTAACCATAAGTAGGTAAGAACCATAGACTTTCTAAAAAACTTTGGAGAGTATTTTCACAACCTTGCAATTGACAAAGCATACTTTAAACAAGACTATAGAAACTGTAACCATAAAAGAAAAAATTATAAACTGAACCTTACCAAACTTTAAAAATTATGTTCATGAAAAGATACCATTTTATTTTTTATAATTCATTCTCTATTTTATACAAAATAGTGTATATAAAAAGACTGTCATACAGAGTGAAGTAAGTCAGAAAAACAAATACCATATAGTAACGCATATATGTGGAATCCAGAAAAAATGGTAGAGACGATTCCATTTGCAAAGCGGAAATAGAGACACAGACGCGGACAACAAAGTTATGGATACCATTTTAAAAAATAGGGAGGCATAATTTAGGAAAAAAAATATTTACAACACATAGCTGACAAAGAATGCGAATATAAATATATAAAGAATTTTTTTAACCAATAATTTTTTAAAAGTGAAAAACTTGGCAAAATTCTTAAACACTCAGTTTGCAAAAGAAAAGAAATGGCCACTATGTCCTGAAAAGATGCTCAGCATCATTAATCATCAGCAAAATGAAAAGCAAAACCTCATGAAGACACCATTTCACAAACTATAGGATAGTTAAAATCAAATTACATTATCAAATTTGAAGCCACCAGAACTCTCACATACTGTTACTGGTAGAGATGAAAAATGGGAAAATGTCATCTTCTTATAAAGTTAAACCTACACTTCCCCTATGATGCAGAAACCCCAATCCTAGCTACTTACTGAAAAGACATGAAAACATATATCCACAGAAATATCTGTACAGGAATTTTCAAGGAAGCTTTATTCTTACTAGCCAGAAATGCAAATGTTTTCAACATTTTTCAACATTCAGCCCGAATGTTTATCAACAGGAGACTGAATAAAGTATGGTACAGTAATACAGTGGAAGACTCCTTATCAATTAAAAGGAACAAACCACAGTAGGCAATACAACACTGCTGTTGCAGTTGTTTAGTTGCTAAGTCACGTCCAACTCTTAGCGACTTTGTGGACTGTAGCCTGTCAGGCTCCTCTGTCCATGGGATTTCCCGGGAAAGAATACTGGAGTGGGTCACCATTTCCTTCCTCGGGGGACCTTCCTGACCCAGGGATCAAACCCACATCTCCTGCAGGGGCAAGTGGGCCCTTTATCACTGAGCCACCTGGGAAGCCCCCGTACAACAGTAAATAATGTCAGAAAATACTACATTGAGTGAAAGAAGCTAAACACAAAAGAGCACAAAATACATGGTTATAATTACATGAGAGCTAAGAACATCTAAGGTAACAGAGATGTCACAGAGTTCCTCTTGGGTTGTGAGTAGGAGGCAGGCTACAGATTGACTGCAAAGAGCAAGGGATAACGTTCTGGAATGGTGAACATATTTTACCTGTTTTGAGGTGATGGTCACATGAATATATGTAACTGATGATCATCTGATCATCAACTGAGGTGATGGTCATATGAATATATGTTTGTTCAGAACACAACAAACCAAAAATATAATAATAAAACACACAAACCAAATACTTAAGGTTGTATTACAAATACCTGAATTTTAAAAGTAATATATATACAATATATAAAGGAAAATAGAACATCTTTCATTGATCCTTATATGAGATCCTTAGCACAGTTCTGGATACTTAATATATCAAAGCTTAGTACAGTTTCTGCCAAAACTGATAACCAAAATATTTTATTACAATATTATCTTAGAAGTGCTATCTTATTCCAAGAAGTGGGTTCATGTGTAATGAAAACAAACAAAGAAACCAGTGAATGGAAGGACAGAGGTCAGAGATCCAATCACCATCCACATTCCCTTTGCAAGTTATTTGGCCTCTTGTATGATGAGACCATACAGAAGCTCTTACGAGGAAGAAAAGAGAGCTCAAAGTAAGTGAACGTGTTGTGAAAAACGTTAAGGTTCTGGAAAAGTGTTTGGAATCATTATGATGAACTACCACCAAATGCAGCTTCCCAGGTGGCTCAATGCTAAAGAATCCTCCTGCCAATGCAGAAGACACAGACGACTTGAGTTCAATGCCTAGGTCTGGAAGATCCTCTGGAGGAAATGGCAACTCATTCCAGTATTCTCGCCTGCAGAATTCCATAGACAGAAGAGCCTGGTGGGCTACAGTCCCTGGGGTCACACAGTCGGACAGGGCTGAGCAAACACCAGCATCAAATGTATCATCAAGGAAGAGACTGTGGTTTTGTTTCTTTCCAGGCTGTGAGGGCCCTAAAGAAGCAGGAGTTAAAGCGTTGCCTTTCAAAGACACAACTGAGCTTGCAATCCAACCTGACATGCTTTATTTGGGAGTGGACATCTGTAATCTGCTCCTGGCATCAGTGCAAGGCAAACTGTAGAGAGAAACAAGCTCCCAGCCGGCCTCTCAGATGAACAGGGAAATTCGATCTTGACTAGAAAGAAAAGTTGGAAGAATAAACAGGCCCAACAGGATTCCTGATTGTTCAGGAGACAGACTCTGTACTGAGCACAGTGGAGGAAATTACATTTTTTGGTGAACTTGCCCATTTTTTAAATCACATTCCTCATCCACAGGGAGTATTAGAACCCTGTCACATTACGCTTTTATAATCTGGGCCATTTGTGACTTGCAGATACGTAGTATAAATTAAATCCCCTTGTTTTACTTTCTTCAATAAATCACAGAAAGGAAGCCTTTGTATACTTTCCATTTTAAATTACTTTATCCAAATCTATCTGAATATTTTACTCAATTATTATTTGATTGAATACTATTCTGAAATACATATAACTGGGATGATGTCTCAGAAAGAATGATGCTAAGAAAAAGTGTGGGAGAAATCACAGAACTCTTCTCTGATGTAGCTTTACACACAGAATGACCTGGAAAAAACAAACCAACAAAAACAAAACACCACCACAACAAAAACCCAGGTCTGTAAAGTTCTGTGGGGAAGAAAGCTAAGAGAAACGTACTCCTCAATCTCTCTGTTCATAAGCAAAGGGGCAGGGCTTCCCTGATGGCCCAGTGGTAAAGAATCCGCCTGCCCATGCAGGGGTCATGGGTTCAATCCTCGATCCGGGAAGATCCCACATGCTACAGGGCAAGTAAGCCCATGTGCCACAACTACTGAGCCTATGCTCTAGAACATAGGGCTTCAACTACTGAAGCCCACGCACCCTAGAGCCCGCGCTCTGCAACAAAAGAAGCCACCACAATGAGAAGGCTGTACATCACAACCGTGCTACCTAGCCCTTGCTCTCCACAACTTGAGAAAAAGCCTGCACGGCGACAAAGACCTAAAATAGTCATAAATAAATAAATAAAGGGGTAACACAAATACAAGATGCTGGGACAAGTCCTGTAACAAAGGGCTTCAGCTAATCTGAACGTGGAAACTTTTTTAAAAACACTTATTAATATCACACTTGGAGAAATATTGAATTATTTCACATGGCCCTGAATCTATGATACATTGTGCAACTCTATGACTAATGATCCTGAAGTTTCTATTTAAAGAGGAACTTGGAAGGTGGGCTCAAAGTCCCATCACAAATATCACCATTCATTTTGCAGAAACAACTAATTCATCATTTGATTCTAACTTCCCTGGAGTTTATTTTCCAGGTTAGAAAGAGAAAACGACAAGAGCAAGAATAGTGTGAGAGTCAATTCCTAGGCAGGTTGATATGAAGTCCGGGGTTCCCCAGGAGGAGAAAGGGGTCTGGGGCTCCTCAGGAGGAGAGAGGGATCTAAGGCTCTCAAGGAGGAAGAAAGGACAAATGTCTTTTTTCCTCTACATTCCTTTGTCTTAGTCACATAAAAGGTTTTTTTCTTTATAAAATGTTTTTTCTGATGATTACACAACCAACAACTCAGTTTAAACTCTGAACTAAAGAGCATATTTACAACAACGTATATATAATGTATATATAACACTATATAACAACAATGTATCCTGCCTGAGGACCCTTTCTCCTTCTGACTAATCCTGATATCTTAAACTGTAAATTATCGGAGTGGGTCTAATAAGATCTTTACAACCTTGAGACATTCTTTTGATTTATCGTAATAACCAATTAAAAAAGTATATACTTCCCTTGTTAAGACTAGCAAGGGGGGCACTCTTCGTCCCCCTTCTGATATCTATGTCAGAAGCTTGCTCTGTCCCTTTTTATACCTTAATAAAACTCTGCTGCACAAAAGCTTTTGGGTGATCAAGCCTGGTACCTGGTACTAAAGCTAAATCTTCTCCTTCAGAGATCATGAATCCAACACCATTCCCAGTAAGCTATCAATAGGTACAGAGGGGAAAACAGCTTGGCTCTAATTTGGGATTTAGACTGTCAACAATGAAGTGAAGGTTATATTAACAGATAGAAAGTGCTTCCTGCAAATGGACACTCAGCCTTTGAGAAAGGAAATACAGGTTTTCTCTGAGCTCCATGTGACCTTGAGCAAGGAATTTTACCTTATTTATCCTAGATGGTCAGGCTTCTTTGGTGGCTCAGATAGTAAAGAACCTGCCTGCAATGCAGGAGACCTGAGTTTGATCCCTGGGTCAGGAAGATCCCATGGAGAAGGGAATAGCTACCCACTCCAGAATTCTTGCCTGGAGAATGCCATGGACAGTCCACGGGGTCACAAAGAGTTGGACATGACTGAGCAACTAACACTTTCACTCTCACTCACGTCAACTACAAATCGGCACTTACCAAGAGCATTGCCAATGACTGAACAACAAAGGCATCCGCCATCTGCCTCTGGAGACTGAACCCCATGCCGCTAGAGCAGTTGACCTTCAACAACCCCTGAGGGAGTTCAGCATGGAGTGAGGCACTCTCTGCTCCAGGGAATCTGGTGGGACAGGTCTTTAGATAGTTGGGTGTTTTTAGGAATAGATTTTATGATCTCAATCCTTGCATCTCCCCACATCTAGAGAAGCACTAAATCCCTCCACGGTGCCATCGGATCCTCATGACATACAAAAACCTTTTGTAAAATGACTGCTTCATGGCACTGAACTCCCCCCTTCACCAAATCCTTATATATTGACCTTCCCCCACTGCCGCTTTGGAGCAGTCTCTCAGAGCTCTCTGAGATGCTGCCTCCCAGGCTGCAGTCCTCATCTGGCCCCAAATAAAACTCAAAACTCTCAAGTTATACATCTTTTTTTTAGTCGACACTCATGTGCAAAAGACAACTGATAATATCTCTCCTGGCAAACTAGGTCTGCAGTGGGGATAATACTCAAGAGAAAGCATTATTTAAATGGGTTTTGAAAAACGCAAAATGCTGTCAAATGTGAGGTATAATTAAGGTATAAATTTCAAAGGCAGAAGAGCTGGGCACCTTGCAGAGAGGGTCAGAGCCCAGGAATGACTGGCAGTTTTCCCGGTAAGTACATAATTGCTGCTCGATGTCTAGCACAGGCTTTCTCTTAACCCCTTGGAACAGGGCTGGAGATGTTTGGTTTGGAGGCTGCTGAAATGGCCAGCAGCTGAGAAGTGCCCAGTTTCTACTTTCTTCAGGCCTAAATCAATCAGAAGCTCCCTGACCTTCCAGGATTGCCAAGAAAACTAAAGGCTTTCATTGAACCGTATCATTCGTGTGTGTGTTAACGGGATAGACACTGATAATTTCAATAAAAGCATGTTACACTTTTGCATATAGAAAAGTCGAGTATCTACTCTCTAGATGCTGCTCAACATAGTGAAATCTCTCAACACAGTAAAGATAACCTTTTTGTAATATTTAAATTTTGTAATGTTTGTAATATTTAAATTTTACAACATTTGTAATACTTAAATTGCAAATTGTAAATTTTTGTAATATTTAAATTCAAATAGGTAATAAGTGAAGTGAAGTGAAAGTCATTCAGTCATGTACTATTCTGCGACCCCATAGACTACACACTCCATGGAATTCTCCAGGCCAGAATACTAGAGTGGGTAGCCTATTCCTTCTCCAGTGGATCTTCCCTACCCAGGAATCAAACCAGAGTCTCCTGCACTGCAGGCAGATCCTTTACAACTGAGCTACCAGGGAAGCCAAATGGCTAATGAAACTCCCCTAATTATACTGACACCAGGCTTTCCAGGTGGTGCTAGTGGTGAAGAATCTGACTGCCAGAGAAGGAGATGCAGGAGATATGGGTTCGATTCCTAGGTCAGGAAGATCCCCTGGAGATGGAAATGGCACCCCAATCATATATCCTTGCCTAGAAAATTCCATGGGCAGAGGAGCCTGGTGGGCCACGGTCCATGTGGCCGCAAAGAGTCCAACGCAACTGAGCACAAATATACTGACACCTGCAGAAGTTCTACTTTTCTTCATCCTTTTGTATTTAAATTCCTGTCTTTGTATGAATTCTCTCTCTCTGTTCTGTGTCTTGCTCCAACACTGTCCCGGTGTCTTCACTCCCCACAGGGCTACCTCCGGAAAGTTGATGTGCAATCAAAGAATGAAGTCACTTCAAGGCAGATAATTTTAAATGTTATACGTAGACACTCCAGTTTCAGAAACTTCCCCGAAAATGCCCACCTCCTTGGAATACTCTCATGGGCTCTTTCTCCTCTCTAGGTCACTCTGAACTCTGGCTCTTCTTTCTCCTCCAAGCTTCTCCCAGAAAGAAAGCAAACAATTTGTGAGTAAAAAATGTTGTCTGCCATATCAGTAAACAAAGGATGTTGCAGCCATCAAGTTATCCCATTTCAGCCGCCCCAGATGGTGAGTCCTGAGAGAACTCAGGGTGGACACGGAATGCCAGCCATCAAACCATCAGCCACCATAGTCACACCCTCAGTGGTACACCCTGGGTCGACCCAAGATGGGAAAACATGGGGTACTGGCCCAGAGAGCTGAGGTGTGTATTTAAGGAATGATTTATGTATCTTTCCATACATGGAAAAGCGCTAAATTCATTAACTTGAGATGTCTGGTTTTCTTTAATAAACAGTAATCTTTTGATATTCTGACCACCTGTTTTTTAACAAAACTCTTGGGAGCATCACTTACGTACTCAGAGCAGCCCCTCAGGCTACCTGAGAAGCTGTCTCCTGGACTTGAAGATCTCAGAAATTCCACCAAGTAAAACATAATTCTCAACTTTTAGGTTCTGCTTTTTTTTTTTTCAGTCAACAAATTTATATTTTAGCATTAATAAGAATTACAATCTATTATAATTTATAATAAGGATTACAGTCTGGAAGAAAGTACAGTTTAAACACTACTCGATTTTTCTCAGAAGAGAGATTAAAACTGGAATGGAAATTAGGGAAGATGCCATAGCCTCTACCTTCTGAAGCTTATGAATGGGCTACAAGTAAATCAAAGGGTAAAATCGGAAGAAATTGGCCTTTGTTAAACGAAACTCTTCTGTTTGGAGTAAAATTAGATCTCCATATGATTTTTATGTGGACAAGAAAGGATTGAATTTCTTTGTAGAATAAGATAGGAACAAAGTTCTACTGTGTAAAGCTGGGTGACCAATAAACGTGTGTTAATTTTATTATTCATATATGTCCATCTTGTTGTTCAGTTGGTACACCGTGTCCAACTCTTTGCAATCCCATGGACTACAGCATGGCTTTCTTCCCTGTCTTTCACTGTATCCCAGAGTGTGCACAAACTCATGTCCATTGAGTTGGTGACGCCATCCAACCACCTCTTCCTCTGTCGTCCCCTCTCCCCCTGTACACGTATTCTATTTTGATTCACCACAAACTCATTTTTTGAAAAGCCAAGCCATTTTTGCCAAACTTAAAAAAATGTTAGTCACTCAGTTGTGTCTGACTTTTTGCGACCCCATGGACTGTAGCTCACCAGGCTCCTCTGTCCATTCGGTTCCCGCCAAGAATACTGGAAGTGGGTTGCCACTTCCTTCTCCAGGGGGTCTTCCTGACCCAGGATCAAACCTGGGTCACCTGCAGTGCAGGTGGATTCTTTTTTTTTTTTTAAGCCTAAGCTTTCTGCTTTATTTCCTCATGGTTTCTCAAAGTATCTACAATATGCATATTTTAAAACTTATCACAGTGCTCATTCCAATAATAATATATCCTTTCACACATAAGTAATTAATAGTATTCTTCCATTTCCCCTCCTCTTTTGTGCTATTTTTGTCATATACCTTACTTTTATATAGATTATACCCTGTACCATCTAAGCCACTAGGGAAGCCCTAAACTTAAAAAAAGTGAAAGCTAAAAAAAAAAAAAAAAAAAGTATTTCAATAAATAAACAGAGAGAATAGACTTATGGACATGGGGAAGGGGAGGAGAGGGTGAGATGTGTGGAAAGAGTAACATGGAAACCTACATTACCACATGTAAAATAGACAGCCAACGGGAATTTGCTGTGTGGCTCAGCAAACTCAAACAGGGGCCCCGTGTCAGCCTAGAGGCATGGGATCGGAAAGAAGCTTCAAGAGGGAGGGGATATATGTACACCTATGGTTATGACCAACCTAGACAGCATATCAGAAAGCAGAGACATTACTGTGCCAACAAAGGTCCATCTAGTCACAGCTATGGTTTTTCCAGGAGTCAAGTATGGATGTGAGAGTTGGACTATAAAGAAAGCTGAGCACTGAAGAATTGATATTTTTGAACTGTGGTGCTGGAGAAGACCTTGAGAGTCCCTTGGACTGCAAGGAGATCCAACTCATCCATCCTAAAGGAAATCAGTCCTGAATATTCATTGGAAGGACTGATGTTGAAGCTGAAACTCCAATACTTTGGCCACCTGATGCAAAGAACTGACTCATTAGAAAAGACCCTGATTCTGGGAAAGATTGAGGGCAGGAGGAGAAGGGGACGACAGAGGATGAGACGGTTGGATGGCATCACCGACTCAATGGATGTGAGTTTGAGTAAGCTCCAGCAATGGATGTGAGTTTGAGTAAGCTCCAGGAGTTGGTGATGGACAGGGAGGCCTGGCGTGCTGCAGTCCATGGGGTCACAAACAGTTGGACATGGCTGAGCAACTGAACTGAACTGATGGCTGATTCATGTTGAGGTTTGACAGGAAACAACAAAATTCTGTAAAGCAATTATCCTTCAATAAAAAAAGTAAAGGAAAAAAAATAAATGCTACCTCATTCTACTTATTATAAATGTCCTTAAGAGTAAGGAAGGAAAAACAGCTATAGGAGGAGTTTCGCTCCATGAGCGGGGCTCTTTTATTTTTCTGCAGAAGCAGCAGCTCAGGAAAACCTCACGGCTCAGGGGACTCTGGCCTGCATTAAGGAACTAACTGGGACCCACGTTCTAGCACAAACTCAGACACTAAGAAACAGTGACCTTGAAAGAGTCATGTTTCTGAAATTCATTTGTGAAGCAAGATTACATTTCCAAACCAAGAGAGATGACCAAATTCAAATTCTTATTTTATAGGTGAAGAAACCAGAGACGGTGATAAAGGCACTTATCCAAGGATGCTGGTGCTCTGATCACGAAGCCTCCAAGAACCAAGGTCCAGAACCCGGGCTTCCGGCAGTCTAGCTACCAAATAGACATAAACAGCCCCTGCCCTGTCTACCTAACAGGTTTTTAGGGTAACGTGCAAGTGAAACGAAGAAGTATCTAACGGATTATCATTCCTTGGCTTGAAGTGAAGGGTTGTTACTTCCGTCTGATTTCAGGATGGATTAGAGATCTGCTTCTTTTTCTGACATTTTCCCTCTTTTGATTCAAGTCAGAATTAACACTTGTTTGTTGCAAAGTTGAAGCTTTAGACACATTTCTCTGGTCAACAGCGACATCTGGTGGACACCTTAAAAATGGCTGCCTTTGCTTAGAGTAGGACCATAGGCATCTTCAAGCATCATATTGCAAGTGCAGGGTAAACTTCAGAAAGACTTGATCCTTACCATGGTATGAGAGGCCAAGAAAACCGAAATAGGATTATAAAATTAGTTTTAATAATCATAAGAGAGCTTCCAAGTAGCTAGAAATCAACTAAGGAAATATTTTTTGAATAGACAACAGACATCTCCCTGGTAACTCAGTTCCTCTTAACACAGTATGTTTAACTTATGGAATCAACAAATGAAAAGCACATTTTATTCTTTTCTTCCTCGTTACTCTTTTCATCATTGCCAAAGAAGGGGGAACTTTGGAAAAACAAAACAAAATAACAGCAACAAGCACAATAAAGAAAAATAATAATTAAGTTTTGAGGTTCAAAAAGTCTAAACACTAGTGACAAGAAAGAGGACTTAGATGCAGATGTGAAAGAATGACCCAGATTAAGACAGGGGAAGTGTCCTGGGTGGGCAGGAGGCAGGTGGTTTCTGAGAACTGCAGGAAGAGTGGAGGAGAGTGGGGATGTGGATAAGCCCATCAGTTTCTGCTGCTCCACGCTGTGGCCATTTCCAAGGAGACAGACTCCTTCAGGGAATGCCCCCCTCGCACATCTCAGCAGATGATGCCACAGAGTTTTGCAGATAGTCTTCTGCATCAGCAGTTAAGGAAGCCCCAGACTGATGCTTGCACTCATAGGAACACCTGAGACCACACACCTGAGCGGCCGGGGAAGTGGGACCAGGAGAATAATGGCCTTGGCCGTCTCAGTGGATGTCACGTGGACTGATGGCATCAAAGATGAGATGGCCCCCCACACACACTTACCTCCCCACTTCAATGGTGCTAAAGAAACTGTGATGGTTCATTTCATGTATCAGCTTGACTTGGTCACAATATAGAGATATTTGGTTAATTATTCTAGAGGTTTCTGTGAAGGTATTGTTGAGACGAAATTAACATTTAAATTAGCAGATCTTGAGTAAGCAGATTACCCTCCATAATATGAGTAGGCTTCATCCAATCACTTAAAGGCCTTAAAAAAAAAAAAAAAAAAAAGACCGCAGTTTCCAGAAGAGAGAGAATTCTGACAGCAGATGGTCTTCAGACCCAAACTACAACTGTTTCCTGGGTCTCTCTCAGTCAGCCTGCCCAGCAGATTTTGAACCTGTACCTTCATAATCACGTGAACCAACTCTAGAAATAAATTTCTTGAAATTAGAGATAGAACACACACACATACACACACCCCTTATTGTCGTATTGGTATGTTTCTCTGGAGAACCCTTACTAATACATAAACCTCAGAGATTAGACACAACTCAGGATAAAGTACACATATATATTAAGGGAAAGAGGCTAATTGAGAGTAAGTTACTGCACTCCTGGTAGAGTAGAAGATCTAAATAGGAATTAGACTGTTAATGGGGAAAAAATGTGTGCATTTAGGTTTGCATGCTAAAGTGCTACGTCAATGATAAACAGAGTCACAGAGGAAACAGGCTTTTCTGCTGGAATAAGCGAATCCAGGGCAGAATAGTCAAGTGCTTGTTATTCTTGTCCTTATTTAACACTGGCTTGTCAGATTTATCAGCAGCATTGTTTTCAAAAACTGTTTAAATGTCATTTTTCATTAAAGGAAATATACAATGTCAAACTGTTATACATAAATTTCTAATACTGAAACAAAAAAATTGTCTTAAACTGAATGTCAGTCTGACTGTAATACATCTTAATCACCTCAAAATATGTACCTTAGAGTGCATTATTTTCAGATATAAGAGATCTACTTTTTTAATGAAAGAATAAGCTAGTTATTACTTAGATGAGAAAATTCTCATTTGAGAAGTTGCTAATTTTTCTTATGGCTGTTGACTCATAAGAATAAGTAATATTTTACAACAATTTTTAATTCATCTATACTTTACTTTTAGATCTTACATTATAAAATCTTCGTCCTATCTTTAACTTTGATTTGTTCCTGGGTTTTTCCTAATTAATTTTAACACACTCATGAAATGGCATTCCAATGGAAAATGTTTAAATTTTTTTAATATTCTTCCACTGATAATTCAAAGACATTAACGCCAAATGTATGCTTAATTCACATGCGAATCTTGTGCTTACCAGAGAAGAGCTTATATTAGCTTTTAAAATAGAAAAATATCTATATCAGCATGATATAGCCCATGAGGGAGACACTGTCATTTTGATATAATACACCTGTTTACTGCATCTATCTGGGAATAAATCGAGGGAATAGATTTGGCCGGTGGAATGTTTGAGCAGTGAGTTACCTTAAAAAAACAGGTCAATAGCAATACTTGAGCTATTTTGACAAAAGTCACAAACTGGGCTAACAGAGGTTGTAAAGGGTCTCAGAGATCTCTCTGACGGGGTTAACACAACATATCTTAACACTTCACGAGTATTGGATAAGATCCACTAGAAATATTTTACCAGAGAAAATTTAAGGCATTTTACTTTTTATCTACTCAGAAAAATGATAAGATATTATATCAGGAGTTGAATAACAGTAATTTTTAAACCACTTTCATATACTTTATGCTCATCCATCCTGGTATCCAAAAGTCTTTAAAGGATGTTCTTCAAATTAAAAAAAAAAAAGATAATGACCTTAGTTTTAAACAAAAGACATTTACCTCTTTCTGTATCTCTAACAACATACGTATGCTATTGTTGTTTAGTTGCTCAGTTGTGTCTGACTCTCTTGTGACCCCATAGATTGTAGCTCACCAGGCTCCTCTGTCTATGGAATTCTCCAAGAAAGAATATATTGGAATGGGTTGCCACTTCCTACTCCAGGGATTGAACCTGCATCTCCTGCATTGCAAGCAGATTCTTTCCCACTGGGCCAGCAGGAAAGACCTAATCATGCTATATAACCATATACATGCTTTACACAGCATGTATGTATATGCTTACTCCTCACAACAATATTATGACATGAAAAAAAAAAAATAGCACAGACAGAAGAAAAATTAAGGTCTGATGTGTTTGATGACTGTCTGTCCTTCCCAGGTGACCAGACCTGGCCCCAATCACCGTCTCACTTGCAATGGATGAAAAGTCAAAAGCCATGCTGCGAAATGAGGGAAGAGAGACTGCAAGAGCAAACCCTCGTTGCTTTAAGATGGATTAAACCGGTCTCCTCCTATGAGTGGCCTCATAGTATTATCATTAATTAAGAACAGCACTGCGCTTAGCTAAGAAATTGGCCACATACTTACACTTCCCATTGGCTGGGTAAAGTTAGGACTGCAGACATACTCAAAATTTAGTCTCTGTCAAATCCAGGGTTTTATTTCATTTAGAAATATATTCTTGCCTGGAGAATTCCATGGACAGAGGAGCCTGAGAAGCTACAATCTATGGGGTCACAAGTGAGTCAGACACAACTGAGCAACTAAACAATAACATATGTATGTTGTCAGAGATACGGAAAGAGGTAAATGTCTTTTGTTTAAAACTAAGGTCATTATCTTTTTTTTTTTTTATTTGAAGAACATCCTTTAATTTAGAAAGATAAATAACCAGATGTTGATGGAAATGAAGCAATGCCCCATTCAAAAATTTAATCTTTCTGGCCTTTGTTAAAGAAACTTCAGGGGAAATTGATGACCGTAAAGATTTATATTTATTAATCTGGAGGGATTTCTTTCTAGCTCTGGAATGATAATAGTTATTTGAGTTATGGCTGGATAATGGAGACTATTGAATCAGGGAGTCCCCTTATGGTTAACACTCATTAATCATTTTCATAATTAAAAATATACTTCTCAACTGGTCTATTTTCCATATGTAAAGAATATTTATCAGAATAAGACTTTCGAGATATCCAATATGAGGCATTATTTTTTTAAAAGTGATTGAACAAAGGGTAAGTCCAATCAACTGTGTATCTATATATAGAGATATATTATATAAGCCATATATATAAATAGATACATTCAATTATAAATATGGAATGATTTAATAACACTACACATAATGAAAAAACTCCTCTGAAAACCAGAAGAGTTTTCTGTTTATATAAATTGTGAACAATCACTGAAAAAATTCAAATATAAAATACTAGAAACTAAAAATAGCCTCCTTCCTACTTCCCAGAGATAACCAATTTTAACATCTTAGTAACTAGTTCTCAGATACTTGCCCACGCATACACTTAGGAATAGACATGGCTCACATTGAACACCCACAAGATGTACATACTAGTACGTAAGTTATTCTGGAAGTAATCAAAGACTACTTTAATGAGAACGTATAGATGTTATTTATTGGGAGTCTACTCTAGCAAGGGATTCAGCCATCTGAGGCAGGTGCAAATGTGGAATGCCTGATAGTGGGGAAAAGAAAGTTTCAGGCATGCAGAGTGGAGGTGACTGGCCTGGAAAAGCTCCAGGCAGGCTACCTAGATGCAGGGCCTATTACGTGACTGGATAGGAGGACAGAGTTGGCTTTCTCTGGATAGTTCAGTTAGAAACAGGGATAAAGAAAAAGCGAACCTGGCAGACACATGTGGACCGAGCCCGCATCTTCTAAGCTATTTGCTGCGGAAGTTCTGGCTTGCCTTTCCCAGCTGGTTGGAGCTCCCTTTGCTGCAGAGATTGAAGGTCAGAATTCCATCATCACACACAGCCTGGCCGCCATATATTCAAATATTTAGGTCCCCTATGCATGCTCATTGCTGTTGTTCAGTTGCTATGTCGTGTCTGACTCTTTGCGGCCCAGAGGGCTGCAACACACCAGGCTTCCTGTCCCTCACTATCTCCCAGAGCTTGCTCAGACTCATGGCCATTGAGTCAGTGATGCCATCCAACCATCTCATCCTCTGTCACCCGCCTCTCCTACTGCCCTCAATCTTTCCCAACATCGGAGTCTTTTCCAATGATTTCGATATAACTTGGATTTTTCTTTTCGAATCATAGGTTCGATGAATACTCACTGATAACACTATTTGTAAATGCTTGGAAAAGATTTCATTTTATACATATGCCCTACTCTATAGATATGTTGTAATACGAATCCTCTTTTTAATGCCATCTGAAGCATTTCAAATTTTCTGTCTTCACAATGATGAAGTAAGCTTCCTTAGAGATAGTTATATTTCTGTTTATCCCTTTACATTTTAAATATAAATTTCTAGAATAAAATTTCATGGTTAAATACATTTGTACATATTGAATTTGAATACAGAATGCTAACCTGTTCTTCAGTTGAGACAACTTCCCTAAGTGGACAAAAGTGTCATTAACACAGTCATTTTAAAAAACTGCTGATCCAACAGATGGCAAATTTTCATTGATTTATGAGGCTGACCATCTCGAATTTATTGACCATTTGTATTTTTCTTTTCTCAGTTGTCAGCTCATGTGATTCACCCATGTTTTTATTGGTATAATCTATTTTTCTTTAGATTTATGAGCTCTTTACTTTTTATGCTGGGAAATTTTTCCAGCTTCTCATTAGTCTTTATAATTTCTTTTTTTTTAATTTTACTTTACAATATTGTATGGGTTTTGCCATACATTGACTTGAATCCTCCACGGGTGTACATGTGTTCCCCATCCTGAACGCCCCTCCCACCTCCCTCCCCATCCCATCCCTCTGGGTCATGGCATTTTGCTTTGTTTCTGCTATGCAAACTCCTTACTTCTAATGGTATTTGGAGAGTTACAAAGATTTTCTGCCTACGTGTTTAGGGGTTCTGGTCAGATGGCCCATCAGATCAACCTTTATTGTTGTGATTAGAAAATAAAATGTAAAAGAACAAGAAGAATATTTTCCAAATTACTCCATAAAAGGGAACCAAATATTTGATTTTAATAATAAATAGCCCCAAACTCAGGATACTGACAAAGGTGACATTCTTTTATACACTCCACTTCTGGCATTTTCTCAGTTTAATTTATAACAATAGATGCCAGGTGAACACTAACCCCTCAGGCTTTCTCTTCTGCTCTTGCTGAGAGGATCTTAATTAGCAAGTTGGCTTATCCACATATAGAAGCTGAGCAGCCTCCTGTTAATGAGCTGGGTGACCAGGACTAGTGGCTCCCCTTCCCATGGAGCCTCAACACGCTTATCTCTACCCACCACAGACCCCCTATAGCCTCTCCTTAATCTGGTAACTAACTACTCTCCCCAAGCGTCTCAGCAATTCTCGACAACGGCTAAATACTCCACGGAGTATGTAAAAATTCTCCTGATTGTCTCATTCCATCACCAGAAATTCTGATTGAATTAACCAAAAGGGAAAGCCCACCATCAGTGTGTTTTTTAAAAAGTTCTCCAGGTAGTTCAAATGTCCGTCCAGAGTTAAGAATTAATGTCTTTTATTTACTCATTTTTCCCCACCTTTTATCAAAAGGTCATGTATATTATAAAATTTACCTTCCACAACAGATCTGTCCATTATAATATGAATGAGTTAGCTTGCTTAATTAAATCTACCTTTTAAAGTATTCTATTATCTTTTGAATAATTTTAAACATAAAATGAAAGTAGTTTGTAAGGGTTTAACAAAATTTTCTTTCAATATTCAAGTCAGATCATTATTGGACTTAACACTCAGTCTGAAAGACTCAAAAAGATTCATACAAATTATACCTAGAAGGGATCATAGATATCACCCAGTTATACTTTTCATTTCACCTATAATAAATCTGAGACCCAGCATTAAGTCACAATGCTATCCATTAAGTGTTAGATTTAATCCTACAGGGGGGCTTCCCTGGTATCTCAGATGGTAAAGAATCTGCCTGCAGTGCAGGAGACCAGGGTTTAATCTTTGAGTCGGGAAGATCCCTGGAGAAGGGCATGGCAACCCACTCCAGTTCTCTTGCCTGGAGAGTCTCATGGACAGAGGAGTCTGGTGAGCTACAGTCCATGGGGTCACAAGAGTCAGACACGACTGAGCAACTAACACTTCCACATTTTTTAAATCCTATAGCATCAATGTGTACCACATTTGTTATCAACCACAGCACGAGAAGTTAGTCCAAAACTTAGCAACCAAATTAAAAAAAAAAAAAAAACACACATATGCATGATCATGGACATGCCAGACAGCTTCTGCGGACCATGATTCAGGAGTGGCACAGCTTCGTTACTTCTGACTCACTGCATTTCATGAGGTCGTAATCAAGATGCTGATCTGGTCTATAGCCATCTTCAGGCTTGATCAGGGCTTGCCTCCAAAATGTCCCACTCACGTGGGGGCTGTCAGAAGATTTCAGTTCCTTGTCACAGGGATTTTTCACTGGACTATTCTAGTGTCCTCACGACTTGGCAGCTTACTTCCCCCTAAAGCTCTTGATCTAAGAGAACGAAATGGAAGCTATGATCTGTTTCATGAAAGAGTTTTGGAAGCCATGCTCCATACCATCTGCAATATCCTGTTGGTTACACAAGACATTTCTATCCACGGTAGGAGGGGAACACACCAGTGCATGAACACCAAGGAGCAAGAATTACCTGGGCGCCACCCTGAGGGCCGCCCACCACACGCATCTTGGCACATCATCCTTCCATTTTAGCTCAAAATAAGTCATAAATTTTTGGTCTTTGGCAGTCCTTTACAATTCAGTTAAGTTTTTAACACAAATAATGTGACAGTTCATGTCTTTCCATCACTTGATATTTCATTATTTGACCATGTGTTATCTAGTAACATGTTAAGAAAACAGAGCTTTAAAAATGCATCGTTTCAATGATTTGTGATACTTCAACAAAATCTGCATTGATCTCATTTGACATTTTTGGCATTTACCTTAAAAATCCATTTTTTTCAATAATCTGAGAACTCTAAGTTGAGGAATTTTATTTTTCTGTTTTAATAGCATTTAAAAAAAAAATTTGCCTCCTCTGACAAGACATGCAGTCTTTTCTGTCCACAACAGATAAGATCATTTCTCTCAATCATGATAAGTGATCTACATCAACATATCACCTGCACACTAGGGATCAATTAATTCTCAGCCTGAGATTGTCATGAACTTCAGTAACGAAGCAAAATATGTATTAGCAGTGTTTTTTTAAGTTAAAGGGAATGCTAACATTTTTAATTCTTTTACTAGAAAAACAATGTTACAGTTGAAAATTTACTCTTTGTCTCCATTCTTCCAGGTCTGTGTCTTGCTGAGTTATACAGCTCATTTTTCCTCCTCAATTAACTTATACCTCATCTGATTCCACAGAGAACGTGAGGCAGCTGCAATAGCATATAGGTATAGCTTTCTGTACATCATATGTCTCTCCTCTGTAAATCTGCATTTGTCTTCCCCTGTCTTTTCCCTGCCTCATTCCAAGTTCAATAACCCTAAATTTAGCCGTAAGTGTTTTCCTTTTCTCATCTTCATTAGCGACTTTGTCTCATTACTCATCATATGGGCTCCCACATAGTCATAGCATCAGTTCTGCCATCTGTTTCCAAAACTTTGACTAACCTTTTAATGACTGCAGGGGACTTTACCACCCCCACTGCCTCTCAAGTGTATCACAAGAAAGCTTTGCAGAAGTGTGCTTCTTAAAATCCTGATCACAGCTTCTGCCCCAAGCTCTTCGAGCATCTATCGCTGAAGTCTAATCCTGTAACAGATCTGTCCCCAGCGGTGTTGGTCTAGGGTTCCTGCCCTTGTGCAATACCATTTAATGAGCACAGAAAAGAAAAAAAAAAAAAAAAGAGGGCAAAAATCACAGGTGCTGGCTTTCTTTTGCTTTATTTAAAGTTGATACCTGCAATTACCACTAATTGAGACAGTAATCAAAGCCAGGAATTGAAGCCAATTCAACCCTGAGATCTATGTCTCTTAAAATGAATCAAATTTTCTGAAAATACATATTAAGAAAAAGAATTTAGATTAAATGATCAGATTGATCAAAACCCTCTCCCATGAGCCATGGAAATAAGATTTCTGAAAACAAAAGATGGGGAAAGAGTGTAAATATTTAGGATATCTTGGGCTTTAATCTCCTCCTCCCACTGAATTCCTTTTATTTATGGACAGCCTGATGTGGCAGAATAAAGACAGCAGTAAATGATATGGCATTTCTTTCCTAGAAAAGGAGATTCTCCACCTCATGACTTTCAATCTAGTTTGACCACATTGACCAGTTTGACCAAAAGATTGCAGTGGAAGTGAGATGAGACTGCTGAGGCTAAGATCTAATCAACAATCTTTCCATTTCCTCCAAGTTTTCTAGAACATCATCTCTGAAAGTCCTCAGCCACCACATAAGCAGTGAGACTTCCCCAAGACCAAGGTGCTAGAGAGACCACAGGAAGATGCTCCGGAAAACCATTCCAACTGAGCCCTGCTTTCCAGCCGCCCTGCCAAAGTGTCAGATGTGTGACTGAAGCTATATTGGGCCCTCCAGTCTAGCCCATCTGCCAGGAGACTAATAACAAGTGATCTCCATGAATCGATGCACAGAGAATAAAAGAACAGCCAACTTGAGTGCCAAAGAATTGATGCTTTTGAATTGTGGTGCTAGAGAAGACTCTTGAAAGTCCCTTGGACTGCAAGGAGATCAAACCAGTCCATCCTAAAGGAAATCAACCCTGAATATTCAATGGAAGGACTGATGCTAAAGCTGAAGCTCCAATATTTTGGCCACTTGATTCAAAGAGCCGACTCACTGGAAAAGATCCTGATGCTGGGAAAGATTGAAGGCAGGAGGAGAAGGGGACGACAGAGGATGCAATGGTTGGAGGGCATCACCGAGTAAATGGGCATGAGTTTGAGCAAGCTCCGAGAGATGGTGAAGGACAGGGAAGCCTGGCGTGCTGCAGTCCATGGGGTCACAGAGAGTTGGACACAACTTAGTGACTGAACAACAACAAAGGAAATTTAGGAAAGGCAGAATCAGTCTAATATGGGGAAGAAAAATGAAATATTTAATTTTTCCTAATAGGTTGACTGAAGTTCTTAACAACTCTGTATCTGAATCAACAAATATCAGAGATCCATCTCCACTGACTACCTAAAATCATGTTCCTTTTTCTCTTTGTTCCTAGGCAAAGGGCCTGCTATGGGCTGAATTGTGTCATCCCGAGTTAATAGTTGAACCCCATATACCACAGAACATAACTATCAATTTGGAGATAGAATGTTTGAGATTCAAATCAAGTTTATCTTGGCTACCAAAGGGGAAACAAGAGAGGAGGGGGGTTACAAATCAAGAGCTTGGAATTAACATACACACAATACTATATAAAAGACAGACAACCAATAAGAACCTCTTGCAATGCACAGGGAACTCTGCTCAATATTCTGTAAGAATCTATATGAGAAAAGAATCTGAAAAAGAATGGATATATGTATAACTGAGTCACTTTGGGGTCTACCTGAAATACAACACCCAATTAAAAAAAAAAAAAAAAGAGGCAACTAAGTTTAAAAAACCAAAAAGGTCATTACAACTGGCTCTAACCCAATCTGACTAGTGTCCTTTTTAAATTCATTTATTTTTAATTGGAGGATAATTACTTTATAATATTGTGTTGATTTCTGTCATATATCAACATGAATCAGCCATAAATATATCCCCTTCTTCTTGAATGTCCCTCCCCCACCCCACCCCTCTAGGTTGTCACAGAGCATGGGTTGGAGTTCCCTGTGTCAAGCAGCAAATTCCCACTAGCTATCTATCTTACATATGGCAACATATATGTTATCATAACATATATGTTTCAAAGCTACTTCCTTCCCCCAATGGGTCCACAAGTCTGTTCTGTATATCTGCATCTCCATTTCTGCCCTGCAAATACATTCATCAGTACCATCTTTCTAGATTCCATATATACATATATATGGGTCAATATATGATATTTGTTTTCTGTTTCTGGTTTACTTCACTGTATAATAGGCTCTAGGTTCATCTCCACCTCATTAGAACTGACTCAAATGGGCTCCTTTTTACGGCTGAGTAATAGCCCATTCTGATTCCACTGTACCACAACTTCTCTTTTTAAGCAGAGGAGATTAGGACTCACAAGAGGGATCAGGCACACACACAGAGAAAAGGCTGGGTGAAGACACAGCAAAAAGACATTCGTCTATGAATCAAGTAGAAACCAGCTTCCAGCAAAACTAAACCCGCCAAAACATGCACGTTGGACTTCTAGCCCCCAGGACTATGTGAAGACAGACTTCTGTTGTTTAAGCTATGCTGTCTGTGCTACAGACACACCTCAGAGATACTACGGGCCTGGTTCCAGACCAATGCAATAAAGCAAGTGTCACTACAAAATGAGTCACCAATGTTTTGGTGTCCCAGTGCACAGAAAAGTTATACTTACACTAGACTGTGTTCTATTAAGTGTGCTATAGTATTATGCTAAAGAAATATTAAATTAACTAAATTTTAATTAAAAACACTGAAAATTTTGCTAAATATTGCTAAAAAATGCCAACCATCATCTGAGACGTCAGTGAATCATAGTAGCAACATCAAAGATGACTGATCAGAGATCACCAAAACAGATAATGAAAAAGTTTGAAATACTTCAAGAATTACCAAAACGTGACAGAGACACAAAGTAAGTAAATGTTGGGGAAACGGTGCCATCAGACTTGACACAGGGTTGCCACAAACCTTCAATTTGTTAAAGAAAAAAGAGAAAATACAGCAACTACAATGCAATAAAACAAAGCATGTCTTAATGTTAATATAACAGCCCAAGTAAACCAACAGAGCCTAAAAGAAAGAAAATACTCTTCTAAAGCTTAGATCTCTTATAGATGTTTAACATGAAAAAAATATATATATAACCAATATGACAGAAGTTCTATAGTTCTTGATTGTGATCAACCAATTCCAGGAAAGGGACCAATACCCTCACTGAGAGTAACACTTTCTTCCTCTGGAAACTACAAGGTCATGGCAAGCAGTCTTATAAATGAAATGTTTTTTTCTTCTTTTTCCAGGAAGGATCATTTAAGTACACATTCTCTCCCTGTAATGAGACTTACCTCATTCGTGTAGATGAAACCACTCTACACTTCAAACTCCAGCCCTCAGTGGTTTTCTCCAAGGGTACAGATTCTTGAGCAGTTCTCATTCAACTTTCTACCCTAGTATGCCAGTCAAACCTTAGGACAGCCTTCCAAAATTAACTGGCACTTTTCAAGTAATAAAATGTAATTACATAAAATAGATGCTAAAGGTTAAATTTGAATACTAGAACACTTATCCATCTTCCTGGGAATGATTGTACCTTGGTTTTATACAGAGTTTCTCTACTGCAGGGAAATTCTAACACTGCAATACCAAATATGGACGAATCCAAAAAGTTTCTTACATTTTCATAAGTCCAAATCCTTTACCTATTGCTATTATTGGGCTTCCCAGGTGGCGCTAGTGGTAAAGAACCCATCTGTCAATGCAGGTGACATAAAAGACGCAGGTTTGATCTCAGGGTGGGGAAGGTCCCCTGGAGGAAGAAATGGCAACCCACCCCGGTATCCTTGCCTGGAGAATCCCATGGACAGAGGAGCCTGGTGTGCTACAGTCCACGGGGTTGCAAAGAGTCAGAGACAACTGATGCAACTTAGCACACAGCATATACACCACTATTATTATATTTAACTTTTTTTTATCAGTGTTCATAATTTTCACGCTTCTATTACCATTTGCCCTAAAACAATTTGTGCATATTTTCCTTTGATGACTCTCTAAATCCAAAAAGAAAGGATCTCTTTATAACTCCTTTAGCATGCCAGCTTATTCTTAGAAAACCTCAAATTCCTGAGCTGCTATTATCAATGTCCTCCAGTGAACTTCATCTCCTCCAGCCCTAAGCCAACCTCTACTCAAAACGAGCATGTAATTGTCAAGCCCCTATCTTTTGGGAAAGAGAAACTGAAATATCTGTCCCTGGGATTAAGAATTGCTTTCAGTTTTCCATCTTTAGCAGAACAAATGGTGAACTTTGAATAACCTCATTATGTCACTTCAGAACCAGGCATTAAATTGGGTCATTGTCAACTTTGCCATTTGTCTAAAAAGTGCATGATGAATTTCAGTTTATATAGACTCTGACACAGAAGTCTAATGTAAAAGTAAGACTGTATGATTGCTTCCCCCATCGAAACACGAGAAATGCAATAATTTTAGCCAGAGTTCTTTCCACATCTCTCAAGAATTTCACTCTTGCAACTAGCATCTTCTAAACTCTTTTAAGGATATTAAATTCAGGATTAAGAGAGGAAGACTAAAGGAGGGAAGGAGGACTCTGTCCCTCAACAGCTATCACCACAGAGCATGTAAAGCAGGAAACTCCCAAATAATAAAAACCGCCCATCCCTAGCCTTCAACTGATATGTTGTTGTTTAGTCACTAAGTCATGTCCGACTCTTTGGACTGCAGCAGGCCAAGCTTCCCTGTACTTCACCATCTCCGGAGTTTGTCCAAATTCAAGTCCATTGAGTCAGTGATGCCATCCAACCATCCCATCCTCTGTCATCCCCTTCTCCTCCTGCCTTCAATCTTTCCCAGCATCAGGGTATTTTCCAGTGAGTTGGCTCTTCACACCATGTGGCCAAAGTACCAGAGCTTCAGCTTCAGCAACAGTCCTTCCAATGATATCCAGGGCTGACTGCCTTCAGGATTGACTGGTTTGATCTCCTTGCAGTCCAAGGGACTCTCAAGAGTCTTCTCCAGCACCACAGTTCAAAAGCATTCTTCAATGTTCAATGTTCAGCCTTCAACTCTCACAACTATACATAACTACTGGAAAAACCCTAGTCCTAATATTTCTTTCTCTCAATAGGGGAATCCCATGATTAACACTAACCTTAGTTTTTATCAACATATCCAGTAAACTGAAGGGAGAGTGGAAAAATTTGGTTTTGACTTCAGTCCTTACAGAGAATGATGCGTACAACTGGTCACCTAGGCAGGTTACCAAGATGACCCTAGCTATTGCTCACCAGGCACTATCTGCTGCTTCCTTTTAGAGAATCATTGCTCTACACATCAGGGACAGCCTGAGAGAGAAGGCTGCCTGCTGGTAACAGCCCTGAGGGACAGAGAGCCTTTTAAAGAGCAGAGAAGACAAGTATTTTCCCAGAGTAGGCACCGAGTGTAAAGTCTACAGTCATACAATGAATGTACTATTTATGACGCCACCCACAAATCTACTTTTTTTTTAAATTTCATTTTTTTTTTTCATTTAGTTTTTTATTGTGCTGGGTCTTCCTTCCTGCACCGCTTTTCTCTAGTTGCAGCAAGTGGGGGCTCCTCTCTGATTGCGATGTGCAGGCTTCTCATTACGGTAGCTTCTCTGTAGAACACGGGCTCTAGGGTTCGCAGGCTTCAGTAGTCGAGGTGTATGGGCTCAGTACACCTCACGGGTTCAGCAGTTGCGGGTCCCAGGCTCCACAGCACAGGCTCAACAGCTGAGATGCTCAGGTTTAGATGCTTCTCAGCATGTGGGATCTTCCCGGATCAGCGATCTAACCTGGGTCTCCGGAAAGGGCAGGCAGATTCTTTACCACGGAGCCATCAAGGGAGTCCCAAATCAGCTTTGCTTGCATTAGTCCTTTATTTGTACCATTTCCCCAATTCAATGGCAAACTTGGCAAGTGTGGGATTTCCTCAGCCTTCTTTAGGAGAATATCCCCTTTCTGAGGGCCTTTTAATGTCATGTAGTTATCCCTGATATAACAGCCAAGCTCCAAGCATTATTTCACTTCCCATTATTGTACCCTTTTTAAATGACCTATTAAATGCCTCCTCGCCTGCCTCAATATTTATGGCCTCCAAATAATTACAGGTTATTATGCTCTCCCAACTGGCCTAAAGTAACTGCTCAGCTCTGATCTAATACCTTTCAATAGTTGAGTGTAAATCACCTTCTTTGTCCATTAACTTTGAATGGGTTTGGAAAACTATGAACTTGCAGAAGGCGTAAAAGTGAAGGAAATAGTCTGACATACCTAATTGGCCCAACATCTGTCTTTCAGTTTCAGCCTCCCTGCTTCTGGTAAAACTGAGGAAGGACTCAGAGCCCCTGGGGAGCCCAGTCCTCCCAAACAATGAATTAAGACTTTGTCTTTATCTGTCAAGTCGCTGAAGACTTGTAGGTATTGCTATAGTAATAAAGTCGTCCCTCTTTGAAATGCTGCATATTTTGTCTTCCTAAGGATCCTACAGAGCTCACATTTGCCAACAGGGCAGCTGCAGTGTCAAAGTGACACCATCCCACTCACCTGGTCACAGCTGGGACTCTCGCAGGAACTGTCAAAGTAGCAAGTTGTCAAGATAGTTGGAGAAGCTTCCTGCTGCTACCGTGTGTCCTTCTGCCCCAGTTTTCTAGCACAATGAAAGTGTCAGCAATTCCCATCACACCCGAGATCATAAGCTGCAAAGTTACTCTCTTCCCTTTTTTATTTTCTATCATCAATCTGACAAAGACCTGATATTCTAATATAAGAGGTCTAGGGTAAATCTTTGTGAAAGATAAAAATGGCCACCACTTGGAATCTATTGGTTCTTTTAACTGGTGGTGATTAAAGGGGGCTTGGGAGGAACAGCCTTATCCTTCATTGATTCATCCTAGACTCGGGACCAGGAGGGAAAGCAATGAAGAACAGCACCCAGGAGCCACGGCCATGCCGCTGCAGGTAACAAGGAAATGGCCCTGCCACTCAGAAGTTCGTTTCAGGTTTCTTCTCCCATTTTCCTAAAGGACGGATTAAATGCACATCAATTGTATTTAGCTAATAGCCTTCAAGTTCGTGACTGCTTTGGCTAGAAACAGCAGAAGTAGAACTGCTTAATTAAGTTGACTAAAATAGACTTTAGGAATTATTGCATCCAATTCTTTTACTTTATGAAGTGAAAGTTAGAAACCAAGAAGAAATTTCATGAGATTATAGCATGAATTCATGCCTGAGGGAGGGCTAAAAGACTATAGCTTTGTTTTTCCCCTATAACTCATACTCCGTATTGTTACGTAAGTGAATCACACTCTTACCACAAAAAATAACTATTATAGCACCGTAGAACTGTAAAGTTTCTGTGTGGTTTCTTCTTTCTGTTTTGTTTTAAAAGAGACCCCAAAAATAATAAACGCAGAAACGTGTTTTCAAAAATCTCACTTTAGACTCACCCAAAAATAAACAAGTAGAGATGAGTCACTATGAAGTCTACCCTGTCTCGTCTAAAAGGTGTCTCAGGGTATCAACCCTGAATATTCATTGAAAGGACTGATGCTGAAGCTGAAGCTGCAATAGTTTGGCCACCTGATGCGAAGAGCCAACTCACTGGAAAAGACCCTGATGCTGGGAAAGATTGAGGGGATGAGGAGAAGGGGACGACAGAAAATGAGATGGTTGGATGGCATCGCTGACTCAATGGACCTGAGTTTGAGCAATCTCCAGGAGATGGTGGAGGACAAGGAAGCCTGGCGTGCTGCAGTCCGTGGGGTTTCAGAGAGTCAGACAAGACTTAGTGACTGAACGACAAAACAACAGGCTTGGGAGTTTGAGAGGTTTTACGGATGTGGATGGAGAGATTAAATGGATAAGCACCTTGGCTCCTTCCAATTTCAAGAATTTCTCAGGAAGCCAAACAATATATGAAAGAGAAGGAAAGCTACAAGTATCATAATAGGAGAAACTGTCAAACGCCTCATAGCTGCTTGCAAAACTTCTGCAGTCAATCTTACAAGCGCTAACCATATTTACCTCTCCTAAAGCATACTATATTATAGGAGAAGCAGCAGTCAAAATCTCTCTCTGCTATGGAACTTAGGTTCAAGTGAATTGTGCATGAAATTGACTATCTAAAGACAAGTGACAAATTGAGCCCTCAATCTAGAACCCAAGAGAAAAGGAATCATTGATTCTTTCATTGTTGCTCTTTTTTGTATATCATTCTTCTTTTATTATCAACATTTTCAGACTCAAATAAGCAGAAAATGAGCTCAATAAAGCATTCAAGAGTCAAAAGTGTCCACTTTCCCCATATTCCATTCATTCTGTAATTGATCTCAAAATTTAGAGCTTGTTCAAAGCTTCCCCCTCAGAGTACACATACAAAATATTGAAAATCAATGCACTTTCAAGGATTCACACTAGTATAAAGACATTCTGAAGCTTGAAAGGAATAACATGACCTCTGTACACCTGAGATCCAAAGATCCATAACAATTTTTAATGTTCTGTAAGCAGAAAATCCTTCAGTCAGACTAAAATGAACCCAAATTTGGCAAGTTAATAGCCAAAGTGCCTTTCCTTTAGATGTTGCACAGTGGAAAAGGAACAAAATTTTAAAAGCCATGCATCAGGTATAGAACTATACAGCAAAGCTGATGGTTTTGTTTCATTCGCAACTAAATGGTCCTTTTTAAATGTATAGTGAAAGTAATTTCAAGCTGTCCTATAACTTTCCAGTCTTCTCATTTGTAAGCAATCAGGGGAAATCTGCTTTTCTGAGAGTCCCACAGTCTACTACAGGTAGAATTTTCTTGGCAAAAAGTTTTTCTTCTCTGTATTCTCCACAGGACTCTTTGGAAAAGCCTGAAATGTTAAACCTTGGCTTCCCAGGGTGCACTGTATCTCTGGGTATTTCAACTCCAGATTTTCAAGTATATAAAGTGTGATCATTAGGCAGTCAAAGATACAGCTTACCTCCTCGATAAACTTGCTATGTGCGTTTGATTTTTTGAGTACCCAGCTTTCTTTCTGCTCTGTGTAATGACACCTAAATTAGGACTCCTGAAGCAGGTGGGTTGCTTCTGTATTTCAACCCTGAGGACCATGTTTCGATTCTGGAGATATTCTAACAGATATGTGAGAACCTGGCTGCTGACTTTGACCTTTCCTGCATTTGTCTACATGTATCTCCTGATTGTCTTCACTGTCCTGCTGGTTTATCTTTGTTTTTGCTCATCCCTAGTACAGGAATAGAGAAAGTGTAGACAAAATGTGAACATGTATATAGGCACACCTTGTTTTATCGTGCCTTGCTATACTGTGCTTTGTAGTATCGTGTCTGCTATAAATTGAAGACTTGAGGCCACCCTGTGATAAGCCACTTTATCAACACCACTTTTCCGACAGCATTTGCCCACTTCCTGCTTCTGTGTCACATTTTGGTCATTCTTGCAATATTTCAAACGTTTTTCATTACTGTTATTTTTGTGATGGTGATTTGTGATCAGGATCTTTGATGTCCCTATTGTAACAGCTTTGGACACACGTGTGTTCTTACTACTCCACTGACAGCTGTCCCCCCATCTCTCTCCCTCTCCTTGTGCCTCCATATGCCCCGAGACCAAACAAGATTGAAATTAGGCCAGTTATTAACCTTAGAGTGACCTCTAAGTGTTCAAGAGAAGGAAGAGTCGCACATCTCTCACTTTAAATCAAGAGCTAGAAATGATTAAGCTTGGCAAGGAAGGCATGTTGAAAACAGATAGGCTGAAAGCTAGGCTTCTGGCACTGAACAGCTAGCCAGGTTGCAAATGCAAAGAAAAAGCTCTTGACGGAAATTAAAAGTGCTACTCCAGTGAACACACAAATGATAAGAAAGCAAAACAGCCTTATTGATGACATGGAGGAAACTTTATCAGTCTGAAGAAAAGATCAAGTCAGCCACAACATCCTTTAAGGCAAGGATAATCCAAAGCAAAGCCCTCAGTCTCTTCAGTTCTTTGAAGGCTGAGAGAGGTGACGAAGCTACACAAGAGAAGTTTGAAGCTAGTCGAAGGTGGGTCACGAGGTTTAAGGAAAGAAACTGTTATATAACAAAAGTGCAAGGTGAAGCAGCAAGTATTAAGGCAGAAGCTGCAGCAAGTTATCCAGAAGATCTCAATAAGCTGATTAATGCGACCACACTAAACAACAAATTTTCAGTGTAGATGAAACACCCTTACATTGGGAATAGATGCCATCTAAGTCTTTTGTAGCTTAAAAGAAGAAGTCAATGCCTGACTTGAAAGCTTCAAAGGACAGGCTGACTCTCTTATTAGGGGCTAGGGCAGCTGGTGACTTTCAGTTTGAAGCCAATGTTCATTTACCTTCTGAAAAGCCCAGGGTCCTTAAGATTTATGCTATATCTGCTCTGCTGTGTTCTCTAAATGGAACAACAAAGCCTGAATAACAGCACATCTATTTACAACATGCTTTACTGAATATTTTAAGCCTACTGTTGACACCTACTGCTCAGAACAAAAGATTCCTTTCAAAATATTACTGCTTAGTGAGCATGCACCAGGTCACACAAGAGCTCTGATGGAGCAGTATGATTAGATGAATGTTGTCTTCATGCCTGCTAACACAGCATCCATTTTGCAGCCCATATTTCAAGGAGTAATTTCAACTTTCAAGTCTCATTATTTAAGAAATATATTTTATAAGGCTACAGCAGCATAGACAGTGATTCGTCTTACAAATCTTTGAGCAAAGTAAATGGGAACCCTTCTACAAAGAATTCACCAATCTAGATGCCATGAAGAACATTCATGATTCATGCTGCTGCTGCTAAGTCACTTCAGTCGTGTCTGACTATGTGTGACCCCATAGATGGCAGCCTACCAGACTCCCCCATCCCTGGGACTCTCCAGGCAAGAACACTGGAGTGGGTTGCCATTTCCTTCTCCAATGCATGAAAGTGAAAAGTGAAAGTGAAGTCGCTCAGTTGTGTCTGACTCTTAGCGACCCCATGGACTGCAGCCCACCAGGTTTCTCCGGCCATGGGATTTTCCAGGCAAGAGTACTGGAGTGGGGTGCCATTGCCTTCTCCGACAAACCTAGTGGAAGTGATGGAATTCCAGCTAAGCTATTTCAAACCCTAAAAGATGATGCTGGTAAAGTGCAGCACTCAATATGCCAGCAAATTTGGAAAATTTTTTGCCACAGGATTGGAAAAGGTCAGTTTTCATTCCAATCCCAAAGAAAGGCAGTGCCAAAGAATGGTCAAACTACCTCACAATTGCACTCATTTCACATACTTAGCAAAGTAATGCTCAAAATTCTCCGAGCCAGGGTTCAACAGTACGTGAACCATGAACTTCCAGATGCTCAAGTTGGGTTTAGAAAAGGCAGAGGAACCAGAGATCAAATTGCCAACATCCACTGAATCATCAGAAAAGCAAGAGAATTCCAGAAAAACATCTACTTCTGTTTCATTGACTATGCTAAAGCCTTTGACTGTCGACCACAGCATACTGTGGAAAATTCTTAAAGAGATAGGAATACCAGACCATCTCACCTGCTTCCTGAGAAAACTGCATGCAGCTCAAGAAGCAACAGAAAACTGGTTCCAAATTGGGAAAGGAGTACATCAAGGCTGTATATTGTCACCCTGCTTATTTAACTTACATGCAGAGTACATCATGTGAAATGCCAGGCTGGATGAAGCACAAGCTGGAATCAGGACTTCCAGGAGAAAACACATGAAAAGATGCTCAACATCACTCATTGTTAGAGAAATGCAAATCAAAACCACAATGAACATCACCTCACACCAGTCAGAACGGCCATCATCAAAATGTCTACAAACAATAAATGCTGGAGAGGGTGTGGAGAAAAGGGAACACTCTTGCACTATCCGTGGGAATGTAAATTGATACAGCCACTATGGAAGATGGTATGGAGATTCCTTAAAAAACTAGGAATAAAACCACCATATGACCCAGCAACTCCACTCCTAGGCATATACCCTGAGGAAACCAAAACTGAAAAAGACACATGTATCCCATTGTTCATTGCAGCGCTATTTACAATAGCTAGAACATGGAAGCAACCTAGATGTTCATGGACAGATGAACGGCTAAAGAAGCTGTGGTACACATAACTCAGCCACAAAAAGGAATGCATTTGAGTCAGTTCTAATGAGGTAGATGAACCTAGAACCTATTATAAAGAGTGAAGTGAGTAAGAAAGAGAAAGATAAATCCTATATTCTAACGCATATGTATGGAACCTAGAAAAATGGTACTGAAGAATTTATTTAGGGGCAGCAATGGAGAAACAGTCATAGAGAACAGACTTATGGACATGGGGAGAGGGGAGGAGAGGGTGAGATGTATGGGAAGAGTAGCATGGAAACTTGCATTACCATGTGTAAAACAGACAGCCAACGGGAATGTGCTGTCTGGCCCAGGAAACTCAAGCAGGGGCTCTGTACCAACCTAGAGGGGTGGATGGGGAGGGGGAGGGGAGGGAGGTTCAAAAGGGAGGGGACATATGTGTACCTGTGGCTGATTCATGTTGAGGTTTGACAGAAAACAGCAGAATTCTGTAAAGCAATTATCCTTCAATAAAAAATAAATTAATTAAAAAAAAGACTGCCAGGAGAAATATCGATAACCTCAGACATGCAAATGACACCACCCTATGGCAGAAAGCCAAGAGGAACTAAAGAGTCTCTTGATGAAGGTGAAAGAGGAGAGTGAAAAAGTTGGCTTAAAACTCAACATTCAAAAAACGAAGATCATGGCATCTGGTCCCATCACTCCATGGCAAATAGATGGGGAAACAATGGAAACAGTGACAGACTTAATTTTCTTGAAATTCAAAATCACTGCAGATGGTGACTGCAGCCATGAAATTAAAAAGACACTTGCTCCTTGGAAGAAAAGCTATGACAAACCTACACAGCATATTAAAAAGCATTACTTTGCCAACAAAGATCCATATAGTCAAAGCTATGGTTTTTCCAGTAGTCATGTAGAGTTGTGACAGTTGGACCATAAACAAAGTTGAGCACCAAAGAATCGATGTTTTTGAACTGTGGTGTTGGAGAAGACTCTTGAGAGTCCCTTGGACAGCAAGGAGATCAAACCAGTCAATCCTCCAGGAAATCAACTCTTGAATATTCTTTGAAAGGACTGATGCTGAAACTCCAATATTTTGGCCACCTGATGTGACGAGCCAACTCACTGAAAAAGACCCTTATGCTGGAAAATATTGAAGGCAGGAGGTGAAGGGAACAACAAAGGATGAGATGGTTGGATGGAATCACCAACTCAATGGACGTAAGTTTAAGCAAGCTCTGGGAGACGATGAAGGACAGGGAAACCTGTGGTCCTGCAGTCCATGGGGTAGTAAAGAGTCAGCCACGACTGAGCAATTAAACAACAAATTTTTTATTTCAGTTATGCACACTTTTAGATACATTATTTCATACTTAATAGACTATGCTGCTGCTGCTGCTGCTGCTGCTAAGTCACTTCAGTCGTGTCCGACTCTGTGCGACCCCATAAACAGCAGCCCACCAGGCTCCGCCGTCCCTGGGATTCTCCAGGCAAAAACACTGGAGTGGGTTGCCATTTCCTTCTCCAATGCATGAAAGTGAAAAGTGGAAGTGAAGTCGCTCAGTCATGTCCGACTCTTCGCAACCTCATGGACTGCAGCCCACCAGGTTCCTCCAGCCATGGGATTTTCCAGGCAAGAGTACTGGAGTGGGGTGCTATAGCCTCGTGTAAATGTAACTGTTACATGTACTGAGATACCAAAAAATTGGTGACTCATTTTCTGATACTTGTTTTATTGAAGTGGTCTGGAACCAGACCTGCAACACCTCTGAGGTACACCTACATAAGAAAAAGTATATGGCATTATATTGAGTTGGTCACTTTATAAGTAGTATTTTTTCTACTTTATTATCATTTGAGTATTCCCGATCCCACAGAAAATAGGTAGCGGGACTATGGTTTGAAGATGGGTCTGTGTGCTTCCAAAGATCAAGCTCTTAACTTCTGTTATAATTTTCTAGATTAAGCATTCTGTAACATATCCTTTGCAGCTTGGATCCCTGGGTCAGGAAGATCTCCTGGAGGAGGAAATGACAACCTACTCCAGTATTCTTGCCTGGAGAACCCCATGGACAGAGGAGCCTGGCAGGTACAGTCCATGGGGTCACAGAATTGGACAGGACTGAGGACTGAGCACATTCACAATATATCATTTAGAAGAAAGTAGGAACGTTTCTGGAATCAGAATAACAAATGATTTGTATGGTTCTTAAGGGACCACAAGTTTGTGTCTCTACAAGTCTGTGATGCTCAGAGAAGGACAGGAGTGGACAACCACATCAAATCTCTATCAAGACAAAGGAGGCTGAAGACGTACCTGATTAGAAGAGTGGGCTGGCAGGTACCCAAGAGACAGAGATTTGGTGAGGCTTTTCTTCCTCCCCTCATCCTAAAGAAGGACAAACAGCTTCAACTTTCTCAGGGTAATTCATTTCTTTTCCCCATTATAAAGGGGGACAAAATCTAGGAATGCCCTTTTAAAGTATTGCTTCTCAAACTGTATATATATGTGTTGTAAGAAATACGAGGTGGACCTGTGGGCATGGTCTTTCTGTTGGTACAACACTAAGTTCTGTTATTTGTTTTGCATTTCTAGAAGCAATCTACTGAGTTTAACTGGTCAACTTTCATGGTATAATGAAGAATATATCTGTTCTTTATCCCAGGTTCCTGGCATAGAGCCTCATAAACCCTTGGGATTTCCTAAGTGACAGGAGTGTCTTTGTTAAGCTAACAAAGTGATTCTTGGTGGGTCCTTAGATAGCTCAGAGTAGGCACTGGTCACCAGAAAGACCAACCACTAGTGATTAGAAGATTTGGAACTTTGAGCCAGTTGTATCTCCAGGAAGAGACTGGTGGAGGGATCAGGGAGGTCAGAGATTGAATTTGAACATCTGGCCAATGAATTAATCAATCATAGCTACACAGCAAAACACCAGTAAAATATGTGGACACGAAGACTCAGAAATGTTCCCTGGTTGAACACACTTATGTACCTGGATGATTACTCACCTGGACTCCACTAAGAGAGGGCATAACAGTTCTGTTTCCCTTCGACTTCCCAGACCTTATCCTGAGCATCTGTTCCACTTGACTGTTCTTCAGTGGTAGCCTTTACAGTAGAACTATAATTATAAGCGTAGATCTTTTAGTGAGTTTTTTCAGTCCTTTAGCAAATTATTGAACCTAAGAGGGAGCCCAAAGGGGTCATGGGACTCCAGAATTTATATTCAGTCAGTCAGAAGTGTCCCCTGATGGCTCAGCTGGTAAAGACTCCACCTTCAATGAGGGACACCTGGGTTCGATCCCTGGGTTGGGAAGATCCCTGCAGAAGGGAATGGCTAACCACTCCAGTATCCTGGCCTGGAGAATTCCATGGGCTATACAGTCCATGGGGTCACAAAAAGCTGGACATGACTGAGTGACTTTCACTTTTCAGTCAGAAGTGCGGGTGGGCTTTGAGAGTTTGCTGCTGATGTCTCAAGTGGGAGCAGTCTTCAGGAAGAATTTGCATTTAATCACTGGGGTCTATGCTAACTTCAAGAATTACAGGAACCCGGTTGGTGCCAGATAATTGATGTCAAAATGGTACATTCAAAACTCAGATACATCCAGTCATATTGAGTGAAGTCAGTCAGACAGAAAAGGAGAAATATTGTATGATATCCGTTATATGTGGAACCTTAAAAAAAAAATACAAATGAACTTACTTACAAAATAGAAAGAGACTCACAGACTTAGAAAATAAACTTAAGGTTACCAGGGGGAAGGGATAGTTAGGAAGTTTGGGATAGTCATGTACACACTGCTATACTTAAAACTGGTAACCAACAAGGACTTACTGTAGAGCACAGAGAATTCTGCTCGATGTTATGTGGCAGCCTAGATGGGAGACGGTTTGCGGGAAGAAAGGATACAAGTATATGTATGGTTGAGTCCCTTCGCTGTTCACCTAAAACTATCACAACATTGTTCACTGGCTATATCCCAAAAGAAATAGAAAGTTTACAAAAAAAATCAGACACATCAAAAAGAAGGCACTAGTAAACAGCAAGTGATAATAATAGTCAAGTATTTTAAACTTATTACTCAAGTTCACAGTTCCCCTAGCCTCCAATATAGTTAGACCTCAATTTTTGGTTAAACCAGTTTCCAGTGTTTTCATTTTTATGACTATAATTGATTACAACTGACTATACTTTCTTTCTTAGAAGAAAAGTTTCACTTCTTCTAGAGCCAATATGCCTCATTCTTAAAATGTGTTCTGTTTTTGTATTTCTAGCTAAGCCCTTGCACATCCTGCTATAGTTCTATAGTAAGCCCCTCATTATCCTTTTCCAACACAATCAAATCTGTGGAATTCTGCTCTATTTTAAACTGCTTCTTCCTTCTAGCCTTCTGCAGAGCTGTCATCCTGGACAAAATCTTCACCTTTACCCATGGTCAGCACTTTTTCTGTTTTTAAACTCCAAGTCTTTGCTGTTTTCATCTGAAGGCTCACATTCTCCAGTTCAGTTCAGTTCAGTCACAGCTGAGTCATACTCTTTGCAACCCCATGGACTTCAGCACGCCAGGCTTCCCTGTCCATCACCAGCTTCCAGAACTTGCTGAAACTCATGTCCATCGAGTCAGTGATGCCATCCAGCCATCTTGTCCTCTGTCATCCCCTTCTCCTCCTGCCCTCAATCCTTCCCAGCATCAGGGTCTTTTCCAATGAGTTGGCTCTTCACATCAGGTGGCCAAAGTATTGGAGCTTCAGCTTCAGCATCAGTCCTTCCAATGAATATTCAGGACTGATTTCCTTTAGGATGGACTGGTTGGATATCCTTGCAGTCCAAGGGACTCTCAAGAGTCTTCTCCAACGTCACAGTTCAAAAGCATCAATTCTTCAGCGCTCAGCTCTCTTTATAGTCCAACTCTCACATCGATACATGACTACTGGAAAAAACCATAGCTTTGACTAGATGGACCTTTGTTGGCAAAGTAATGTCTCTGCTTTCTAATATGCAGTCTAGGTTTGTCATAGCTTTTCTTCCAAATCGCAAATGTCTTTTAATTTCATGGCTGCACCCACCATCTGCAGTGATTTTAGAGCCCAAGAAAATAAAGTCTATCACTGTTTCCATTTTCCCATTCTCCAGTAACTTTCTTTGAAAAGGTACACTACATGGAAGATAACTTTAAACTTTGTATAATAAAAATAATTTTATCCCACTCACATACTTGGTGTGTCTACTTTTCCTGGTATGGGGTTATAGATTATATATTACTTTCTCCTGGGATTTTGATAGTATTTTCCACTGTCTTGAGCCTTCATTGGTGTGCCTCTTAGACTGGTCCTTTAATGTTTTTCTAATTGTCTTTTATACCTTTTTGTCATCTGAGGAGATCTACTTTTGTTTTATGTTACTCAGTTTTACTCATGGTTTTAAAAATATTAACTAGCAATTTCATTTTGAAGAGTTGTTTCTTATTCTCTGAATGTTCATTTAGATGGCATCCAGGTCCTACTTAATGGACACAATTTTCTTCTCTTACCAAATAGAGAATAAAACAAATTACAGGAGTTTCTCTTTAAGTTTTCTGTGTTTCCTGAATTGTCCATTTAGTCTTTTTTATTGTTTCATTTAGGCTCTATCTTTCAAGTTAAAGACTCTTCTCAAATATGTGTGAATCTCTGCCCTAACATTTATATTAGAGACTGCTGCTAGTCACTGAGCATTCCACCACCCTTTATTAGTTTCTTAAATCCTCCCAATATTTCTGTAAATAGTCCCTTCTTATAATTTTTTTAATGATCTCAATGGCTGTTATCTGTTCTGCCACATTAGCCAATAAAAAAATGCAAACCTTCCCTCTTTCATAATTTCCAGACCCAGGATGCTAAAAATATATATTGATTAAATCAGTTAAATCACAAGACAAATTTCCTTTGGCAAAGTTATTTCATCTGTAAATCTAAAACCCATGGTGCGTATGCGCAGCTTTTTTCTGAAAGAGGGGCCACAGCTTCCATTAGGGTTTCAAAAGGATTTATAATTTAAATATACTTAGAAATGATTCTCTTTAACATTGAATTTATCTTCCAGAGATATTAGATCTGACATTGTGGTAGCTGATACGTGGTGGCAAAAATACAGTATGTAATTTAAGTATCACAACTCTTTTCTAAGAGGTGCTGATTTTATTTTAGAGATTAAAAACAAGGCTTTGACCTGAACATTTTCTTATAAGTGTTATGCCAAAAAATAAATTTTAAGTAACATTGCTTGCCTAATAATAATATCACTAAGTTAAATTTAATTGAACCAAAATTTCAGTAAAATTTTATCATTTTAATATTTCCAAAATAGTATTATGCATGTTGCCAAGAATTTTACTCTTTGTTTATGAACTTCATCTCCTTTTCCAAAGGTTTATATGTCTTCAGTTTTAGGTGTATGCAGAAATTTTAATTGCGAAAGAAAGCGTTTATGTTTAAATTACAGGTTTTCCAGACACTGCTTCACCTTTTTCAATTATTTTTAACTAAAAAAAAAAAAAAAAAAGATTTCAGTAATTATACTTGAATGTTTATAAATCATTGGCAGGATGTAACAAATCCAAAGAAAAATATTGAAGGGCTAAGTTAATGCCCAGGATAATTAGAGTAGTGTCTCACTAAACAAAACAGCATGAAAGAAAATTCAGAACTAATGGACTAAGTCTCACGAGCATATTGTTTTTAATAATTGAACAGGAAAACAGATATTCAAGATTTTTCAAAGTGACATTAGTAAAAGCTATTGAAAAGGCAATATTTCCTTTTGCAGAACTGACTTAATTTTCTTCCTGTCTTGCTGTGCCTAATATCTTCCATAATTGTTGAAGGCAGGCAATTTATATTGAGTGATAGGGCAACTTAAATATTAAAATAAAGGTTGATTTCTTCTCCCTACACTTACAAAGCCAAGAACAAAACAGAGAATTAGATGTCTCTGGATATATGTGGCAAGTAATCTGTATATAATACACCACATCATTTATTATTTTAATTACACATTAAGATATTTGACAATCTTAGCTGATAGATCTTTTCTTTTCAGCCTGCATTCATGTAGCAGCCATGTTGCAGTGTGTTTCTTATGCCTTCCAAGATTATCTGAAGACCCAACCCTAGCAGTTCTTATTCCCTAAAGTCAGTATAGCTGCTCTCTCTGACCCTCCCTGGAAACACAGCTTTTTGCTCTTTATGTCACTCATGTGTTAACTCTGGCACATAGCTGTCCTGTGGGAAAACCAGCACGTGATGGTGAAGACATGACCCGACAAAAATATTAAAGAACGTCTACCCAACTGGATGTTTCACTATAGAATCAACTCCACCACTGAATAGCTACATGACTTGGGCAAGTCCCTGGATTTCTTTGAACTTCAACTTGCTAGTTTGTCAAGGAGGAGGGTCCTACCTGAACTTCTTACCTTAGGATCTGTGAAGGTTAAATGAGGCAGCGTTTAATATGGTCAAGTGCTATGTTATTTTAAGGCATTCTTCTCTAATGTACAGGTAATAATTGCCAACATATATAAAACACATGTTATGTTCCACACTAGATCTTTTATAATCATTGTCTTATTTCAGCATTAGAAAACCCTATGAAGTGAGGACTATTATTACACCTATTTTACAGATGAAGGGTCTGAAGGATAAAGAAGTTAAGCAATTTATTCATGATCACACCATTAGGAGGTGATAGACACAGGTTATGAACCCAGGCAGCCTGGCTCCTGAGGCCATGATGTCTGTTGAATTCTGCTACATTAACTTCTGTAAAGCCAAGATTTTTCTTCACTCCTTTTGAGGAGACACCATGTTTTAGATGAGCAATTCCACTATCACACCACTGGAAAATCATACCGTCCACACCCATCTTAAAAATCATGCATCTGAAATTGCCCGATGCAACCCAGACAACACCCCCTGGAATTCATACCTTCTCCAACCCCTCCTGCCTAATAATAACTATTATGCTAACTGTGCATCACTCCCACTATAGAAATGCCTTCTTATCTTTTGACAAGGAGCTATCAGTATAATTTCCTCATTGAACTTGTCAACCAGGAGCTGAGATTTTGCCACCACGGCATCCTTGGGACAGCATGCTTCTTTCCTTCATGCTCAGGCCTAAAACCAGTCATGTTACAGGTCTCTGTTCTTCCTACTTCTGTCTCCCCAGGAATTAAATTAAGACTGTCACATTAAGACAAACTGAAAAAGGAGCACTTATGTTTAACTGTCATTCTCATTGATAGCAGAAAGTCTTCTGCAGAGGATCTTTGAAAAACAAACTTCAAGAACTTATTCATACAAACACATAAAATAAAAAACAGGGCTTCCCTAGTGGTCCACTGGATAAGAATCCACCTGCCAATGCAGGGGACATGGGTTCCATCCCTGGTCTGGGAAGATTCCACATGTTATGGGGCAACTAAGCCTGTGCCCCACAACAGGAAGAGCCATCCAAGTGAGAATCCCACACACTGCAATGAAGAGGAGCCCCTACTCACCACAGCTAGAGAAAGCCCACTAGCAGCAACAAAGACCCCTGCATGCATGATCGCTCAGTTGGGTCTGACTCCTTGCAACCCTTTGGACTGTAGCCCACCAGGCTCCTCTGTCCATGGCGTTCTCCCGGCAAGAATACTAGAGTGAGCTGCCTTTTCCTACTCCAGAGGATTCTTCCTGACCCAGGGATCCAACCCACACGTTCCATGTCTCCTGTACTACAGGCGGATTCTTTACCCGTTGAGCTATCAGGGAAGCCCAACAAAGACACAGAGCAACCAAAAAAATAAAATAAATAATTTTAAAAATCAAGCATGAGACAAATATACAAGAAGTCATGTTCAAAATGGATTTAATCCTTTACTGGCTGTGTGTTACCTCTTTATCTGCCTCGTACAAGTTTTAAGACTGTCAATATTTGAGACTTCTAAGAGCACAAGACATCTCCGTGGTAAATTTCTAAGCAAAGTAACTTGGGATAGGATGTCTTAACAGATGGATAATTTTGTTGAACATATTTTGAACAATTAACCTCAAAGGGGTATGATAACGGTTAATATCCGACTGAGTGATCACTATCAGGCATATACATTATCTCAGGTAAACCTTAAAGTTATACCGAAGTAGACATTGCTGTTAGGTCTTCTATACACCAAGAAGAATGAAGCTTAGAGATGTTGAATAATGTCCCCTAGGAGAGACAGCATTTGAGCCCAGTCCTGAGTTCACCCCCAGGCAGTTTACCTCTACGCTTCCCAAAGCAAGGCCACATTACGCAAACAAGGTAAGTTACAAAGTCAGTTCTCCTAACCGGCATTCTAACAGTAATTTCTTTCCTGTGTGAAGGCCATTCCAAATCCAGGGCACACCCATATTTCTAATGGATCTAGCAGCAGCCCTCCATCAGAGTACGGGAAAAAAATTCAAATTGCTAGGGCTCATTCAAAATATGTGAAGTCGCAAATTATATGTTGAATAATTAGTAAGATAGAACGAAAGGCGATTCGACCTTAACATGTTTCTCCTTCTCAAGTTTCCACTGTAAATGTAATTATCTTCTTTTCAGGGAAAAATGATTTCTGAAGAAAGCTCGGATGGCATGCACGTGAAAAGTCAGCCTCAGCCATCCTCTATTGTCACTGGTAAGGGCAATATTATCAGGTTCCCTTAACAACCAGGAACAGCAAGCAGCCTCCGCCAGGAGTCAGCTCTGGTTTCTGTTCTCTCTCTGCTTCTCAGTGAACTCAGGGGGCACCTCTCTGAGGAGAGCTGTTCAAATCTGCAAAATGGAATGAGCCTCACACCGTCTGTTTTGAAAAGAAGAGATTTAAAGATCAAGTAAAAATAAATCTGCACAGTTTGGTGGAAAAATCAGTTGCTAGAATCTTACGAATATAAAGTCCCATCTTAAAATCAGCAGCTCAGAGCTGTAAGGGCATTCTTATCATCTCCATACCCATGCACATTGTCTCTGTCAAGAAATTAACTGAGCTGCTTTTAAGAGCCATGAAATCTTGCCTATTTTAGTGCAATCGAATTTTAAGTCTTTTTCGCATGCTATTGTTAAGCTGCTTTTCCAATTTTCTGTAATTTTCTCTTTGCTTTTACTGAAAGTATAAGAACTTGCTTCAGTTGAAAATATAAGCTATATAAAAGTAGGGACTTTTGTTGCTTTCTATTTGCTGATGTATCTGCAGCAATTAGAGAGGCGTCTGCCACATGGTAACGCAAAAATATTGCTGAAACTAACAGAGCAAAATGTGATATAATTTAGTGCTAATCTCCAAAGAAAATTCCAGTACACGTGTATCACACTGCACTACAGATACAGTGGTGGGTGAGTTTTATACACAGTTTCCTGTAAGTATTACACAGTATTAAGAAGAAAGTAACCTTTAGAAAAAAAAAATTTACTTCTTTTTTTACTTCCATATTTATAACTACAAGACTCACTTTTTATGAGCTGAAATAATGAGTAATTAAAATAACTGCCATTTATGGAATATTCCAAAGTAGATGATTTTACAAACCTTTACAGTCAACACATCAAGAAGGCATTATTCTTATTTTAAAGGTGAGGAAATCAAGACACAATGAAGAGCTTAGAGACAACGACCAGTAACTCCCCATCGTGCATGCTGGCATCAACCTAGCACTTTCAGCATCACTCAGCCCTCCAGGTCACCTCTCCCACCTGCTACAATGACCTTTCCACTTGTCTCTCTTCAAGTCCACGTGAGACCTGGGAACACGGAGAACTCGTTGAATTTTTTTTTAAATAAACGGTTGTATCCAGAATGTGAGAACCCCCAAACAATTAAGATTATGATCCATGCCGTTCTAGTGGGATTAAAAAATCATTAAAGAGTATTCAGGGACTTCAGGACTTGTCCACTGGTGGCCCAGTGGACACAAATCCACCTGCCAATGCACAGGACACAGGTTCCATCCGTGGTCTGGGAAGATCTCACACACCTCAGAGCAACTCAGTCCTGGTGCTACAACGAGTGAAGCCCATGCACCTAGAGCCCACGCTCTGGGACAAGAGAAGCCACCGCAATGAGGGGGCCATGCACCCCAGCAAGGGGACCCCTGCTCACAGCAACCTGAGAAAGCCTCAGTGCAACAGCAAAGACCCAGCACAAGCATAAGTAAGTAAACAAACAAAATTTTCCTAAAAGAGTATCCGGGCGCTTCCCTTGTGGCTCAAGCTGGTAAAGAATCTGCCTGCAATGTGGGACACCAGGGTTCGATCCCTGGGTTGGGAAGATCCCCTGAAGAAGGGAAAGGCTGCCCACTCCAGTATTCCGGCCTGGAGAATTCCATGGACTGTATGGTCCATGGGGTCGCAAAGAGGCGGACACGACTGAGCAGCTTTCACTTTCACTTTCTTTTAAAAGAGTATTCAGGACTTCCTCAACTATCGGGCAGCTTACAAGGTAAAAGGGCTCTGGGAACAAACACATTTCAAAGATGATGAAAAAACTCCATTTCTGAGCAGGACCTCTTGGCACCATTATTTAATATGCTATATAAAAGTCCTGTTGGGGTTTGCCTGGTGGCTCCGTGGTAAAGAATCCACCTGCCAATGCAGGAGACTTGGGTTCATTCCCTGGAGAAGGAAATGGCACCCCACTCCAGGATTCTTGCCTGGGAAATCCCATGGACAGAGGAGCCTGCTGGGCTGCAGTCCATGGGGTCGCCAAGAGTCAGACATGACTTAGCAACTAAGCAACAATAGTTCCTATAAAAACTTAACCAGCTTTTCTCCAAATTCATTTTACTAGAGATACTCCTTTTAGAGTAGTCATCATTTAGGTTAGTATATGAGGCATACCAGTGTCTAGCTACATATTTGTAGTAATTTTTTTTAATCCAAAATGTTCTTCCCCCATAAGGTGTATCAACCAAAGACTGAGTGACTAAATGGAAGGGGGTCTTGTCACTTCTGTGGTATTTTGATAGCTGGAGTCTAAACATCACTGTGTAATTTTTAAATGTCTCATGTGAATATCAAGTTTTTAAAAAGTAAAACAACGAAAAATAAGCTCTTGAGTTTAACACCAGAGGAAATAATTCATTAGAATCTTAATATAGTATCTGTAAAAACTAGCTCTCTGAAAACACTTGCAATGCTAATAAATTTTCTTCTTAAAACTTGAATTAAATATATAAAGGTAATATGTTCCTGCTGAGAAATAATTTCCTAATGAGTGACTAAGTCATAGAACCTATTTAGCAGAGTTATTACAGTTGTTACTAATAAAATTGGCCTCTCATTTAAATGTGGAGAAGCTGCAATAGTTCCAATACCCATTATACGTTATCCCTAAATTACATATTGAAAGTTGGCAGAATTATGCCAAGATGTAATCAGAAGGAATCATGAGGTGAGCAATTTTCAGAAGCTCAATTTAATTCAACGTCTTTTAACTGTATCTTCCAAAATAATACTTACAAAGAGCAATTGGTTTGATTGAAGGGGGGAACCTTACTGCTTCATTGAGCACCATCTTCCATACTTGTGTGAACGGTCCTGCGCATGACACACTTTGTAGCAATCCAATCACTAAGACAACAGCACCACAGATATTTCTTTAATAGAAATAGATGTTTCTAGCAGAAGCAGTATAAAAAGTCAAAGGGCTTTCTTTCTAGAACTCACTGTCACAGAATACATATGCGTGTCTCTGTTTTTCACGGCAATTACTGCATCGGCTGATCAGAGAGATTACGGGCTGTTGAATAGAAGGACAAAGGATTGAATATCCAAAAGTTGGTCCCTTACAATCTCTATGACATGAGGCAAGATGCTTAGCGGATATTCCTTCTTTACATCTAAAACAAGAATTACGAGCTATCTTTACAGAATTACTGAGAGAATTAAATGGTAATACATAGACATCACCCACACAATACCATATATACCATATACGAGTATTTTATTCCAGAGTATCTTTACAAGAATGTCTGTAGAGCAAATAGCCTTGAAAAATAGAGTATTTCCCTCTGGGATGGAGGGCAAATTTGTCTCCCAATGCACATAAGAAGAACATAGCCTCGCTTAGGGGCAAAGGATGGATGGGTTTCTCAGCAGCCCCTTACAACGTGGGGAAGGTCCGAAGCTCGGTGCTCTTCAGGAGGCACCGACAGACCACACAGCATCTGGTATCAGCATCCCACCGCCTGGAAGTGGGGGGCAGGGGGAGCCCAGGCACAGGTGAGGCTCAGACGGCGTGCTGCACCCTGAGCGCCGACATCCTTGCTCTCCGCCGGCAGCCTTGCGTATGCACTCCGCACAAATGAAACGGTGGGGGGCCACTTGTTTCCTCTAAGAAGGGTGGCATTTCAGCCCCTTCAGTTCTCGACAGCCAGCCGATACACAGGCACTTAATACAGAAAGGTCTCATTTCACACTGCTTTAAATTGTCCCTTTTTTTTTTTTTCTTTTAATATTGGCACGTAACAAGTGAAGATATCAGTGACCTCACTTTACGTGCAAACTGTATATTGGCAGGGAAGCATCTGTGAAATAAATGCTACCACCATGTATTTGCCTGATAAGCACTGCCCAGCCTCTCTCAACTCCTCTTAGGACTTTCCTTCACTCAATCAACAGTGCGGGTAGAAAACGTGGGAGAGAAAATTCAGGCATTTGACTTAACCAGGAATCTGGGTCGCTTCATATCGCTGCAAAGCCAGAGAGCTGGGGAATTAAAACCTTGACAGCCCTGACTCCACCAACTAATCAAGCAAACTACGCAGATCCGCCCTCAGTGGGCCATTCTCATGAAGGGAACAGCGTCTTGGGTAGCTTTGTCTTTAAAGAGAATCTGGACAACAATTATTATTTGGAAAAATAAATAAACAGTAGGTGAAATATTTTACATGGGCCCTTCTTTCCAGAATTTATGTAATCATGAATGAAGCTCTCTATTTCATCATACTACACTAACCAATATTATCACTACCATTTTAAAATAAAGGTAAAGGAAAAATAGTCCTTCAAGTAAGTCTCCTTTAAATTCTCCTTCAAACAATTCTTTGATTCCTAGGTTTGTTTGTTTTTTTTTCCCTATTTGCATGCTTGCTAGGTCACTTCAGTCATGTCCAGCTCTTTGCGACCCCACGGATTGTAGCCCACCAGGCTCCTCTGTCCATGGAATTCTCCAGGCAAGAATACTGGAGTGGGATGTCATTTCCTCCTCCAGCGGATCTTCCCAACCCAGAGATCAAACCCTCGCCTCTAACGTCTCCTACATTGGGGGTCAGGTTGTTACCACAGCAGAAAGCAGAATCCCCCCCTTAATTCTCAATCTGTCTCACAGTCTGGAGTAGAGATTCACATTAGAGCACACTACGTCTTTCATTAAAGTGGAAGTGATACCGCTCCACTGATCAGAATGGCCATCGTTAAAAAGTCTACCAATAACAAACGCTGGAGAGGGTGTGGAGAAATGGGAACCCTCCTACACTGTTGCTGGGAATGTAAATCGGTGCAGCACTGTGGAAAAAGTATGAGGTTCCCCAGAAAACTAAAAAGAGACCTACCATGTGATCCAGCAATCCTACTCCTGGGTATATATCCAGACAAAATTAATTCAAAAAGACATACACACCCCAGTGTTCACTGCAGCACTGTTTACAATAGCCAAGACAGGGGAACAACCTAAATGTCTGTCCATCAACAGGTGAATGGAGAAAGAAGACGTGCTACTGTGCCATAGGAAAGAATGAAATAACACCATCTGCAGCAGCATGGATGAAATTAGATTTCATACTAAGTGAAGTAAGTCAGAAACAAAGAAACATATGATATCACGTATGTGGAATCTAAAATATGACACACACGAAACTATTCACGAAAGAGAAGAAGAATCACAGACGCAGAGAATAGACTGGATTGCCAAGGGGGAGGGAGGTGGGAGAGGGATGAATTGGGAGTTTGGGTTTAGCAGATGCCATCTATTATATATACATAATGGATAAACAAGGTCCTACTGTATAGCACAGGGAACGATATTCAATATCCTGTGATAAGCCATAATGGAAAAGAATATGTCTGTATACCACAGTCATTCTGCTGTACAACAGTAATTATCGTAAATCAACCAAACGTCAACAGCAAAAAAGCATAAGATGCTGCTCTTTCATGCCTCTGGCATGAAATGGAATAGGATTGGGCTGCCCTGGATGCAGTACAAGAGGAGCAGTGAGCACATCCCGCTGTCCATCACGGTCTACCTGAAACATAAAGCTGCCTCTTGAACCCTCAGTTCTCACCTACTGCCCTTTCCCCAAAGCGTTAGAAAACCTGTAAGATCCAAAGATAACTTGGAAGGTAATGTATTTGAATTTTTCTCCAAATTAAACTTGAGGGAGCTCACCAATGAAACTTAATTTCTTAAGAATAAGTCACAAGTTCAGCACCAACGTGACTCTTGCTTCGTTTGGATCTCTGGACTGTGTGCCATCACATGGGTGTGTGTGCTCATTACATAATCTTTGTAACAATCATTTAACGCTGACCTTGCCTTTCCGAAGGACCTTTCACTAGTCTTATCTGAAACAAAGGAAGATAAACGGGAGAGAACTAGCAAACTCTTTATTGAAAAGGAGCTGCTTTGAAGAGCAGCAAAATCAGTTTGACTCATCAGCAGTCTTTCTCTTCACATGCTTATTGTAAAAAGTCACAGTAAACTCATTTTTTTTTTAACCTGGGGTGGTTTTCTTTTTAGCAAGTAACTGATTTGGAGATGGATATTTCAGCCAATCAAAATGAGAAGGGATCTGGAGAGGGGATTTCCAGAAATGAATTCCTGACTCTTGTATGAATAAGTTAAAAGACGTTGAGAAAAGGTCCCTTTTCTTTCCAGTTGTAGTCACATCTGCCTGCGATGCTGAGCACAACTACAGCATCTTGAGATCATGAATTAGTCAGTAAAATTCACAGACAAATGATGTCAAAGCAGAGATGGGAAAAAGTCTGGGTCCTTGGCTATTCAATCAACCAAACTGCCTGACCAATGAAGTTTTCATAGCATATATTTCTTTTTGTTTATGCCAGCTTTCCAGCTGAAAGTTATCACTAACAATATGCTATCCAGGGCCTCCGTGATGTCTGATTATGTAGACTCAGCCATCCTACAAATTTTCAGAGTTATAGAGAAGACTGAGATGGACGTTGATTAGAAAATAGTAAAGGCTTACTTCAATTCTAAGGCTCTCTTAAACTATAATTTCATGCACTGTTTTTAATGAGTGGAGTTAACTGTATAAAAGAAAAGAGAAACTATCTTATTGAGTATATATCACATCAATCCTAAGTATTCATTGGAAGGACTGATGCTGAAGCTCCAACACTTTGGCCACCTGATGGAAAGAATCGATTCATTGGAAAAGGTCCTGATGCTGGGAAAGACTGAAGGCAGGGGGAGAAGGGGGCTACGGAGGATGAGATGGTTGGATGGCATCACCAACTCAACAGACATGAGTTTGAGCAAACTCAGGGAGATAGTAGAGGACAAGGAAGCCTGGCGTGCTGCAGTCCATGGGGTCGCAAAGAGTCAGACACAGCTGAGCAACTGAACAACAATATAAGGCGTCAGGCATCCGATTCAATGCTTCTGATTCTGCACCGGAACATCAGAGTAGGCCAACAGACAAGATGGTGAGTTTTGCCATTTGCTTTCCATCCTGCAGCTGTGGAACTACAAAATCATTCCTGGTCTTCTCTATTAAATTGTGAGGAGAAAATATAACCTGCCTATGACGGTCATCTCTGTATTTACTGCCACGTCTGGAGAGTTAGTGAGAGCCCTGTCTGAAGGGATGGGTGAGCTGAGCTCATCTCTATCTTCTGCTAGGTCTTCCCAATCCTCAGCCTACACCACAGCTGCAGAATGGGCAGGAAAAGCTCAAAGCAATAAATAAAACTGTGCTGGAGAGTTACAGAATGGGGAAAAAATTATAATAATTAGCCCAAATAAAAAATGGTCTTCAGGGCTGACTTCTATTAGTATTACAACCAGCCTGCAGGGTAAAATTAAGTCTAAATATTAGTAAGTTTGATGAGGATTTCTCTGAAATGTATTTTCCACATAAGTATGTGATGTGGGAATTCCTCCATGGAGCTATAAAAGATGAAAAATGCTTATTCTGTACTTGGAAATCATAAATAGAAAAGACTTGGGCATTAAAATTACATTTAGAACTTGCATTCGTTTTGAGTTTACAAAAATGACAACGCATTGTAAATGCTTTATTTAAGGAGAAACTGGAGCTATATACCCTGCAGAGCAATTTGCTCCACGTTGTAAAGCTTGTCAGTGACTGCTAGGATATCATGCATTTTGGCACTTAGTTATACTTTGTCCTCTTTTATCATCCAGATGTCCAGTTTGTGTATGTCTTGTTTTGCTAAAAATTGTAAACTATTTGATGACAGTCAATGACAAACATAATTTTTAAAAAACACAACTCAGACTTAGCACAACAAGAAAACAACTCTGTAATGCATAAGGACTCTATTAAATGTTTTCTTACAGTTATGTTTAAAGTTAACACTAACCTATGTTTTCTATTAACAGAATCCCAGGCAATGAGAGGGCTTCGCTGATAGCTCAGAACTTCCAGATGTTCAAGCTGAATTTAGAAAAGGAAGAGGAACCAGAGATCAAATTGCCAATAGCCGCGGGATCATCAAAACAGCAAGAGAGTTGCAGAAAAACATCTACTTTTGCTTTATTGACTACGCCAAAGCCTCTGACTGTGTGGATCACAACAAACTGTGGAAAATTCTTAAAAGGATGGGAATACCAGACCACCTTACCTGCCTCCTGAGAAACCTGTATGCAGGTCAGGAAGCAACAGTTAGAACTGGACATGGAACAACAGACTGGTTCCAAATTGGGAAAGGAGTATGTCAAGGCTATATATTATCACCCTGCTTATTTAACTTATATGCAGAGTACATCATGAGAAACGCTGGGCTGGAAGAAGCACAAGCTGGAATCAAGATTGCCAGGAGAAATATCAGTAACCTCAGATATGCAGATGACACCACCCTTATGGCAGAAAGCAAAGAAGAACTAAAGAGCCTCTTGATGAAAGTGAAAGAGAAGAGTAAAAAAGCTGGCTTAAAACTTAACACTCAGAAAACGAAGATCATGGCATCTGGTTCCATCACTTCATGGCAAATAGATGGGGAAACAGTGACAGACTTTATTTTGGGGGGCTCCAAAATCACTGCAGATGGTGACTGCAGCCATGAAATTAAAAGAAGTTTGCTCCTAGGAAGAAAAGCTATGACCACCCTAGACAGCATATTAAAAAGCAGAGACATTACTTTGTCAACAAAGGTCCGTCTAGTCAAATCTATGGTTTTTCCAATAGTCATGTATGGATGTGAGAGTTGGACTGTAAAGAAAGCTGAGCACCGAAGAATTGATGCTTTTGAACAGTGGTGATGGAGAAGACTCTTAAGAGTCCCTTGGTCTGCAAGGAGATCCAACCAGTCCATCCTAAAGGAGATCAGTCCTGGGTGTTCATTGGAAGGACTGATGCTGAAGCTGAAACTCCAATACTGTGGCCACCTGATATGAAGAACCAGCTCACTGGGAAAGACCCTGATCCTGGGAAAGATTGATGGCAGGAGGAGAAGGGGACAACAGATGAGATGGTTGGGTGGCATCACCGATTCAATGGACATGAGTTTGAGCACACTCCGGGAGTTGGTGGTGGACAGGGAAACCTGGCGTGCTGCAGTCCATGGGGCCACAAAGAGTTGGACACGACTGAGCGACTGAACTGACTGAGGCAATGAGACAACACAGTTGGCTAAACACGAGTCAATCCCTCTGCTTTTACTTTTAAGGACCCTCCATACTGCTCTCCATAGTGGCTGCACCAACTTCCATCCCCACCAACAGTGGAGGACAGTTTGCTTTTCTCTATACACTTTCCAGCATTTATAGCTCATGGATTTTTTGATGATGGCCATTCTGAATAAAAATAGAGCTACCATAACATCCTGCAGTCCCACTCCTGGACATATACCCAGAGAAAAACATGACCCAAAAGAATACCTGAATGTTCATAGCAGCATTATTTACAATAGCCAAGATATGGAAGCAACCTAAAAGTCTATCAACAGATGAATGGATAAAGGTGTGATATATATACACAGTGGAATGCGACTCAGACATTTAAAAGAATGAAATCATGCTCTTGCAGTAACATGAATGAGCCTACAGATCATCCGATTGAACTAAGTCAGACAGAATGATAAATATCACATGATATCACTTGTATGTGGAATGTTTAAAAAAATGATACAAATGAACTTATTTACAAAACAGACTCACAGACTTAGAGAATAAGTTTATGGTTGAGAGGGAGGGGACAATTAGGGAGTTTGGGATTGACATGTACACACTGCTATATTTAAAACGGATAACCAACAAGAACCTACTGTATAACACAGGGAACTCTGTTCAATATTATGTAACAACTTAAATGGGAAAAGAATTTGAAAAAGAATAGACACATGTATATGTATAACTGAATCACTTTGATGTATATCTGAAACTAATGCACCATTGTTAATCACCTGTATGCCAATATAAAAAGGTTTTTTTTAAAAAAGTCAATTACTGATGCTTGTTCACATTTTCATTTGCAGTGAACTTTCTTTTTTAAAAAAATATGAATGTCTGAGGCTAATGTACAGAAGCAAGCATTATCAATAAATCAACCAGCAGTGGAGTCCTAGCTGAGTATCCACTACATTTTCTGCATTGAATGGATACTCAGTATCCCCTTAATTGATTGATTAGGTTGTTTGTTTCTGCCAACCGTCATCAGCTATTGATTTTTTTCATTTCCTTTATTGTTTCTGATAAGGAAATGATGACATTTCAATTTAAAACACTGCTCAAATGTAGAACCAGTATAAAGTAAGATAGAGTGCTCATGTTTAAATGCAAGCTTCAGGTTTGAGAACGGCCAAAACTGGTATGAATAAATTGCCACTGGGGAATTCACCTTTCAGCCGTGTGGCAGAGCTAATTGATGGAGAAAATATTCTGGTAGACTTCATCCTACTTGTGTTGCATATCACGTGTGCTATGATAGGCTCAAAGTTCAACTGTATTTGAATATTTGTACTTAGAAAATTAAGTTCATAAATTCAGTTCAATAGATAAAATAAGAGCCATTAAATGTGTAGTCACTGACATTTCAATGAGGGCATAGTGGCAGAATCTTTTCTTTTTCTTGATTAGGGCAAACTACTGAACGGATCACTTTAAAGTACAGTTTAAAATGCACGAGTTGGCATATTTACATGTTAAAGGCTGTGAGCCGCAGCTCATAGCACCTACCAGAGACAGAAGAGTCTGTGATGTCTTAGAAACACCTAGACTACTGCGCTAACAACCCGATACACAGGCCAAAGGAATACTGATTAAAGCAGCAGGAGAGGGGGAGGAGGAAGAGAAAGTTAGTACTTGTTAAGAAGCTTTGCAGAGGTGAATGTGGAAGTGGGCTCGCTTTGGTGCTGTTATGGCGCCCCCTGGTGGCACCTTCCTATCTACAGTTTGGATGAAGGGCAGTTAGGCAGGTGTCAGCTGACAAATGCACCAAGCCTGTGTTTATAGAAACAGTCTTCACAGGTACTCTGAGCAGCTTTCAAAGTACCTTTCCTTCCTGAATTCAGCACTAAACAAGTTAATAACTTTGATCTGGCCTCAAATTGTAACCCTGAAAATTCTTAGTGAGAGGAAATTTGTCCTCCATGTGAAAACTTTAAGCTTGTAGGAAAGAAGTTCATGCAATACATGTAAATAAGTTCATAGTGTATATTTTTTTTTTGCTTTCTTAAAAACTAAAATTTTTTCTAGTATAAAGTTATTAGATGTAAGACCATATAGACTTTTTATTATTAAAGCTTCATTTTAAAAAATCAAGAGCATTTTACAAGTTTGCCCATGGGCTCAAGCTTAATTTGTAAAATGCATTTCAAATTAAGTCCTTACTTAAAGGGATATATATATTTCAAAAGTGTTAAGCTGCTAAAGTTTTGTTTCTATTTTAAATCGATATTAAACACAGTACAAGGGCTCCCCCTTTAGAAACTCAAAAAGTTAAGCTATTTAACAACCCAAAGCAAATGATTTGTTTGGTCTTATAAATTTGGGGAAACTATGATATGAAATCTAATGCTGTGTACTTTTTATGAAAACCTGCCACCCAGTGGACATTTTATGCCAAGACAGCATCTTACTTAGTGCCTTTATGGACAAAATGCTTAAACAACTGTTTTTAAACCTATCTTTAACAATTATATTCTAAATGTCTAGTTTAGAATAAACCTAATAACTAGTTACCTAGAACTTATTAACCCTACAGCTAGTTAAATACAAAGTGGTAGAAAAGAAAAACCTTTAAGGCTTACAATTTGAACATAAAATAATTCTGTGATCATAAATGTTTATGTATGTTATCAATACAATCTGACAACCAGTTCAAAGTTAACAACCCTATTATAATCAAAATGTTTAAGTAAAACCTATAGCCCTATGTGTCAGTTTCCTTATTTGTAAAAACAGGTATTACCAATAGTATGTACCTCGCTGCTGGTATAAGGAAAAGAGAGTCAATATAAGTTAAGCTCTTAGAACTGTAATTAGCACAGAATTGCTCAATTGCCACTAGTTCCATTAGGTCAATGATTTTCACAGGCCCTCATCGGGCCTAATCAGGATTTCCTGAGAAACTCTCAAGTTAAAGCAATTTCCTTCCTTCAAGATCCCCCACAACCTCTGGTGGTTCAAGCTGCCATCTCCCTTTCTTCCTTCTCCTAGACTCATATATTGAATCAATCCACCCAAAGTTCTTTACTGATTAAAAGAACGATTTTAAAAAGTTGGGTCGATCCATGTGCATCACTGCAAACAACTTGCTCAGAACCCCGACCTAAATAATAAATAAGCCAATTGTCCTAACTCATAGGAGCATTAAAATAAAAGGTGAGACGCTCTGTAAACACTGAGAGAGGAGTACAGTAGTTTCCTATTGCCACTGCAACAAATGTGGTGGCTTCAAACAACCTAAACTTGATCTGGAGATCAAAAGTCTGAAATGGGTCTCATGGAGCCAAAGCCACGGTGTCTGCTGAGCTGTTTCTTTTTGAGGCTCTGGGAGAGAACTGGTCTTCTTGCCTTTTGCAGCTTCTAGAGCTGGTCTGCGCTCCGTGACTTACGGTTCTTCCCCCCATCTTCAGAGGTACCAACTGCATCCCTCTGACCTCTGCTCCTGTCCTCATCTCTTCTGATTCTCCTGCCTCCCTCTTTCAATTCTCACATCTGCAAAATCTTCTGCTGAGTAAGGTAACATGTTTACAAGGTCCAGAGATTAGACATGGGCATCCTTGAAGAACCATTACTCCCCCTCCCACCGAGGTAGATTATTTCAATGGGACAACGGGAAGAGGAAGAGCACTCTGGACTCCTGGGAAACCAATCAACACAAATTTCATGACGTGTTGTGTACTTACATCATCAATAGTGAAAATCACATGCAAGAGTAGCTGCTATATATTAAGATGGATAACGAACCGCACACTGTGTGTGTATAGCACAAGGAACTCTGCTCAATATTATGTGGCAGCCTAGATGGGAGGGGACTTTGGGGGAGAATGGATGCATGTGTATGTATGGCTGAATCCCTTTGCTCTTCACCTGGAACTATCACAACATGGCTCATTGGCTATACCCCAGTACAAAATATGCGTGTGTGCTAAGTCGCTTCAGTCATGTCCAACTCTTTGCAATCCCATGGAATGTAGCCTGCCAGGCTCCTCTGTCCATGGGATTCTCCAGGCAAAAACACTGGAGTGGACTGCCATATCCTTCTCCACCAATACAAAAATAAGTTTAAAAAAAAAGACACATAAATAACTGAATCACTTTGGTGTATACCTGAAACTAACACAACATTGTAAATCAACTATATTTCAATAAAAAATTCTTGAAAACTAGCTAGAGGGAAATTAACAGACCATTCATCACTCAACATACTTTAATAAATAATTTATTTGGGGACTTTTCCGGCTGTCCAGTGGTTAAGACCACAATTCTACTGAAGGGGGCGTGTGTTTTAACCCTAGTTGGGGAATTAAGATCACTCATGCTTCAAAGCGCAGCCAAAGAAAGTTTATTTCAAAACATTTTGTAAACCAGTGTGGACAGTAGAACCCATTCTGTCACTCTAGCTGTGTGACCTGGAAGGTTTAGAGATAGCCTCTCTGAACTTTGGTTTTCTCAACTGTAAAAAGGGGTTAATTAGAAGTAGAATGTGTACCTGATTGCCTGACACAGTAAACATAATAAACTGTTTGGTAACAACTGAATTCAAAATGATTTAAAGTTCATTTTTTTCAATACTACTGATAGAACTTGCTATGTACTCCAGTGAGCTACATGAGTCCATCCGAAAATCATCATCTGTAACAGGCTCTCACTTTGCATTTGTATTGGTTTTTGTGCCTTTAATTTCAGGGCAGTGCCACAGGATAAAACGAACCCCGAGTAATTCCTAATAGTAACAGTAAGACTATTACAGAGCTAATAAGTAGTGAGTGCTCAAAGTTACAGCAAACACTACTCAAAATGTTTTACCGACTTCATCTATTTTAATCCCCACAAAGATTAGTATATAATTTGTAATTTGTCATCATCTTGGCAGGACCCTTCTCAAGCTAAGACTTCTGACTCACTGGCATGTTACACAAAACTGAAGTATTAATCAAAGGGGAAAAAAACAGTCAAACGGGATGTAATACAATTTCAGGAAGCGTCTGAAATCATCGTCTAAAATGAGCAGCTGAGAGAGTGTTTGTTACACAGATCCACTTGCCTGCATTATCCACTTTCCAGCAAAATTTATTTTTTAAACTGTTTACAATGCTTGCAGGCAAAGGCCCCAAAGGCAGGAAAACCACGAGTTTCAGGCTCCAAACCAAGAGTTGGTGTGTAGAGCAGGGTTTTGTCATCTTCCTGTCTTATTCTGCCCTAAGCTTCTGTCAGAGGTTGCTTCTATTTCATAGATAAAACCTCTTTTGGCTTCCATATTAGTCACCCTACCTAAATGCTGCTTCTAATGAACTGAGTTAAAACAGGGACCAGAAATGGATATCCTGCTGTCTTAGGAAAGAAGAGATAGGAAAAACCCTACAGCATAAATGCCATCACTGGGCATCAACACAGTGTCTATTGTATCTGCAACTTGGACTGGAAATTCAGACCTTACTGCACATCCATGAACAAATCAAAATGAGGGGAAAAAAATGAAAATAAGTACTTTCTCTTCAGGGAGTACTTCAACCAAAGTTGAAGTGCTTCCCTGGTGGTGCAGAGGTTAAAGCCTGCTGTGCGGGAGACCTGGGTTCGATCCCTGGGTTGGAAAGAGCCCCTGGAGAAGGAAATGGGAACCCACTCCAGTATTCTTGCCTGGGAAATCCCATGGACAGAGGAGCCTGGTGGGCTGCAGTCCATGGGGTAGCAAAGAGTCGGACACAACTGAGTGACTTCACTTTCAACCAAAGTAAACTAGGAAAGTATTGATACATGGGGTTTTCTGAAGACCAGTAATTGTGATCATTCTTAACCTGGGAATTATAAAACCCAGCTTAGGACACAGAAAATGCCCCTAGGATCTACCAACTTTCTTTTTCATTAATCTGATTTTTTTTAATCTGATTTTTAAAAAAGGTTTGAAGCATGATGGCAAGAACTACTAACTAATTGGAATTAAAATGAACTCTCCTAATTCTAAACAAAAAAGCATTATCACAAAGAACTTTGAGCAGCTCCTAGAGTTGCAAAAAAAAAAAACCATGAAAAGCAAATAGAGAACATCTCCTCCTTCCTCGATATCTTATGCTTTATGTCAATTACAAAAGAAAGTTAGCAGAAAGAGCTGTCCAAGCATGCAGGCAAAATGATTAACACACTTGGATGTGACCTGAATGTCACTGAAAGGCCAATGTGAATCTAACTGAGCCCTAGGAGCAGAGTAGCTGTGATATCTGAAACTATTACCACAAGGTTCATTCTTTGAAAGGCTTCTGGAAATGTGCATATATACTGGGTTCAAACTAACATTTTTAAATGTGTATATTCACCTGTTTTAACCACTATTGCCTCTTGGCAAAGAGCATTCTCTAAGAAATGAGAAAACAGAATAGGTATGATTTGACAGGGAAAAGAGTAAGGATCCCCACACTGGCTTGTGGGGCCTTGATCATTGAATCCAAGAGTTCCATTGAAATACTTTGCTCATTTGGTCATTTTAATTCTTTAGCACAGCATTTAAAACATAGATTGTTGTTGTTCAGTTGCCAAGTCGTGTTCGACTCTTAAAGACTCCATGGACTGTAGCATGTCAGGCTCCATGGGGTTCTCCAAGCAAGAATACCGGAATGTGTTGCCATTTCCTTCTCCAGGAGATCTTCCCAAACCAAAGATTGAACCCATGTCTCTGGTGTTGGCAGGCAGATTCTTTACCACTGAGCCAACAGGGGAGCCCTTCAAACATACATGCACGCTTGCTCAGCAGCTTCAGTAGTGTCTGACTCTTTGCGACCCTGTGGACTGTAGCCCGCCAGGCTCCTCTGTCCATGGGATTCTCCAGGCAAGAATACTGGGTTGCCATGCCCTCCTCCAGAGGATCTTCCCCCAAACATACATAAGACTCAGTAAATATCTATGGAAAGGAACAATGATTATGGGTTGGGAAGATCCCCTGGAGAAAGGAAAGGCTACCCACACTCCAGTATTCTGGCCTGGAGAATTCCATGGACTGTATAGTCCATGAGGTCGCAAAGAGTCGGACACAACTGAGTGACTTTCAAAAATAAATAGTGATTATGACAATGATGAGAATGATGAACACTTGACTACTAAGTATCAGGTGTTATTTGAAGTGCTTTACACTTTTTAAATTCTTTTAATTTTTTCAACTACCCTAGAAGGTAAATGCTGAGGGAAGTTTAGAAACTTGCCTGAGGTTATGCAACAAGGCGGCTTCAGAGCTAGAATTCAAGAGGAGGTGTTTGGGCTCCAAAGCAGAAAGGACTGAGAGGAAGAATCATAAAAGGAAAAAAGGACTGGGAAAAAGACAGAGCAGAAGCTTTGCCAATTCTGCTCACCTCTGGTTTCCCCCAAAGGTTAGCATGCAAGGCAGTGGTTCCTCACTAGGAAACAGAGTCCCCTAGACAGGTACGCGGCATTCAGAGGATAAGGGAAAATACATAGAAAACGCACAGGCAGACATCTCACAAATGAGAGTTTAAAAGCTCAGCGACTGAAGGGTGCTTAACTCTGAGGGCTGGCCTGCCTCAGCACGGCCTCCCCTGCCCACCGGGTGGGACAGGAACTGAGGAGACACATGTGATCAGTCGCTCAGTCCTGTCCGACTCTCTCGTAACTCCACGGACTGAACTGTATAGCTCTCCAGGCTCCTCTGTCCGTGGGATTTCCCAGGCAAGAATACTGGAGTGGGTTGCCATTTCCTTCTCCAAAATGATACTAAATTGTAATCAATTCGTATCATCATCTTTGGGGGTTCACATATTTTGAGGGTGAAATACAGCCCTGGGGGATGCAGGGGGGGAATAGGGCGGAGAGGAAAAGAGGAAAAGAGGACATGGCAGTATATAAATTGACAGTACGTAAATGTCACCCACAGCCCAATTTTTCCTAAGTGTGTGATAGTTCCTCAGTCGTGTCTGACTCCTTGCGACCCTCATGAACTGTACCCTACCAGGTTCCCTCTGTCCATAGAATTCTCCAGGCAAGAATACTGGAGTGAGTTGCCATTCCCTTCTCCAGGGGATCTTCCCGGGATCGAACCCGGGCCTCCTGCATTGCAGGAAGATTCTTTACCAAAGTAAATTTTTCCCAAAGTAGATTTAAATGCTGATATATATTGATTTGATATGATTTCAAATCCACTTGTTTTGGATTTTTTTTTCTTTAATCTAAGACTGAGGTTGTTTGGTTCTGAGTGAAGTCATATCCATTGAGGAAGCTGTAGCCGGATGTCACTGTCGATCCCTGTGGTCAAGTGCTGAGAAGCTCAGTTACTGAGAAGCCCAGATGGACAAGAGCGTGTAGGGGCAGCTCTGGCTGGGAGACGTTCAGGTTTGACCAGCTCCCTAAGAGTGTTCTGTCTGCGTTGCTGATCTCAATAGCTCTCCGAAGATCTAGTGGCATTAGCTCCTGCCTGGGCAAGATGACTCCTTGCCAGGGAGTGGTGAAAGCCAGGCAGTGGCCCAAGGAGATCATCTTGCCTGCCAACAATGGCATCTTTGTTCCCTAGCAACGTACCCTAGCAACAAAGGACTTTTACTTTTGCACTGACAGCTGGACATCAGCTTACCAAAGGTACATCCGAACTAAATCTGGACTTTATTCCTTTCATCTTCCCTTTGTCTGAAACAATAGTGTGATTAATCTATTACTGGTTGGAGTGTGTTACTTCTTTATTGGCTCAATTAAGAAATATGACCCTGTATGCTATTGACTTGTGAAATTAGTTTAATTCCCACAGTTAGCCTATGTTACGGCAACCTACGGCATAGACAACCTAGAGCAAAGATGATCTCAGTCTCTTAATATTATTTGCCACCCCAGAGAAAACAGACACCATTTACCATTCAGATTTAAAATACATGTAAAGTAGAATATGTGGCTAAAAACTTGAATTATTTAATAAGATCCAGACACCTAGATTCGAAACACTGTTTTGTTATCAACCAGGTCTGTGAACTAGGGCAGGTTCCTCAGTTCAGTTCAGTCGCTCAGTCGTGTCCGACTCTTTGTGACCTCATGGACTGCAGCACGCCAGGCTTCCCTGTCCAGCACCAACTACCAGAGCTTACTCAAACTCGTGTCCATCAAGTCAGTGATGCCATCAAATCATCTCATCCTCTGTTGCGAGGTGCAGGTTTCTCATCATGTTTCAATTCCCTCATCTGAAAAGTAGATTAATAATAGCAGCATTTCATAGGGTTGCCCACATTATTGAGTGCAAGGCCTTGTTTCAAGGCCACAGAAGCGGAGCCCAGGATCAAGGTCACCACCAAAGCTGACTAAGCCCCTTTATAACCATTGCCAAAAGCCCCCTGATCATCACCGGCAGGCTTTCTGACTCCAAATCAGGCAAAAGTCCAACCCCGTAGTCACCCTATAGTGCTCTAACCAATCATCTAATGCCAACTTTTCAGCAGGAATTTTCTGTCTTGAGGCTATAAAAATCGGCCACTAATCCACAAACACTGCCACTCTCCCTGGTCTGTCGGGAGGTCGGCCACCTGTGCTCCCAGTGCCCTGTTATCTCTGCTCTTTGTGCTGAATAAACTCCCTTCTGAAATACTCTGTGTCTAGAAATTCTTTTCCAACCTGCACTCAGACTGCCTCAACAGAGATTAAAATACATAAACATGTAAAGCATCTAGAAAAGTGTCTGACATACAGTAACTACTTGGTAAATGTTAACTATTACTATTGCTTTATACAATATAATAATTGAAGATTATTATAGCTATTTTGTTTAAGCAGGACTGGTCAATAAAAGGAAGAGCTTCTCATGCACCCCAGTGTTCATAGTAGCACTAGTTACAACAGCCAGGACATGGAAGCAACCTAGATGTCCATCAACAGAGGAACACATAAAGGAAATGTGGTGTATATATACACAATGAAATATTAGTCACCCATAAAAAAGAATGAAATACTGCCCTGAACAGGAACATGCATAGACCTAGAGACTGTCATACTAAGTCACAGAAAGACAAATATATGATATCACATCTGAAAAAAATGATACAAATAAATTTATTTACAAAACAAATAGACTCACAGATATAGAAAACAAACTTATGGTCAGCAAAGGGGATGGGAATAAGGGGTAATTTAGGATTTGAGATTAACATCTATATACCACTGTATATAAAATAGATCAAAAAAAAAAAAAACAGGGACCTAATGGACAGCAGAAAGTGAAGAAGAACTAAAGAGCCTCTTGATGAAAGTAAAAGAGGAGATGAAAAAGTTGGCTTAAAACTCAACTTCAGAAAACTAAGATCATGGCATCTGGTCTCTTCACTTCATGGCAAATAGATGGGAAACAGTGGAAACAGTGGCTGACTTTTATTTTTCTGGGCTCCAAAACCACTGCAGATGGTGATTGCAGCCATGAAATTAAAAGACGCTTACTCCTTGGAAGGAAAGTTAAGACCAAACCAGACAGCATATTAAAAAGCAGAGACATTACTTTCTCAACAAAGGTCTGTCTAGTCAAGGCTACGGTTTTTTCAGTGGTCATGTATGGGTGTGAGAGTTGGACTCTAAAGAAAGCTGAGTGCAGAAGAATGGATGCTTTTGAACTGTGGTGTTGGAGAAGACTCTTGAGAGTCCCTTGGACTGCAAGGAGATCCAACCAGTCCATCCTAAAGGAGACCAGTCCTGGGTGTTCATTGGAAGGACTGATGTTGAAGCTGAAACTCCAATACTTTGGCCACCTGATGCAAAGAACTGACTTATTTGAAAAGACCCTGATGCTGGGAAAGATTGGGGGCAGGAGGAGAAGCGGATGACAGAGGATGAGATGGTTGGATGGCATCACCAACTCAATGGACATGGATTTGGATGAACTCCAGGAGTTGGTGATGGACAGGGAGGCCTGGCGTGCTGTGGCTCATGGGGTCACAAAGAGTCGGACATGAATGAGCAACTGAACTGAACTGAATGTACAGCACAGGGTCTCTACTCAATATCTTATAATAACCTATAGTGGAAAACAAAGAGAAAAAGAATATTTTATATATATATATATATATATATATATATATATATAAATATAAATGGAATCACTATGATGTACATGTAAAACATTGTTCAGTTCAGTTGCTCAGTCGTGTCCGACTCTTTGCGACCCCATGAATCGCAGCACTCCAGGCCTCCGTGTCCATCACCAACTCCCGGAGATTACTCAAACACATCCATCGAGTCAGTGATGCCATCCAGCCATCTCATCCTCTGTCGTCCCCTTCTCCTCCTGCCCCCAATCCCTCCCAGCACCAGGGTCTTTTCCAATGAGTCAGCTCTTTGCATCAGGTGGCCAAAGTATTGGAGTTTCAGCTTCAGCATTAGTCCTTCCAATGAAAACCCAGGACTGGTCTCCTTTAGGATGGACTGGTTGGATCTCCTTGCAGTCCAAGGGACTCTCGAAAGTCTTCTCCAACACTGTGTAGACATCAATAAAAAACAATAAATATCAACTAAAAAGTTAATAATGAAGCACTTTTCATAGGTAACATTTCTCTAGGGAATTATTATTTCATGCTCATTAAATCAAACAGTACCAGTAGCAATGGGCTTCCCTGGTGGCTCAGTGGTAAAGAATCTGCAAGCCAAGCAGGAAACACGGGTTCGATCCCTGGATTGGGAAGATTCCCTGGAGGAAGATATGGCAACCCATTCTAGTATTCTTGCCTGGGAAATTCCATGGACAGAAGGAGCCTGGCAGGCTATAGTGCATGGGGTCGCAAAGAGTCAGACATAACTTAAAGACTGAACATGCATGCACCAGTAAGAATAGGCACAACATATAAAATTTCCTTTAAATATTTGTTCTACTAACTGCCAAGGTTATATCAACTCTACTTAGAGGGTGCTCACTGATCAAAAAGATGTTAATCTAATCACAGTTGCTTGGAAGCCAGAAAGTAATGACTATGTCACTAGGCTTTCTTAAAGTTATTTAATAGGATTTACAAATATTGACACATGAGTCATTGAAGAATAGGACTTCTGTCTTTTTTAGGTAAGGTGATTTATAATGTCCTCCTATAAACTGGTAAATGTAAATGGTGATTCTACAATTCAATTTTGCCCTCCTCGCATCATTCATTCTGACATTATTGAATGCTAAAAGAAAATATGAAAATGAATGGCTTATAGAATGAATTCAGAATCACTGAATTTAGAGCTGACAGAGATCTTGGAAATCGCACAGCCTTCCATCAGGAGAAGCCACATGTCTTGGGTAATCTGCTACATCTCCAAGAAGAGAAAACAGTTCTTCCTATACCTGTCTTCTAATACATCCAACACTATACCTTCCTATACCTGTCTTCTAATACATCCAACTCTAAGACTTCCAAGTGTCTGGGAGATTTCTTACCATGTATATTCCCAGGAGCTCTGGAGACAAATGCTCCCTTCCTGGTTTTCTGTCTAGAGTAAACAGAAAGTCACAACACAATACCTGAAACCATGCTCTGTCGCCACTCGATGTTACCTCTTTACAAAGTCCTCTCCTGACTCCACGAATACCACTGTCAACTACAAACTGGCACTTGCCAAGGGCATTTGTCCTGAACCCTGTACTACTGCTCCTGTTGACCTTCAGCAGGCCCTGAAAGGAGTTCAGGGTACAAGAGTGACACATTCCGTGCTCCAGGGAAACTGGCGGAACAGGTCTTTAGATGGTTAGATATTTTCAGAAACTGATTTTGTGATCCCAATCTTTGCATCTCCTCATATCTAGAAAAGCACTGAATCCCTTCATGATGACATCAGCTCCTCGTGACTAGCAGAAAACCTCTTGCAAAATAAGTGCTTGAATGCATTGAACTTTGCCTTCACCAAAATCTTATATCTTGATCTTCCCCCATGACTTCTTTGGAGCAGTTCCTCACAGTTATCTGAGGTGTGGTCTTCCGGGTTGCAGTCCTCATTTTGCCCGAAATAAAACTTAACTCCCAGCTCTCGCATTGTGCATCTTTTTTAGTCGACACCACCATCACAATGCTTCCCTGGTGGCTCAGATGGTAAAGAATCTCCTGCAATGCAGGAGACTTGGGTTCAGTCCCTGGGTCAGGAAGATCCCCTGGAGAAGGGAGTGGCAACCCACTCCCATATTCTTGCCTGAAGAATCCCATGAACAGAGGAGCCTGGTGGGTCCATGGGATGCAAAGAGTGGGACACGACTGAGCAACTAACAATTTCACCATCACAATACCATGTTATCTTTCACCCATTCAGTTCGCTTTGTTTTCCTTTAAGGCACATTTATGATAAAATGATTGCCATTATCAGAGACTGGTTGGCTGGTTTGTTAATTAATGTTCCCTCACCCTCACCAGAATGTAAACCTCAGGAAAGCAGAGGCTGCATTTCTCTTGTTGACATCACATCCCTGGTCCCTGGGTCAATATCTCGCATATTTCAGAAGCTCAGGAACACGGATCTACCTGGGCCCACATCCTAAGAGGGAATGCACAGCTTAGACCTCAGTGTTCAGCCCTGAAAGTCCATATGTGAAATTGAAGAAACAGAGTTTAAGTCCACAAGTTACAAGAATGATACGGGCAGGGAACTGTCTATGGCTGGCTCTTTGCCAAGTGAAGGGAAACCATGGGACAGATTCTAAGAAAAGATAAAAACCAAGACACCAAGGCAGTGAAAGTTACTCATGACATGTTTCGTATGTAGGGGAGGCAACCTTTTATCCTGCTTCAGTTATCAGCAGGAACTCTTTAACAAAGAGACATTAACAAAAGCAAGCAGTGTATCAACACAATACCACTTGGAAGAAACCTAAAGAAAAAGTAACTCAGGCTGGAATGCTTAGATTCCAGTTTATATAACCTCTTGACAAAACAACATATTATAGAGAAATGACAAAACAAAGCACACAGTTTCAGGCTTCCAAAAGTGGCAAACTGAGGAGAGATAAATACACAGGAGCAACTAAGGAAGGAAAGTTTGTTTGCAGATTTCTCTGGAAGGTCTCTGGGCTGATAAGAGGGTCCCCAGTAAAAAGAGAACACGTATCCTGCAGAAAAAGTTGGCTTAAAGCTCAACATTCAGAAAACTGAGATCACGGCATCTGGCCTCTTCACTTCATGGCAAATAGATGGGAAACAGTGGAAACAGTGGCTGACTTTATTTTCGGGGGCTCCAAAATCACTGCAGATGGTGACTGCAGCGATGAAATTAAAAGACATTTACTCCTTGGAAGGAAAGTTATGACCAACCTAGACAGTGTATTAATAAGTAGAGACACTACTTTGCCAAAAAGGTCCATCTAGTCAAGGCTAAGGTTTTTCCAGTAGTCATGTTATGGATGTGAGAGTTGGACTATAAAGAAAGCTGAGTGAAGAAGAATTGATGCTTTTGAACTGTGGTGTTGGAGAAGACTCAAGAGTCCCTTGGACTGCAAGGAAATCCAACCAGTCCATCCTGAAGGAGATCACTCCTGGGTGTTCATTGGAAGGACTGATGCTGAAGCTGAAGCTCCAATACTTTGGCCACCTGATGCAGAGAGCTGACTCATTTGAAAAGACCCTGATGCTGGGAAAGATTGATGGCGGGAGGAGAAGGGGATCACAGAGGATGAGATGGTTAGATGGCATCACCAACTCAACGGACATGAGTTTTGGTAAACTCCAGGAGTTGGTGATGGACAGAGAGGCCTGGCGTGCTGCAGTCCACGGGGTCGCAAAGAATCAGACATGACTGAACAACTGAGCAACTGAACTGATCCTGCAGAAAACGGGGAGCTTTTCCTGGGTTTGCTGCTTCTTCATTGCTTTCAGTTCAAAATAGCTTTATGTCAAAGAGGAATACTTCAGAGTGACATATTCTGGTTTTCTTCACATCTCTGATCCAATCAAATTTGAAACTGGATTAATTCCTAATGGCTAAAAGTAGATTTACCATATGATGCAGCAGGCCCACTCCTGGGCATATATCCAGCAAACCAATAATTCGAAAAGGCACATGCACCCCTGTTTTCATAGCAGCGCTGTTCACAACAGCCAAGATGTGAAAACTACCTGAATGTCCACTGACAGATGAAGGGATAATGAAGCTGCAATACATATATACAATGGAATACTACTCAGCCATAAAAACGAAGGACATGATGCCATTTACAGCACCATGGATGGAAGTGGAGATTATCATACTAAGTAAAGTCAAAAAGGGAAAAACATACCACATGACGTCACTTGTATGTGGAAACTAAAATCCGACACAAGTGAACCTGTCTACAGAACAGAAACAGACTCACACACACAGAGAACAGACACATGGTTGCCAAGGGGGAGGGATGCTGTGGGAGTTTGGGGTTAGCAGATGCACACTGGTGTGTGTGTGTGTGTGTGTGTGTGTGTGTGTGTGTGTGTGTGTGTGTGTGTGTGTGTGTGTGTGTGAGCATGTACACATATATATATGGCATGGATAAACAACAAGGTCCTACTGTTGCAGGGAATAACCAGTTCTGACTACAAGTTAGAACCATTTCTTTGACTTGCTTTTCATTGCTTTTATTATAATCACACATAATGTCCTGCCTCAGAGAATCCTGCCCCTCTGTGTGTTAAACTGCAGGGCCTTTGTTCAGGACCCTGTCCACCTGTGGAAGGCAGGAAGGAAGAAATTAACACACCCCCTGCCTGAGGCTTACCATTCTAGGAGATATTTTCAAGATTAATGGCTGTTTTACATTGTTCTCTCACTTCTCCCCCATCACTGTTCTATAAAAGAACCTGGCATCCAGACCTCGACAAAATGGTTATTTTGAGACATTAATATGCCATCTTCTGAGTCAGCCACTCTCTCTGGTTGGGGTATTCCTTGCCTCAACACCTTGTCTCCAATTCATTGGCCTGTCATGAAGCAAGCAGAGCAAGCTTGATCTCGGTAACACTACTGTATAGCAGAAGGAATTATATTCAATATCCTGTGATAAACCATAATGGAAAAGAATATTAAAAAGAATGTATATGTTTGTGTGTGTATACATACATAAGAATCACTTTGGCTTACAGTAAAAATTAACACAACATTGTAAATTAACTGTACTTCAATAAATAAAATCTCCTTAAAAAAATTCTAGTTGCACAGCCCTAAAATTTATTCCTTACTTTAAATTCTGTTCCTGTCATTTGCAACTGAAAGTCTCAACAGTGGAATTTACAGTAAGAACAACTGCAGACCTCAGCCCTGGTTGGTGTTCTTACTGTGGTATTTTGGTGGATGTAGCTTTCAGATTTCTCTTGTCTTCAGGTTTTTTTAATTACAAGGGCACAAAATCAAAAGAAGGGGCATTTATTAGTCACCATACTGACTTATTTATTACTGAGGCAATGTCTAGAAAAATCAATTTACTGCAAATGTTTCCCACAGGTTTGCAGATTTTAGGCAATTAACAAAAGCTGCTGTAATTCACACAAAGAGAACATTCATTGTGTTGCCAATAACTCATTTTGAAAAATTAGGTCCTCATTGTGTTGAACTTTATGAGAAGTTTAAAACTGCAGAGTAGCCCCTGTGCTATTTTCAATAATGATCCATTGACATGGAAGATGACAACATATACCATCTAGAGGCTGTCAGGGAAATTTGGAGTATGTGTGTGAGATTCATTTGGAATTAAACACAAGGAAACGGATATTAGAAAAAAAAAAAAAAAAAAACAGCATATCTTGCAGGAAATGAACAAGCTAAAAAAAACTCACCACACCTGAATGGGCCTTGGCACTGTACCGGTACCAGGGTTGGGCACCCTCACACCATTACATAGAAAGTTTCGCTAGCCCACACCAGCAGTTAGATCTCCAACACCAAGCCTCAGGCCACCAGATTTCTCCAGTAACCAGGACTCTCACTTGCCTCTTACTGGAAATAACCAACCCAATCTGCCTCGGGAAGCTTGACAATGCAGTACAGTATCCCCAGGCCCTGCCTTAAAGGGCAATATGCCCACTTGCACCTATCAGGGCTCAGATTTAGAGAGATGCCTTTTTCTCACAAGATCCTGCTCCTCTGACCTGACCACCCCTAACATTTGCCCTGATCCAGGTCCCTGGCTGCCCTGAACCGCCTGGCACAGGCTCACGCAGCACAGATCCTTCAGTAGGCACTGCTAGCCAGGTCCCAACCACTTGCATGACCTCAAGGCAGATGGGTGCCAACCCTCTCGAATGACCCCAAAGTGGAAGCTGCAAATGGGCTACAGTCAGTCTTCACCTGTTCTCCACGTCTGGCTTCCCTGACCGTCATGCCCAGGAGTGTCAACGGAGGACCTTGGGCAGCCAGGGTCCCCCAGGATTGTGGAGCTAGGTCCATGCTTCCAAACAACTGCAGAGCATCCACGATGGAGGACACGCACTCCCACAAAAATCACTTGGAAGCGACAATGGGCAAATTGGCTATCTGTTCCAGGTCTCGGCCACCCTGAACTACTTGGCACGCGCATATGCAGTAAGGGAATCCCTTTGGTTCATTTTAGGCAGCTGGGGCCCTCCAGGCCTGTGGAAAGAGCATCAAGCCCCCAAATTCACATACCCTCCAGGGTAAGGGAGCGCATACCCAGAAAAATCACTCTAAATCGGCAGAGGTAAATTGCCAACCATGTCCTCTTTTGTCCCCAAGAGTCTGTTCCCGTGAACCCATTTTCTCACAGTCTTTGCTTTGCCTTCCAAGAGGTTCCCCAGCCCTGGCTGCACGCGCCTCACCAGGACTTACCTGGCTAGTGGTCCTTGGGCAGTGGGGTCCTCCAGGCCTGTGGAGCTGGGTCCGGGCTCCAAACTCCAGCAAAGCCTCCATGGTGAAGGGCCCCAGCACGCCAAAAATCATTCTGAGACTGCAGCTGCAAACCACCGACGACGGACAGTTCTGTGGACTTTCTGCGGGATCAGCACGCCAGCTTCTCTAGGAACCGGGACTCCCAGGAGTCTCTTACCTGGCAGACTTTGGTTAGCTCGTGGGGGCCAGGCCTGAAAAGGTGGTGGAGTAGCCTTGTATTTTGCCAGGAGGGTAAATAGCCTCCGTTGAGTAAGTGAAAATCAATCTGAGGCATGGGACACAAACCGCTGACCTTTAGTCTCATTTGAACCTCCTGCCGCGTCCCGCCCTGGGCTTCTCTAGCAACCAGAGTTCTGCTCCCAGCTCCCGGCAGCCTCCGGGGCTCCCGGCAGCCTCCGGGGCTCCCGGCAGCCTCCGGGGCTCCCGGCAGCCTCCGGGGCTCCCGGCAGCCTCCGGGGCTCCCGGCAGCCTCCGGGGCACCCGGCCGGGTGTTGTCCATGACGACAGTGCAGCACCTGCTCTGCCTTAAGGATGGCTCTGCCTTAAGGATGATTATGCTCATTAGGGTTTGCAAATTCGGCAGAAACCTTGTTACCCTCAATCCGCTGGCTCCTGTAGGCCGGCCTCGGCAGCAGTAGACCCCCAGGCCTGTGGAACAACAACAGCTCGGCCCCAACCACAGGCATAGCTACCAGGGGGGAGGGCACTCAGGGCGCAAAAAATCATTCTGACGCGGCAGTGGTAGACTGGCCACAGTCAGTCCCCATTTGGACTAACTTCTGGTCGGATGCCGGGCTCCTCCAGTACTTAAGGCTCCCGGTGTTTCTTATTGGAGAATATTCGTCCGCCAAGACAGTCAAGTAAACCTTGCGTTTCATCTTTACGGGGGGGATAGTCCCCACTGGATAGTTCAAGAATGTGACTAGGCTTAACCCCCTATGCTCTCTACTGTGACCAGGCTTCTGTTTATTTATGCTGAATGCCAGGTTCCCCACTGCGGCACCTCAGGCGCATGCGCATTTCGCATCCCTTCAGCCCTCCTGGGGCCCACCCACCTCCGGGCCCCCAACACTGGAGAGCCGCCACGCTGGAGGGCGCCCACCTTCTAAAATCACTCTTTAGGCGGCTGGTGCAAATTGGCGACTGCTGCCTTTTCCAACAGAGAGGGTCCCTGAGTATCTCTTATTGGAGAATATACTGGCCAGCCGGCTAGGCCTCGGCCTGGCCAAGCAGTTTCGTTACCTTTCGTTTTGCCTTCAGGAGGAATATCCTTTATAAGGGAGCTTAGACCTTGCGGATAAAGCTTGGCTACCCCAAGCAGCCTGAGCCCATGGCTCGGGCAGGGTAGTCTAGTTCCCGCCAGCATTTGGACAGCTTAGGCAGAAGCTTGGCTCCCCAGTACCCCACTCAGCTGACCTAGTCTCTCCTTACTGGGGACCAGCACCCTGGCTTCACTAACATGCAGAGTATGACCCTCTCTCCAGGCCTTGGGCAGCTAGGACCCGCCCCCCACCCACCCAAGTCCTGTGGGGCCATGGCCAGGCGTCACCATGCGGATATCTTCCTGGGTGGAGGTTATGATCTGATGCTTTGGCTACAAGGGGTGAGAGTCCCCCTTTGATTTTCCTGCTCGATGAGCCCTGGCTCTCTCTAATAATCAGGTTTCCAAGGTGTCTGTCATCCAGGACGCCATGGTTCCACCAGGTGAGGTTTCAGAGTTCCCAAGTGATCTGTCTTCCGGGTGATGTCTCCCCTCCTCCTTCCCCAAGGCTCATAAAACTTCAGGAGTCTTTTGCTTGAGGGGGGGACGTTCCTTAGCTGGGAGACTACTTTCTCCAGAGCTGTGCTAATTCACTTACCCTATGCTGGCTCCATTTCAGTGGGGGGAATGGAAACTAGAGTCTGTTTTTTTCTCTGGTTTAGCCTTTTGTTTATGCTATCAACAGTAAGTGATTAAAGGCTTGATTACTGCTTTCATTTTGGTTCATTTTTGTAGGCAGGGGACACCTGATAGCTCAACTCAACTGAACTCTTCACACCTGTTTTTCATTGGTGTGTGCGTGCATGCTCAGTCGTGTCTGACTCTGTGACTGCATGGACTCTAGCCCGCCAGGTTTGTCTGTCCATGGGATTATCTCAGCAAGAATACTGGAGTAGGTAGCCATTTCCTCCTTCAGAGGATCTTCCTAACCCAAGGGTTCAAGCCACATCTCCTGCGCTCCTGGGGTGGTAGGCGGATTCTTTAACATTTGACTCAGGTAATGTCTCAGCGTGGCCCACAAGGCTAGGTGATCTGAGCTCTGTCTGTCCCTTCAGTCTTAGTATGTAAAACACCTTCCCCCAATCAAGACTCCAGCCATGGACTTCCCTGGCTGTCCAGTGGTTGGGGGCATGGGTTCGATCCCAGAACAGGGAACTCAGATCCCACATGCTATTCAGTACAGTCAGAAAAAAAAAGACAAAATCCAGCCACATTGGCTGACTCTCAGGTCCCTGATTATACAATACAAAGCTCTTTTCAAAGGCTTAAGGCAAGTTTGAAAAGTAGAGCTTTAGGCTAAGGTTGGAAAAGCCTTGGAATGGAAGCAGAACATGGTTGGGCCAGGCTGGGGGTTGAGGGGGAGTAAGAAGCATGCCTCCTGACCTCATAGAGTAGCCTTGACTCATGAGAACTTGAAGACAAGTGGTGTAAGGCGGGTGGGGGGAGTGGAAAGGGCAGAGCCAGGCGTCAGTTAGGGCAGACTGAGTGCTCAGTAAAGAAGTTACAGGATCGGCCTGTGTATTTCCAATGGAATGCAGCTATGGGAAGCACTACGGCAAGGACTTTAACAGAAGAAAATAGTGGAAAAATTGACTGGTGGTGTGAAAGTTCAGAGTATATTGATAATAGAGTAGCTCATGTTTCTTTAAGCACTTATACAACTGAAATTCTATAGTTCTGTGTAATTATTTGGTGGTTAGTTTTTTCACCTTCAAAATTATCATTCTCAGAGACAGGAAACATGTTGTCCTTATCATTTTATGGCCCCTGAAGCTATATGCTGGGCACATGGCAAATGCTCTATAATTTTCTCTCTCTCTCTCTTTTTTTTTTTTTTTTGGCTGCTCTGTGTATAGGGTCTTAGTTCCCCACCCAGGAATTGAACTTGGGCCCTCAGCAGTGAAAACACGGAGTCCTAACCACTGGAGCACCAGGGAATTCTCTCTACAAATATTCTTTGAATGAGGAAGAGTAACAGACAAGAAGATAGGTCCCTAGGCTCACATTTTTCCAGAAGACCTAGAATCATAGGAATTTGTATTGGCCTTCACAGGCCTCACCCAAGTTTTGGGGCCAGAGATGTTTGCCTCTTAAGAACTTAGAGACCAGCAAGAGCGGTAGTGTACAATAATGACAGAACATATTACAGATATATACTATATATAAAATAAGCCTCAAACTCAATGGATATTCAGCTGAGGAATTACTCTCATCTTTGCTCTATTGAGAGCGGTGAATAGAGAATCAGGAAGACTCCATGAAAGGGGATTCCCAGGTGGCTCAGTGGTAAAGAATTCATCTGCCATTGCAGGAGACAGAAGTGACACAAGCTCTATCCCTGGTTCAGGAAGATCCCCTGGAGAAGGAAATGGCAATCCACTCCAGTATTCTTGCTGAGATAATCCCATGGACAGAGGATCCTGGCGGACTATAGTCCAGGGGATGGCAAAGAGTCGGACACAACTGAACACACTCTCGCGCTATGTCAAAGAGCTGCAGAGGAAGGCAGGATTTTGTAAGTGGACACAGGATACTGTGTGAAGTCCAAGTATGGTGAATAAAATCAGAAGTATATACAAATAAAGGGTATTTTCAGAGAATGCCCTTTGGTGGACACACATGTTGAAAAGTAATAGCATTTGAGCTTGAAGGAATACCAAACTCCCAAAGGACATTAGAAACAAATTTCCAGATTAAGGAGTTTAAACCTAATTTATTAAGGATTGCACTAAGGATCATGGTCAGAGGACCTTCTACATATATTTGGATAGCAGTATGAGGAATTAATTGACAGGGAAAGAAGACAAACAGTATGAAAACCTTAGTAAACCATTATAATCCACCTGAAGAACACCAAGGATGCCCGATTTTGGATGGCAGTAGGGGAACATAAAGAGGACAACTGTGATAGATTCGATACAACAGCAAAACAAGTATACTTAATAAAATGGATGGATATCCTTTGTTAATGATTTACAGTAGGCAGTGATACTTCACCATCACTCCTCTGGCATAATCAGTTGCTGTGATATATTCCACATCTTCTATGTATATTCAGAATATTCATGGGTAGTATAACCCTCATGGTAGCCATGGTTAGTTAAAGAAGAGAAAGCAAGAAAGAAAGAAACTGGAAAAAAAATCCTATAATATAGTCTTTATCATGCATGACTCTCTTGGAGTGAAAGTTAACATTTAATAGTTTCTCAAATGTTCTATGACTTCTTTCGTAGCTCAGTTGGTAAAGAATCTGCCTGAAGTGCAGGAGCTCGCCTGCAATGCAAGAGACCAGGGTTCAATCCCTGGGTCAGGAAGATTCCCTGGAGAAGGAAATGGCAATCCACTCCAGTATCCTTGCCCTGGGAAATCCCATGGATGGAGGAGCCTGGTGGGCTATAGTCCTGGGGGTTGCAAGAGTTGGACATGACTTAGCGACTAAACCACCACCACCAAATATTCTACAGGTACTCTTGGCTCCGAGCCTTGAGATATTCTCTTCTCTCTGCCTAATATATCCTGTATCACACCCACAGTCTGGCTGAATCCTAGTCTTTCTCAAGTCTGCTCAAATCACACTTTTTTGGGGAAGTAGTATCTAAGCGTCTCACATTGAATTAGATGCCCATTTGATGTATAACCTGGATTTCTTTCAACAGTATTCTCAAGCTTCTCTTCAAACCGCCTCTCCCAAACCCAATTCTATAAAACAGGGGTCCTCAACGTCCAGGATGTGAATGGGTACCTCCTATCAGATCAGAGGTGGCATTAGATTAGAAATAAAGTGCACAATAAATGTAATGCACTTGATTCATCCCCTGAAACCACCCCCTCAGCCCCAGTCTATAGAAAAATTGTCTTCTTTGAAATTGGTTGCTGGTGCTGAAAAAGTTGGGAATGCTGCTGTAAAATGTTAGTGAATAATGCTAGATTAACTGGGGACTTCATAGGTGAGACAGAAGAGATGGCATTTGCTGTTTAACCATTCCAAAACAACCTACACCTACTAACTGTTCTATCTTATCAACTCTAAAATGGATATAATATGATCTACTTCCTCGCAGTGTTGGCAACCTAAGATTTATTTGAAGAGTACTCAGCACCATAGCTTGGCACAATAAATAGCTCAGTAAAAGAAATCCCATTACATACTTTGCTGCTTCTCCTTCTTGCTGTCTCCTCCTGTCTTCTGCCACTGACACGTCTGATCTCTCCCTCCTGCCTTAGCTCCCGTCTCCACCTCTCTTGCGGAGAACAATTCCACTCTGCTCCAAACTGCCTGCTGCATTAGCCTCAGGGTTCAACAAACAGGAGGCCCTGCAGTTTACAGACCCACCTGACTAGAAATCTGTGTGGCAACCATATACTACAGATGGAAAGTGTCTTTTGAGCTTCCCCTTCCACATCAAGTGGTTTACCCGAGTATGGCTTTCAAGTGTGTGTTTTAAGATACCCAGAGGAATTTTCATACCAGCATCTAAAACAATAAATAACATCTCTGCATTAATCCTCATGAGTTCTCATGGTGTCCTAGGCTAATACGATTGCCTGTTTATTTACTTGTCTAGCCTCCCAACTGGCCCATAAATCTCATGAGAGCAGAGACTGTCCTTGTTTTTCATTAGCTTCTCAGTGCTCTACACAGAGTAGGTGATCTATAAATAGTTTTGAATGAATAAATTTTGCCTTCCAACCATGTTGGCATGAAAAGTGACATACTGTTATCATCTTTTTATTTTTTTAAAACTGGAGACTCCAAAAGTTACAGAGCTAATAATATGACAAAGTCAGAATCAGAACCCACAGTGAAACCTAGGAAACTTGTTTGGTGAACTTTAGCCCTTTTCCTTAGGTGGGACAATCTGAGTTATTTTCCTGTACTGATGATTCTAATTTTTATGAAGTAGTATAGGCAAAGCAATATATTTCTTTAAAGAAAGGTATTGTTTGAACATACGTGGGAAGGTAAGAAGAGAAATTATCCTGCTCTTTCAGTCACTGAACAATTCATATGGACAAATATACATGGTATGTAGTTTCATAACAGAAGCTGACACGGGGCAGTTTCTAAAGTCTGTACATTATATATTGGAGAATAACAAGTGTTACAATCCAATATTCTATTTTTTAATACTGAAGCTTCTCAAAATTATCAATTCATCAATTTTTCAAGGTGACACAATCCTAGTATCAGAAGGAATTTCTTACAAGTATATTTTGACTGAAGGTGGTAATGATACAATATTGCATTTTAGAACCAAGAAATGGTTTCTGTGTATAGATATGTGTGTGTGGATGCGTGTGTGTGTGTGTGTGTGTGTGTGTGTGTGTAAATGCTGCATGAATTTGTGTGTAATGTGTTCATGAAGAAGTTGTTCAGTGGCTGCATTGTGTCCCACTCTTTGTAACCCCATGGACTGCAGCACGCCAGACTCCTCTGTCCTCCATTGTCTCCTGGAGTTTGCTCAAGTTCATGTCCTTTGAGTCAGTAATGCTATCTAACCATCTCATCTCCTGCCGCCCCCTTCTTGTTTTGCCTTCAGTCTTTCTGAACATCAGGCCTTTTCCAGTGAGTTCCACTGAGTTCCAGTGAGTTGGCTTTTCACATCAAGTGACCAAAGTATTGGAGCTTCAGCATGTCTTTCTAAATGAATATTCAGGGTTGATTTCCTCTAGGATTGACTGGTTTGATTTCCTTGCAGTCCAAGGAACTCTCAAAAGTTTTCTTCAGCACCACAATTTGAAAGCATCAATTCTTCAGCTTTCAGCCTTGTTTATGGCCAATTCTCATATCCACACATGATTACTGGAAAACCATAGCTTTGACTATTCAGACCTTTGTCAGCAAAGTGTTTTGGAAAATGTTTTGCAATGCGAAGTCAAGTAGGCCTTCGAAAGCATAACTATGAACAAAGCAAGTGAAGGTGATGGAATTCCAGTTGAGCTATTTCAAATCCTAAAAGATGATGCTGTGAAAGTGCTGCACTCAATATGCCAGCAAATTTGGAAAACTCAGCAGTGGCCACAGGACTGGAAAAGGTCAGTTTTCATCCCAATCCCAAAGAAAGGCAATGCCAAAAAATGCTTAAACTACCGCACGATCACACTCATCTCACATGTTAGCAAAGTGATGCTCAAAATTCTCCAAGCCAGGCTTCAGCAATACATGAACCGTGAACTTCCAGATGTTCAAGCTGGATTTAGAAAAGGCAGAGGAACCAGAGATCAAATTGCCAACATCAGATGGGTCATCGAAAAAGCAGAAGAGTTCCAGAAAAACATCTACTTCTGCTTTATTGACTAAACCAAAGCCCTTGACTGTGTGGGTTACAACAAACTGGAAAATTCTTAAAGACGTGGGAATACCAGACCACCTGACCTGCCTCCTGAGAAATCTGTACGCAGGTCAGGAAGCAACAGTTAGAACTGGACATGGAACAACAGACTGGTTCCAAATAGGAAAAGGAGTATGCCAAGGCTGTATATTGTCACCCTGTTTATTTAACTTATATGCAGAGTACATCATGTGAAATGCTGGACTTGGTGAAGCACAAGCTGGAATCAAGATTGCTGGGAGAAATATCAACAACCTCAGATATGTAGATAACACCACTCTTATGACAGAAAGCAAAGAACTAAAGAGCCTCTTGATGAAAGTGAAGGAGGAGAGTGAAAAAGTTGGCTTAAAACTTGACATTCAGAGAATTAAGATCATGGCATCCGGTCCCACCACTTCATGGCAAATAGGTGGGGAAACAGTGGAAACAGTGACAGACTTTATTTTGGGGAGCTCCAAAATCACTGCAGATGGTGACTGCAGCCATGAATTTACAAGATGCTTACTCCTTGGAAGAAAAATTATGACCACCCTAGACAGCATGTTAAAAAGCAGAGACATTACTTGGCCAACAAACATCTATCTAGTCAAGGCTATGGTTCTTCCAGTAGTCATGTATGGATGTGAGAGTTGGACTATATAGAACGCTGAGCACTGAAGAATTGATGCTTTTGAACTGTGGTGTTGGAGGAGACTCTTGAGAGTCACTTGCACAGCAAGGAGATCCAACCAGTCAATCCTAAAGGAAATCAGTCCTGAATATTCATTGGAAGGACCGATGCTGAAGCTGAAACTCCAATACTTTGGCCACCTGATTTGAAGAGCTGACTTATTTGAAAAGATCTTGATGCTGGGAAAGATTGAGGGCAGGAGGAGAAGGGGATGACAGAGGATGAGATGGTTGGATGGCATCACTAAGTCAATGGACATGAGTTTGAGTAAACTCCGGGAGTTGGTGATGGACAGGGAGTCCTGGCATGTTTCAGTCCATAGGGTCGCAAAGAGTTGGACACAACTGAGCAACTGAACTGAACTGAACAGCAAAGTGATGAAGAAGATATGCTGTTTATTGTGATTAGTTGCTTATTGTGTTTACTAATCAATTTCCAGATTTATAATAAACTATGTTATTGTGGTACTTATGTACATTTCAAGGAAATTTTGAGACATATAGTTCTGACTTGCTTAATCTTAATTCATTAAAATATTGTTTAATAAAAGCTGTTCCAATTTTAAACTGCTTTGAAGGTCGATTTTGGGTTTTTATTCTCTCAACTAATAAATAGCTTTCTAAGAGCAAGGAAAATTCAAAAAATCTCATCCAAAATGTGGTAACCACAAAGCTATTAGCAGTTCTTAATATGGAACAAATTCCTTTTCCTTCCTATTAAGTATAACACTGTCAAAACTCTCCAGCATGGCTTACAAGATCCTTTATGATATGCATCCTACCTTTTTGACTGTTTTTCCTTTTTACTGTACCCATCTATTCCCTTTCTTCTTACCCCAAGTGCCACCCTACCTAAGACAATCACCATATGTGTGATAATAGAAAAAAAAAAAAAATATATATATATATACACACACACACATATACATTTCTGCTACAAGTTCCTGGCATAGAACTGAAACCCTTGTAATTTCCTGAGAAATAGGAGTGTCTTTTGTTCTAATGAGGTGACTCTCATAGGCCCTTGAATAGCCCCCGAACGAGGGGTGGTCACCAAGAAGACCAAGCTATGATTATATTAGTCACTTAGTCGTGTCTGACTCTGAGACCCCAAGGACTGTAGCCCACCAGGCTCCTCTGCCCATGGGATTCTCCAGGCAAGAATACTGCAGTGGGTTGCCATGCTCTTCTCCAGGGGATCTTCCCAACCCAGGGCTCAAACCCAGTTCTCCTGCATTGTAGGCAGATTCTTCACTGTCTCAGCCACCAGGGAAACAAGCTATGACTAAAAGCTTGAAATTTTCAACCTTGCCCCTCATTCTCCTAAAAAGAGAGAAAGGCCAGAAATGGAGTTGATTGATCATGCCTCTGTGATGAAGCCTCTGTAAAAATCTCAACAGTATGAGTTCAGAGAGCTTCTGGATCAATGAACACATTCACATACTCAGATGGTATGCACCCCACTTCAAAGGGACAGAAGCTCCTGCTCTCAGGAACCTCCCAAACCTCACCCTCCATATCCCTTCAACTGGTGCTTTATCTATGGACTTTACCACAACCTTTAATAAACTGGTACACTCAAGTGTTTCCCTGAGTTCTGTTAGCCAATCTAGCAAATTAATCAACCCACAGGAGGGGGTTGTGGGAATCTCAGATTTGTAGCCCAGTCAGACAGAAGTTGTGAGTGACCGGGTGTGTGGTCAGGCCATGTTAGGTGGCTGTTCTCTTGACTTTGTGCAGCCCGCTGCTCAGCATGCCCTGCTTCACTCACATGACCACCCAATCCTCTTAATTATAAGCCTTAATTAGCCCCTGGTAACTGATGAGCACTTGCCACACTGTGCCAAGTTGCTTCAGTCGTAACCAACTCTGTGAATGTCCAGAGAGACATATAGCCCGCCAGGCTCCTCTGTCTATAAGATTCTCCAGGCAAGAATACCGGAGTGGGTTGCCATGCCTTCCTCCAGGGGGCTGATGAGCCCATGTGACGTCAATTTCCCTGTAAATGGTAGCCTTCTTCCCCCTCAAGTAATGAAGGCTGTTGATCAATTTACAAATTATCGATTGCAGATATGACTCCATTCACAATGTGTAGACCATGTTGCCACCTGGTTATTTTCTTTATTTAGTTTTTTGGAGTATGGCTGATTGACAATTGATTGGAGTATGGTAGCTTCAGGCATACAGCAGAGTGAATCAGCTGTACATATACCCACTCCTTTAGCTTCTTTTCCCATACAGGTTATGACAGAGTATTGAACAGAGGTCCCTGAGCAATAGGTCCTTCTAGTTATCTACTTTATAATAGGGGATGTGTGTCAATCCCCATGTTGCATTTTGGATGGCATGAAAGAGTTACCACCAATAAATCAGAGAAGGGACATGATGCTGAACGGCACAGGTTTTCATTCTTTGTGACCTTAAATCAAGATGATATGTTGCTAAAACAGCTGTCTGGGTGATGGAAAGCAGATTGTGACTGCAGGAAGCGGCCAGCTTCTGCTCAGAAGTCTGTGTCTGAAAATCAGCTTGAGAAGACAACAAATCTGTAACTGAAGGGGGAACTGAACAATGACTCTAACAGAGTACCATTCCCTTCAGTAACGAGCTTATCACCCACTCACCCAGGAAAGTCTATTGGACATTCTAGTCACTAGTGGATCTTCTGTCTTTAAAGACCAGTTACCAGGTTTGATAGAATTCAAGGTAAATAAGTGGGTTTATGTGTAAAGCATGTGTATGTGTGCTCAGTCATGTCTGACTCTTTTGCAAACTGATGGACTGTAGCCTGCCAGGCTCCTCTGTCCATGGAATTCTCCAGGCAAGAATTCTGGAGTGGGTTGCCATTTCCTTCTCCAGGGGATCTTCCTGACACAGGGATTGAACCTAGATGTGTAATCTATGATGAACACTAAATGTGGCAGAATATAGGACTGGATGGTGAGGCCTTCAGTAATGTTCTCTAATGAACCAACTAGTTCTCTAATGAACCAACTATAAAACATAAAAAGAGAATGATTGTCCCTGAGGTGTGAACAGACAGATTAAAAACAACATGACACCCCTAAGGAAGTAGATGGATGGTATTATATAATGACACCAGGAAATTGATGTGTGTAAAACCTTCACTCCAATATCTGGGATATGGTCTTTCCACAAACCAGATGTGATACGGAATTCAGTGAACAATGGCCACCCAGTCAATAGGGATATGTGCTATCTGAAAAAGATCATCTCTGTTGAGAAGGGATGGCAACTCACAGTATAATTTAAACCATAATGTGTTTGATGTGTCATTTATTATTTTAATATTTGCCAAAGCTATATGGTGAACAAAGAACTTTTATTTCATTCAGTACAGTTCAGTCACTCAGTTGTGTCTTGACTCTTTGTGACCCCATAGACTGCAGACAGACCTCCCTGTCCATCAGCAACTCCTGGAGTTTACTCAAACTCATGTCCATCGAGTCAGTGATGCCATCCAACCATCTCATCCTCTGTCATCCCCTTCTTCTCCTGCCTTCAATCTTCCCCAGCATTAGGGTCTTTTCAAATGAGTCAGTTCTTCTCATCAGGTGCCCAAAGTATTGGAGTTTCAGCTTCAGCATAAGTCCTCCCAATGAATATTCAGGACTGATTTCCTTTAGGATTGACTGGTTGGATCTCCTTGCTGTGCAAGTGACTCTCAAGAGTCTTCTCCAACACCACATTCAAAAGCATCAGTTCTTTGGCACTCAGCTTTCTTTGTAGTCCAACTCTCACATCCATACATGACGGCTGGAAAAACCATAGCCTTGACTAGATAGACATTTGTTGGCCAAGTAATGTCTCTGCTTTTTAATATTCTGTCTAGGTTGGTCATAACTTTCCTTCCAAGGAGCAAGCATCTTTTAATTTCATGGCTGCAATCACCATCTGCAGTGATTTTGGAGCTCCCCAAAATAAAGTCTGTCACTATTTCCCTATCTATTTGCCATGAAGTGGTGGGACCAAATGCCATGATCTTAGTTTTCTGAATGTTGAGTTTTAAGCCAACTTTCTCACTCTTCTCTTCCACTTTCATCAAGAGGCTCTTTAGTTCTTCTTTGCTTTCTGCCATACTGGTGGTGTCATCTACATATCTGAGGTTTTTCATATTTCTCCTGGAAATCTTGATTCCAGCTTGTGCTTCATCCAGCCCAGTGTTTCTCATGATATACTCTGCATATAAGTTAAATAAGCAGGGTGACAGTATACAGCCTTAACGTACTCCTTTTCCTATTTGGAAACAGTCTGTTGTTCCATGTCCATTTCTAGCTGTTGCTTCCTCACCTACATACAGATTTCTCTGGAGGCAGGTCAGGTGATCTGGTATTCCCAGCTCTTGAAGAATTTTCCACAGTCTGTTGTGATCCACACAGTCAACGGCTTTGGCATAGTCAATAAAGCAGAAGTAGTTGTTTTTCTGGAACTCTCTTGCTTTTTTTTGATGATTATTTCATTGGTAGAATTCAATGAATATCACTTGGATAAACAATGGTCCCCATGAAAAGAATATACTATTCAGATTGAAATCTAGCACTTAAGAGAAAAAAAATTGAGAAAATCTTCTTTATATGTTTTCTGCAAAATGGCTCTTTAATAACTTTTAGAAACTTCCAAAAAAGGAGCCTTTAGTGCTTATATTATAATAAATTGTTATAAAATGATATTAAGCCTGAGCAATTTGGTCAACCAGGAAAGAATAACTAGGTTGTGCTGAATGGAGAAAGGTTTGAAGTAATACTCTTCTTTGTACCTAATGGCTCTCACAACAATGGTTATAAACTAGGATGAAATTTTTCCTAAACCAACCTTTCAGATTCTATGGGAATTTTAAATAATCAAATTATATTTAGCATTGATGTATATATTCATTTAAGTAGCCTAATATTTTGGTTATATGTTAACAGAAAACTTATTTGTTTTACTCACTTTTTCTGTTCATCATGTGAACTCATCCTGAGGTTTGAAGAAAGAATATTTCTGATTTTTAAAAAGGAGATCACAATTTCAAGCTACAGTGATATGATTTCTTATTTAAACCATGGCATTAGGAAGTGGTTTCTCAAAATTTCATGTATATTGTGTATATTTTTTGGTTCAAATTTTTTCCTACTAAATTAAGCATATGATGATGGCTACTTTTTAAGAAAGCAATCTTCATTTTAATCTTAATTTTAGTTAAAAATCTTATTGAAATGAATTCCACCCCCTCCTTCAGTTATTCTGTATTCTTTTAAATTAAGAAGTCTACTATTCTTAGATTCTTAGACTTTGAGCAAACCTATCAAGAAAAATGTCACGCCTTTGAAATAATGAAATTTGTAAACATTTCTTCCAAGAAAGTGAGGCAGAATTAAAGTTCTCTTAAATGATATAAAGGAAATAGTATCAATTATAGAGGAAGTGTTTCTATATTTTGTGCATTTATAGGAACAAACCAGATCACAGGGCATAATGTCACAATTTGAACACTTGAAGAATTCTTCTGATTCCTTCCTTTTTCCCCAAATCTTGCAATAATGGAATGGGATTTGGATTTATAGTTTTCAAAGTACTTTTATATAATAATGTATTAACCTTTAATTAAAATTCAACAGATATTGACTAATGGTTATAAGAAACTTTTAAAAAGTACTCAACTGAATATATTAATCAGTAGTATCGTCAGAGAAACTGTTCCAAAATAGACATATTATTATAGCCAAGTAGTCAAAGTTTTAGTTCTTTTTACACTTTAAGGAACTGTTGGTGATGAATTTTGTATAAATACAAACCTTGTATTTATATCTGGTTGTATTTAAGATTTAAAACTTTACGGGATGTCCCAATCTACTGTATCCTATTTCAATAGCTAACCTACATTCCTGTAAATCAGAAATTTAAATGTGTTGCACAACATCTGGGGGAAATGGGAAGAATGATCACAACCATGGGAGTTTCCTCTGGACAAAGTGAAAGAAAATCATTATATTGTTTTCTTTTTACCTATGATGACAATGTGGGGAGAAAATCCAGTTTAAGAATTTGACTGAAGTTTCCCTGGTGGCTTGGCAGTAAAGAACTCTCCTGCCAATGCAGGAGAAGCGGATTTGGTCCCTGGGTTGGGAAGTTCCCCGGGAGAAGGAAATGGCAACTCACTCCAGTATTCCTGCCTGGGAAATCCCAAGAACAGAGGAGCCTGGCAGGCTACAGTCCATGGGGTCGAAAAGAATCTAAACAACTAAACAACAACAAAAAGAGTGGTTTCAGTTTGGGTGTCCCTCCTAAACTTCTGACCCCAAAATATAGCTGCCTACTCAACATCTCGCTTCAATATCTGATACAATGCTGCCTTAACTGTGGTCCTCTGACTGGAGCCCATCCACAAATCATTTGTTATCTGCAACAGACTAAGTACAAAAATGAGAATGAGTTTAACAACTTTTATAGCAATTTCACTTCACTTCATTCAAGTCCATCAGCAAAGTTCTTATCTCACTGCCCAAGGTGTAGACCAGTTTGGATGTTGTCAAATTTGCTTGATCAGTTGTACTTGGCATGGGGTGAGTTCCAATCACATACAGTAGGAACAAATATTGATCTGCAATGAATTGGAAATAAAACAAAATTGTCCTTAGCGCAAGACAGGTTGAGAAGTACTGGTCTAGAAGACATTCAAATTCAACATGTCCACTAAAAAAAAAAAGGGGGGGTATTTAAAAAGCATTTAATTTATATTTTTACATGTGTAAATCTTTAAATGATATGACACTTTAAAACTGTCATTCGGACAACCTTGAATCTGCTCTTTTTTTTTTTAATACATACATACAGCCGGATAGCTCAGTTGGTAAAGAATCCGCCTGCTATGCAGGAGACCCCAGTTCAATTCCTGGCGCAGGAAGATCCACTGGAGAAGGGATAGGATACCCACTCCAGTGTTCTTGGGCTTCCCTTGTGGCTCAGCTGGTAAAGAATTTGCCTGCAATGTGGAAGACCCGGGTTTGATCCTTGGGTTGGGAAGATCCCCTGGAGAAGGGAAAGGCTACCCACTCCAGTATTCTGGCCTGGGTCGCAAAGAGTTGGATAAGTGAAAGTGTGAGGGACTTCTCCTGTGGCTCAGGAGATAAGGAATCTGCCTGCAGTGCAGGAACTGCAGGAGATGCGGGTTGGATCCCTGGGCCACCCACTCCAATATTCTTGTCTAGAGAATTCCATGGACAGTGGAGCCTGGTGGGCTACAGTCCCTGGGGTCCCAAAGAGTTGGACACAGCTGAAGCAACTTAGCATGTAAGCATGAGCGACTCACATTTTCAGGTTTTTTTTTTTTTTTTCATGCACATACATACAAGTAATACATGATTGAAAACTCATTGTAAACACTTTAAACAATGTGAAAATCCACAGTTAAAAGGTTCTGCCTCTATTCTTCACTGATGCCTTCCTCGCCTTGATTGTAATGACTGTTCTACTGTTAACATTTCTTCCCAATTTAATATGTGCACTTTTATATAGAAATTAGTAGACACAGACAACTTCAATTTTGCTTTTTTTTTTTTAGTTTTTAGTTTTGCTTTTTTAAAATAAATGACATTGTACTCAGTATATTAGTCTGTGACCTGATTTTTTCCCCACCAATTTATTTGGAGAACTTTTCTGGTCATTTCATAATGATTTGCTCCATAATAATCATAATATGCAGCAATTCAAAAAATCATTCCCCTATGGTTGAACAGTCTAGTTGATTCTAAATACTGCTACAATAAATGTAGCAGTATCAGGATCACTTCTTGATCTGTACCTTGTGCATTTCTACAATAGTTCTGCAGGATCTATTCCTAGAAGATAAGAGCTGGGTCAAGGGTGTATACATTTCAAATGTTGATACTCTTGAGTTGTCTTCCCAAAACTGTACCCTTTAAATTTCAGAGAACAGTGCATGTATGTGACCATTTCAATACTAGGTATTTACCAAATCTCTTAATTTTTTCCAATCTCGTAACTGAAAATTACATCTTTCTCTGTTGTTTGAGAAAACATTTCAGTGTTTTTTGTTAGTTATCATTCCATCACTTGCCTGTTGATATACTTTCCATATTTTTCACATTTTGTCTTCTCAGTTGATTTTTCAAATAATACATGTAATCATGTGCTTTGGATTTTTAATCATTTGTCTGGTAGTACTAATATTTTTTCCCATTCTGCTGCTTATCTTTGTTAATAATGTTCTGATTTGTTCAAGTGAAAGTATTATTAGTGTCAGACTCTTTGCAACCCCGTGGTCTATAGCCCACCAAGCTCCTCTATCCATGAGATTTCCTAGACAAGAATACTGGAGTGGGTAACCATTCCCTTCTCCAGAGGATCTTCTTGACCCAGGGATTGAACCTGCATTGATAGACAGATTCTTTACCACTGAGCCACCAGGACTGCCTTATTTATTTTTAAGGAGTAAATCATATCCTAACTTTAAGTTTTATGAGTAAGAAATCCCTTCAGACTCACACTGATCTGGACACATCAAAAAGCCCTGGCCATTTTATTTTATAAAATAGTGGGTCTTTCCTCTTCTGATGAAACGTCTTACTGATAGTTAATAATTACTATGCATGAGATGAATATAGTTTCATTTATTTATTTCAGGAAAGATAAGACTTGTCACAAATAATTTTACACTTTTTTTTTTTTTAATTTACAAGGCTTTATTCCAATCTGTGTTGGCTCTTAAGTTTATTAAAGAGAAAAATCTGTTAATAAATGCTCTTTTACTTTTTCCAGTGGAAATATTAAACATCCAGGGATAATTAAATGGTCTTTTTTAACCACCTAATTCTATCCTTCAAATTTGAAAGCAAAGGGTTAAACAAAGACAGTTAACACTATTTAAAGTGTGAAAGGGCTTCCTGGGTAGCTCAGCTGGTAAAGAATCCTCCTGCAATACAGGAGACCCTGGTTCAATTCCTGGGTAGGGAAGTTCCCCTAGAGAAGGGATAGGCTACGGACTCCAGCATTGGCTGGAGAATTCCCACAGACAGAGGAGCCTGGTGGGCTGCAGTCTGTGGGATCGCAAAGAGTCAGACACAACTGAGCTACTAAGAACAAAGTGAAAAATAATTAGTCTGCTGCTCCCTTATCTTCTCAGTATAAAGTGAAGGACTCAGTATATTCGTTGGAAGAACTGATGCTGAAGCTGAAGTTCTAATACTCTGGCCACTTGATGTGAAAAGCCGCTCATGGGAAAAGATTCTGATGCTGGGAAAGACTGAGGGCGAGAGGAAAACAGGGCAACAGAGGATGAGTTGATTGCATGACATCATTGACTCAATGGCTTGAGTTTGAGCAAACTCTGGAGACAGGGAAGGACAGGGAAGCCTGGCATGCTGCAGTCCATGGGGTCCCAAAGAGTTGGACACGACTGAGAGACTGAATAACAATAAAGTGAAGATATGAGATGCTGTGCCCTGGTTTCAAACTGTCTTCAAATTCCTGCTATGCCACATGCCAGCTACATAATTTTGAACAAGTCTTCTGATCATTTTAAGTCCTACTTTTCTATTTTTGAAATAGTAAAACAATATTTGTGATAAAAAATGACAGAAAATATCTAAATCACTTAGCATGTGATAAATCCTTAAATATAGATCAGCTGTCAGTACCATCATTAACTGGGAGTAAATAATATTTATCTTATATCTGTAAGTACTGCTTTCCTCTTTTAAGTCAAATTTGGATAAGGTCATCTTGTGTGTGCTAAGTCGCTTCAGTCATGTCCAACTCTTTGCTACCCTTTGGACAGTTGCCCACCAAGCTCCTCTGTCCGTGGGATTCTCCAGGTAAGGATACAGAATGGGTTACCATGCCTTCCCTTCCAGGGGACCTTTCTGACCCAGAGATCAAAACTGAGTCTCCTGTAACTCCTGTATTGCAGGCGGATTTTTTTTTTTTTTTTTTACCATTGAGCCGCTGGGGAAGCCTAGGGTCATCATATCACTGGCATATTTGCCAGCAGAGGACTAAAAAATTATTATAATAATGAAAATTAAAAACAATATCATGTAGGTCTTTACGTTGAATTCCTATGGTGAAACAATGTGAAACATGATTCATGCTAAGGATTTAATACCACAAACAACTTCTGAAACATCGTATACCATCTTTGATAGCTTGAGGGGAATTGCGTTGTTGACAAAAGAAATTACTCAGTAGATCAAAGAAAGAAATGAAGACATCAACTATACTTCAGTAAAAAGTATGTATGTATATATTAAATAAAAAAGAACTTAGAAAATCTCCAAAGATTAAAAAAGAAATAGAAAACTGTTCTGCCCACAAGAGGTCAAAGCACAGCTATACTAGTGTTTGAGACAGAGGACTGGACACTAAATGATGGTTTACACAACTCAGATCTACGGATATAAAGTGAGTGGCCCCAAGATTAAGAAGGAAGTTTATCTCCTAAGGAGGTCTGGGGAAGGCAGATGCTCCTTGTGTTGATCTTAAAACTTTCCCCCTCTTGCCATAAAATATGAATTTTACTTCACAAGCTATTATAGTGTTACTATTTAAAGATATATCTTAGTAGCCATTAGAGCTTTAGTTTGAAATATGTACTACTTAAAGCAAAAACAAATATATTTACAAAAATTGTATCTGTATGTGTAACATTAGTTGACCGCTTACTATAGTCAGGAGCGTGGGGACCTACACAGCCTAGGGTTCTACCTTTTTTTGCTTGTCTTTTGTTTCCTCCCCTGCTTAACAAAATCCAACTTCTTGGGAGAGTAGGGATGAGATGGAAGAGGATAAGGTAAGGAGTTTGCTAATGTAAGTGCTATAAACTTTTAAAATCAAATTTTCACCGCATTTCCACAGTAAATAGTACACGTTTAGGCACAACTTCTACCTCTAAGAAAATTTCCTTTCTTCTCCCACATCCACGTGGAGAAAGTGTTACTGAGTCCAAGCTCAGTCTAGCCACCTCAGGATAGGCCAATAAATCCACGAGACAAGGTGTTGAGGCAAGGAATACGACTTTATTCAGGAGCTGGCTAGCTAGCTGACAGAAAAGACTTTAGAGTAGCGTCGGAAATAACCATCTCGTTGGGGCCTGGATGCCAGGTTCTTTTATGGCTCAGAGGTTGGGGGAGGTGAGGAAACAAAGTAAAAAGGTTATTTAATTCTTGCAAATGTCTCCTAGAATGGCAAGCCTCAGGCAGGGGGGGCGGGGGGGATCTGTTAGTTTCATTTCTTTACAGTCAGCTCACAGGTGGTGTGAAACTATCTCCCCCCATGTCAAGAAACAAAGATGCCACAGCTAGCTGGGATTCTGGCCCCCCAAACGTGAAAGTCTCTGTCCTACAGGTAAGCAGCCCTACAGATAAGCAGCGGACGAGAGGCGCCATTTCCCACACAAATAACTCAAGAATGTCACAGTCCTTCACAGGTGGGCAGGGTCGGGTTATCCTCCGGGAGAGGGGCGTGGAGGGCTGGGGGCGAGGGGTTCCCTGACGCAGGCCATTCTGTAAGCCCATAATAACAAAAGAGGCAAAATAAGAGAGTCACAGAAAAGATCCAGTGTGGGGTCAACATTAACCCTTCCTGGCTACAAAGAGAGACAGTAAAGATGTTTAGGACAGTTTGTCCAGACTCGCCCTCAATCTGAGAAATCTCGAGTCCCAGGGCTGGACAATCTGAAACCTAAAAGGCAGAGGCGATTGTAGCGGGAGGGAGGGAAGAAACAGGATCCCGGGGGCGGCGCTGGGCCCGGAGCGCCTTCCTCCCGCCCTCCCGGCGTGCCGGCCGCGGGGCTAGGGAGCTCCACCCCGCCGCTCCTCTCCCCTCCTCGAGCTTCGCGGGCCTCGGCGGGCGAAGGGCCCGGCGCCGCCGTAGTTTGTCCCGCGCGGCGATCCCTCCTCGCGCGGACGCCGTGGCCGCGGCGGTGGCGACGGGGCTCGCGGCGCGCTGACCGCAGGCGCCCCGGCCCGGCGGCCTGGAGGCCGCGAGAGGCGGAGGCGCGGCCGCCCTCCCGCTCTGCGGGCGCCGAGGGGACGAGGCGGACGCCGGGGAGCCCCGCCCGGCCGGCGAGAAGGTGGGGGAGGCTCCGCGCGCCGCCGGCCCCTCGGCCGCCGCCGCCCTGCTGGCCCTGCACCCGCCGCCGCCGCCTCGGGCTCCCGCCGCGGGCTCGGCGGCCCCGGCCGGGGAGGGAGGGCGGCGGGCGCCGCCGGAGCCGCCGGACATGGCCGGAGGGCACTGCGGCAGCTTTGCCGCGGCGGCGGCCGGCAGCGGCGAGATCGTGCAGCTGAACGTGGGGGGGACCAGGTGAGCCAGGGGGAAGGGGCTCGGGGCCGGGATGCGGCGGGCAGGGTCCTCGGGGGCCGGCATCGCAGGCGAGCGGTTTGAGGAGCGCAGGGCCCTCCGGGAGGGTGTGGGGGGGCAGGCGGCCTTGAGAGTCCCTGAGAGCCGGGCCCTTGGCCGCGCTGCCGCCTTCCTAGGACGCCGGCCACGATCCTCCCCTTTTCAGGAGATCTGCCCGGGGAACATTCTGTAACCTTCCTTTACCTAACCTGGCGCATACTTTTGAGTTCATTTTGTCGAAGCGCGGCCTTGTGGTCTGGCTGTTGCAGGTGAACCTGCCTCCCTTTCTATTTGGTCAACAAGGTAACATCTGTCTGCTCGGGCGAGAACGCCTCATTGAGGGCTGTTTTTAATCGCCAGTAATTTTGGTGGAGGGAGCATTGTCGATTTGCGGTGCGCTCTTATTTATTTCCAGAGTTCCTTGGTTCATGGCTCTGAAGGGTCTGTTCTACTTGTAGCGCCGTGTGTCTGGAAGCTGCAGTTTTGAAGAGTTGGTTTTGGGAAGCCTTGGTAGTGGCACCGTATGGCGCCCTCCTAGTAAACAGACCGAAAGCTCTTCTCTCATCTTTCTGGTCTTCCGTTCCCTTACCGTGTGTCTTTTAATGAGCTTGTTGGGGGTAAAAAAAAAATAGTATGCTTTTGGATTTGATATGGTTTATGAGTCACTCCTCTCGGAAATGCGAGTTTGGCAGCTCTGTTTGAAGGAAAGGGTGGTTGCCGTTTTAGGCTAGGTAAGAGATAAGCCATGAAGCGCCTTGGAATTCAGTGTATTTTGCTGTGTTGGAGAAGATACAAGGTTTTCAACGCTTGGGAGTTTTTAAGTAGTGTTTTTAAAAATTCAAAACGGCAGCACTGTGAACCGTAGTGATAACAATTGTGTAGTGATTTAATAGTTTTCTAAGTGTGCTGGAGAATTCAACACAGGAAACAGTAATTCCTCACTGTTACTCTGCTCACTCTTTTTTCTCCCTCATCCCAAACTGTTACTTTAAGAATTTACAGCTTTGTTGCTGCTACATAGATTTCGGTTTCATGGAGTAGAAGATTGGTGTTTCCTAATGTAAGACACGGATAGTTTACCAAAATGAAAGTTTTGCAGGTTTGGTAACTTCAGGTCAGCTTAGTTGTGTCTGACTCTTTGCAACCCCATGGATTGCAACATGCCAGGCCTCCCTGTCCATCCGCGACTCCAGGAGTTTGAGTAAACTCATGTCCATTGAGTCAATGATGCCATTCAACCATCTCTTTCTTTGTCCTCCCCTCCTCCTCCCGCCTTCAATCTTTCCCAGCATCAGGGTCTTTTCAAATGAGGCAGTTCTTCGCCTCTGGTGGCCAAAGTATTGGAGTTTCAGCTTCAGCATAAGTCCTTCCAATGAGTATTCAAGACTGATTTCCTTTAGGATGGACTGGTTGGATCTCCTTGCAATCCAAGGGCCGCTCAAGAGTCTCCTCCAACACCACAGTTCAAAAGCATCAATTCTTCGGTGCTCAGCTTTCTTTAAAATAGTCCAACTCTCAAATTCATACATGACTACTGGAAAAACCATAGCTTTGATTAGACGGCCCTTTGTTGGCCAAGTAATGTCTCTGTATTTTAATATTCTGTCTAGGTTGCTCATAACTTTTCTTCCAAGGAGTAAGCGTCTTTTAATTTCATGGCTGCAATCACCATCTGCAGTGATTTTGGAGCCCCCCAAAATCTGTCTGTCACTGTTTCCACTGTTTCCCCATCTATTTGCCATGAAGTGGTGGGACCAGATGCCATGATCTTAGTTTTCTGAATGTTGAGTTTTAAGCCAACTTTTTCACTCTCCTCTTTCACTTTCATCAAGAGGCTTTTTAGTTCTTCTTCACTTTCTGCCATAAGGGTGGTGTCATCTGCATCTCTGAGGTTATTGATATTTCTCCCGGCAATCTTGATTCCAGCTTGTGCTTCATCCATTCTGGCATTCCTCATGATGTACTCTGCATATAAGTTAAATAAGCAGGGTGACAATATACAGCCTTGACGTACTCCTTTTCCTATTTGGAACCAGTCTGTTGTTCCATGTCCAGTTCTAACTGTTTCTTCCTGACGTGCATACAGATTTCTCAAGAGGCGAGTAAGGTGGTCTGGTATTCCCATCTCTTAAAGAATTTTCCAGAGTTTGTTGTGATCCACACAGTCAAAGGCTTTGGCATAGTCAATATAGCAGAAGTAGATATTTTTCTGGAACTTACGAATGCAAAAATGAATACCCTGCAAGGGCTGGCCTTCAAAAGAGTAGCACTATAGTCATCCCTCGTTTCTAATTTCTGTTGATTGTTCATATACTTTTTGAATGCTATAGAGGACCTTCTAATTTAATTCTGAAAGTGTTCGCTGTGTTTGAAACTAAATGGCTTAAAAATGAATTAACCCTTGTTAATGATTGTAGAATTGAGTTTAAAATTTTAAACTGTATAAGAGTTATCTTGGAGCTGAACATTTTACTTTTCAATACGTATGAAATTTGATTTTATCAGATTTTAAATTTTTCTACATGATTTAAAAAATACAAAATAAATATATTATCAGATTGGACAGTTTAGAAGGCAGTTGCGAGTTGTTACATAGGAATAAGAAAGTTTACAAAGCCCAAACTTGAGACTTGCTAGGATAAATCTATAAAATAAGTGATGACATATAGAAAATAGAACATTCAGTTCCAAGTTCTCTGCAGATATTTTGAGTTACTTTGGACCATAGACATTTGCAGCATTTTAGAACTAGGAGGGATCTAGAAATTATCTTGAGTAAAACACAGGTTAATAGTCACTTGAGGCATTATAAAAGAAAAAAAAAAATCCTCCTGTGATTGTCTTTGAAGTTGAGGAATTGCCCCCAGGAGAACCACCTGTGGCATCTAATTAATGTCAGCTGTGAAGTGATAGCCTGAAACTCAGAAGGAGCTTTTCTTTTGAGCAGAGTAGGGAGCATCTCCCCACTCCCCACTCCCCACAAGAGATGATAGGAAAATGGATCTATTCAAAGGATTTATAGAAATGGCTGATTTTTATGATTTATTTAACACTTTATGGATGGCTCAGAAAGAAGATGAGGTTTCATTTAGAATTGTTAACATTATTACTTACCCCAAAAAAAGTCTAATGAGGTGAAAGAAAGACAGTATGGCTCAATTTGTGATTAATTCTGCTTTGAGTATGACTTTAGGTATCATGAGAGAAGTCTGGGACCAGTCAGTGGAAGTCTAGCTCAGCAACCTTGGGCAAATTATTTTTTAGTGCTTAGTTTCCTAAAATATTTAATGACATTAATAGTACCAGCCTTCTAAACTAATTTGAAGCATTAAGTGGGAAATACAAGTGTTTAGTGGCATTAGCTGTCAATAGTAACTTTACAGAATAATTTTAACTTGATTGCTTCCAAGTAAATTTAGTAGGAAGTTAGTAGCATAGTGTATAAATGTGGATAAGGACCAGATTGCACATGACCTTTTTCTTGGCATACTGTGGGTATGAAATAAAACAGAAAAGGCTTTTCATATGTATTTCAGAAAGTTATGCTTGTCGTGTGTAATTTAAACGTAGTTTTCATGAAATCATATTTGGAAACAGTTTTAGAGCCATGGGTTTTTTTTCCTCTCCTGTCTTAAAGTTTGGGGGGAAAAATTGGTGGGGATGAGAGTCCAATCCCTTTGCCTAAAAATTCCAGATTACTAAACTTAGCTGAAACGTTGATTTTAACTTAAATTTATAATATGAGGCTTCCCTGGTGGCTCAGATGGTAAAGACTTCCTGCAATGCAGGAAACCCAGGTTCAGTCCTTGGGTTGGGAAGATCCCCTGGAGAAGGAAATAGCAATCCACTCTAGTATTCTTGCCTGGAAAATCCCAGACTGTAGCCTGACGGGCTACAGTCCATGGGGTCGCAGAGTCAGACAGGACTGAGCGACTAACACTTTCACTTTCATACCCATCTGAATTACTGATTTTAATTTAAATTGCTAATATGACCTTAAGCAGACCTGTGCAATTTTCTAAGTAACAAAATTTGAGTTATTTGGCAGACAATTTGCTGAATAAGCAGTGAACATGAAAGGTCACAAGTTAGAAACGATCCTTATTTGGAAATGAATTTGATGGCTTCCAAAACGCAGTGATTCATTTTTTGCAGTGGATCCTTGGATCTTTCAGTTTACTGTTTACTGGGTTTGCTTCTATTTGACCAAGTCATTTTCCTCTACTTAGTTGTAATCTACTTTTTATTTTTTTTTAAAGAGCGTGCTAATATGCTTGGGAAAATTCGCCATATTTTCTTGGGTAAACTGGCTGCTTTCTCAGTCTGCCTAATGGGCATAGGAGCTGCTGTAAAACAGTCATGATGCTGGAAAATGAATATGGAGAAAAAATAAAGGTCTGTAAGGCTCTCTTCTGTGCGAGGACACATGATGATGGGGCAACAAGTCAGGAATACGTAGTGCAGTGTGATGAGGCTTAAAATGAAAATATTCAGGTATCAGTTGAACCATGTATCAGATTCTTTGCTGTGCTAGTTTATGTCAGTTTATTGTTTTGCCTCGGTCTGTTACAGTAGACTTTGATAAAGCATACTTCCCACCCCCACTGTTGGTGGTAATACATAGGCTTGATCAAATGGAGTTAACCTCAAAACAGTATTTACTGAGTGATTTTTGAATGAATGAATTCAGTCGTTGTGAATAGCCCAAGACGGTAAAGGAAGTGTTAAATGTACTCTGTGCAGTGGAGTTAATATGAGCTCAAAAAGCTACTATAGGATAGACTATTTGGAAAAGCCAATTAAGGAGAAGGTAAAACCTTCGTGGTATCAAGAAAGATGGGTAGAACTAGAATAACTGAACATGAGGTTGATACAGCTGCAATGAAGATTCTGAAATGTTCTGACATGGTATAAGCATGGATTGTTTGGGGATGTTAAATGCTATCTTTCTTATTAGAGGGCAGTAGTTGGTGTTGGAGAGGTGAAATGGTGACCTGAAGGTAATTTCATATGTTGAGAAGTTTAGACTTGGTGTGATGGGCATGTTAGAAAGTAGTGTTTTAGGAAGCTTTATATGTAAGTGAATTAATTATTTGATTTTGTTGAGAGTTCTTGGAATAATCTTAACTCTGAAATGAAAGCAGAATTTTACAATGTGAGATGTTAATGAACATAATTGATACAGCTAGAGCTGTGCAACAACGTGTAAGTCATTAGCCAGCAGTTTAAAGCAAGTTGACTAACACTGACATTTCAATCCTGTCCTCCCTTGTAATACCAGATACTTTTTAATTGCAGATTTAGTACCTCAAGACAAACACTTATGTGGATTCCAGATTCTTTTTTTTCCAGGTATTTCATATAATTCTTTAGTACTTTTAAAAAATAGAGTTGATTATTTATTCAAACAATAAAAAATTCTCTTGCCAGTTACATTAATATTTTTATTAGATAAAATTTTAACTCTTTGAATATTTAAGTTGTTATTTACTTTGGAGATACAATGATTCATTTTTACTGGTCTTTGACCTTTGAAAGAATTAGGACATTTTTATTCATACTCAGGTTTTAAAAACTAATCCTGTCTTAATGATTTTTAGTTTGCTGAGTGGAAGAATTTCAACACTTCGAGATGAAACTGGTGCTGTGAGTATAACAATGTGGATGTGTATTTCTAAATTAGATCAAATAATGCTCTAATGTTTGGTCCTTATACTCTTAGAAGATAGAGGAAGTAATCTTTTAATAACTACTAAATGAAAGTATATGTTCTTAGGTTTTTATTTCTTGTCATGAATTATTTCTGTAATTATAGATGAGAACTCAAAACAGAGTACTGCATATACTATTTTAAATAATCATTAGAAATTATAGGATCTGAGCTTACATTGTCGAGAGGAAATATTTCTTTTAATCAATAATTGAAACTTTAACAGTGAATAGATAGGTGTAAACAGGAGAATGTTTTGATATTAGAGTGGTAAAATGTTGCAAATTTGCGAAGCCCTACAATTTTTTGTTCTGGAGAATAACCTTATGAACTTGTGCAGCGATGGTGGAGTGAGGGAAGTAAAGAATTACTAAGTTTCAGCACACAAAAAAGTATTTCTTTATCTAAAAAGCAGTTTTAATATGCACAGTAGCAGGTCAAGTAATTGTGAAAAGCAAATAAGACTTTCAGTTTGGAGGCAGCAAAATGACCACAGGTGTTTATTTGCTGTGGTGAGGTTTGCAGATCAATAAAGTAGCACGAGCAAATATGTCCGTGAGAGATTATAGAAAGGACATCAGTAATAAGACCCACAAATCTATGGTGTTTCTTCAACTTCAGGTTGATTCTAATAAAAAGCAAGAATTTATGAAGCCAGAAGAACCTCTTTCACTATATATAACACTGTATATAATAATTGATCATAGTTTAAGGAGGTATATTTTTTGCTTCATTCTGCTGATTGACTTAAATAAATCTTAAAAGGTATTCAGTTTTATAGTTAGAGCTTTTGTAATTGGTTCAAAATAGTATTGGCATACATTCCTGTAAAGAGTTATCAATTATATATTTCCTATTTTCTAAACATTTTCCCCATAAGTATTTCATGGTGGGTGGGTACTCAGTGCTTCAGGCATGTCCAACTCTATGTGACCTTATTCCGTGGTACTGTATTTATTTAAAAAAATTTGTTCTTGTCACTTTTTCTTTTACCCCACCCTCAGTCCTTGAGAAAACAGATAGTGGTATGTGAAAGTGTACTTTTATAATACACATGGGACAATCAAGAAAAGCAAAACTGTCAAAACTGGAAAACAGTGTGAAAGTGTTATTCCGTTTTGACTTTTTTGATTGCCCCATATGTATTATAAAAGTACACTGTTGTTTTAATGATTCTTTTAAGTCACAGATTATGCAAATCATAATCATTATCACCAATAATTAGGGATGATATAAAATGTATTATTTATGCTTATTATTTTCAAAGTGTTAAATTCTAGAATATTTCAGATAAAAATTTTCCTTTCAGTGTCCCTTTGACTAAAGATGTTAGTTAAGTAGAAATAAGGACTTCCCTGGTGGTCCAGTGATTAAGAATCCACCTACCAATGCAGGGGACACGGTGGGATCCCTGGTCTGGGAAGATTGCACATGTCACAGAGCAGCTAAGCCCGTGCACTAGAAGCCCGAGTGTCCTGGAGCCCATGCTCCAGAGAAGCAGAGACTAGTGAGAAGCCTGCACATCTCAGCCGGAGAGTAGGCACCGCTCACTGCAGCTAGAGAAAACCTGTGCATAGCAGTGAAGACCCAGTGCTGCTAAAAATAAATAAATAGAAATTTTAAAAAATTAGAAATGAGAAAATGGACTAATTTGATACCATTTTTTTCCCCTGCATGTTAAAATATCAATCTAATGATAGCTTTTCAGGGAGAGAGAAGACACCATTTCTACTGTACATTTATACAGTATGCAGTAGTGGTTATAACTGCATTTCCATTTTAGAAGCATTAAAATTTAAGAGTATAATCAAGGAAATAGAGTTTTTATGTAATTCAGTATATGTTCTCTAAGTTAGTGTTACAGATATTAAAGTTAGAAGTTTATAATTTGAAAATATAATTTGTAATTCTTTATTTACAGATATTTATTGATAGAGATCCAGCAGCATTTGCACCCATTTTAAATTTTCTTCGGACAAAAGAACTAGACTTAAGGTAAGAAATGTAATTTTTTTTTTAAGCTTTTATTTCTTTACATATGTACTTTTGGCAGTGCCTCACAGCTTGCAGGATCTTAGTTCCCCTACCAGGGATCGAACCCTGGCTCTCTGTACTGGAAGTGCGGAGTCTGTTCACTGGACCACCAGGTGAGTCCCAAGAAATGTATTTTTTTAAAGTACATTTTTATTGGTAGGCATGGTTTTGGTCTTAGTTTATGAAGGAAAGTTTTTTTCCTTGCCTCAAGATTGTTTTTGCTTGAAAGTTTCCTCAGAATTTCTCTCGTAGATACAGGCCACAATCACCTCTTCTTAATGGATTACTCTCAAAGCTTCCTAGCCAGTTTCCCTGCCTTCAATCTTATCCCTTCAATTCATTTTTCACACTGTAGCCAAAATTATATCCTGAAAATATAAATCTAATTTAGTTATTCAGTCAGTTCAGTTGCTCAGTCATGTTCAGCTCTTTGCAACCCCATGAACTGCAACATGCCAGGCTTCCCTGTCCATTCACCAATACCCAGAACTTGCTCAAACTCATGTCCATCGAATCAGTGATGCCATCCAGCCGTCTCATCCTCTGTCACCCCCTTCTCTGCTTGCCTTCAATTTTTCCCAGCATCAGGGTCTTGTCTAATGAGTCAGCTCTTCACATCAGGTGGCCAAAGTATTGGAGTTTCAGCTTCAGCATCAGTCCTTCCAGTGAATATCCAGGACTGATCTCCTTTACGATGGACTGGTTGGATGTCCTTGCAGTCCAAGGGACTCTCAAGAGTCTTCTCCAACACCACAGTTCAAAATCTAGTTAGTTATTACTTTGCTTAAAACTCTTATTTAATCTGCTGCTGGATTAATGGTGAAGGATTTTGCGCTTCCTGTTCATCTAGCCCCTGCTTAGTTTCTCTTGCTTGAACGCTTTCACCCCTTGCTGCCCTTGGCTTGATCTTGCTGACGACTCTGCTGTGTCACCTGACGCAGGTGGTCAGAGTTTCCTGAACTGCCACAGCTCCAGTGGCCTGTCTTACCTGAGACTCTACGAGGGCTTGCATTGTTTCCTGTATACCTGCAGGGTCAAGTATTATGCTTGACACGTAGCTATACATTTTTTTGTATGACACATAACCATACAGTTTTACTTGACACAAGTAAGTAACAATTTAAACTATTTCTGAACTTTGCCATAGTCTGGATTCCTAGTAGGAAGCTGCAGTCTAATTTGTATTTTATTGTTGTTTTATTTTATATATGCCTAATGAACTTTTACTGGGACCTATTAATACTTTTTTAGATACAGCTTTTAGAATTCTAAATGTTTTTCTAAGCCACTTCTGTATAATATTACATAATTTTTGACATATTCACTAGAATATGAGCTTCTTGAAAGCAAAGATTTTTTGTTTGGTTTGTTCCTTGCTGTATTCAGAGTGTTGTTTAAAAAAAAGAAAAATTATGTATAGTAACTGCTTAATAGATATTTATTAAATGAATAAAAGAGTTTGGTGGGGTTTTTTGTTTATTTTTTGGCTTGGGGTGGTAGGTGGGAAGTTTATTATTAACTGTTTACTTCTGGGATAAAATTATTTTTAGCATTTGATGAAAATCTAAGTTTACTTCTCATCAGCGTCCTTGTAACTAATCTACAGCTAAATTACCCATAAAAGGGAGCAGTAGTTTAATATCTGTATTCATTGCTTTTCTTACAACTTGCTTCTTTATTTCAGTTAATGGAAGTCTAGCAAACCTAAGTTCTCTGAGTAGTATCTTCCAAAAGAAAGTGGGAAGGAATTGATAAGAGAGTACTATATTCTACTTCCATTTTTTACATAAAATTCTTCCATTGCCTTTATCACTCTGTATTACTCTCCTATTTATTTGTCTTCTCCAAAAGTGTTATTTGTGTCCTGAGCTACTGTACTGTTAACGGAGGTAGTTTTGAAATAGAATGAGAAAGCTTTAACTTTTCTTATGTTAAACTAGTAACAACCACTTTCTCAAATAAAAGCAATTTTAATATTTCTATCACATGTGTCTATTAGGCCTATCAGAATTTTCTTTTTGTTTTTTGAGAGCAGTTTTATGTTTACAGTAAAATTGAGAGGAAGGTACAGAGGTTTCCCATGTGCCCCCTGCTTCCATTATCAACCTCCTCTATTATTAATGGCATTTACCTGAATGATACATTTTTCTTTTTTTCAGTTGATGAACCTGCATTGACGTCATAATCACCCAAAGTTCATAGTTTATCTTCAATTCACTCTTGGTGTTGTACATTTTAGGAGTTAGCACAAATGTGTAATGACATGTGGACATCTTTACACAGTACACAGTACTTACACTGCCCTAAAAATTTTTGTTCTCTGCCTGTTGCTCTCTCTCTCCACAAGCCACTAATCTTTCAGAAATGTGCATAATTGGACTTTTTCCTAAATGTCACAGTTGGACTCACATAGTATGGAGCCTTTTCTGATTGGCTTCATTCATTTAATAATATGCAATTAAGTTTCCTTCATGTTACTTCTTTTTAGTGCTGGTAATGTTTCATTACCTGAATACCAATTTGTTTTTCCATTCACTTACTGAAGAGAACATTTTAGTTGCTTCCAACTCTTAGCTGTTATGAATAAAGCCTCTATAAATATCCATGTGCAGGTTTTTGCATGGACATTAAGTTTTCAACTCCTTAGGGTAAATGTCAAGGAGTACAGTTGCTGGATCGTATGGTAAGTTTTATAAGAAACCTACAGACTGTCTTTCACAGTGACTGTCATTTTCCTTTCCCACCAGCAGTGAGTTAGGGTTGCCATTGCTTCATATCCCTGACAGCATTTGCTGTTAGGATTCTGAATTTTGGCCATAGTAATTGATGTGTAGTAGTGACTTACTGTCTTAATTAACATTTACTTAATGACATATGATGTGGAGCATCTTTTCATAGGTTTGCTGCCTTTATAGCTTTGGTTGAGGTCTTTGGCCCATGTTTTGATTGAATTAGTTTCTTTATTGTTGAGATTTAGGAGTTCTTTGTATACTTTGGACAACAGTCCCTTATCAAATCTGTCATTTGCAAATATTTTGTCTCATTTGGTGGCTTTTCATTTTCTTGATACTGTCTTTTGTAGAGCAGAAGGTTTTACTTTTAATGAAATCTAGCTTATTCTTATTCTTCTCATGGATTGTGTCTTTGAGTTGTATCTAAACAAGTATCACCATACCCAGTGTCATTTAGGTTTTCTCCTAAATTTATCTTCTTGGAATTTTTTAGTTTTGTATTTTACATTTAGGTCTGTGATCCACATTGACTTAGTTTTTGTCGAGGGTGTAAGGTCTGTGTCTAGACTAATATTTATTTGCATGCTGATGTCTAGTTGTTTCAGCATTATCTGTTACTTCATTTTTTTGCCTTTGCTTCTTGTAGATCAGTTGACTGTATGTATGGGATTTATTTCTGAGCTTTCTGTTCTACTCCATGATTTGTTTGTCTCTTACCAGTACCATACTATCTTGGTTTTTCTAGGTTTACAATTTTGATGTTGGGAAATGGCAGTGCTCCAACTTTGTTCCTCTTCAGTGTTACATTGGCTGTTTTGGCTCTTGGGCCTTTTCATGTAAACTTTAGAATCAACTTGTTGATATTGATAAAATAACTTGCTAGATTTTGATTAGAATTGCATTGAATCAAATCAAGTAGGGAAGAACTGATGTCTTAACAGTACTGCATCTTCCTGTCCATGAACTAGAAATATCGCTCCATTTTTCTCGTGCTTTGATTTCAGCCATCAGAGTTTTATAGTTTTCTTTCTTGTAGATTTTGTGTGTGTGTGTGTGTGTGTATGTATATAGTGTGTGTGTGTATTAGATTTATACTTGAGTACTTTTTAGGGGAGTATTAGTGTAAATGGTGTTGTTTCTGACTTCAAGTTTCTCTTATTCACTGTTGGTCTATTGAAAAGCAATAGACTTTGGTACATTAACTTTAGATTGTACAACCTTGATTTACTTGCTTATTAGCTCCAAGAGTTTTGGGTTCATTACTTTGGATTTTCTATTTTGACAGTCATATCATCTGTGATCGTCAGTTTTATATCTTTCTTCCCAATCTGTATGCCTTTTCTTGTTTTATTGTATTAATAAGGATTTCAGTATGAAGTTGAAAATGAGTGGTGACAGAATCTTTGTCTTGTAACCAGATGTTAGTTCAAAGTTCTCACATTAAATATGATGCTTGATATAGGATATTTTTTAAAAATTCTTAGCAAGTTGAAAAAATTCCCCTCAGTTCCTGGTTTACTGAGAGCTTTTATTATGAATAGATGTTGGATTTTGTCAGCTGCTTTCTTTGCACCTGTTGATGTGGTCATGTGAGTCTGTTGATGTGAAAGAGTACATTAATTGATTTCAGAATATTGAACCAGCTTTCATACCTGAGATAAATCCTACTTGGTTGGGGTATATATTTCTTTTTATACATTGTTGGATTTGGTTTGATAATTATTGTGTCTATGTTCATGAGAGATATACTGGTCTATAATTTTCTTGTAATGCATTTTTCTGGTTTTGGTGTTAAAGTAATGTGGGCCTTGCCCTATAAAATAAATTAGATTTTTCTCTGCTTCTTTCCCTGAGATTGTAGATAATTGGTATAATTTCTTCCTTAAATATTTGGTAGCATTCACCAGTGAATCCTGGGCCTAGTGCTTTCTGTTTGGAAGGTTATTATTGATCTGTTTTTTTTTTTTTTTTTTTGATACATATAGACTGAGATAGTTTCTTTCTGGTGTGAGTTTTAGCAGATCGTGTATTTCAAGGAATTGTCCATTTCATTTGGGTTCTCAAATTTGCAGGCACAGAGTTGTTCACAGTATTTATTATCATTTTAATTTTCACGGAATCCTAGGTGATGCCCCCTCTACTTTCTGCCCAGGCAGTATTTTTAAAATAAGGACAGTTGTAACTGAAACCTAAAATGAATGCTTTTTAAACTCTCAAGTTTCTTTCTTTCTTTTTTTTTTTTTTTACTTATTTTCTTATTTATTGTAACATCTCTATCTGGATAACATAGCCCTTCTTAAGGCTGATCTTTTTTTCCTCCCTGTCTTCTGTTTTGCTTTTATTTTTGGTTTTTGATGAGAGGAGTCATGCTGATTGTTACATACAAGCACTGTGGTAGGCACTGCGTGACGTATACAGACGTGGATCAGAGGTAGATCGTGCTTCCAGGGAGCTTGTAGATTAATTTGGCATGTTAGAATATGTATAGAAATTACAGTCAGAAGTAATTAATACCGTATAAATGATTTCTACTCTTGTTTGCCTCTTAGATACTTATTGATAATTACTTGTATTAACCCTATAAAGCCCTCATCTCTAATTTAGTCATCCAGTTCATCTATATATGAGTGGTTTTTTAGTAAGAAAAAGTTCATGGTAGTGTGCAGTTTTATTGTTAATACTTCAAATGATTAAGGATCTTAGGAAAGAAGTAAGTTTTAAAGCCCATGATTTTGTTCATGTTAAGAGCCTAGTACTTTTTCTGCTTCAGATGATAATCCAGGCTGCCACTGTTAGAAGATTTACATCATTAATTTGTTTCTTTGTAGGGGAGTGAGTATTAATGTTCTCCGACATGAAGCTGAATTTTATGGAATCACTCCACTAGGTATGTATCTTACTACTATTTTTTATTTGTGATTTGACCCTCTGAGCACTCAACTTGCCCAAATGAAGTGTGTTTTATATCAGGTCCTAATTTTTGATGGACAAGTCAGTGCTTGCTTTTTGCGGATTTTCATAGAAAAAAGATATTGTCAGCTGATTTAACTTAAGCATTTTCCCTTTTCTTTCCTTATCCTCTTTAACTAGAGAAAATAAGTGGAGTACTGTTTTTCTGTTTGCATGCACTCTTGACACGTTTGCTTTGAAATGTTTTTAGTGAGAAGGCTTCTCTTATGTGAAGAGCTGGAGCGTTCGTCTTGCGGCAGTGTCCTTTTCCATGGTTACTTGCCTCCACCAGGTACTTCTGCTCTGTTCATTGAGTTGTTCAAGTCTTTTTATCATTACATTAAGCACAAATGTGTGAATAGGAAAATCTGTTTCTTGATTATCTTATTTGTAAATCTACTAGAAAAGATGAAAACTTTAATCTTAAGTTAGGTCAGACTATAAGGTAGGGTAGGAGTTTGCCAGACTTTTTCTGTAGAGCGCCAGTTAGGCTTGTGAGCTAGAAGATCTCTGTGGCAGTTAACTGAACTCACTGTAAACACTGCAGAAATGGATGGGTGTGATGGTGTCTAATGCAACTTCACTTACATAAACAGCCAACAGGCTGGACTTGGCTTTGGTCAAATTTGCTAATTCCTGTGTTTGAGAACTGGTTGTCCATCTCCTTTGTGGAACAGCTTTGCAGAGATTTGTTAGTGTATAGGGGAGAGGAGGGTGAGGTGCATGTCATTTCTGCCCCTCTTCAGTTAGTTAATACAGTTCCATCTGTGCCTGTGTTGTAGCAGAGTTCTGAACAAGAGTTCATTTCAAAATAATTTCAAAAAGGCTCCTCTGCCAAATAAGGGATGCATGAAAATATAGGGCAATTCAGCTCTGAAGCTGAATAAAATTTAAATTAGTAAATAAAGTTTAGAAATTTAAACTTAATAAAGTTTAAAGTTAAAATTTAAGCTTAATAAAGTTTAAATTAGTGAACAGTACCTGTCTCATAGTAACTGTTATGTAAATGTAAAGAGTTAGTGACAGAATGAATGAATTAGTGGTGATTGATTTGGTATTATACATATGATAAATCTTAGTCTTACTTATTAAATATATAACATGAAAAATATCAGAAATCTGTTTTTAAAAATTTCATCTTGTTATGGTACTTATTTGTAGTAAATCGCTATATAGGAAGATAAATTTCAGCTATAATGTTTAGTTTTTTTGTTTTTTAGCCATAAGAACATATGAAATTTTCAAATTTTGGTAGGTGAACTTAAAAAAATGTATCTTCTTTCCTTTCATAGGTATTCCTAGTCGTAAAATAAACAACACTACTAGATCCTCAGCTGATTCTAGAAATGGACTAAATTTTACAGAAGGTGAAGCTCGAGGAAATGGTACTCAGCCTATTCTTTCCGGAACTGGAGAAGAAACTGTTAGGCTAGGTAAGCAAAGCTTACATAAATAAAAAAAGCAAAGTATGTACCTTTTTAGCTCTAGATATTGAGTAGTTCTTTTTAAAGATGTAGCTTTTGCTGTATCTCTTTTTAATCTAGGTCTCCCGTTTATATCTTGAAGAGTCTCACCTAGTATTTTTATTTAACAAGTTTGTGATTTTCTGTTTGCTGTGAACCTGTAGAACAGAGGCCAACAAGCTTTTTCTGGCAGGGGCCAGATGGTGGACATGGTGGGCTTCGTGAGCCCGAGGGCCTCTGTTGGAGCTGCTCATTTCTCTCTGTAGAGCGCAAGCAGCTTTGTGTGTGGACGGATGTGCTTGGCTGTGTTCCACCAGAGCTCTCTTTCTCAAAACAGGCAGAGCACTGGAATTGGCCTCTTGGCCATAGTTTGCAAACCCCTTTTTTAGAACACAAAAAGCATTTCTTTTTCTAATATCAACAGGGTTTCCTGTGGATCCACGAAAGGTGCTAATAGTAGCTGGCCATCACAACTGGATCGTAGCTGCGTATGCCCATTTTGCTGTGTGTTACAGGTATTATATAATTAATAATGGTTTGCTTTTTACTTTGGGGAGTATTTTTGAATAGCTGTGATTTTATGCTTATAGATTTAAGAGCTACTTAATTTTAGTCATCAGATTTTTTTCCTTCCAATTTTGCCTACTGATTAAATTCAGTTTACTTTTATTTTTACAACTAACTTCATAAATACTGATAGCCTCAGTATATTTAAATATTGCCCATACAGTATAAACTGTGAAATAGGTGAGATATCTTGAAGTTACACCTTCTTGCTTAGTATATCCAGCTTCCAAGTCGTTTAACTGTTGTGTTACATGAGGCAGGCTTGTTAATGTGACCCCTGTGTTTTTTTGTCTGTAATGATTAAATATTATACTCTTAGAGGAGAATAAGATTCTACATTGGAAAAAAAAAAAAAAAGATTCTACATTGGTCGTGAGTACTGTACACTTGGGAGTGAGGTAGTTAAGTAGGACTATCGTGAACAGAAGTGATGTAGTTTAGTATCTAATGTGCAAGGTAGTTTTGTTTTATCTAATTCTTGCATTCTCAGAAACCAGCGGGAACAAGGAAAAGTATATACTAGGGATTTCTCTTTTTCATTTGGCTGAGAGATAGGATTCTTAGTTCAGAATTACTGTATGAAGTGAGAAATGTTGATGACGGGGGAACGGTGGTGTTCAGTTGCTAAGTCGTGTACAACTCTTTGCAACCCATGGACTGCAGCACGCCATGCTTCCCTGTCTATCACCAGCTCCCGGAGCTTGCTCAAACTCATGTCCGTTGAGTTTGTAATACCATCCAACCATCTCATATTTTGTCATCCCCTTCTTCCTTCCTTCAGTCTTTCCCACCATCAGGGTCTGTTCCAATGAGTCAGTTTTTCACATCAGGTGACCAAAGTATTGGAGCTTCAGCATCAGTCCTTCCAATGAGTATTCAGGACTGATTTCCTTTAGGACTGACTGGTTGGATCTCCTTGCAGTCCAAGGGACTGTCAGTATTCTTCTCCAACACCACAGTTCAAAACCATCAATTCTTTGGTGCTCAGCTTTCTTTATGGTCCAACTCTCACATCTGTACATGACTACTGAAAAAACCATACCTTGGATTAAATGGACCTTTGTCGGCAGAGTGATGTCTTCTGCTTTTTAATATGCTATGTAGATTTGTCATCGCTTTCCTTCTAAGGAGCAAGCATCTTTTAATTTCATGGCTGCAGTCACAGCTCTCAGTCATTTCGGAACCCGGAAAAAGAGAATCTGCCCGTATTTTCACTTTCCCCCCTTCTATTTGTCATGAAGTGATGAGACCAGGTGCCATGATGTTAGTTTTTTGAATGTTGAGTTTTAAGCCTGCCTTTTGAATCTCCTCTTTTCACCTTCATCAAAATGCTTTTTAGTTACTTTTCACTTTCTGCCACTGAAGTGGGATCATCTGCGTATCTGCAGAGGTTGTTGGTATTTCTCCTAGCAATCTTGATTCCAGTCTGGCATTTCACATGATGTGCTCTGCATAGAAGTTAAATATACAGTATGACATTATATGGCCTTGATGCACTCCTTTCCTAGTTTGGAACCAGTCCGTTGTTCCATGTCCAGTTCTAACTGTTGCTTCTTGACCCATATACAGGTTTCTCAGGGGATAGGTAAGGTTGTCTAATATTCCCAACTCTTTTTTTTTTTTTTTTTTTTTGAGTTTCACAGCATATTTTTATGGTGTATGTGCATATGTGGGTTATGATTTTTTTTTTTTTTTTTTATTAGTTGGAGGCTAATTACTTCACAACATTTCAGTGGGTTTTGTCATACATTGATATGAATCAGCCATGGAATTACACGTCTTCCCCATCCCAATCCCCGCTCCCACCTCCCTCTCCACCCGATTCCTCTCGAAACATCCCACCCTCGCCTTCTCCCACAGAGTTCAAAAGTCTTTTAAGAATTTTGCACAGTTTTTTGTGATCCACACAGTCAGAGGCTTCCAAGTAGTCAGTGAAGCAGTAGGTATTTTTCTGGAGTTCGCTTGTTTTCTCTCTGATCCAACAGATACTGGCAATTTGATTTCTGGTTCCTCTACCTTCTCGAAATCCATATTGTACATCTGGAATTTCTCAGTTCATGTACTGCTGAAGGCTTGCGTGAAGGATTTTGAGCATAATGAACTCAAAATGCTAGCATATGGAATGAGTGCAATTGTATGATAGTTTTCAACATTCTTTGACATTTCCCTTCTATGTGACTGGAATGAAAACTGACCTTTGCTAGTCCTGTGGTCATGTGGAGTTTTCCAGATATGCTGACATTGAGTGCAGCACTTTAACAGCATTATGTCTTAGGATTTTAAATAGCTCAGCTGGAATTCTGTCACTGCCCTAGGTGTTTTGTGGTAATTCTTCCTAAGAGCCACTTGACTTCATGTTCCAGGGTGTCTGCTGCTGGGTGAGTTACCACACCATTGTGATTGTCCAGGTCATTAAGACTGTTTTGTGTAGTTCTTCTATGTATTGCCACCTCTTCTTAATGTCTTCTGCTTCTCTTAGGTCCTTACTGTTTCTGTCCTTTATCATGCCCATCCTTGTATGAAATGTTCCCTTGATACCTCCAATTTTCTTGAAGAAATCTCTAGTCTTTCCCCTTCTATTGTTTTCATCTATTTCTTTTCATTGTTCAGTCAAGAAGGCCTTATCTCTTCTTGCTATTCTCTGTAATTCTGCATTCAGTTGGGTATATCTTTATGTTTCTCCCTTGCCTTTCCCTTCTTTTCTTTCCTTGAAAGTTAAAGTGAAGTCGCTGAGTCATGTCCGACTCTTTGCGACCCCATGGACTATAGCCTACCAGGGTTCTCCGTCCATAGGATTTTCCAGGCAAGAATACCAGAGTGGGTGGCCATTTTCTTTCCTTAGGTGTTTGTAAACCTCCTCAGACAACCGCTTTGCCGCCTTCCATTTCTTTCTCTTTGGGATGGCTTTGGTCCCTGCCTCCTATACAGTATTAGAAACTCTGTCCATAGTCCTTTGGGCATTTTGTCTACATTGTCATGCTTCACTTTTACGTTTGTTCTCTTGCTCAGTTTACCGCATGTTACTTGAATTATCGAAAGAGTATTTGTACAGATTATTACCCTTTTGGAATTGATATTCCTCTTTAGATTTTTAAAACTATATTTGTGTCTATTTATTTACTTTGGCCGTGCTGGGTCTCCATCCCTGGCTTGCTTTTCTCTGACTGGTGAGGGAGGGCTGCCCCCGGCTTGTGGAACACTGGCTTCCCTGTGCCCGTGGCCTGCCTTGTTTCAGAACCCGGCTCTGGGGTGAGCGGGCTTCCGGAGTTGCAGCCCATGGGCTCACTAGTTGTGGCTCCATGGGATGTGGGATCTTCCCAGATCAGGGATCAAACCTGTGTCTCCTGCTTTGGCCGGCGGATTCTTTACCACCGAGCCACCAGGGAAGCCCTCCACTTTAGATTTTTAATGCATGTAAAATTTACTTTTTGTATAAGATACTAGATTTAGGAATCTATTTTCTTCCATATGAGTGGCTAATTATGTTCTGATTATTACATAAACCATCCCTTCTCATTGAATTTGAAAACCTTCATCTTGCTTTATATTTATTTTTATATAATTGCATCTAATTTTATACATTTTCCCCCTATTGTCGGACACTTGGCTATTGTAAATAATGCTACTGTCAGCATGGGAGTGCAGAACTTTTCAGGCTAGTGTTTTTGTTTTCTTTGAATATATTCCCAGAATTTAAATTGCGTTATCATAGGGTAGATCTGTACTTAATTTTTTTGAGCAAACACCATATTGTTTTCCATAGTCCCACCAACAGTGACAAAGGTTCCCTTTTCTCCACATCTACACCAGCGTTTATTGTCTTTTTTTTTAACTTTTTATTTTGTAAAATAAATTCTTTTTTATTTTGTTTTGAAATATAGCTAATTGGCAATGTGATAGTTTCACATGGACAGCAAAGGGACTCAGCCATACATACATGCATCCATCTCTTGTCTTTTCATGATGGCCGTTGGAACAGGTATGAAGTGATACCTTACTGTGGTTTTAATTTGCATTTCCCTATTGACAATTGATGCTGAGGATCTTTCTTGTACATGTTGGCTATTTGTATATCTTCTTTGGGAAAATGTCTATTCAAGTCTTTGGCCCATTTTGTAGGTGGATTATTTGGTTTTTTGCTATTGAGTGGAGTTCTTTATTTGCATTTTGACACCTAATCAGATATATGGTTTGCAAATATTTTTTCCTATTCCACTGGTTGTTTTTTTCACTTTAATAGTTTCTTTTTCTGTGCAGATGGTTTTTAGTGCAAGGTAGTCCCATTTGTTTATTTCTGATTTTGTTGCTTGTGCTTTATGTGTGATTTTGAAAACAGTCATTACCACGACTCATGTCAAGGAGCTTTTTCCCTATGTTTTCTTCTAGGAGCCTCATGGTTTTAGGTATTCAGTCAATTTTGAGTTTATTTTTGTGAGTAGTATAAAGTGAAAGTGAAAGTGTTAGTCACTCAGTTCTGTCCGACTTTTTGCGACCCCATGGACTGTAGCCTTCCAGGCTTCTTTGTCCATGGGATTTCCCAGGCAAGAATACTGGAGTGATTTGCCATTCCCTTCTCCAGGGGAACTTCCTGACCCGGAAATTGAACCTGCATCACTTGCATTGCAGATTGTTTACTATCTGAGCCACTAGGGAAGCCAGTATGGGTCAAATTTAATTCTTTTCTGTTTAAATATCCACTTTTCCAGGCACCATTTATTGAAGAAGCTCCCTTTTCTTCATTTAGTGTTCTTGGCTACCTTATCAAACATTAGTTGACTATATATGCTTGGACTTATTTCTGGGCTCTTAATCCTATTCCATAGGCCTATTTGTGTGTTGATCTTCTTAATCATTCCTTTCATTAGCTGGTGAGAATTAGAAATAGGAGATTGGAGGGTTTTTGTGTGTTGTGTTAGATGGAAGAGAAATAAGATGAAATATTCTTATGTGTTAAAGAGAAAAACTTGCGTATGTGTTTGGCTTCATAATTTAACCTTTGAGAGGTAGAATCAGCTTCCTTTCTAATTAGCCTGGTAGTGAGGTGTTGGAAAGGAAACAGTGAACGTTATATTGAGAAAAGTCCAGTAGAAAACAAGCAGTGAGGGATTTTGTGCTAATATATAGTGTTTAAAAAAAAAAAAACTTAGGCAAGCAAAGTCGCCCTAACAAATGTAGCTCCTTCATCTGGACCTTTAGGAAAGAAGCATCGTGTGCTTGTATTTCTGCATTCTTGTGGTACCCTCCTCAAACCACATTTGTGTTTTTAGTTGCAGAGTCTCCCTATCAACCCCCAGAACCCTTTTTCTGTCTGGGGTCCATCTCTTGAAGGAAAATGGGCAAAGGGAAATCTGAGAGTCTGGTTTGCAAATCATTTCAGCACTGAGCAGAAATTATGTATTTGGGAGTTGGGAAAGGAATGGGGAGATGTGGGAAGAAGGGAGAGCTCTTCAAGATAAGATGACTCGGCTCTAGAGGCTCCTGATGAGAAAATATTGGGAGACCATCCAGTTCCATAAAAATGGCTTCTGAATATTGAGAAATGAATTGAACTTTCCAGTTAGGACTTATTCAGCTGTTAGTTTATGCCAGGCCTATAACCCTGAAGTCTCTTGTATACATGTTCTCATTTAATTATCACAACAACCTGTGGCATGGATCTCATCATCCCTATTTTACTAATGAGGAAACCAGGTTGGAGAAATTCCCTAGGTCATCCTGGGGAAAGAAATGACAGAATTCTCAACTCTCTCCATCCCAGTGCTTCTCATGTCCCAGGCACATAGTAGATTCTTAAGAATGCACCAGAATAAACACCATGTTCCTGGTCTCTGGTGTAAGTGAGTAGTGTTAGTTCCGACAACATTATTAGTAATTCTTTGATTCAGTGGGACAGGCAGTGGGCTGGGCTCAGTCTGAGAGCTACCCCTCCTCATGTTGTGGTTTCTGTTCCTAAGGGAGTGGAGTGGTGTGGAAGCAACTAACATTAACTGAACAAGAAAGTTTTGGCTGAGAAGTATAAAATGAAAATAATGTAGGTGACTTGGTGTATTAGTTTCTTCCTGTTGCTATAACAAATTACCATACATTTAGTATGATAAAACAACACAGTTTTTTAGCACTCAGTTCTGGAGTTCAGAAAATTCCAAATTGGATCTTGCTGGGCTAAAGTCAAGATATTGGCAGGTCTGTGTTCCTTCTGGAGGCTCCAGCAAGTTTCTTTGTCTTTCCCAACTTCGAAAGGGCATCTGTGTTCCTTTAATCATGTTGCCTTTTTTACATTTCAAAACGGGCAGTGTAGCAGCTTCAGATCTCTTTCCTGTCTCCCACTCGTCTGCCTGCTTATGAGGACCTTAGTATTACATTCCAGGCACCTGGATAGTCCCTCCATCTCTTGAACTTAATCACATCTGTAAAGCCCCTTTGCCATGTAAGATAACACTTTTACCATTTTCAAGAATTTAGACAAGGACATGTTTGGGGATCCATTATTCTGCGTACCACACTTGGCGAGGAGTTCCATAGTTCAGATGGAAATGACAGACGTCAACCTGGAGGCAAATATTACTCTTCTACTGTGGATTTTAGTTGCTACAAGATTCTTATTGAGAAAGAAAAGAAAGTGAAAGTGAAGTTGCTCAGTCATGTCCGACTGTTTGCGACCCTATGGACTGTAGCCTACCAGGCTTCTCCGTCCATGGGATTTTCCAAGCAAGAATCCTGGAGAGGGTAGCCATTTCCTTTTCCAGGGGATCTTCCCAACCCAGGGATCGAACCCAGGTCTCCTGCATTGCAAGCAGACACTTTACCATCTGAGCCACCTGGGAAGCCATTGAGACAGGACTTTTTTTAAAGTTTTAAACTGGAGTGTACAGTTGATTTACAATGTTGTGTTAGATTTAGGTGTACAGCAAAGTGATTCAGTCATCAGTTCAGTTCAGTTCATTCGCTCAGTCGTGTCCAACTCTTTGAGACCCCATGAATCGCAGCATGCCAGGCCTCCCTGTCCATCACCAACTCCCGGAGTTTACTCAAACTCATGTACATCGAGTCGGTGATGCCATCCAGCCATCTCATCCTCTGTCGTCCCCTTCTCCTCCTGCCCCCAATCCCTCCCAGCATCAGGGTCTTTTCCAATGAGTCAACTCTTCGCATAAGGTGGCCAAAGTATTGGAGTTTCAGCCTCAGCATCAGTCCTTCCAATGAACACCCAGGACTGATCTCCTTTAGGATGGACTGGTTGGATCTCCTTGCAGTCCAAGGGACTCTCAAGAGTCTTCTCGAAGACCACAGTTCAAAAGCATCAATTTTTCAGTGATTCAGTCATACGTATACATATATACATTCTTTTTTAGATTCTTTTCACTTACAGGTCTTTGCAGAATATTGAGTAGATTTCCCTGTGCTTTATGGTAGATCCTTGTTAATTATCTATTTTGTATGTAGTAGTGTGTATGTGTTAAACTCCTAGTTTATCTCTCCACCCTGCATTTCCCCTTTGGTAACCATAAGTTTGTTTTCAAAGTCTGTTTTTGTTTTGTAATGAGTTCGTTTGTATCTTTTTAAAAAAATTATACATATGTGATATATTTGTCTTTGTTTTACTTCAGTTAGTATGATTATCTCTAGGTACCTCTGTGTTGCTGCTACTGGCATTATTTCATTTTTTTATGCCCGAGTAATATTTCATTCTATATATGTGCCACATCTGCTGCAGATGAACACTGAGCTGCATACATCGTTTCAAAGTATGGTTTTCTTCAGATACATGCCTAGATGTGGAATTGCTGAATCCTATGGTAGTACTATATTTAAGTTTTTAAGGAATCTCCATACTGTTCTCTGTATGATATACCAGTTTATATTCCCACCAACAAGTGTAGGAGAGTTCCCTTTTTTCCACATCTTCTCCAGCATTTATTGTTTGTAGACTTTTTGATGATGGCCATTCTGACTAGTGTGAGGTGATAGCTCATTGTAGTTTTTGCATTTCTCTAATAATTAATGATGTTGAGCCTCTTTTCACAGGCCTCTTGGTCATCTGTATGTCTCTTTGGAGAAATGTTTGTTTAGACCACCCACCCATTTTTTGATTGCGTTTTTTTTTTTTTCTAATATTGAGCTACATGAGTTGTTTGTATATTTGGAGATTAATCCCTTATCAGTGTCTTTGTTTGCAAATATATTCTCCCATTCTGTGGGTTTTTTTTTGTTGTTGTGGATGGTTTCCATTGCTGTGCAAAAGCGCCCCCCCCCCCAATTATTTTTATTAGTTGGAGTCTAATTACTTTACAGTATTGTAGTGGTTTTTGCCATACATTGACATGAATCAGCCATGGATTTACATGTCTCTGCTTTTTAATATGCTGTTTAGGTTGGTCATAACTTTTCTTCCAAGGAGCAAGTGTCTTTTAATTTCATGGCTACAGTCATCATCTGCACTGATTCTGGAACACACACACCCCCCCCCCCCCCACCAAAAAAAATAGTCTGTCACTATTTCCATCCCCATCTAGTTGCCATGAAGTGATGGGACTGGATGACATGATGTTAGTTTTTTCAATGTTGAGTTTTACGCGACATTTTTCACTCTCCTCTTTCACTTTCATCAAGGAGTTCTTTAGTTCTTCACTTTCTGCCATAATGTTGGTATCATCTGTGTATCTGACGTATTGTTATTTCCCCTGGCAATCTTGATTCCGGCTTGTGCTTCATCCAGCCTGGCATTTCTCATGATGTACTTTGCATATAAGTTAAATAAGCAGGGTGACAACATACAGCCTTGACATGCTCCTTCCCTAATTTGGAAGTTGTTGTTGATCAACAACTAAGTCTGTTGTTCCATGTCTGGTTCTAATTGTTGCATCTTGACTTGCGTACGGATTTCTCAGGAGATGGTTAAGGTGGTCTGGTATTCCCATCTCTTGAAGAATTTTCCACCATTTGTTGTGATCCACACACAGTCAAAGGCTTTGGCATAGTCAATAAAGCAGAAGTGGGTGTTTTGCTGGAACTCTCTTGCTTTTTTTATGATCCAGTGGATGTTGGCAATTTGATCTCTGGTTAGTCTGCCTTTCCTAAATCCAGCTTGAACATCTGGAAGTTCACAGTTCACGGACTGTTAAAGCCTGGCTTCATCATTTGTTATACTGCTCTGTAGTTTTCTTTTTGAGTGTTACTTTTGTCTGGTTTTAGTATTAGGGTAATGGTGGCCCTATAGAATGTGTTTGTGAGTGTTCCTTTCTCTGCAGTTTTTGGGAATGGTTTTAGACAGATCGGTAATAACTTTTCTCTAAATGTTTGATAGAATTTACCTGTGAAGCCATCTGGTCCTGGACTTTTGTTTGTTGGAAGTTTTTAAATTTCAGTTTCAGTGTTTGTGATTGGTCTGTTCATATTTTTCATTTCTTTCTGGTTTAGCCTTAGAAGGTGGTGCCTTTCTAAGAATTTAAACGTTTCTTCTAGGTGTTTTATTGGCATATAGTTGCTTCTAGTAGTCCATTATCCTTTGTATTTCTGTGCTGTTCCTTGTAACATTTTCACTTCTCATTTTATCCATTTGAGCCCTCTTTTTTGCTTGAGGAGTCTGGCTAAAGGTTTATCAATTTTATCTTCTCAAAGAATCAGCTTTTAGTTTCATTGATCTTTTCTATTGTTTTGTCTCTGTTTCATTCATTTCTGCTGATATTTATGATTTCTTTTCTTCCAGTAAGTTTGGGTTTTGTTTTCTTCTTTCTTTAATTCTTTAGGTGTAAGGTTATGGTGTTTATTTGAGATTTTTCTTGTTTTCTGAGGTAAGATTGTATTGCTGTAAGCTTCTCTCTTAAAAGTGCTTTCAAAACAAACAAACAAAAAAACAACAAAAAAAGTGCTTTCGCTGTGTCCTGTAGGTTTCAGATTGTGTTTTTGTTATCATTTGTTTCTAGGTACGTTTTGATTTCCTCTTTGATTTCTTCAGTGATCCATTTAACCTCTATTGTTTTTTTAACAGCTTTTTGTTTGTAATTAATTTCTAACCTCATAGCATTGGTCAAAATGATACTTGATAGTATTTAAATTTTCTTAAATTTAACAAAGCTTTCTTTATGGCCTGCATGTGATCTGTCCTGGAGAATCTTCTATGTGCACTTGAGAAAAATGTGTATTCTGCTGCTTTTGGATGGAATGTTCTATAAATATCTTTTTAAGAACATCTAATGATCTAATGTGTCATGTAAGACCTGTGTTTCCTTATTAATTTTCTGTCTGATGACCTGTCCATTGATACAGTTGTGGTGGTAAAGTTTTCCTATTACTGTGTTACTGTTAATTTCTCCTTTCATGGCTGTTAACATTTGCTTTATTTACTGAGTTGCTCCTATGTTGGGTGCATATCTATTTACACTTGTTGTATCTTCTTGGTTTGATCCTTTGTTCATTATGTAGTGTCCTTCTTTGTCTCTTCTAACAGTCTTTATTTTAGTCTATTTTGTCTGATATGAGTATTATTACTGCAGCTTTCTTTTGATTGCCATTTTCATTGAAAACCCTTTTACATTTCACTTTCAGTCTGTTTGTATCCCTGGATATGAAGTGGAACTCTTATAAACAGCACACATATATATAGGTCTTTTTTTTTTAATCCATTCTGCCAGTCTGTGCCATTTGGTTGAAGCATTTAATCCATTTACATTTAAGGTAATTATCTGTACATATGTTTTTATTGGGCTTTCCTGGTGGCTCAGCGATAAAGAATCTGCCTGCCAATGCAGGAGACATGGGTACCATTCCTGGATCAGGAAGATACCCTGGAGAAGGAAACGGCAACCCACTCCAGAATTCCTATCTGGGAAATCTCGTGGACAGAGGAGCCTGGCAGGCTATAGGCCATGGGGTTGTTAAAGATTCAGACACAACTTAGTGTCTGATAACATGTTAGACAAGAACAACATGCTCTTATTGTCATTTTAGATTCTGTGTTCTTTTGACATATTTATCAATTCTCATACAATTTGGTTACAGTATATTTACAGTAAGTTTCAAAAATTTGAGAGCATATACCCTCCTCTATATCTTTCATGATCTTAATTTGAAAGTTGTCGCGATTTCAGAGTGTTGTTTCATTATGCAGGAATAAAGAGATTGGTTGTTGGAATACCAGAGCTTGTTCTGTGTTTTTACACATTTAAAATTGTGAATTTACATGTATGGAAAAATGTAAAGCAAATATTGCTTCTTCTTTGTACTTAATTTTAACTTAAAAAGTAGTAAATTCACACATCTCATTGAGTTAAATTATGTAATTGTTATAATCACTCTCAAATATGCTGTCCTGATTGTTTTATGGTTGTCATCTTTTTGTTTTACAATATCCTAATTTCTCTAGAGAAAAATGACTTAGAAGTACAGTTTTTGTGAAAGCTCAGATCATATTTAGTTTTATTATTTTATTACTCAGTGGTCATAAGATTACATCATTCACCTCATTAAATCAATACAGCATCCCTTTTTTGAAGACTGTGAGCCTAGTGCCTAGTATATGTCTGCATGCACGTATTGGCAGATTATCTTCATTCTTGAAGTGCTGGCAATCCTGCTCTGTGTCCAGTCTGCCAGTCCTCAAGAGCATCTAGGTTTAATTTCTCAGTGTCTTGTCAGTATTTAGGGTTTATTGGACAATTATTTTCATTTTTGTATTTTGACACATGTATCCCATCTGGTGGCTGAAGTGGGTAATTACAGACCATATATTGCCTAGGAAAACCATGTTAGATTTTTCTATATATTGCCTTTAAGTTTAAGGAAATCATTAATTCTTGGAATTAATAAGAGGGTTGAATTGTGTATTTCTGTGGATTATAGTTGTATTTAGCTTACATTTTAAACAAAAATAAAGCTAAAGTGTTTTTATATAGGTTGTTAGGTGGTCATCATTTATGAACACTTAAGTTTGATTTTTGTGGTTATTATGTCAGGTAGTAGTATTTAAAGGAGCACTTACTCATATTTATTGTCTTTGGGTAAGGCAAAGAGATTCTTTACAATTTTGTTTCTGTCACATGTTTTGTGTAACTTTAAAAATAAATATTTCATCATTAAAGTTCAGGTTGTTTATTGTCATGATTGCTTAACTGTGTAGGTTTTAAATATTCGAAGGCTTAATGTGTAACCCCACAAAATAATGCATGTCTGAAAGACTTCAATTCAGTTAGGACAGCAAAAGTTATTAAAAATTTACAAATATGTTTATCAACAGTTATATATTAAAGCATTTTTATTCAGTCAACTAAATCTGAATCATGATAAGAAACCTTTACTTATGGAGAAGGAATAGGCTCATGACATTTTTTTTTCATTTTGTGTGAAACCTTTAAAAAATCCAGTCCTCAGTAAGTGGTTTCCAAAGGTCACATTTCATTCACTTGATAACGCCAAGGTATCATATACCAGGTATCATATACCCTTATCTTAGTTTGTCTTAATAGACTGTCATCTGAAGTATCAAAAAATGATTGATCCTCAGCTAATCATAGTAATTTAATAACTGATTAGTAACTGATAGGAATATTAATTCTCCTGAAATTGATTTTTGTTGACTATTTCCATTCACAAATAATGGCAAAGTACCACTTTTTTGTGTAAAATGTAAAAAGATACTGCTTTTTTTTTTTTTTTTTTTAAGTTTCTAAGTCTATAGTTTGGAGAACTTTGCTAAATTATTCTTTGGAGGAGTATAGACCTCTAGTCTCTTTTTAAGTAGTTTATATGTATTTTACTTTTTAGTAAATACATAGATAAATAGCTGTGATTAAACTTATTTTGGTATATTCATTCATGTTCTCTTTGCTAAGTACTGCTGAGTCTTATTTATGTGTCTGTTTATATTCAACAGAATCAAAGAATCATCAGGATGGCAACAAGTGTTTACAAGCCCATATTTGGACTGGACTATAGAACGAGTAGCTTTAAATGCAAAAGTGGTCGGGGGTCCACACGGAGACAAGGACAAAATGGTGGCTGTTGCCTCAGAGAGTAGCATCATCTTATGGAGTGTCCAAGACGGAGGAAGTGGAAGCGAAATCGGTAGGAAAATGTTTATGCTGTTGCATGTAATATTCTGAAGTTTTTTAAGAGGGATTGCCCATAAATATCAAAATTACCTTGGACTAGTTATCAGTGAGCTAGAGCTGGTGCATCTTCTGTTCAGTGTCCAGTAACAGTAAGACTGCTCAGTGTGAGAGGAATGACCTGGTAAAGAGGCACACAAACTGACTGGACTGCTCTGTAAGAAGGTGCCCTTCCCGAATCCTGTTTAGTGGCTGCATCCTCTCCACCTCTTTCGTACCACGGGGCTGAAGACGGGGTAAATAACTTTCTTTGTCCCCCCCACTTGTTGCTTCTAGACCTGAAGTTCTCAAGCTTTTCAATCTCTTCTAAATCTACTTTACTTTCTTAAGTCATTCAGGACCATTAATTGTTTTTGTATGTATAGGTTATATCTATTGATATTTACCATAATAGGAGTTAATACTGACATTCTGATAACTTAATTTAAAAAATAACAATAAAAACCCATTACATGGTAACATGAATAATTTTAGTAAAAAATAACTGTCTCCAAAATGGGAAGAGTGGCAGTGGTTTACCGTTTTGTAAACCTCTTTTATGTTTAATTGAACCTGTTTGTGCATTCAGTCTCCTGTGACTGAATTTGTTCTTCTGGTTGAACTTAGTGAAGAGTTTGGCTTCACACAGATATATAGTTGGAAAAAACATTTTTATATAGTCTTTTTAGATAATTGTGGATATTGTTTGCTCCTGTCCCCAAATTTTGAAATCATATTGATAAACTCTGTTCGTATAGATCATACTCTGTTAAATTAAAGTCAGTCAGTTTTGTACTTTGAATGGGTCTTTTTGTTCTTATATAATTTTGTATAACATCATGTATTGGTCATTTTTTAAGTGTTGGTTTACTGAGTCATGTAAAATCTTCAAAATGTTGGTACCTTTCATTGTCAGTACATTTTAAAAAATCACATTTATTATTATAACCACTGATCACATCTGTGAACTCCAGTGTGTTAGGAAGTTTTCATACTTACTGTGGCAGAAAACATTTTCCAGATTCCTGATTTTCACTTGAAGCATTGAGCTTGTATCACTGAAATAACAAATTTGCTCTGTTCCACTTTTTGGGGGAAGTCTACCAGATACCCAAAACTGAATTACCATAGTTGTAAGTCCTCCTGTGCAGTGAAAATGGTCCCGTGTGAAAGGAACAGCTGATTTCCTCTCAGATCCAGCAGTTGGGAAGGTGCTTCTCGACACAGAGGACTTAGTCACATAGAATATTAAGAAGACATACCTTCGAAATTGAGACTTAGTAAAAATTCTTACACAGATTGCTTCATCTAGGAAATTCTTAAACTGTTTTCTTTCCTTGAAAATGTGGCAGAGAAGAATTTAATCATTACCAGTATAGTTTACTGCCACTCCTTTGATTCATGCTAAGGTGTGTGCTGTTTTTACCCAACATTGCTTTGCATCATTATTGCAAAGATCAACACAGATGTTCTAGGATAAAGCATGAGATTTGTAAGTTTTCAACACTTTGAATATTTCAGTGCCATGTGTATTTGTAATCAACAGACTGGTTCCAAATAGGAAAAGGAGTACGTCAAGGCTGTATATTGTCACCCTGCTTATTTAACTTACATGCAGAGTACATCATGAGAAATGCTGGGCTGGAAGAAGCACAAGCTGGAATCAAGATTGCCGGGAGAAATATCAATAACCTCAGATATGCAGATGACACCACCCTTATGGCAGAAAGTGAAGAGGAACTAAAGAGCCTCTTGATGAAAGTGAAAGAGAAGAGTAAAAGAGTTGGCTTAAAGCTCAGCATTCAGAAAACTAAGATCATGGCATCTGGTCCCATCACTTCATGGGAAATAGATGGGGAGACAGTGGAAACAGTGTCAGACTTTATTTTTCTGGGCTCCAAAATCACTGCAGATGGTGATTGCAGCCATGAAATTAAAAGACGCTTACTCCTTGGAAGGAAAGTAATGATCAACCTAGACAGCATATTAAAAAGCAGAGACATTACTTTGCCAACAGAGGTCCATCTAGTCAAGGCTATGGTTTTTCCAATGGTCATGTATGGATGTGAGAGTTGGACTGTGAAGAAAGCTGAGTGCCGAAAAATTGATGCTTTTGAACTGTGGTGTTGGAGAAGACTCTTGAGAGTCCCTTGGACTGCAAGGAGATCCAACCAGTCCATCCTAAAGGAGATCAGTCGTGGATGTTCATTGGAAGGACTGATGCTGAAGCTGAAACTCCAGTACTTTGGCTACCTCATGCGAAGAGTTGACTCGTTTGAAAAGACCCTGATGCCGGGAAGGATTGAGGGCAGGAGGAGAAGGGGATGACAGAGGATGAGATGGCTGGATGGCATCACTGACTCGATGGGCGTGAGTTTGAGTAAACTCCGGGAGTTGGTGATGGACAGGGAGGCTGGGCGTGCTGTGATTCATGGGGTTGCAAAGAGTCAGACACGACTGAGCGACTGAACTGAACTGAATTCATATAAAAGATCTTTAATGATTGGTTGAGGCTGGTACTAGATGAAGAAAAACAAAACACGAGGTGCAGCTACATCTGTGTATTTGTAAGACAGAAATGCAGTTCTGCAGACCAGGTACTGTCTGCGCCAGTCTTTAATTTGAGGATTTACTGCGTCACTGAAAAGGGCCGGCATTGTGGTTTCCTTTGCTGACGTTCATCTTGCAGGCATTCAGCATTGCCATCTGTCTAGGCTTTCCTAGTCTCCCAGCGATGGTGTGCCCTCCTCTCGCTTAGAGCAGTGCCATACCCTACCCAGGAGGAAGGTTCAGTGACTTTTTCGTTTCTAGTTTGAAGTTCTGTAATAGTTCATGGCTTTTCAAAAGTTTTTCCTATCTTTATTTAAAATACTTCTTTAAACTCTCGAGTATTTGGTCTGAAAGAACCCACAACTGGCTTTATAATACTGTTCAAAAAGGTTTTGTTGCTTAGGCACAATAAGGCAAGTTATTAACATGTATAAACTGGGGGGAAAGTTGTTATTTAAAATTTTTATATGCAGTTTTGCCCAGTTTCTTTAGAGTCCTTCTTTCCATGAATCAAAGAACTCCTCTAGGTCATATTTATATTTGTCAGCTCTGTTGGATTTATATGGATTGAGCAGGCAAGTTAAGTACAATAAAAATGTATTAAAAATAAATTTATCTCAGAACAAAATATTTAACAGTTGTAGGTAAAATTTAAAAATGTAGAAAGATTTTTTATAACATTTTAAAAACTAACATTGCAGAATAGCAAAGTGTACGTTTTTCTTGTATTTCTTTGTAGGCTCAAGGAAAACTTGTATTCTAAAATAATTACAGCAGTTATAACTGAAGACAGCTATTAAAGATAGTGGAAGTATTTAGGCCAAAATTAAGTTAGTCTTGGGAAACTCAGTTGTACCCCCAGCCTGCCACCATAAAGCACTCTAGAAAACAGAAGAATACATGTGCAGGTGCCGTTGTCTCAGTGGTGACCTCACGTCATGGAGCCTCTGGAGAACTTGTCTGCACATTCTTGAGATAATGAGATGTTTTTATTTTTAAAGGCAATGAAAATCGTCTTGACTTCAGGCTTCCGGAGGGTTTCCACAGACCGGTGAGGATTCCCAGACCATGCTTGGGGAATCATTGTTCTAGACCATTTCTCTTTCCTTCTGTCTCCATGCCCCATCCTCCTCATCCCCCCACTGCTGCACCTGCCCGGATTTCGGATTTCATTCCTTCTGGACTTACACTTGATGTAGTGCTCAGCTGCCCTTTGGATTACTACCCTTCGTTCCTTTGAAATTACTAACTCTAATTTTCTAACTCAGAAATTCTTTAACTCCACTGGGATCTTGACTCATTGCTTCCCATTCCATCAGGCTTGGATTCTCTGTTTACAGTCACTCTAGCATAGAGCCTCTATTTTCTTCTCTTTCTCCCTTTGCTTTACCTACCTGAAGAAACTACAGCCCAGGCCAAATTGGCATTACTGTCCTGAATAGCTAGGTGTAGTGTGGAGAAAGAAATGTGTGCACACCCAGAACAGTAGTCTTAACCTCTGACCTCTCTCTGGTGGACCTTTAAAGGTTACCCAGAAATCCTAGCACATTATCCGTATCTGATCTTGTTTCTATGTCTTCCTCCTCTCTTCATGATTTGAAGTTGCTCTAATCATGTCCCTAAGCACTGTCTACAACCACTTCTGTTAGTGCCACCCATGGATCTGTACTCTGCTAAATCCTAGGTTCCAGTTCATAGTCTTCATCTGATTAGAACTGTCATTTGATATAGTTGATTTGATTACTCTTTTCCTTTTGAAGACTTTCTTCCTTTGGCATCTGGAACACTTCATTATCATGATTTTTATCCTCACTTTTTGTTTTTTCTCAGTTCCTTTTGATAGTTCTTCCTTATTTGCCGAATTTTAAAATGTTGGCATGCCCCAGGGCTTAGTCTTTGGGCTTCATTCCTCTATTTCTGTGTCTGTTCCTCAAGATATTCCCAGGTTCAGTGATTTGCCAGAAGGACCTGGGGGACTCAGCACATAGATACTTGGAGCTATGGTGTCTTATAGTGAAAGCATGCAAAGCAAAACTGACGAGAGAAAAGACCTATGGTGGTGTCTACTCCCATCACTTCATGGCAAATGGGGGAGAAGTTCAGTGGAAACCAGGTGCAGGCTTTCAGGAGGTACCTTCCAGTGGTATTTGCTTAAAAATTCCCTTAGCAGTGGATTCTGACTGCCTTGTGAGATGTCTCAGGGAAGATCACTAGAGACTTGGTACCCAAGTTTATTACTAGAGGCTAGTCACTGAAGTACCCTCCGCCTAGCCTGTACCAAAACTCCAGATTCTTGAAAAGAAAGCAGATGTTCAGCAGAAACCCCATTGTTTACACAGCCATTTAGACTTTTTGTTTTTTTTTTAGATTTCTTTTGTCTGTAATTTCATATGAGTGAAATTATGTAGTATGTCTTCTTTTGAGTCTGGCTTCTTTCGTTCAACATAATGCTTTTGAGATGCATCCATGTTGTTGAGTGTTTTAGTGGTGTATCCCTTTTTATTGCTGAGTAGTATTCCATTGAGTTAATGTGCCAGAATTGGTTTATCTGTTCATCTGTTGATAGACATTTGGTTTACTTTCAATTTGGGGATGCTAGGAATAAAGCTACTGTAAACATTTAAGTAGAACTCTTTATATGGACATTTTAAAAATTAAATATCTTGGTGTGGAATTTCTGGGATGTATGAAAAGTGCATGCTTAATGTTATGAGAAAATGTAAAACTGTCTTGCACGTGGTTAAATCATTTTACATTTGTACTAGCAGTATATGAGAGTTCTGGTTGCTTCACACCCTTTCCAACACTTTTTCATTGTCTTAATTTGAGCCATTCTAGTGGATATACAGTGATTTTAATGTTGTGTTTGATTGCATTTCCCTAATGACTAATGGTATTAAACATCTTTTCATATCCTTATTGGCCATTTGTACTATTTTTTTTTTTGAGACACGTCTGTTAAAAATCATTACCCTCTTTTTATGAGATTGTCATCCTGTTACTGATTTGTAATAGATTAGATTACGTAGATCTAATCTAATCTGTACGTAGATTGGATTAGTGGTTTGCAACTTGGGATAATGTCCCTCGGGCCTATGGAAATGTCTAGAGACATTTTTGGTTGACACCATTGTGGGAGGAGTCTTCTGTCTTCCTCCCCCACTTCCCCTCCCCCATTTCTCTTTCCATATTATCCCTCCCTCATTCCCTCTTCTCTCTTCCTCTTTTGGAGATTCAGTTTCATGTTATGCTGCTTTATATTTGCCTAGAGGCCATTGGAGCACTAGTTTTTTTCCAGTTTCTTTCCTCCCCATCCTTCAGTTTAGATCAGTATCTTATTGTCTTTTGCCATTTTGCTGTGGTATTCATTTAGTCTGTAGTGGAGCCCATGTGATAAGCTTTTTATTTGAAATGTTGGCCTTTTCAGCTCTAAGATTGCCTTTTTAAATTTTTATTTTAGTTTGTTTCTCTGCTGAGATTTTTCTAGTCTGTTCACTCACTATGTCCTGTTTTTTAATTAAACTCAACATATTCATTATAGCTGTTTTACTAGTTTTTGTCTGCTAAATCTATTATTTGAACCATCTGATTTATTCTGAGTTACGGTTTCTTGCTTTTTCACATGTCTAGGAACTTGTGATATATGCTGGGCACTGCATGATCCGTTATGCAGGGAGTATGGATTAATGGTGCTTTTAAGATGTGGGTTTTGTTCCAGCAGGCAGTTAAATTACCAGAGGGCGTTGATTCTGCTAAGCTTGTTGTTCGTTTGCTTTGTTAAGGACAGGTACCCTTTCTCAGCTTTATATTTTATTTTAGGGCATGGCTCCTACTCAGGGTGTGTTAAGTATTGTCATTTTGGAATCTTCACAGAATGCCTGAAGAGTGAAAGACTCTTCACACTTACTGAGCTGGAACTATTGAATTCACCCGCAAGTGACCTCTACTATCTCCACTCAGCTCCCAGGCCTGCTGCAGCCCCTCTTTTTTATTCCTTATGGATTCTCAGGCCAGCCCAGGTGCAGCCTGGCCTCAGCCAAGGCAGAGGGAAACTAGGGAAACCCCTCTAAAATTCTGTGCCATCCTCACACCCACCCTGGTGCATTTCCCTTCTTTCTTATATCTTATTCGTAAATTCTAGCTTCCTCAACAGCTCTGGCCTCTGATCTCAGCTTTCTCAGTTGAGAAAAACCATCATTTGGTTTTCCCTTGAGTTTCACCTCCCTGTTGTCAGGAAAGCTTATACAGAAAGCCAGTTTGATCATGGGGCTTATCTTGTGTATTTACTGGCTTTCAAGTCTCCTGCTGCCTGTTGTCCAATGTCTAAAAACGGTTGTCTCATGTATTTTGGCCAGGCTTTTGTTATTGTTGTTTATAGTGAGAAATAGTCTGATGTCATGTTATCCATCATGACTGTTAGTGAAAGTCCGCCCTAAAACTTCAGGGAAAAAACTTAGAGTGTTTTGAAATTATAATATACTTGTAATTATATAGAAAGGAGATCAATTGTGATTTTAGTTTGTTTTTTCAAGTTGCCACTTGTAACATGCCAATAAGTGAATATTTTATGTCTTGCTTTTTTTTTTTCCCCAAAGGCTGACTTGCTAGCTACTTACTGAGATAATACATAGTAATTTGTTCACACCCTGTAAAAGAGATCATTTGTTGTTACAAATATTCTTCAGAACTTGACAAAACCATCCAAAGAAAACTTGAGAGCTGGTGTATCCGTGATAGAGCTCCCTTAGAGGTTGAATCCCTTCATTATAACTTACATCAGACAGTACTGCTGGCTTGCTGCTATAAGCAGTGTTTTACCAGGAGGCTCCCTTAAGACAGGAACTTGTCATTATTTACAGTGTCTTCTTTGTGGATAACAGTCTGGGTTGTTGAGTCTAAGCAAGGGTCAGGGGTGACACTTTAAATTTCTTGAGATGGTTCAGAATGTCTTTCTTGATTTCCCAGAATCTCACTCTTCTCTCAAGTAATCAGTGTTTGCTAGTTTTCCTGTTTTTATTTCTACCTTTCACATAGCCTGTATTACTGAATATAGGTATCTTAACGTGTTCTGAAAAATTGTCTAGCATCAAAATTAAAATACTCATACATGAGAATCCCTGAAATTGCATGTGAAATGATTACACTGCTTTGAAGTGGCAAGTTTATTTCTCAACCAGTTTAGCTTTTGTGTGCAGGCTTTGTTTTGTTTTGGTCTGGTTTTTCTGGTTGACAGGTTGGGCTCAGGTGATCTATTCATGTGTATAAATATGTATTTATAAGTACGTAAAAGTTAAGGTGTGTATAAGGAAGACATTCCTGGCCATACTTTCTGGGTTTGTTTTTCATTTTTGTCAAGCTTATATCATTTTCATTCCTTGCGAGATGCCTGGCTTTTTCAAGATTGGTTGAGAATTTTCAAGGTGTTGTTTATAGCCACTGGCCTGGTCTCATATATAGTACAGTTCTGAACAGAAAGAGAAATATCCCTCATTGATATAAAATTCAAAAGAAATCAGTTACCTTTTCTGGCTTATGCTTTTAACACGTTGCAGTTACATTTAATAGTTTTGTTTCTCCCCATGAGTTCTTCAAAGTCTTGTGAATCCTTGTTTTTCTCAACTAGATGCTGAGAAAATTGTTCTTGTTGTCACATATTAGGTACCTTTTTAAAAATAAAAAAAATCTGATACCTGAAACAGCTAAAGATCCACATAAAATGGTCTTCTAAATGAGACTTATTTAGACTTATTCTATAATGAGACTTATGGTTGAATAAAAAGATACTTTTCATAAGATACTTTTCAAATAATTGAGATAATACTATTTTTTTAAGATAATACTATTTAAATGTTAAAATTGGCTTATAACATTTTTAAGGTGAAAGTGAGCCTTGAGACCTTGAGCGTAGACCCTGTTTTATCGATCAGATAAGTAACCGGAAAAGTGGTGACGGTGCTTTCAGAGCCAGGATTCCAGCACAGAGTCCTCCTGCCTGCAGGTGTAGTGCTCAGCTAGAGAGACAGCTGTGCGGCGCTACACGGACAAGACCGAGGTTAGCCGGGGCACTTGTGGCTCTTCTGCTGTTAATGTGAGCTCTCCTTACAAGGTCCTTCCTCACCTGTGTCTCTTCCCTTTTCTCAGATTCCCTGGGCTTACCCATTCCAAATCCCCCCGTTTGAGGAACTTGTTTTCACCTTTTTAAAAACCCAACTCAGGGCTTCTTTCCTAAGAAATATTCTGAAAACTCTTTTCCTACTCTCTTTTATTCTTCTGGTTGTTACTGTGTGCATCCTTTTGTTGCATTATGTTATAATTGGTTGTGGTTTTTTTTTCCTCTTTTAAATCACAAGTACCTAGTAAGATGTTATTTTCTCACGTGTTTGCTTTTTATTGAAGTGTAGTTGATTTACAGTATTGTGTTAGTCTCAGTTGTACGGCAGAGGAATTCAGAGATAGATCAGATGTATATATTCTTTTTCAAAAAATTACTTTTGGCTCTGCTGGGTCTTTGTTGCTGCATGCGGGCTTTCTCTAGCTGCAGCGGGCAGGGGCTATTTTTCCTTGTGATGTGCTGGCTTCTTGTTTTTGGTGGTTTCCCTTGTTGCAGAGCATGGGCTCTAGGGCCGTTGGGCTCAGTAGTTGTGGTGCGTGGGTTTAGTTGCTTCACGGCATGTGGAATCCTCCTGGACCAGTGATCCAGCCTATATCCCGTGCATTGGCAGGTGGATTCTTAACCACTGGACTATCGGGCAGTCCTCTGTATATATTTTTTTGTTTTTGATTCTTTTCCATTATAGGTTACTGCCAAGATATTGAATTTAGTTCCTTGTGCTATACAGTAAATCCTTGTTGTTTAACCATCATTTCCTGTATTTTAATCCCATGGCCTAGTATAGTGTCTTTGGAGTGAAATAAATTGAAATCTGCAATACTGGCAGATGAGAGGTTTAAGATAAGCTCTGATAAAGGCCTGAATGTTTACTTTGAACACAGCATGACTACTCGCTGTTTCATTTTTCTTCTTTGCTTACTTTCAGATTTCTAGATACATTGTGGATAGTTGGGTTGCCAAGTCTGTGTCTTCAGATCAGTGATTCTCAAATATCAGGTCTGTGAGCAGGCTGCAGCTAAAGCTTCTATTGATTTTATACAAAGGCAGTGGGTTTTCTCATTTAGTGGGTCTAGCATAATCCCAGGATCCTTGCTATTTTATTATGTTCACTTTAAATCTACCCAGTTGTTTTGATGGTCAGCTATGGTTTTTCCAATAGTCATGTACGGATGTGAGAGCTGGACATTAAAAAAGGCTGAGCACCGAAGAATTGACGCTTTTGAACTGTGGTGCTGGAGAAGACTCCTGAGAGTCCCTTGGACAGCAAGGAGATCAAACCAGTCAGTCCTAAAAGAAATCAACCCTGAATATTCATTGGAAGGACTGATAATGAAGCTCCAATACCTTGGCCACTTGATGTGAAGAGCCAACTCATTAGAAAAGACCCTGATGCTGGGAAAGATTGAAGGCAGGAGAAGCGGGTGACAGACGATGAGATGGGTGGATGGCATCACTGACTCAATGGACATGAGTTTTTGCAAGCTCTGGGAGATGGTGAAGGACAGGGAAACCTGGCGTGCTGCAGTCCATGGGGTTGTAGAGTTGGACACGCCTGAGCCACTGAATAACTACAGCTAGGTTTGGGAGCCACAGCTTCAGATAACAAGCTGTTCAATCAGAGTGAGATTATCTGGGGCAAACTTTTACCTGCTGTTTAAGAGCTTAAAATTTCTTATTTCTGGTTCCCAAAATGTCTGGCACATAATTTGTAGAAATGAGACACCTTTAAGATGTTTTTAGGCCGAGTTTTGATTAATTGAAATCTGGTGATTGCTTAACCTCCGTTTTTTTATTATCATTTTAGGAGTGTTCAGCCTTGGTGTTCCTGTCGATGCTCTCTTCTTTATTGGTAACCAGTTGGTGGCCACGAGTCATACAGGGAAAGTGGGAGTGTGGAACGCTGTCACCCAGCACTGGCAGGTTAGTTTTAACTAATGCGTATCACAGAAATGAGATTATTTCTGAAACGTGTGCTGATTGTGCATGTGCTCTGTTCTTGTGGAATTCGTATTGTTTATGTTTTGATTATATAGAATATTGAATATATTTAGTGGTAAATTAGCTTCTGGATACAAGTCTGACTGTATTTTCAAGAATCTTTAGTCACTTTGGAAAATGAATGGGTTTTTATATTGTGATTTGACATTTCTTTATTGCCTTGGAATGTTTTACGTTTTATGCCTTGGGAATAGTACTAGTCCAGGCAAACGTCATCTCCTGAGTGGAAGCACAGTTCTGTAGGAAAATAGAGGACAGCTAACTAAATGGTCTCAGGTACTTGAGATGAACAAGAAGGATGTAAGACTAAAGAAAGGTTAATACCTGATTCTGAAGGAGAGGAGAAAAACTAAAGAGCTTTAAGCAGAGAGTGATTTGATCAGATCCATGGTTTAGAAAGATAACAGTAATAGCTAATACAAAAAGTGGACTGGAGATCAGGGAAGGTATCCAGCAAAAGAAGCAGAGATTCAGCCAGAGTGAGTACATGCTAAGAGACTATTTGAAAAGCAATTCGTAAGCCATCCTAAAACGATGAGGATTGGTATCTGATTAGATATAGAAAATTAAAGAAGAGAGATGGCTTTCTAATTTTGACAGTTGGGTGGCTGGTAATATTTTAAATTGAAAGGGAATGGAGTGAGAGAAGCATATATGCTGGTGCATAGTGTGAGGAATAATTAGAATGATTAAATATGTTTCTTTTGAGATTCCTGTGGGTATCCGAATACAGGGGCTCAGGAAACAGTTGGGAATACCCCTTTGGAATTTAGGAAAGAAGAAAGGGCTAGAAAAAAGCATTTGGAAACCACAACACTTCTGTGGTAATTGAAAGATAAGAATTGATAAGATTTTCCATTGAAAGGATATCTCTAAAGAAAAGCCAGAACTGAAATGCTGGGTAACATTAGCTTTTAAAGGGAACAGGATAGGAAATGAAGAGCTAAAGGGACACATATGGTGTGATTGGGAAATGGTGTTGGTTTTGGTGGTAGAATATAATTTTCTTAGTTAGGTTGTGGTGAGGAGACAGATTGCAGGAACTGAGAAATTAAAAGATCAGAGATTAGAGGCAGCAAGTTCAGAACGTTGTTCAAAAGTCTGATGATGAAGTAGAGCAGAGAAATGAAGTGATAGTTTAAGGATCAAGGCTAGATGGAGGAAAAGATATTTAGTGCTTCATTTTTTTCTCTAGGATTTTAGAAGCTTGAGCATGCTTGTTAGAGAAGGGAGTTGACAGAGAAAGCATTTAAAGATTGGAAGAATGGAGATGGTTGCTAGTCCCATAGAGTATACGTACATAGTGTCTAGGACATAGTAGACCCAATAGACCCAAAAGAGAAGAGACTTCTTTCTCTGTGACAGAGGAGTCAGGAAGGAGTATTGTGGAGGAGAAAGACATGGAGGTGTGTTTCAGGGATTGCAGATATTATAAATCTTTATAAGGGACCTGGTTGGTACAGTTTTATGAGTTTCTTCCTTAACCCTCAGTACTGGGAGGGAACAAGAGCAAGAGAAAACAGCCTTGGCTTGATTCAGGATTGAAGATGTAATTAAATGGGTCTGACACACAAAGGGAAGAGAAACATAAAATGGCAAAGCAGTTGAAATTGTAAGATTGTAGTGGATTACCAGGCAAGCAGAGAAGGATGCAAGGATTCTAGGGACTGGAGAGAAGGTAAAGCAGGTCGATGACCTAAAAGGAGTGGAAATTGTGAAGATAGGAAGTTGTTGTCAAAGGCTGAAATTAAGATTTTGGAGTTGGAGCAGTTCTCGGTGATGTAGTCATTTAAATCATATGTTGGACTGACTTAAAAGTAGTTTCAATAGGGGTCAGAGAACTGTGAGGGTCATCAGGGTGGACATGTTGGTACCAGAATGGTGACAGAGAATGGGACAAAAATTCAGCTGATCAGATGCCCAGCTTCTCAGCAAAGGTGATAGGTTGATCTGGAAGCTGCAGTTGGGACAGAGAGAGGGTAATTGAACGTCATGCTTGAGTTGAGCTTGTGCAGGGATGTCCTTGAGATGTTATGGCAGGGCCTAACAAGTGCCAATACTTTGGCCACCTGATGCGAAAAGCTAGCTCATTGGAAAAGACCCTGATGCTGAGAAAGATTGAGAGCAGGAGAAGAAGGGGACTACAGAGGATGAGATGGTTAGATGACATCACCAACTCAATGGACATGAGTTTGCGCAAACTCTGGGAGATAGTGGAGGACAGGGAATCCTGGCGTGCTGCTGCTGTTCATGGGGTCGCAAAGAGTCAGACACTATTTAGCCACTGAACAGCAACAAAAGATGGCAGGAAAGTGGTGAGAGAATGAAAGACTTCCAATGAAAGAGATTATAATCAGGGAAAATTAAATTTCATTCTAGATGAAGACATGGAAGTCATGGTTGTAGAAAAAAGGTACTAGCTAAGATTAGGTGGGGCCAGTGTCAGCTGATTTAGCACTGTTAATGTAAATCCCGATGGCGCAGCAAGTAAGAATCTGCCTGCAATGCTGGAGACGCAGGTTCAGTCCCTGAGTTGGGAAGGTCCCCTGGAGGAGGAAACAGCAATCCACTCCAGTATTCTTGCCTGAAAAACCCCAAGGACTATGGAGCCTGGTGGGCTACAGTCCACAGAGTCACAAAGCCTGACACGACTGAGCACACACACCCGCACTGCAAACCCTAAGCAAGCAAATAGGGCATGTGCAGGGCAGTTAGTGGTCAGCACACAAGACATCCAGGAGTCAAGTCTCCTCGCCAGTGACTGAGCTAATTCATATAGGACCTTCCATACAGGCACAGAAAAGGCATCATAAAGGTGTTAGCGTAAAAGTGATGGGCCCGGGAGTGTGGGAAAGGACTGATCTAGGTTGATCTAAAACTGAGGAGGAGGGATTCTTCCGCTGGTGCTGTTCCTGCAAAGAGGAATGTGGATTTTAATGATTTATGGAAGGTCTGCTCTCAGGTAGGTTACTTGGCTAATATGTAAAGTCTGAACTTTCAGTGGCTCGGAGAAGTGGTGCTGTCTGTGCCATAAAACTTGTGAGGTACATTTCAGTTCCTAAAGGAACATGTGTCTTTATCAGCTTTTTTGTCTTTTCTAATGTCACAACTGCGTGTAAAAATTTTCATATTTTTGAGATCCCCGAAACTATACTGGTGTCCTCAAAGTGCATACTTCTTAAGCTTTTAATCCCATGGCTATAGCCTGTTGCTGCTTGTTTGGTACATGCATGAGTTGAAAACCATAGCTGACAAAGTAGGTTTGTTATCACATTTCAGGAAGACCTGGGGTAAGTTGAACATTCATGCAGCAAACAAGCCTTGTAACTTATAACCTAGATAGATGATTTATTTATTTTTTTTTTGGTGTGCAGGACCGAGCTAGTCTGTCATGAAATCTCAGTGTCTGATCTGAAAATCTCAACAGACAGTTGTGACCTGGGGCTGACTCCTGTGACTGCTATGGCACGGATGAGCAGATTCCGCTGTGGCCTGAAGCCACAGTTCTGCCCGGAGTAACACAGAAGTACACAGGACAACTGGTGTAGTTCCTGACTCCAGTTGTATAATCAAGATTGATCTGAAATATTTGAGTCAGATGAGCAAGCCTGAGAGCAAGAGTTTTTAAGCCTGAAAGCCATGGTGGTATTTAGGGGTAGCCGTTTCTCACTGTAGCTCTTGCCTGGTGGCTCAGACGGCCTGCCAGCGCAGGAGACATAAGAGACTTGGGATCCCTGGGTCAGGAAGATCCCCTGGAGAAGGAAATGGTACCCCACTCCAGTATTCTTGCCTGGAGAATTCCATGGACAGAGGAGACTGGCAGGCTACAGTCCATGGGGTTGCAAAGAGTCGGGCATGACTGAGCGACTGAACACACAGAACACAGGTGTGTGCTAGGACAGCTTCAGTGAAGTGTTAATAAAAGTGTCATGTATGCATTGTATCTGATGGGAGTAAGAAAAAGGGAAATTAACTTTTAGAAGAAACAGTTCAGTTTTCTCTTTGTTAATTCCTCTTTAGATTTAAGAAGATTAGAAATAAGGAGAAATAGGTAGGCTAGGCTGAGTTACATGGCAGAATAGCAGTTTTATGACTTATTTCCCCAGTCATTCAAGTTTAAGTGTAGATGTATATTGGAAACATAGGTTTCATTCTCATATTGAAAGACAGTTTTGGAAGTCAGTCCTGGAAAGTCATCGTATATTCTCATTCCTAAAGGATCAGAAAACTGTTCATTCTGGAAGACTGGGATCATCAGCCAGTCACCTTCTGAGTCATAACCTAACTGAACAGTGGAGGGCGAGCTTGAGGAGGAAATTCAGGCTCTGGGAACTGAGAATGAAAGTGAATTTCTGTGTTCTGAGGGCTGTGCTGGACCAGAATGCGGGAGGCTTGTTTCATTTTGCTTCTCTTCTGTTGTGGTCTGATGCACTTGCAGCACTGATGTTGCAGGTACGGTTTGGTGGGATTGGTTGTCTTGTTTTTTGTATTTGTAACAGGTTTGTGAGCCCTGCAAGGTACGGATAAGGTGGGAATTGGAATCTTAGGGCCAGAATTCATTGGCGAGAGGACTGGCATTTGGGTGTCTATTGTGTCTTGAACACTATCCCAAGTAGGTTGTTTTTCTGGCTTGGGATTTGCAGCAGCACAGCTGAGTCAGCTGAGTCGCTGGCGAGGAGACGTGACACCTGGACGTCTGCTGTATGCTGACCACCACCGTGTCACATGTGCTTGCTTAGGTTTTCAGTGCGTCTGTGTGCTCGGTCGTGTAGGCTCTTTGTGACTCTGCGGACTGTAGTCCATCAGGCTCCTTTGTCCTTGGGATTTTCCAGGCAAGAATACTGGAGTGGGTTGCCGTTTCCTCCTTCAGGGGACTTTCCCAACCCAGGGATTAAACCTGCGTCTCCTGCCTTGCAGGCAGATTCTTTAGTTGCTGAGCCATCGGGATTTACAGTACAATGCTAAATCAGCTGACACTGGCCCCGCCAATACTGACATACAGAAATATTGGGTAAAAATATTAAATGGCATATATTGTATTAATATCAGATATTGAATTATATTTGCTATTTGTTTCTTTATACATACTTGCATACCACATATCCATGTCAAGGCTCTGGATTCTGGGATTCCACCAGAAACAAGAAAGAGGCATGGCTTCAGGGGACAGTGTAAATCCAGCCTCTTGCAAAAAGCTGAAGCTTTGGTAATCTGCCTAAGTCCCTGAGAAGAAGACTGGGAAAATTTTGCTTAATAATTTTGGAATAGAAAAACTTGGTATGTGTTCCATATCTTGGATTGGGAAAGGTAGTGCAGGAGAAAACCATCAATGAGAAATTGAGGCCGCAATCATACTGGGAGTGCAAATACATGAATTGAAAGCACAAGGAGTCTTTGTGCTTGGGGAACTCCAGTTTGAGAAATTTATAGAACTGGCTAGGGTCATGTACATTTCTAGAGGTGGACATTAAGCCAAACAAGATATGGCACACACGACTTCAGGAAAGAAAGATTTCCTATTGAAACTGAGCCCATAACCTTCCTAAATTGGTAAACTACACATGAGAGCAAATGCGGGAAAGTCATCAAATGTAGGCAGGAGTACAAATGTTCCCTAGAGCTGAACATAATTGAACAATTAGCTACTATTGAGTAAATTCCTAAAGTTATTTAACGAGAAAGAAGGACTAAACTATAATGAATAGGAACAGTCAGAAAAGAAGCAAAATAAAACAGTGGAAATTTGAAAGCCATTGAAAATTCAAAACAAAACTTACTCAGTGCAGGGGTCCCCCGCGTCCGGACTGCAGACCCGTACCTCCTGTCACATCTGTGGTGCCTTTGGATTAGGAGTAACGTGCAAATTGCTTGAATCATCCCAGAGCCAACCCTCTCCATCCCTCCCACCAGCCCCAGTCTGTGGAAAAATTGTCTTCCACAAAACTGGTCCCTGATGCCAGAAAGGTTAGGGACTGCTGAACTTAAGGTGTTAAACGGAAAGACAAATAAAAAGACAGTGGATTGCTGGATGCATCTGAGAGAATCATTCACAGTGAAGCAGAAAGTGAGTAGAAAATATGAAAAGAAGAAATGAGCCAATCACTTTCAGAAAGGAATAGTGGAGATGGGGGGGATTTAGAAAAGATAATTGCTCACAGTTTTGGCGAATTAAAGAGAAACATGATTATGTTGATTAGAGAAACACATTAAGGCTGAATAAAATCAAATTCACACATTGTGAATCAATATACACATTGTGATGTAATAGAAGATAATATCAAAAGGTGTCCATAGAGTACTGACAGGTACATTGTGTGTGTGTGTGTATATTAGAGAGACAAGAGAATCGCTCAGTTGTGTCTGACTCTTTGCGACCCCTTGGACTGTGACCTGCTAGGCTCCTCTCTTGATGGAATTCTCCAGGCAAGAACACTGTAGTTGGCTGCCATTTCCTCCTTCAGGGGATCTTTCCAGGCCAGGGATTGAACCTGTGTCTCCTGCCTTGCAGGCGATTATTTTCTGTGTGAGCCAGCAGGGAAGCTCCCAGATACACTGTAGTCAGATGTAAAACAGACTCTTCGTGAGCACCAGTAGAAGCCAGAAGACAGTAGGCTATTCTCGAGTTAGTTGAGGAAATAAGTTTCAACCGAGAACTTTACATTCAGCAAAACTGTCATTCAAACATGAATGAGAGATGTTTTCATATAATACAGAAAGACTTTGTCACTTACAACCCTCAGTGGAAGGACTGCTGAAGAAATGCCCTTTGATAAGGTTATTTTACTTAGAAGAGGAAGGAGTGGAATACTGCGAACGTTACTAGCAAAGGCATTTCTCGATACGTTGGTGAATCTAAAGAAGTGTTTAAAAAGTAGTGGATGAAAGTTAAAACATTTTGTTAAAAAAATGATTATCCAGGCAGAGATTGTGGTTACAAGATTTAACGGGCCTAGTATTGCTTGAGAAGATAGACTGATTATTTTCAAAATGTAAATCATTTAAATTTTTGCATAGACATTAATGATAATCTCTGAACTACCTTAGGAGAGAAAACTCCCTTCCACCTTAGGTTTGTGACCACCATGACAGAATCACATGTACCGATCAGTGTGATTTCTCAGGTTCTTGACTGCCTCCTTGCTTACGCTGGGAGAGAAGATCTTGGTACCACCTCCTCTGTAACCTAACTTCACGTGTCCTCTGCTTTTTCTGTTCTCCTTGTGCTAAGAGGTGGACATGACAAGAAGAGCAGGATGTGATCGGGGTGCCGGGAAAGAGCTGGTGGTGGTGGTGTTTAATCACCAAGTCACGGCTGATATTTTGCAACCCCAGGGACTGTAGCACGCCAGGCTTCCCTGTCCCTCATTGTCTCCTGGAGTTTGCCCGGGTTCATGTCGTTTGAATCAGTCATGCCATCCAACCATCTCATCTTCTGTTGTCCTCTTCTCCTCCTGCCCTCAGTCTTTCTCAGCATCAGGGTCTTTTCCAATGAATCAGCTGTTCCCATCAGGTGGCCAAAGTTATTGGAGCTTCAGCTTTAGCATCAGTCCTTCAAAAGGATATTCAGGGTTGATTTCCTTTAAGATTGATTGGTTTGATCTCTTTGCTTTCCAAAGGACTCTCAAGAGTCTTTTCTAACACCACAGTTCAAAAGCATCTATTCTTTGGTGCTCAGCTTTCTTTTTCTTTTTTTTTTCAGTGGGTTTTGTCATACATTGATATGAATCAGCCATAGAGTTACACGTATTCCCCATGCCAATCCCCCCTCTCACATCTGTACATGACTACTAGAAAGACCATAGCCTTGACTATATGAACCTTTGTCAGCAAAGTGATGTCTTTGCTTTTTAACACACTGTTTAGGTTTGTCATAGCTTTCCTGTCAAGAAGCAGTTGTCTTCTAATTTCATGGCTGCAGTCAGCATCAGCAGTGATTTTAGAGCCTAAGAAGAAGAAAGTCGTCACTGCTCCAGGATTAGGAAGGCTCTAATCCTGGAGCCCACCCTCCCAGAGAATAGGAGGTCAAGTGTCTGTCTGGGATGTGCCTGGGAAAGCTCCAGGCTGCTGCCATCCTTTCATTGAAAAATGGTTGAGAGAGAGGAATCTCATGGCCTTATCTACCCCATCCTCTGACTGTGAAGACTCTGGGGTCGAACTGAAGCACTTTCTGGAGTACCTGAGCTAAAAAGATACAGTTGATAGAAGAAGATACATCAGTGAAGCAGCCTCCCCTCCTTTCTTCAGACCTCTTGACCCATCACGGAAGAGTTCTCAGTGACTACCTTCCTCTGAACCTGTTGGCTCTAAAACAGAAACCTGACCTGGGGTTGAGGGTGGCCATCAAATCTCTGCAGAGATATTGCTAGTCTGACTTATAACCAAGCATGACACCAGAAAGTATGCACAGAAATTAGGGTTGTGAACATGAACAGCTTATAGGAGTCATTATTTCCAAGATTTAGTTGTTTTTAAGTTTGGTTTTTAGTTAGAATTGGTAGATTCTGTGCTGTACTTGCTGTTCTTCAGACATGTGCCTTTTTCCTTTCTCTGCCTAACTCCTAGTTATTTATTTGTTTTGTTTTCAAGCGTTACTTCCTTTTTGAACTTTTCCTTGATCTTTGTCCTTCTCCCTGGACTGGAGTTGGAACAGGAATCCTTTCTTCCTCCATGGTTGTATTGCACATCCTATTTTAGTGCCTGTCACATTGTAATTGTCTTTTTTTTTCTTTCTTGCCCATGAGTTTCTAAGCTCCTACGGAGCAGAAGTAGTATTTCATACCCCTTATCCATTCCAGTACCTCTTCACCTGGATGATACCTAGTACATAAAAAGTGTATAATGTGGATGTTGAGTGTGTAAAGTTACACATGCATGCCTGGTCTGGCTGTACATAAGGGCAATTAAGTTTGATCTTACTGCCAGTACTCAGTAAGACTTTCTGGTTTTTATTTTGTTTTATAGTAAAAATCATGCCGTTTGCTTTTCTCTTAGCACAAACATAAGCATTCATTAATTTGTAACTAGCCTGATTTGCTTGGAAAACTGATTTTTTAATTCTAGTGCTTGAAAAAGCAAAAGCATCTGAGAACTTGGTTGGCCATTTCCTAGGAAATAGAGAAGTCTTCAGGGGGAGATAGAGAATGCTGCCTCTTCGAAGAAATGACAGTGTATCAAGGGAGCAAGTACTATCTGGAAGTTGGCTGATCTGTTTTCTGATTCTAATTCTGGGCAGGTCATTTCATCTCTTATTTGAGAGAGAGAAAGGAGAAAGGGGCCTGGGTCAGACTTAGTTTTCTAGTCCTAGTATGTGCTCTGACCTCATGCTCATGTGCAGAAAATGGAGATAAGCCAGCTAAATTCTGAAAGGAAAGTGCTGCTGTTGGAAATAAGTTTTTTTTTTTTTTTTTTAAAGAAGCTTTAAAGGGGACTCTATTGGTGGTTCTTCAGAGTTCCCCATGGATGTGTGTGTGTGTGTGTAAAGAAAGTCCATGTTCTAAGCTCTAATTAAGTATCTTCTTTATTGCAAGAATAAAAAAGTTTGAGGAAATTGAACAGAAAATATAGATCGTAATTAACATCTGACATCTAACAGTATTCTCACTACATCAGGTTCAAGACGTTGTTCCTATAACTAGTTATGACACTGCTGGCTCATTCCTTCTGCTGGGATGTAACAATGGATCAATATATTATATAGGTAAGTGGTCAGACACTTAGTATGGCTCTGTTTAGTATGACTTTTTTAAATGAAAATAAAATACGAATTTTTTTAAGTTTTAGATTTACTATTTATTTTCATACTATTTTTACTTTTTAGATATGCAGAAGTTCCCTTTGCGAATGAAGGATAATGATCTTCTTGTAACTGAACTTTATCATGATTCCTCAAATGATGCTATTACTGCTCTGAGTGTTTACCTCACACCCAAAACAAGTTAGTGCATAGCAAAATTATTATAAGCTATTGATGTTGTTTTATGTATGTTTATTCATTGGTTTATTCTAATACTAATCTGGTCCTTTGTTTTGGTAAACTGCAGTGATAGGATTTCATCTCTTTTAGTCTGAAGTCGATGTTTGGTTTTAGACTGAGATCAAACATAACCGATAAACATACTCTGGGGTGGAAGATTAGAACTTTTCTTCTTCTGAATTGTATTGTTAATTCTTATGATAATAACTAGAATTATTTTTAAAACTTACCTTCACATTTACCTTCCTATGATCACTGATTTCATTTTGAAATTAAGAGCTTTATCTTTTTAACAACAACAACAGAAGCTTTTAGACTATTAATCTCTTGGAAAATAAGCTTATTTCTCTGGGAAACTTCAAATTTAAGTTTCGGAGAACATCAGTATCCATAACTTCTCTTTCAGAGGCCATTGCAGTGAAATTAACAAACTAGTTCTGTAAATTATTAAGAATTTTTGTATTCTAGAGTGAAGGATAAACATAAATGGGGAACTGAAAATTTATCTGTAATGAAAGGAATTCTAGGAAATACATGTGGCCAGTAATGTTAATAGGTTGAATGTATTACTTGTGTAGAATCATATTATTAAATTGATTGTAAGAAATCATTATCTTCTGTATGAAAGAAAAATATTCTGGTGTACACAGACAGTTTTGATTGAAATTATGGTAGAATTTAAACTATTGCTCCAGAACAGAAGTCAGCAAACCATGTTCTTTTCATTGATAGTTTTATTTATTGTCTTTGGCTGCTTTTGTGCAGCTGTGTCAGAGGTGAGTGGTTGTCACAGAGACAGTTTGGCATGCAGATTTTACACTATTTGCTGTTTAGCCTTTGACAGAAAGTTTGCTGACCCTTGCTCTAGAATAAAGTATGCTCCCCCCAACCCCTGCAATTTAATTTAAAAGGGAGAAAAAAATTTGTGGTGGCAATATCTTCTTTTAAGACATGAGGGTGTATTGCCTTAAATTTTGAGAAGTGTTTTCCATAGGCTGCCCTTTCTCCCTTGATTCAAATATTTTTGGGTTGATCAGAAACAACAGCTATTAAAGTTAAGAGGTTCTCTGTGAAGCTTTGAAAGGCTATCGATCCCTGAACTCCATTCTGTCTTTAAATATGTGATGGAATCTGGGCACCTGTTTGAGAAAAAAATCCATAGATGAACCTAACATGATGAGATACTTGTACATAATTAAAAGAGACAACATAGGTAAGTGTGATGTCAGCAGTGTAATGGGTATATTTGTTCCCTAGTTAACAGCTTTGAAACTGTTTAAGAGCATATTACTTGTATATGTACAAGTAATTACAGTACTTGATTACACAAAGAGAAGATTTAATATTGTAGCGGAAGTAAAACAGATGGTCATTCTAAGCTGGAAGTCATATGGAGCATTACTTTTGGAATGCTGTGTTGTATCAATGGTGTTCTTAGCATATTAGATTTATTCTTTAAGCAGTTAATGAGTACCTGCTATGTCTCAGGCAAGGCACTCTGTAAGGTGTTTTAGATTAAAAGTGATTATGATTCAGTCTCATCAATAAAGAGTAGTGGTAGATAGAGAACAGGGGTTACAGTTGCTGTGATAGAATCTAATACATAGTACAGTGGAGTGAGTGTTAGGAATCGGTTTATAAAGGAACTAAGGCACTTAAGACGGTCAGAGAAGTCTTGAGATTTCTGTGCTGAGCTGGATTTGGGCCGATACAAGTGCTGAACCCAGCTCTGCCTCTTCTGTCACAGGGAGCACTTGCAAGGGCAGCTTTCTGTTGATCGTCTCCTATAATTTCACCGCTCCACTTTTGATTCTGTGCAGGTGTCAGTGGTAACTGGATCGAGATTGCCTATGGTACGAGCTCTGGGGCGGTGCGCGTCATCGTGCAGCACCCAGAGACGGTCGGGTCAGGCCCGCAGCTTTTCCAGACCTTCACTGTTCACCGAAGCCCCGTCACAAAGATCATGCTGTCAGAGAAGCATCTGGTATCAGGTGAAGTGATTTTATTGGTACTGGTAAGGCGGGCTGCCTCCATGAAACCACCTTGCCTTGGGTATAATTTTCTAGACTCCTACAGATTAAAAGAATACAAAAGCAGTGTTGTATGTATAGGCATACCAAAAAAAAATGGTAGAAAAGTTTAATAAGAAATACTGTGAAAATATGATTTTCTTTGATCTTGTCTGGCTGTAGTATACATAAATTTAGAAGGCATTGCATCTTTTATTTACTCTCTATTTTAATAGTTTGTTCTTATGGCATGTTTTGCTTCAGAAAATTTCTCAATCTTGTTGAGAAGAATTTTTTATTAGAGAAATTAAGTATGAATTTAATATAAATTTGGTTGTATTGTCTTAAGGTTTAATGCTAAAGTTAGTGGAATGTTGGTAGTCTAACATCAACTACTGTTAAAAATTAGAAAATGTATAAAGACGTGTGAAGAAGATAACAGCTGTGGGTTTATTGTTTTTCATAGTCATAGAGGGCTTCCCTGGTGGCTTCGTTGGTAAAGAGTCTGCCTGTAATGTGGGAGACTTGGGTTCAGTCCCTGGGTTGGGGAGATCCCCTGGAGAAGGGAAAGGCTCTCTATTCCAGTATTCTGGTCTGGAGAGTTCCATGGACTGTATAGTCCATGGGGTCACAAAGAGTCAGACATGATTGAAGGAATTTCTATTCTGTATAGGCATAGATTTTTTAAAATTTTAGATACCAATTTGATATTTAAAAAATTAGTTACAGATTTTAAAGCAAAATTAGGATGACACAACATAAAATGATCAAAAAGTAAAATTCCACAGTGAAATTATTGTATATGATAGATAATTTCTGAAAGACCGTAAAAAATTGAATTGTCAGGTATATCATTAGCATTTGCATTTATAAAACAATTTTGCATTAAATCTTTTGTAGATCAGTTCCTGCCTAATTTAAATTTTTATAAACATCATTTTCATATATCAACTTTGTTTATATGAAGACTACCTGATATAAAAAGGTGATGCATCTTTCAGTAATTAAACATCAAATGGAGCTGAAATACCTTGTCCATATATGGATGAATGGGTAGAAGGGCAGATGGATGGATGACTGTGCTTTTATTGAATGTCTCACTGTTTTGGATGTAATGATGCCTTCCCGAAACAATCTCTTTTTTAAATCTTTCATAAAGCAGTACTCATCTAACATCTGCCTCACTGAGAAATTGCTTACTCTGTATGGGTGGTTCTTCCTCTTTTGCCCAATTACTAAGTGTTAGTTTGCCTTAGATCTTTTTCTAGATTCTCCATTCTTCTTTGTCTGTTCTTTCTTTCCCTGGTGATTTGAATGTTATCATCTATATGCCGGTGACTTCCAGACTTTCCTTCCACCTGTGACCATCCACAGAGTTCCAGACTTGTATATACAGTGCTTGTCCTTAGGATTTGGTTGTAGGTCTAAAAGCCATCTCTAAATTAACCCAGTGAATAAAATGGTACTTTTGATTTCTCTCTCAAAAGCCATCTTATTACACAGTATCACTGAGCATTTATACCCAAGCTGAAAATCTAGGAATCAGGCTTGATTCCTCCCCTTCTGTCACCTCCCACCTCACTACATGGAACCCATCGGTAAGCCCCGTTTCTTTGATTCAGCATACATCACGTCTGAGTACTTCACTGTGTGTCCATGGCTGCCAGCCTGGTAGCGAGTCAGCATTTCTGCCCTGGGGTGCTGAACCTCTCAGTTTTCCAGGTTCTGTCTTGGCTCTCTGTGTCATGTTCCACACCGCAGGCAGAAGTGTCTTTAGAAATGCAACCAGATCTGACTTGCCGTTGGCTTCCTATTGTATGTAGAATAAATAAATTAACATGGCGCTTCCTGTTCTGGATCCTGCTTAGCTTTCAGGTCTCTTCTCTCAGCCCCCCTTGTCACTTTTCTTATTGCGAGTGAAACCCTAGCTCATTGGCTCTTCTGTTTCTTAAAAATGCCTTAGAACCTTTGACCTTGTTCTGTTTGTTTGAAATGTGTTGTCCTAGATACTTGTTTGGCTGCCTCTCCTTGACGTTCAAGGTTCCCATTGCAAGCTCCTCCTCATGAGGCCTCCTTGGCCACTCTGTCTAAACCAGCCAGACCTCTGTCCAGTCAGCTTTTGATAGCAGCAGAAACTTTTGTTCTCCACCCTGTCCTCAGCACTTAGCTCAGTTCTTGTGAATAAATGAATGAAACGACGCAATATGATCCTGTGAGAAAAATAGACTTTTTCTTTGCGAGACCGTTTTGGTATTTAAATGACAGCAACACACTAAGGAGCAGTTAATGCTGTTTTAATGGTAATGTTAGTGTTGGATGTGTTGTCTAAGAGTTACTTGGTTAAGTTTGTATTTTAACAAATATTTGTATAGCTTTGAAATTTAAATTTGTCAAGAAAAATACCCAGTTTAGCCAAACACCTGGGGTATTTTATACATACTCAGCTGTTACTCCGCCACCTGGTGGATGTGAACAGATATGTAATGACGTTCTGTTTCCCTTAGTGTCAGTTTCAATGTTGTAAACAAATGTTAGATGATGATTCATACTAACATTTCACAACTGCATTTTTTAGTCAGCTAAGTATTTCAGTTATTTTTCTGAATCCTCTTAAGTTTAATAATGAAATCAGGAAACTATTTCCCATGAACCCGATTAAATAGCCTAGAACTAAATGTCTTCTTTTTCACCAGAAAACTAGCATTCCAAGAATTGAGAATATTGCTGTATAAGTGATATGTACGTTTTTTATTCTTACTGCTGTTTGCTAAAATTAATTTCTAAATTTCTGTTTAAAATGTGCAACTGTGCCACTTATCCAGGAGGAAATGTGTTTATGTATAAAAGAAATTTTGGATAATTTCATAGTGTATACTGATGAGTTCATAATAAAAGACAAGTTAGTAAGTTTTTTTATTAAAGCATGCAACAAAAGTACAGTTCTTGCATTAATGATAGAATTATGTATTTTAATAGGGTATCTATTCAGACAAAACCAACAGAAACAGATTACTTATTTGGAGATATCTCAGTATATAACTGCTTAATATTATTACTACAGAAAAATAAATTCAGCTAATTGGAATATATTTCTTATATACAGACTTATATAAAAATAATTCTCAACTTTAGTATTGAAATCTTAATTTTCCGTGATGTAACTGAATGAGCAACAAGTTTTTGGACAAATGTCATTTGTGCCAGTAAATTTTCAGTAACTCCTGGTCTTGATTGTTTAATATCTGAGTAACATAAGCAGAAACCGTTTATATGGTTGGAAAAAATCAAGCAGGCAACTTGTCTACAGGGTAGTTTAGCAACAGAGCAGAAAATAGTCGACATCTCTCTTAAATTTTTTTTAACCTTTTCTAAATCTATACCCTATAGGCTACTTTTATAAGGATCCATAGATTAACGTATATACCTTATATTTGCAGCAAGGTAAACCATATTCAGTTACCTCATTTTTGTTGGTTAGGTACTGATAAAGTATGATTTTAAGATAAGTAAGTTGTTTTGTCACTCAAAATGTGCTATGATCTCCTTATTGTAGATCATAGTGAAAAAAGTTAAAATGTGTTTATAGAAGTGATTTTGTTGATGGTCTTACAGTCTGTGTTTTAAAACTCTTGTGTGTTCTCTTTCTCTCCTAGTTTGTGCAGACAATAATCACGTCCGAACGTGGACAGTGACACGGTTCAGAGGAATGATCTCTACTCAGCCGGGTTCTACTCCTTTAGCATCGTTCAAGATCCTGTCTCTGGAGGAGACAGAAAGCCACGGAAGCTACTCCTCTGGGAATGACATAGGTGGGCATTCTCAAGTACAGTGAAGGCAGTGCTGAAGAAGTGTATTACTGGTAGTAGGAACCTAAAAAAAGAGTTCTAAATATAAATTCTTCATGTTCACTTTTAAGCTTATTTAAAACAGAAGCTTAGTGTGTTTTTCTGATTAAGTTTTCTAAAGTCAAAAAATGATACAGATGATATTTTTTGACTTTATGATGGTACAAAAGTGTGATAGTCATTCAGTAGAACCGGTACTTTGAAGTTTGATCTTTTCCCGGGCTAGGGATGTGTGGTACCGTATTCCCTTGTGATGCTGGGCAGCAGCAGCAGGCCTGGTAAGTTCCCAGGCAGCCCCATGACCGCAAGGGTAAACAGGTGATAGGCTTAGAATCAGTCTGTATGCACACAGCCGTTCTCCTTCTTGCTTCCAGTATTCAGTAAATTATATGAGGTATTCAGCACTTTATCATAAAGTAGGCTTTGTGTTAGAAGACTTGGCCCAGCTGTAGGCTAATGTAAGTGTTGTGAGCACATTAAATGTAGGCTAGGCTAAGCTAAGCTGTGTGTTAAGTCAAAAATGCATTTAGTACTAAATGGTATTTTCAATACTGGAAGTCATAACCCCATCATAAGCTCAGGAAGATCTGTATTATGAAATTATTTTTAATTGTTAAAAAGTTGAGAGCAGATTTTTCATCTTTACTAGCATTTCCTAAGTGATACCATCTCCAAATACCACTTTTGTTTATAATTAGAAGCCATGATGGCTATACACATTTGAAACTTGAAATGCTTTTTTTCCATTGTTGCTAATAGTTAACCTGAAAATAACTTTGAAGCTGGAAAGGGGCTGATGTTCTTAGATTCTGAGAGTGGTTTTGATGGCATCCATCAGGAAATAGTATAGCATGTCTCTACTGAAAGGTTCTGATTTTAGCAAAAGGTATGTAAAGGTAAATCAGTTTCTCCATACACCATAACACATCATATATACACACACAGAATCTTCATGGAAGTAGATTCTTTTCCTCAGAGATCCATTTGAAACAATCTGTAATGTATGTGTATTATACCCACCATACTTTTAATAGTTGTATAGGACCTGTTCGTTAATTAATGTGCCTTCTAGATCACCTTGTATAGGCAGAACTTATAGCATTGGTGGAATATAAGGAGTACATTAGAATTGTTTAGGCATGAAACTATTAACTGAATATGTACCCACAGTAAAGATTTCAAAATAGTTCTCTTTAAAAAGTGTAAGCTGCTTATGAGAATTGTACCACCACCGTCTTAGTATTTTTAGGGCGAGAACCGCTAAGTATTGTCAGTTTTAACAGTTGCCCTGAGAACCCACTTCCCACTGTGATGAGAGGCACTGAAAGTTTACAGTTTTGATGACAAATTTTTTCCCCCAACTTTATTGAGATATAATTGACACATAACATTGTGTAACTGAAAGGTGTGGCATTGACATATTTATTGAGTACTTTTGTTCCAGGCATTAGAAATCTAAAAAATTGCAAAAAACATCAACTTACACTTAGATCAGTGTTTTCTATTTTCTGATCAAGGACCTTTTGGAGAGCGAGATGATCAACAGGTGTTTATCCAGAAAGTTGTTCCCATCACTAATAAACTGTTTGTAAGACTGTCATCTACTGGGAAAAGGTAACGCTTTACTGAAAAGATTCTGTGTTCAGAAGTCAATGTTTGTCTTACAAAAGGGGAAGTAAGTTGACAGTGGTAAAAGTGAGCAGGGAAAATCTTTGTAAAATCTTTTAAAGGAGGAAGTAATTCTAAGGACGCTATCCTATAGGAAAAATTAAAAGAGCCAAATCATATGTTTATTTTTACACATTTAGGCTTTCTGTACTTTCAAAAAATTTTATTTTTTTGAAATACGATTGATTTACACTGCTGTAATTATTTCTATTCTACAGCAAAGTGATTGTTTTTTATACATACACACACAACTTTTTCATATTCTTTACCACTATGGTTTGTCACAGGATTTTGTATATAGTTCCCTGTAGTTAATGGCAACCACCTCCAGTATTCTTGCCTAGAAAATCTCATGGACAGAGGAGCCTGGTGGACTATAGTCCATGGGGTCGCAAAGAGTCAGACACCACTGAGCGACTGGTAAACAGTTTGCATCTACTAAGCTCAAACTAACCATCCATCCATCCTCTCCCTTGGCAACCACAGGTCTGTTGTCTGTCTGCGAGTGTGTTTCTGTTTCATAAGGAAGTTCATTTGTGTCATATTTTAGATTTCTACATAAAAGCGATATCATGTGGTATTTGTTTTTCTGACTTCTCTTAGTATGATAATCTCTAGGTCTATCCCTGTTGCTGCAAAAGACATTATTTCTTTTTAAGGCTGAGTAATAGTTCATTGTGTATAACTACAGTATTTTCTTTATCCATCCATCTGTCGCTGGATATTTAGGTTATTTCCATGTCTTGAGTATTGTAAACAGTGTGGCTGTGGACGTAGGGGTGCATGTATCTTTTTGAATTATAGTTTCATCTGGATATATATGCCCAGGAGTGGGATTGCTGGATCCTATGGCAACTCTTGTTGTAGTTTAGGGAACCTCTATACTGTTCCCCATGCTGGCTTTACCAGTTTGCATTCCTGCCAACAGTGCATGAAGGTTCTCATTTCTCCACACCCTCTCCAGCATTTTGTTATTTGTAGATATTTTTAATGATGGCGATTCTTACCTGTGTGAGCTGGTACCTCATTGTAGTTTTGATTTGCATTTCTCTAATAAGCAGCAATAATGAGCATCTTTCCATGCGCCTGTTGGCCATCTGTATGTCTTTGGAGAAATGTCTATTTATGTATTCCTGCTTTTTGACTGGTTTGGTTTTTTTGAGTTTTATGAGCTGTTTGTATATTCTGGAAATTAAGCCCTTGTGGGTCAAATCACTTGCAAATATTTTCTCTCAGTCTGTAGGCTTTGTTTCTGTTTTGTTTATGGTTTCTTTTGCTGTACAAAGGCTTGTAAGTTTAATTAGATCCAGTTTGTTTGCTTTTATTTCTGTTGTCTTGGGCAACTGACATCAAAAAACATTTTATTAGTTGTTTGTACAATTTGTCAGAATGTTCGGCCTGTGTTCTCCTCTAGTTTTAGGGTGTCGTGTATTTTACATTAAGTCTTTAAGCCATTTGAGTTTATTTTTGTGCATGGTGTGAAGGTGTGCGCTGATTTCACTGACTGCATGTTTATTGACAGTGGGCCCTCTGTGTCCAGAACCTCCCCCTGCAGGCAGATACCAAAATCCCACCAACTCAGGTCCCATATATAAAATGATACGGTCTGTCTGTGTGGGTTCCATATCATGGAGAGCCGACTGTAGTTGTTCTAAACAGGAATCAAGATTTTAAAAAATATTTTGTCAGTTCATATGTAATATTGAAAAATAATTCACCACATTAACAAAAATTGAAAAATGATCATCTTGATAAACACAGAAAAAACATTTGACAGTTTAGCAACCATTTGATTAAAAAAAAAGAATCCTAGCACTTAATAAAGGCACATTCTTTAACCTGATGAATAATACCTGCAAAAGTAATTATACAAACTTCACTCAGTTGTAAAATGTTGTAACTCAGTTGTAAAATGTTACAAGCTTTTCCCTTGAGGTTGGGAATGAGACTGGGATAGCTTCTGTCACTCTGTGTGGGCACTGCAGGAATCAACTCTACCCCTCACCCTCCCACTCCCTGCTTGCTGGGAAGCTTAACTAAGCTTCATATTCTGTGCCTGTGTCTCTCTCATTAATAAGAATTGTGTTTCCTCTTCATTTTTTGACCTTGCATTTGCCTGGTGTTAATTGTTCTTAATCTTTTTTTCCTTTTTTAAAGTGGGCTGGGATAAATGTTTCAATCAAGTACAATTTTGTTAACCTTTCTATGACTTTGGCACATCACTTACATTATTTCTTGGGTCTTCTTATTTGTCAAATGTGGATTACTGTTTATCTTTTATGAAAAAATCAATAACTTCAAAGCAATTTAATAACTAACAATATTAGTCTATTGGAGGATACTGTTTAGACATCTCCATACAGCTGTACATTTCTGGTTTTAGATTTTTAAAATTTTCACAGAAATGTTAAATGATTTCAAGATGTTTTTTCCAGTATCATGCCTGCTTGCTTTGTTTCTTTATGCCTTTTTAGTTTAGTAACTTCTTTTTGAATAAGTGCTTAATTCCCATCAAGGCTCTTTTAAATTTTCTTTTAAAATTGATTTATTTGTCTTATTTCAGTTACTTAATATGTTGTTTTATAAGACCCTTTTCTCTAGGTTCAAAGAAACAAGGCTTAAATTTTACTGACTTTCTTTGATCCCTTTAAATCTGTTTTATATACATGGAATATTTGATTATAACTTGGCAAAGAGGCAATTAATTTCAAAAGTCTGAATTATAAAATGTGATTTGTTCTCCATAGTTAACAACCGCACAATATGTTTTGCAGAATCTGCGAAATCCAAGCTGTTGACTGTACTACAATATCCTCATTTACAGTAAGAGAATGTGAAGGTTCCAGCAGGATGGGCTCGAGGCCAAGGCGGTACTTGTTCACAGGCCACACAAACGGCAGCATTCAGATGTGGGATCTGACCACTGCCATGGATATGGTCAACAAAAGTGAGGATAAGGGTAGGTTCCTTAAGGAACAGTGTTCATCATAGGGTAGGCTTTTGATGCAAATGATTACAGTGATGTATGTTTTCCTAAGATGTAGGTGGTCCAACTGAAGAAGAACTACTCAAATTACTGGATCAGTGTGACCTGAGCACGTCTCGCTGCGCTACTCCTAATATCAGTCCAGCAACTTCTGTGGTTCAGCATAGCCGTCTTCGGGAATCAAATTCTAGGTAGGTTCATGCACTGAATTGATCGCTTTTTGGAAAATGGGCTGAAATATTGTAATCACATAATCTTTTAAAGCCAAATTTTTCAAAGTACATTTTAAATTCATACTTTGTCACTATTCAATTTTTAAAAAAATTTTTTACTAAATTTCTCATCTACATGCATGTTTCCTTTCATAGAGAAACATTTTTCGCCCTTTAACTTATTTGTGAATTGCTGCCAATTTAGATGTCTGTTAAAGTGATCAAGAATTCATTCAAAGGAAATTAGAAAAATCACATGTCCCCTTAGAGGCTATGTGGAACTTTTGTTCCTATTGTCTCAGGGACATAGTAACCAAAATGATTACGCCTCTAATCTTAAACATTAAGTACTTTTAATAGAATGACATGTATGTTCTTAGTTAACCATATTTTTGAAAAATTCCAAAATGTGAACTAAGGGCCAAATTCTGAAACTATATTAGTTCCACATTGATTTTAAAGGTTTTTTTTTTTCCCTAGCTTTTTTCAGCTATTCAGGAATCTAGCTTCATTGAGAATATATGTATGGCATTATTTGCATCGTTAATTTTATACACACAGTATATAGAGTGCTTAAGATATTTTTATATAGCATGCTAAGATACATTTTTATATATAAATATTGTAATATTCTTTACATATATTTACATTTTAACTGGTAGTTTAATTAATTAGATGTGCCCCTGAAAATTCCCAAGAAGACATGTGACTTTTGTATTTCAGTCTTCAGCTCCAGCACCATGAAACCATCCACGAAGCAGCTACTTATGGTTCCATTAGGCCTTACAGAGAAAGTCCTTTGTTAGCAAGAGCAAGGAGGACTGAGAGCTTTCACAGTTATAGGGACTTCCAGACTGTGAACTTGAACAGAAACATAGAAAGAGCTGTCCCTGAAAATGGTAACTTGGGTCCAATACAAGCTGAAGTTAAGAGGGCAGCAGGGGAATGTAATGTGTCTGAGAGGAAGTCTCCTGGAACAGAAGTTAAAAGCTTGAGAGAATCAGATAGTGTAGTGGAAGTTCATAGACTAGCTGAAGGTTTTCTGGAATCCAAGAAAAGGTCATCAGAAGATGAAAATGAAAATAAAGTGGAGTCACGGAAGAAAGGAGGGTTTGAAGGAGGAGGATTCCTCGGAAGAAAGAAAGTCCCTCACCTGGCGTCTTCACCAAGTACGTCTGATGGGGGGACTGACTCACCCGGTACTGCATCCCCGTCTCCTACAAAGACTGCTCCCTCTCCTCGGCACAAAAAAAGTGATTCTTCAGGTCAGGAGTACAGCTTGTGACACTCAACAGAGTGAGTAGTTTTATTATTCAGAAGAGAGTTAAACTCTTACTGGATTTCAATTAGCTATTACACCAAAACTTTACAAATTTGGACTTCATTTAGTATCTTTTTGACAGAATTACCTGGGTTAAGGAGATAAAGTAACCATATCTCATCAGACCTTTTGGAAAATTTTTTTAGTTTTACAGGCACATTTAATAGATCATTTGTAAAGAAGTCCATTTCCATGTTTATCTACTCTGGATTTTGGAAGCATAGTATTAATACCGTGTCTCAATACGATGGTGCCCGGTATAGATGACCATCCCCTCAGAGTGCGGGAATCAACAGACTGCACTCCTTATGCTGATTTTGCCTGAGCTTCGTCTTGCAATGTTATGTTAAACGGGTTCCATGATTCTCTTTGGAGCTTAATCTCCCAACCCTTACTGTGACTGCAGAGTGGTTTACCAGGTATTTCATGAGGTGCTATGTTTGTGAAAAAATATGTAACTCAAAAACACTAGTGAATACCAGATTGCTCTGTGTAGTACTAAGTTCTTTAGGATAATTTTAATTGTGGTCATTTTCTGATTCTCATTGTTGGAGTTCTTAAGTCTTAGCAAGCATCACCAATATTAAATGTCAAAAGTCCATTTAAACTTTCTTTAAAGTTGGAGCAACTGTTTGAACAGATGAAATAAAGACAGTTTTGAGTGCCCAGAAAGGAAAACTACCAGTTACTAGTTTGCCTTGTTTGAGGAGCCACCATATTTTTTTCTTGTGTTAATAATGAAGATAATTAAATTAGAATGTGGCCATTTTGTTAAACTTAAGAGACTGCACTTCTGAATTTTTGGTTAAAGGTTTTGGCTGCTATAGAAATTTTATTTTAAATATAAGAACAAAAATCTTTTGTACTTTGATTTAATTGGAATGATTTTCAAATGTCTGCAAGTAAGGTAATTGTAAATTTAAAGCATTAAGCATTTATTGATGAATAAATAATGTGTATATTCCCATTCTGAGAAATATAAGTGGGTCAAGTCAAAATAAATTCTTTAAAGTTTATATTACATTGCCAGTGGTTTCATAGACATTCTCTTGTATTTGTCAAGTAAGGCAAATAAAAATGATTAAGACTAGGTGTTTTCAGTTATTTAAGGAATAGTAATCCTGTTTAAAGTGTACTTAGGTTTTGTTCATGTCTTTGCTTCCTCGCATAATAAAGGGAAGAGGGAGGATCTTATATGTGTGAAGACTAACTTGTATTGTCAGGGAAAAGGTTATACAAAGCATAATTTCAGTATTACCAAGGATTGTATTTCTCTCTTAAACCTTTTTTCTCATTATTATACTCATGTAAAAAGTTGGGTGGGCAAGTAAGAAAACTAAAAATTAAATATTTACCCAGTCTTTTCCAAGAGTAAAAGGCCTTTTTATGGGATTTTAGTGTAATTCTGAAAAAAAAAATTGCAGTGGCAACTCACTATAGTTATTCTACAAATGTTTGCATTACAGTCAGATTGTTTTTCTTTCCCATAAAAAGAGCTTGAACCTTGACGGTACAGCAGAAATTTGAGTCTATTCTGGCATTTAACTTTGTAAACTTGAGCAGATTATAATGAAAAATCTTAGGCATAGCAGGGATAGTTACCTTATTAGGGTTTTTGAGACCAAAAAGGGGAAAAACCTCCAGAACCACCTGCACCTATTGCAACCTGCTCACCTTCACTGTGAGAACTTCTCTCACTTCTTAGGAGAACGTGGACACTGTCCGTTGTTGTAAGGAATAATAAGATTTCCGAAAAAAGGCCACGTGAGTCCTCGAGAGAAGATGACCATCTACAGGAGAGCGTTCACCAGAAACCAACCTTGGTGGCACTGTGATGCCAGGCTCACAGCCTCCAGAACCATGAACAGAGACTTTCGGCCAAGGTGGTGGAGTAGGACTTGAGCTCACTCTCCTCTCAAGAGCACACCGAAAAAAAGTCTACATCCGGAGACGTGAAGACGAAATCAAGAGGTGAAAGGACAGATGCACTCATGGTGTAATCAGATCCCATGCCACTCAGCTGGACAACCCACAGACTGGAGAATAATTAAATCACAGAACTTCTCCCACAGGAGTGGAAGCTGAGCCCCATGCCAGGCTCCCCAGCCCAGGGGTCAGTCTTTGGGAGGAGGAGCCTCCAGAGCATTGGGCTTGGCGGCCAGTGGGGCTTAAATTCAGGAGCCCCCCCCCCCCCCCCCCCGCAGGATGGGGGAAACAGACTCCACCCTTGGAGGCCACACACAGGTGCTCAGGGTGAAAGCTGAGACGCCACACAAACCTGGGCTAGACCTACTTCCGGTCTTGGGGGTGGTCTCCTTGGGAGGTGGGCGTGGCTGTGGCTCGCTGGCATCATAAAAGCTGGTGGCCGATCCAGTGGGGACCTGTGCGAACTCTGGGTGGAGTCAAACATTTTGAGTCCTTGGCACTGGGACCCCACCCAACAGCCTGTCAGCTGCAATGCTGAACGCCTCAGGCCAGACAACCAGCGGGGTGGGAAGTGGCCCTGTCCACCGGCAGACAGGCTGCCCAGACTTCGTGACTCACAGCCGCCTCTGGACACATCCCTTGGCAGAGGCTGGCCCACCACAGGGCCAAGACCCTGCTGCGCACAGCAGTGAGGAGGCGCTGGCCCCTTCCCCCCAGAAAACCTGCACGGAGCCCTGAGACCAGCCTCACCCACCAGGAGCAGACGCCAGAAGTGCGGAAGTATAGTTTTGCAGAACTGAGTTTATAACACAGATCAGAATCTACGCTGGGACCGACTGGTCCCTGACCCTCTGCTGGGACCCAAAGGACATCCCTTTACAGAGGGCCCCTTCTCTAAGATGGAGAAGCATAACTAAGCAACTACACAACAAACAAACAGAAATGTAAACAATGAGACAGCAAAGGAATATGTCCCAGACAAAGGAACAAGATAAAACCCCCACAGAACACTTAAGTGGAGATAGCCAACCTGTGAAAGAGTGCAGAGTAATCACCGTAAAGGGGATCCAAGAACCTAGAGAAAGAATAAAGACACACAAAAATTTAAACGAAGAGCCAGAAGATCTAAAGAGCAAGCAGATGAACCATAACTGAAGAGAAAAATACACTAGAAGGAATCAATAGCAGAATAAAATGAGAGAAAGAATGGAAGAGACCCCTAGGATAACATTAAATGCACCAATATTTGCATTATAGGGGGGTCACAGAAGGAAAAGAGGGAGAGAAAGGGCCTGAGAAAATATTTGAAGTGGTACTAGCTGAAACATGCAAAAGGAAATAGTTGCCACAGAGTCCCATACAGGGTAAGCCCAAGGTGGAACATGCCGAGACACAGTAGTCAGATTGACCAAAAAAAGACAAAAAGAAAACATTAAAAGCAACAAGGGAAGAGCAACGAATAACACACATGGGAATCCCCTGTCAGCTGATTTTTCAGCAGAAACTGCAAGCCAGGAGGCATGACATATTTAAAGTGATGAAAGGGAGAAACCTACAACCAAGAATACCTAGCAAGGAAGGCTCTTGTTCAGATTTGACAGAGAAATAGAAAGCCTTATACACAAGCAAAGCTAAGAATTGAGTACCATCAAACCAGCTTTACAGCAAAAGTCAAAGGAAGTGGAAAAGCCCAATACACCAGAAACAAAATTACCAATGGGAAAGCTCACTGGTAAAGGCAAACATCAAAATACAGAGCAAATGTTAACAGACATAAAAGGAGAAATGGACAGTAACACAATAACACTGGGGGGACGTGAACACCCCACTTACCTAAATGGGCAGATTGTCCATCCAGACAGAAAATTAGTAAGAAAACAGGCCTTAAATGACACAGTAGCTTAGATGGGCTTAATTGATATTTGTAGGACATTCCATCCAAAAGCAGGAGAATACACTTTCTTCTCAAGTGCACACAGAACATTCTCCACAATAGATCACATCTTGGATCACAAATCAAGCCTTGGTAAATTGAAGAAAATTGAAATCGTAATCAAGTATCTTTCCCAGCCTCAATGCTATGAGATTAGAAATCAGCTACAAGAAAAAAAAAACTGCAAAACACACAGACGCGGAGGAAAAAAAATGAATCTATGTATATACTTTGTGTGACACATGAAAAACAGAATTATAATTCTCATGGTGTCAAGTTTTCCCAGTAATTATAAAGTAAGTATTTTCATGTCAACTGGATAAGTATTGTTATCCTCTTTCAAGATGAGATTACCGAGGCCCTCTGAGGATCAATAGCTTCACCTCAAGGCTCCTTAGCTACTGAGCCACCTCAGGAACCCACGTCTGTCTCTGCAGCCTGTGGTCTTTTCCTGGCTTTCTCTTCCAGCCTTACATATCAGAGCCACCTGCGGTTATCTGCTGAATATGTATCTCTGCTGGTTGGGACTCATGTTTTGCAAAATGTGTTACATTGATTCTGATGACATCGATTATTCAGAATATCCTGTTTTCTTAAATGGGCTCACCTTTATGTGTAAACTGTAAATACAACCCAGAGCTATTAAGAGTATTTTTTCATAGATATATTAAATCAAACTTGGTCCACAGTTAAATATTTATTAAGCAAACCACCTTTTGATTAATTTACATGATATCTGTGCACTGGAAATAAACTACTATTCACGTGTGACATAATTAAGTTCCTACTCGCTGACTTATTCCACCTGGACTATGTTTTATTTACAGGTTGTTCAGGTTGAATTATATTGACGCCAACTTGATTTTTAGATCAGCACAAGGTACCATAACAGATTTCACATTCAGGTAGAAATGCTAATAGATCATCGATAAGTACAGTTCTTAGTTGAGCCTACACAGGCATAGCTGCGTGCTCTCATCAGTTACTATTAGACACAGCAAAGCAGATCTTGAAATTGAAGCTGAGTATGTGATGCGACCAGAGTCAGGAGGTTTACAGAGAGCCGCCTGGTGTCGTCTCTGTAAAGGAGAAGTGGGCAAGGACCAGAGTCCCAGGGCACCGCATGTATTCTTTCAGGTTCTTTACAAAACTGGTTCTCCACATTAGGAACATCTGGAAGCTTTTAAAAGTACTGACACCTCAGTGCCACCCCAGACCAGCTGAATCAGAAAATCTAGGGGTGAGTCTGACTGTTGAATGGAGGCTTAATTAACACATTGTACCACTTAAAGCAGCAAGACAATATCATGTGCTTCTCTGAAATTGATACAAGTCATGTTCAGAGTGTTGCGAGGGTGGTGTGGGTGGAAGCCATGCAGGCTTCTGTCCACTATGAGCCAGGGGATCAAAATGTGAAAGAGTCAGCTAATAAACTCATGCAGTAACTAAATGTCTAAATAGATGACTAAGTAGAGAAAATTTCAAGATAAAACCCTTGCAGTTTTGTGTTCAAGTTTTAGAATGTGATGATGGTGTCTAGTTTACTTTCCAGCAATGAGGATGTACTCATTCTCCTGAATCCACCACCCACGACCAGCTCCTCATACTTGTGGAGGAGTAGACCAAGGGTAAGGATGCACAGACAGGACCAGGAGGGAACAGTGTGCTGTGGACAGAGACTCAGCCTCGGTCAAGGCGCATCTGTGCCCATTTTAAACAGCTGACTGCCCAAACCAACACAAGGGAATTGAAACCTGGAAACTAAATTAGCCAATCCTGTTTCCATGTCAGAAAATATAAAACTTTTGGTGAGGAAAAATATATAATTTGAATATCCACTGCCAAACATACACCGTTATTTCGGATTCGTTTGTAGCAGTTCTAACGTGGGGGCAGAACTTGGGCTTAACACTGGTCTGCGCTTTTGACACTTACTGTTGGCAAGGCTTGTCCAGGAGTTGGTCGTTCTGAGGAGCTGCTCTTCCGCAAATTTGGATAAAGTCTCAGTGCCCTCAAAGTCCGTGGTCTATCTTTGACTGCTGGACAGTTAGTGTGATTCCTCATTTTTTCAGGCAGAATAAGCAAGGTTATTCCTTGTGCTCCAAGTTTTGCCAGCTCAGCTTTGGGGAAATCTACTTATCTTTGAATGTAATTCACAAAATATGTCCAACAATTGTATTTGAGACACACAGACTCAAAAGTAACTTCCCAGAATCATTAAGACCTTTAAGAATGAAGAAGAGGTTTTCTTACATTGTTTTCTGTGAAGAATAAACTTAAATACCTTTCATTTTATGTTTACTTGGGGAGCAAAGTGTTTCTTGAGGTAGGACTTACCAATAACTTTCTAATCCAAATAGAGTAACAAAAACTTTTTTGACTCATGGAAATTGGTCATGAGTCACTTTAACAGTTAAAGTACCAATTTTCGCTCTTAGTGATTCTAGTAGTTCTCTGAAATGAAGGAAAATAGGACAGATACATGAAACATGTATATTCCTATATTTATATGTTTTATTTTAAAATTTTTCAAAGCTGGAAGGAACATAATTTTTTTAATTCCACATAGGCTACTTAAAAATGCAAATAAAACAGTAGTTTCCATATAGAATGTGCCAAGTTGAAGGTATTCCTGGGTATTCAGTGAACTGACAGAATTCTATAAAAAGTAATGACTGGAGTTTCAAAACTATGTAAAATATCCAAACAGTTCATTTTTTTCTCTTTGAAATATATAAGTTAGCTGCTTGTTCCTTAGATTTTTAGAAGATTGATACATGTAAGAACAGACATAAGTTTATGTGGTTTGGTAAATACTTACCCCTAAACATCATAATCAAATGGAAACCTGCACAGTCAAATGTGTAGCCTCAACGCAGAGTTTGTTTCTCTCTGAGTGTTTCGGCTTGATCCGACATTGGGATCTGGTTTTGCAGCTCTTACTAGAGTTGCTCCTCACAGGCTTGTTTCAGCCTCCATGAGCACGGGGCTGAGAGCAGCAGCAGTGACAGCCTCTCAGAAGAGCCCCTTAGCTTTCAAATCTGAACTTGCCTGTAGCAACTGTGGGCCAGCCTGAAATCGCCACCGACTAGTCATTTAGATAGCCGTGTCACTGCCAAACATAGCCAAGTGACAGTTACATGCCTAGTGTCCTCTATTATAAATAAGGAGAGCAAAATAAGCGTTTTCACTTGGACATAAAATTTCAGGAACCCCTCATTTTAGACTGCCAGAGAAACAACTTAGTCCTCTATTAGGGAGAAGTAATTTCAAAAACACTCATCTTTAAAGGATTATAGCATAACAAGCCAATAGCTCCTTAGCATTCATGATGGCTGATAACCCAGTGGGGACGGGGTGTGGGGCCTGCATCCAGCTTGTGTCTTACAGGCTTCCCTCCGTCACAGGTGGGTGTCGGTGAATGCGGTGTGTTCCTTAGTCACAGAGCTGAAACCCTTGATGGCATTCATCAGGTCCTCTTCATCCACATACTGAAAAGACACCAATCACCAGTGGTTAGGATATTTGCTAGCAACTGTGTTACACAAAATGTGTATCTTTTGAGCATTAAAAGGTTAAGACATGGCACAGTGTAAGCCTGCTTTCTCATCCGAAAGTGGGGAGGTTTCATATGATTCAGTTCAGAATTTAAGCAGAAAAGCCAGAATGCAAGCTGTTGTGCTTCCTTGTGTCCACTGTCTTCTTACTGTGGTTTTTTTTTTTTTTAATTGAATAGGGCTAGGAATACTGATTATAATGTTATAGGGAACAGATAATTTGCCACATATGGATATCTTAAAAAGCTTTCGCTGAATTGCTTTGCATACTGCCTATTACTAGTATGGTCAAAAGTAAGCAAAAATGTCAGCATAGTACAATAGTGAAGAATGGGGGCACTGTAATCAGCGCTTTTAAGATCCCCAGTTCCAAAAAAAATTACTATTAGATTTGTGTCCTCTAGTAAGAGCACACATGCATCTAGACCTCAATGTAATATATTGAACTACATGAAACTGCCATTTTGTATGTCAAATATGATCAATTAACAATTCTTTGTTTCAACCTAATATAATTATTCCTGACATAGAAACGTCACATCTGAAATGGAGTCATGGAATTCAGTAGTCATCACAACTTCAAACAGGCCCATGATTTTAAAGTCCTTATTATATATCATCATTCTAACAAACCAGAAGGACTGTCAATTTTATTTTGTGTGTATGTGTGATTGAAATCTGGAGACATGGAAGTTTATTTCTTGCCATTAGTTATGGAAGTCTTTATGAAAATCAACTTTTCAGTAAAGGAAAAGTGAGAATCGGGGGGAAAGAGGTGAGTGAGAGTTCAAATGTAGAACCAGAGCTAGAGACTCCAAAAAGTATTAGATAATGATGAGGTTAACTTTTCGTATCCCCTGGGCCAAAATTATGAAAGTGAAGTTCATACATACCAACGCTCTTACATTTATCATGATTTTCTGAGTTTTTTTTAAAAGAAACTATAGATCCTATTGAGAGATTTCCTCTTTCTCCTCTAACCATAAACCAAAAGGAAAATACATATCTTTTCTTTCTCCTTTAGTAAAATAGGAGCTTGTACTTTATGCCTCACTTAGGCCTGTTTCAGTGTTTTCAGTCGCGTCCTGCCCAAGTTAATGAAGTAGAACCTGTTCATCTCTTCACTTGCACATGAATGTATTTTTTGAGCCTCTATTGTATGCCAAAAGAATAAGACAGTTTCTACCCCACTACTCAGGCAGGTAAACATGTCGTTACAAAATAATTGGGTAAGTGGTCCGAGGGATGAAGTGAGTGTTCTGGAGATGATCGTTCTGCGGGGTACAGGAAGCCATGCCACCTCTTTATCGACATACTTGTGTTTAACAAAGGCTCGGGATAAGGAAATGGCTCACCAGTCCGCTGTCATGGCGCATGATGGCTTCCCACAGCGAGTCGTCTGTCAAGGCCTTCTTGTCTTGAATGTCCATGAGCTGGCTGACACTCCGGTGGAGAGAGCCTTGGGAATAGATCTGACTGACTTGACTCTGACTTGGGATGCGCAGAACAGACAGGCTTCGGTTGCTCCTAATGCTCACAGGTGTCCCAGACCGGGGGATTTTGGTATCAGTTAAGCCCTGAAGAGAAAGTTCTGTTGGTGACTAAGGTCTAAAGAAAATGGGCTTTAAGCAAGATGGAAAGTCATGTGTCACACACTGGCAATGAAGGGCACACGGCCCCCATGTCCTACAAAACTGAGTACATCAGGAATACTGTAGCTCACAACTTCCTGGTAAAGTGAGATAATAAGCTAGAGGTCTCACTAGACAGCTGGTGTCCTTGCTGCCTCCCAGAGCTCCTGTACTGTCTGGGGCGCTGGCCACGTTTCCCTGTGGACGGGGCTGCTACATAGCAAAGCAGTAGAGAGCGGGTGAGGGTGGCAAGGTAAGCTCTTCATGGCCGTCAGCACAGAGCCTCCTCGAAAACCCCTTCCCCAGAGGAAAGAGCAGTGTTCTCTCCTGGCCACTCACTGAGTGAGCACCGCTGTAGTTCACTTTAAAATTCTCACTTTAAAATTCCTGCATTTGTGTACAGAACTTGACTCCTCCTTCCCTCTTTTCTCATCCCACCTTGTTCCCCTTGTTGCAAAGCCTCCAAAATAAAGTGGACCCAAAACACATCAGAAAGAAAAGCACTCTAGGATTAGGTTCTAGAATGTGCCATTAAGAAATGTAGCTGCTCTAACCATCTGAGGGTTCTGATTGAGCTGGTTTAACCAAACTGTTTGGCTTATCATCATGCAGTTGACACAACATGCAGAGATCATGCATTACGCAGCACACAGAGGTACCTCAAGGTGCAGAGTGTAACTTTTTAGGGTAACATTGCTTGACACATCGGATACATCAGCCACAGAGTCAAACTGAAAACAAAAGTGGAGTATCAGTCTGTGGAACATTTAAAAACAAATTCTATGGAGGGAAGAATCAAGATGGGGGAATAAAAGGACTGGGTCTCACTTCCTCCCACAAATGCATCAGAAATACATCTACACGTGGATGGATTCTCACGTGATATCTTACTGAATGATGGCAGTAGGTATCAGACACCCAGAAGTGCAAGAAAGAACTCCACATAACCAAGGGAAAAAGGAGTCTGGATGGGACCTGGCCCCCGGGAAGGAGCCGTGGGAGAGGAAACTGTTCTGCGCCCTGGGAAGCCCCTTGACTGGCCAGGAGGTCAGTCTGGACAGAAAGCAAGCTTCAGAGACTCGGAAGAGCGCGTACTGACCGGTGCTCTGGCTATGGTGGCAGCAGGCGGAAGACAGACCGGCAAAGAGGATCGGTGCTACATTGCTGCAGTACGCGGCCCAAGATGCACACATGCTTGTACACGCAGGGGCTGGGTGCTGAAACTCGGGGTTCAGGACAGGCCCAGGGAGAGCACAGGTTGGCTACACAGAGACAGCCTGAAGGGGCTAAAGTGTGATTGCAGAAAAAGCCTGGGCCCACCCCAGGGCAAAGTACCATTGCTAAAGGGCATGTGAAGGGGTGGGCGCGGCCTGCCCTAACGGCCTCTCATCAAGCTACCTGTAAGAGCTTTAGGAGCAGGACAGTGGGTGTTCCCACGCCTGGCACCAGTCTGGCCTCAGCAGCTATGGGCTCAGTGGCCCGTACACGCAGAGGTGGGGCTGGGAGGCTTCCACAGCTCCATGCTGGCTCCAGGTGCGTGACCCGGCCCCCGACTTCAGGGGACGGGCACCTGAGGGTCTGTGCTGGTGGCCTTGTAACCACAGCGCCTGAGGGACACCAGGGCCAAGTGACCGCATTCCCAGTGGAGGCGGTGCCAAGGGTGTTGTGGACAGTTCACCCTGTGAGCCTGCACCCCACAGCAGACAGCTCCAGGGATGGAGTGCCCCAGCCAAGGCTCCCCTCCCAGCAGGAGCTCTCCAGGTCTGTCTCCCTCTCACTGAAGCTCAGAAGTGGAACTGAGGCTTCTACTCCAACAACTCAGGAGCAGGCCCTGCCCCTGACGTGCAGTGACGACAGAGCAAAGAGGCCCACTAAATGTGTGAAGGCCGGATTGGAACAAAAATGAGTACAGTTTGTAAGGAAACACAAAAGATGCTGGATAGCCAAAGCAATCTTGAGAAAGAAAAATGAAGCTGGAGGAATCAGACTCCCTGACTTCAGACTATGCTACAGAACTACAGTAATCAAGAGTACGGGCCTAAACAAAAACAAATATAGATCAATGGAAGAGCATTCAAAGTTCAGAAATACACCCAGGAACCTGTGGTCACCTCGTCTATGGCAAAGGAGGCAAGAATATACAGCGGAGAAAAGAGTTTCTTCAATAAATGGTGCTGGGAAAACTGGACAGCTTCAAGTAAAAGGATGAAATCAGAACACTCTCCTAAGACCATACCCTAAAATAAATGGATTAAAGACCTAAATGTAAGACCAGACACTACAAAGGAAAACACAGGAAAAACACTTGCTGACATAAAGCACAGGAAGATCTTTTCTGACCCACCTCTTAGAGTGATGAAAACAAAAATAATAGCATAGGTAGTAAAAGATACTCCTTACAAATGGCTTCACAGGCAAATTCTAGCAAACATACAAAGAAAAATTTTAAACACTGATCCTTCTCTAACTCTTCCAAAAGACAAGAGCAGGAAACACTCCCAAAGACATTCAATTAAGCCACCATCGCCCTGATACCAAAACCAAGAAAAGACACCACTGAAAAGAAAATTACAGGCCAATATCATTGGTGAATATAGATGCAAAAATTCTCAACAAAATATTAGCAAACAGAATCCAACAATACATAGAAAAGATCAAACACCATGAACACCTTGGATTCATGCTAGGGTCTCAAGGATGGTTCAACATACGTAAGTCAATCCAGGTAATACACCACATCAGAAAAGACAAATACCACATGATCATGTTAATAGATACAAAAAAATCATTTGGTAAGTTATCACCCATTTATGATTAAAAAAAAAAACTCTAGAAAGTGGGCACAGAGGGAACCAATCTCAACATAATAAGGCCATATATGACAAATCCATAGCAAACATCATGCTCAACAGTGAAAAACTGAAAGCATTTCCTTTAAGATCAGGAAAAGACAAGGATGTCCAATCTCACCACTGTTATTGACCATATTTTTGAAAATCCTAGTCTCAGCAAGAAAGATGGAGAATCCAGATTGGAAAAGAGGCAAAACTGTCACTGTTTGCAAATGACATCATACTATACATAGAAAATTCCAAAGGTGCCACCAGGAAACTTTTAGAACCTATCAATGAATTTGATAAAGTTGCAGGATACAAAATTAATACATATAAGTCTCTTGCATTCCTATACACTAACAATGAAAGATCGGAGCGAGAAATTCAGGAAACAATCCCATTTACCACTGCATCAAAAATAATAAAATACCCAGGAATAAACCTATCTAAGGAAGCAATGGACCTGTACTCAGAAAACTATTAAGATACTGACGAAAGAAAGATGACACAAACAGATGGAGAGATAGAGCATATCCTTGGCTTAGAAGAATCAATATTGTGAAAATGACTATACAACCCAAAGCAGTCTACAGGTGTAATGCAATCCCTATCAAACTACCAATGACATTTTTCAAAGAACTAGAACAAAAAATTTTAGAATTTATATAGAAACACAAAAGATCCTGAATAGCCAAAGCATCTTGAGAAAGAAAGATGGAGCTGGAGGAATCAGGGTCCCTGACTTTACACTATAGCTTCCCTTGTAGCTCAGGTGGTAAAGAATTTGCCTGCAGTGCAGGAGACCTGGGTTTGATCCCTGGGTTGGGAAGATCCCCTGGAGAAGGAAATGGCAACCCACTCCAGTATCCTTGCCTGGAAAATCTCATTGACAGAGGAGCCTGGTGGGCTGTAGTCCATGGGGTCACAAAGAGTCAGGCATGACTGAGCAACTAACACTTACTTACAAAACTACAGTAATTAAAACTGTACAGTTCTGGCACAAAAACAGAATTATGGGTCAATGGTACAAGATAGAGCCTATAAATAAACCCATGCTCCTATTGTCTCCTACTTATGATGAGAGGCAAGAATATACCAATGAGAAAAGATGGTTTCTTCAATAAATGGTGCTGGGGAAAAATGGGCAGCCACAAGTAAAAAAATGAAATTAGGACAATTCCTAAGACCATACATGAAAATAACCCAAAATGGATTAAAGACCTAAATGTAAGTCCAGACACTATAAAACTCTTGGTGTAAAGTATAGGCAGAACATTCTTTGAGATAAGCAAGAATCTTTTCATATATGCAGCAAGATCTTTTCACATATACCTCCTAGAGTAAGGTAAATAAAAACAAACAAACGAGATGTAATTAAACTTCAAAGGTTTTTCACAGCAAAGGAAACTACTGAAATCAAAAAGACAAAACACAGAATGGGAAAAAAAAAAAAATATTTGCAAACCATGTGACCAGAAAGGGATTAATCTCCAAAGGGTATGAACAGCTCATACAGCTCAATAAAAAAATAAAAATGCAATCAAAATATGGGCAGAATATCCAAATAGACATGTCTCTACAGGAGACATCCAGGTGACCAAAAAGAAACCAAAAAAGCAACAGGTGAAGAGATGCTCAATATCACTAATTATTAGACAAATGCAAATAAAAACTACAATGAAGTATCACCTCGCAGATGTCACAATGGCCATCATCAAAAAGTCTGTGAACAATAAATGCTTGAGAGGTTGTGGAGAAAGGGGAACCCTCCTACCCCTGTTGGTGGGAATGCAAATTGGTACAGGCACTATGGAGAACAGGATGGAGGTTCCTTAAGAAACCAGAACTACCATATGATCCAGCATTCACACACCTGGACATATATTCAGAGAAAACCATACTAGGAAAGAGTAAATGCAGACCAGTGTTCATTGCAGCACTATTTACAACAGCCAGGACATGGAAGCAATCTGAATGTCCATCAACAGATGTGGTATATATACATAATGGAATATTATTCAGCCATTAAAGAAGGAAATAATGCCATTTAAAGGAACATGGATGGACCTAGAAATCATTATACCAAGGGAAGTAAGCCCAGCAGACAAAGGCAACTGTCATATGATACCACTTATATGTGAAATCTAAATATGATACCAATGAACTTAAAAAATGGAAACAGACTCACGGACTTAGAAAACAAACTTATGGTTACAAAGGGGAAAGCTATGGGTAGGAATAAATTAGGAGGTTATGATTAACATATATATACTACTCTGTATAAAACATAATCAACAAGGACCTAATATATAGCACAGGGAACTGAATGTAATACTCCATAATAACCTGTTTGGGAAAAGAATCTGAAACAGCATTAATATATATACTGTTGTTGTTCAGTCACCCAGTCATAGCCGACTGTGACCCCATGGACTGCAGCACACCAGGCCTCCCTGTTCCTCACCATCTCCTGAAGTTTGCCCAAGTTCATGTCCATTGCATCGGTGATGCTATCCAGCCATCTCACTGACACCCTCTTCTTCTGTCCTCAATGTTTCCCAACATCAGGGACTTTTCCAATGAGTTGGCTGTTCACATTAGGTGACCAAAATATCAGCTTCAGCATCAGTCCTTCCAGTGAATATTCAGGCTTAATTTCCTTGAAAATTAACTGGTTTGATCTCCAAGGGACTCTCAGGAGTCTTCTCCAGTTCAAAGGCATCAATTCTTTGGTGCTCTGCCCTCTTTACAGTCCAGCTCTCACAACTGTACGTGACCATTGGGAAGACCATAGACTTGACTATACAGACCTTTGTCGCAGAGTGATGTCTCTGTTTTTCAACACACTGTCTAGGTTTGTCATGGCTTTCCTGCCAAGAGGCAATTGTCTTCTGATTTCATGGCTGCAGTCACTGTCCTCAGTGATTTTAGACCCCAAGAAGAGGAAATCTGTCACTTCTTCCACCCTTTTCCCTTCTATTTGCCACCAAGTGATGGGATTGGATGTCATGATCTTAGTTTTTTTAATATTTATTTTTAAGCCAGCTTTTCCACTGCCCTCCTTCACCCTCATCGAGAGGTTCTTTAGTTCCCCTTTGCTTTCTGCCATTAGAGTGGTATCATCTGCCTATCTGAGGTTCTTAATGTTTCTCCCGCCTATCTTGATTTCAGCTTGTAACTCATCCAGCCTAGGATTTCTCATGATGTGCTCAGCGTGTAAGTTAAACAGAGTGACAGCAGACAGCCCTGTCATACTTCTTTCTCAATCCTGAACCAATCAGTTGTTTCATACAGGGTTCTAACAGTTGCTTCTTGACCTGCATACAGGTTTCTCAGGGGACAGGTAAGATGGTCTGGTATTCCCATCTCTAAGAGCTTTCCACAGTTTGTTATGATTCACACAGTCAAAGGCTTTGGTGCAGTTGATTAAAGAGAGGTAGATGTTTTTCTGGAATTCCCTTTCTTTCTCTATGATCCAGCGAATGTTGGCAATATGTACTATGTATAACTAAATCACTTTGCTGTATAGCTGAAACTAACACATCAATGTAAATCAACTATACTTCAGTATAAAATAAACTATTTTAAAATAAATAAGGAAAATAAAAACTTTTCTATGAAAGACACAAAAAATAAGAAATTAAAAATACATTGAGGCAAATGACAATGAAAACACAACCATACAAAATCTGTGTAATGCAGCAAAAGCAGTTCTGGTGAGAGGGAAGTTCACAACTATACAGAATTTCTTTAAGAACAAGAAAAATCTCTAATAAACAATCCACCACCTAAAATAATTGGGAAAGGAAGAAACAAAACCTAAAGTCAGCAGAAACCAGATAAAAAAGGTCAGATAGGAAATAAATAAATTAGAGATTTTTAAGGTATAGGAAATAAAAGAGATGCAAAGAAAAGTAAATAAGGAAAGGAAGAGGACAATGACAACTGAAATGGAAAAAACAAGAGAAAACTATATAAAGAATTATTTGTCAACAAATTCAACAATGTACAAGAAATGGACAAGTTTTGAGAAACCTACAGTGTACTATAACTGAAGTAAGAAGAAATAGATTACCTGAACAGACCAACCACTAGAAGTGAAATAGAATCTGTAATTTAAATAAAACTCCTTATGAACAAAACTCCAGGGCCAGATGTTTTCTCAGGCAAATTCTACCAAACATACAAAGAATAACATATCGATCCTTCCCAAACTCTTCCAAAAGACAGAAGAGGAGGGAACACTCCCAAAGGCATTCCATGATGGTACCAACCCTGATACCACAACCAATGAAAGTGAAAGTTCCTCAGCCATGTCCAACTCTTTGTGATCCCATGGACTATACAGTCCATGGAATTCTCTAGGCCAGAATACTGGAGTGGGTAGCCTTTCTCTTCTCCAGGGAATCTTCCCAACCCAGGGATCAAACCCAGGTCTCCTGCATTGCAGGCAGATTCTTTACCAGCTGAGCCACAAGGGAAGCCCAAGAATACTGTACTGGATAGTCTATCCCTTCTGTAGTGGATCTTCCCGACCCAGGAATCAAACCAGGGTCTCCTCCATTGCCAGCAGATTTTTTACTATCAGGGAAGCCCCACCACAACTAAAGTCACTACCAAAAAGATAATTATAGGTCAATATCATTGATGAATACAGATAGAAAAATTCTCAACAAAATATCAGCAAACCAAATCCAACAATACATAAAAGATATCATATACCATGAATAACTTGGATTCATCCCAGGGTCACAAGTTGGCCCAACAGGTGTAAATCAATGAAATATGACACATCAAAAAAGACAAACACCACATGATCATCTCCATAGAAAAAGCATTTGATAAAATTCATCACCCATTTAGGATAAAAAAACTATCCAGAATGTGGGCATAGAGGTAACCAGTATCAACATAATAAGACCATACTTGGCAAATGCTCAGAAAATATAATTTTCAATGGTGAAAAACTAAAAGCATTTCCTCTAAGATCAGGAAAACACAAGGATGTCCACTCTTGCCACTATTATTCAACATACTTTTGAAAGTCCTAGCCATGGCAATCAGAGAAGAAAAAGAACCCTAATTGGAAAAGAAGTAAATCTGTCACTGTTTGCAGGTGATATGATACTATATGTACAGAATTCTAAAGTCGCCATCAGAAATTTTTTCAGTTCAGTTCAGTCACTCAGTCGTGTCCGACTCTTTGTGATCCCAAGAATCGCAGCATGCCAGGCCTCCCTGTCCATCACCAACTCCCAGAGTTTACTTTTTAAAGCCCATCAAAGAATGTGGTAAAGTGGCAGGATACAAAATTAATACAAAGAAATCTCTTGCCTTTCTATACACTAACAATAAAAGATCAGAAAGAGAAATTCAGGAAACAATCCCATTTACCACTGCCTCAAAAAGGATAAAATAACTAGGAATAAACCTATCTAAGGAAGCAAGAGACTTGTACTCAGAAAATTGTAAGATTTTGATGAAAGAAATCAAAGACGGCACAAAGAGATGGAGAGATCTAGTACAGCATTGGATTAGAAGAATCAATATTGTGAAAATGACTATACTACTCAAAGAAATCTATAGATACAATGCAATTCCTATCAAATTATCAATGGCATTTTTCACAAAACCAGAACAAAACCAAAAGACCCCAAATAGCCAAAGCAACATAAGAAAGAAAAATGGAGCTGGAGAAATCAGGCTACCTGACCTCATACTACAAAAACTACAGTAAACAAAACAGTACAATATTGAAACAAAAACAGAAATGCATATTAGTGGTACAGGATTGAAAGTCCAGAAATAAACCCAGGCACCTGCTGTCACCTATTCTATGACAAATAAGGCAAGGACATAAAATGGAGAAAAGATAATTTCTTCAGTAAATGGTGCTGGGAAAAGTGGACAACCACAAGTAAAAGAATGAAATTAGAATACTTTCTAACATTATACACAAAAAATAATTCAAAATGGGTTAAAAACCCCAATGTAATTCCAGACACTATAAAACTCTTAAAGGAAATGCAGGCAGAGCATTCTTTGACATAAACTGCAGTAAGATTTTTTCTGATATACCTTCTACAGTAAGGAAAATTAAAAATAAACAAATGAGACCTAATGGAACTTAAAAAGATTTGCACTGCAAAGGAAACCATTGACACAAAGACAGACCACAGAATGGGAAAAAATATTTGCTAATGATGTGACCTACAAGGGGTTATCTCCAAAGTGTGTAAACAACTCATGCAGCTCAATATTAAAACAACAACAACAACAACACACAATCAGAATATGGGCAGAAGGTCCAAATAGACATTTCTCTACAGAATATATACAGATGGAAAAAAAAAAAAACCCACATGAAAAGATGCTCAATATCACTAATTATTAGAAAAATGTAAATCAAAACTACAATGAGTGGAAGACCCAGAGGGATCAGGTAGAGAGGGAGGTGGGAGGGGGGATCGGGATGGGGAATACATGTAAATCCATGGCTGATTCATGTCAATGTATGACAAAAACCACTACAATATTGTAAAGTAATTAGCCTCCAACTAATAAAAAATAAATGGGGAAAAAAAAAAAAAACTACAATGAGGTATCACCTCACAACAGTAAGGATGGCCATCATCAAAAAGTCTATGAACAATAAATGCTTGAGAGGGTGTGGAGAAAAGGGAACCCTCCTACACTGTTGGTGGGAATATAAATTGTTGATAGTCACTATCAAGAACAGCATGGAGTTTCCTTAAACAACTTGAGCTACCATATAATCCAGCATTCCCATACCTGGGACTATATCCAGAGAAATTCATACTTGGAAAAGGTACACGTGCCCCAGTGTTAACTGCAGCACTATTTACAATAGTGACGATATGGAAGAAACCTGAATGTCCATTAAAAAATGAATGGACAAACATATGGTACATACACATAATGGATTATTACTCAGTCATTAAAGAAGGAAATAATGCCATTTGAAGCAACATTGATGGATCTAGAAATCATCATACTAACTGAAATAAGTCAAACAGAGAAAGACAAATATCATATGATATCTCTTATATGTGGAATCTAAATGGTATAATGAACTTACTTACAAAAAAAGAAACAGACTCTCAGAAAACAAACTTATAGTTACAAAAGGGAAGTTATGGATAAATTAGGAGATTGTGAATAACATATACACACTACTATATATACAACAGATAATCAACAGGGACCTAATGTATAGCACAGAGAACTCTGCTTAATATTCTGTAATATCCTATATGGGAAAAGAATCTGAAACAGCATTAATATATGTATATGTATGACTAAAGGGTTTCCGAGGTATGGCAATGGTGAAGAATCCACCTGCCAATGCAGGAGACACAGGAGACAGTTTCAATCCCGGGGTTGGGAAGATCCCCTGGAGGAGGAAATGCAACCCTCTCATCAGGAAGTTTGCACAAGTCTCTTATCCTCATCCATCAGAGGGCAGACAGAAGAAATAAGAACTCCAGTCTCAAAGCCTCCAGAACAAAAACCACAATCACAGAAAGCTAAACAAAATAATCACATGGATCACTCCTTGTGTATTTCAATGAAGCTATGAGCCAGGCAGTGCACAGCCACCCACGACAGATGGGTTACGGTGGAGAGTTCTGACAAAATGTGGTCCACTGGAGAAGGGAATGGCAAACTACTTCAGCATCCTTGCCTTGAGAAACCCAGGAACAGTATGAAAAGGCAGAAAGATATAACATTGGAAGATGAGCACGCCAGGTTGGTGGGTGTCCAATATGTTACTTGGGAACAGCAGAGAAATTGATTCGGAAAGAATGAAGAGGCTGAGCCGAAGTGGAAACAATGCTTAGTTGTGGGTGTGTCTGTCGGTGAAAGTAAAGTCCAATGCTATAAAGAACAATATTACACAGAAACCTGGAATGTTAGGTCCATGGATCAAGGTAAATTGGACATGGTCAAGCAGGAGATAGGGTGTTTTTGTCTGGGTGCAGCTATCTGGTCACACAGCCTGTGGCATAAGCCCTCTTGGAGGTCACCATTAACCCCACAATTGAGCTGCTGAGCAGATGACCTACAAACTGCAGAACAATTATACCAAAGACATTCTCTCATTGTTAAGAAAGTTCTAGGACCCACAACAGATCGCTCAACCTGGGGATCTGGCAAAGGGACTGAGAACCCCCAGGGAATTTGACTTTGGAGGCCAGTAGGATTTGATTACAGAATTTACACAGGACTGGGGAAACAGACTCTTGAAGGGCACTAATAAAACCTTGTGTGCACCAGGACCCAGGAGAAAGGAGCAGTGACCCCATAACAGACTGGCCCAGATTTGCCGTGAGGGTCCAGGAGTCTCCCAGAACGCGTGGGCCAATGGTGGCCTGCTGCAGGGTCTGGGGCACTGAGTGTAGCAGTGCATGCATGGGACCTTTTGAAAGAGGTTGTAATATCTTCATTACCTCCACCATAGTTTGGTCTCAGGTCAAACAACAGGGAGGGAACAAAGCTCCGCCCATCAATAGAAAATTGGATTAAAGATTTACTGAGCATGGCCCCTCCCATCAGAACAAGACCCACTATCACCCACAGTAAGTCTCTCCCATCAGGAAACTTCTATAAGCCTCTTATCCTTATCTGAATGAAAACCACAATCACAGAAAAATAATCAAACTGATCACATGGACCACAGCCTTGTCTAACTAAACCAAGCTATGAGCCATGCACCCAAGACAGATGGGTCATGGCGGAGAGTTCTGACAAAACATGGTCCACTGGAGAAGGGAATGGCAAACCACTTCAGTATTCTTCCCTTAAGAACAACATGAATAGTATGAAAAGGCAAAAAGATATGACACTGAAAGATGAACTCCCCAGGTCAGTAGGTGCCCAATATGCTACTGGAGATCAGTGGAGAAATAACTCCAGAAAGAATGAAGAGACAGAGCCAAGGCAAAAACAACACCCAGCTGTGGATGTGACTGGTGATGGAAGTAGAGTCCAATGCTGTAAAGAGCAATATTGCATAGGAACCTGGAATGTTAGGTCCATGAATCAACAAGGTAAATTCAGTTCAGTTCAGTTGCTCAGTCGTGTCCGACTCTTCGCGACCCCATGAATCGCAGCATGCCAGGCCTCCCTGTCCATCACAAACTCCCGGAGTTTACTCAAACTCATGTCCATCGAGTTGGTGATGCCATCCAGCCATCTCATCCTCTGTCGTCCCCTTCTCCTCCTGCCCCCAATCCCTCCCAGCATTAGGGTCTTTTCCAATGAGTCAACTCTTCGCATGAGGTGACCAAAGTATTGGAGTTTCAGCCTCAGCATCAGTCCTTCCAATGAACACCCAGGACTGATCTCCTTTAGCATGGACTGGCTGGATCTCCTTGCAGTCCAAGGGACTCTCAAGAGTCTTCTCCAACACCACAGTTCAAAAGCATCAATTTTTCGGTGCTCAGCTTTCTTCACAGCCCAACTCTCACATCCATACATGACCACTGGAAACACCATAGCCTTGACCAGATGGACCTTTGTTGGCAAAGTAATGTCTCTGCTTTTTAATATGCTATCTAGGTTGGTCATAACTTTCCTTCCAAGGAGTAAACATCTTTTAATTTCATGGCTGCAGTCACCATCTGCAGTGATTTTGGAGCCCCCCAAAATAAAGTCTGACACTGTTTCCACTGTTTCCCCATCTATTTCCCGTGAGGTGATGGGACCAGATGCCATGATCTTAGTTTTCTGAGTGTTGAGCTTTAAGCCAGCTTTTTCACTCTCCTCTTTCACTTCCATCAAGAGGCTTTTTAGTTCCTTTTCACTTTCTGCCATAAGGGTGGTGTCATCTGCATATCTGAGGTTATTGATATTTCTCCCGGCAATCTTAATTCCAGCTTGTGCTTCTTCCAGCCTAGAGTTTCTCATGATGTACTCTGCATTTAAGTTAAATAAGCAGGGTGACAACATACAGCCTTGACATACTCCTTTTCCTATTTGGAACCAGTCTGTTGCTCCCTGTTGCTTCCTGACCTGCATACAGGTTTCTCAAGAGGCAGGTCAGGTGGTCTGGTACTCCCAACTCCTTCAGAATTTTCCATAGTTTATTGTGATCCACACAGTCGAAGGCTTTGGCGTAGTCCATAAAGCAGAAATACAAGGTAAATTAGAAGTGGTCAAACAGGAGATGGCAAGAGTGGACATTGACATTTTAGGAGTCAGTGAACTAAAGTGGACTGGATAGGTGAATTTAATGCAGATAACCAATATGTCTACTAGCGTGGGTAAGAATCCCTTAGAAGAAATGGAGTAGCCCTCATAGTCAGTAAGAGTCCAAAAGGCAATTCAGTTCAGTTCAGTCACTCAGTCGTGTCTGACTCTTTGAGACCCCATGAACCATAGTATGCCAGGCCTCCCTGTCCATCACCAACTCCCGGAGTCCAGCCAAACCCACGTCCATTGAGTCGGTGATGCCATCCAACCATCTCATCCTCTGTCGTCCCCTTCTCCTCCTGCCCTCAATCTTTCTCAGCATCAGGGTCTTTTCAAATGAGTCAGCTCTTCGCATCAGGTGGCCAAAGTGTTGGAGTTTCAGCTTCAAAATCAGTCCTACCAATGAACACCCAGGACTGATCTCCCTCAGGATGGACTGGTTGGCAAAAAGGCCAAAAAGTTGTCTGAGGAGGCCTTACAAATAAGCTGAGAAGAGAAGAGAAGCTAAGGGCAAAGGAGAAAAGGAAAGATATACCCATTTGAAAGCAGAGTTCCAAAGAACAGGAAGGAGAGATAAGAAAGGCATTCTTAGTGATCATGCAAAGAAACAGAGGAATACAGTAGAATGAGAAAGACTAGAGATCTCTTCAAGAAAATTAGAGATACCAAGGGAACATGTCATGCAAAGATGGGCACAATAAAGGACAGAAATGGCATGGACCTAATAGAAGCAGAAGAAATTATGAAGAGGTGGCAAGAATACACAGACGAATTATACAAAAAAGATCTTCATGACCTAGGTAACCATGATGATGTTGTGATCACTCACCTAGAGCCAGACATCCTGGAATGTGAAGTCAAATGGGCTTTAGGAAGCATCACTATGAACAAAGCTAGTGGAGGTGATGGAATTCCAGTTGAGCTATTTCAAATCCTAAAAGTTGATGCTGTGAAAGTGCTGCACTCAATATGCCAGAAAATCTGGAAATCTCAGCGAGTGGCCACAGGACTGGAAAAGGTCAGTTATCATTCCAATCCCAAAGAAGGGCAATGCCAAAGAAAGTTCAAACTACTGCGTGATTGCACTCATCTCACACGCTAGCAAAGTAATGCTCAAAATTCTCCAAGTCAGGCTTCAAGAGTATGTGAACTGTGAACTTCCACATGTTCAAGATAGATTTAGAAAAGTCAGAGGAACCAGAGATCAAATTGCCAACATCTGTTGGATCATAGAAAAAGCAAGAGAATTCCAGAAAACATATACTTCTGCTTTATTGACTAGCCAAAGCCTTTGACTATGTAGATCACAACAAACTGGAAAATTCTTCAAGAGATGGGAATACCACCTAACCTGCCTCCTGAGAAATCTATATGCAGGTCAAGAGGCAACAGTTAGAACTGGACATGGAACAACAGACTGATTCCAAATTGGGAAAGGAGTATGTCAAGGCTGTATACTGTCACCTGCCTATTTAACTTATATGCAGAGTACATCACGCCAAATGCTGGGCTGGATAAAGCACAGGCTGGAATCAAGATTGCTGGGAGAAACACAATAACCTCAGATATGCAGATGACACCACCCTTATGGCAGAGAGTGAAGAGGAGTTGAAGCGCCTCTTGATGAAAATGAAAGAGGAGAGTGAAAAAGTTGGCTTAAAACTCAACATTCAAAAAACTAAGATCATGGCATCCGGTCCCATCACTCCACAGCAAATAGATGGAAAAACAATGGAAACTGTGACAGACTTTATTTTCCTGGGCTCCAAAATCACTACATATGGTGACTGCAGCCATGAAATTAAAAGACACTTGCTCTTTGGAAGAAAAGTTGGGACCAACCTAAACAGCATATTAAAAAGCAGAGACATTTCTTTGCCAACAAAGGTTGATCTAATCAAAACTAGATTTTCCAGTAGTCATGTATGGATGTGAGAGTTGAGCTATAAGGAAAGCTGAGCCCCAAAGAATTGATGCTTTTGGAACTGTGGTGTTGGAGAAGACTCTTGAGAATCTCTTGTACTGCAAAGAGATCCAACCAGTCAATCCTAAAGGAAATCAGTCCTGAATATTCATTGGAAGAACTGATGCTGAAGCTGAAGCTCCAACATTTTGGCCACCTGATTCAAAGAACTGACTCCTTGGAAAAGATCCTGATCCTGGGAAAGATTGAAGGCAGGAGGAAAAGGGGATGATAGAGGCTGAGATGGTTGGATGGCATCACTGACTCGACGGACATGAGTTTGACCAATCTCTGGGAGTTGGTGATGGACAGGGAAGCCTGGCATGCTGCAGTCCATGGGGTCACAAAGAGTTGGACACAACTGAGTGACTGAACTGAACTGGCTGACTTAAGCAGGAGAAGTCAAGAGTAAACATCGACATTTTAGGATTCAGTGAACTAAAATGGACGGAATGGGTGAATTTAATTCAGAAGACCATTATGTCTACTACTGTGGGCAAGAATCCCTTAGAAGAAATGGTAGCCCTGATAGTCAATAAGAGTGCAAAATGCAGTACATGGGTACAATCTCAAAAACTTAATGATACGGCAAACCATTCAACATAACAGTAATCCAACTGTGTGTCCCAACCACTAATGCTAAAGAAGCTGAATTTGAATGCTTCTCTGAAGACTTACAAGACTTTACAGAACTAACACCAAAAAAAAAAAAAAAAAAAAAAGATGTCCTTTTCATCATAGGGGATTGGAATGCAAAAGTAGGAAGTCAAGAGATACATGGAGTAACAGACAAGTTTGGACTTGGAGCACCAAATGAAGCAGGGAAAGGCTAACAGTTTTGTCAGGAGAACACACTGGTCATACCAAACACCCTTTGCCAACAACACAAGAGACAACTATAGACATGGACATCACTGGATGGTCAACACTGAAATCAGGTTGATTATCTTCTTTGCAGCCAAAGATGTTGTTGTTTAGTTGCTGTTGTGTCTGACTCTTTTGAGACCCCATAGACTGTAGCCCACCAGGCTCTTCTGTCCATGGGATTCCCCAGGCAGGAATCCTTGAGTGGGTTTCCATGTCCTTCTTCAGGGGATCGTCTTATCCAGGGATTGAACTTGAGTCTTCTTCATTGGCAAGCAGATTCTTTACCAGTGAGCAACTAAAGATAGAGAAGCTCTATATAGTCAGCAAAAATAAGACCAGGAGCTGACTGTGGCTCTGATCATGAGCTTCTTATTGCAAAATTCAGGCTTAAATTGAAGAAAGTGGAGAAAACCATTAGGTCACTCACTTATAACCTAAATCAAATCCCTTATGATTATACAGTGCAAATGACAAACAGATGCAAGGGATTAGACCTGGTAGACCAAGCGCCCAAGAACTATGGACAGAGGTTTGTGACATTGTACAGGAGCCAGTGACCAAACCATCCTCAAGAAAAAGAAATGCAAGAAGGCAAAGTGGTCGTCTGAGGACGCCTTACAAATAGCTGAGGAAAGAAGAGAAAGGCAAAGGAGAAAGGGAAAGATACACTCAACCGAGTGCAGAGTCCCAGAGGCAAGGAAAGACAAGAAAACCTTCTTAAGTGAACAATGCAAAGAAATAGAGGAAAACAATAGAATGGGAAAGACTAGAGATCTCTTCAAGAAAATTAGAGATACCAAGGGAACATGTCATGCAAAGATGGGCACAATAAAGGACAGAAATGGTATGGACCTAACAGAAGCAGAAGAGATTAAGAAGAGGTGGCAAGAATACACCAAAGAAGTATATAAAAAGGTCCTAATGACCTGGGTAAGCACGATGCTGTGGTCAGTCACCTAGACCCAGAAATCCTGGAGTGTGAAGTCAGGTAGGCCTTAGGAAATATTACTACAAACAAAGCTAGTGGAAGTGATGGAATTCCAGCAGAGCTACTTTTTAATCCTAAAAGATGATTCTGTGAAAGTGCTGCACTCAATATGCCAGCAAATTTGGAAAACTCAGCAATGGCCTTAGGACTGGAAAAGGTCAGTTTTCATTCCAATCACAAAGAAGGACAATGTCAAAGAATGTTCAAACTTGTGTACAATCACACTCATTTCACATGATAGTAAGGTAATGCACAAAATCCTTCAAGCTAAGCTTCAGCAGTATGTGAACCAAGAACTTCCAGATGTACAAGATGGGTTTAGAATAGGCAGAGGAACCAGAGATCACATTGCCAACATTCACTGGATCACAGAGAAAGCAAGGGATTTCCAAAAAACATCTACTTCTGCTTCATTGACTACACAAAATTTTTGACTGTGTGGATCACAACGAGTTGGGAATACCAGACCACCTTATTGCCTTCTGAGAATTCTGTATGCAGGTCAAGAAGCAACAGTTAGAACCACAAATGGAACAATGGACTGGTTTAAAATTGGTAAAGGAGTGAAGGCTGTGTACTGTCACCCTGCTTATTCAACTTATTTGCAGAGTACATTATATGAAATACTGGTCTAGATGAAGCACAGCATATCTGAATCAACAACCTTAGATATGAAGATGATACCACCCTAATGACACAAAGTGAAAAGGAACTAAAGAGCCCCATGATGAAGGTGAAAAAGGAGAGTGAAAAATCTGACTTAAAACTCAGCATTCAAAAAATGAAGATCATTATATCCAGTCCTATCACTTTATGGCAAATAGATGGGAAAAGTGGAAACAATGGCAGATTTTGTTTTCCTGGACTCCAAAATCACTGCAGACAGTGACTGCAGCCATGAAATTTAAAAAAAAAAAAAAAAAAAAATACTTGCTCCTTGGAAGAAAAGCTGTGATAAACCTAGACAACATATTAAAAATCAGAGACATCATTTTGCTTACAAAGGTCTATATAGTCAAAGCTATGGTTTTTCCAGTAGTCATATACAAGTGTGAGAGTTGGATCATAAAGAAGGCTAAGCACTGAAGAATTAATGATTTTGAACTGTGGTGCTATAAAAGACTCTTGAGAGTACCTTGGACAGGAAGGAGATCAAACCAGTCAATCCTAAATGAAATCCTGCAGTCCATGGGTAACAAAGAGTCAGACACAATTTCGTGACTGAGCAACAACATGTATAACTGAATCACTTCGCTGTACAGCTGAAACTAACACATCATTCAAAAATACTATACTTCAATGTAAAACAAGCTATTCTAAAATAAATAAGAAAAATAAAAAATGTTCTCTGAAAGATAAAAAAGCATAAATTAAAAATACCTTGAGGCAAATGACAATGAAAACACAACCAAACAAAATCTATGTGATGCATCAAAACAGTTCTGGTGAGATGGAAGTTCATAGCTATGCAGAACTTCTTTAAGAAACAAGAAAAATCTCTAATAAACAATTCAATCCACCACCGAAAAGAGTTAAGAAAGGAACAAATGAAACCTAAAGCCAGCAGAAAGAAGCAGATAGCAAAAAAAATTTCCTTTCCAGAGAGGAAATAAATAAATTAGAGATTTTAAAGTTTAGGGGAGAAGTACAACAGGAAGAGCTGGTTCTTTGAGGTGGTAAACAAAATTGACAAACTTCTGGGCAGGCTCAGTAAGACCAAAAGACAGAAGATAGAAAGAAAATAAACAAGAAAGAGAAGAAGAGAAATGACAACTGATACCACAGAAATGAAAAAAAAAAAAAAAAAGTAACATAAGTAAATACTATGAGGAATTATATGCCAACTAATTCAACAACCTATAAGAAAAGGGCAAGTTTTGAGAAACATAAAGTGTACCCAAACTGAAGAAGAAATAGATAACTTGAACAGAGCAATCACTAGAAGTGAAACAGAATCTACAGTTCAAATAAACAAAAGTTGCAAACAAAACTCCAGGACCAGATGTCTTCCCAGGCAAATTCTACCAAGCATACAAAGAACTTGTATTGGTCCTTCTCAAACTCTTTCAAAAGACTGAAGAAGAGGGAGCACTCCAAAAGGCATTCCTTGAAGACACCATCACCCGGATACCACAACCAAAGTCACTAGCAAAAAAGAAAATTATAGGCCAATATCATTGATGAATATAGATGCAAAAATTCTCAACAAAATATTAGGAAATTGAATCAACACATAAAAAAGATCACGTGGCACAAGCAATTTGGTTCATTGCAGTGTCACAGGATGGTTCAAGACATGCTAGTCAGTTGATGTGATATGCCTCACCAGCAAAAGAAAAGACAAATACCACATGGTCATCTCAACAGATACTGAAAAAGCATTTGATAAAATTCAGCATTCATGCATCATTAAAAAATACCCATATGAAAGTATGTAGAAAGGGAAAATAACTAAACATAATAAAAGCTATTTATGACAGACTCACAGCCAATGTAATATTTAATGGTGAAAAGCTGAAATCTTTGTGCTAAAATATGCAACAAGATAAAGATGCCCACTGTCACATCTTCCACTCAGAGTAGAACTGGAAGTCTTAGCCACTGCAATCATAAAAGATAAATTTTAAAAGGGTACTAAAATTGGTAGGGAAGAAGTAAAATTGTAATTAATATACAGACAACAAAATACTATATCTAGAAAAAAACACAACTCAGAAACTGCTAGAACTGATAAACTAATTCAGAAAGTTAGCAGGATACAAAATTAACACACAGAAATCAGTTGCATTTCTTTACACTAACAGTGAAATACCAGACAATCTCTTTTAAAGTTGCATCAAAAAAAAAAAACCCCAAAAATCGAAAAACCTTCAGAATAAACATCACCAAGGAGGTGACAAATTTATATGCTGAGAACTACAAAAGATTAATAAAGTAAACTGAAAAAGACTCAAAGAAATGGAAAGGCATTTCATGCTCTTAGGTTGGAAGAATTAAATTTGTGAAAATGGCCATACTGCCCAAAGTAGTCTATATATTTAAAGCAATCCCTATCAAATTAACCATGTCATTTTCCTCAGAACAAGAGCAAATAACTGTGAAATATATATGGAACCATAAAAGACTCAGAATTTGCAAAAGGAATCTTGAAGAAAAAGAACAAAGAAGAAGGCATAATTTTTCTAGACTTCAGACAATACTACAAAGCTACAGTAATCAAAACAGTGTTTGGTATTAGAACAAAAAACATTTGGACCAATGGAACAGAATAAAGAGCCCAGAAATAAACTCACACACCTATGGTCAGTTAATCCACCACAAAGGAGGCAAAAATATACAATGGGGAAAAGAGAGTTTATTCAGCAAGTGATTTTGGGAAAGCTGGACAGCCACATGCAAATCAATGAAGTTAGAGGACTCCTTCATATCATACACAAAAATAAACTAAAATTGGCTCAAAGACTTAAATATAGGACATGATACCATCAAATTCCTAGAAGAGACCATGGGCAAAGCATTCTCTAGCATAAATTGTACCAAAGGTTTTTAAAAGTCAGTCTCAAGTAATAGAAATAAAAGCAAAGATAAACAAAATGAGACATAAGCAAACTTATCAGTTTTTGCACAGCAAAGGAAATTATTAAAAAAAAAAAGACAACCTAGAAACTGGGAGAAAAGGCTTGAAAATAATGCAAGAGATGGCTTAATTTCTAAAATATACAAACATCTCACACAACTGAGCAAAAAAACAATCCAGTGGGAAAACGGACAGAAGGATGGCCCAGAGGCACATGAAAAGATGGTCAATATCACTAATGACTAAAGAAATGCAAATCAAAATTACAATGAGGTACCATCTCACACTGGTCAGAATGGTCATCATTAAAAAGTCTACAAACAACAAATGCAAGAGTGGCTGTACAGAAAAGGGAACCCTCTTGCATTACTGGTGGGAATGTGAACTGGTGCAGCAACTGTGAAGAACAGTATGGACGGTCCTCAGAAAACTAAAAACAGAGCTACCATATGATCCAGCAATCCCAACCCAGGGCATATATCCAGAAAAAAAAATTAATTAAAAAAGATACACGTGCCCAATGGAAATTTGCTGTATGCCTGGGGGAGCTCAAACTGGAGCTGTGTAACAACCTAAAGGGGCGGGAAGAGGTGGGAGGTGGGAGCGAGGTTCAAGAGTAAGGGGACATATGTACACCTATGGCTAATTCATGTTGCTATATGGCAGAAATCAAACCAATATTGTAAAGCAATCATCCTTCAATTAAAAATAAATTAAAAAAATGCATGTACCCCAATATTCACAGCAGGACTATTTACAGTCAAGATACAGAAACAACTTAAATGTCCATCAACAGAGCAATGGATAAAGAAGATGTGGTACATATATACAATGGAATATTACTCGGCCACAAAAAAGAATGAAATAATGCCATGTGCAGCCACATGGATGGGTCTAGAGATGATCATACTAAGTGAAGTAAGTCAGAGAGAAAGACAAATATCATACAATATTACTTATGACGAAATCTAAAAGACAAAACAAATGAACCCATATACAACAGAAACAGACTCACAAGCATAGAGAACAGACTTGTTTGCCAGTGGGGAGGTAAATGGGGGAGGGATGGATAGGGAGTTTGGGATTAGCAGATACAAAGTATTTTATACACAATGAATAAACAAGGTCCTACTCTACAGCACTGTAGAACCATATTCAGTATCCTCAGATAAGCCATAGTGGAAAAGAATACAAAAAAGAATGCGTAAATATATATGTATAACTGAATCACTTAGCTGTACAGCAGACATTAACACAACATTGTAAATCAACTCTACTTCAATAAAACAAAACAAACAAAAACCAAATTCTTTGTGTTTCTCCAAAGGCAGCCTAAGCATATCCAAACATGAATGCTATTTGGACATGCATTTTCGACTACGTACAGAGTTCTACAATATAAAAGGTTTGGTGAGCAGAAACTTAGTGCCACGCTGACACTGAGTTATTTATTATCAAAGAATGAAAGGATCTTCAAACCAGTAATTACATTACAGTTGTCCTTCAATTTACAAGGGGGAGGGGCCTCAGGACCCTGGCCTTGTATCAAAATTTGAGGATGCTCTAGTCCCATGGTCAGCCCTCTGTCTGTAGATGTGGAACCTGTAGAGACTTGGGCTGACCGTGCAAGTGAAACCTGCACTTAAACTTAGCTGGACTCAATTTATGCTGTGTCATTTTGAAAATGTTTAAAAAAAATTTAGTATTAAGCAATACAAACAGTTCTCTCATTCTCTGGCACTACTGACCCATTTACCTCTGTTCAGGGTGGAGCTTAAAATCTTTTTGCCAATTTGTGTCTGACCTCAAAGAGTATCTTAGCTGTTCAGAGGACAGGATTACAGCAGAACTGAGACCACAGCTTGTCACATGATGAGGGTGTGTGTGTTGCATTGGTACCCAGTACTCAAGTGAAAAGCAAGTCAGTCAGTGAAACTGAGCAGGTGAATGCAGCCTGCTCCTGTTCAGATTCTTACCTGCAGATTCTGGAGCCCATGGACATCTACTTCAGCTCTTGGTTTTGCTCTCCTAATGCAAAGTGTCTTCTCTTTAGTTTGAATAACGTTTGCTAATGTTCATCCAAGTCTCCAGCTTGATGAGAATAGTTTCCATAAGGTCTGAGAAAAGCAGGCTTGCAAGGACCTTTTGTCCACCATGTAGAATTAAACTGTGATTCAGTGGGTTCCGGCAAATGTTGCCTGGCACCCTGGTATACCCCAGATGTCACTTCTGCGAACCCTCCAGGACCTGAAAGTAGCACCCTCCCCGCCTACTACAAGCCACTCCTCTGGGCCCACAGCCCCCGGCCTCCTATTCCTTCCCTTCCTACTCTGTTTAGGACCCTCAGCAGAAGTGGATTGTGGGGGAGGTGGGGGGTGGTGCTCTGCTGTACCCACATGTTCTTGCGAGCAGAGGAGGGGTTTGAATTTGTCAGCTTCTCCCAGCTGAAGCCTATGTCTGGCCCCATGCGTGGCTTGGTCTGGGCCTTGTCGGGCTCATCAGTAGCCTCACCTGTTTTATTTTTAAATTTGATTCTATTAAAGTAAGAGATCTAACCTCTCAACAACACTGCATTGCTCTTTGCAGGAGCAGGTGGTAGAGTGGAGTTCTAGAACTGCATCATGCGTCACTGAAACTTTCCACCTGATCATAGCAACTGCCCATTCCCCCCCTCCCCCAGCCCCTGGCAATACCACTCTGGGCTTTGCTTCCCCGACTTTTCTGTGTAAATACCTCACATAAATGGAATCGCACAGTCACCTCCCCTGCGCGGGTTCTACTGGCTCCGGGACTGTATACACGGCTCACAGCAACTGAATCATCTTCTCATTCATTGAGGGCTGTCTTCAAACTTCACTGAGCTCAGACCTCCCGAGGCTGCTGGAAATGGCAGATTCTCTGGCTTCCTCCTCAGAGACTCAGGACTGCCTCCCAGGTGATGCTGATACCAATATTTAGGAGCCTCACTTGGAAAAAACCATGCTTAACAAGACTCAGGAAAACCCCATGCAAAGGAACTGTCCTGATTAACTTGCCCACAGAGATGACCTGCTTGCTTCTTGGTCACTAACTCAACCCAAGAGGCAAAACTAGATTCCTCCTCAGGACAGGCTACCAGGCAGAGGGGCCTGTCTGGAGGGATGGGTCGAGGGACAGAAATGATCCCTGAACCCAGTTCTGGATGCTACTGGCCTGTGGGCTTGTCTCCTGTGACTCAGGTCGTGTCATAGAGGAGATGTACCTGAACGACCACCCCGCCCACCTTCTCCACACACTGAATGGGTCCCAGAGGTGATTTAAGTCATCTCCCAGGCCAGCTAAACAGACCTTCCCAGCCTTCCTGGCCCCTCCCTCCATCAGTGCAGAGAACGTCACTGTCCAACCAGGGAAAACTCTGCAGTGTCAGCCCCTCAAGGAGAGTCGCCTCAGGACTCTCCCCTGAACAGAAGCACATGGCCCCGGGCTTGAACTGACCACCCAGCAGCCATTCATTCAGCAGCTGGCCCGCACGAGGACCCAGATGTGCTCAGAGAGGAAGGAGGCTTGGAGGATAGAGCCAGGAGAGAGGACGTGGTTGTCGAGGGAGCCCAGGGCCAGGGGATAGAGAGCATCTTTCTTGCTTTCCCACCACCCAGTCACTGTCCCCTGGCTGCTTCCTGCACCGGCTGCACTCCACGAGTCTCTGAGAGACTGTGGCGCTCTTGTGCCCTCAAGGCTCTGCTACTTGGCTGTGATCTCACTTCCTTGGGACTTTGACATCGCTCATTGCTCTGTCCTTGAAAAGTGAGGAGTTCTGGAAGGTGGGCAGTGCAATCATTCCTTCATTTCTATGTTATGAAGTCTTGAAACTTAAGCACTTTGACCAGGTTTCTGTGCTTAATTTGGATGATGCTGTGATAACTGATTTATAATGAGAAATACATATTTGATCTTTGTTTGGATTCTGGCACAGGACTTCTCAAATCATTTGTTGTTCAGTTGCTAAGTCATGTGCAACTCTTTTGAGACCCCATGAACTGCAGCATGCCTGTTCTTCATTATCTCCCAGGGCTTGCTAAAATTCATGTCCACTGAGTCGGTGATGCCATCCAAACATCTTATTCTCTGTTTCCCTCTTCTCTTCCTGCCCTCAAACTTTCCCAGCACCAGGGTCTTTTCCAATGAGTTGGCTCTTTGCATCAGGTGGCCAAAGTATTGGAGCTTCAGCTTCAGCATTGGTCCTCCCAGTGAATATTCAGGGCTGATTTCCTTTAGGATTGACTGGTCGGATCTCCTCACAGTCCAAGGGACTCTCAAGAGTCTTCTCCAACACCATAGTTCAAAAGCATCAGTTCTTTGGTGCTCAGTCTTCTTTATGGTCCAACTCTCACATCCATACACAACTACTGGAAGAAACATAGCTTTTACTAGACGGACCTTTGTTGGCAAAGTAATGTCTCTGCTTTTTAATATACTGTCTAGGTTTGTCATAGCTTTTCTCCCAAGGAGCGAGTGTCTTTTAATTTCATGGCTTCAGTCACCATCCACAGTAATTCTGGAGCTCAATAAAATAAAATAAAATAAAAGCTGCCACTGTTTCCATTTCCCCCCATCTATTTGCCATGAAGTGATGGGACTGGATGCCATGATCCTTGTTTCTTGAATGTTGAGTTTTAAGCCAGCTTTTTCACTCTCCTCTTTCACCTTAAATAAGAAGCTCTTTAGTTCCTCTTGACTTTCTGCCATTAGGATTGTATCATCTGCATATCTGAGGTTGCTGATATTTCTCCCAGCAATCTTGATTCCAGCTTGTGATTCATCCAGCCCAGCATTTCACATGATGTACTCTGCATATGAGTTAAATAAGCAGGATGACAATATACAGCCTTGACATACTCCTTTCTCAATTTGGAACCAGTCTTTTGTTCCATGTCTGGTTCTAATTATTGCTTCTTGACTTGCATACAGATTTCTCAGGAGGCAGGTAAGGTGGTCTGGTGTTCCCATCTCTTGAAGAATTTTTCAGAGTTTGTTGTGATCCACACAGTCAAAGGCTTTAGTGTAGTTAATGAAGCAGAAATAGATTTTTTTCTGGAATTCTCTTGCTTTTGCTATGATCCAACGGATGTTGGCAATTTGATCTCTGGTCCCTCTGCCTTTTCTAAATCCAGCTTGTACGTTTGGAAGTTCTCAGTTCACATACTGTTGAATGTTGAAGCCTAGCTTGAAGGATTTTGAGCATTATCTTGCTAGCATGTGAAATGAGTACAATTGTATGGTAGTTTAAACATTTGTTGGCATTGCGCTTCTTTGAGATTAGGATGAAGTCTTGGAATGAGAAATACATACCTGATCCTTGTCTGGATTCTGGCACAGGGCTTCTCAAATACTTAGAATTTTCTAAATAATTAGCATGACAAATGTGTCTTTTGTTATGTTAATGAAATGACTTTTGGTTGCACTTAATTTGGAGGCTGACTGTCAGGGAAACCAGCCCCTTGATTGAAGGATCGGAATTTTTCAGACTCACCCTCTGCTCTTCAGAGAGGAGAGAAGGAATGGGGGTTGAATCAATCACCAGTGGCCAATAACAATCAATCATGCCTACATAACGAAGCCTCCATACCCACCACCCCTGCCCCCAACATGGGGTCCAGATGGCTTCTGGGTTGTTGTGCACATGGAAATTATGGGAGAGTGGTGCATTTGGGGCATGGATGCCCTGGGTCCTTCCCCTAGACCTTGCCCTCTGCAAGGTCTCTTCCATCAGTTGTTATTGACATATATCCTTTTATAAGAAACTAGTGATCCTGTAAGTAAAATGTTTCTCTGGGTTTTGTGAGGTGTCCTAGCAAATTGAATCCAAAGAGTGGGTTGTGGGACATTATTACAAAACTACAGCAATCAAAACAATATGGGATTGGCACAAAAAGACATGTGGATCGATGGAATTGAATAAAGAGCCCAGAAATAAATACACACACGTATGGTCAATTAACAATGGAGACAAGAAAATACAATGGGGAAGGAGAATCTCTTCAACAGTGGTATTGGGAAAGCTGGACAACCACACACATGTCAATGAAATTAGAACCCACCTTCATACCATGCACAAAAATATACTCAAAATGGCTTAAAGTCTTAAATACAAGACACGCACCATCAAACTCTTAGAAAGGAACACAGACCAAACATTCTCTGACATAAATCATGCTAATGTTTTCTTAGGTCAGTCTCCCAAGGCAATAGAAATAAAAGCCAAAAATTATCAAATGGGGCTGAATCAAACTTATAAACTTTTGCACAGCAAAGGAAACCATAAACCAAATAAAAAGGCAACTTATGGACTGGGAAAAAATATTTGCAAATATGTAAGCCCAACAAAGGCTTAATTTCCAGAATATATAAATGGTTCATACAACTCAGTAAAGAAAAACAAACAACCCATTTTAAAAAAATGAGCCAAAGACCTAAATAGACATTTCTCCAAAGAAGACACACAGACGGCCAATAATGACATGAAAAGATGCTCAATATTGCTAATTATTTGATGAATGCAAATCAAAACTACAATGAGATACCACCTCACACTCATCAGAATGACCAGCAGAAACAAAGTCACAAACAATAAATGCTGGCAGAGAAGGGAACTCTCCTATTCACATGGTAGGAATCTAAACTGGTACAGCCACTATGGGAAACAGTATGGAGGTTCCTCAATAAACTAAAAATACAGTTGTCCTATGATCCAGTGATCCTACTCCTGGGCATATGTCCAGACAAAACTCTAGTTTGAAAAGATACACGCAACCACAATATTCATAACAGCACTATTTACGATACCCAAGATACAGAAACAACTTAAATGTCTATCAACAGATGAATGGATAAAGAAGATGTGTTGTTTTACACAGTGGAATATTTACTCAGCCATAAAAAAGAAGGAAAGAATGCTATCTGTAGTAACATGGAAGGACCTAGAGATTATCATACTAAGTGAAGTAAGCCAAAGTCAAAGATAAGTACTATATGATAATACCTATGGTAGACTCTAAAATGTGTCACAAATGAATCTATCTGTGAAACAGAAACAGACTTAAGGGCATAGAGGACAGGCTTGTGGTTGCCAAAGCGCAGGGATATGGAGGCGGTAAGGACTGGGGGTTTGGGATTAGCAGATGCAAACTATGGTATACAGGGTGGATAAGCAACTAGGTCCTACTGTACAGCAGGGGAATTATCCTCAATATCCTTTGATAATGTTCAATGAAAAAAATATGAAAATGAATATATATATATATATATGTATAACTGAATCTCTCTGCTCCTCAGCAAAATTAACACATTATAAATCAACTATATTTTAATAAATTTAAAATAAAAACAAATTGTTCTTGTTTCTCCAAGGACAGCATAATCATAGCTACACATTAATACTATCTGGAGATGCATTTTCATAACATAAAGAGTTCTGCAACTTAAACCACTCAGTGAGTAGAAACTAATTGCTTAGTCCAAAGTGACACTGCATTATTTTTTAGTATTTCAGAGAATGAAAGAATCTGCAAGCCAGTAAATACAAGTGTCCCTCCATATCCAAGGGGAATTGGCTCCAGGAACTGCCCCCTCCATGGGTACCAAAATCCAAGAAAGCTCAGATCTTATGGTCAGCCCTGTGTGAGTGTCAGTGTGGAACTTGTAGGTATGTAGGGCTGACTGTAGAAGTAAAACCTGCACTTAAACTAGCTGGACTAAACTCATGCTTTGTGGTCTTGAAAATGACAATTAAAAATTTGTTACCATTTGTTAAATTCGTTAAAGAATTTAAAAACTAAAGGAGTGGGTCATTGGAACCTCCAATCTGTTACCAGCAGCCACTACCTGGACTTGTCTGAAGTTGGCAGGGAGGGGACACAGAGCAGGCAAGAGTCTCATAGGACTGAGACTCTAGTGGGACCTGAGGCTATTTCTGGGTAGATAGCAACAAAATGGAATTGAACTGTAAGACACCCAGCTGGTGTCAGAGAATTTTGTTCTGGTGTAGAAAACCTCCCCTACACACTGGAATTGGTGATCAGAATTTCAGCTACACGCGGTGGCCACTAGCTCACACAGAATCTAGTGCAAACTGGGGGAGGATGTCGCATGAGGCAGATGGGTTTTGGCACACAGTTTGCGGAGCAGACTGGTGCCTGGGGAAGATTAGAAATTACAGCCTTTCCCGGCCCAGGCAAACACAGCCCCACTCCGGAGTGCACCGGGGGATCAGTCTCCTTTACACCTTCAATTAGTGCTCTGTCGGCAATGCCCCGGGTCACCCTCTGTGTTACCTTTAGCCCCTGAATCTTGGCCCGACCTCTGTCTTGGCAATGGGTGGTCTGGAGCCACAAAGAGCCATCCATCCGCCCTGGTGCAGGGTGTAACAGCCAAGGACAGACCCAGCACTGCTACCATGTAAATCTCTCCCTATCTTCCCTTTTATCTCTAATCTTCCAAGTTGCACAGTAACATAACCTATAAATTCTCCAGCTGATTTCAACATACAACTCTCTTCTGCCATGCCCTGACATAACTATAGAGCAGACATATTCACCACCAGGGCACATTAGAATCGCTTTTGGAGTTAGAAACGGAATACCAATATCCAAGTCCCATCCAAGGCCAATGAAATCAGAATTTCTGGGATAAGGCCCAGGCATTGGTATTTTTCAGTTTCCCAGATGTGCTATAATAGAACACTATGGACTGGGTGGCCTAGAGACAACACTAATTTATTTCTTAAATCCTAGAGGTTGGGAAGTCCAATATCAAGGTGCCAACAGTTTGAATGTGTGATGGGGGCACACTTCCTGGTCCCCACATGGTGGAAGGGACAGGGGAGCTCCCTGGGGTCTCTTTTATAAAGGCATTAATCCCAGTCGTGAGGCTGCACCCTCACGACCTAATTACCTCTCAAAGCCCTTCCCCCCAGATATCATCACATTTGAGACTAGGGTTTCAACGTATGAATTTGGGGGGGACACACCAAGATTCTGTCTCTAGCATCAGGTGATTCTACTGTGCAACCGAGGGACTTCCTTGGTGGTCCAATGGCTAAGACTCCATTCTCCCAAAGTAGGGGGCCCAGGTTCGATCCCTGGTTGGGGAACTAATCCCATAGGCTGCCACTAAAGATCCCACATGCCTTAACGAAGATGGAAGATTCTGAGTGTCACAACTAAGACCCAGCACAGCCAAATAAACAAATAAAAAATATATACCTAATGAGCAGCCAAAGCTGAGAATGCTGTTCAAGGGTTAGCCTCCATTGGCCCCACATTTAGCTAGACTGAGCTGTCATCTCGTTCCTTGTTACTATGGTTTTGAAAATCTTACCTTCTAAATAAAAACAAATATTCTAGTCCATTGGGAGAGAAGTGAGGCTGCCTTTAGAAACATACCATGTGGGTTTCCCCAGGTGGGTAGACATTCAATGGAGACATTCGTTTTGGAAGAGGCACTAGGGGAGGCCTCTCTCTGATATATGGTTCTTTGTGGATTTTTCTCTGTAGTATCAGGGACAGGAAAATGGCCAACAAGATCAAGCCCAGCACTGCCATTAACACTATGAACCACAGCTCGCTGTAGAACTCCCTGCTTTTGCTTCCTGATCCTTTCTTTTCTCCAGGAGTTGTCAGCACCAAGCCTGCAAAAGCCAAGGACAGAAAAGGGAAACGTTATTTCAAAAGGCAGATTTGTGACTTCTTGCTCTGTTGTTTGATAATAAACTAGACAAGAATTTATAGTGTTTGGGCACACTAGTACTCAGCCTGGGGAAATGGTACAGTGGATCGGCGGGGTGTAAGGAGACCCTGACAATCCTCAGGAGACCCTGCTAACACTTCTTGGGTTGGAAACTGCAGCTGCCTTGGCACCTTCCCTAGAAATACAGTTGGAGGTAGGATGAGGAGATTTTCAAGAGGGTTATCAAAGTAACCTTCTGTGGGGCTGCAAAGAATTGGACACAACTGAGCACACCTGCATGCATGCAAAGTAACCCTGGGGAAAGCCTAAGTCACAGCTATGTGCCCTGGGAGGAAAGTCCTTTCTGGGCTCATGTGAGGGGCTGGAACCAAGACGAATATTGCTACAGACACCTCATCACAGAACACACATAGCTGTGTGAATCCAGAGTTCCCTCACTTCCTGTAACTGCCCTGTTCCCACGAAGTTCTGTGCAAATCAGATATTGAGAGAGCAGATCCCATTTTCTGTTGGGTTGTTAATAGCCTGCACTCATTAACATATAGTTTCTTTACTTCTTGTGCTCTGGCCCCTCGGTTAAGCAGCAAGGGCTCTGCAAGTCATCATTCAAATGCCCTGGGAGAACTGGAATGGGCCAGGCAGATAGGAAAGGCTTCCAGGTCCACTACAGGGCAGGGTAAGGCAGTAGAATCCTGCCATCAGCCTGGTTATCTGAGCAGGAGAGTCTAGGGATCATCTCAAGCCTAGCCCCTTGAGAGGGCCAGCTTAGAGGCCTCTGGATCCGTGCCAGCTGCCATTAGACTGGCATGAAGCAGAGGGCAGGGAGCTGCTTTTCTAAAGCCAAGGCTCATGGCACAAACTGTGGAAGATTCTCAAAGAGATGGGAATACCAGACCACCTTGCCTGCCTCCTGAGAAACCTGTATGCAGGTCAAGAAGCAACAATTAGAAATGGACTTGGAACAATGCTCTGGTTCAAAATTGGGAAAAGAGCATGTCAAGGCTGTGTATTGTCACTCTGCTTATTTAACTTATATGCAGAGTACATCATGCGAAATGCTGGGCTGGATGAAACTCAAGCTGGAATCAAGATTGCCAGAGGAATATCAATAACCTCAAATATGCAGATGACGCCACCCTAGTGGCAGAAAGCGAAGAGAAACTAAAGGGCCTCTTGATGAAGGTGAAAGAAGAGAATGAAAAAGCTGGCTTAAAACTCAACATTCAAGAAACGAAGATCCAGTCCCATCTCTTCATGGCAAGTAGATGGGGAAAAAATAGAAACAGTGACAGACTTTATTTTCTTGGGCTCCAAAATTACTGCAGATGGTACTGAAACCATGAAATTAGAAGACACTTGCTCCTTGGAAGAAAATCAATGAAAAACCTAGACAGCGTATTAAAAAGCAGAGATATCACTTTGTCGACAAAGGTCCATATAGTCCAAGCTATAGCTTTTCCAGTAGTCATGTACGGATGTGAGAGTTGGACCACAGAGAAGGCTGAGTGCCAAAGAATTGATGCTTTTGAATTGTGGTGTTGGAAAAGACTCTTGAGAATCCCTTGGACTGCAAGGAGATCCAATCAGTCCATCCTAAAGGAAATCAGCCCTGAATATTCATTGGAAGGACTGATGCTGAAGCTGAAGCTTTAATACTTTGGCCACCTTATGCGACGAGTCAACTCATTGGAAAAGACCCTGATCCTGGGAAAGATTGAAGGCAGGAGGAAAAGGGGACGACAGAGGATGAGATGGTTGGATGGCATCACTGACTCAATGGACATGAGTTTGGGTAAACTCCGGGAGTTGGTCATGGACAGGGAGGCCTGGTGTGCTGCAGTTCATGGGGTCGCAAAGAGTTGGACACGACTGAGTGACTGAACTGAATGAGCTTGCAGGGGGCATTCTTGGGTAAGTCCCCATGTCCCTCAGGTCTTAATCTTTCCACTTGTGGAAACACTGGGGTTCCTAAAAGAAGATCGAATGAGGTCTGCTCTGTCCCACAGCTGCTATTATGTAAGATGAAATACTCTATGCATTAGGTGTTACAAGAGATTTTACATGGCATCCAGACATGTAATGTCTCGGAACAGAATAGTACTTCATTATTCTTATAGATTGAAGTTATCTTTAATAACAACATGTATGTACACCTGTGTTTCAGAATTTTTGGATTTTTTTTTAAAGCAAACTAAATAAGCATAAAAAGTAGATAGAACATTACTTACTGGAATTTAAAATAGGGTAGTAGTCTCAATTCTACTTTAATGGAAAAGATTTGGCATTTCTCTAACTTGCCCTTTGAAATTGTAAATTATTTTATGTTAGATGCAAAGATTATGGGGAAAACTCAATTTAAAACCTGCTCCATAAAAATTGCAATTTCACCACTTCAACTAAATTACTTGGTATTAACAGTCAATCATAATCTTTTACAGAGGATACAAGACAGAAATTTCCCAAATTCATCATTTTAGTCTTTGAATCTGGAATATTATTGTTATGATCCACACAAATTGGCATTAGAGTATTTCCTCTTTCCTCTGACTTTCTCTATAAATTCACTCTTTTTGGTAAACAAATTCATAGGGCTCTTTATTGACAGAATTTGTGATTAGGAGAGAAGTTTTGTCATATCTCTCTGCATCTACAATTCAATGATTTGGCATTTTAAGAGCATACCCTAACCCCTTGCCTAATGTAAGTTTCATGAGGATTTAAAAACAAATTCTTACAACACTTAACACAATTTCTTCCATATAGTCTATGCTAAGATGTGTATATACTTATATATATATATACATATACACACACACACACACATATGCATAAACAAACATGTATGTACAAATAAACATGCATGTTTCTTTAGGAAAATGAGTAAATGCTACACTAAATATAAACTGAGTTAAATATTTACCAAATCCAGTGGAAGTATCATACTGAATCAAAGGCGTCTTAACACTTCCTTCTTCTGTAGTGCAGATGACCTGGAAAAAGAAAGCTAAACAAGAGGTAGATGACTTAGTTATTCAACATCAACAAATAGTGGGCACAGTTTCAGCAAAGCAATGTATTAGAACATGAAACAGTCTAAAATCAGGATTCCACAGCAAGTTTTGAGGTTTTATCTACTATGTAAACTTTAATTTCAAAGTTAAAAACTATCAAGAAAACCAGCTATTATTAACGTAGTAGTAGCGTATACATAAGTAACAGAACTAAAGAAGTTCAGAGGTTATCTAGCAAAGGAAAAGAATTATCAGAGGAGTAAAGGATAATATTGGGTTGGCCCAGAAGTTCATTTGGCTAAAAACCAAACTTTTGGGCCAACCCAATACATACAGTTTATCTTGTTCTCCATATGATCTGAACCTATTTCTTTAAAACTCACAGGTGTTCCTTCACTAGGTGACCTAGAGTTTCTCACTAAGCAGGAGAGCTCAAAAGGGATCCTGGAAATCAAATGGCCTAAATACTTCTTACAGTACTCAGGACCCCATGGGAAGTGAGTCTTGTAAGGTCACACAGATGGTTAAAGGCCAGGCAGGGGGTAGAACATGAATCTCCCAGCCAGAGGCCATCTCCCCATCACAACAAGCTGCCCAGGTGACCAAGAACTGCGACCATGAAAATGTGTAGCCGAATTGTTGTAAAAATGTTATCGATTAGTTTCAAGTGCTATAAAGGCAATGCTGGAGCTCATTGTTTACCTGCACCTTTTAGTCAAAATAAATAGTACATATTTTCAAGGAAATTTAAAAAAAAACTAATTAATTCATTGTATAAATCCAGATTGTTCATAATGACCTCTCATCTATTGCTCCCATGGCTATGTTGATCCTCAGAAAATAGTATCTTGTAAAGCATTTTCTCATTTCAATTTAAAAACATGGTAAACAGAAGCAGCACATGTAATTAAATAGGGTGAAGGAATTTGGTGTTAGAGGGAAGAGGGTTGTTATTTCAAGAACAGATATGGAGGTTGGTTAAGAAAAGCCCTTACTCAGGGTCCTTAATATCTGGAGATGGTCATGGCCTAACTGTGCTGGGGGTGTCTCAAGAAAAACTCCAAAGCCCCTCAAAGTGTATTATTTCAGGATACCCATTGCTCATGGCATCAGTGGTTCAAGAAGAGGCGAGTGTGAGCAAGCTCCGGGAGACAGTGAAGGTCAGGGAAGCCTGGCGCGCCGCAGTCCATGGTGTCCCAGAGTCGGACACAACTCAGCAACTGAGCAGCAACAACACGGCTAGTGAGTGCTATTTCTCGGGCACACACAGCCTGCCCTCTGCCTCGCTCCTGGGGACCCTCGGGTCAGCGGGATCAGTGCTCCGAGGACGGCATCACAAACGCAGTGCACCAGGAGGTCACTGATTGACACAGAGCCGTCATTTTCCCATAAGTGGTCACTAAACCCAGGCCGTGTTAATAATGCTGAACGTCTGCGGGTCACCTTTTCAGATCGAGCATCTTGCAAAGCTGGGAAACCCGGCTCCTTACGCGCTGCGAAACGGGGGCAGGAGACTCACTTTTGTCCGCGGTCCTCGGGATGTAGAGGGTGGTGTCGAGGCCACTGTAGAGGCGCTGTCCTCCGTCGGTCAGGACGAACTCCTTCAGCCGCCCGTTCAGCAGGAAGGAGCTGGTCCAGTTGACACACACCACGGACAGGTTGCCGTCCACCGAGAACGGGGCGCGGTACTGCGGCACTGTGGGAGAGGGGTGTCGGTTCCAAAGACAGCGGGCAGAGGAGCTGCGCTCTAACAACAGCTGAGAGTGGGCTCTAAGTTCTAAAAATAGGGGGGTCTATGTGTGGTGTGTGTGTCTGTGCCTGCTTTTTATTTTCAAATATGAGCACACATTTAAAATTTTGCCCTTGCTAGAACCCTTCCTATTTACCTTATAGCTTAAAGGAAAAACCTGGCATTGAGGGGGTGAAAAGAAAATCACGGAAACATGTGTGAAATGCTTTCTCAGCAATGTTGCACTTGCTTTCCAAAAAAAAAAGATCAATGAAGAATGGTGTTTTATGCAATACAACTATTAACATACAATGGTTCTGCTCATCAGCATAGCCCCAGAGCTCACATTTTGTTACATTTTCCTTCTTTTAACAGGTAAAGTATCCTTAACACTATTAACTCCAGCGGATAGCTATTTTTCATATCAAATCGATATTTATTGCTACAAAGCCCTAAGGACTAGATGAAGTTAATATATATTTTTTTCTCCCAACCAAACTGCTTAGATGGTGAATTATGTTCTTTTGGCATCCATTTATTTTTAAAGCTTTTTCTTGAACCGTTAGTTTGTTTTCTAAGATAGTTAAAAAGCCTTGCAAATAGCAATTCGAGAATAATAATTCATTGCCCTGACTAATCAATCAATAGCACAGTACATTAGTATATAATCAAGCTCAGGTCTCGTAAGTATTATATCAGATAGAGAAGTGACTTTGTGTGCATTTAGCAGGAATGCTCCCTTTTCATTTTTCAGTTCCTTACTAAAATAAAGGAAGAACAAGCCTTAACAGAGGCTCATCTTTTAAATGAATCATTTTGATAGCAACAAATGAAGGGATAACATATCATCTTGTCAAGTCAGAAGAGATTTATTTCATGAGATCTCATTTGCTCCAAAATAATCAATACATTTGTAACAACACTAAGATCCAGCTATATATGAAATTGGCTTTTAGGAAAAAAGTGAGTGGTAGAAATAAATTGGGTATCCTTTTTTCTTTTAAAATCAAATCCATGTGTTGCTGATGTGGGGAAATATAACAAAATAAGGAATCATTATGCTATTGTGATCATAGATTAAACTAGGAAGACAAATTTGGTCTTCATCTTTCAAAATAAGATGAGAGGAAAATGCTTACATAAACAGAGGAAAATGTTTCTGGCAATATTGAAACAAGAAGTATCAAGCCATTTTTCAATACTGTTTTTCTTTTAACACAAATTGAGCCTAATATCACAATGAAACACACTATTGTATTTGTTGTGGTTTCACTCTTTCATTTAATTTCTGTAGATTTCCACTTATCCCCTACATTGTAACAGTATAGATAAAGAGAAGGCTTGTAAATAGTATGAAAATAGAAAGATAGGGGCGTTATTTGCTTTGTAGGATGTGGAGATCTTTTTGAAGAAAAAAAGAATGATCAAACTATCAAAATAATCAGGAATAATGGACTTGAAGATTGAGAAAATGATAACTACTATGTCAATAAAGTAGTACAATGCACGTACAATAGAGTACTTGATGTACTTTTTTTCAGTTACTCCTTAAGACAATCTTGTAAGAATTAGCTCCTAATTTTTCAGAGGAAGGGGCTAAGTTTCAGAGAGATTAAATAACTTGCTTCATGTCAGCAGCTGGTAGGGGACCAAGGATCTGAACCCAGGCTTGCTTAACTCCAAAGGCGCTGTTATTTTGTTATAATCAATATGCATTTATTTAAAGGAGCACTGTTTACTGATTCACTTTGTGGGGGCACTCCAGTTCTGAGCTGGTTCATCCTGATTGCCAAATATTCAGGAATTTTGTGAGTTGGTTATTGAACTCAGCCACTATTAACAATTAAATCATGTAAACCTAAACATATTAAAACAAAGGTAATAAATATTAAAACTTTGTATTTTAATATCTGTGCTCTTCAGGCTGTTTACATCTATTGTCTCTGGAGGGTAGAAATATTACATAATAGTACGCGATTTCTTCCCAACTCTGTGTTCAGGGTTGTCGTGTTGGCAACTTAAAATCAGTCAAGTGGGAGTATTTACACTGTGGAAATTGGCAAGCACCTCAAGTCATGACATTTTTCTCTCAAGGAGGCCAGGTGTTAAACATTTGTACTTTACCGCTGCTCTCCCACTGAAGGTGTAATTTAGGAAGAGGTGGCAGAATACGCTGCTAATGCGTCTCCAGGCGCTTTACTGAGTGTACATGAGATTACATTTATATAAAACTGCAAATGCTATCTTCAAAGCATCCTGTGGTTTGTATTCTCTGATCCACATTTTCTCTCTGCTAGTTTGTATAATGAGTTAAAAGGAACATAAGTAGTATTTAAACCCCATATGACAGCCAGTCATTTGTCGTGATTTTCCATGTCTGTGGATTCAGTAAGCAGATTAAGAGAACCCTTTCTCCTTCGGTACTAATGCAACCTTTAGCCACTTCTCCAATGTCAAGGAAGTTCTGATGCCTTCACTCATTCCATACACAACACATTCTGGGTATCTAAGACCCTCTGCCCAGTGCTAGCGATACAGTGGAGAGAATGAGGCTAAAGGAGGCACAGATTTAAGGGAGAAGATATAAGCTCTGTTGGGGAGTCTTCCAAACTCAAGCTGGTTATGAGAAGCTCAAAGACAGGTGAGGAAATTGGGTATGGGGGTCTGGGTTTCAAGCTGAGGGCTTGGGGAGAAGGGGACCATTTGGGAATCAGCCTTTGCAATGGAAGCCTTGAAAGAGATGAACTCATCTGAAGAGGGAAGAGGTGAGGCAGGAGAAGAAAAAGGAAAAAAGAGGGAAGCGGGAGGAAGGGGAAAGTGTGGGCAGAGAAAGTTTGGGGTTGAAGCTTAAACTTGATTGGTGGGAGATCAACCAACAAAGTTGACTCAAATGGAACAGGGACTTCCCTGGTGGCTAAGAAGGTACGTGCATGCTCAGTGACTCAGTTGTGTCCGACTCTTGGTGACCCCATGGACTGTAGACCACCAGTCTTCTCTGTCCAGGGGATTTTTCAGGCCAGAATACTGGAGTGCCATTATTGCCATTTCCTCCTCCAGGGGATCTTCCTGACCCAGGGGATCCAAGCCACTTATCCTGTGTCTCCTGCATTGGCAGGCGGATTCTTTACCACTGAATCTGCCTTGCAATATAGGGGATATGGGTTCAATTCCTGGTCAGGGAACGATTCCACATGCTGCAGAGAAACTAAGCCCGCACAGAGCCCATGCCCCATAACTAGAGAGCCTGTGCCCTGCAACAAAAGATCCCAAATGAGGCAGTGAAGATCTTGATTGCCACAGCTAAGACCTGATGCAGCCAAATAAATAAATATTAAAAAAATAAAATAAATAAAATCAAGGAGGAAAACTGGGAGCGACTTGCCATGCAAAGTAGGAGAACCATTTTTTAACCAAGGATTGAGGGTTCAATCTCACTGAATGTTCCCAAGAAGTCAATGTGATTACTGGTGAAAAATGCCCAGTGGATTATCAGTGTGGAGGTCAAGGGCAAATTTAGGAAGAGATTTTCATGCAGGGACTATGTGGAAATCAGTTGGGAGGAAGCTATATAAGATGTGGGAAGAAAGAAAATGGGAAAGCACTTGAAGACCATTCTTAGAAGAGTTGTGCTCTGGGGTGAGGAGCCTGGGAAGGAATCAAAAAGGAAATGGATTCTGTTTGCTTTAAAATTAGAAGGGTAGAAGCAACAGTGATGTATTGAAGATTAGGGATAGAAAAATGGTGATCAGTAGTGATAGAAGTGGTGGTCAAAACACAAGAGGAGGGTCTATTTCAGATGGAAGGACCACCCCTTCCTGCCGTGTCCCTGATGGGGATCATGGAGATGCAGGGCATGTGGCTGTCTGGGGTAGGAAGGAAGCCAATTACTAATTGATGACTTTTCCTTTCCTGGTGAATTATGAGGAAGGAGTTCTGCAGGTGGGTGAGGTGGGTGAGGATGGTGAGGGCATGTGGGAACAGGGTGAGGAGCAGTGAGGGGTTGGAGGAGGGTGGAGAAGTTCTGAAATCTCTATTACAGAGAGTAGGGGGCTGGTCGACCAGGTTAATACAGCAGTACCGAGGGTGCTGCTGGGCTGAGTGATCCTGAACTTAGAGAAACACTTCCACTTTCTAAGTGTGGAAGGTGGAGGGACTGAAGTGCTGGCTTTAGCTCCTCGCAGAGCCCCAGGAGCCTCAGTTCAGATTCTAATTGACCTGAACAGCATCCCAGAACTGTACTGCACAGTCCTTAGCCCTGCCTCAGCTTTCTCATCTGTAAATCTGGTTAATAACAGTACTTAACTTCATAGGCCTGTGGCAAGGATTATTTGTAAAATGCTTGAACAGTGCCAGCAATAACAAGCTCTTTAAAAATGACCTTTTGCTAACATCCTGCTATATTGCTGCTCAGGCACATTAAGGTCTTTGTAAGAGGCACTGAATTTTCATGAATGTGTATCTCTCACTTTTAAAAATGTCAGTATCATATGAGATTACAATCTGATACAGTGTTTCTGGAAAGCAAATTTGCAATAAGTGTTCAAAAACTTAAAATACTTAAAACATCTGATGTAGTAAATTCCATTTGCTGAAGATAAACTACATTTAAGAAGATAATCAGACATTCACACAAACATTTGTTCAAGTTTCTCATCACCTTTATAAAAGGAAAATATTAGAAACAACTGGAATGGCTCAACGAATTCACATGATGGAATATTATGTAGCCATTAACCTTGGTGGCTAAGAGTTTTTAATGCCAAGGAAAATGCAAATAAAATAATAGTAAGTATAAAAATCAGATATTAAATTTTCATCAGAGTATGATCTCAACCATGTAATAAAAACTGCATAAAAAGGGATTAAAGGAATAAATTATGCCAAAATATTAATGGTGGTTGCCTCTGGGTGTGGTGGGATTGATGATAAGCAGGACTGGCTTCATGGGTGTGTAACCTGTGCAGTTGCCCAGGGCCCCTCATGTAGAAGAATTTTAGACCTAGTCTGATGCTCTGCTGTCCTTGTTTTCAAGTTCTTAATAATTTCTGAACAAGGGACCCCATATTTTTATTTTCCAGTGGACCCCACAAACTACATAGCTGGTTCTGATTGTAAGTACCTCTTAATACTTTTTGTATTTGCCAGTTTTAAACAGTAGACATATAAACCTTATCAATTCTGAAAAGGAGTTATTTTATAGAAATATAAGGACACAATGAATTAGTTAATTGCCCTTTTCTGCACTCAGGAGCCCTTCTGTTCTTCCTGGAAGGGCCAGATTTCAGTGCTTACTGGCAGTGTGAGCGATGATGTCATTTGTAAGGAAAAGGAGGGACAAACTTTTCCAAAAAGTTATCTAAAAGATAAATAAGGTTTCCCTGGTGGCTCCGTGGTAAAGAATCCACCTGCCAATGCAGGAGACATGGGTTCGATCTCTGATCCAGGAAGATCCCACGTGCCGTGGAGCAACTAAGCCCCTGCACCTGCACAGGTATTGAGCCTGTGCTCCGAGCCCACACGCTGCAGTTACTGATGCCTGCACGCCTAGAGTCCGTGCACTGACACGAGAGAAGCCACTGCAGTGAGAAGCCTGTGCACTTCTCAGTAGTACCCCCTGCTCGCTGCAACTACAGAAAAGCCCACGCAGCAAGGAAGACCCAGCACAGTCAAAATGAAACAAATAAAATTACCAAATTAGTTCATTAAAATTCTTTAAAAAAGTCATCTTCACTGTCTATTTTCATCTTACCCATGTATTAACTTCCTCTAAATTGGTTTTCACCCCATTGCTACCTGACAAATCTTCCTAAATTCATTAATTAAAAAAAAATTATTTGGCTTTATTGGGTCTTAGTTGTGGCACTCAGGATCTTTGGTTACGGCATGTGGGATCTAGTTCCCTGACCAGGGATCAAATTTGGGCCCCCTCTTTGGGAGCACGGAGTCCTGGCCACTGGAACACCAGGGAAGTCCTCCCTAAATTCCCTCTTGATCTCCATGTTATTTAATCCAATGGGCATTTCCCCCCGATAGCTGTCTTCATGGATGTCTCAGTAGCGTTCCCTGGAATTGAACACCCAATCCCTTTAGCGAACTGTGTTCCCCTCTCTTCAGGACAAGCCTGCCTGGCTGTCCTGCCGCCTCTCCGGCACGTGGTGGCAGCCATTTCTACTCACGTTCTTTCTGGGTGACGAAGCTGATCCATTCAGTGGCCGTGCTGCCCACCTCGTTGTGGGCCACCACCCTCAGCTTGTAGGTGGTGTAGGGCTGGAGACCCTCGAGGCTGGCTCTGTGCCCTGGCCCCATGTACTTGGTCTCGGTTTGGCTGGGGCTACAGGGGGTGGCTGAATCTGGAGGGCATGCCATGTAGAGTTGGAGCTCATAGCTGGAAGGAGAATGAACACATAAAGGGGAAACAGTCAGTGGAATTAGTCTAACTCGCTTTTAAACCTGATGATGTTTAGTGAGAAGCCATTTTGCTTTCACCGAACTACCAGCACTTTAAAACTCCCACTTGTGGGAGACGGCTATTTCCAGAAACACTTTATTTAATGCTGTTGGAAGTGGGAAGCAGATGGAACCAGAGAAATGATAAGAGAAGTCCCAGGTATGCACATGTTGCTGTCCACCCAGCAGCCAGGAATCCTTGTTGGTACAGATAAGATATTTCTCTTTTTAGAGAAGAGTGATAAAACTGTTCTCCTGTCAGAAATAAAGAATATCTCTTCTCTCTACAGATTATTTTGAGTGAAATAACTTCTTTGCTCTTTCAAACAGTGGTTCATTACAACACTTTAAATTACATCAAAGGAATTCTGATTCAGCCACAGAAGTTCCTTATGTTCTAGCTGAGCCCTGCAGAGTGAAAAATTCCAGGGAACCATGAGGAGGACACATTCTTTCAACGAAGGGGAACACATTTCCTCATCTTTCTTTCATTGTTTTGGCAGCACACCGCGAGTCACAAAGGACCAGGGATTAAACTTGTGCCTCCTACAGTGGAAGTATGTTGTCTTAGCCACTGGACTGCTAGGAAAGTCCCTGCCTTCTGTTTCTTATTTTTATTGTTCATCTTTCTAGCCTTAGCTGATTTTATCTTTAAAACACTTTGTATGGAATGTGACCACTCAATTTCTTTGTCTGTTTTGCCATAGAGTGAAGTGAAGTGTGAGTTGCTCAGTCATGTCCAACTCTTTGCAACTTCACGCACTGTAGCCCACCAGGCTCCCCTATCCATTGAATTCTCCAGGCAAGAATACTGGAGTGGGTTGCCATTCCCTTCTCCAGGGGATCTTCCCAACCCAGGGGTTGAACTCAGGTCTTCTGCATTATAGGCTGCTTTTTCACTGTCTGAGTCACCAGGGAAACCCATTTTGCTACAGGTACCTGTTCAATCAGCATGTCTTCCTGGGGAGGGTTGGGAAGCTGAAGGTCTGTGTGCATGTCTTATTTTGGTTTATTTTTCCCTTTGGCTCTCCCACACTACCTTTGAATAACACCATTGGGGAACAGCGGCGGACTCCACTGGAAGGAGGCTGTCCTCGAGGCCAGCATCTGGATTTTCGGAGAGGACAATCCTGTGGGTGGAGCAGGAGGAGTTCTCAGCTCTGCTGTTGGCCCTTGGCTGCAACAATTGAAGCAAGTGCAGGCCTCCACCCCAATGGAGTAGGTCGTGAAGGGCTGCAGGCTGTGAAGAGTCTGCTGGGTGGCCAGGCCTTCAGCCAGCTGTAGAAGGAGAGAGAAGGCTAGATGAGGCTGGGTCACAAGTCACAGATAGTTGGTTCACTTTTATCACATGTCATACATTGTCTGAAAACAGTGTGTCGCTAGTTACTCTGGGAGATGCACCCTAGCATCCAGCACAGTATTTACCCTCAGGAATGACCAACCCAGCAGGAGAGGCATGGCTTACACATGCCAAAAAATGCAATGAGATAACAGTTAGATAGAAGTTTGAGGCCACAGGATAGGAATCACAAGGCAGAGTGTTGTCTATTACCATAGATACTAGAAAATGGCATAAAGCTCACAAAATACTGACCAAGTTCTGTGACCCTCAGAATGATGCCTTTTTGAAAAAAAATCTCTATTTGAATTATATTTCAAACTCAGTATTTTCTAAGGTTCATATTCTGCCATTGTTCCTTGTGTGGATCAATAATTTGGGTATCAAAACTCCCCTCAAATTCTAAAGTTGAGTATTATGAGCTTGAAATATATTTTATGTATCAGTTCAGTTCAGTTCAGTCACTCAGTTGTATCCAACTCTTTGTGACCCCATGGACTGCAGCATGCCAGGCTTCCCTGTCCATCACCAATTCCCAGAGCTTACTCAAACTCATGCCCATTGAGTCATTGATGCCATCCAACCCTCTCATCCTCTGTTGTCCCTTTCTCCTCCCGCCTTCAATCTTTCCTAGCATCAGGGTCTTTTCCAGTGAGTCAGCTCTTTGCACAAGGTGGCCAAAGTACTGGAGCTTCAGCTTCAGCATCAGTCTTTTCAATGGATTTTCAGGACTGCATTCCTTTAGGATGGACTGGTTGGATCTCTTTGCAGCCCAAGGGACTCTCAAGAGTCTTCTCCAACACCACAGTTCAAAAGCATCAATTTTTGGCACTCAGCTTTCTTAATGGTCCAACTCTTACATCCATACATGACTACTAACTAGAAAAATGATAGGTTTGACTAGATGGACCTTTGTTGGCAAAGTAATGTCTCTGCTTTTTAATACGCTGTCTAGGTTGATCATAGCTTTTCTTCTTCCAAGGAGCAAGCATTTTTTAATTTCATGGCTGCTATCACCATCTGCAGTGATTTTGGAGTCCTCCAAAATAAAGTCTCCCACTGTTTCCATTGTTTCCCCATCAATTTGTCATGAAGTAATGGGACTGGATGCCATGATCTTAGTTTTTTGAATGTTGAGTATTAAGCCAACTTTTTCACTCTCCTCTTTCACCTTCATCAAGAGGCTTTTTAGTTCTTTGCTTTTTGCCATAAGGGTGGTGTCATCTGCATATCTGAGGTTATTGATATTCCTTCCTGCAATCTGGATTCCAGCTTGTGCTTCACTCAGTCTGGCATTTCACATGATGTACTCTGCATAGAAGTTAAATAAGCAGGGTGACAATATACAGCCTTGACATACTCCTTTCCCAATTTGGAACCAGTCTGTTGTTCCATGTCCAGTTCTAACTGTTGCTTCTTGACCCGCATATAGGAAGCAGGTCAGGTGATCTGGTATTCCTGTCTCTTTAAGAATTTTCAACAGTTTGTTGTGATCTATACAGTCAAAGGCTTTGGCGTAGTCAATAAAGCAGAAGTAGATATTTCTCTGGAACTCTCTTGCTCTTTCGATATATTTATATATATTTAAGAGTTTGAAAGTCCATGTGTTTCTCTAAGGGTGTTGTTCTATATGAAATATAGTTTTTTCCTCAGTTACCTTTGTTGCATTATAAACTTTTTAGTTTATCTGGAGCAAATGTTTTTTGCCTTATTGTGGTTTTATTAAGTGCTCTTTAGAACAGAAGAGCTCAGAAACTGGAAACTCATTTTCACATTGACATAAGCAACATTTAATTACGAAGAGCTACCTCTTATTTAGAAAAATGTATACAAAGCACTCCAAATATAAATTATTTTAGTTTATTAATATTATCATTTTATAAGCATGGATAATCAAGGGTTGATTGTATTTACATCATCTATATTTATTGAATCGGAAGCCTTGTAGAAAATATGCTAATATTTCTTTAACATTCAATACGAGACTTCCTTGCATGTGAGTGATCTTTTGAAATTGTGTTTCCATACCTGGCACGCTGGCCTCAAAGGATTTCTCCACACTTGCCAAAATTGTTCCCTCAATCAGTCTAAATAATTTATCATGTAATACTGGGATGTGCACAATTTCTCTATGAGGTCTGTGTGAACAAAGTATTATAATCTATACTTATTCATGAGAAATGTGAGAGTGATACCAGCTGTCCTGCAGAGAAAAGAGACTTCATCTTCAGGATGGTAGCCTCTTGGTTTAAATAATGCAGGAACCAGACTAGTTGATTATTAGCGTCCTTTTCCGCCAGTGGCTGGGCTAAAACACAACGTGAAAGGTGATTTCCCTCCACAGGACTGTCTTGTCTTCTCAGAGTGCCCCAAATGTGTTAATGCATGAACAGTGGAGTAGGGCTGAGCTGAGCTATTCTGCTGTCTTTTCCAAAGACCTAGAACTTTCTCAAAAGACTGCGTTTTCAGTGTATTATTAGAGATTTGCTCATGCCAAAATGGGGATTCTGAGGTTTTCCTTTGCTCTGTTTTTTTTTTTTCCTTTTTCATATTAACATTTACATCACTGACAAAGACTGTTTCTTGGCCCCTTACTACAAGCCACTACTATGTTAAGTGCTTGACATGTGTATTCTAATTAAATTCATTCAATTAATTTGATTATCTCTAAGGTCTTAGGCTTCTTACAAGATCGGTGGAGTCTTGAATACCACCTTTAGCCCTCCTCACCCCAAGCATTTACATATCTTCTGTAGGTTTCCTGATGCTATTTCTTTGCAGTGGGATCTTTGCGTCACTAAGGTCACCACAGGGCAACTGAGAACAGATGGATAAGAAAGAAGGATCAAGGTTAACAAAAAGCAAGGGCAGCAAGCTTGATTATTTAAGTAAAGCAATCAGAATACTGCTGCTCACCACTGTCTGGGCCCCGCTGGTGCTCCTGGAGAACAGTCTGTAGAGAGTGACAATCCCGTTGGGCTTCTGGGGGGCGCTGATGTTGACAACTGCTTGGGTGGCAGAGATCGCGTGGAACTTGGGGGCCCTGAGACCTTCTGGCGGGGCAGGTCCAGTTCTACACCGCGTCCAGCTGCTGGGGGCTTTTCCTGCTGAATTCACGGCCCAGACCTCCAAAGAGAAATCAGTAAGACACATCAAAAGCAAGGTAACCTCAAGCTGCAAAGAAGCTGGCAACAGAGCAACTGAACACAACAGAATGAGAGGAACTGTGATCCTGGAACTTCACAATCACAGAGGGCAGGTCTTCCCTCTTTTTAGCCTTTGACCCTGTGAACACAGAGGGGCTGATTAGAACCTCGGTTTCCAAATGCAATCAGCTGATTTAAGCCTAATGAAAAGCTGCTCATCCCTGTGTGGGGCGTGGAGTGATTTTTGTCAGCTTCTGCAAACTGGATGGATCTGCAGACTCCATAAAACTCAGCAATTCTTAAACCCTGTCCTCACTCAATCTGCATGAAAATTAAATTTTCCTTTCATCAAGGAGGGAATAAACATATGGAAGGAGGTGTAATCTTATTTATCAAGCACCATTTGTATAATTAAACACGAATATCCTAAAAGGTTGCCTTAGGTCATTATTTGCATGAGTAAGTAATTTGTAGAATGTCAGGTACAATAGACAGAGTAGATGGATGTGTGAGTGGATAGGGTTAAATTAGGCCCAATAATAGCCAACTACACAGTGATCAATCAGGATGATAGATCTAAATGGCAATACGAGCGGACTGTCTGCATGTTTAGGAGTAGGAGTCTTCCTTAGTAAGCTTTCGTGTTGGGCAAGTCTAACTTCAGAAAAATTTTTCTGCATTTGGTGTCTTTGTGTGTGTGTGTCTATACACACACATATATACACATACATGAACATTATAATTCATATAATATATGTGATATATAATTGTCTATTTATAACATACAAATGTTATATGTATTTAATTATATATATTTGTTTTGAGCTTTTAAAGGCAAGTCTTGAAAATTTGATTCTATAGTACACATGTTCTAGGTGTGTGATGTTAAAAGAGCATGTGGAATGTTCAAATGCAAGATATTTAGGAAACACTGTAGGAGAATACTTTGCAGTGACAGTTTAGTTTCATTATTATTTTGCTTTCACGTCATTAATATCTTTAAGAGAATTTAGTGAATATCAGAGCACTTTCAGCAGTTAGGCTAACTCCTATCAGTGTTTCTGTACTTTTTTTTTTTTTGCAGATTTCTCTAAAAGTAACATTTCTGATGTTGAATTGCTCTTGAAATACGGTCAAGAGCAAATCTCCAGTCTGTTGCTGATAGGATTGCCAGAAGCCCTGTTTTTCACCCCCAGTTTTACTGAGAAATAATTGATATATATCCCCATTTTAAAAAGAGATAACTAACCTACTTACTAAGTAGAACCTGCTCTTTGCAGTGCTCTGATCCATTGCTCCCATCGTGTGCATAATAATCACTCACATTTGTATAAATTTTATACTTTACAAGACACTTTAATAAATTTTCACGGACTAGGTCCTCACAAACACAGCTTTGTATGGTGACTAGAGAATATATTATTGGCCCCTTTTACAGATGAGGAAATCAAGCCTCTGAAATGTGACTCTCTTGTTCAAGGTGACAGAAGTCACAAGACCTGAAACTAGAATTCTACTTTCCAGGAAATTTTATTGCTCTTTCCAGCAAACTATGCTTTTGATTCTGCATGTCATCCCTACAAATAAATAAGATACTCGGGATTATGAATATGAAATGACTTGTCTATAGACAATTACCTGCAATTCTGGTTTAGGTAAAATCTCAGCTTGCAAGGGTAAACAGACATACCCAGGTTGCCTTGAATGATGAGGGTTTGTTTTGATAGACCCAGGGAAGTAAGGAACAGAAAACTATCTTAGCAATGGGAGAGCCAGGTTCCGTGGAAACCAGCGTCCAGGGCAGAAGACAACAGCTGCTCTTACCACCCCGTCTGGAATGGTCATGGTCAGTCTTACAACTGGGAGAGTAGCTATAGGAAATAATTAATGAGGAGGTCAGACTGCAAGGCTGATGAGAAAGAGCCTCTGACTTCAGTCTGCTCCAGACTAACCTCTTTTACTGAGAATTTCTTTCTGGAGGGTAGGAAAGCAATTTTGATTACACAATAAGTGACAAAGTTTGAAAAGAAAATAAATATTCTTGAGAAAGGGATGCAAAATAAGGCGAACATACTGATATCAAACTCTTTGCCAAGTGTGTAAGGCTTTGGTTGGTAATTTAAGTGCATACATGGTTTTAGTAGGGGCCACAAAGGCTGGAGAAGAACACAAGGAGGAAAGTGCAGCTGGGTTTGGCAAAATAAAAACTCAGCAAGCTGCCAATTAATTCATGATCAGTCACTCAGTCATGTCCAACTCCTGGAGACCCCATGGACTGTAGCCCACCAGGCGCTTCTGTCCAGGAGTTTTTCCAGGCAAGAATAGTGGAGTGAGTTGCCATATCCTCCTCCAGGGGATCTTCCTGACCCAGGGATCAAACCTGCATCTCCCGTATCTCCTGCACGGCAGGCAGATTAACTACTGAGCACCAAATCTATCAAGGCTTTTTAATGCTCATGTTGGCAGTTAGGTCTAGACCTCATGCCTTTCTGTGTTGCATGAGTTTTTATGGGGTGGAGTTCTAGTTCCAAAATATAATTTAACCCATGGTATTTTAAAAACACTTGAGTCTCAATAATGTAGTATTTTACTATATTTCTCTAGAAGTATTTTTTTTTTTTTTTTTTAACTGGGCCATACAGAATTCCCCATCAGTAACTGGGAATGAATGTAGGCTCTCGTGTCTTTTGTCTTTGACAGGAGACCTTCATAATGCAGTGCTTTTTTCCTAGTCTTTCTTTTTAGTATTCAATCAATTTGAGATCAAAATAGCATTCATATAAATCAACATGCTTATGCAAAGCAGGAGCAGCCTATTTACATGAACTCCTCTGAAAATGAAAGCAGTTACAATGAAGAAGGCTGTGCTAATGAAGCATTATGGATTTCTCAAGACTTGCACCACAAGGCAGTATCTCTTATGCCAAACTGCCAGAAGAAAAGGCAGAAAGAAACTGTCACTGATACTCTCTTTCTGTCTTTCTCTCTCTCAAGGTAAAAAGTCCTTTATCCAAAAATCGCTGTAGATTTTTGTCTATGCCCAGCTGAACAGGAGATAAAGGAACTAAAGTATAGTTTAAAGTTCAGGATAAAAATACTAACAGATTATGCTTATGGTTTATTTCTACTGAGAAACAATGGCCCCAAGATTTAGGTCCATCTTTATATGGTGGATAAAGAAAAAGCAGAGATCTTATATGGGGAAATGTGCGTAGTGTACTCTGATCTTCTATTTTGAATGAACCTATAAAAACATTAATAAATGAGACATCTTGAGAATGCAGGTAGAGTTGCCTACTTTGTCTATCTAGCTACCCATCAGGTTGGTGAAAAAGTTCATTTCCATTTTTGCATAAGATGTTATGAAAAAACTTGAATGAACTTTTTGGCCAACACGATATCTGTGTCTATCTGCCACCCATCTACCTCTTATTTACCCAACTAATACACCAACACACCTGGTTTGTATTCCAAGATCCCCTCACATATTCTTGTTGGTGTTGTTTAGTCACTAAGTCATGTCTGACTCTTTGTGGCCCCACGGACTGTAGCCTGCCAGGCTCCTCTGTCCATGGGATTTCCCAGGCAAGAACACTGAAGTGAGTTGCCATTTCCTTCTCCAGGGGATCTTCCTGACCCAGCGATCCAACCCACATCTCCTGTATTGCAGGTGGATTCTTTACTACTGAACCACCAGGGTATATAAACAATGTATGAGTTACTCAGAAAAAAGAAGGGACTTTTTAAGAGTTGAAAACTAAAGTACAGTTTATGAATTTCATGCTCAAGTGCGAAAAAAAGTAAGGCTACATTTCATCTTTCGCTTATGCAAAATATCTTCACACCCACACTATCTAGTTGAACATATTTATCCTTTGATAATAAAAAAAAATTAAAGGTGATTAAAGTTTCTGTTTATCATTTGGGTTTAATGAACATTTGCACATACATACATATATACACACACACATACAACACACTCACCCACACATTATAACTATAAGAGTTAGGAGTTTCCCAACTTAGTGCTATTAATTACAACAGGTTAGGGCTAGCTGAGATGGGGTGCTTTCTTCTCAAAGGTTTTGGGTGAAACCATAAAAGGAGTTACAATGTAAGAAGATGTCATAAAAGACACAGGTTAACTATTTGAATAAATAAAAAATAACTAAAATGATATAACCCCAAATTTTCTAATTGACTCACGAAAGAGTAGATCTGTTTGTTTTCAATCTAATTTTTATCTAACTAGTGACTATTACCAACTAGTGACTTATGCTGTTGTCCATTAAAGATAAAATTGTTCTTTTATCTACCCTCTGCCCACTTTCCCAGCCTCCTAGGACTAGTTACTATATGTTTTGTTAAAAAGTTTTAATTACATGACATGTCAACATCTGCCACCATGCTGCCCTAATCTCACTGCTGTGGAAACAATGGGTTCAATTGTTTGTCCTCTGTTGAAAACTGCCTTTTATAAATCTTTCTTCAGAGGAGTCTTTGTCCAAACGTGCTCCCTGACTATTATCTTCAGAATCATTTTGCGTTCCTGTAAGAGAATTTCTAGTGAAACGATCTCAGAACTCGCGTTTTAAAAACATTTCCAAGTGATTCTTGTGCTCAGTCTTGTTTGAGCTACACAGAGAGCTATTCCCTACAGAACCAGGTACAGAAATCATACAGTTTTTTCAATTTCTATTCACATATTTTCTATTCAGAATTGCACTTTGCATTACTTTTGTCAATACCTTCAGCCATTCAATGGAGAAGGAAATGGCAACCCACTCCAGTAGTCTTGCCTGGAGAATCCCATGGACAAAGGAGCCTGGTGGGCTACAGTCCATGAGATGCTTTAGAAACCTTAGTGTGGGGACCTACTGGGTGCTTACATTAATGACCTAACTATTCTTTAGCACAATTTCCATGCTTAACTGTAGTTTTCACTTTAATACTTTATCTCACTCAATGGCTCATAACTTTCTCAAATAACATTCCCCATCCATAACTTCCTCAAATAACATTCTCTAGGACTAATGTTTTCCAAGTGCAGTCTTAGTGCAAAGAGAAATTCTTAATGTAAAATTTCAGGGTTTCTTAATTATAAAAATACCGTATGATTCTTTTGGTTGAGGAAATGCTACAAGTCTTGATAAGACCAAGAGAACAAACCTAGCAATGCTTTCCATACTGCTGGTATCCAGTTGATGTCTACTTGGTCATGTATTTGCTATCATTTTCCATATAAAAATGGACCATAGGAATGATGGGACTTTCCTAGTGGCTCAGAGGTAAGGAATCTGCCTGCAATGCAGGAGACTCAGGTTCAATCCCTCAGTCAGGAAGATCCCCTGGAGAAGTGATAGCAACCTACTCCAGCATTCTTTTTTTTTTTATTTATTTATTTATTTTTTTTTCAGCATTCTTGCCTCAAGAATTCCATGGATAGTGGAGCCTGGCTGCTTACAGTCCATGGGGTTGCAGAGTCAGACACAACTGAACGGCTAAAACACTCACATAGGAATAACCAAATTCAGCCAGTGATCTTTCACAAAAACCCTCTTATCTGATGACTCCTAACGTAAGTGATACCGGCTATCCTTCCCCTTGAAGCATTTTGAGATTTTGCACTTTTTTCCAGGCTGTTTATTACAAGTTGAAGTTTAACTGTGACTCTCAGAGGATTAATACATGGAGGAATTTTTCAGTTCTCTGCAACTTCTGTGATATTCTATAACATACTTCCTTGTGGAATAATGGCAATTTTTGATAAAACAGAAACATTTCAACAATATTGTTTCATATCAAGCAGCACTAGGGAGGCAACATTATTCACAAAAACTGGAGAATATGAATATATTTTCATGACAATTCACATCAGAAACAAACAAGTCCAACATGAACAGCCATGCCAGTAATTAATAAGAAGAGTAAATAGGTTACATGTTAACAGGCAAACAATTAAATTATTTGTTTCCTAGGGGCATGTAATGAGATTGTGATCACACTCCCAGGAGAGAGACAAATAGATATTAAAAAGGTCTTTCCGATACCTGTATTGGCTAAGGCCAACAACTAATTCAATAGATTCGATCAAAATCACCTCTTCTTTCACTGCTCCTGATTTATGACTTGGGCTGCAGTTAGTCATCACTCATTGCAGTTTGCTCTCCAGTGCTCATAAATTATGCCTCATAAATAAAAAGATACAATCAAGGAAATCATATCAATTCATCTGCAACCTTGGAGTACATTTTCCCATGGCATTCACGCCGATGCCTTTTTAAAGGGGAGCTTGCCATGGGTTTTGAGTATGTTCAAAGAGCAACACACCAAAATAGGCTTTGCCAGAACTGAGGTTAAGAGAGACTAAAAAGAGAAGGCAATAAATCTGAAATGATATGATGATGATAAGATTTTTTTAAAAATTTCATTAACAGGCCCACAGGCTGCATTCATAAAGGAATCACTGGCTGAAAAGCTCTGTGTAGCTGTCTAACCATCCACCTATCTGATTTTCTTTCATCATCAAATGGACTTTTTTCAGCATCTCTGTTTGTATGGTACTTTGTGGGGTCCATTATAGTTATGCTTTTACAGATATGGTCCTTGCATTCCAGGCTCCTTTAATCTAAAACACTTTGCATCAGGCAAGATGGAACATGATTTTAATTGAATTCTGGGACCCAGGGGAAGAAGGGTACAGCAGAACATTGTGTTCGTTTCTACTGGTGCTTTTGAAATTCAGAGATGTGAAGCTAGTAAAGAGATTACAAGACATTTTCCTCCCTAGAAACGGATGTCTTCTGTCACTGCTGCTCAGCACACAGCCATGTCCTTTGGAGGTGCTCAGTAAATACGAATGGCTCTTTTCTAAATTGTAAGAAGAGGAAAACTGGCTTCCATATTAGTGGAGAATACTGAAATTGGCTTCCATCTGATATTCATAATGATAATGAAAATTTGGAACTTATCATGCTGCTGCTGATGCTAAGTCACTTCAGTCGACGAACTTATCACACTCCCTTTTAATTGCTGTGTCTGCTCTCCCTGGGAGAAACCAGGAGCTCAGTCCTGTCCAGCCCTCATGAGGCTATGTTAAAGTAGTTCATGGGTTTAGTGAGCATCTATACTTGCAAAAGGGTATTATATGTGCTGATTCACTTCATCCTCTCAACATCCTGTGAGGGGGTATCAGCATCATAACCAGTAGGAAACGGAGGCACAGAGATGTTTACATAGCTTGGTAAGTGGTCGGGCCAGCCTTGTCATACAGGCATGTGAGGTGAAAGCTTGAGCTCTCTGCTTTTTCTATTGAAGGAGGTCCTAGATAGACACGTCTTCTAAGTGTTTGAGATACTGCCCTGAGGCTGTGCAGACTGGCTGTTTTGCAGAGAGGATCCCTAAAGTGAAGTGGTGGAAATGACCACAAACATCACAGCATCCATACCTGCTGCTACGCATCATGCTTTAAACAATACTTCCTATTATACAGAGGCAAGTACCCTGCTGCTCCAAACGTGTGTAAAGTGAAAGTGAAAGTTGCTCAGTCATGTCCGACTCTTTGCAACACTGTCGATTGTAGCCCGTCAGGCTCCTCTGTCCATGAAATTCTCTGGGCAAGAATACTGGAGTGGGTAGCCTTCTCCAGGGGATCTTCCCAACCCAGGGACTGACCCCAAGACTCCCACATTGCAGGTGGATTCTTACCATCTGAGCCATCAGGGAAGCCCAAGAATACTGGAGTGGGTAGGTAGCCCATCCTTTCTCCAAGTGATCATCCTGACCCAAGAATCAAGCCAGGTCTCCTGAATTGCAGACAGATTCTTTACCAGCTGAGGTACTAGGGAAATCCATATAAATGCACTTAAATGGCAGGAGAGTTCCAGAAAAACATCTACTTCTGCTTTATTGACTACGCCAAGCCTTTAACTGTGTGGATCACAACAAACTGTGGAAAATTCTTTAAGAGATGAGAATACCAGACCACCTTACCTGCCTCCTGAGAAATCTGTATGTAGGTCAAGAAGCAAAAATTGGAACCGGACATGGAACAATGGACTGCTTCCAAATTGGGAAAGGAGTATGTCAAGTCTGTATATTGTCACCCTGCTTATTTAACTTACATGCAGAGTACATCATGGGAGATGCCAGGCTGGAGGAAGCACAAGCTGGAATCAAGATTGCTGGGAGAAATAACAATAACCTCAGATGTGCAGATGACACCACCCTTGTGGCAGAAAGTGAAGAGGAACTAAAGAGCCTTTGATGAAAGTGAAAGAGGAGAGTGAAAAAGCTGGCTTAAAACTCAACATCACCAAAAGGGTGGGCAGACCACCTAATCCACCCCTCTAACCCAACCCTGGACACACCCCTACCCTCACTCCATATAAGGAGCCAGCTTGCCCCTACCCTCAGTGAGCTAGCAAGGGAAACTGTTACTTGTTCTTGTTCCCCCTGCTATAGCAGGGCCTCCAATAAAGCATTGTCTGAATTTTTTTTCTGGCCTCTGATCAATTTTTATTGATTAAGGAGGTCAAGAACCCTGGTGGGTAAAACTAAAATACTAAGGTAAGTTTTTTTCATCCCAATTTTAGAGGTAAGGAAACTGAGGCTTAGAGAGTAAATTACTGGCTGAGGACACAGTGACAGTAAGTCCTGCAGCCCAGATTACAACCTGAGTCAGTTTATCTTTGCAGGGTCAGGAGTTCATGCTCTTGATGGGGTGACTTGAGGACACTGTTTCAGCAGAACAATGATGGGATCTGGTGCAGAACATTTGGACCCAAGTTCTGACTCTGCCATTTCCTGACTAGGCACTTTGCTCAGTCATTCAGTTTCCTGATTATGATGGAAAAAATAATATCTACCTCACAGGACTATTCTGAGATTTATGGGCAATAAAATTGCTATAAATTTTGAGAAATGGGGTGGAGGATAAGTACATTTATAAATATTTTACTAAGATTTTGAAAGCCCCAGAGCTGTACACAAACACAATTTGGAGCAACCAGAGGGTGAATTTAAGAACACAGTCTGTGGAACTTGAATTCTAGACTCAGATTTCAGTTCTTTCGCTTACCAGCTGTACCCTTGGGCATGTTAACTATGGGTTTCTAAAGGTTATTATTTAGAATAATCCTTGCCTCAGATGATTATTATGAGTTAATGCATGCAAAACTTTTAAGAGTCCTTAGTAGTACATAGCAAGCACTAAATACACGATGATGGTTTTTATTATATTTGTGTGAAAAGTCAGGATATGACTTCTCAGTAGAGAAAGTGAGACTAAATAGCAATTCTCTAATTCACTTCTGGGTCTATTTAGCTGTTATGGATCAACAATAGACTTGAAAACCCTTACCGTATTCTGAGGTCAGCCAATATCTCTCTGTGTCTTTGTCTCCAGGTACTTCTCCACTCTAAACTCTGAGGGTTAGAATAAATGAAAGCCTGGCTTTTCAGAATATTGCTTCTACATCAAAATTTGTTGATTGGATGGCATCCTCAATTTTACCCTCTTATTAAAATTTCTCAAAAGCACCTCAAAATATGTAAAAAGGAAACCGTGAAGAAAGGCAATGCATTATTCAAAGAAAAGAACCTTGTTTCCAGTTTCATTGCAAATATGCCTTTGGGAGAGAACTGTACAGTTTCCTAGACACTTATAGGCATCTTAGTAATGATCAGATCCACTAACAGATAGATAAATCAATTTACAAGATAAAGTCTTGACCGTCTTCCTAAAGATTTCCATTGAAGGCATCTGATTTACTTCAATATGTTAACATTTTTGCTACTCTTTCTAGATGTGACAGCTTCATACAGATCAAGATGTTTGGAATTTAATGGAAATACACCATTAGTCCAAGTACTTAGATTTACTGAGTGTTTTATCAATAATCATAGAGTGGCAAGCCAAAGCTTGCCAGGTGATCCTCCAGCCCAGAAAGAATTCTCCTGGAAAGGCCTTGTCGTGACTCAAGTGAGAAATAGCACCCACTTGGGGTATGGGGGATGTCTGGGGTGTTTTCTCTCTGCCTCCAGATCCATTCTCTGCCCTCTGCTTGGCGGCCCGCTTTACAAAAAGAGAGAGTTGTCACTTTCTCCTTCTCTCTCTCTGGCGTCCCAGTTTGGCAACAGGCTGTGTTCCTTCTCCATGACACAGCTTCTCCAGGGCAGCCCCTCCCCACTGGCTATAGCACTTACTGGGTTATAGAAACAGCTTCTTCCCCTTGCCCCTTTAGGTCTAGAGGGTAAGGTAATGGCTCCCAATGATGGCTAGACCCTAGGTATATCAACATCCCTTGTTGATTCGCTTCATCCTGCCCACAGCTCATACATAGCCTTTTCATTAAAATTTCCTTAAATGCCCGTTTGAGTGTGCTACTTCCTGCTGAAATCCTGATTGACAGAGGGGAGAGCATTTTGAACTTTTCCCAGGTTGCACAGTGGGTGATTGCACGGTGGATAGGCTAAGAGAGGCATTTGCTCACAAGGATGGAGAGATTTGGAAGAGCATTTTTTTGTGAGACTGAATAGTTTCTATGGAATGATGATGATGTTGAGTCGCTCAGTCAGGTCCAACTCTTTTGCAACCCCATGGACTGTAGCCCACCAGGCTCCTCCTCTGCCCCTGGGATTTCTCAGGCAAGAACACTGGAGTGGGCTGTCATTTCCTTCTCCAGGGGATCTTCCTCACTCAGGGATTGAACCTGCATCTCCTGCATTGGCAGGCAGATTCTTTACCACTAAACCACCTGGGAAGCCCCTATGGAATGATATTCAATTTTTAATATCAAGGAACTACCCATGCTCCTCAAGACAATCTGGCCAGAGTGGCAAGAGCGTGTCCTGTGGAGACCGCTCTGCTCCTGGTTGAGGACATGTCTGTTTCTCCCTAGGTCTGTTGTGCCATCACTCAAATCTCTGTCTTCACAGCTTACACTACCGTCCATGTATTTTTATGAGAACATTGTTCATGGGTATGTTTCTTTACCTTATTAACTAAACTTTAAGCCTCTGGGGGGGGGGGGGGTGCGGGGTAGAGTCCATGGTTTTATAGCCTCTAGTTCCAATCTCAGCAATTCAACATATAGTTTGAACTTGGTGGGTGGTTAATAATGACAAGTTATGAAATTCTCAGCTTAGAGGCTAAAGGGGAAGAAGGAAATATGTCTCACTCTTTCCTGGATATTCGTACAGGACCTAAGCTTCAGGTGATTTTGGACAGCCTTCTCCTTTTACAGCTACCTTGCAGAGCAGGAACCAGTTGTGAAGAGTCATGGGGGCAGGTCAGAATTCTACATTATCTATATTCGCTTCGAGGAAATCTGGTTGCATTGAATGCTTTATGTCCAGCAAAGAAGCTTCCAACAAGAGACATGAGGATCAAACATGGCTTAAATGAACTGGGTCTGAAGGAGGGTGAGAAACAACCCATCTTCAGATGAGTAACTTGTCTCAAAGGCAATGTAGAGACTGCGGATAGTAGGGGCTTAGGAAGAGAGTCCTAGAGGACACCCTGAGGGACAGAAAAAGAACAGGGGTCTGCATACATGTGAGCCAGCATTGCTCCTGGGTGCTCTCGTATAATCAGGTAGAAATGACCTCCTGTTGGAACACAAAACCTGAAGGCAAAAGAGGACACAGTCCCTGGACCAAGTGGCAGAATTCGGGTTTCTGTTCACGAAATGTCCTGATGGCCTTCAGTCTGAGCAGTGGCGCTCAGGCTCTGGGGTTTTAGAGCACACGCACGGCTAGAGTCAGCCAATATCAATAAATCATTTAAGACCTTGAGCTGCGGGAGTTGTGGGTGGGAGCAGCTTACATCTCATGGGAGAAACTAACCAAACATCAGCCTCCACACTGGTCAGAAATACGTTAGTAGGATTCATACTTAATTAAATGCAAGTCCAAAGCCAAACAGACAATGTGCTCAATGAATTTTCTCTAAATGTAATATAAAAAAAAAATGCTTAGGAAAGGAATGAGTTAAGAGTGATGGCAACAGAAAATAAACAATTTGAAGCATGTCACTAGTCACAGAAATGTGGAATCAGACTATCAGAGTTGGAGAGAATCTTAGCCGTGCAAACATGGACATGTTACTCCTTTCCTGGGAAGACAGTAGCAAGGACAAGAAAGGTTGAACTCTTTCATCAAAGGAGCAACACATCTTCAGGGCCAACTGTGCTCTTAATTAGAGATGTTTGCATTCTAACATTGTATTAATGATTGTTAGAGAAACATAAGAGTTTTCTTAACCTGCCTCTTTTCCCTCTTGGAAGAAAGTACCTCCTTCTTTTATTTAGTGAGACGCTGAGGATAGTTTCTACTTTGGCCCTGTCGCTTCATTTTTCTGGACTTATTAGTAATTGTGCCTGGTCTTCCCCACTAGCATACTGGACACCTTCCAACCTGCGGGGCTCATCTTCCAGTGTCATATCCTTCATACTGTTCGCTGGGAAAGACCCTGATGCTGGGAAAGATTGAAGGCAAAAGGGAATGGGCAGCAGAGAATGGGATGATTAGATAGCATCATCAACTCAACGGACCTGAATTGAGCAAACCCTGGGAGACATTGGAGGGCAGAGGAGCCTGGCGTGCTGCAGTCTATGGGGTGGCAGAGTTGAGCAGGACTCAGTGACTGAACAACAATGAAGATAGAGTGGGGAGGTGGCTCTACTATGTAGCAGGCATCTTGCTCCACACACACAATTTCTTGATTCTCACTATACACCCATTTTTTAATGAGTGAGTGAGGCTATGAGAACTTAAGTATCTTGCTTAATCTGCATGATTTTCACCTGGAAGAACAGGATGGTTGAGAGCATCGCATGCGAGAGAACATGAGGATTCTAACTATTCTGCAGTAGCAGGGCTGCTGTGTTCAGTGTGCTGGGGCAGCTCTGGTTTCTGGCTAAAGGCATCTCCCACCCAGGAAGCCCTGAGTGGAGGAGGGGGTCTCATGCCCAGGCCTGTTCAATCACAATTCTTCATCCTCTTGTTTATAAGAAGGTACAAGGTGTTAGTATGTCAGTAAGAGTCCTGTCCTGGGGCTTCTCTCTTGGCTCAGTGGTAAAGAAACCACCTGTCAACACAGGAGACATGAGGTCGACCCCTGATCCTAGAAGAACCCCCACTCCAAGAAGGAATTAAGCCCGTGTACCACAACTATTGGGCCTGAGCTCTAGAGTCTGGGCGTTGCAACTACTGAAGTTCATGTGCCCCAGAGCCTGTACTCTGCAATAGAAGAAGCCACTTCAATGGGAAGTCAGGGACCCAAAACTAGAGAGTAGGCCTGCTTGTTGCAACTGGAAAAAAGTCAGTGCAGCTGTGAAGACCCAGCAGAGCCAAAAATTAATTTAAAAAAATTAATTCCTGCCCTTGATTGACTTATAGATAGAGCGAGAGAGAAGTCCTTACTGAGGCAGGAGATAGATGGACCCCAGACTGAACAGCTGATGTCTCTTCCGAGAGGAGGTTGAGCCCTACTCAGATTAGAGATAAAAGACCACATATTCCTCATTCTTGAAGTCAAGGAGACCTTCCTGACTACATATGTACAGAAAGGCTCCCTGGAGGTAAAAAAGGGAGGGAGCATCACCCCATAGTAAGTAATGTCAACTACCCATGGGCCTCTTGTCTAGAAGGCATCTTGGCTAAAAGATGTGGTGTACACATGGAAGGACCCCAAGATAAACCAAATAGACTCAGAATCAGGCAAAGCAAGGTGACTGGCCAAAGGAAACCCAGAAGAAATGCCCCATATAAATGATTCAAACCACCATGAGGGCACGACTCTCTTTGAGCCTACCCATGTGTCCATCCACACACACTGTACTCTTTTCCCCTCTAATAAACACTTTTCTTGCTTCACTACTTTTCGTCTCTATGTGGAAATTCATTTCTACACAGCTGATGGGCCAGGACCTTTTCACTGGCCACTGGTCCCTCGAGGTCTAGTGGCTGGGATTCAGGGCTCTCATTGTCACGGGTCAACTTCAATCTCTGGCCAGGAACGGAAACCATGCTTCAAGCCACTGCAGGCCGAGGCCGCCCAAGATCATTTCCACTCTGAGGTGGGACGGTAATCATAAAACTAGCTGTCATTATTGTTCCGTGTGAATAGTTTCTATGTATGAGGTACTGACCTAAGCACATTCACATATCAACACATTTAATCCCAAAGCAAGCCCAGGAGTTCAGTGGTATTTCTACCCACATTTCAAAGACAAGGAAACCAAAACACAGAGGTTTGAATCAGGCAGCTCTGGGGTAGTAATTTTCTCTGATGCCTGGAGAGAGTTTGGTGTGGAATGAAGCCAAATAAAGACAATTTGAGGCAAAGAAAGGAGATAAGGGATGAATCTAACAGCATCATGTCCTGCATTTCAAGAGGGATTCTTGAGAGAAAGAAGTGTTTGCACTTTTTCCTTGGTTTCAAGGAATGACTTTAGTCCCTTTCCCAGACAGCTGAACAGAAGCAATTGTCTTCTGTTCAAGGGAAAGTTTGCTTTCTACCAATTATAGCGAAATAGTTATGATACCATATAGATGATGTAAATTTTCTCAAGGACCTAAGTGGGATTCTTATTTAGTAAACTAAATAAATTAGGTTTGTTATTTATTTCTGTTTATATTTTCCAACATACTTCTAATTCATTCAATAAATCTACTAGTAAATAAACAAACTAGGTTTCAGAAACATCACTACTAATCTTCCCATATATCCATTTTGGTGGTGGATAATGACATGATTGGGCTTCCCTGGTAGCTCAGCTAGTAAAGAATCTGTCTGCAATGCAGGAGACCCCAGTTCGACTCCTGGGTCACGAAGATCCCCCTGGAGAAGGGATAGGCTACCCACTCCAGTATTCTTGGGCTTCCCTGGTGGCTCAGTTGGTAAAGAATCTGCCTGCAATGTGGGAGACCTGGGTTCAATCCCTGGGTTGGGAAGATCCCCTGGAGGAGGGCATGGCAACCCACTCCAGTATTCTTACCTGGAGAATCCCCATGGACAGAGGAGCCTGGAGGGTTGCAGTCCATAGGGTCGCAAAGAGTCAGACATGACTGAGCGACTAAGCACAATGACATGACTATTAGTATATGAGCTGCTCTCATAGCCTTACTAACTTAAAACATTTTTCTTTATTGAATTATAATTGATTTCCAGTGTTGTGCTAATTTCCGCTATACAGCAAAGTGACTCACTTATACATACATGTGTTCTTTTTCATATTCTTTCCCATGATGGTTTACCACAGGGGAACTGAATATAGCGCCCTATGCTGTACAATAGAACTTTGCTGTTTATACACTCATGCGCTTTGATACAACACTCATGCGCTTTGATACAACACCTAAACACTATTAGAAAATCAAGTCACTTAGGGCCAGCACGTATTCTGTGAGGTTTTCAAATTACAGATGACCAAGGCCAACCAAGAGAAACTAACGTTGCATGGGGATTTTTAATTTTTGTTGTTGTTGTTGTCTGTTTGGGCCCACTGAGAGGCGTGTGGGATCTTATTTCCCCGACCAGGGAGTGAACCTGTGCCCTCCGCAGTGGAAACACGGAATCTTAACCACTGGACTGCCACAGAAGTCCCTGATGAGAACTTTTAAAAGCCTGTGCTTGTAGATGACCCCCCACTTAGGGCCCCAGAATCTCGAACTGGAAACAGCTGCTACTTCCAGGTGAAGAAAGGCTGAAGGAAGTCAATTTGCTCAAGGATCCAGAAATAGGGGTAAAGAACTAATCTCTGCCATCCTTTCTGCTCCTCCCTTCTGCTGATAGCTTGCCGCCCACACTGTGGGCACCTTCCGTGGGGCCTGGTGCAGAGAAGGCCTCCGCTGTCCCCTCCTGGAGTCGTCATATAGCCGCCTGCGGCAGGAACAGTAGGGACCCCCAGCACATCTCCGCCACAGCCGTTCCTCTCAGCCTCTCCTGCATAAGTCCTCAGACAGAACTGTTTGGGGGCAGTGTCAGTCTGTGAGTAAGTAGCGGGCTGCCGCTCTGGGCGGCTCAGAGTTCAGACCCACACGCCAGTGAGTCCACACACGGGGTTTCCTCCAAGGCTGACTTGTCGTGTCTCAGTCATCCAGTCACGAGGCCCCAGAAGCCTTCAGAGACCCTGTGGGTGTGTGTGGGTGCTAATCGAAAAAAATCTGTCAAAGTGGGGAAGTTTCAGGAAAGCTAATTAAGTCACTGACAGTAGGATTCAATGAAAGGGGAGCCATGACAGCCCTGTAAATCCATGATGAGTCATCGTTGCCTTAAGCGGGTGTATGGATATGAAGGCGTAGTTACTGGGAACCAGTCATTGGCCTCAGCTCTCTCCCCGCAGGTCAAAGCTGAAGCTTCTTATAAAAGCAGACACACACCCAGGTCCCTCTCTGAAGCCTGTGGAGAGACTACTATCTTAATTTGCTTACTGAACAATTAAGAACTTCCCCACATAGAATCTGTGGAGTTCTATATCATATATATTTGTACATCCCGATTTTGAAAGCATTGATGATAGAAATGTGTATTGTCTGTAAAAAAAAAAAAAAAAAAATTCCTACCAGATGTGTAAGTATTTTGTAGCATAGCAAGCCTATAATCTCTATTTAAGGAAAAGGTCTGTGCACTGGAAGAATTTCATTTAGCAAAGATGCATCTCATTTATGTACGATTCACACATTTGCAGAGTTGTTTGAAAATTGGGTTTTGGTAAACAAAATTGTATCAGAAATTCACAAATGTTTATTCTCTGATGAGAACTTGCACTGCATCACTCAGCAAAGTCAGCCCATTTATCCTTGTGAAATATTTTTTTTTTAATGCCAAATTTCTGAGTTTCCCTGGTGGTCTAGTCATTAAGAGTCTGTTTGCTGATGGAGGAGACATGGGTTCCATCCCTGGTCTGGGAGGATCCCACATGCCAGACAGCAACTAAGTCCAAGTGCCACAACCACTGAATCAACACCCTAGAGCCCGCAGGCCCTAGAGCCCATGTTCCGCAACAAGAGAAGCCACTGCAATAAGTCTGCACATGGCAACGAAGATAGGCCTCTATTTGCCACAACTAGAGAAAGCCCTCATACAGCAACAGAGACCCAGAGCAGCCATAAATAAATCTTTTTCAAAAAATTCCAAATTTCTGTGATTTATATCTCAGATCTCCACTCATTTTATGAAATTCAGCAATCTGGAAGCTGTGTTGAAATGAATCAAACTAGAAAATTCCCATTTTCAATGATGGTCAGTGTTAACTCTTCTCGCCAAAATCCAGGCCTCCCAAATGAGAAACAAAACAAAATGAAATAACAACCATAACCAAACAAAATCCAAGAGGAAGTGCAAATGAAATTATTTAATTAATTGAAGACATGAAATTTAGCAGGTTATATATTCTGTTTCTCTTTCCAGCTTCATACCAAAACAATAAAGAGAACTCTGATTTAGGAAAGTCATGGACAGACCAAGGTAAATAGGCTGGCCATCAATTATTATCATGTAAATTAGGCACTTGTGGGGCGCTGGGTTCACTTACTTAGGCAATCAGTTTACGATGCTTTAGGACTATGATTCTCAACCCTGGTTGTACATTAGAGTCACCTGGGGACCCTTTGAAATGCACTGATGCCTGGACCCACCCCAGAATTAGAACTACAGGGGGATGGGGCCTTGGCAACCGGAATGTTGTTAAAGTTCCCCAGGCGATTTTAATGTGCAGTCAGGGATGAGAACCACTGATTTAAGAAGTCAGCACCTGAAAATCGAGCTTAAGTACCATAGCAACATCCCTGTACCCTCCGGGGCAGTATTTCTCAAAAAAGGAGGATGTGGACCATCTAAGCTGCTGGGTAAAAATGCAGATTTCTGGGAATCTCTACCCCCACCCCTGGGTATTTGCAGTCTGAATGCACTCTTTAGGCAATCCTTTCGTACTATAAATCCTGAGTCTACTGCCTTTAGGGTATTCAATTTTGAGGTATTACTGAAAACTTTGGAAATGCTTGTAAAGTCACACAGCTTTTGCCTGCTTCAAACACGCAACTTCCCAAATTGGTCGCGTGAGTCATTATGAGGTGACATTTTGCCTCCCAAAATCTTCTGTAGCAAATGATTCTCCCCCTCTCAATAAGAATCTCTTTCTTCAGAAACTTTGTGACCCTCCTGTTTATCAGAATTTATCCATGCTCTATTCTCTTGCCTAGAGGTCTATCATTGGTCATCAGGTTGAAGAATTAATATATATGAGGTGGACTGAAGCAAAACGCTGCAGGGCCTCCTCCCACCCAAGTACCAAACCGAATAGTTAATGATTAGGACAATAGAGTCATAGACTCAGAGTCTGATGCATATTTCTGAATTGTTTTACAGATATTCTTACAACAGTCCCAGGAAGAAGACAGCTAACTGCATAACGATCTGACTGCAGCCATGATATAAGTTGCTCCATCTTGAGCAGTACTGAATGTGTGGCTAGCACAACCCCAAGAACTGGCCTCAAGGGAATGGCATTAACATTACTACTCTATATCTTTGTAGGTATCATCATAATTGTAGCTTGCTCTGTCTGTATGTGTAAGGGGGCAACGAAAACAGTCAGCAAAGAGATGCTCTAGACCCATGTTGACATAGTCCACTCTGAGAATACAGTGCCCTGTCTCAGCATGAAGAAGTCACAGAAGATAGAGCTTCACCCTTAATCCCAGAGAAATGGACTGATGTTCTGACAAGTGGGGATTTGTCAGCAGCTCTTTGCAGGAAACCAGCCTCAGCAGGAAGCCCCTTTTCTTGTTTTAGCAAAAGTATATTGTAACTAACTTTTAAAGCAAGCACTCCCATGCTCTACTCCTTTCCAGCCCAAGCACATCTTTCAAATCTTTTGATCACTCAATACCTGGCCTAACTTGTTGGTTCTTTCCTTAGATCAAAGAAATAGAAATAAAGAATAAGTAATTAACAGATGACCAGGTCTCTCCCTTAGCTTCCCCTTCAGTAATCTCCTGAACAAACTGTGTGATCAGACTGTGAACAAGATAAGATCTAGAGGACGATCACAAGTGTGCTCACAGCAGGGGACAAGGACTCTGAACCTCTGTGTCAATGATTATCTGACATTAAAAGCTTTCATGACTGAACAGAATCTTCTGAGACAGTTTTTTTTGGGATGCTAAGTCTACCATCTTCCCAGATTGCTGCTATTCTTGAAATAAGAGGGAAGGGGGCAGGGCACAACATTTAAAAGAATGACACTATGCTAGGACATGAAAAAAACTGTTTAGAACCAGCAAGGTCCAAGATGGCAGAAGATTTCACTTCCAGTGGAACTTCAGTCTCATTAAATGCTCACTGTAACATGTCAGCAAGCTAAATGACATACCCACAGATGCCATGACAGATCCAAGACAGACCACAAAGGTGAAAAAGTGGGATTCCTAATTCCTGGAAATCCCCATCCCCTTTCCCAAAATAGCTAGAATATTCCTCCCACTCATTAGCCTATGAAATTACCCAGCCCATAAAAATTAACCACATCATACTTCAAGGTCTCTCACTTTCTGAGATGGCCCACACCCTGCAGAGTATTTCTCTCTAAATAAATCTACTTCTTACCTGTCACTTTGTCTCTCACTGAATTCTTTCTGCAGTGAGACATTAAGAACCTGAGACCAGGTACGACATCAGTTAAAAGACTGTGGAATCAAGTCTCAATCAGAGGTGTACAGCTACATTGTTGATTAAAGGCATCTTTCCTTTCTCCTGACATTTGTGAGTATGTAACTGAGTTTGTAAGTGGCAAGAAGCAGGACCCCCCCCACCCCCCGCCATGTGATAACATAGGGAATACTGTCTTCTTCTTCCCACATAGCTAAATTTTTGAAGCTGCCATCAATGATTTAACTCAAATGGAGGGCCATCTGATACCCACTAGGCACACCAGGTGGATGGCCACCTACCCAACCACAGATCATCACCCTGCTTCTGATGGAATAGGATACTATCTCTGGGCAGTTTGTACGTTTTCACCTCCTACAAATATATGGATTATCTCAAAACACAGTCCTCTGTACTAGGGTCAGTCAAACCACTGGCATGGTGGGTAAACTGATGATTTTAGGACAATAAAGGTGCTTTCAAAAAAGCAACTTACAGAAAAGTAACCCTTATATAGGTTTGAGAGCAATTCAAATTCATCTCAAAGACAAAATGTTCTTTGTTAAAGGGAAATCAATTCTTTTAGTACATTACTTCCTAAATGACTTCTGTAAGATAACTCAGGATCTATAAAGACTCAGCATTTGCACAGGCTAAATAAATCCAATATTTTAGTTCATTTATTTTGGCATTTAATCTATATTTTTCAAAATATTTCTTATAAGAACTGGGTTTTGGGGCTGATAGGCTAGATTTTTTCCCCCTGCTTTCTATATAACATGGGATTAGCTAGTAAATACAAATTATAAATCAAATGAAAATCAAATTAAATAATTTCATTTGGGTGAAGTGAATATGGAGGAGGAATATGACACAGGGCTGGTAGTAACAGTTACATAATAGACAGCATAGCCTGAGGTTCTTAACTCGTCTCTCCTCTGAAATGTGGGCCCCTTGGTACCTGGTTATTCTTAGCTCCTGGTGAGAGCATGACTGTTAGCATCATTGACACCACATTGGGCTCATACATTTTTTTCCTGTCCTTCCACTGACCCGACCCAGGACTGTACTGTGCAGTGAATCACTTCTCTGTCATCAAGGGCTTGTAGTTAATACATTGTTTAATAATCATTAGGACCAGGAGGCCTCTGTGCTCTATTACTCCCCAAACAATGATGAAGACCTTTGCTGACATATTCCCAGTTCCCACAAAACTAGTTCAGTTCAGTTCAGTTACTCAGTCATGTCTGACTCTTTGCAACCCCATGGACTACAGCACACCAGTCTTCCCTGTCCATCACCAACTCCCAGAGCTTGCTCATACTCATATCCATTGAGTTGGAGATGCCATCCAACCATCTCATCCTCTGTCGTCCCCTTCTCCTCCTGCCCTCAATCTTTCCCAGCATCAGGGTCTTTTCCAGTGAGTCAGTTCTTCACATCAGGTGGCCAAAGTTTTGGAGTTTCATCTTCAGCATCAGTCCTTCCAATGAATATTCTAATAGGTAACAAAACTAGTTACCCACTCATAAACCCTGACTTAGGAATGAACATCCTGTTTCTCAGCACGTATCCCCTACCTTGGGTTAACTAAAAAATTGTCCCATTGTTCCTTTCATGATATAGGGTGCAGCTGCCAATGCTTCTGGGTCTTCACCTGCCCAATCCCACCCTGTGAAAGTTACTCAGTCATGTCCAACTCTTTGTGAACCCATGGACTATAGAGTCCATGGAATTCTCCAGGCCAGAATACTGGAGTAGGTAGCCTTTCCCTTCTCCAGGGGATCTTCCAAACCCAGGGATCGAACTCAGGTCTCTCACATTGCAGGCAGATTCTTTACCAGCTGAGCCACAGGGGAAGCCTGAGGATGCTGGAGTGGGTAGCCTATCGCTTCTCCTGAGGATCTTCCTGACCCAGGAATCAAACTGGGTTTCCTGCATTGCAGGCAGATTCTTTACCAACTGAGCTATCAGGGAAGCCTAAATATGCCACGAGTGAGTGAGCGAATGAGTGAAAGTCGCTCAATCGTGTCCAACTCTTTGAGACCCCATGGACTATACAGTTCATGGAATTCTCCAGGCCAGAATGCTGGAGTGGGTAGCCTTTCCCTTCTCCAGGGGATCTTCCCAACCCAGGGATCAAACCCAGGTCTCCTGCACTGCAGGCACATTCTTTACCAGCTGAGCCTGTAAGTATAATAAATTGATCCATTGATTCTATGGAGAAGCTTGTTTCATTTTTTTGGTTTCAAGATACCATCTCAGTTCACTGAGCACACTTCATTCCCTCCATCCTCCAACAGAGAGAAAACTGACAGAGTTAAGGCATAGGCTTGGGGTTTACGATTCCTTAGAAAATTTAGATGAGACTTTACAGATGATGCAGCCAATTATTTAACTCAATGACACTTGATGCCAAAGAAGCTATAATCACTGGTTCACGTTTAGTATCCATGGATCACTTAGCTTTGTCTAAATAGAGGCCAAATATCAATATCTCATGCTGATTCCATCCAGTTCTCTTACAAAGGTGCAGTTTTATTCATAAAGCAGACTAGATAATTGACAGAAGAATCTTTGATAACTTGACACTTTTCTGTAAAGATAATGATAAAGCACAAAAGGATAGCTACATAGGTTCTAGCTGTTTCTAACCAAATTCTGTTTCCAACTGTGGCTTCAGTGGGTATTTTGTTCCTTCATGACATAAGCCACAATTCTTACTGTAAACCCTTGGGAACTGTTTTTAAATAACTGTTTTGTAAGTTTTGGAGTTAATAACATACACACACTGTATATTTTGTAATGGCCCCAGAATGATCTTGTAATAAAACACAGTATTTCTGAGGTAAAATATATAAATATTCACTTTAAATTGGATAAATAAATGCTATAAATAGCTTCAGGTTTGTTTAGAATGGGTTTTGCTGCTAAATGAGTTGTGTCAAACCTAGATAAAAACTTGTTTTTAAGAGATTTTTAGATTTGGGGTTACAAACAAGGGGTTATGGATTTATATGTGTACTTCTCCAAACTATTCAAAAATGAATTTATAACCTCAATTCTTACTAACTTCACTGGGAAATTTGTCTCATACATTACTGGCCTAAAATACATTCCTTTCACACTTAAAATGCTACCTCTGGTCATTGTCCCCATTGATTTGCTCACCATATTCCTGATGACTTTGTGGTTTTATTATTTCTGGTTATGGTAACCTCTTGGCTTAGTTTCCTAAGAGGCTCAGTTTCCTCTTTTAGAAAATTGTACTTGGTCTTCTGCCTGGTACATAGTGCTTGCATCATTCAGCAAGCTTCCTTTGATACTGTAAGCAAGAGAAGCCGATTCTGACTTAAGCAAAAGGGAACTTACTGGGAGCACAGTCAGCTCTCCTTATTCATGACTTCTGTATCCATGGATTCAATAAAAAATTTTTTGAAAAAAATTCCAAAAAATAAATCTTGAATTTGCCAGGTGCCTGCAACTACTGACATAGCATTTACATTGTATTTATACCTATTTACATGGCACTTTCATTATATTAGGTATTATAAATAATCTAGAGATGAATTAAACTCTAGAGGAGGCTGTGCGTAGGTTATATGCAAATACTATGCCAATTTATACAGATTTTGGTGTCTGTAGGGTTCCTGGAACCAACCCCACCCTCAGATACCAGGGATGTGTAATTAAAAGAACAGTTGAAGAACCAGGCTTGGAAATGGCAAGGATAAGAAAAGCTTTTGGATTGAAATTAGAGCTATTTTACCTTGACTTAGTTCCACCTTTTAAAATTCTGAGTCACTTTGCTGAAGATCAAGCCCCAGGCAAGTCTGAGGGGCTGAATATGACTCAGGTGCCCACCACTTGGCTACATGACAGCCTGACATGTTGATTGACACTCCCAGCAAGCCTGAAGCCTGAGCAGGGGTGGGGAGCGACGCCCGCACAGGAACTGGGGCTGCCTGTTACAAGAAAACTGCAAATGCACTCTGACGGCAAACAAAACAAACCTAAGGGAAGTCTTCTATTGATTTCAAAATACCTTCAGAGTATTCTTAATTCCTGGCTCTTTAGGGGTATGCAAAGCCCTCTTTTCTTTTAGGCTGTGCTCCTACAAAACTTATTTCATCCTCATGCACAGATGAGTTGTTTCCTCTAGACTTTTCTCAGCATAGGGGCTGGAGGCACTTGCTCATTAGATTTTATTCTCTCTCTTTACAATGCATGAGTTATCTTCAAAGTGATCTTTTCACAAGGAGTATTTGCAGCCAAGGCAACACTGACAGAAGGAAGCTTAATGATAGAAACCACCTCATTAATAAGAAATGCTAATCCTTCACCTGAAATCTACCTGGGAATAACAAGCATGTATCACATGGATCGAGAATCAAGAAAACGAAGAAGGCAAATGAATATACCTTTTCCTCCTTCATTTACTGCTTAAGTTTTTTTTTAAAAAAAGAATATTATTAAACTCCTTAAGCCCCATGTTTCTTTAAGTGGCTTTTTAGATGGCAAGCAGTTCTTCAAGTAGGCACTGATGTGTGCCCATCGTCTGAGAGTGAGTTGATAACACCCGCTTCTTACCTGGTATTCATACTCTGTAAAAGGCAGTAGTTCGACATCCATAAAGGAGCTTGAGCTTCCATTATAGGCTAGCACTGGTTTTAACTTCTCAGGCTGAGTTGCTATTTGTCTTCTGTACAATTCATAATATAAAACTTTTCCATTTGGTTGGAGGGGTCCTGTCCACAGAAGGGAAACGGTGGGCTGGAAACCCCCTGGAGGCATCTGCACCTCCAGATGGGGAGGGGGTTGCTGCCGTGGTGCAACCTCCAGGGTCTCTATGGACGTCCAGTCACTTGACACACAGCCCAGCCTGCTGCAGGCTTGGATTCGAACTTCATACCTTCAGGACACAAGGCAGAAATGACCCATTATTGGCAAAATCTATTTTCATGGGAAGAATCTTTAAAAGACCAAGTGTTTTCTGGGGGGGGGGGGGGGGGGGAGATGGATACCTTTATATTTATCCTTATCTATAATGAGCCCTTTTCAAAGTCAACAAAGTCATGTTTCCATGGAAATTTTAGAGCATTTTCAAGCCTCTTGGCTTTCCAAACTAAAGCAAAGATCCTCACCTGTTTGGAAGGGGTGGGCACAATTCTTCCCTAAACAGAACGCACAGAATCAATACACTTTCAAGATACTTTTCAGGAAAATTCTGGTACTCTGTAGAATTACCTACCACAGTGAGGAAGAACACAGATCTGGGGAATTTGAATGCATTTTCAGCAACCCTGGGCTCCTCCTCGCTTTGCAGTTGGAGCTAAATGATTCCCCAGGAACAATTCCAGGTCAGGAAAGAACGTTCTGGAGTAAAGGTCTCTGTGGTAATAAATCCCCTCACCTGATACCCAACATCTTAGAACAGGCTCCCTTACACCACACACAGACCTTTTGGGGCCAAAGTTAACCCAACTCCACACCAGATTATCAATCATCCCGGAGACACCTTATCACCATCTAGTTAAACTCAACCAATCAATTATGTTTTGCCTCAGAGCTGGTCTCCTGCCACTGGGAAAGGTCTATTTACATATCAGGGACTTTTCTCTTTCAACAAAAGGGGCTTTTGTTAGTGTTAAGTGCCTGCGGTTGCAAATAAGTGCTTTCCCCCTCTTTTCCGTGCCCAGCGGACTTTATGACACCCCTAATTTCCCCTCAAGCCCCAGCCACCTTCCTTTCTCCCTTTATTTATTTTAGTTTCTGGCCATTCCCTCTTCTATTTCCTGCTTTACCTCCTCCAGACAATCCCCGCCTTTTGTTCACTTTCTTGCTCTTTCTGTTCCCCTCCCCCCTTCTTAATTACAGTTTTCTCTCTTTGGGGGATCTCTTGCTTCCCCTTTCTGCTCCGCCTCCCTTCCCCTCCTCCCATGTCCCTCTCCACCATGACGGGCTGCCAGTTTACTGGTGAACAAATCACAGCTGTGAACAGCACATCAGACTTCTACGTGATTCTGAGAATCAGTTTTGATTTCTCACATATGGAATATTTGCTTTCTGGATTATTTGTGGGGATTAAAAAATGCTGGGTCAGATTCTTTCTGCTTCTTAGAGCATTCCTAGGATCCTTCTTCCTACTGACTAGCTGGGGTACCCCAAGGAGGACACACTAATTTGCAGTATTCAGCGAATGTTAATCTGCTGGGAAAAGCCCAAAGGACATAAATCCCAACACCATATAGAAGTGATATTCTGCTTTTATTTTTGGTGTATGATTTGATGTTTTTACTGTTTACATTCTATATAAAATTATTATAAAATATTGGCAACATTCCCTGCACTGTACATTATATCCATTTAGCTTCTTTATTTTATACCTAGTAGTTTATACCTCTTAATCCCCCCTTCATCTATCTTGCCCATCCCTTACCCCGCTCCTCATTGGAAACACAGTTTGTTCTCTGTTTCTGGTTTGTTATATTTGTTCATTTGCTTTTTCAGATTCCACATGTAAGTGAATACATACGACATTTGTCTTCCTCTGTGTGACTTATTTCAGCTAAATGTAATACCCTCCAGGTCTACCCATATTATTGCAAATGACTACATTTTTTGTTTATGGCTGAGTAATATTCCACTGATATTTTAAGTCATTTATGTCACTTACATCTTCAGTTACAGTGGACAGTCAAGGGACATCTCTCATTGTCTTAAATGCCTAAGTTTCTCAGAAAAATAAGATTTTCTTTTTTCAGGCTGGGAAAAGTACCCTTGTCACATCTGGAAACTTTATTTTTCCCCTTAGAAATATTTTTTAGTAAGAGTTTCAAAGGGGAGCGAATTGATATGATCTTTAAAATGTGCAGGTACCAGTCATGTAAAGAGGATGCCAGGATAAAATGTATAGTTCTGCAGCTAGCATGCACCCTTTTATACCCTGCATCAGAGTAAGATAAAAGCCAGCTCACACAGCATGCGGATTAGCTATGGAAGATACCTGTGGAAGTTTTAATTACTGTTTAATATTTAATGTGACCCTAAATAATTGTCATGAGGAGATGCACAGGACTGCAAATGTTTCATTTCAACAGCACTATATATCAGAGATAATTGTAGGAGAGATCTAATCTGCATATCAGTAGATTACAATAATAGCTGAATTTTACGAATGGTGGTTGGAAATCAACACTTTTTTTAGCCTTTAATTTTTTTTAAGTGGTTCTGTTCATTTTACTAAATTTTAAGCATAAAGTGTTTTTTATTACTCTTCTTGCTGGGGATTCATGTTACCTAAAATATGATGGGGAAAAAAGTCAAGCAATTCTTTAAGCTATGGGAAGAGCACCGGTGGTCAGATTCCTTTGTGTGGAAAGACACACACAGCCAAGCTCATCAGAGAGCCCAGAGGGGGACCACTGACAAAACGTGAGCTGGCAAAGTGGCACTGTCCCAAGAAACTATGGGATCAGAGCTGAGGGGATCCTAAGGAGCTACAGAAATAGTCAGAGGAGCCTCACCATTCCTGGAAGACGTGTTGGATTCAATAAGAAGTGCTCTCTCCAGAACAAATTTTGGATCAGTCCAACCCTGGCTGGCAACAGCTCTCATTGCCTGCTACTTGTTTTATTGTTTAAAATAATACCTCCTTTTCCTCAGAGTCTAGGTCAGATAACCCCACTGGTGTTCTTAGAACTGCCCAGGGGCTGGCATGTTTCTGAGGGGACCAGACTCAGGGAAGTGATGGCATCTCTCCACTACTTGGTTCCAGACATTATGATGAATTGCAGACATTTCTCAACAGCTGACTCTCAAAATGTCACCTGCAAGACTTTTGCTCTCCAGAAGTTATGCAAGCAGCTTTGGGCTAGATAAGGATGTGGTTAGTTTACTTGGATGGTTAAATGGATGAGGGGTTGGGGGACATCATACATTTTGCTCTTGGTCTTCATTGGAACTGACCAACGGTTCATGTAATAGAGACAGTGGCTTGTTCTTAGTAAACCCAGAGTCAGTTACTTACCTGTGAAATGGTTTCAACTGGTTTACCATGAATGACTGTGAACCAAAGGAATTACGAGTTGTGTTTATGTGTATGACTTTTGTTTCTCTTTCAAACAGCTCACGGATGAAGAGGGTATAGTTGACAATAAGACCATTTGTCCTTACTGGAGGGTCCCAGGTCACTAAGATCTCCTGAGGGCCCTTGGCCAGCAATCTTGGAGGTTCCATCCCTGAAGGTGCTGAGGGGCTGGTTCGATCTTTGACAAGTGGACTCAAAACACCCCCTTGGCTGTTGTTGGCCATCACCGTATAGCCGTACTCCACACCTGGGGTGAGGGTAAAGTCATGATAGCGAGTTTCCAGGCCAGTGTACACAATTGTTCCATCCCTCCTCAGCTCATAGCTTCTGATCCGGCCATTTGGGATTCTGGGCAGTTTCCAGGTGATTTCTATGGATTCTGAGCCTGTAACTTGCAGTTTTGGAGGGTCCATGTCCCGTGGTGGGGCCTCCATTGTCCAGGCAGATTCTGGCACACTTGCTGTGCAGCCTCCGTTGGTACACACCACCAGGGAGAAATTATACTGCGTGTAAGGCCGCAGGTGGGAAACCAACAGAGTCAGGTTCTGCCCAGCGAGATACTCCTTACCATCCACTCTGAGGAAATACTGAGTGATCTCTCCATTCTGAATCGACGGCGGGGACCAAGATACGTTTATCTGAGTGGCGCTGATGGTCCTCAGAGCTGGAGGGTGGACCCCTGCAGGGGCAGCCTCAAGGGTTGTGATGCTGGTGGTCGTGCTGGCAGAGCAGCCCCCACTGGTGCAGGCTGTGACCCCATAGCTGTACGTGGAGAAAGGGAGCAGCTTCTCATCGGTGTAATTGAAAGTCACAGCATCAAAGCTGAAAGGATAAAGCACTCCGTTCCTCTGCAGCCTGTAGGACTGGATGATGCCATTAGGCTGTTCTGGAGGGACCCAGGCAATCAGCACTTTGGGGGGATCCACGGATACCTGGGCTACCTCAGGTGGACAGAGGCCGTCCGGAGGTGCTTGCCTGGTCCTCACCCCGCTCCAAGAGCTGCAGGTGTGGCCGGCTGAGTTCCAAGTGCGAACTTTGTATTCACACTGCATCCATGGCTGCAGACCTGTGTCATTATATATAAATGTATTCCTCTCAGTATTAGATTCTATGAAAACAATTTTCTCATCATCCTGGATTGTCTGATTCCCCCAAGCTTTTCCCTTGAAGCATCTGCGAATCACTTCATAGCGAATTATCTTTCCATTGGGTTTAATGGGCTCCGACCAGCTCAGCTCCACGCTGGTGGAGCCCACTGACTGGATGGTGGGAGCTGGCTGAGACTGGGGGGCGGCTTCCTCTGTCCAGAGAGGCTGGGGCACCGAGTGTGCACAGCCCGCCCTGGTGCAGGCCTCCAGGGTCAGGGTGTAGAGTGTGAAGGGGTCCAAGCGTCGGAAGAGAAACTGACGATTCAGGCCAGTGTATTCCAGGACCTCCTCACTGAAGACATTGTATGTCTGCAGGAAGATGGAAAATAAAGCATACAGGTTCTTGGCATCACTATTTTGTTACTTTTAACTTCTTTCTCCTATTCCTCATCTGGATGACCCTAACCCAGAAGGAGCATTCTGATATTAATTTGGGGAATGGGATCTTTGCTCTCCATTTTTAAGTTGGGTGTCATGTAAACAGTTCAGTCATGTCTGACTTTTTATGTGTCATGTAAGCATATGTCTAAAAGCAAAGAGTTACTGAACCTGATTCTTTGACTTAAAGAGTGCTCATGGGGTTTCCTCCTATTTTTATATTTTTAGAAGTGGGAATTAGTATTCCAATTCACTATTTTATAAATATTAAGTGCTTCTGACTTCATCCTGAGTAGGCTAATAGGGCATATCCACATTGTCTATCTTCTACAGTATTTATTGGAAAATGGATTATAATGCTTAATCATTGGTAATAGAGTGCCAGGGCAGAAAATGTTATCGATGTGTCTGTGTATAGGCACACATGTATGTGCTGAGGTACACATATATGTAATACATGTGTATAAAAACATAGATACGAGGTGACAAGGAATGGAAAAAACCACCCTATTTTCTCTCACCAGTTATGGAAAAATTGGTGGCTGCTTTGGAGCAAAATATTCTTTTGTTCTGGGGAAAACCGTCTGAAAACTCGTGACACAAATGTAGAGCACGTTTCCAACATCTAATACTCATTGTTATTCGGGGAAGAGAAGCAACCTACTTGATGCAGATGTTCTTGAGTGATGGTTTCCCACCCTTTCACGCTTCAGTACACCTGAAATACAGGAGATGTTCCTATACATGGTTGTGACCCTATAATGGGGCATCTTAAAATGAGATGGATACATATCCAAGTCCCTTGGGAGGCAGATCTTCCCACAGATTTTTCCTACAGAAGCTTGACTTAGGCTGGGTTGTTGATATACTTGAACGTTATTTAACATTAAATAACCTAGACTTGGAAATCTCCTTCTTGTTGGACTATTGTATATTGATGTGATTTTCTTGTTGGGGTCTCAAGACAAGATCACACTCCTGAGGGAAGGGGTATAGAGTATTTTCTGACGGGAGTTCAGATTACATAATCAATTTGAAAGCCTCAATGATTATCCCCTCACACTCCATATTCACCCGGCAAATTTCTCAGTTCAGTTCAGTCACTCAGTCATGTCTGACTCTTTGCAACCCCATGGACTGCAGCACGCCAGGCTTTCCTGTCCATCACCAGCTCCCGGAGTTTGCTCAGACTCATGTCCGTTGAGTCTGTGATGCCATCCAACCATCTCATCCTCTGTCGTCCCCTTCTCCTCCCGCCTTCAATTTTTTCCAGCATCAGGGTCTTTTCAATGAGTCAGTTCTTTGCATCAGGTGGCCAAAGTATTGGAGTTTCAGCCTTAGCATCAGTCCTTCCAATGAATATTCAGGACTGATTTCCTTTAGGATGGACTGGTTGGATCTGCTTGCAGTCCAAGGGACTCTCAAGAGTCTTCTCCAGCCCCACAGTTCAAAAGCATCAATTCTTCGGCACTCAGCTTTCTTTATGGTCCAACGCTCAGAACCATATATGACCACTGGAAAAACCATAGCTTTCACTAGACGAACCTTTGTTGGCAAAGTAATGTCTCTGCTTTTAAATATGCTGTCTAGGTTGGTCATAGCCTTTCTTCCAAGGAGCAAGTGTCTTTTAATTTCATGGCCACAGTCACCATCTGAAGCAAATTTCTAATTAATGCCAAATTCAATTCTCCCTCTCAAACTTAGCTTCCAACTGAGTTTGGACAAAAACAGTCAAATATATTGACTGGGGCCCTGAATATTCATTGGAAGGATTGATGCTCAAGCTGAAGCTCCAACAATTTGACCACCTGATGTGAAAAGCCAGCTCACTGGAATATACCATTATGCTGGGGAAGATTGAGGGCAGGAGGAGAAGGGGGCAACAGAAGATGAGATGGTTGGATAGCATCATCGATTCAATAGACGTGAGTCTGAGCAAACTCTGGGAGACAGTGAATGACAGGGAAGCCTGGTGTGCTGCAGTCCATGCGGTGGCAAGGAAATGGACATGACTTAGTGACTGAACAACAATGACAGCAACATATTGACTGGTCTCATTTTAAACTTATTACTATAACTTTTAAATAGATGATTACCAACTATAAAACCATATGCTTACTCTCTCATTTTCCAAAGTGATTATTTCATGTCTCTCCTTGCCCTACTAATGGCCAACCCCTCCTGTTGTTGACATGACCACATATTTGATTGAGGAAACTAGAGGCAGGCAGAAAGGAATGTTCTCACACTATATATTATCACCACCATATGCACGTGAATCTAGACACACACTATTTGCCTCCCTTCCTTTTATTATGGATAAAGTATTTCTGCCCCCACTGAAGACCATCAGGGCCCTGGATCCCATGCCCTCCTCCTTCATACAGATTTCACTCTCACAATTACTCTCATTATTTCTTGCATCACTGGTTTATCTCCCTCCACTGAGTTACTTCCATTAACGTTTAAATGTACTCTAGTATCTTTCATTGATTTTTGAAGAAAATTTCTTGACACCATAGTCCCCTGGCTCATGCTCCATTTCCCTGCTTTTCTTTCCATCCACACTTCTTTGAGGAGTTGCTATCCCATTTCCTCAAAACATCCCGATCAGGTTTCCCATTTTACCACTTGATTTTCTTGTCAAGACCACAATGACCTCATGGTTTCCAAATATAGGGTCACATCTCTGCCCTCTTTTACTTATCTCTCTACACCATTTGGCACATTTTCTCTTCCCTTTTGGGATATCCCACTCATCTATTTTTCCTTCTCCCTCACTTGCCTTGCCAGATCCTCTCCCTTCTCTTGACCTCCAAATTTTTGTTGACCTCCAAATTTTTGTATTCCCCAGGGCTCGTTCCCAGGCTCTCTTCATCTCCAGTTATAGTCTCTCCATAACTGATCTGCTCTAGGACTATGGGTTTGAACATTACCCATCTGCTCATGAATTCCAAATATATATATCTTCATGAAGCACTCTTGAGAGAGTTCTAGACTTGTACCTCCACCTGCCTACTTGTCTCCTTAAACCTGCACATCTTCCAGCCTTACCTTTCTGGTCAATGACTCAAGATCAAAATCTGTAAGTCATTCTGCAGTATTCCTTTTTCTTCACATGTCACATTTAGAACATTAACAAATACCGTCATCTCTACTTTCTGAATGCATTCCCAGTCCACCCACATTTCTCTACCTGCACAACTTCCACTGGGATTCAACCCACAGTCAATTCCACCCTGAATTCTTAACAGACTCCAAACACCACTGGTCTTATAGCCCATTTTCTACCTAGGAGCCAGAGCAATTTTAAAAAATATAAATTTGATTGGGCTATTCCTTTGCTTAAACACTTCCATAATTTTTCACTGCACTCAGAATAAATTCTAAGCCCCTGATCACAGACCACAAGGTCGAGCACAATCCACTCCCTACTGATCCCTTGAACCTCTTGTAGTGTCATCTTTCTATGCCCTCCCCGCCTCCCCCAGCCATTGCTTCACCCAGACTGGCCTTCTTTCCCTGATGTGAAGACACCAAGTTCATCCCTGGCTTCAGGTCTTACATTTACTGTTCACTTTGTCTGAAACATTTTGTTCTTGTATCTTCACATGACTGCCTCTGTCTTATCATTCCGGGTTCAGCTCAAATGTCAACTCAGTTCAAATGATCATCCATTCTAAAGCCTGAGCAGGAATTATTACATTATTCTGTTTAATTTTCTAGTTCTGTTCACCACTCTCTGAAGATCTCTGGTCTATCTGTGTACTAGCTTTTTGTTTGACACACACACACACACACACACACATGTAAGGTCTGCAACATCAGGGCTCTTGCCTGTCCTGTTTACTCTTGAATAATTGCCTGGCACTTAGTAGAAGCTCAATAAATATTTGGCAAAATGCAAATGCAGGTATAAGGAGTAGATATTTTTATTGTCAATCATTCTAGGAAAAGGCAGATGCTGGGACGGGAAGCAAATACTCGTAATCAGGGGTGCCTTGATGGGTGTGAGATGAGAAACTCTTCTTTCTGCTGGGAACCTTAGAGCCGTGGCTTGGATTTCAAGGCCATGGTTCCTAAGGCTCAGGCCTCCCGTCCCAGAGTTGGTGAAGTCTGGTTGTGTCACACATTGGGGGCAGGGAGAAAGCAGCTGCTTCTGCTGCTTGCAGGAGGCCTGGAGGTGGGCAGAGAAGAGCCAGAATACCAGGCAGCGAGGGTGTGGCCCATGGGAGCGGACCTGGGCTGTGAGCTCTAGTTATGGATCTAAGTCACTGCTGTAGGTAATTTCCTGCCAGCATCCTCCTTGTAGGGGTTTCAGGGAAGCCTTACTCAAAGGCATAGCTGAGTCTCAGCTGTTCTCTGTGGATTTAGTGGGGAAGTCTTTGCCACCCTGAGAGACAGTGGTCAAGGAGAAGCAGAGTGTCTATGAGAGATGTAGCAGATGGAAATTCTGCAGCCCCAGCCTGCACAAGGCAGTTGGTGAGGGCCTGAGTAGTGGTCCAGGGCCAGAGAAGACTACGGGCTGAGGCAGTAATAGGTGGACAGCTGAGGTGCCACTACTGCTGTGGAAGAAAATCAGAAGGGAGATGAGGCTGTTTCTCATGTGGGTGATGCTTCAAAGCATTCTAACGTGGGTAACAATGGAAATGCAACCTCATTTGGGCTCACAGATGGGTGAAGCCTGGGCTGTATGTGATATTAACAAGACTTCACCTCCTGGCCCCATGGGGACATTGGGGACTTAGCAGACACGTGGGGCTTCCTATTTCCTGCTGAGTGAGCTCCATTCAAAGTGCACATCAGAGAAAGGTTGAGCAAAGGGCCGGGCAGGACCATTCAGGACACAGCAGGAACACAGTCATGTGGAGTTCATTTCTGGTGTGACTTCCTAGCTTCAAATCCCAATTCGATCATCGCAATGCTATTGAGCCTTGGACAATGATTTAGCCTTTATGTGCCTGGTGAGATTTAATGATACCTACCGAGTAGGGCTGATGTGAGGATTAAATGAGATAATCCACGGAGAGCACTTAGCCAGCCTCGGGTTCACAAGAAGTATAACACGTGTGAGCTAGTTTTCTCTGATCTATGATTAAGCGCCTGGAGGAGCTATTGGGAAGAATTAACCAGCCTGTGAAGGGAGTGTTCCCGCAGTGACCTGATGGCATGTCAGGGCTCATCTATTTATCTGAAGAACACCAAACACGACCACATATCCAGGGTAGACTTTACCTTAATCACACCATTGGTTCTCGCAGGCTCCAACCACTGTAGCAGCAACGCCCGCCCATTCTCTTTCTGCTCTACTGTGAAGTTGCTCAGCCCACTGGGGGAAGATTCGAGGGTCTGAACCGGAGTCCAGGGGCTTGAAACTTCTCCTGCCTGGTTTGTGGCCACAACACCAACGTGATATGTGGTGAAGGGTTCCAACCCAAAGAGGTGGGCTTGATAGCTGGTTCCCTGGAAGAAAATGAACAGGTTAGTTTCCTTTTGGTAAACTGCTACCGGTGGCTAGAAGGTCATTCTCTGGACAAGGTATCTCACCACTGGCAGCACAAATAGCACAGCAGAGCTTTGAATTATTAAGAAAACAATATGGTGTTTCCTTGTTCTTCACACACTAAATGTATTACCTAATGTTGTGTGATTTCATACACACACACCTCGGATCAGATAGGATCTTTGCTTTTCCAGAGCTTGCAACCCAAGGGATGTGATATATAATTACAACAATACAAAAATCTAAGATGTTTCAGGTCAGTGTCTCATCCAGCTTATGATGAAATCAGTGGTACCAAGCTGCATGGCAGGGAATGGGATAATCTTAAGAGTCTAGAAATTGAACCCGAGCAGCCCTAATTCTCTCTCTTTAAACCCCAAAACTATTTTTTTTTATATAGAAAACTCCCCATCTCTCCAGTATCCTCTTTCATTCTCTTGGTGTGCATATACATTTTACAAAGGCAATAAAATAAACACAAGAAAACAACCACCAACTGAACTATAAATGCACAAACATCCAGAGAGCAGTCTACTATTAATAACTGTGAAAATCTCATTTGTTAAAAATGTGCTAACTAAAACTATTAAATTTACCAAAAATAACTGTTAGCTAGGTTTTAAGTGTTTGGTCTTTGTTAATTTAAAATTAAAAAAAGAAGGATAGCACAATGAGTTATCCTCTGCTTGGAGACCAGCATTTACTATATTTTGCATAATTAAACTGCCAAGAATCCTAAGGTGCTCTTTCCTTAGGATTGGGCTGGATGGAAATACCTGTTTACAAAGAGAAATTATGTCTGCAAATGACCAGTAATGTGTGTATAGGTAAACACACACACACACAGACTCTTCCTGTTGTGTACCTATTGGGTGTGGACAATCACAAGGAACTTTTTACTGGTTTAGTAGGATATTTACACTTAATGGTGTGTGAGGTCAGCTTTGGTTTATTTGATGCTTAAATGTGACAGATAGTCTCCAATTGTCTCTTCTTGGTGGGCACAGGAGGAGGAACATGAGATGAAGAAGAGAAAGTTATTTCTGAGAGTAGGTACCAGAGAGAACCAAAGTCATGTGTATGGAAATTCTTTTTGAGGGCATCCAAATAACATTTTGAACAAAATTTAGAATAATTCTGAAACAAATCCAATTGAACCACTTTTCAAAAAAAACCTGGTCAGACAAAACCAAAACACTGTGGAAATAATTTTTTACACCGTTTCCCCACATCCTTGGTGATAAGTTTTGTAAGTTTGTATGAGTTAATGTTTATTATGTGTTAAACACAAGCAGAGGAAATATAATTTCCTTTACTTATCAAAAACTTGTAAAGTCAATTTTCCTGTTTCAATAAGGTCCTATTATGATATTACACGCTAACCTCTTGAAATCTTTTAATATTTAAACATTTGCTAAGCGACCAGACTCTGAAACAAATTTTACAGAAATACTAATTTCTCTTTTTTAAAATATTAAAAGTTAGAGCATAAATATTTAAAACTTATTTCTCCAACAACATTGGATTGGCCTTTTAGATAAATATAGCACAGAACTAGAATGACCATAATGAATATTAAAGCTGAAGATGCTACAAGTCCCGATTACAAACATTCTTTTCTGATAAATGATTCCTTTTCTGTGGAAATAGGGCAAACATGGGCAAGATTAATAATGCAAAAAAGAACAATTCTTTGTTCAGAATATTCGGTAATAGATGCCAAAAAAGCATCAGCTCCAAAGCAAATAGTAATCACCTCTAACAGATTATATATAAAAAAAAGGTAGGCTGCTCGGGGACATTTAGAGATCCTTTTGTCATAAGAAACATGAAAAGCATGTGGGCTATAAAGCAAAAACATATGTATATTGTCAATAGCAGCACCTGCTCAATTACAGTTTATTTTCGAGCTGAGAATTCCGTTCAGCCCCTAGATGGCAATACTATCAAACACTTTTGGTACCAAGAGTGCTCAATGATTAACAACCAACGTTCAGTCATCCAACACACTCCAGGCAACCATTTAAAAAATAACAAAACTGATTTCATTATAGATTCTTTTAATAAACATTTATAGCCAGATCCTTAAAAGCAGAAGTACTGAAAATGCTCTGGCCTCAAAACCTCCACCATCTAATGTGGAAATATGACCTGCAGGTCTTGAGCTGAAGTTCATGCATGCCTGACACAGAAATGTTTAGATGTAGACTCCTACAAAAGGTGATTACAGACGCTGTTTTGCTTAATTTGGTCTATATATCTTCTTAAAAAATAGAAATAATCATGTATCATAAACTTAAAGGAAACACGAAGAATTTTTATGTCATAAATTTATACCGATGACAAATTCTCATATGATGTTGTTATTTCCACAAAGTTACAAAACACACACACACATACACACACACACATGCTTTAAATAAACCTCAGTGGCGGCCACGCTTTTTGTCAGTACTTAGTGAAGTTTATGTAAAAAATAAGGAAACCTTAAAAATCCTTATAAATTTATCCTGTGGTAATAACCAAACCTCAACACCAACAGATGTTTCGGGAGATCATTTATATCATTCTTCCCTGAATGGATTTCTAACCTCAGAGTTCTGTAGTTTAGAATCGTACTATAAAATCTGGGCACTATAAAATCTCTGGAGATTGGGTTGTGTCTTGCCCGTTCATTTAGTTACTTGTGATTTTCCTTAAATTCAGAATATTTGCTTGAGCCCTGTGGATCTTACATGCTTGGGGTTCCTTTCCTTCCTTTGGGGATAGAGCAGTCTATTCATTCCCCTGATTGGGAAAAGTCCTTATTAAAAACCATCTTCCTTACTTCTACTTCTCTGCTGCTCCTTTCCTCCTTCCCTCTGGAGATGATCTTAATTCAAGGCTCTTCCTTTTTTCTCTCCATTGTTGTCATTTTATTTCCCTTTCCAGTCCTCCTGATTTTTTTTAGATATACATGTTTTTGTTACTCCTGACTTCTGGGCTACCAACTTATACCTGCTTCCCTTTTGTCTTTGCCCCATCCATGTTTACATCCACACAATGTACCTATTTTAAAAAATTCTAGAAGTGTATTAACCACTTCCGTTAAGCAGCAGATGAAAAGAATGATTCAATAAAGGAAAACAGAAATAATCTGTTCTCTGCAACCTAATACTTCCCATGAGATTTACGCTTTTTGTTCTTAATCTGATATGCATGAGAGTTAGCATCTGGATGAGTTTCCCTAATGGCTCAGCAGTAAAGAATCTGCCTGTCACTGCAGGAGAGGCGGGTTCAGTCCCTGGGTCAGAAAAATCCCCTGGAAAAGGAAATGGCAACCCACTCCAGTATTCTTGCCTGGGAAATCCCGTGGACAGAGGAGCCTGGCAGGCTACATTCCATGGGGTCACAGAGTAGGCAGATACGACTGAGGACTGAGTGACTAAGCAACAACGACGGCATCTGGATACAAATCAGTGAGTCCTTTTATGATACGTAAGACAAGACTCTCTGGAACACTCTGCCGGTTGAGGTTCTGCGGGCAATTTGAACTACATTTTAACCTCTCAACTCTGCTCCTGGGGCACATGAAACTACTTGGAGTCTTTGCCAGTCTGACAATTTTACACCATCTCCTCTGATTATTTTTGATGACTTGAAGTGCCCCAAAGGTGGCCATGGGGTCAATAGGTTTATGTAGGTTGAAAATGATCAAAAATTACCATTGATCTGTAGCTGTCAATAAAAGGCTGCATGGCGAGACTCCCTGCACAAATGTTTAAACTGCATAAAGCAACCTAACTTAGTCATCTTTGAGTCTATTGATCTGATGATCCAGCAGTTTCCAGAGCGTTCCCTCTGGTCTTTAAGGTGGGTTTTCACTGAACCCATTTTCCTCGGCCCTAAAGACTCTTTTTATTCTGCTCCTGGCAATGAACTAGAGCAGTGACGTCTGGGCACTGCTGTGCTCATCAAGTTTTACATGTGCTTATTATATTCTGGAAAGGGTTAATTTTCCTGCTAAGTCTAAGTCACTTCAGTCATGTTCTTTGCAAACCTATAGACTATAGCCCCCAGGCTCTTCTGTCTGTGAGATTTTTCCAGGCAAGAATACCGGAGTGGGTTGCCATGCCCTTCTCTAGGGGATCTTCCTGACCCAGGGATCGAACCTGTGTCTTTTACCCTCCCTGTGTTGGCAGGTGGGTTCATTACCACTAGCACCACCTGGGAAACCCAATCTTCCTGGTCACCTTAAACTTTATTCCCAGCCAATGGGGTTTCTTCTGCCTTTACCCCTTATCTTGGGCTCCTCATTTAAAAGGTTTATCAGTCTTTACCTGGTTGTAGGATATTTCCTTGCCTCCTTAATTCTCATGAATGTCAACAGTAAGAGATTACATCATATCAAAAGTTTGCTTTTTTTTGCAGAGAGTTTCAGAGAAATCTAGATATAAAAATCTAGATATATTAACTTCTATAAGTATAAATATATTAACTTCAGTTGAACCACTTGGATACTGCTTCTTGGTTTTATCAAAAGTTATAGTTACCTTGTCATAATAATAAAATAAAGGAGTGGTTATTGAGAAGCTTCTGGCTTAGTTACAATTGAAACATGAGAAATAGAAAAAGTTCTCATTTAGCATCACATGTACTTGAGTACATCTAATCAACTGGATGACTTGTATACAGTGTAGTGCATTAAAAAATCAACACAAGATATTTTTCTAGATTTCTGAAAGCCAGATAATTTGAGGTGTTATCAGTCTATATTCCTTTCCATTCATAAAGTTAATTTTTCAGTTCTCCAAAAGCTCATCAATATAATTTATATCGAGTATGTATTTTGTAAAAATCAAATCAGTCTTAATACAGAAATGATCTATCACTCATCACCAAATATCAACCTTGAATGCTTATTCATGGTTATCTAAGCATGGACTTCCAAGACTGCAAAATGTTAATCTAGTAAGAAAATTTCCACTGATTTCACACATCCACTGACTTTATGGGTGCCACCTCTGCCTACAGATCTCTTGGTTGGTGGGATAAAGAAGACATTTTTTGATGACACATAAATACATGCAGTGTTGTTCCAGAATCTAAGATCAGCTCAGTTCAGTTCAGTCACTCAGTTGTGTTCAATTCTTTGTGCACTCCAGGCTCCCCTGTCCATCACCAACTCCCGGAGCTTGTTCAAACTCATGTCCATCGAGTTGTTGATGCCATCCAACCATCTCATCCTCTGTCATCTACTTCTCCTCCTGCCTTCAATCTTTCCCAACATCAGGGTCTTTTCTAATGAGTCAGCTGTTCGCATGAGGTGGCCAAAGTATTGGAGTTTCAGCTTCAGCATCAGTCCTTCTAATGAATATTCAGGACTGATCTCCTTTAGGATGTGCTGGTTTGATCTCCTTGCAGTCCAAGGGACTCTCAAGACTCTTCTCCAACACCACAGTTCAAAAGCATCAATTCTCTAGCACTCATCTTTCTTCATGGTCCAACTCTCACACCCATACATGACTACTGGAAAAACCAGAGCTTTGACCATACGAGTGTTTGTCCACAAAGTAATGTCTTTCCTTTTTAATATGCTGTCTAGGATTGTCATAGCTTTTCTTCCAAGGAGCAGATAGACTGATAGTATAAGAAAGGTAGAAGAAAATACCCTTTAGGTTCATGGTCTACTGTCACGCATGTGAACAGTGTGTTTCTTAGGTAGCATTGCTTAGTGGCATGACAGAAGTCCCAAAATGGTCAGTGGAAGCATTTAGCGTTGTTGGCCAGGAGCTGCTTTCAATTCTTTCAGTGCTTTGGGGCATCTGGTAGAAGACTATACAAGACTGTAAAGTGGTGTGGGGGATACAAGATGGATAGGACAGGCTTCTGATTCTTAGGAGCTTATAATCTAATACAGCATATCAACAATGCATACAGACACACACAATTCAGAGTGCAGTAAATGCTATAACTGAATGCCAGGAAAATCAGGGAAATACTGAGGGGATACTTTCAGTTGGGAAAGGAGGAGGTAAGGCATTGGGGAAAACTTCATTGGCATCTGATATAAGACAGGAAAGATGTAAAGTTTGAGTAGATGAAAATGTGTGCAGGATTGGAGGAAAGAATAGAAGAAAAACTGCAGGATACGTTTGGAAAAGAGCTAAGAGTTGAATGAGCCAGAGTTGTGGATATAGGGCAATATTGGGGATTAAGGCAGGGAAGCGGGTGGTATGACTGGAAGGGATTGTGGAATGTCACCCTAAAGTTTTTGGACCATATTTGGTAGGAAACAATCAGCAACATTAGGGAAAATTTTAAGAAATAATTATAGTCATAAATAAGTAAACAACTCTATCATTTGAAGGAACGATGGAAGAACTTTTAAATTTTGCCCTGTCATAGTACAGGTCATGGTTAGTGGCTGGTAAAATAATAAATCTGTTTAGATGAAATAATTAATTTAATTATTATTCAGCTAACATGTATAGATTTTTCATATGTAAAAGGTAATAGAGTGCTTTCTTAGGAATTAGATTTTGCAGCAACTTGGATGAACCTAGAGTTTATCATACTAAGTGAAATAAGTCAGCCAGAGAAAGACAAATATATTGCATATATGTGGAATATTAAAAAATGATACAAATCAACTCATAAAAAACATAAATAAATATGCAGACATATAAAATAAACTCATAGCTATCAAAGGGGAAAGGGGGGACCAGGGAGATAAATTAGGAGTTTGTGATTATCAGATACAAACTACTATATATAAAATAAACAATAAGGGTAATTTGGGAGTTTGGATTAAAATATACACACTACTATATATAAAAGAGATACACACCAAGGACCTACTATATAGCACAGGAAACTCTGCTTAATATTTTTAATAACCTGTAAGGGAAAAGAGTCTGAAAAGAACACACACACACCATATCTGAATCACTTTGCTTCACACCTGAAACTAACACGTTATAAATCAACCATACTTCAGTTGAAAAAAAGAAAAAATAGATATGCTATAAATAGTAAATTTACAATTGGAAACTAAATAATGTTGACACAAAAAAGCTCATCGTCACAGATATTACACATAAGCGACTATGGCAACTGTACAAAGAGGTCGAAGCCCTTATTCCTCAACTGTGTGTGATAATGCCAAATATGTGCCTTGTTCAGCTCATCATCTTAAGAGACAAAGTTTCTGCTCCTATAAATTGAAACATGATAACCTTGGGAATAAGATTCTTTTATTAAATGTATTGAATGTTTGCTCCATTTCAAAATTTCAAATTACTCTTTACACACTGTTTGTAGTTCAGGTGGGGATTATGACAACTGGACTGAATTCAAGCCAATTATACTGTCTGGGGTTCTGACTTCCTGTCAGGATCGCATGGACCTGGGTCTGTGGTTTCTGTAGGTAGCGGGGACATGCTTGTGTTGAACCATCCATACCCTTATACCCCGTACATATCAAACAGCTAGAATCAACTGGAAAAGTTTAGGGATACTGCTGATGACCACAAAGTAAAACGAAACTAATTCAAAGGTATAAACAATAGGAATGAAAAGTGAAAGTGAAAGTTCCTCAGTCCTATGCAACTCTTTGGGACCCCATGAACTAACTATACAGTCCATGGAATTCTCCAGGCAGGAATTCTGGAGTGGGTAGCTGTTCCCTTCTCCAGGGAATCTACCCAACCCAGGGATCGAACCCAGGTCTCCTGCATTGCTGGTGGATTCGTTACCAGCTGAGCTACCAGGGAATTCTTAGTTCTCGGTTCTAACTAATGTCAGAGGGCTCAACTGGAAAGATTTCAAGAAAGTATAAATGCATATCCTCCCATTAAGTAATTGGTGACATGTATTGTTATATAATTGATTAGTCAGGAGTTTGTTATAAAAATTATAAATTTCAAATTTAAAATGTTTAGCTTAGAGTATTCATGTGTTAGCACCGTGTAGCCTGCTTTTGTGGCTTTACTTTCACAAATATCTGTGTTCAGAGAAGAAGAATGATATGTGAAAAACTAGGGGTGTGTGTGGTATTTCTTTTCTCTCATTGAAGTACATCATTCATTTTGTAATGAGGGGTCAATGCAAAAAGAACATTCAATTCACAGAAGTTTTCTTTATAGACGAATGGGCTCTATCAATTTAGCCTGTAAAGCAAAAGCTAGGGTTCTTACAAAGTGAACGATGACACCTCAGGTACCATAAAAACACTGAGAGAAGAAAAGAACAGTTTGAAATGGCTCATTTTTCAAAAGAGAAGAGGGAAAAAAAAATAAATTTGTGATAATTAAATTTTAAAGTGGCAAATCAGTCACACGAAATATTAAAAAGCAGTCCTTCAGATCTATCAAAATTAAAAATGTGCATACTCAATGACCTGGCAATCTATTTTACAGCAATACTAGTAAAATGGTACTAAAACTACAGTGAACCGAATTTCATTCATTCCAGCCAGCCTTATATTTATTCAATCCTTGATTAAACACATTTAGTGAAGGCTTCCTGTGTACTTGACACCCCCCTAAGCTCTGAGGACACAGCAGAAAACAAAAGAGATGAAACAGTACCCTCCTGAGTCTTATATTAAAATGAGAAAAAATGGGCCATCTGTAAGCAAAATGGAGAGAGAGAGTCAAAAATTGTGGCAAATTATGAAGGGAATAAGTAGAGCGATGAGCTAGTGTTTAGGTTTAGGTGGTGGGGAGAGTGAGTCTTGGCTTAAGAAGGGTGGGTGAAAATCCTTGAAGACAGTTCATTTAGAAACTTCTTTAGACTGCGGAAGAAACCATGTGAAGAACCAGGGCAAAAACTTTCAGGCAGAAGGATGAGGCTGGGAGTTTTGCTGACAGAGAGAAGCTAGTGTGAGGGTGTGAGTGAGAAGAACAGCCCAAGGTACAGTCAAAGTGATGAGCAGGCGCGAGACGGTGTGCATCTTTTAGGCCAACGTAAGAGTGAGAGCCTGATGCTAATTTCAGTGGGAAATTATTGAAGGCCTTTTAGCAAGGGATGGACACAATTTGATATAGGTTTTAAAGAGATCATTCTTCCTTTAAAAAACTAAAAATAGAGTCACCATATCATAGAGCAATCTCACTCCTATGCACATATCTGGAGAAAACTCTCATTCAAAAAGCTACACGCACAGGAATGTTCCTTGCAGTCCTATTCATAAAGGCCAAGACATGGGAACAGCCTAAATGTCCATCAATGGCTGAGTGGATAAAGAAAATGAGGTGCATATATATACAATGGAGTACTACACAGCCATAAAAGGAATTAAATAATGCTATTTGCAGCAGCATGAATCGGCCTAGAGATTATCATATTGAGGTAAACCAAAGACAAATGTCATATGCCACTTATATGTGCAATCTAAAAAGTGATACAAATGAATTTACTTACAAAACAGAAATGGACTCACAGACATAGGAAACAAACTTTTGATTATCAAAGGAGAAAGGCATGAGGAATAAATTAGAAGTTTGGGATTAGCAGAAAAACTATATATAAAAGAGATTAACAAGGGTCTACTGTATAGTACAGGAAATTATACTCAATATTTTGTAATAAACTATGATGGAAAATAATATGAAAAAGCAGATGTGTATATATAAATATATATATTAACATATATATATAAATAAATATATACATAAAACTGAGTACTTTGCTGTACACCATAAGCTAACACAACACTATAAATCAACTATACCTCAAGAAAAAATGTGTGTGAGTGTGTTAGTCACTCAGTCGTGTCTGACTGTGACCCCATAGACTGTAGCCTGCCAGGCTCCTCTGTCCATGGAATTCTCCAGGCAAGAATACTGGAGTGGGTTGCCATTTCCTTCTCCAGGGGATCTTCCCCACACAGGGATTGAACCCAGGTCTCCCACATTGCAGGCAGATTCTTTACCATCTGAGTCACCAAATAAAGGAATAAAAAAAGAGACCACTTTGGTTGCTGTGTGGAAAATGTATGTAGGGGGTTGTATTAGTCTACTCAGGCTGCCATAATAGAAATACGAGGCATGCTAGGTCATTTCAGTCATGTCCAACTCTGTGTGACCACATGGACTGTAGCCCGCCAGGCTCATCTGTCCATGAGATTCTCCAGGCAAGAATACTGGAGTGGGTTGCCATGCCCTCCTCCTTACTATGTCATCAGTGAGTGAGTAAGTGAAGTCGCTCAGTTGTGTTCGACTCTTTGCGACCCCATGGACTGTAGCCTACCAGGCTCCTCCATCCATGGGATTTTCCACACAAGAGTACTAGAGTGGGTTGCCATTTCCTTCTCCAGGGGAATCTTCCTGACCCAGGGGTTGAACCCAGGTCTCCTGCATTGCAGGCAGACGCTTTACCTTCTGAGCCACCAGGGAAGTTTTCATACCTAGTGTAAAAAGGACTTTACATGCATTATCTCATTTTATCTGCATGGCAAAGCTCTGAAAGTGGTAAGGAAACTGAGGCTTAGATTAGTAATTTGCCCAGAGTCACAGTGCTAATAAATGACATAGTTATGCTTTTATTTCTGTACTATTCTGAGTTCGAATGTCCTTGTCAACTACATCCACAGTCCTAACGTTTTGGTCCTAGGACCCCTATTTTTAAAAAATAATAAGGATCCCTAAAAGCTTTAGTTTCTGTGCTTTATATATCCTAACATTTGCTATATAAAAAATTAAAATTGAGAAAATATTAAAGGAAAAGAACACAGAAGCACATACTCTACTAACCAGCAGAGAGAAAACATTATTACATACTTGGAAAACTCCACTGTACACTTTGAGGGGATGAGACTGAAAAAGACATATAATGTCCTCATATCCATTATCAAAATATTTTTGACCTAGTAGATTTCCTGAAAAAGTTTCTGGGACTCTACGGGGCTCATGAACTACATTGTGATACCGCATAACCACATAATACTATACTTTAATTGACAGTACCAATTAAAGATTAATCAAAGATTTGTTTGAACTTTAATGCAGTGAAGGAAGGAGTCTTAAGCTTCTAACTTTTGATAGACACACTTATAATACTTGTGATTAAATATGAAATATCCATGTATACATAAGTCCTATTAGTAAAACTTTTAATTAGGGTTAAAGAGTCAAAAAATTATAACTGGACTGTACTTCAACAGCCTAATTTTATGGTTGAAACTAAAGTCCAAATGGCATAGATTACCTGTATAAGATTTTACAATCCATCAATACTAGATTTGCAACTGAACTTGAGCTTCCCAACTCATATGTATACACTCTTTTCAATTAAAATTAAAATTATTTGTTTGAAACAAGTTGTCCCAAATTTCTTTTTCATAAGTATTACCACCTGTGAGACAGAATGGGCTTGTATTTATTCATAGATGTACTTCCTTTATTAATTGATCTTCTTCTGTATTATATCTGTCTGTTCACTTGTCTGTCCATCTACTACAAAGTGAATGAAATGTTTTGCATCAGGAGTGTTTCCTAACCTTGCTCTACTCTAGTTTACTCATACATGAAAAAGGAATAGTAACAGTACCCATCTTTTTCAGTTTGTAAATTTTAGTGAGTTATATCTTAGAATAGTTTTTGATATGTAGGGCATTTAATAAGTGCTAGATTTTATTATTAGTATCTTAAACATCTAAAAGATGCTTCTATCCATAAGACAATAAATATTCTGGAAGTTATGAAGGAATAAAAGGTTGATTCTTAAGCAATGGAGTGCTAACAAGGTATTTTTAGTGCATACTACCCTGGTTCATATGGAGACTATATGGAGAATGGTATGTTGAAAAAAGGCATAGCATCTTATGAATATAAGCACTTCTTTTAAGTTAAATTTATAAGCAATATCTCTGTAAATGTTTTCTGTGAAGACCTAGTAGTTACTGGAAAAATGTGCATTGAAAAACTGAGCAAATTCTGCCTTGTTATTGACTTCAACTATTTGGTCTTTAGAAATTTATTTAAATATAAATGCATATATATATTTACATGGAAATTTATTTACATCTATGTATACATATATGTATGGATCTTTCTTGGTAGCTCAGTGGTAAAGTATCCACCTGCAATTCAGGAAACACATGTTCAATCCCTGGGGACAGGAAGATCCCCTAGAGAAGGCAATGGCAACCCACTCCAGTATTCTTGCCTGGGAAATCCCAGGGATTTCCCAGGCAAGAGGAGCCTGGCTGGCTACAGTGCACTGGGTCACAAAAGAGTCGGACACAACTCAGTGACTAAACAACAACAATATATATATGTACACATACATAAACTGGATTATCTAATAATGGGCATGAATTTTTACTTTTACCTACAGGGCATTCAATATGATACAGTTTTTGTTTTCTTACGTATCTTGACTTTGGGGACTGAGCTGAAAAAGATAATATCTTTTTCCAATGAAGAACAAATAACACTATTAGGTAATATGGAACATTTACAAAGAGAGTTTGTTAGTAATACACTCAAAATGATATTTTTCAGAGGGTCTTGGGTATTAGGATGGCAGATACTCATTCAGTCCTTGTGGGTCAAGTTATCTTTAGAAATAGGAAAATGTGAACAACTTTATGATAGTAAATGTGAAAGTTTACATAAAGTGGGAAATTCTAGAAAAATAGGAAAAATTAAACAACTGCACTCAAATACATTAATCAGCTTTAAAACAAAATGAAATAAAGCCCTGAATGAGCCTCTTACTCTAAAAAGGCCCAGGTCCAGAGAGAAGTTTTCTGTTACTGCTTTTTAACTAAATCTGCAAGTAACAGATAACTGATATTATGTACAGGGGGAGTTCCAGAAAATAGGTAAACTGGCCACATACCAAACTCTCTACATGTCTTAAGAAAATATCAAACTTGAACAAGACCATAATAAGAAAAATGTGTTTTTATAGATCAAAATCACTTGAGATGAAAAAGCCATAATATTATTAAATAGTATCCAACATCACATTTAAAAGACATATTATGACTCTGTATGATTTAGCCCTTAGAAAAGTTGATTTACATATGATCATTTTAATAGAATTAATAAAATCCATCACTCATTCATGATAAAACCTCTTAGCCAGATAAAAATGGAAGGAATTATCCTTAATCTGATAAAAATTTACTAAAATCATACAGTAAATTATATTTAAAGTCCTAGAAATCTTATGATCAATATAACAATCAGGTAAGACAGGATGCCCTCCATTCACTATTGTACTGATAATTCTAGGAAATGTTACACCAAAAAAACAAACAAAAAAAAACAACAAAAACAAAAACCCGAAACATTCTCTGACATAAATCATATCAATGTTACCTTAGGTCAGTTTCCCAAGACAATAGAAATAAAAACAAAAATAAACAAATGGGACTTAACCAAGCTTATAATCTTTTGCACAGTAAAGGAAACTGTAAACAAAATGAAGACAACCTATGGACTGTGAGAAAATATTTAAAAATTAAGTGCTGACAAAGGCCTAATTTCAAAAAGATACAAATAGTTCACACAATTAAGCAACAAAAATCAACCAATCTAATCGAAAAATGTGCAGACAACCTAAACAGATATTTCTCCAAAGAAGATGTGCAGATGGCCAACAGGCACATGAAGAGATGCTCATCACTGCTAATTATTAGAGAAATGCAAATCAAAACTACTAAAAATGAGGTACCACCTCACAGCGGTCAGGATAGTATCATTAAAAAATCTACAAATAACAAAATGCTGGAGAGGGTTTGGAGAAAAAGGAACCCTCCTACACTGTTGGTGGGCATGAAAATTGGTACAGCCACTATGGAGCCAAGTATGGAGGTTCCTTAAAAAACTAAAAATAAAACTACCATATGATCTAGCAATTCCATTCTTGGGCATATATCCAGATAAAACTATAACTCAAAAAAATACAAGCATCACTATGATTATAACAGCACTACTTATAGTAGCAAAGGCACAGAAGCAACCTAAGTATCCGCTGACAGATGACTAGACCAAGAAGATGTGGTACATATAGACAATGGATATTACTCAACCATGAAAAGAATGAAGTAAAGCCATTTGCAGTAACATGGATGGACTCAGATCTTAGCATACGAAATAAAAGAGAAAAATACCATATAATATCATGGATATATGGAATCTAAAATACAACACAAATGAACATATCTACAAAATAGAAACAGACTCACAAACACAAAGAACAGACCTGTGGTTGCTGAGGGTGAGGGGAGTAGGAGAAGGATGGATAGGGAATTTGGGATCAGTAGATGCAAACTATTCAATTTAGAATGGATAAACAAGAAGGTCCTATTGTGTAGTGTAGAAACTATATTCAATATCCTGTGATACACCATAATGGAAAAGAATATGAAAAATAATGTATATATATAAATATATGTATAACTGAATCACAGCTATACAACAGAAATGAACACAACATCATGAATCAAGAATACTTCAATAAAATAAAATTTTAAAATATTCATCATGGAATATACCTCATTTCTTTGAATCCTTGGATTCAAAGGAGTCCAAGACACACTGTTATTTTATGTATCCCTAAGAAAGAAAAAAACGCTTCCAATTGAATGAAGATACAATGCTCTTTTATCACTTAGAATTTTTGTCTTCTATATGTGGAAAGATACCTTGAGACTTGCATTTTTTTTTAGTTGTATGCTCTAATGTCTTTCTGTGTATACAATAAATAACTTTTCATTTTAATGCCAAATCATAGTGCAGTCTTGTTTTTTGGGGGGAGGGTCTTCATTTTTATTTAACCCAAAATAGCTAATAACAAAAACACTTAAAAAATATCTCGAACACTTGACTATTCAGTTATTTTTGGTTGATGACACTTGATTATTCAGTTCTCACTTGCTTCCATATGTAGTAACACATCTAGCATAAATACATCACCAAGAGTTTACAGAAAGCTTTAAATCTGTATATTCAGAGCCTAGTCAAAAACCATGATTTACTTATTAGTTTTGAATTTACATACTTTTCTCCTACACAGAAGCTTATTAACCTAATAATCATAAATAAGCTAGCTATTAATTAGTTTTCAAGGAAATGCCCAAATACAGCACACATATACAGGTTGCATATATGCTTTTATTCATTATTAGTCAAAATCTGAATGTCTGTAAGATGCACAGCGGAGGTGCATCATAAACCCATTTAATTGACATTAATTCAATATATGAGGTCAGTGAAAAGGAAATGATAAGCAATAAGGAAAATAACAATCAATCTGGCGATTATACTACCTATTCAATGAATGGATGCCTTGAGTAAACCAAGATGAGTGTTATCAATCTGGGGTTCCCTCAGCTACTGTCAAATCACATTTACCTTTTATAGGGCAAGCATCTTGCAAGGCTAAGTATAATTTTAGTGTTCAAAGGTACATGTTTCTTCTACAAAATAGTCCCTAAACAAATACCAACAACTTTAATTGGTCTTCAACCGAAGAAACAGTTATCTCTTCCAACACTGGAGGAAAACCTGACTGTTGGGGATGGAGATTTCTGATATGACACCATTTTAAAGGGCTTTCAAGGTCAATCTTGATACCCCAGTCCACCTTATGTGCTGACTGACATTAGAAGTGAACCCCTGCATGTGATCCAACTCCACTGTAATGCAAATTAAAATGTCGTGATTTTTAAAATGCCCTAGTATGGTCTGTATAATTTCATTTCCAGTTTAGTTCCTTCCTCACATTTAGCAGTGTGTTTCTATAATGCTCTCCTGGTGCCAGCATTTCAGAATATTACCTATCACTGGCTGAGAAAAATCTCATGATGGAAAGATTAGTGTGTCATAGAATCTGAACAAAAAAAAATTTACCAAAGCTGATCAGTCTCACCATTCAGGGTAAGATTTTCAATTAGCAAATGGTGTGATTGAAGTGGAGAGTAACCGTTCTGCTACACTCAGAGGTCCCAAAGATCTTCTTTAGTCTTCTTTTCTGGGGTTTCTAAACTGGCAGCTATATTCCACTTCTTAAACATTTGGCCTTAACCTCAGCACTGCCCGGATTCGGTTTCTACTTTAAAAGCACCATTCTAACGGAAATGTCCCTGCTCTGAATTAAGCTGGGACTGTGAATTTCACCACTAGCAAGAGAGAGCCGTTATGTCATAGAGTTTAGGTTAATTTGGTAGGTATCAATTTCCTTGACTATGACTTCAAAACCTGCTTCAGCTTCTTCTAGCCATGGAGGATTTCTACCTGGGCTGTAGATGAGGGTAAAATATCCCATGAGAACTCCTTCAGTAACCACATTTGGAAAATCGCTGGCTGCAGGCAAGATGTATGGATCCCTGAGGAACAGCAGCCCTGGCTGGTGGGACAGTTTGCTTACTCTTCAGACTCTGTCTCATCAAAAGATCCACAACTCTCTGTCTTTGGTAGAGAGGGAAAATGTTGAACATTTAGGAAATCAAGAAATAGTTCCGGAAGTTCTTCATTTTCCAGAATGACCGCCTGTAAATAGGTTTCAAACCTTGTCATTGCTGTTCTAACTTTTGGGACCCAGTTCCGAACATGTTTAGAAGGAATTTCTGGAGTTTTAATACCTTTCTTAAGCTTTTTGTGCAGGGCATGAAATTCGCTGTACCTTTTTCCAGCAAAATGTTTTCTTCCATTCATTAGCACTTCTATCTTAAACACTTAAACACTTCTATCTTAAATCCCCGCTCCAGGTCACTCTCGTTGTAGCAAAAGGATGGGATGTACCAGCCAGCTGGTGGAGGGCCCATAGTATAATCTTTTTGAAGACATTTTAAGTGGCAATTAAACTCTATGTGTGTAGTACTGGCAGTGTAGGTAACTCAACTGAAGTGACAAGAGTGTGAATGGCATTGATCAAGTTCATCCAGACCCAGGAAATGACAAGTAGGTAATAACTGCCACTTACATTGATGGTAAGACTTAGATGCATGTGGTTTCAGAGAGAGATGGAGAAATGTGAAAAAATGTTCATCATAAAAACCAATGAGCTTTCTGTTCTCTGTTTTCCGAGTATCCTTCCTGAATAGAAGAGTGCTGCCTGCAACGTGGGAGACCTGGGTTCTATCCCTGGGTTGGAAGATCCCCTGGAGAAGGGAAAGGCTACCCATTCTAGTATTCTGGCCTGGAGAATTCCATGAATTGACTGTACAGTCCATGGGGTTGCAAAGATTCAGACACGACTGAGTGATTTTCACTTTCACCCCAAGGTAAAACCAGTGCATAACTTATAGTCCATTTATTTTAGAAAAGCAAACTGATTTGTTTTTGGTGACACTGATGGGACCAGAAAGCTAAAGCTGGCCTACTTAAAGGGCAGTCCAAACACACTGCCACTTTGGCTACAGTGCAACCAGCAATGGCAGGAAATGAGGTTGTGAGGGCGGTAACAAATGGATACATTAGGACTTTGGTTGTGCATACAAAGCAGTGCAGAAAGACATATCTGACTACTACATTCAGTGCTGCTGCTGCTTTCAAAGCTATTTGTAGCATATATTCTATGTAATTTTCATCCTTTTCATAAATAGTTTCTCAAAGGGTTAAGACAGTGAGTGCATGCTATAGGGTAGGCACTTTCCAAGTGCTTTATGTATATTATACTGTTTAATCCTTAAAGCAATCTCATGAGATAGCACTGCTATTATCCTCATTTTCAGATAAGGAAATGGATGTAAAGTTGAAGCAAATAGTCCATGGTTGTATAATTATGACTGTCTATGGCAGAAAGTGAAGAAGAACTAAAGAGCCTCTTGATGAAAGTAAAAGAGGAGAGTGAAAAAGTTGGCTTAAAGCTCAACATTCAGAAAACTAAGATCATGGCATCTAGTTCCATCACTTCATGGCAAATAGATGGCGAAACAGCAGCAGACTTTATTTTTGGGGGCTCCAAAATCACTGCAAATGGTGACTGCAGCCATGAAATTAAAACATGCTTACTCCTTGGAAGAAACCTAGACAGCATATTTAAAAGGAGAGACATTACTTTGCCAACAAAGGTTCATCTTATCAAAGCTATAGTTTTTCTAGTGGTCATGTATGGATGTTAGAGTTGGACTATAAAGAAAGCTGAGTGCACAAGAATTGATGTTTTTGAACTGTGGTGTTGGAGAAGACTCTTGAGAGTCCCTTGGACTGCAAGGAGATCCATCCAGTCCATCCTAAAGGAGATCAATCCTGAATATTCATTAGAAGGACTGATGCTGAAGTTGAAGCTCCAATACTTTCACCACCTGATGCAAAGAACTGACTCATTTGAAAAGACCCTGATGCTGGGAAAGATTGAAGGAGGGAGGAGAAGGGGATGACAGAGGATGAGATGGTTGGATACATCACTGACTCAACGGATATAAGTTTAAGCAAGCTCCAGGAGTTGGTGATGGACAGGGAAGCCTGGTGTGCTGCAGCCCATGGGGTAGCAAAGAGTTGGACACGACTGAGTGATTGAACTGAACTGATATAATTATAGGGGGCAGAACCAGGATTTGAGGGGAGGCATTCTGACTATAGACTCCAGGCTCATAACCCTGAATATACCTCCATTAGTCCCACCAGATTTCAGAAGGTGGAAGCCAATCTACACTACTTCTTGATAAAGAAAGGGTCTCACTTCTTCCTTCCAGGGACCCAGAAAGACTTCCTCTGCTCTCTGACCTGTTTACTACTCTGTTTTATGAGGAATGAGGTTGAATGATAATCCCAAGAGGAATCAAAGGGAATAGAAAGATCCAAAATAACACAGCTTTCAAAATAAACACAACTTCAATGGTCTGCATGCAAGTCAGGAAAAGCAGATGTTATAAGACTAAACAATGATAACACTCGAGGCCAAGAAAAGATACTGCAAAGGTAGGTCATCTTCCAAAACTAACATGTGCCAGGCCCCAAAGGGGTTACCCGTTATCAATGACAAAGCAGTCTGGGCTTCCCAGGAGGCACTGGTGGTAAAGCACCTGCTTGCTAATCCAGGAGACATAGGAGACCAGGGTTTGATCCCAGGGTCGGGAAGGTCCCCTGGAGAAGGGCGTGGCAACCCACTCCAGTATTCTTGCCTGGAGAAGCCCATGGACAGAGGAGTCTGGTGGGCTGCAGTCCATAGGATTGCAGAGAGTCAGACAGGACTGAAGCTGCTTAGCACACACACAGCATGAAGGCAGTTTAGGCAGTTCTGACATGATTGTGCTGTTGCTTTGAAAACATTTTAGTATAATAGGATTTAAAATTTCCCCTTTTCTTTGGATTTTTTCAGTTAATATTGGCATTAAATTAAAGCATTAAGTCAGCCAGCTTAGTGCAAAGCAAATTATGTCAGGTTCAGCATTGAAGGCTTCACTATGGAATATCTATTGACTCAAGCTTATTAACTTGTAAATCCTCTAGTTTTAGATTATGATCTATTGATTATCTGCTTTTATTTGTACTTTAAATGAATAAACAAAAAGAAATGATCACGGTTTAGTCATTACACCTTAAGAGAAAACGTACTTAAGCTAAGCATACGTAATTAAAAATAAAAACAACTTATATTTGTTCTGAGAGCTAGAAGTTGTGGTTCTTATTTTCATTGAGGCAAGTCAAAGATTGTTTTCAGACCCTTGGACAAAACAGAAAAAAAAAAAGTTTCTCACTGAGGATAGACAGTGTGGTATGAGTTTGGCATCTTAAATGCATTATTAAAATTATTCTGCAATCTATTATTTTGCTCACCCTGTTTAGCAAGAAGCCAAAAATGCTCTCTTTAATGCAAAAGGAAATTCTCTGAGAAGCCCTGTGACTAATGTCTGGGGAATGAGGTAAGCTCTGGGAGCCGAGGTCCTTTAATAAAAATAAAAGCAGTTAACTTAAAGTTAGAAGACAGCTCTGTCACTCATACTAGAGGGCGCATTTGGCAAATTACCTACTTTTTATGAGTCTTCGTTTCTAACAGTTAATATATTTCTTATGACTTTTGTAAGGATTAAACTGGGTGACCTTCTGAAAGAGCCTGGTGCGTAGCTGTTGTTGTTCAGTCACTAAGTCATGTCCAACTCATCGTGACCCTGTGAACTGCAGTGGACCAGGCTTCCCTGTCCTTCACTATCTCCTGGAGCTTGCTCAGAACTTCTTCGGTGCTCACGGAGTCAGTGAGGCCATCCAACCATCTCATTCTCTGTCACTCCCTCCTCCTCTTGCCCTCAAGCTTTGCCAGCATCAGGGTCTTTTCCAGTGAGTTGTCTTTTTGAAATCAGGTGGCCAAAGTATTAGAGCTTCAGCTTCAGCATCAGTACTTCCAATGAATATTCAGGGTTGATGGTTGATTTCCTTTAGGATTGACCTGGTTTGATTTCCTTGCTGTCTAAGGGACTTTCAAGAGTCTTATCCAGCACCACAGTTCAAAACATCAATTTTTTAGGTGCTCAGTCCAGCTCACACATCCATACATGACTACTGGAAAGATGACAGCCTTGACTACATGGACCTTTTTCAGCAAAGTAATAATTCTGCTTTTTAATACACTGCCTAGGTTTGTTACAGCTTTTCTTCCAAGAAACAGCATCTTTTAATTTTGTGGCTGCAGTCACCATTCAGAGTGATTTGGGAGACCAAGAAAATGAAATCTGACACTGTTTCCAGTTTTTCCCCATTTATTCGCCATGAAGTGATGGGACTAGTTGCCATGATCTTCATTTTTTGAATGCTGAGCTTTAAGTCAGCTTTTCACTCTCTTTCACCTTCAACAAGAGGTTCTTTAGTTTCTCTTCACTTTCTGCCATTAAAGTGGTATCGGCTGTATATCTGAGGTTGTTTATATTTATTTCTCCCAACAGTCTTGATTCCAGTTTATGAGTCATCCAGCCCCATATTTCGCATGATGTACTCTGCATATAAGTTAAACAAGCAGGGTGACAATATACAGCCTTGATGTACTCCTTTCCCAATTTTGAACTAACGCATTTTTCCATGTCCAGTTCTAACTGTTGCTTCTTGTCCTACATACAGGTTTCTCAGGAGGCAGGTAAGGTGGTCTGGTATTCCCATCTCTTTAAGAATTTTCCAGTTTGTTGTGATCCAGTCAAAGGCTTTAGCTTAGTCAATGAATCAGTAGATGTTTTTCTGGAATTTCCTTGCTTTTTCTATGATCCAACCAGTGTTGGCAATTTGATCTCTGGTTTCTCTGCCTTTTCTAAATCCAGCTGGTACATCTGGAAGTTCTTGGTTCACGTACTGCTGTAGCCTATCTTGAAGAATTTTGAGCATACTCTTGCTAGCATGTGAAATAAGTATAACTGTATAGTAATTTGAACATTTTTGGCATTGCCTTTTTTTGGGAATGGAATGAAAACTGACCTTTTCCAGTCTGGTAGTTACTGCTGAGTTTTCCAAATTTGCTGGCATATTGAGTGCAGTACTTTCATAGCATCATCTTTTAGGATTTGAAATAGCTCAACTGGATTTCCATCACCTACACTAGCTTTGTTCGCAGTGATGCTTCCTAAGGCCCACTTGATTTCACATTCCAGGATGTTGGGCTCTAGTTGAGTGACCATACCATTGTGGTTACCTGGGTCATTAAGACCTTTTTTGTATAGTTCTGTGTATTCTTGCCACTTCTACTTAATCTCTTCTGCTTCTGTTAGGTCCACATCATTTCTATCCTTTATTGTATCCATCTTTGCATGAAACATTTCCTTGGTATCTCCAGTTTTCTTAAAGAGAACTCTAGTCTTTTGCATTCTATTGTTTTCCTCTATTTCTTGCATTGTTCCCTTAAGAAGGCTTTCTTATCTCTCCTTGCTATTCTTTGGAACTCTTTGCATTGTTGGGTATGTCTTTGCCTTTCTTCTTTGTCTTGTCTCCTTTTCTTTTTTCCTCAGCTATTTGTAAGGCCTCCTCAGACAACCATTTTGCCTTGCTGCATTTCTTTTTTTCTTGAGGATAGATTTTGTGACAGCCTCTGGTACAATGTTAGGAACCTTTGTCCATAGTTCTTCAGGAACTCTGTCTAGGAGATCTAATCATTGAATCTATTTGTCACCTCCACTTTATAATCACAAGGGATTTGATTTAGGTCATACCTGAATGACCTAGTGGTTTTCCCTACATTCTTCAATTTGAGTGAGCCTGAATTTTGCAATAATGAGCTCAAGATCTAGGCCATAGTCAGATCCAGGTCTTGTTTTTGCTGACTGTATAGAGCTTCTCCATCTTTGGCTACAAAGAATATAATCTATCTGATTTTGGTATTGACCATCTGCTGATGTCCATGAGTACAGTCATCTCTTGTGCTGCTGGAAGAGGGTGTTTGCTATGACCAGTGCGTTCTCTTGGCAAAACTGTTAGCCTTTGCCCTGCTTCATTCTGTACTCCAAGGCCAAACTTGCCTTTACACCAGGTATCTCTTGACTTCCTAGTTTCGCATTTCAGTCCCCTATGAAGAAAAGTGTATATATATATATGTATATTTAGTGTTAGTTCCAGGAGTTCTTGTAGGTCTTCACAGAATCGTTCTTCATTTTCTTTGGCATTAGTGGTTGGGTCATGGAGTTGGATTACTGTGATATTAAATGGTTTGCCTTGGAAACGAACTGAGATCATTCTGTCATTTTTGAGATTGCACCCAAATACTGCATTAGGACTCTTTTGTTGACTATGAGGGCTACACAATTTCTTCTAAGGGATTCTTGCCCACAGGAGTAGATATAATGGTCACCTGAGTTAAATTCACCCATTCTTGGCCATTTTAGTTCACTGATTCCTAAAATGTCAGTGTTCACTCTTGCCATCTCCTGTTTGACCACATCCAATTTACCTTGATTCATGGACCTAACATTTCAGGTTTCTAATGTTGGTCTTTATAGCATCGGGCTTTTCTTTCTCCCCTGGACACAACCACAACTGGCTGTCATTTCCGTTTTGGCTCAGGCTCTTCATTCTTTCTGCGGCTCTTCCTCCACTCTTCCCGAGTAGTATATTGGACACCTACTCACCTGGGGGGCTCATCTTTCACTGTCATATCTTTCTGCGTTTTCATACTGTTCATGGGGTCCAGTAAAAGTGCTCAGATCCTTGCTATCAGAAGCAGCTAAGGAAATGATTTGATTTCTAAGGTCACCTGTTTATTATTTATAATTGAAATACACTTGATTTATTTATAAATTTGATTTTATGCTTTGTTTAAAGCTCTCAGCAAAGAAAAATGCTGAGATAGGTTTATGGCCTGAGAGCCAAATCCGCAGTCAAATACTGATTGAGCATCTACTTTTTCTAACATGGTGCTAAGCACTAAAGGGAGTGGAAAAGAAGCAGAAAGTATTCAAATCTTAGATTTCAGGTACTGCAACCCATTAGGAATGCAAAACTCACATTCAAGGAAGCACTGTAAAAACACATGGAAACTAAGTACTAAAGAAGTTATCATGTGCTTAAATGAAGCAGTGAGAAAAATCTCCACAGCAAGGAAAGAGCTTTAAATAGCAACAGACAGGAAATGTACTAGGTATATGTGATAAGAGTAGTCATTGTATCATCCAGTGTAAGATTTCAGCAAACTAAAACAAATTTAAAATTTGTAGAATCTTAAGAGTCAGAAGAGCATTTAGCTCTTTGACCATCACATCTGATGCAGAAATCCCAGAAGACTGGAGGTAGAAAGGTACAAGGAAAGGCTTCCTTGCAAACATAATGAGACTACAGATCAATTTGCAGGAGCTTTATTTACTATAACTAAGACTCTGGAATCTGCTAATTTAGAAGAAGAATGATTCTATAACAGCTTCACTGAATTGAAGATAGAAAATTGTTGCCTGTTACTTGGATTACCTTCTGCCAGGCTAATGTAAGATCACTGCAAGTTTATGGAGGCAAGACCACCAAGCACTCAGATCGTTCAGGAATGAGTTTGGTTGTGTGCATCAGCCAAATAACCCCAATTTGTTAGGGAGATAAAAAAGGGAAGTCATAAATATCACAACTGGCCTCATGACCTATTATAGAAATAAAGTCTATAGATTGTACTGTGTGTCGTGTATATAAATATTCATTCCCCTCTTTTCATCCAATATTGTATACCTGATGTTTTCAGGTGGTTACACTTACTATTTAAATTTTGGGCTATAGATTATAAAATGGGATTAGGAAAAAAAAAAACTGGAGAAAGATTTGGGAAATTATTAAGAGGTCCTGGGTTTGAAGCTGGATATAGTAATAAGAGGCTTTTATTTTGCAATGAATGCATTTTATTCTGGTTTACCTGGAATGTGGGGATATTTTGGAAGATGATATGGGAAGAAATGAAGGAAGTTAGACATCCGGATGATGGACTGGCATTCAAGGAAGCCTTTGTTACCAGTATGTGAATGTTAACAGACCCAAAGAGCATATCTGTAAACTGGGAAAATGTTTACATTACACAACTCATCTGGTGGTTGAATCTTAAGTCCCAAAGCTATGAAGCATTTACCTGTCAAAGGGGCATCACAGGGATGTCAGTAGTTGAACCTGACCTTTCAGAATCCTAGGCTGAAGGTCAATGCACATACTAATGGGTCCTGGGAATTAAAGGAGCAGGCAGGGGCCAAACCCAGACTCCTGAAGCCCAGAATCTGACTGTATATCCCTCCCCCTGAACTAAAATTTTTCTCCCAGTTAACTGTCTGGTTTTCACCTTCAAAGCCCTGCCCCAGTGTCACCTTCTTTTAAGCTTTCCCTGGCCTCACATTAAGTTTCACCCTCCCCGTGCCACCAGGCCAACACTCTCCCTAGCCCCATGCTTGGCCAACATAACGCTCTCCTGAAAGGTGAGCATAGAATCGCTGATCCCTCATCTATGGTCTATTTTTCTACATTGCCTTTATCATTCATATATATGCATACATTCACACACATATGAATATACACATATATTTTAACTTGCTTATTTATACTGATTACTATCTTTCCTCATTGGAATAAAAGCCTAAAAAGGAAAGAATTTTTGAATTCTTTTTCTTGTATTCACTGCTGTATATCCTGATCGCATACTAATTGGATAAGTGAATGAAGGAATGAATGAAGTCCTGGATCAGTCCCTGAAAAGGGAAGAATAAGAGTTTTACAGTGTGGAGGAGCTGGAAATATTTACCTCATTTATTAGCTTTCAGTACATCATGATGTAGTTTATGACTCCATGATAAGTGGTTCATGAATTATATTATCTGGTTTTAACTATACTACTTTGGAAACATGGGTAACTTTCAAGGTTCCTGAAAAATGGAAAACCATGGTTCAGATAGAATATCTAAATAAATCCATAACTAAATAAAGAACAAAAAAGGGGCCAGTTTGATATTTCTTACTTATGACACAAGCTTTTTTACCAGCCATAGTATGAGATATAAACACTGACAGTCCAAGCATCTTTGACCAGAAATTGACAAAAAAAAATTGATATTGTCAAGGAGACCACACGGAAAATGCTTTGATATCCAGTATCTAAAAACGCACCTAAAAATTCTGTGTCTTGTTGGTGTTGTTCAGTCGCTCAGTTGTGTTTCACTCCTTCCAACCCCATGAATGGTGGCACACCAGGCTTCCCTGTCCTTCACTATCTCCCAGAGTTTGCTGAAACTCATGTCCATCAAATTGATGATGCCATTCAACTATCTCATCCTCTGTCATCCCCTGCCCTCAATCTTTCCTATCAGTGTCTTTCCAATGGAATCAGCTCTTTATATCAGTTGGCCAAAGTATTGGAGCTTCAGCTTCAGCATCAGTCCTTCAGTGAATATTCAGGGATGATTTCCTTTAGGATTGACTGGTTTAATATGCTTACTGTCCAAAGGACTCTCAAGAGTCTTTTCCACCACCACAGTTCAAGAGCATCAATACATCCGTGCTCAGCCTTCTTTATGGTCCAACTCTCATGTCTGTATATGACTACTGGAAAAATCATAGCCATATGGACCTTGGTTGGCAAAGTGATGTCTCTGCTTTTTAATATGCTTCTAGGTTTGTCATAGCTTGTCTTCCAAGGAGCAAGCATCTTTTAATTTCATGGATGTAGTCACCATCCACATTGATTTTGGAGTCCAAGAAAATAAAAGTCTGTCCCTGTTTCCATTTTTCCTCCTATTTGCCATGAGGTAATGGAGAAGGAAATGGCAACCCACTCCAGTATTCTTGCCTAGAGAATCACAGGGATGGGGGAGCCTGGTGGGCTGCCGTCTATGGGGTCGCACAGAGTCAGACACGACTGAAGTGACTTAGCAGCAGCAGCAGTAGCAATGGGGCCTTATGCCATGATCTTACCTTTTTGAATATTTATGTTTAAATAGGTTCTTTCACTCTTCTCCTTCACCCTTATCAAGTGGCTCTTCAGTTCCTCTTCACTTTCTGCCATTAGGGTGGGTATTATCTGCATATCTGAAGTTGTTGATACTTCTCCCAGTAATCTTGATTCCAGCTTGTGAATTATCCAGCCCAGCATTTCACATGAGGTATTCTGCATTTAAGTTAAATAAGCAGGGTGACAATATACAACCTGATGTACTCCTCTCCCAAATTTGAACCAGTCTGTTGTTTCACGTCCAGTTCTAACTGTTGCTTCTGACCTGCATACAAGTTTCTCAGGAGACAGGTAAGGTGGTTTGGTATTTCAATCTCTTTAGAATTTTCCAGTTTGCTGTGATCCACACAGTCAAAGGCTTTAGCATATTCAACGAAGCAGAAGTAGATGTTTTTTCTGGAATTCTCTTGCTTTTCCTATGATCCATAAGCTGATGGCAATTTGATCTCTGGTCCCTCTGCCTTTTCTAAATTCAGCTTGTACATCTGGAAGTTCTTGGTTCACTTACTGTTGAAGCCTAGCTCGAAGGATCTTGAGCATTACTTGGCTAGCATGTGAAATGAGCAGTTGTGCAGTAGTTTGAACAGTCTTTGGCATTGCCTTTCTTTAGGATTGGAATGAAAATTGACCTTTTCCAGTCCTGTGGCCACTGCTGAGTTTTCCAAACTTGCTGTCATATCAAGTACAGCATTTAAATAGCATCATCTTTTAGGATTTGAAATAGTTCAGCTGGAATTCCATCACCTCCACTAGGTTTGTTTGTAGTAATGCTTCCTAAGGCCCACTTAACTTTGCACTCCAGGATGTCTGGCTCTAGGTGAGTGACCACACCACTGCGACTATCCAGGTCATTAAGACCTTTTTTATACAGTTCATCTGTGTATTTGGACCACCTTTCTTAATCTCTTCTGCTTCTGTTAGGGCCTGTTTCTGTCTTTCTGTGGCTATCTTTCCTTGAAATGGGCTTCCTTGCAAGGCAGGAGACTCTGGTTCGATTCCTGGGTTGGGAAGATCCGCTGGAGAAGGGATAGGCTACCCACTCCTGTGTTCTGGCTTGGAGAAATCCATGGACTGTACAGTCCATGGGGTCGCAAAGACGCTGACGTGACTGAGCAACTTCCACACTTTCTTGAAAAAGTTCTCTTGGTATCTCTAATTTTCTTGAAGAGATCTCTAGACTTTTCCAATCTATTGTTTTCTTGATGTACTAACTAATGAATAGTATTAGCTCTTGATTAAGAAAATATTCTACTGATGATTTTGTCTATGTCTACTCAATATGCCAGCAAATGTGGAAAATTCAGCAGTGGCCACAGGGCTGGAAAAGGTCAGTTTTCATTCCAATCCCAAAGAAAGGCAATGCCAAAGAATGTTCAAACTAGTGCACAATTGCACTCATCTCACATGCATGCTAGCAAAGTAATGGTCAAAATTCTCCAAGCCAGGCTTCAACAGTATGTGAACCAGATGTTCACAGATGTATGTGAACTTCCAGATGTTCAAGGTGGATTTAGAAAAGGCAGAGTAACCAGAAATCAATTGCAAACATCTGTTGGATCATCAAAAAAGCAAGAGAGTTCCAGAAAAACATCTACTTTTGCTTTATTGACTACGCCAAAGCCTTTGACTGTGTGGATCACAACAAACTGTGGAAAATTCTGAAAGAGATGGAAATACCAAACCACCTGACATGCCTCCTGAGAAATCTGTATGCAGGTCAAGAAGCAACAGCTAGAACTGAACACGGAGCAACAGACTGGATCGTCAAGGCTGTATGTTGTCACCCTGCTTATTTAACTTACATGCAGAGTACATCATGCAAAATGCTGGGCTGCATGAAGCACAAGCTGGAATCAAGATTGCCAAGAGAAATATCAATGACCTCAGATATACAGATGACACCATCCTTATGGCAGAAAGTGAAGAAGAACCAAAGAGCCTCTTGATGAAAGTGAAAGACGAGAGTAAAAAATCTGGCTTGAAACTCAACATTCAAAAAATGAAGATCAAGGCATCCAGTCCCATCACTTCATGGCAAATAGGTGGGGAAACAATGGAAACAGTGACAGACTATTTCTTTGGGTTCCAAAGTCACTGCAGATGGTGACTACAGCCATAATATTAAAAGACGCTTGCTCCTTGAAAGAAAAGCTATGACCAACCTAGACAGCATATTAAAAAGCAGAGATATTACTTTGCCAACAAAGGTCTGTTTAGCCAAAGCTATGGTTTTTCCAGTAGTCATGTATGGATGTGAGAGTTGGATTATAAAGAAAGCTGAGTGCCAAAGAATTGATGCTTTTAGTGGTGTTGGAGAAGACTCTTGAGAGTCCCTCGGACTGCAAGGAGATCAAACCATTCAATCCTAAAGGAAATCAGTCCTGAATATTCATTGGAAGGACTGATGCTGAAGCAAAACTTCAATAATTTGGTCACCTGATGCAAAGAGATGACTCATTTGAAAAGACCCTGATGCTGGGAAAGATTGAAGGTAGGAGGAGATGGGGACGACAGAGCATGAGATGGTTGGATGGCATCAGCGAGTTGATGGACATGAGTTTGAGCAAACTCCAGAAGCTGGTGAAGGTCAGGGAAGCCTGGCATGCTGCAGTCCATGGGATCTCAGAGTCGGACATGACTAAGTGACTGAACTGAGCTCAAGTCCTTTCAAAGGGCTTCCCTGTTGGCTCAGTGGTAAAGAATCCACCTGCAATGCAGGAGATGCAATTTCAATTCCTGGCTGAGAAGATCCCCTGGAGAAGGAAATGGTAACCCACTTGATTATTCTTGCCTGGAAATCCCATGAACAGAGGAGCCTGGAAGGTTACATACAGTCCGTGGAGTCACAAAGAGTTGGACACGACTTACCAACAAAACAACAACAATAAGGACTCCTTTTAAAATGACTACTTTCACAGTATAAATAATATCTGTTCACTAGCCTGGATAATCCCACGGACCTAGAAGCCTGGTGTGGTATATTCCACAGGGTCACAAAAAGTCAGACACGACTGAAGCAACTAGGCAAGCATGTGTGCACACATTTTATAATTTATAAATAAATAAATATACATGTAATGGGGATGTGTACTCCAGAAATTATTATTTATAGGAGTGTACCTTTTAAAAAGTTTGATAACAACTGGACTATATTAACATTCTGACTTTAGAAAAGCTATTTCTAAGAAAACAAAACAAAATCATTTTCTTCTCTAAATAAAATGGAATCTGATCACTAGCTTATTATGAATAAAATTCTAAAATAAGAACAAGTAACTCATTTAAGTTCCTGCCTTGTAATGAACAGTTTTATAATACCTTTTGGAAGATAAATGCTTAAAGATGATTTTGTAAAAAAAAAAAAAATCTCATCCTCTTGACTAATTTCCCAGTGGGAAGTGCTGACTGTTATTGATAAAAACGATACCTATGGTCGTTGCCCTGATGGCACTTTGAAGAATATAGTCAGAGACAAAAGTCCTATAAAAGGTGCATGTCACAAAATCATCTGAAACCTCTATTATGCTCTTGGGCTATTTTAACCAGTTACACTGTTACATTTATTTCATTAGTTCCTTTGACTATTTCTCAGGTTGAATGATTTGATTTAAATTCTCCGTTAAGCTTGAAGTCTAGTGTGAAGAAGACCAATGCAAATATAAGTGGTTTCAGCAAGGTATAAAATATTTACACTGTCTCTCACTCCCGTGTTACTTACAAGATGGCAAGCAATCAGTTACACTGCAAAATGCTGGGAGGGGAGCAGAGAGCTCCGGGCACACAGGGCACTACCCAACCCAGGGAAGCGATGTTCAGTTATCATGGTGACTGTCATCGTAACAATTGTGCAAGTACATCATTCACTGGGGGTGACTCGAAACAGATGAAGAGGAGCTGAAAAATGGAAGAATTTTCCTTGTTTCGTGTCTCTCTGATAACTAGGCAGACTACAGAGCATGAAAGATGAGGCCTGCCCAATTCAAACCAGAGCACGTAGTCACCATCTGGGCATTTTAAAAGTAGGACACATGAAATGCTCAGATGTATCCCCCAACAGGGTGCAATAATACAGCAGTAAAGAGAAAACCACAGTGAACTATGGTCACTTTCACACTTGCAATCTTTCTGGTACAAGAAGAGGCAAGGATTTTCCAAAAACCTCCCTAAGATGCTCAGGTGCATGTTAACTGCTTATACATTTGACGCACAGTGGTACATGGCATGCACACATATCCAGCAAAGGCCATCCTCCTCACGGAAAGAAAGGGGACAGACCATTTTCGATGGAGTGCTCAGCTGGAGGGCTCAAATCTGAAAATACTCAGTATGCTAAAATAGTCAGAAACAGTTACTGCTGAAACAAATACTGACTTTTAAAGTGATATATCTGGCATTCAAAGGAGTACCCAACTGAATCGTTTCTTTTAGATTCTGTCAGATGGAAACCTTTATCTTTCTGAACTAGAATTACTTAAGTTATTTAAAAGTTAATAAACAAAGAGCATTAATATATCTTTTTGGATCTTTGAAGGTGAGGTTAAGATATCTTGTTCTGGAAACCTATATAAGCTTCTATAGATTCCCAAAGCATGCAATCTAGTAACACTGCATGGTACATCACCACTGCATCAGTGAAAAGAAAATCCTCAAACCTTCTTTCTCTTCCAGTCTATTCATCTGATGTATGTTTTCCAATGAGCAAGAAAACATCATTTATAGGAATAAATGTCAGCTATTATAGAACCATATGATGTTTGGCCACCAAATGAAAATGTATACATTAATATGTTTAATACATATATTTAAATGAATTTAAATTATATAGATAGATTGTGTTATAATCCCTGCTTAAGTTTACTCACATTTGTAGCAAAAATGAATATTCACAATAGCAAGTAAACTGACAGGCCCCTCATTTATAGACTTGTGGCTTCAAGAACAGAGAGGCTGCAGGATGGCAATGCTTATTGCAAAAAAAAGAAAAGAAGCACAAAAACATCCTAATGATAACTGATGGGAAGAATTTAAGACTTTTTTTTTTTACTTAGGAAGGAAAGACATTCTAAGGAAATGAGAGAATTAAAGAGGAATTACATATTTAGGAAGAAAATTTACAAAGAGAATGTTTCCATTTAAATTCCTTGCTTCCAGTTGAAACTCCAGATACACTTACGAGGAAAATTCCTCCAGATTTTTTCTGGACTTTTCCAGAGTTTTTTTTTTTTTTGGTGGGGGGGAAGGTCAGGGGAGGTGTCTCTTCATTTGTGATCTTTTACCTACTCCTTGCTAAGAATTCTTATCAGTCAATCTAACCATTCCATTTCTCCTGCCTATTTTGTAATGAATAAATAGCACATACTGTTAATTGGCCACCTGGGGTTCAGAGAGTGGAAATGTGGAGTTGGTGTCTGAAGGCTGCAGTGGGCTGACAGTGGACTGACCACACTCTATTTCACAGGAAGGAAAACCAAGCCTCCTTGTCGCCCCTCCCCCGCTCCATTTCTTGACCGTCTGTGAGGCTAATATAATTTTTTTAAAGTGATTTATCTCTAACAGATGGGGCCATCCAGCCACAGGGACCTGGATGCACAATGCCCCTCACAACTTTAATTTCTGGATGTGATAAGCATATATTCCACTAGTAAATAATTATCACTCTGTTAAGGAAAGGATGCCAAGGTGTGAGGTATCATGACCAGGTACTTCTGGGCAGAAAGGACACATTGGTATGCTCTCTTGAGGCTATTACCATCCTCAACCTAAATGTGCTCATTATCGTATTTCTAGAATGTGGTCGGTCACAAAGGAAGAGCATTAGTCACGGTTTAATGTACACAGCAATACTCAGGAAGCTAATTTTAGGTAAACATTGAGTTTTTTGGTAAATCTGGAATGACACAGGGTAAGGTAAGAAAAGATGGTGACACAGGTCCCACACAGGTCCCTGAGAACATGACCTCAGGAGAGTGACTGGCAATTCCTTTCCCCTCCTTCTGGATATGGCTCTGTGGCATCTCAAGGGTACTGCCCGGGGCTGAGTCCTCACCCATTTGCCTGTGGTCAGTGCTTCAGTTTTGAAGGCTGGTGCAGCGGCCCCAGGCCACTGCCCCAAAGCCAGTGAAGACCTCACAGTCTTACCTGATAAGGTTCGGAGTGGGACTGAGCCCTGCCCGCAGCTAAGTGAGGCATCGCCTGAACACTGAACTCTAGGTATTATTTTATTTTAGTTTAGTTTACTTCATAAGTAGAACTCCCAGATTCTCTGGGGTATTCTTTTCTTCTTTTGGCCATGCCGTGCAGCATGCAGGCTATTATTTCCCTGACCAGGGATTGAACCCATACCCCTCATTGGCAGTGCAGAGTCTTAACACTGCACCACCAGGGAAGCCCCATAGGTAGAATTTTAAATGAGTTTAGTATCTCAGGTCAGCTTTGGAGAAGAAGACTCAGTAGCCTGCCCTTTCCTTTTTCAGTACTGTCACCTCGACTCTTGGGTCAAGAGTTGCCACAAGACCATTCTTCTCCATTCTTCTATTAATGTGACTTGTTAAGTGGCACATGCTTCTTGGAAAGAGTTGGTAGGGAAGGAAGGGGGAATAAGAAAAAAGAAAGAAAAGTTTTTCTTTTTTTTTCTTTTAAAAAGTTCTGAATGAGCCTCTCCAGAAAGAACTCTCTTAATACACAAGCATAATGACACTGTCACATACTGATTTTTCTGTCAATCTATTTTAGATCATACTAACTAACATCCACTGAGTTATTTATTCTGTTTCTGCTACTCTATCGGGCTCTGCTCCTAGACCTAACCTCCCCAAGGCACACCAAGGAAGATGCTGAGACAGTCTCTAGCTCATTCCTACCTGGGCCCCCTGGACCCAAGTCATTGACCACCTCACTTGACAGTTTTGCTAGGCATCTGTTGGGAATATTTTAAATAAAGCTGCCTTAATATCAGCCCAATAAATGGGGAGAGATTAAAAAAATATCTCCCTCTCTGCCTCCTGAACCAGAGATATGCCTTCAGATGTTCATTATAAAAACCAGACTTCTGTTTCCTTGCCTGAATGAGGAAATGTAAATTTCTCCTCTCTCTGAATCTTACTCATTGTTTAAGGCACAAACCTCTCCCTAAAATCCTCTTTAAGCTTTCCAGACCAGGTGATCTTTTAATTCTTTGAATCTATTATAAATGGTTTTCTATATTTCTATTAGGCAATCATATCAAGCTATGTGGCATCTCTCACTTGTATGGAGCTATGGCTTGTAACTTTCATTTATTGGTTTGGCCAAAGGTTTGTTCAGATTTTCTGTAACATCTTATGGGAAAACCCAAGTAAACCTTTTGGCCAACCTGATATTTAGCTGTTTCTACATAACATCTTGTTTCCCATAAGTTGATAACTCAAGAGGCAGCACTGTTAGTATAAAGAACAGACTTCAGATTTAATGAGACCTGAAATTGAACCATGTGTGACCATGGGCATGTCTTTGAGCTTCTGTTTCTTCACTAATAAATTGTAGATAAAAGTGCTCACTCCACAAAGTGGATATTAAGATGAAAAGAGATAGCATGTGTAATGTGTCCACAATACATTTTACGTAGAAAGTTATCAGCCAATAACTGCTTATTGATTAAAACTGGAAGGTACCAGACTTCGCTGGTGGTGCAGTGGTTAAGAATCCATCTGCCAGTGCAGAAGACATGGGCTCTGTCCCAGGGATGGGAAGATCCCACCCGTCGCGGGGCAACTTAGCCCATGAGCCACAACTACTGGGCCCACGTGCTGCAACTACTGAGCCCACGTGCCCTAGAGCCCATCTCTGCAACAAGCCACCAAAACGAGAAGCCTGCCCACCACAATGAAGAGTAGCCCCTGCCTGCCACAACTAGAGAAGGCCTATGTGCAGCAAGGAAGACCCAGCACAGCCAAAGATAAATAAACAAAATAAAAAAACTGAAGGATTTAAATGATTCTACCTCAATTGGATTTATCTGTAAACATACAAATTTCCTCTTAAGTTAAATACATAGCATTACCAAGCAATTAAGAAAAATTCTAGAGTATGATTACAGTCTGAACAGAAACAAGAGACAAAATACAAGTTTCCTCATGCTTATTACAGAGTTTATCAATTCATCAATCCATTTATTCATTACACAAATGTCTGTCTAAAAGTGACATTGTTCTAGGTTATGGGAGTAAGGGAACTAAGTAAATGAAAAAATCCCTGCTTTCATGGAGCTTATATTCTGATTGGAGAGACAGACAGTAAACAAGATAGGTAAGTGAAAATATATACTGCTACATAATGTTAAATATTAAGGAGAAAGATGAAGCAGGGAAGAGGGATAGAAAGTGTATGTGTGGTGGAGGAAGGGGAATGAAATGATAGTGAGATAGGCCAGGCACTTTGGTATAAATGGCAAAAAAAAAAAAAAAAAAAAAATTGACAGGGTCAAGTCTTCTCAAATACGAATGGTGTTTACTGTACAATTATCTTGATTAAGCATCCTCTTAATTCTGTGACTCAAAGAACAGGATCTGTTTCTTTGGAAACAGAGCAGAATTTGTACTTCCAGTGCTACTTGTCACCATTTAGGAAGAGGATGGGGTTTTGATGCTTCTCCCCACCAAGAGAAATACTTAAAAAGCTCAACTTCCATCATTCCATTTAGCATTCATTAGCTCTCCCCTCACTCGGGGCAGGATATATACTGAGGCCCACGATGTCTCGTGAGTCTTGTTTGGAAAAACACTCCTGTTGGGGCACAGGAGAGAATTGGGTAAAACCCCAGACAGGGCTTTTCTCTCTGGAAAATTTCCAGAGGGGACCATGCTCTTGACATTACAGAGCTAAAGAAGAGTTTGCAAGACTCTTTCAATTTCCATCCGAGTTCTTTTGTATGCTGGGTTGCCTGCCATTATGTTTATGTAATTCTGACAGTGTTCTTAATGACACACTAACAGATTGTAAAACACGCTGCTGGCATTTACTTGTTTTTTATATTTTTAAAACAATGTCCTTCATGTAACAGTAGTTAAGCGCGGCAGAAGGACATCATCAGAGGCATGGTTAAACTGTAATTTACACCATTAGGAAGGCAGGAGCAATTTTTATTGCCTGGCAATTTTCTTGCTGAAATATTTGGACCATATGGCTCAATTTGTGTAATAACCTTAATTTCTGCACCCTTCAGGTCTGCCTCCATCTCCTACGGAATGGTAAAATGCGGTTTAGCAGAAAAGGCAACTGTCTATACTTAGAGAGTTGAGATTAATAACATGTCACGTCCTGTTTTTGGTGAAGGAATTCGAACAGCAGCCAGATGGTATCTCTACAAATAACTGTCAGGGGTCTTGATCTAATCAATACAATGTATTAATACATCTCCCTTTGCTGTTTCTCCAGGGGCCAGTGCACAACATCTGGAAAGAGTGGGGGGGCCCGCCAAGTAGAAAGCCGATTCTTTTCAGAATCAAACTGAGCCCAATTAATTTTTCATGTATCCTTGATAACTGTTTCATAATGAGCTATGCGTCTTGACGGATTTGGGGTTGGCAGAGCAGGCTGCCCCTGCTTTCTATCCCCATTCAGTCCACTTATAGAAACCAACCCATTAATCAAGCTATCTGGCATAAAACCTGAATCTCAGCTCAGCAAGAGATCAATAACCATCCTAAAAAAACACAGAACCAGCCACTAATGGGCACAGGTATCCAGCCATGACACTAGTAATTGCTTGAGCAAAAATAAAACTCTGTATCACAATTACCCAATAGGAACTTATATGAGAAAATTCATTACTTGTATCTTGTCAAAAAGTAACATTTACATGCATTAAAAAAATACTGTAATTTTACTATTTAGACATGACAATTATCTTTCAGAGGTAGACAATGCACCTTTTGGAATGGATTAAAACTCTCTGATTTTGTAATGTGAACATTTAATAATTTAAGTATCAAAGAAAATGTTTAAAAATGAGTTATTTCACTTATTTTAAATTCAGAGTACCTGAGGGGCTCCTTTATACAATCTTTAGCCCAATGGTATATGATGCACAGTGAGCCTACTGTGGTGAGAACTCTGATGTGACATCACTTGGGTCAGAATTCTTCCCTTTTTGGCTGCCTTAATGGCGAGATTTATAATACAAACCATCAACTCATTCCTTTCCCAATGGTTTCATCTCAAATCCTTACTCCCAGACCAAATTCAAACCAGTCCTTGTACTTTTCAGTTAGCACATCTCTTTTAGCTTGGCAGGCAGGGATTTCTGCATTCTGAGTCCCTCAAAAAGAGAGACCCAACATCTTTGTCTATGGAGAAAAATTCAGAGCAGAGAAGTGGAGGTGGAGGAAACACATGGCATACATCCTGAATTACGGCTTGCTTGGTGAAACAGTCCTTGGCGGCTCTCAGACAACAGGTGGAAACCTGTTTTGCCCTTAGGAGAGTCTGAGATTTTCATTAGGAAAAAAACTCCTGGGAAGTACTGCCATAGAGACCGTCCTTCATTGGCTGATAATCTGATCAAATCCTGCCAAGATGATAGAAAGGTCTAAGGAATCATCCAGGAACTTGAGGGTGATGCCACATTCATCTTTTCTGACAGCAGGACTAAGACTCATGATTCTGTGTTGTTCAGTCAATGTTTTGTGGTTCCAGAGGATGAATGCTGGGTTTGGAAGCAGAGGAAGGAGTTAGGACAGCCCCAGGTTCTTTTAAATGTTTGTAAGTACAGTCAATGCCCATGCACAACCAAAAATAATTGCTTATTATTCTGTAATTTATCTCTCCCCTTATTTGCTCTAAGAACACCATGGGCCCCAGAGAGGAGAGACTTTGCATCTGTTGTAGCTTCTGTGCATGACAGAGGCTGAAAAGAAACTTAAGGTGAACAGCTGATGAATGGAGGAGTCCCATATTTCTTGGTCTCGATCGACCACTTTAGATTTGTGTGTATTGGTCCTCAATTGCAAACGATGGAGAGTTTTCCCACATGCATTAGTTTTCAGACAAGCTCAGGTTTTCAATTTTCACTTTGTTTACTGATGCTCAGTGTGAATGAAGAGAAAATACCCTGACCATGGTATGATTCTAGTGGAGTTGCATTGCATCAAGCAAGAAAGCTATTTCATCAAATGGATTACAGGGCACTCTAAAATCTGAGATTTGGGATCCACAATACATGGTATTCATAATTTTCAATTTTGAGAATTTCATTAGCAAAATATTTAATACATACAAATTTAAACCCTCTGTGACAAAGAGAAGATGCTATTTTGGGGCCTCCCACTTCACAGCTAAGATTCCTAAGGCTAGCCATTGGAACTTAGTAACATCCAGCCACAGCATTAACAAGATGTTTCACCTTAAACATTATATCGAGATAAAAAAGATTCATTTGGAAACCCATCACATATGTATTCACAGGTGGTGGGTGTGGGTCATTGCATTTGGATTAAAAAGCAAATGTCTCTCTCTACATGAGAGGTCACTGGCTGGTGTAAGGCAAAATCTTTTCACTGTTCGGCATAATTAAAATATTCCAACAGTGGTTTCAGTAATTTAAAAATCACAGTATTGTTGTAATATTTTTCTAGGCTTCAGGAGCTCACCATTGTTTGGCCCAATCAAATCTGGGAACACTGGAGAAGTTATCACCCATCAAGGTAATTACTTTCAAGTTGAAATAATTACTCTATCAATGTTAATGGTCTTTCAACTTCAATAAAGCACTCACCTGCCGATAATCACGGCTAACCTCTTGCTCTAATGCAATTCCCTCTCTATTTAGTAGGTTATATTACAGCCGTTACAGTGGTCACTTGTCCTGAACAGCTGCTGAATTTCACTTTGATCGGCTGTGAACCATAAAAGAATTGGTCATCTGTGTATGATTCCCCCTCACCCAGAAGCCCTTGCAGAGCTCAGAACGTGATCTCTTGGCTACAATGGGGGATTCGGGAGCAGCCATCTTGTCTCAGGTACTGGTGACTTTCCACTGGCGACAAGAGCCCTGGAGTTCAATTAGCTTCTGCCCTTCACTGCCATTTACAGCTTGCTGTCTCTGCTAAATGGTGTATATTCTGAATTTATGGCCTGGGCCTGTTTAGAGTGTGGGCTAGTTCCTTTTACTTTCATATATATATGTGTGTGTGCATATCTATATATACATATCTTATTAAAAATTTTTTTTTGGGTAAAAGTCACATAATATAAACATACTATTTTAACCATCTGGTGTCTAAATAGAGCTTCCTTATAATTCAGTTAAAGAGCAGGAAAAAACAATATACCCGAGTTAAAGGACACACAGTCTTCCTACCGTGTCCCATATACCGATGGCAAAAGTGAGGTGGGCGGCTGCCACCTTGGCAGCATCTGTATGATTTGGGAAGTGTGTGTGTGTGTGTGTGTGTGTGTGTGTGTGTGTGTGAGAGAGAGAGAGACCAGAAGACCACGTGGTTTGCTGATATGATCTCGGCTCTAAGGGAGTGGGTGGGGTCCTGTGTGTGTCATGGCAGGTAAAGAGCTGCATCCAGAGTGGAAATGGCCTGAGAAGGACTCACTCTGAGGGTGACTGGCGTGAGATGTTGATAGTCCTGAGGGGAGATGGGTCAGGACGAAACCTCAGGGAGATGAAAAGCATATTCTCGCTCTAGGAAACTTAGGAAGGAAACAGAGTCTAACCCAATATCTGAGATATTATCTGGAAATTGACAGTAAGGTATCAGGAAATGTTTGAACTTGCAAGCTCAGCAAGGGGAGGCCTGCTTAAAAGAAACACAACCTAAGTTTTTCCAAAGGGGTTTCTTAGGTGGCTCAGTAGGTCAAGAATCTGTCTGCCAGTGTAGGACATGTAGGAGACATGGGTTTGATTCCTGGGTCCGGAAAATCCCCTGGAATAGGAAATGGCAACCCACCCCAATATTCTTGCCTGGAAAATTCCATGGACAGAGGAGTCTGACAGGCTGTAGTCCAAAAGGTCACCCATGGGGTCACAGGGTTGGACATGACTGAACATAGCACAGCAACACAGTTTTTCCCGTCATGACAAAATTCATATAGTTGCTTTACCCAAACCTAGTATTTTCTATATTTGCTCATTTTTAAGCCTCTGTTATTAAATAATAGGATATCTGAAGTTTTATAGCCTATTTATATTGCTATTTACAGTCTTAAAATATTTTGCACATGCATTAATTTATTTAGCCCTTACAACAGTCCTGTGAGGTAAGGAACACTATAGTTTAAACTTGACAATTAAGCAGGACGCCAGATCCATTTGAAGTCTAACAATGTGATCATTTGAGGAGAAGTGGACATCGTGGGACCTTCAAGCAGAAGACTCAACATACTGTAGAAGTCGAATCAACAGAACTTAGTAAAATATTGGGTATGGAAGTAGAGTAGAGGACTCAGGCCACACAGCTTATGGAGTGGCTTAAGCAACTAGAAAGATGATGGAGCCATTTAGCTATGTAACAGAGTGTGCTGCAGAATAACGACTGGAGCTTAGAAAAATATGTGGTCAGTACATAGCTCCTGCCTACTGAGAAACCTGTATGCAGGTGAAGAAGCAACAGTTAGAACTGGACATGGAAAAACGAACAGCTTCAAAACTGGGAAAGGAGTATCTGAAGGCTGTATACTGTCCCTCTGCTTATTTAACTTATATGCAGAGTACATCATGAGAAATGCTGGGTTGGATGAAGCACAAGCTGGAATCAAGATAGCCAGGAGAAATATCAATAACCTCAGATAGGCAGATGACACCACCCTTATGGCAGAAGGTGAAGAGGAACTAAAGAGCCTCTCAATAAAAGGGAAAGAGGAGAATGAAAAAGCTGGCTTAAAACTCAGCATTCAGAAAACTAAGATCATGCCATCCAGTCCCATCACTTCATGGCAAATAGATGGGGAAAAAGTGAAACAGTGACAGATTTTATTTTCTTGGGCTCCAAAATCAATGTGGACAGTGACTGCAGCCACAAAATTAAAAGACGCTTGCTCCTTGGAAGAAAAGCTATGACAAACCTAGATATCATATTAAAACGAAAAGATATCACTTAGCTAACAAAGGTCCATATAGTCAAAACTATGGTTTTTCTAGTAGTCATGTACAGATGTGAGAGTTGAACCATAAAGAAGGCTGAGTGCCAAAGAATTGATGCTTTCAAATTGTGGTGCTGGAGAAACTCTTGAGAGTCCTTTGGACAGTGAAGATATCAAATTAGTCAATCCTAAAGGAAATCAACCCTGATTATTCATTTGAAGGACTGATATTGAAAATGAAACTCTAATATTTTGGCCACCTGATGCAAAGAGCTGACTCACTGGAAAAGACCCTGATACTGGGAAAGATTGAAGGCAGGAGGAGAAGGGGGTGACAGAGGATGAGATGGTTGGATGGCATCACTGACTCGATGGACATAAGTCTGAGCAAGCTCCTGAAGGACAGGGAAGCCTGGGGTGCTACAGTCCAGTGGGTTGCAAAAAGTTGGACATGACTTAGTGACTGAATAACAAAGCAGCTCTCTTGAAAGTGTTAGGCAAACGTCTGCACGACTTACAGAAAGTATCAGCTTTACATCTTCAAGTTCATCTTCCCTCTGAAGATCTGAGACCTAAGACAACTTATATAAGAGAAAATCCAGGTTTGTGAAAAGCAAGTTCCAGAGAGGAATTCTGTAGGGCAGTTTCTCCAGGTTATCTCCTTACCACTTGAGAGAGGGATGGGAAGTGCTCCACACTCCTCTCTCAGGCATATGAAGGACATCCTAGGTCAGGGGTTCCCAGCCTCCAGGACCTAATGCCTGATGATCTCAGGTGGAGCTGAGATCATAATAACAGAAATAAGGTGCACAATAAATGTAACATGCTTGAATCATCCTGAAGCCATTCCCCCCATGCCAGTCTGTGGAAAAACTGTCTTCCACAAAACTTGTACCCAATGCCAAAAAGGTTGGGTACCACTGCCCTAGAGAACATCAGGAACAAATTGAGGGTGTCTGCAAGAAAGGCAAGATGGAACTTCCACTCTCTTCAAGAGGTTGGCTATGGAGGTAAAGAGACTTATAGGGTAATTTTTATGCAGCCACCAAGGTAAAGAAGGGTCTTCTGAGATTCTTACGTGATCCCAGGATTTGGGGTTCATGGCCTAACACAGAAGCTGATACCTGCTGCGCATTCAATGAATTCTCAAGTTCTGAGGCTGCCTGGGTCTCACCCAGCGGTAAGGCAAATAGAGAAGATACTGCTGGACTAGCTGTACTTTCCTTTTTTAATAGAACAACTTTTCCACAAGCCTATGAATGTCAAGAAAGGAATGAGTTTTGCTAACATGCTAGGCCCTGATATTGGCTGACGTTTTGGGAGAGGGGAACCTAGCAGTAGAAGGCTGTGGGTGGATCTTTGGGGGCAGTAATGGACAAGGGTGCAAGAAATTTGCCAAAGAGTGTGTTGCCTGCCTCAGGAACTGTGAAGCATGGAATTTCCCATGGGAGACCTCTATGTAACCCATAAAAAAAAAAAATCCCATGAGACACTTACACATACGAAGGCAATGGTAGATGGACCAGAACAATATTAGGCTCTGCCTCTTTTAGTTTAATTTTATCTTTTCTACCATGACCCTGGGGAAATCAACAAGAACAAAAGAAACAAAAACAGACATGCCCTCTATTCCCCACTGATGATGCCTTCACATGTCAGGCTTCAGACTGGATCTAGACTGGATTTTTTAGCACACAAATGAGTCCTGATTACCAAAATTGGGCTGGTCCTTGTCACTGAAAGCTACTGGAAAACCATGGAACTTGCTCTAGAGATCTCATGAGCAAGGAAGGAAGTCCTAATAAAGCTTGTGGAATAAAGTGGTTGGGGATAAGTAAGGCCCTTCCAAGGAACCAGTTACACAAAGTTCAAGACTTACATGGTTTTTTATGCCCAATAATATTGAGCAAAACGTAGATCAGGTAGGTATTAGGGTAGGGTAGGGTAGGCTATTAGAAAAAAAAAGCAGAAAGATAACAGAAGCCTAATAAATGAACAGTTGAGATCAAACAAAGTTTTTTACAATAAAAAATGGGTTGTGCCAACATGTTGTTCTGTGTGACATCTACTCTCCCATATTTTGTATCTGAATGAATGATGTTATTACTCATATTCTATAATGTGAAAGTCCCAACTGACACAGAAAGTATGGCTATTGTTTTTACCACTATTTTTTCTTGATTTTGGAACAACAGTCACCAAAGTAGTCTTTTTAGATAACTGTATTTCCCAAAGCATTTTTTTTGACTTATCAGTGGATCTGGGGGAAAAATGCCACGAACAATCAGATTTAAGAGCTCCAACTAATTCAAGATCATTTGTAAAGAGCAATAATATTTTACATTAGACTAAGCCAAAATGAAAATGGGATTAAAAATAAATCATTGATTTATTCACAAACTCCCTATCATATGGCAATTATAAAGAGTCTTATTTTTTTCCCCTTACATATCTACTTAATGGTAAAGAGATTTGCGACAACTACATGGGGACGTTTTGAATACTTCCTCTGTGACATTGGGCACGGAAGTTTGCAATTAGAATCTAGAAACTAGAGTCTGTAATTCTGGATTTTATTTCCAGATCGGAAGCCAACTTTTAGTGACCCATATAATTTGCTTACTCCTCAGCACCGCATGCTTGATTCTATGTACAGAGCGAGGGACCATCTATCTTTCAGGGGACTGGGCAAGTGTCTAATCTGGGCTTGATGTTTTATAGCCCTGTGGGGTGAGCAGGGATATACTGACAGCACAGACTAACAGGTAAACCACCTTTGCCTTTCTGTCCCAAGTTATTTTTGCCAGTGTGATGGCAGGTGCCAGGGAGAAAAAGCAAACACGTCTGAGTGGTGGCAACAGCACCGCCAACCTCGCCAGGAGTTTTCCCTGTATATACCACCATGGAACTCTCCCGTGCCAAGCAAGGCTACATGCAGTTTCTCTCCTGACACCGCACAATTCATCACAGAGCTAATTGGGAGGGGGCTTAAGGACTTCTACCTAAAGCTGGTTTTCAGTAGAGGAGGGGCTTGGTTTGAAGAGATCCTAAGGAACTAGATATCTCTCTCTTCCCCTTAGAAGAATCTCTGTAGGTCCAAACAGAGATGAAACTTTTCATGTGATTAGGAGAGAAGCTGGTGATACATTAAAAGCCCCACTCTTTCCATTTCGTCTCTCCTGCTGCCTCTGCTGCTGCTGCTCCTGCCAACACATATGCTCTCCACCCCCACGGAGGGCCCCCACTGCCAGTTCTCCATCCACTGCCACCATCAGGAGGACGCATGCCTTCACTGCACCTGTTTTATGAGGCTCTCCCAGCTACGTCCACCTGTCTATAAACAGCTCTGGGGGGACTCTGGGACAAGTTAGTGATGGCACGGCTCTACACGCAATTTATTGGTGACTTCTTGTGGGGGGATGGGATCCCAAGAGAAACAAGAGACTGAATGAGCGGCATTAGTGACACCTCTTGCAAGTCTGGGAACTGAAGTGTAATCCTAGATTGTGGGGATGGATTCTGTATCTCACTAATTGAAAATGTAGTTCCTTTGCTCTGGTGCATTTCAGCCATAGCTGTCAATGAAACAAAAAGTTGGAAAATGTCCTAGGAGAGGCACAGAAATGGAAAGAGGCAGTGAAGACATTTAGTTGATGCAGGAATTGGAAAAACAGTGAGTAGAGCCAGGAAGGCGATAGAGAGATTTAAAAGGAAATCACCACAGAAATGGCAAGGACTTAACAGAAGCAGAAAATTAAGAAGTGGCAAGAATACACAGAAGAACTATACAAGAAAAGTCGTAATGATCTTGATAACCATGATGGTGTGGTCACTCACCTAGAACCATACATCCTGGAGTGTGAAGTCAAGGGGGCCTTAGGAAGCATTACTATGAACAAAGCTAGTGGAGGTGATGTAATTCCAGCTGAACTATTTAAAATCATAAAAGATGATGCTATGAAAGTGCTGCACTCAATATATCAGCAAATCTGGAAAACTCAGCAGTGGCCACAGGACTGAAAAAGGCCAGTTTTCATTCAAATCCCAAATAAAGGTAATGCCAAAGAATTGCCACACAACTACACTCATTTCACATGCTAGCAAGGTTATCTGCAAAATCTTTCCAGCTATGTTTCAGCAGTTTGTGAACTGAGAATTTCCAGATGTACAACCTGGGTTTAGAAAAGGCAGAGGAACCAGAGCTCAAATTGCCAACATTTGTTGGATCATGGAGAAAGCAAGGGAATTCAAAAAAAAAAAAAAACCATCTACTTCTGCTTCATTGACTACATTGACTGTATGCATCACAACAAACTTTGGAAAATTCTTTCACCTGTCTCCTGAAAAACTTGTATGCAGGTCAAAAAGCAACAGCTAGAACTGAACATGGAACATGGACTGGTTTAGAATTGGGAAAGGAGTACATTAAGGCTGTATATTATCACCCTGCTTATTTAGCTTATATGCAAAGTACATCATGCACAATGCTGGGCAGGATGACTCACAAGCTGGAATCAAGATTGCTGGAAGAAATTAACAACCTCAGATAAGCAGATGATATCACTTTAATGGCAGAAAGTGAAGAGGAACTAAAGAGCTTCTTAATGAAGGTAAAAGAGGAGAGTGAAAAAGCTGACTTGAAATTCAACATTCAAAAAACTAAGATCATGGCATCCAGTCCCATCACTTCACAGCACATAGAAGAGGAAAATGTGGAAGCATTGCAAGATTTTATTTTCCTGGGCTCCAAAATCACTGTGGCTGGTGACTGCAGCCATGAAATTAAAAGACACTTGCTCCTTGGAAGGAAAGCTATGACAAACCTAGATAGTATATTAAAAATCAGAGATATCACTTTGCTGACAAAGGTCCAAATAGTCAAAGCTATGGTTTTTCCAGTAGTCATGTATGGGTGTGAGAGTTCAATCATAAATAAGGCTAAGCACTGAAGAATTGATGCTTTCAAACTACGATGCTGGAGAAGACTCTTAAGAGACCCTTGGACTAAGCAAGGAGATGAAACCAGTCAATCCTAAAGAAATCAACTCTGAATATTCATTGGAAAGACTGATGGTAAAGCTGAAGCTCCAATACTTTGGCCACTTGATGCAAAGAGCTGATTTATTGGGAGAGACCGTGATGTTGGGAAAGGTTGAAGGCAAAAGGAGAAGGAGGCAGCAAAGTATGACATGGTTAGATAGCATCACTGACTCAAAGGACATGAATTTGAGCCAACTCAGGGGAGACAGTAGAGGACAGAGGAGCCTGACATACTACAGACCATGGGGTCTCAAAGAGTTGGATATGACTTAGCAATTTAAAAACAACATCAACACATGAGCAGCAGAAACTCAGAAGCAAAGAAATTTAAAAGCCTGAAAGGCCTGGTAGTAAAAAATCTGTGTCTCAGACTTGACCACTCTCTTCCCTTAGAGTCTCTGCCCAATGGCCAGCTGCATGGCAGACTTCTCACACAGTAGAAGGTAGTATAGAGTACTGACATATTGAATAGTGTACTCAATGACTATTTGCCAAATTGGATTGAATTGTCAATAACATGTTCTTGACTCTGAGGGTCCAATATACTAGTACAGAAAAAAGTAATGCTATTTTGAATAGGAAGAGATGGACCTCAAATACAGGAGGAGGGGTTTGGATAGGCTAAAAGGAACATTCTTCTCTGATAATGAGGAGTTGGAAAGAAGAACCTCTGGAGTATCCTTCTTTAGGTATCTTTAAACAATGGTTGAACACATTCTCTTGGGGGCGTAGGAATGGATGAAACTCAAAGATAATAGTTTATTTTCCTGATTACTTCTTTCAAAGATGTCAGTCCATAAAGAGTCATGGAAACTTGGTCTAGTGACCAGAATGTCATACCTCTAGCCTGACTGCTTTGTGGAATATGTCCTTGATTGTTAAGAAGTTCAAATGGGAATTTCCCTGATGACCCTAATGAAATTTCCTCTTGGGATATTCAGGGACAAGGATCCAGGTTTTGGTGGACCACTTTGAACACACATATACATACATTCAAAAGCAGAATGCAGAAATACTGTTTCTCAATTATTATGGCTCTTCTTTTTAGCACTGCAAAGATTAATCTTTAGAAAAATGGAGGAATAAAGCAATATTGGTCTGGTAAGTGAATGTTGGGGAAGGCCCATATACCAAGAGACAGGCAAGGCTTAAAGCTTGAGGCCATAAACCTTCCTCTTTTGAAGGAACTTTTTAGTGTGATAAAAATAGAACCAAACAGATCAAATAAAGAACATAGTTCATTGAATGCTTTGAGTATTGTGCTGTAAAATGAAACTGGATATGAAGGGATGAGGGCTTCCCAGGTAACTCAGTGGTAAAGAATCCGCCTGCCAATGCAGGAGATGCAGGAGAAGTGGGTTCAGTCCCTGGGTCAGGAAGGTCCACTGGAGAAGGGAATGGAAGCCCACTCCATTATTCTTGCCTGGGAAATCCCATGGTCAAAGGAGACTGGCGGGCTGCAGTCCATGGGGTCTCAAAGAGTCGGACATGACTGAGCAAATAAACAACAACGTGAAGGGATGACTTAGAGGCTATTTCACAATGGAATTCCAGTAGAACTTTCTGAGAGATTAAATGTTTAGGCTCATATCTCTGAAAGCCACATTTTAAAAGATTAGAAGCTTAATAATTGCAATATTGATGTTGTCAATAAAATATATTTAAATTAAGATGTCTCATTCAGAAAGTTCCTGTCAAGGATTTTTCAGTATTCTTCTTTCAGGGTGGAAGTTGAGGACATGAATACAAGGATGTGGTGGGAGATAATAGATTTCCCCATGGATCACATAACTAAAAAAGAACTTCTACTCTTAAGAACATTGCTTCTAATCTTATAATGAGGGCACTGTTAAATGTAATATAAAAGACCATGATATATAAACTGTCAAATAAAAAATAAATTCTTAATTCTAAATATAAGTGAAGATTTCTTTCTGATATAAATTTCAGCAAAATCTTTTTGGATCCACCTCCTTGAGTAATGAAAATAAAAACAAAAATAAATGGGACCAAATCAAACTTACAAGCTTTTGCACTGCAAAGGAAACCATAAACAAAATGAAAAGCGAACCCACAGAATGGGAGAAAATATTTGCAAATGAAGTGACTGACAAGGGATTAATCTCCAAAATTTACAAACAGCTCATGCAACTCTATATAAAAAAAAATAAACAACCTAATCAAAAAATGGGCAGAATATCTAAATAGACATTTCTTCAAAGAAGACATACAGATGGCCAAGAGGTATATAAAAGATGCTCAACACTGATAATTATTAGAGAAATGCAAATAAAAAAATTAGTGTCACCTCACACCAGTCTGAGTGGCCATCATCAAACATTCTATAAACAATATATGCCAGAGAGAATGTAGAGAAAGGGAACCTTCTTATACTGTTCATGGGTATATAAATTGGTACACCCACTATGGAGAACAGTATGGAGGTTCCTTGTAAAACTAAAAACAAAACCACCATATGGTCCAGCAATCCCATTCTTGGGCATTAGAGTTTTCTAATTTGAAAAGAAACAAGCACCCCAATATCCACTGCAGTACTATTTACAATATCCAAGACATAGAAGCAACCTAAATGTCCTTTGACAGAGGAAAGGATACAGAAGATGTGGTACATACATACAAGGGACTATTGCTCAGCTAAAAAAAAAAAAAAAAAAAATGAAAGAATGACATTTGCCACAACATAGATGGGCTTAGAGATTAACTTTCTAAGTGAAGTCAGAGAAAGACAAATATCATGATATCAGTTATATGTGGAATCTAGCAAAAAAAGATACAAATGACCTTATTTGCAAAACAGAAACAGACTCAGAGAACAAATTTATGGTTACCAAAGATGAAATGTAGGGGAGGAGGAGTAAGTTAGGAGCTTGGGATTAACATATACAAACTATATGTAAAATATGAAGCCTTGTTGATTGTCAACAAGGACCTCCTGTATAGCTTAGGAACTCTACTCAACATTCTGCAATTACTTATATGGGAAAACATGGATACATGTATATGCATGACTGGATCACTTTGCTATGCACCTGAAACTAACACAACACTGTAAATCATCTATATTCCAATATAAAACAAAAATTAAGTTAAAAATGATGATTTCTTTAATTAATATATTGCTTATTTCCTAGTCATATGAGAAATTTGAACATTGGATAGTGAGAAAATATTACACTCTATTCATTTATGAAGATTCTTCTGGAGTTTCATTTAAATATGTTTGCCTCACCTTATTTAGATATTTTGGGTATACTGTATAAGATAACCTTCATGTAAATTGGGCTTCCAAAACTGGAAGCATAGAAAAATGATCTGGTCTTTGAAAAGGATGCTTTATGTTGTCTAGTGTTTCTTCCTTGTGAGGGGCTTTCATATTTAAGGACAGTCATCGCACATTTGAAAACCATGTGTATTTCACTCCCAAGACCACAATGTTTCATCTTTCTCATGAAATCCCTTCAGTCTTAGGGTTTCCTGCTGACCTCCCAGAGCATTTCTTTCTGCCTTTCCTATTTTACTAATATCTGCTACCTGCCCATCATTCTGCTCAATGCTGGGGAGAGTCAGGGCTGCCAACTAATATCTATGAGACATAATTTGATTAATTTGGGGTTTTACAGATCTTTACTAAGATTAAAATTAAAAAAATAATAATAAATAGTCTTTAGAAAAAATAAAAAATAGAGAATTACATGAAGCAAAATGTAAAATTGTCTCCTCCCCTTACAGGTAGCTTTATTGATAAGGGCAGAGAAGTTCCTTGTCCCAATATATCTCCTCTCTATACTTAAAATATTCTAGAACTTTTTATATAATTAGAATCACATTTACAAACTTTCCAGAGCATTTCTTGCTTAACACTTTTGATGTATGATATTTTCATGTTTTGTGGTCTGTGGCCAGTAGGTGGTGGGTTTGGGATCTGAATCCCAGTGTGGTGGAAATTATGGGCTGTAACCCACTACTTCGCTTACTTTTTAGTGTTCAATTCTCATCTCAGCAATATTATAAGAGAGAAAGCTCCTTGAGAGAAGGACCATCCTGTTTTTTGTATCTCCTATAGAACATAAGGCTATGCCAGGTATAAAGAAAGCTCTCAGGAGATAGAAGGTAAATTGAATTAAGTGGTGGTATGGGCCAGAGGAGGCCAACCCTGAAAAATCACCATTAAGTTATAGTGCATGTGATGTATATGTATAACTATATCTATATATCTAGATAGGTATATCTAGAAATTTAATTTTCTTTTTCCTCAATGAGTCAATAATATCATATTTGCATATGTGATATGTGATATTTACATATGTGACATGTCTAATTTTATCTGAGCTTCATCCCTGTGAGGTGCAGAGGGAAACATTTAATACTTCCATTTAATGGGTTTGGAAGTCATGCAAAGAGAGATTCAGTTATTTTTTTGGCAGTAACACACATTAACTATGATCTGAACACTGGTCTCCAGTATCTCCTACACTTAGTTCAGTATCCTGTCCCCATGACTACTTTGCAACTTTGGCACTTAACAATTCCCATAAAAAAAAAAAAAAAAAAAAAAGTTCCCATATATTTAAGCATCAAGTAAATAAAAATGTAAGCCAGCTAAGAAAATTAATGTCAACATTTAACCATATAAGTACCTATTCTTATACACAATGGAATATTTCAGCCATAAAAAGAAACAAAATTGGGTTAAATGTACAGCCATGGATAGTCATAGAGACTGTGATACAGAATGAAGTCAGAAAGAGAAAAACAAATATATATTAATGCAAATATGTGGAATCTAGGAAAATAGTACAGATGATCTAAGTTGCAAAGCAGAAATTGAGACACAGACATAGAGATCAAGCATGTGGATACCAAGGGTGAACGAAGGGGTGATAGGATGAATTGGGAGACTGGGATTGTCATATATACACTATTGATACTATGCATAAAATAGATAACCAAAGGGGGGAAAAATATATAACAAACAAGAACCTACTTTATAACAAAGGGAACTCTACTCCAAGCTCTGTGGTGACCTAAATGGGAAAGGAAATCCAAAAAAAGAGGGGATATATGTATATGTCTAACTGGACCATAAAGAAGGCTGAGCACTGAAGAATTGATACTTTTGAATTGTGGTGCTGGAGAAGACTCTTGAGAGTCCTTGGACAGCAAGGAGATCAAAACAGTCAATCCTGAAGGAAATCAACCCTGAATATTCACCAAAAGGACTGATGCTGAAGCTGAAGCTCCAATATTTCGGCCACCTGATGTGAAGAGCCAACTCATTGGAAAAGACCCTGAGGCTGGGAAAGACTGAAGGAAGAAGGAGAAGGGGGTGGCAGAGGATGAGATGGTTAGATAGCATCACCGACTCAATGGACATAAGTTTGAGAAAGCTCCAGGAGATAGTGAAGGACAGGGAAGCCTGGTGGGCTACAGTTCATGGGGCTGCAAAGAATTGGACATGATTTAGCAATTGAACAACAACAATAGCTAATTCACTTTGCTGTATAGTAGAAACTATTAATAACAGAACGTTGTAAAGCAGGTACACTTCAATAAAAATTAATTTTAAAAAATCTAAGTACCTGTTATTATTTTTATTTTTTTCTTTTTTCTAAAGTTCTTACCATCACTGTGAAAGCATGCACTGCAGAGAAGTTCAAGGTCGGGTCATCAGTTCTCTGTTGGTAAACCACACGATACTGGAAGATGATGCCATTGGGAGAGTCCGGCTCGGTCCAGTTAAGCAGAACTGAATGGGCGCCAGTGACTTGAGCCCAAGGTGCTGGAAAATCTTGAGGTGGGGCTTCCAGAGTCCGTGCTGATGACCACAGACTCTCCACAGAGCCCTTGGAGTTACAGGCTCTGACCTGATATTCATAGAGTGTGAAAGGCCTCAAAGTGTCTGCATCATCAATAAATTCAAGGGCTCCTTCTGACCAGACAAACACAAGGGATTCCTCTTCAATGTCAGTAGGACGTCTGAAAGGAAACCAGGAAAGAATCAGTGACACCGCACACTCAAAAGACAGGGTGTGGACAGAGTAAGAAATTGCTTTTTAGAAGAATTTGTTACAAACTCAATTTTTCAACAGTCCCGTTAACAAAATGAACATGAACATGTCTAATAACAGGGATTTGCTTTGGAACTCTTTAAAAGGTAAAAGTCAAATTTATTTCAGATGGCTTCTCCAAAACCTAGGAAAAAGCAGAGTATGCTCAAAAAATTCTTTCAACTCTCTAAGAAAGGAATTTAGTCCCATCTTTAGATTTTACTGATGTCAAAACTAGGGCTCACGAAGTCAGACAGAAAAAAACAAGTAACTATCACTTTGTCGTACAGCTGAAACTAACACAACATTTAAAATCAATTATATTTCAACCTTCCCCCTCCCCCAACCCCCCAAAACCCCTATGGCCCATGCAAACTCTTTTGGTACTCAATATATAGAGCATTGGAGAAGGCAATGACAACCCACTCCAGTATTCTTGCCTGGAGAAGCCCATGGACACCTGAGCCTGGTGAGCTATAGTCCACGGGGTTGCAGAGTCGAACACAATTGAGTGCCTAACACACACACACACACACACACACACACACACACACACACACAGAGCATTAGATGTCTAAGTACGAGAAATGGAATTGTCAGTTGTTAGAATGACCCCAAATATGTGATATGATATTTTGTTTGGAACAGACACTTGCTAATCTGGGTATGACATCATGATGCAGACCTGACCACAATGGGAAGTTTCTGAGGAACTGTGGTTGGTCTCTTTCTGTGTTACCAGCATCTGAACCCAGTAAGCTCAATAAAACTTTTTTAAAAATTAAAGTACAGTTAATTTACAAAGGTGTGCCAATTTCTACTATACAGCAAAGTGATTCATTCTTTTTTATATTCATTTCCATTACGGTATATCTGAGAATATTGAATGTAGTTCTCGGTGCTTTACGGTAGGACCTTGTTTATCCATTCTATATGTAATGGTTTGCATCTACTAGCCCCAAACTTCCAGTCCAAATAATTTTTTGAATGAATGGCTCAAAGGCATATAATTCCAAGGCTCTTCTGCATCTTTGCCTTGTCTTTGTCAACCCTTCTTTCCTATGAGGGTAAGTATGCTAAGTTGGGGAAGAATTGTACCCAGGGGATGACCCTTTCCTCCTTTCGCTTCATCTCCAGTTGAGAAGAGATTGATGAATAAATCAGTATTTTCCAGGCTGTTAGGGGTATTTAATTAACTCACTCTTCAGATGCTGGCATGTTCACATGCTGCCATATCAGATTAACCGTCAAAATGGAAAGGGTTATTAAGACAAAGTAAACGACAGTACCTTTCAAGAAAAGGCAGGATATTTAAAATCTCTGGCTTTGAGAATTTGACGATCCTCAAGTTGATGAGTCCCTATGACCTAGGAATGAGCAATGACAGTCTACCTGCTGGAGGCTGTGGAGAATTCACAGATAATCCCAGTGACCTGCAATTACGGTTCAACAACCCACCTCATTATTCCTCGCCACCATGCCTGGGCCAGACTGCACCCAGCATAGGTGTGCAGGGTTTGGCCTTCGTACTTGCTGCAACCAGGTACCAGGTGAGTCAGTGGGATGGAGGTACCAGGTGAGTCAGTGGGATGGATCCATTCTACTGAGGACCAGAGGGCTCACAGCCAAAAACTCCTCTCAGTAAGTTTTTCAAAAGGTGTTTGCTGAGAACATGATGCAGTAGACAAACACACGAACTTCTATGGGAAAATAAAATGGTCTGCTTTGTCTGGCTTCAAACTTTCTATGACAATTGAATGAATTTTTGTTAAACTCTCATGAATTCCCCACATTGAGGTGCAGCCACAGTTGTCATAAAACTGACATTCTATTAAAAAAGTAAAGAAAAAACAAAAAGGGAAAAAGCAGGAGAAAATACAAAAAATAAAAAAAAACCACACACAATGGATATTCTTTTTTTTAATTTACTTTTTTAATTGAAGGATAAGTTCTTTACAGAATTTTGTTGTTTTCTGTCAAAGCTCAACATGAATCAGCCATAAGATTTACGCATATCCCCTCCCTTTTGAACCTCCCTCCCATCTCCCTCCCCATCCCACCCCTCTAGGGTAATACAGAGCCCCTGTTTGAGTTTTCTGAGCCATACAGCAAATTCCCATTGTGGATATTCTGTAAAAAATTTCCTGAAAGTGTAAATTTTAAAAATCTGTACTATGTAAGAGATGAAGTATTATGTTAGTCCCAAGTTTATCCACCAAAATAGTTGGAGGATGCAGCCTGGTTAAATAGTCAGTTCTGATAAGAAATAATTAATATTATAGTGAGGTAACCATTCCATCTGTGGTATTTAAAAAAAATAGGACATTTTTATGTCTGAATGAACTCTGAATAGAAGATGTTGAATAGACAACAATTATTCTAATTTATTTAGGATGTAAGCTTCAACTGTTCATTTAACTGGAAGTGTTTCCTTCTGAACAGTCTGTGTACAGGAAAACCACATTTCCAGTTCTCTCTGAAGAGCCAAATAGTTGGCTCTGCTTAAGCTCATGTGGGAGATACTTCAGTAATTCCCTCTTTCAATTCACATTAATTTAATGTTCCTTAGCACTTAAGAAGAAAACAAAAATAATTATTAAACCAGGAACTATATATTTTAAAGGGCATTCACACTTATGTTGTCTTCATGTAGTATAACCTTTTAAAGAACTCCCTACCCTCTTAGAATGCCAGCGGCTCTCAGCGCTTATCTTCAAAAGCAATCAAAATAAAATCCTATAATTTAATGCATTTCCCATAACAATTTCAGACTATGAGGCTGCCAACCTTACTTCATGAAGAATATTAAGAATACTCTGAATTTGAATAAATAACCAGAAACACCTGTAGTCACAGGAGATGGGTTGTAGGCCTTGCCTTGCCACACCATTAAATGATCTTGGGAAAACTCACCTGTATTCTCTAGTTTTCATTTTACTTTGTAAACTGGAATCAATAATCTTATAGTGCATAATGTCTAGAATTTGGGTAAGAATTAGGTAATTCTTATTTAATTATGCACACGAAAATCACTGGGTCAAATGTAATACATAATACAAAGGAAGTTATCATTGAAATGATGTCCAAGCCATAAGAGGGTGTGGAGAAAAGGGAACCCTCCTACACTGTTGGTGGAAAGGTAAATTGGTGCAGCCCCTATGGAGAATAATATGGAGGCTCCTTCAGAAACTAAAACTAGAATTACCATATGATCCTTGCAATCTTCTGAGTACAGATCTGGAAAAGACAAAAACTCTAATTTGAAAAGATACATGCACTCCAGTCTTCACTGCAGTCCTATTTACAATAGTCAAGGCATGGAAGCAACCTAAATGTCCATCAATAGATTAATGGATAAAGAAGATGTGGTACATACATATAATGGGATATTACTCAGCCATAAGAAAGGATGAAATAATGCCATTTACAGCAACATGGATGGACCTAGAGATCATCATACTAAGGGAAGCAAGTCAGACAAAGACAAATACTGCTTGATATCACTCATACATGAAAACTAAAATGTGACACAAATAAACTCATTTATAAACAGGAATAGACTCACAGATATAGAAGACAAACTTATGGTTACCAAGAGGGAGAGCTGAGGGGGAGGGATAAATTAAGAATTTGGGATTAAAATATGCACACTACTATATATAAAATAGATAAATAGCAAGGTCCTACTTTATAGCACAGGGACTATATTCAATACCTTGTAAAAACCATAATGGAAAAGAATCTGAAAAGAATATCTATATGTGCATACATATATGTGTGTGTGTGTATATATATATATATATATATATATATAAAACTCAATTTTCTGTACACCAGAAACTAACACAACATTGTAAATCAACTATACGTCAATTAAAAAGAAGAAATGATGTCCACAGCCAATGTTGAGGAAGATAAATCCAGTAGTTGTGTACAGGCTGCATTGAACGGGAAGTGACAGCATGTCATCACACAATGAAGAAGTCATCTCAACAGTCCGTACGAGACTAAATGTGAATCCTGAACTAGGCTGCTGGTAGAGGAAGTGTAAACATAGTTGATTTAAAAAATGCTTTGCAAAGTTTGAATCATCCCACTTTCCTGAGTGCGTGGCTGCCCTGCTGCTGGGGGAAAGGACTTCAAATACCTTCCAAAAATTTTAAAGCTTAATTGCATTTAAACTCTTCAGTGATTTGTCATGGAACTGGTATGTGTTTACCACTCCAGAGTCACCTTCTGAGATTTCTATTCCAATTTTACTTTCTGGTCAAAATCCAATGTTTAAAAAAAAATCCAGTTGCTTATAAAACCATCCCATCCTTGCCCATGTTCCCCTTGTATACCATGATATTTCATGCTTCCATGCTTGGATATCTGTTAATCCTGTTCTGCAATGCCTTGCTGCATTTCCCTTCATTTCTCTCCTCCCTTCTATAGGTTAACTCCAAGTCAGCTTGTAAAACTCTACCCCCACTTTGTCCAGTAAGTCTTTCCTTTGCTTCTCTCTCAAACAGGGTTAGACATTTTTTGCACTGACAGATGTTCAATTATGTCTGACTCTCTGCGACCCCATGGACTGTAGCCCGCCAGTCTTCTCTGCCTGTGGGGATTCTCCAGGCAAGTATATTGGAATGGGCTGCCATTCCCTTCTCCGGGGGATCTTCCCAATCCAGGGGTTGAACCCAGGGCTCCTTCACTGCAGGCAGATTCTTTATCATCTGAGCCACCAGGGAAGCCTCAGACAGGGTTATGATATCCTCCTATGTGCTCAGTCTTTTCCTTATGGACTCACTTGTCACAATGTATTATAACAGACCTTCCTTTTTTACACCTCTCCTCCTATCCCACAAGCTCCCTGAAGGCAAGGACTCTCCTTATTCTTGCACACACTCTCGGCACCTAGTGAAGCTTGGCACACTGTAGCGGACAATGAGTATTTTTTGAAGCACTGACTGGATAACCGACCGACTGACAAGAAGAGACCAAAGTTTTGGTTCTAAGAAGAACCAGAAGAATGTTCTCATTATTAAGTTGTCTCTCAACTCTAAACCTACCCTTCTGTATTTGCCTTTATGACAGTAGGACTGGGACTCCATCATCTACGTTTCTGCTCTACCAGCTGACTCTATGTTGAGCTCTGCCAATAGGGGGTGCCAGAGGGTGATGCCAGAGAACTGAAAGGAAACAGGAACTGGCTCCTCCCTATCTGCTTTCTGCTGGCTTGCTGATTACATAAGGTTCTCTCCAAGAAGGATTTTTCACCTTGGAGGCAGTAGATCCTTCTCCCTTAGAAGCAGATGATTCAAGTGAGACATTTCCCCAACACTTGGAAAGCCAGCTTTATCTCATGCCCCCTCCTACAGACACCTGCATCAGCTGGTGGATGCCCCACCCCCGCCCTCAAATGTCTGGGTCCCAGCGTCAGAACTGCTCCCCTCTAATCTTCTGAGTTTTAATAATTCAAGCTATTTCTCTTTGTTGCCTCAGTCATATAGGCATTAGCTCTTTCCTGCAGTTGCCATCTCCATGATATCTTGAGTTCTCTTTTCATCTTTCAGTTACCTAGTCAACAACTTTACAACCAGTTAGTAATTCTTTACATTAAATTCTCTCTGTTAAAATAACTGGTGTGGTTTTTCTTTCTTGAGCAGACTTTGATTGCTATAGAAAATGAGGATGATGCTCACAGAAAGAGGGAAATAAGAAAATCATAAAGAGGGTGATGATAGATTTTCATCTGGACTCATGAACTTATCATTTTGTCTTTTTCACACAGTATTACATATTGACTGTAAAAAGTAACTAGAAAATACAGATGAGCAAAAAATTCAAGAATTATCCATAACCTATCTCTGGGTGATGAACACTGTTAACTTTCTTTTGGTGTTTAAATTTCCAGATGTTTATTTGTGTACATATAAATGTAAAAATATCCTATATATTTAAAGAAAAGCAGAATCATTCTAGGTGTACTGTAGTACCATCTTCTTTTATTATCATTAATGCCTTTCTTTGTCCTGAAATATAAATATATAACTGCCAGATTTGTCTTCCCAAAGCATGGCTATGGATGGTTAACCTTGGATAACTTCCTATTTTTTAAAATCATGCTTTATGTTTAACACAGTACTTTCACACACATGATTTAATTCCCATGAAATTCTAGATGTTATTTTCTACGTTTATTAGCCTAACTTACATAAAAATGAAACTTAGAGAAAATAGTGACTTGCCCAAGGTCACATAACTAGTAAGTGGCAGACCCAGGCCTGGAAGCTGTATCTTCTGACTGCAAATGCCGTGTTCTAGCCAATCTATCACATTGTTTCTCTATTTTACCCCAAATCTTCAATGGTTCACATTGTTTCCAAATAAAAAACCTAAACTCCTTAACCTAGTATTCAAAGTCTTCCAAAATCTAGCATCAAGCAGATCTTCTAAATTTTCCCTACAAATAACAAATGTCCAGCTAAGCCTGACTGCTACTGGGACCTTATACCTTCAGTGTTGGGAATGTTGCTTATTCCATTAATTTTATTCACCTGAGATATCTTTGCCATCAGGTAATGCTTGCTAATATTTTATCTACCACAAATGAAACAATACAAAGTCCTGAAATAAGTGAGATGAGAATTTTGTACATGGGAATTTTGTACAGGTGGCATTTCCAATCAGTAAATTATAAAATAATGTTGACAAATTGTGTGTGTACTCAGTCACTAAATCATGTCTGACTATGTAAGACTCCATGGACTGCAGCCCTCCAGGCTCTTTCCATGGGATTTCCCAGGCAGGAATCCTAGAGTGGGTTGCATTTCCTTTTCTAGGCGATCTTCCCGGCCAGGGGTCTTGCATGCAGGCAGAGACTTTACCATCTGAGCCACCACCAGGGCTTGGAGGGAAGGGCAGAATGGGGCGAAGGGGTTAAACCTTCTAGTATAAAAGAAATAAGTGTAATGTACAGCATGGTGACTAGACCAATAATATTACGTTGCAAATCTGAAAGTTGCTAAGAAAGTGAAAAAAAAAAATTCTCAAAAGTAAAAAAATTTGTAACTTTGAATGGTGACAGCTGGTAACTAGATTAATTGTGCTGATCATTCTGAAGTGCACACTAATGTTGAATCATTATGTTGAACTCTTGAAACTAATACAATGTTGTTCATTAATTACACTTCAAGTAACAAAAACAAAATCCAGTATACATTTAGATATAAGGAATAGAGCCATAAAAGCATAGGAAGAAATAATTGATGTGTTATTTTTAATATGATCACTAAAAGAATTTCCTTAATATACACAAATATAGGTAAATTAATAAGAAACTGTCCAAACAAAAATAGTCTAAGGATATCTACTATACTATATACACACAAATACCAAATGTATATTTGAAATTAATAAACAGTGTGGCTTATAATGACTAAAATTTTAATTAAAACAATAATAACTTGCCACTTAAAATACTGAACTTGAAAAGATTTGAAAGATTATGGTTTTAATGTTGATAGGAGATTTCAGAATTAGAAATTCTTACATCCCATTTTTGAAAGACCGTTTAGGAATCTCTAAGTTTCCAAGGTGGTGCACTGGTAAAGAATCCACCTGCCAATGCAGGAGATATAAGAGACATGGGTTTGATCATTGGGTTATGAAGATCCTCTGGAGTAGGAAGTGGCAACCCACTCCAGTATTCTTGTCTGGAGAATCCCATGGATAGAGGAGCCTGGCAGGTTCATGGGTTGCAAAGACTTGGATATGACTGAGAATGAACTTTAACAACCTCTAAAGGTTTAAAATGGACAAAATTGGATTCTGCACTTCTAGTACTAAGAATAATCTTCCATATGCTTATTGTAAAGATATTTTTGGAGAATTGCTTTTGTAATGAAAACCTGGAAATCACCTATTTTGCCATCAATAGGGGGCTGATTAAATAATACAAGATACATATTCATATAATAAAATATTGTTGAGTCTAAAAAAAATGATAGGTGTGTGTATCTAAATGCAGAAATAAAATTTGAACAATTCTTTTATGTAAGGGAAATTAAAAATAGAAAACATTAATGTTATAAATATTAAAATGAATAATAGTTATCTATCAATGGGAATTATATATGACATGGGTAAATCATAAAAAAGGCATTAACAACCTCTGTAATATTCTGTATTGTCAAAATTTTTTTTCCAATAAAGTACTTCTAATTTAAACAGTCATTACATTTTTATTTTGTAAAGCCAAGTCTTAATGACATTAACTATATCCAAGAATTCTCTATCAATAAAAGTGTTCCATAAATATCTCAGGAAGAATTCTTTTCTCCTGTATATTTTTTCACATTAAATAAAATGTGACAAATACTTATAGTTCTCACATTATATTGCTTGTTTTTCTGTTTAGTTTGACTTACATCTCCTACTATAGTAAAGGTCCTTTGTAATAGAGCCCAGATCTTACAGTAGAAATAAACATTATCATCCATTATCCATCTATCTATCTGTCTATATCTATCTGCTCTATCTATCTATCTTCACATCCATACTTCCTTTCCACATAACACAAATTGATCACATAAAAATTCCTTTACCTTTCAATCAGTGCCCCCTTTTTCTTAGTTTACTCAATCAGCTTAATTACTCATTCTAAAAAATATTATTTACAGTACCCTGCTTGAAATATTCTTCCATATCATCTGTCCATTCAAACTATCTCAGATTTTAGCCTTCAAAACCTTATGCAGCTTTTTAGAATACTCAATTATTTGAGTACTTGGAAGGCTCATCAGTTTTTACTTTTACAGTCTTTAGCAGGTGTTGGTGTTTATATATTTTTGTCTTTTATTGAACACTGATCAAATCACTTTTTTAAATTAGAGACTGCTTTTGAGAATTAAAAACCCATGCATTTTTGTCTCTCTCAAAATAGAAGCTCCTAGTGGGAGATCATTTTAATATGTGTTTCATAAAGTCTTAAGAAAAAGTGTTTGGTGGATTTTGTAAATGAAAGTTGCATTTTGTGGGTGAATTTTGCCATTTACAAGATTACAGATATAAAATAAAGGGGAAATGTTGAAGAAGCTTTATTATACAAGCCATACTTGTATAAAGCCTAAGATGGCCTTATCTATAACCCTATTAGTAAACAGTTTGCAAAACATTAACATAAAGTTTGTCTCTATTGTAGGAAATCTCTTTTGTAACTCACATGTGGTCAACAAAGTAGCCTAAATAATATATCAAACTAACAGGTGAACTAATCAGAAGCAATCGGATTAACAGTCTCCTCCTTACAGGTTATTTTCTGTTTTAGTTTTTAAAGTCATAAATAGCTTATATGCTTATTAGGGCAGACCCCCCCCCCCCCGCCCCCCACCTTTTTTTTTAACAGGGTGCTATCTAGAGGCAACATGTAAACAATGAAAGAGAAATACTGAGGGAAAATGCTTTGGTGAGTTGGAGAGAGCAGAGTGACAAACATTTTCAAGACGGGATTGGCAAATTGACTTCCTGCAACTTAATGAAAATATCTGCATAGGTCAAACCCTGTCTTTGATTTGAGCTAAATGGATTTCCTTTGGTGGTGATAGAAGAAAGAAGAGGCACATGATGAAGCAGAAATTGCATGCCATAACCTCTCCAGAAAGCCTGCAGGCTCATGGCTATAACCATATGAGGGGCTCTATGGAGTCCCAGAATGAAAAAGAACTATGTGTCTACATTCTATTTCAGTCCTTACAAATTTCTGATTTTTTTTTGCAGCTATCTAAGAAAAATTTGATATTGTTGTTGTCTAAGCACATTTAAACTTCAGCTGAAATAACTGCCAAGTGATTCATGCCTATGTAGGTGAACATAACGATTGTATCTGAAGCCCCAGCACGCCATTTTCATTTCACTTTAAATAAAAAACAAAATGTATCTATGTCAGTCAGTGCCCTTCTGCTGTACTCAGAGGTATCAAACAGGCTACAATTATGATTGTGAAGTGATTGTGTCACATTGGAGGAAGGTTTATTGCTTTTGAGTCTGCTAGGCAGTAACACATTCTGTTTCATATTACTCTTTATATCATTGTTTGGCTGTGACTAGAATAATCAAATGCCATCAAATGCTGTCAAATTCAATTTACAGTATTTTTCATTGAAGCAGGCCTTCTGCATTATATTTCCTGTTTTCCCTCTCTATAGCTGCCATGGAATAGTCACTGTAATCATGAGCTTTATTTATAAAACCAACAGAGTGAAGCCACATCCTGGTCTATAACAGATACTTTATTTCCCTTTATTCAGAATAGGAATTTGATGTGCTTTTCTCATACAATTAGCATTAAGTAGATGAAAGAAAACTATTCCAAGAGGATGAGCATTTTAGAGGCTGCTCTAACGTGCTTAGTGTAAAATGTAAATTCACATTAGCCATTTTTACATGTTTGTGTGTATTTGAATCAGAAATATTATTCTTCAAATTAATGTTTGCTGAGAGGAAAACATTTTGCTTGCTCATTCTGGGCAATGTCATTTACATAAAGAGAAATGCAATAATACTTTCATCCATCACAATCTTCCTACAAACCCAGAGATGAAGATTGGTCTAAATCAAAGGGTTTTACCATCTGAAGTTACAAGAGGAGCCTAAACTAAGTTTCACGATGTGTCTAGGGCACAGGACCAAACGAGGGAGGGCTAGGCTCCAGGAGAGACTAACAAAGGATGCTCGAGTGGGATGGGGATCTGAGGAAACATGTGGGCTTTGTACGCCTGATGTAAATAGATGGCTTTTGGAAAGGGGTTTTCATCTGCAAAAGCTTTATGTCTGCCCGTGTCTGTCTTAGAAAGTGTCTTTTCTGTTTCACTGCTATGATCTGAATGAATGTGTTCCCCCAAATTAATATATTGAAATCCTAACCACCTAGGCAGTGATATTAGGAGGTGACTAGGTCAAGAGGGTGGGGTCCTCATGCATGGGATTAGTGCCCTGATAAGAGTTCCCACAGGACCCCCTGCCACTTTTGCCAGGTGAGGACACAGTGAGAATATGACCGTCTGTGAAGCAGGAAGTGAGCCCTCAGCAGACAGCAAACCTGCCAGCACCTTGATCTTAAACTTCTCAGCCTCCAGAACCATGAGAAATGAATACCTGTTGTTTATAAGTCACCCAAGTTGTGGTATTTTTGTTACAGCAACCTGAACGGACTAACACAGGCGGCCAGCTCTCAGCGGCGGGCTCTCTGCTCTCGTCTCTCTGCTTTTGTTTTACTTTCTCCTTTCCTGCTCTTTCTCTTCCTCTTTCCCTTTCCTTCTCTCTCTGTATCTATTTTGTTTCTCTCTCTCTCTCCTCCTCCTATTTATTCATTACATATTTAAAGAAAACATTAATTTAAAACTATGTCCATGTTGATCAAGAGAAAGATGGATCAAGGAGCACAATGTCCTCAAACCAAACTGCCCAAGGAGTCTCAGTCTCTCTGTCTCCCCTTACCCCCTTCAAAAGGTGCACCATCTTTTGAAGAACAGAAAAAGCCCTTCCAATTTCACATATTAGGTGGTGAGAAATAACTAGATTTCTTGTCCTAGACCTGGTTCTTCCTCTGGAATGACTATGGTTCTTGGCCACTGAACCTCCAGAGGACAGCTCTTCCTGTCCATCAAAGGTAAGGTTTTTGGGGCTATGAGGTCTTATCTTTCAAAGAGGCTCAAACAGAAACGTCACATGTTAGTTATAGCTTTTTCCCCCCTTTTATAATATGTAAAAGTATCCAGTACCAATTTTAGTTTCCAGTAGGTGCTTAAAACATGAATTTCCATTCATTCCCTTATGGAAATAGAAAACATATTTGAGTTTACAGTACTGGAATAGTGCACAATCTTAAATAATTAACAATAATAGTAATAGTCAATGTTACCTGTGAATAAAGTAGTTGGTGATGACTCCATTTGGTTTTTTAGGTGGCATCCATTTAACTTCTATGCAAGCTGACCCCAGTGCCTTAAGAATAGGAGAATTTAGATCCATGGGGGCTGCTTCAGCTGTTTTGGCAAACATCCTACTGCTAACTCCACAGCCTCCTTGAAAAAAAAATATCTTTAGTAATTTGTCAAGTAAGGAAAAGAGCTACATGTACATATAGAAGGGTAGGAATACCATGAAAATCATTGTATCTGAAATTTTGTATACACAGTTCTATATATATAGCATTTACATCTCTACAGGATTTGAATATTTAAATAAGAAATGATTTTTGGAAAATCCACTAACTAACCACATTTTTGTATAGGCACAGACAATAAAGTTTATATCTTGAATTGAGTTTTCTCTAGTTTACTGCAGTTATTTGAACCAGAAAGTGAAAATATGATTAAAGTAAGTGCATGTGTGACCCGCTGTTAATAATAATATCTTATTTTGCCAATATTTAAAAATGATCGTTCTCTTGACACACAGAAGTCAAATAATGCATTTGAAGTATACAGTTTCAAATTCACAGGATACACAGAGATGCAGAAAGTGGTTTTGCTTTTAAATCAAGAAAACTTTAAAGTCATTTCCTTGTGGATTAGCTGAAGACTGGAACAAGGAAAACAATATTTTCCAAAACAAAATTTCTTGGTCTGATTTGTAGAGAAAAGTGGGCAAACTGACTCGGTTTTGGAAAAAAAGCATAGCAAAATCACAGACCCATAGTTCTAACCAGCTCTATGGGAAATAGTATTCACTTGGAGACAGAAGTTCCTAAGGACAGGAGTTTCATGTTGAATATAAGATTGGTAAATTTCCTTAATCCAAGGTGAAGCAACTTGTTTTGAGTTAAACCTTTTTTCTCTTAGCAGTTGGGTATTAACATATTATATAACACTTGGAAGGATGAAGGAAGTGAGTGGGGCTCTTTCTCAAGACCATACATGTAGATGACGATTTTATTGACCACTAGCTGAAGCCATGAAACTCAAGGTGACAGTTTAGGTTCAAGAGACAGTTATCGGGGAAGCAGTGTAAAATATGTTGAGATTCATTTGAGTGTAACTCAGCTGCTTAATAATGTCTCCTTTCCTCTTACCGCACCCCTAAATAAAACTGAAATATAGCCAAGGTGAGGACATTTCCTAGACTTTTGTAATGCCTATTTTGTTTTATATTACCCATGGTTCCTTTATGTGATCTAGGTGTTTTTCTTTTAAAAGGCCTTATAAAACAAGACTTCGCAAAACCACCACTTTCATATATTTAAATATTCATGATTTAATGTGCTGAAATGCATAATTCTTTACTCAATGCAGGGCTCTGATTTTTTCAGGGTACAAAGTCCAGCACAAATAAGAAATAGAATGTTAGTCTTTGTATTTGAATTGAATAAAATTGAATAAAAAGGAATTGAATCTATTCCTTTTTATTGAAAAAATTTTAAATGAAATTCTTTTTTATAAAAACCCTGGACAAGTGTCTGAAAGACTTTCACCTTTTTGGCATGCTTGTATCCTTATCTCATACTGTGTGAATGGAGCCAAGTTTTCCAGAAGGATTGATTGATGATGACCAACAGAGGAGATCAAAGGTGTTGCACTTCCAGCATTGAGTAAGACATTGTACTCCACAGGCATTGTAGGGACAAGGATCCCTTTAAAGAGAGAGAATAAAACACATGTTTGTCTGTTTGGTCAACAAATGGTCAACAAATGTTCATCTTTTAAGAACAATGTATATCTAAAATTTTACACTTCAAGGTATACTAATGCCTAATACAGCAACTAATAATTGCAAGAAATTTGAGTTGGAAAATATTACAGTGCTTATTCTAAAAGTAAGAAATGTTTATCATCTATTTTCAAAAACAAATGAAATACAATTCTATTCAACGATATACTGTATAGGCAAATAAAAACAAAGGCATGTTTCAAGGCAAATATATACAAGGCACTTAGAAATGATGTTACATTTTTCCTAGGTTTACTTACTCTTAAAGTACATAAAAAACCCCACCAGTTTTGCTTGTGACAATAATTTTTCTGCAAGCATTGGGTATGCATCTCATCTGACACAGATCCTTGACATAATAGCTCATAAAGAATCCAAATCACAGTCTACCTAGAGAATTCCCAGTGCATTAATTATTGAGTCAGGACAGTCCACTCTGTCAGTGAGATGCATGAACCTAAATATATACAAAATTTGGGTTTAAAAACTGTCATTTTTCACAATGCCTCCTAAAGAATGGAGGTCTTATCAGTTTAGCCTCTTCACAGTCTGGTCACAGAATTAAATGCTTGTAAGTTTTATTTGGTCATGAACAACATGCACACTTTTTAAAGGAGAGGATATGAGCCTTGAATGAAGAATATAATGAAGCTTCCCACCAAAGTTTCTCATTGATTTGCTAGCTTCTAACATATGAGGGCTTCATCACTTACCTTTGTAGTACTTAAATAAGTTTCTCTGCTACAGAGACAAGGAAATCCATAGCATAGGATTCAATAACCCATGAGAGATGAGGTCTAAAGAATTAAATGTGGTTTTGCTTTTTGTAGCTATAGCTCCAATACACGAGGGGCAGAAGAGTGACCAGAAACCAGAGGTGTTCAGGACTTTATGTAGATAGATTAAAATAAGGAGTCTCTGAAGGAAATATTGATCAGAATCAGAAGGATTGATCAATTGGTTCCTTTGGGAAGGTGCCAGATGGTGCTGAATTTGGCAACTGAGACTGAGAATTTAAAGTTTAGAGCATCCCAATTAAATTGTTGTTTTTATCCTTATAGCTTAACTTCTATTATTGTATGATCAATTCCTAAATTCCTATCTCTGACTTTATATTTCTGCTGCATTGTGGATTTGTATTTTGAACACTCTACTTCACAGAGACCTCAATCTCAAGGTCTAAAAAAGAATTACACTATTTTCCACTCCCAAATGGGTTCTTCTTCCTGGGTTTTCTCTCCCCGTTTCCCTACACCAGAAGCCTTAGAATAAGACTCTTAAAAGTAGACCCTGCTTTCTCCACTCTCAAATTCAAGTGAGTCACTCTATTTTATCTTTTATTTCTTCCAGAAGTTTTGGTTTTATATGCAATCAGCAACACAAGACTCTGTAGGTGTTAACAGGATATAACTTATATTTTAGGAAGATACCACTGCTGGCAAGTGAATGATGGATAGAAAACGTGTGAACCAGAAGGAAGAGCTATCAATTTGAAAGTCATTGCACGGTTGTAGAAACAACACAAACAAAACAGCATTTCACTGCATTCCTGTCTTATGTCAGGCATCATATATTATCTCCTTTAATATCACTAGAATGTCAACTTTGTACAGTTGGGGACTGTGTTCTCCTCTTTAAGGCAGTTCCAATGCTTAGATTTGAGTACAGATCAGTAGCTCAAATGTTGATTGAATGAATGAATGAAACCAGGAGACAATATTGTAAGATAAATATTACTACCATTTTTTTTTTAAATAAGAAAACTCAGGCTCATAGAAGAAACTTGTTACAGATATCACATAGATTAATAGAGGCAGCAAAACTTGAACTCAGGTCCATTTGATACCAAAGCTTATCTCTCTATATTTATGCTGTCTCTTGATAAAAGACTTGGATTAGGACTATCAGAGGAAAAAGTGAAAGGATCATTTTGAGAGAACACATAGACAGGCAGAACAAGTCTCGGAGACAGATGAGATACAGGGGCAAAAATGAAGGAAGAGTCAGAATTACCACTGATGGAACAAAATTACAGGTGAAGATTAAAAGTTCTGAAGAGCAGATTTCCCAAAATGGGATACATATATCCCGGACATTTGTGGACTTTTGTCAAAGTATTTTTGGAGACAAGGACAAACATGTCCCTCTTTCCCCAACTAGTTTTGACTTGTAGAATTTGTGAAACACATAACTCCCCTGCCCAAACTAGGGAAAACCAGCAGAACCCCACTATTTCTGTTCACAAAAAATGAGTGTGGATTTTTCTCCCTAAAATGCACAAAATTAGAAAAGTATATGTGCAAGTGAGTGATGAGAACTTTACTAAATTATTTTGAATATATAGTCACTTCAGAGTGAACTGCACACCAGCAGAAAAAGTTTATGTGGACAGAACCAGTGTGTTGAACACGTATAAATACTATTTGTGGTGCAGTCAAGCATCATCTAATTTTTGTCACTTACTATTGCTTTAAAATGATTCATCATGTGTAATCTTCCCTAGACACGGGATGAAAAGCAGACTGGTACCATGATGCCTCTGCTCAGCCTCAAGTACCAGAAAATTCTACGTTATTATTTTTTTTTTCAGATCTCACAGCAAAGATTAATACCTAGAAAATTTAAGTAAATTCATTTTCTCTTTAATGGAATTGTGAGTACATGTAATGAGCTCATTTAGAAGATATTCTTCAAGGCCTCATTCTTAACTGCAAGACAAAATTGGGAACGCTTTTCCTTCTCCCAGTAAGACTGCTATAATTAAAACAAAGTTTGAGAGTTGGATGAAGTGAGTTGATTACAGGGACCATTGGAGACTGAGTTCACTAACGGATGAGAAAAACTTAAGAACTGTATTAGAGGTAAAATAAAAGAGCAATCTAATCAGGGTTTTCTTTTTCTCTACTAAAGATGGTCTTTGGGGAGTACTGCTCCAAGTAGTAAAAGAGATTGACAAGTGAGTCAGGGACCGTCTTGGTTTGCAATTTGACCTTCAGCAGAAGATACGGTTATGGAAATATCCCTCCAGAAGGTCTTGGAAGGTCACAGAATCGTGCCTCAGATTCGGGCATTTCTCCTTGTTGTTGCCCTAACATAGTTTGTAAGGCAGTGGGGGAAAAGGTTGCTGTTTGTGCACACGTATGTATGGCAAAATGAAGAGAGGAAGAACTGCCTGGACATTGAGCCTGTTATTGGGGTTGGCTCTCTTCAGATTGATTTAACATCCAGAAATATAATAGCATATTATGCTTTAGCTAAAGAGATTATCAATAGAAGAAAAGGGTAGAAAAAGTACCCCTGAATGATAAATTCCACAATACACTGGTTTTTGGATGTAGACAAACACATTGGAATTCAACGTCAAATTTGCATGAAATTTTAAGATAAAAAGTGAGACCTTAAAATAATTTACAAGGTTATGATGACTGCTTCAGGTTTTTTCAAACCTCCTCAGATTACATGTGTATTCTGTCATCTCTGATCCTAGGACAGATCTTGTGGAAAAGTTTGGCAAACACACTTTGGAAAATATCCTATAATTCTTGTTGAACTAGATAAACCACAGGATGGAGTCAGATCAAATCCCTCTTCTACCTTCCTTATTCCCTAGTAAATTCTTGATCCTCTGCGGACACCAGTCTCTTCTTCTGTAAAATGGTGACACTAATAGCCACCTCATAAAGAGACGAAAGAATTAATTAAAAATGTATTGAAAATATTTTAGTTCCTTACTACAACACAGGAAGTGCCAAGTAAATGACAGACATCTCTATACAACAAAATGAAATTGAGCAAAATGGGAAAAAAAAACCCCATAGCTATGACACTGTTTCCATGTGCCCACAAACACTGCTGAACCCATCTTTTATATAAAGCAGTTATTCCAATTACAAATCAATGTTATACTGAATCAAGCAATTATTATTATAACAAAAGTTGCTTATCTAGTTTTATTTTTTACATATACTTGGATATGTAAAAGTTGTAGCCATGAAGATATCCTAGTCTTTATTCTCAGCAGTAATTTAGAGTGGTCTTTTGTTCAATTTGTCTGAGTTTGCACCTTATTATATGTCTGCCACTTCCGGTCTGCTTCCAGTATCTTCTCTGCTTAAAAGACAGGACTCCTAGGAGGTCAGGGAACAAAACTGTACTTACACCACATTTCAAATATAGACATAATCTTGATCATGGCTGGTCAAAGTGTGTACCCAGAAAATGCATTTTTCACATCTTGGTTAATCAGAAATAAATGTTCTTTACATACACCTGTAAGGTATGGAAACAGAAAGTGCTCCTTGAAGCTGTGAACATGTCAAGCACTGACATGCACTTATTAAGGAAAGAAGGCCCCCTCCACTGTCATAATTTACAGGACAGTGACATGAAAGCCTCCCATGTCCTGCAAACCCTAGACCATCTGCAATGAGTCTGAAATGACCTAGCCCCCTGGTATTCTGACGACTAAATGAAATGAAATGGGCATATTTGTTAAAGTCAGCTGGCAAGCCACACGGCTTGGTTAGTTCCTGAGTTCATAAATTTATGTCAGAGCAAGAGGAGCAGTGGAAACCCATGTGAACCAATTTACCCTAAGTGCAAATGGCAGTTTTGTTATTTGGTGTCAAAGTTACCAGTCGCACGATGACAAGCTGCCATAACACATTTTCTTGTTCACTAAAGAACAAAGATTTCGTTGGTTAATATTCCTTGCAAGGCTCCTTTTCATAATTTACAACAACTAGATGCTGATAGGTTATTTAACATTTATGAAGTTAAGATGTAATCAGAAAAACCCTGATTATCTTTACAAATAAAAAAGTTAAATTATTCAACTTTTTTTTCCCTCCATGGCTTCATTTCACAGCAGGTGCATACTTTACAATGGGACAAGTCAATCAAATAATCCTTTTTTAAAATCTTTTTTTAGGAGCTGGAGCAAGAACAATTCTAAGAGGGAAACTATTGGTTTGATAGCTGCATTTGCTTCAAACCACAGGCTGTGCTTAACATAATGCTTTTAACAAATTAGCCGCATGTCTCCTTTGTAGAGATGTGGGTATGTTGGTAATTTCCTTTGGGGGCCATGGAAGTGAAACTGGATCCTCTTAAACACACACCCATACCAACTGTATGGAAATTTTACATAGTTTGTATAATTTTATACCTCTTCTGTTCAACTAGATGGTAGAGTTTTTGACAAGAGGGACAATATCTCACTCCTTCTTCCTTTTAAACTCAAAATGTCTAGAATCATGCCTGGCACCCCCCAGAGAGGGACTTAGTAAACATCTTCACATTTGTTGAAATGAATAGATGAATCAATCCACTCAAATGTAAATGAATTACATCCTGTGAAATTTTAAGCTGCAAATAAAATGATCCTACTGGGTTACTGGATGAACTGCCCTTGAACCACTTGTCTTCATATATGCTTGCTGTATCTATGGCAATAGTTTTTTCAGTTTTGAACTGGATTGTGGTAGAATGCAGAAGAGAATAATTTGCCTTACACACTGTTTAGGTAGAAAAATAGTGTAAAAATATGGAATAGTGTGTTTGCTCAAAGGATTTGGAGTGAAATTTATTGCTAGTTGGCACTGACACCTATGTGATGAATCACCTAGAGAAAAGCTTTCAGCACCAAAATTAACTTTTCTCATTAGCAACAAAGGGAGAATATTGGATGTACTACAAGTTATTATGAACATTAAATGAGATATGTGTCAACCTCTTTCAAAATGCCAAGCACACGTTAGAACTCAAAAAGGTAAGATAAATTTACTAAACGTCAAAAGTAAAGACAATGAAAGCAAAAATAAACAGATGGGACTACATCGGACTAAGGGACTCCATCAGACTCCATCAGACTCCATTAGACTAAGGTTTCCTTCTGCACAGCAAAGGAAACCATTCATAGGATGAAAAGACAACCTGTGGAATAAAAGCAAATATTTGCAAACCACATATCTAATGAGGGATTAAATATCCAAAGTATATGAGGAACCCATACAATCCAATAATAAAAAACATAACCCAATTAAAAAATGGACAAAGGATCTGAAAAGACATTTTTCCAAGGAAGATATACAAAAGATCAATAGGTACATGAGACAGTGCTCAGCACCAATAATCAATGGGTAAATGCAAATCAAAAACACAATGAGATCGCCTCTTAGGGTCTCTGTTACCAAAAAAGACAGGAATCACAAATGCTGGTAAGGATGTAGAGAAAAAGAAAACCTTGTACACTGTTGTTGGGAATGTACACTGATACAGCCACTATGGAAAACAGCATGAAGGTTTCTCAAAAAAAAAAAAAAAAATTAAAAGTAGAACTACTATGTGATCTGGCAATTCTACTTCTGGGTATATATTCAAAGTAAATGAGATCATTATCTCAAAGAGACAATCGCACTGCTGTGTACACCGCAGCATTATTCATAATAGCCAAGGTATAGAAACAACCTAAATGCCCATTAATGGATGAACAGATTAAGAAAATATGGTACAGACACAATGGAATAGATTTAAGATGGGAATATTGTTCAATCTTAAAAAAGGAAAGGCTGTTGTTTGCTATGACATGGATGAAACTGGAGGATATTGAGTGATATAGCCAGACAGAGAAAGCCAAATACTGAATGGCATCACTTACACATGGACTCATTTTTAAAGAAAGCTGAACCCATAGAACAGACTAAATGGTGGTTGCCAGGGGTTGAGAGGATGGGTGAAATAAAGAGAAGTTAGTAAATCGTGCATACTTTCAGTTATAAGATGAATAAGGTCTGAGGACTGATTGTAAAACACGGTGACTATATAGATGATAATACCATATTGTGCAGATGACACCACCCTTATGGCAGAAACTGAAGAAGAACTAAAGAGCCTCTTGGTGAAAGTGAAAGAGGACAGTGAAAAAGTTGGCTTAAAGCTCAACATTCAGAAAACTAAGATCATTGCATTTGGTCCCATCACTTCATGGCAAACAGATGGGGAAACAGTGGCTGACTTTATTTTGGGGGCTCCAAAATCACTGCAGATGGTGACTGCAGCCATGAAATTAAAAGATGCTCATTCCTTGGAAGAAAAGTTATGACCAACCTAGACAGCATATTAAAAAGCAGAGACATTACTTTGCCAACAAAGGTCTGTCTAGTCAAGGCTATGGTTTTTCCAGTAGTCATGTATGGATGTGAGATTTGGACAATAAAGAATTGAAGCTTTTGAACTGTGGTGTTGGAGAAGACTCTTGAGAGTCCCTAGGACTGCAAGGAGATCCAACCAGTCCATCTAAAGGAAATCAGTCTTGAATATTCATTGGAAGGACTGATGTTAAAGCTAAAACTCCAATATGTTGGGCACCTGATGTGAAGAACTAACTCATTAGAAAAGACCCTGATGCTGGGAAAGATTGAAGGTGGGAAGAGAAGGGGATGACAGAAGATGAGATGGTTGGATGGCATCACTGATTTAATGGACATGAATTTGAGTAAACTCTGGGAGTTGGTGATGGATAAGGAGCCCTGGTATGCTGCAGTCCATGGGGTCGAAAAGAGTTGGACATGACTGAGTGACTGAAATGAACTATATTGTACAACTGAAATTTGCTAAGAGAATAGAACTTGTATTCCCACCAGGGGAAAAAAAAAAATAACAAAGAAAAGCAAAGAAAAATGAGAGAATATATGAGATAATGAATGTGTTAATTAAATTAATGGTGGAAATAGTTTCACAATGTACACTTATATCAAATGATCACATTATACACTTTAAATATATTACCATTTGTTAATTATACTCAGTAAAACTGAAAAAATATAGGTAAATTAATACACAAAATAAACTACAAATCATTGCAATGATTTTACATTTTTTCTGAAACTCAGCACTACTTGCCACTTGTCTATGGCACACATAAGAAGCTTGAAACAACTGCCAGTGTTGAATTATCCTGATTAATGTGACATGAATACTTTAAAAAGTCTTATGCCAATTTGACTTTAAATGGACAGTATCTGATATAATACACTGCATTGATTAGTTCACTGGACACCAAGATGTTTAATGTCTACAGAGAGGCCAATAGCCACCCCTTAATTAAAACTTGATTAATAAAAATCATTTATATTCCTAAGCAATATTAATTTAAATGATTTCTCAGTAGAAGAACTGGCAACAGAGGTAATGGACTAAGAGATAAATGTGAAAGGAAAGGCACCAGTATTTCAACATTATGCATCAAGCCTAAATAACTCATTATCTTTAGTGAGAAAAAGCGGATGTTGGATCCAATGACATTGTTAATTAGAAGATGATTAAGGGCTAGGATAGTTCAAAATAGAGTCATCACCTTGATAAATTAGAAAGTCCCATTATTACCTTCAGAGTTTAAATAATTTTGAATGTTTGGGTTCTGAAATGGTAGGGATGCGTATCTCAATTCTTAATCTTAGAAAATCATTTGTGTCCCATGAAGTATTTTCTACTTCATTTTCTATACTTTTTCAATCATTAAGGTAACATATATCCTTTTTCATCTTTAATATAAATGTTTAAGTTCTGACCCAAGGTTCAGAGCTGGTGAAAGGTGAGAAGAAATGTTTAGGAATAAACTAACCCTGTTTATGCTACTGTAGATTAAAGTAAGAATGGCCAGCACAGAGCCAGTGCCCCCTGAACGTGGGTTTCTACAGGAAAACAAGTGTCTAGATAATTTTAAATGGCAGAAAATCTAAAATTTATTTATATTTCCCTGAATGATAAATTTTAGAAGTTTTCTCACCATTTTCTTTCATTATGAATTCAGCAAATATTTCATAAGGATATGCTGTTTGCATGTCATCTAATTTGAAGATACAAATGGTGTACAAAAAAGTGGAAATCTCAATTTTCTAGAGTTTGGAGGGTTTTGATAATCTTACTACTAACATTTATCAAGTAATAAATGCCATAAAATGAACCAGGATTTATCTGGGAGGTAAGAGAATGTCTCTTGTTGTTTACTTGCTAAGTTGTATCTGACTCTTTTGCGCCCCCATGGACTCTAGCCCTCCAGGTCCCTCTATCCACGGGATTTTCCAGGCAAAAATTTTGGAGTGGGTTGCCATTTCCTTCTCCAGGGAATCTTCCCAACCCAGGGATCAAATCTGCATCGTCTGCATTGGCAGGTGGATTCTTTCCCACTTGAGCCATCTGGGAAGCCCAAAAGAATGTCTACCAAGGTGTTAAACGTCTTTCTTTTTTAATTAATTAATTTATTTTAATTGGAGGAAAATTACTTTACAATATTGTGCTGCTTTTTGCCATACACCGACATGAATCAGCCATGGGTGGAACCTCTTTGTAGTTAACTGAGTAATGACTCTTATTCTCTCTCTCCTAATTAAGATCTTCCTGGACGTGGAATCTAGTTTTGCTAAGTCATGGTATTCTTTCTGTACTTCTGGATGGGTCAGTAAAGGATTCTGGTTACTAGTCTCTTCACACCGCAAGAGATATTTTCCCTTAAGGGGTTTGCCATTTTCCATAATTAATTCCTTAAAACCAACCCCGCCCCCCACCCAAATTATTCAGTTTTCGCCAACACCTAGTTCTGGGTCTTGGCCCTCTGGGCTACTATTTCAGAAAACCTAGTTGCTGTATCATAAATCTGAAAGACTTTGGACAATAAAAAGAAAGTATGATGTGAATTCAAGAGTTAAGCTGAAGACAGGAAGGAATTGCTTTTATAAGGCAGTAAGTAGTAGGCAGCAGACCTGAGTCTGAATCTTGACTCAACTGGGTGATCTCGAGTGAATTACATTACTTGTTCAAGATTCAAGTTTCTTATCTTAATATTTTGATGATGATATTACTTGTTTTCCAAGGTTCGCATGAGAATCAACTGTAGTAAGGCAGGGAAAGTGCTTATCAAAGTGTTTGGCATAAACTAGGAATTTAACAAATGGCAAATATAAACATGTAATGTTAATGAATATGTATGATACTTGCCATCATTACCACAATTTCTCTTCCTTTGAATATTCTCATATATTTTCTGGGCTGCACCCTTGTACTATTAATAATAGGACTTATAATAATAATACTATTTATAGATAGCATAATAATACAATTTATACATATCATTGAAATAATAACATGTAAACTGAGAGCCCACTTAATTGCCAAAGTCATTTTTTGTTGCCACAGAGACTTATTCCTCCCAGCAACTTACCTATGTAAGGTCACTCCATCTTTACTGACCCAAAAAAGTATGTGAAAAAATCGGTTAAGTTAGCCATTAATTTGGCTTTGGACATTCAAGGGAAACTGGTCTAATTCACATTTTCAGAGTTTTATTGTAACTGATCACTTTTGCCTGATGTGGGTGATCCATGGTTACTACTACACTTGGAGCACATCACAGAGACCTACAGCAGGGGTCTCCAACCTCCAGGCTGCAGACTGGTACATCTTGTCAGATTAGTGCAGAATGTGCTTCTAGATGGCGCTAGTGGTAAAAATCCTGCCTACAGGATTTTTGCCTACAATGCAAGAGAACTAAGAGACACGGGTTCAATCCCTGGGTCGGGAAAGTCCCCTGGATGAGGGCATGGCAACTAACTCCAGTATTCTTGTCTGGAGAACCTCACAGAGGAGCCTGGCAGGCTACAGTCCATGAAATTGCAAAGAGCTGGACATGACTGAAGCAACTTAGTATGCACGCCCATAAAATGTAATACATGTAATGTGCTTGAGTCACTCCAGAACCATCCCCTGCCCGCTGGGTCCATGGAAAAACTGTCTTCCACAAAACTAGTCCTTGGTGCCAAAAAGATTGGGGACCGCTGACCTACGGCACTTAATTCCATCCAGGATATTTTTATTCATAAACTTGGGGTTGAGAGCTTATCTTTGCACATGCTTTCCAGGTGCTTCTAATGTTCATTCAGGTTGGGGAACTACAGGCATGGACTGTCCATTTTCCAGCCCTGTGTATGATGTAATCACTTTGTAATGGCAGGATCCTATGATGAATACATAGAAAGATCTTGATTGTCGGCAAATAAACAACCTCCAGTTATAACAAGTTTGTTTTCTTCCTGTTTAAAATATATATTTGTGACTCTTCAGGAACAGAAAAAATGTTTTTATTATCTAAATCAAAACACAGCATGTGGTACTTTCCAATAAAATCAACGGTAGATTATACACAAGTCAAAATCATCTGCTTGTTTACTGAGTCCAAAATCCTTCTAGGCACCAGGAAAAAAGTTTAATTTAAGATTTTAATCTTTCCATATATTATAGGGTTTCTGTAATGGATTTTGTGCATCTGAAACTAAAAGATTGACAGGTCTGGATATTATAGATTTATTAACCATTGGTTACAGTGTTAGAGTTAGCATGTAAAGCATTTCTACGATATCCCTCAGGATGGGCTACAATGAACGATTTCTACAAAGCCTGAGGTGGATAAGGGTTAAGGTGACATTAAAAAAGCAAAATTCATGTTTTATTTCACAATGATCCTTTTTTTAAGTAGAAACATTATACATTAAACATAGAAATATGATGCTCAAGAAATGCTCTTGACTCAAAGAAAAACATGTCAAAATTCTAGGAAAGTCTCAAAATTTACAAACCCAGTTTTTCAGCCTACAGTTTTATCATTTTGAAAGTGGGGGCCTTGGGATCTAACAGATCTTGGGACAAATACATATTTAAAATTTGTAGAGACGTGGACAGACCTAGACACTGTCATACAGAAGTAAGTCAGAAAGAAAAAAACAAATATTGTATATTAACACATCTATATACGAAATCCATAAAAAATGGTGTAGATGAACTTATTTGCAAAATAGAGGCACAGATGTAGAGAACAAACATAGATATCAAGCGGGGAAAGGAAGAGGGATGTTATGAATTGGGAGATTGGATAGACATATAGTCCCTACGATGTATAAAATAGATAACTGATGAGAACCTATTGTACAGCACAGAAAACTCTACTCAGCTGTCTGTAGTGACCTAAATGGGAAGGAAATTAAAAAAAGAGGGTGTATGTATATGTATAGCTGATTCATTTTTTGGTACAATAGAAAGTGATGTAACATTGTAAACAACTCTACTTCCATAAAATTAATTTAAAAGTAATTAAAGGTAAAACTAATTATCCAAAAATTATCACCACCTATAGAATATCCTTGCCTGGAAAATTCCGTGGACAGAGGAGCCTGGTGGGCTGCAGTCCATGGGGTCACAAAGAGTCACACACGACCAAGGGGCTGAGTGCATTCTGCAGACCAGATGATATGTCAGCTATGTAAGTTATCTCATTTAATCATTAGAGTAACCCTACATGGGGGTGCTACAATTATCTCCATTTTACAGATGGAGATAACTGAGACTCAGACAAACTGACTTATTTAAGATCAGCTAATAGACAGCACAAATATATGAAGTTGTTTATACGTGGAAACTAAAAAAGTGCTACAAATGAATTTATTTACGAAACAGAAATAGAGTCACAGATGTAGAATACAAACATGGATACCAAGGGGAAAAGGGAAGAAAGGGATAAATTGGGAGACTGGGACTGACATATACATGCTACTGCATATAAAATAGACAAGTAACAAGGACCTACTGTATAGCACAAGAAATTTTACTCAAAACTCTGTAGTGGTCTACATGGGGGAGGAATCTTAAAAAGTGAATATATGTATACGTATGACTGATTCATTTTGCTGCATAGCAGAAATGAACACAACATTGTAAATCAACTATACTCCAAAAAAAATTAAAAAAAAGAAAAAGGAAAGATGCTTTCAAATCCTTACTGAGTGTAAAGTCTTAAGACTAGCAATGGCAATTTAGGCATGTCATAATGTGAACATGACAAGGAATTTGATACACCATGGAAAATTCCTGGTTGCTTGGCTAGGAAACCATCAACTTTACATATCACCCTGAACTTTCCTTTATGTTCTTTGAGAACCTGGATAGTAGAAGACCCTGGACCGAATTTGAGAGGTCTCCAGCCAACAGGCTGAATCTGACCTTAGGCTGGCTCTGTGGTGCCTCATTTTACTTTGTGGGGCAAAAACATCATGACACCATAAAAATGCCATGGAGAAACATGCTAAAAGGAGATAACATAGTCATGCTCTTCCATGAAGAGAGAAATCAATTTCATAAAATAACATATCAATTTGCAGATTTAAAAAAATTTATTTATTTGGCTGCCCTGGGTCTTATTTGCAGCACGCAGGGATCAAACTCAGGTCTCTTGCACTGGGAGCATCGAGTCTTACCCACTGGATCACCAGGGAAGTCCCTAAATTTATATATTTTTCACAGTACAAGATTTGGGTTTTCCTCTGTTAAAATTAAAAGCATTGTTCAAGAATATCCATGCTTCTAAAACTGAGATAAGGATTACAGCACTTGATGACACATTCTGGTACTATTGATTATCTCCTGATTTGTTTAATTTAGTATGTTACATATTTATTTTAAAACAAAGGTGAATGGAATCATTTATATTTAACAACTAAATATATTAAGCAACTTAAGTTTTCTTTGCTTAGAAAGTCTTGAGAGATTTTTATCTGTGGATTTGACTCAAAAAAGACCCTTTTGTCTTTGTTCTTAGATTATGTTTATACTTTGTTCTTAAAACCAATAGCAGAAGGATGTTGGTTCATGAGACTTCAAGTTTTATACATTTAGGCCTTTATGTTATTCTTATGACTATATTACCTGTTTTGACTGAATCATGTTCAATTCAATGAAAGATAAGTCTTTGTTAAGTATTTTACAAAATAGATCTGCTGAGAGCCCAATGACTGTCAACCAATTATTTTCAGTACCATGTAGAAATGTGGTTAAGCTTAATCTCATGGGGACAACAGGGTTTTGCGTTCATTTCATGTTTCAACTTCATATTAAGACTAGATGTTCAAAATAAAACCACATATCTTCGAAGTGCAGTACAATAAAAATCAGTTTTAAATTTTACTGAAACAAAACTTTCATATACCTTGCATGTTAAAAGACGCTGTAATCTTTAACCCACAGGGTTAATGCAACCAGAATTTTGGTTAAGGATGATTATTATATTCCAAATAATAATGCACTAAACTACAAAAGCAACCCACTATTAAGTCAATGGTTTGATGGAGGCTACACAGCTCGAAGAGGTAAAATTCAGCTACCACAACTGGTCACAACTCAAGGTATATGAATGGAGTGGCCCATTTTTTTCTGGATTCCCCATTCATGACTATAACACCAACAATTCAATCTGGGGGATCCTGTAGAAATGTTCAAGGTAATTCAGACCTATGTTACTTACCTTGGGTATGTATGAACAAGAAGAGATTTTCAGGTGTTGATATTTGAAAGTATTGCTTTGATAGAAATGTATATATCTAGGTATCTATACATCTTTATCTGCACACCTACACCTATATCTATCTATATGCATGTATATAAATGCTTATGCATATAAACACTTGTGAGTGTGGTTTGGTTTATTCTGTTCATACTTATCCAGAGACAGATTGTGTCCTTCTGACCTACTAAATTCACATTTTCATCCTATTTCCAGTTAATTTCCTCTAAAATGTTTTATACACATGCACTAGTTCTATTTCTTACCTGGTGGTGTCCAAGCTACAAATATGGAATAAGGCCCAATTACTGTGATGTTATATGGAGGCTGGATTTCTTCCGGCGTTAATATAGGTGTCTGTATAATGTACTCATCACTTGAACTGCTGCCACCTCCAGTTGTGGCTTCTAACTTATAAACATATCTATATTTCAAAAAGAAAGAATTGTGATAAAGCAATGCACAGGGAACTGAACATTGATTGTTGAGTTTTCTATCTATTGCTTAGTCCTAAATTTGTGACAAACTTCAAATTCCCTGCTTCCTATTCAGAAACTTTACTGTAGAATTTATAGTTTTCCTACCACAGGCAACGCTCTCTCCACTGTTTTGGTCCTTTTCCCATTTTATTTTTAACCCTTGAGTAATTAATTGCTTTTCTTAAAGATTTCAGGAAAGTCTTGGATTGTGCTGGTGGATTGTGGAGGATTCAAATGAATCTTCTCCATCTTTAATGGCTTAGAGTTTAGGGAAGTATGTTTAGAGAAAGATGTTTCTAAATTGATCTGCTACTCTCTACAATAAAACTAAATTGAACTCTACTCCCTGCAATAAAACATCTGTTGATCCAAGATATATTTTATCTCTGCTGAGAAATGAATGGCAATGAATTGCAAATATGTGGAACTTTCCCCCCAAACCACTCAGGTCTATACATAGTATCACAAGTAGAGAAAACACTATACCAGAAATAAAGGCTGTTGATATAAAACAAACCTCTTTAAATATCTTTCCTTGCTAGTTCAGGGATGCATGTTTTTGAAGATCATTTGATAATTTAAAAAATTTAATGCTTTGTATATTTAATATACTTAAAAGTTCTCATGTCAAATAAAAGACTAATTATTTATTTACATTTTAAAGGAATTTCACATCCTCTGAGGACTAGTATAATGAGCTAGTGCTTGGGTCTTCTGTCTGAAATAAATTAAGAGATCTCATTAGCTATGGAATAGCTAATACATGAGGAGATTAATCAACCAATTGATATAATATTATTTCAGTTGCAGATGGACTTGTTCTTAACCCTGAAAAATCTAAAATTCTCACCGTATGACTAGTAAAGTTTTCTTTTAGTTTACCTGCTGTTGGGCTCCAGGTTTTTATCAGTGAAATTCTGCTCCTCACTGCCCCCCAGGAAAATCAAGCTTCCATTACGACTCAATTGATATTGAGAAATGAGGCCATTGGGCTTTTCTGGCGGGCTCCAAAATAACTCCACTGTTGTAGAATTGACAACAATGTGTCGAGGTGTCACCCAAACTCCTGGCAAAGATAATACAGTGAATTTTTATTGTTAGGATATGATAAGCACATTATCAAAAGTCATACCAACCCCTCACATACTATATTTTTATCTATTGATAAAAAAAAATATATCATGGTAAGCAACAAAAATACATTTTATTTGCTTTGGAGTTAAGATACATAATTGGATGCAAATATATTTTTTAATGCTTTAATTATTATTATTATTATGAATTACCTTTAGAAAGTACCAGATAACTAGGGGTGGAAAATTTCTCTATGTTGGCTGTTACTCTGAGTATCATGAAGGCTTAAGAGACTATCCAGGGATTCTCAACTTGGATGCCTATTTACTTGGAATCATAATCCAGTGTTTGCCTGAATTATCAAATTCAATGAACAAGCATATTTTGCATTTCTAACACTGCACTCTGATTCTTTTTCTTTTTTTTTTTTTGATTACTTCTTTCAGTCTCATTTACTGGCTTCTCTTTCCTTCTTATACTCCAAAATGATGTAGTACCTTAGAGAACTAGGCTCTCTACACTTCCCTCTCCTCATCTTTCCTAACACTCTCTTTGCAGATGATCATTTAGTCTCAATGTTAAGCATTGTTTATATGTTGAGCACTGCTCGATGCCCAACTCTGTGCTAAACCTCTCTCCCGAGCGTCACACCCTTGATTCTACTCTCTAACATTATCTACCTCCAGTTGGATAACTAATTACATTTCAAAAACCTAAAATGTCTAAAAATGGAACTCTTGGTTTTCTGGTCTACCATCTATTTGTCTTCCACTCTTATCCAACTATTCACTTTCTGGGGGAAAACACAAAAAAATTATCCTTGAGGATTTTAGTTTTTTACTCCTAAGTGGAAACTATCATCGAGTCCTGCAGATTCTACTCTGAATGTGCATAGTCCTTATATTTTTACCTCTCTTGATCCAAACTACATTTCTCCCTCTCATGAACTCCTGTGATAAAGTAGTGTCCATGTCTTAAATCTTGTCTGTTTTTATTTCACTGTAACCTTTATAAAAGTATGTAAAGTGTGTCTTTAAGCTAATGTAACTGCCCTGATGCTGGGAGGGATTGGGGGCAGGAGGAGAAGGGGACAACAGAGGATGAGATGGTTGGATGGCATCACCGACTCGATGGACTTGAGTTTGAGTAAACTCCAGGAGTTGGTGATGGACAGGGAGGCCTGGTGTGCTGCCGTTCATGGAGTCGCAAAGAGACAGACATGACTGAGTGACTGAACTGAACTGAATCTTCGTAAAATATACAACCCTTCTGAAATTGTTCATATAGTGTAATTTTAATTCCTTATGATAACTTGTATGATCCTAATTTTTCTGGCTCTGGCCTACCTGGCACCATTCTCTCTATCATTCATGAAGCTCCAGCCACACCAGACTCATTTCCAGCCTAAGAATGCTTCAACTTCTTTCACACCACTGAGTTTTTGCACTTCCAGTCTCTACAATTGGAACATCTTTGTTCATGACACATGACAATTATGCATTTTATTCTCCAAGTTCAGTGACCTGTGTAAATATCACCTTATCAGGGGGAGCTTATTTTGACCACTATTGCCTAACCATAACTTTAACACAGTCTGAAGTAATCCCCACCTTGTTCCTCTCGATCATATATATACCCTTTTCTATTTTCCTCTCAATACGCAAAACATTATAATCTTTTTTTAATATCATCATTATTTTCATGTTTTTATGACTATTTCTCTCTCCTGCTTTTAATACAAAGTTAGCCCCATGAAGGCAGGGATCTGCTCTGTATTATTAGCCCATGTACCTTTATGGATAGCACAATGCCTAATAAATATTAAATGAATAAATTTATTGAAAATATACATCCTGCAAATTATTATATTTATGGAATGCAAATATGACTAAGATATAGCTCATTCTTACAAAGAATTGATACCCTTCTGTATAAAAGATAAAATGTATATACAAACAACTGTAATTCAAGGTCAAACATTTAAGTACTCTTTATAAGTATAAAAACATATTGATGGAGAACCTAGCAATGAGAAAGATCAATCTCCCATTTCATGTTGTCATCTGGTCATGCTCTGAATAGACACTGTAACTCTCTTCTTCAGTTTTTAAAAACTCATTTCAATATTAGGTTCCCAATAATCAATAGTTTTTGATCGATTGTATCTCCTGTGTAAGTTACTCAGTAAAGGGGAAGATTTCAACACTTTTATAAGAAAAAAATCTCAGGGCATTCAAATGCAATTTACTTGCGACATTCTGGAAGAATCTAGATAGACTTAAACATGGCTCAAACTTACTGATTTTCTAAGAACAACCTACTTCTGAGAAGAAAGTAGTTCATTTTGTTCTGAAAGCTCATTTTATGTTAGATACTTGGACAAATACACAAATCATAACATACTTTTATGTCTGTGTCTCTCTGCCAACAGCTGCTAAATGACTCAACCAACTAATTAAGAGTTTTGATTTAAACATGATGTTAATTTGTTGATTTAAGAGATAAAGTATAAAGCTTTGGTTCATAATCTGCTCCCTGCAGTCCTGTTTTTCTCACCTTGAAGGATGTTTTAAAAAATCACTACTGTACTAGAAAAGGCTATTGCTTAGTTTCTGTTTTGAATCAGTCAGTGTAGCGTGTGGGTAGAGAGGAGTCAATGAAATAAAATGAAGCCACATTTTGGAATTGCTTTATGTTTTAAATAAAACTTGAGTTTTATATTTATATAAGCTGGAGAAAGCTCTGTCCATTTGCTAATAACCCTGTGCCCACTGGTTTGATCTATAAGATGAAATTGGAATGTATGAAAAACTAATAAGTGCTCTATTTTTACTTTTTAACTGTGGTGTTGGAGAAGACTCTTGAGAGTCCCTTGGACTGCAAGGAGATCCAGCCAGTCCATCCTAAAGGAAATCGGTCCTGAATATTCAGTGGAAGGACTGATGTTGAAGCTGAAACTCCAATACTTTGGCTACCTGATGCGAAGAGATGACTCATTTGAAAAGACCCTGATGCTGGGAAAGATTGAAGGCAGGAGAAAAAGGGGATGACAGAGGATGAGATGGTTGGATGGCATCACTGACCCAGTGGACATGAGTTTGAGCAAGCTCCGGGAGTTGGTGATGGACAGGGAGGCCTGGCGTGTGGCAGTCCATGGGGTCGCAAAGAGTCACACAGGACTGAGCGACTGAACGGAACTAAACTGAATGATGTGGAGACACTTTTATCTTGGCAACTGCAAGAAATCATTGATAGAATAAGACTTGCCTTTGGTGAGAGGTCTTATTAAGTCTCAGGTGAAGAATCTACCTCCCTCACAGAGCCTGGGTCTTAGTGATATCAGAAAACCACTCTACACAATGGGAGGGCAGAACTGAGGCAATTTAAGAGAAGGAAATGGATGGTAATGGGGGAAATCATCTAGAAGTGAGGTGGGGAGCAGGTAAACTAGCTGAGAGGTTTAAGGGAGAAAGGTCAGAAGGAAACCTTGATTGCTCTCTTGATATAATGGCTACTAAAAAAGGAACATGTCTATTGGATTTAACTTTGTCTTGAGTGAAATGCAATATTACCCATTTCTTAAATCCATATGAATCATCCCAAGTCAAAAGTACCAACATTTTTTGTGGATTGGCTTTCCCTTGGAAGTTAATAAAAAGAACCAGTTCTTTGTGGGCTAATGTCAGAAATGCATTGACTTCTGGACTGTTCAATAATTGTTCATTTGTTGATTTAACATTCTATTCAAATTTATCATTTTTTGTGTGTGTGTTGAGCACTGTGGATGTATGGGTAAAAACAAATAGTCTTTATTCTTCAAGGAAGGATATCACGAGTCAAGGTGTTAGTCACCCAGTCATATCCAACTTTTGTGACACCATGGACTACAGCCTGCCAGGCTCCTTTGTCTGTGGGATTCTCCAGGCAAGAACACTGGAGTGGGTAGACATTCCCTTCTCCAGAGGAACTATCTGACCCAGGGATCAAACCCAGGGTGCCTGCATTATAGGCAGAGTCTTTACCATCTGAGACACCAGGGAAGCCTAAAAATGGAGAAATAACAATTTATCATTCAGTGTGATAAATGCATTAAGAACAGAAAGCTTATTGTGCTATTAGAGCACTTAGGAAGGGTGCCCGACACAGGCTGGGGGTGAGATGGGGATGTGTGGGGAGGGTCTGGGTTTAGAGGAGAGTTTCAAAATGGGAGATATCTGAGTCATACTTTGAAAAAAAAGTGAGAGTTAACTAAGTGAGAATGTAGGGAAGGGCATCTAGACTGAGGGAAATCCACACAAAGTCCTAGAGATAGGGAAAGCACGGTAGAAGTTCAAGTACCATTAAACTTCATGTAGGAAAGACCAAAAGACTCAACAAACTGGCAGAGGTTAAAACTTGATGGGTCTAATGTGATTTACTTAAAAGTTGTATTTTTTTTCCTCCTAGAAGAAAATTAGATTTTTTTGGAAGTAACTAATGTGAGATATGCCTATTTTGACAAAAAGCAGAAAAAGATTTGGGATGGTGATTTGAAAAAGAGGAGAAATGGCTAGGGGTAGGGGGATGAGTTAAGAGGATCTGGAAAAGTTGTAGAAGTCTGAACTAAGGCAATGCTAGATGGGATGAAAAGGAAGAACAAAATTTTAAAATTCCCTAAGATTTGAAGTGAATACAATTTTACGAAGAATATAACTTCAGGGAAACAGAAGCATGAAGAATGTGAACTTGGGGACTTGGGTGACTAGAGAGATGGTGGTATTTGAGACAGGGAAAAGTGAAGAAAAGCAAGTTAAGTGGAGAGAGAGATTTTAAGTGCTGAAATACTGAGGTTGAAATATTTGTGAAACGCTTAATTATAAACATCTAGTAGATTGGTAGACACTTAGGCCTTAAAAATTTATGAGTGTAGCCTTTGTGAAAGCTCTGGAATTTGGGGAGCTCCCCTTCTTCATCAGAAATCACAGCCAGTATTTTTTTTTCTTTTTTTAAAATTAATTAATTAATTTATTTTTTCAGTGGGTTTTGTCATACATTGACATGAATCAGCAATAGATTTACACGTATTCCCCATCCCGATCCCCCCTCCCACCTCCCTCTCCATCCGATTCCTCTGGGTCTTCCCAGTGCACCAGGCCCGAGCACTTGTCTCATGCATCCCACCTGGGCTGTTGACCTGTTTCACCATAGATAATATACATGCTGTTCTTTCGCAACATCCCACCCTCACCTTCTCCCACAGAGTTCAAAAGTCTGTTCTGTACTTCTGTGTCTCTTTTTCTGTTTTGCATAAAGGGTTGTCGTTACCATCTTTCTAAATTCCATATATATGTGTTAGTATGCTGTAATGTTCTTTATCTTTCTGGCTTACTTCACTCTGTATAAGGGGCTCCAGCTTCATCCATCTCATTAGAACTGGTTCAAATGAATTCTTTTTAATGGCTGAGTAATATTCCATGGTGTATATGTACCACAGCTTCCTTATCCATTCATCTGCTGATGGGCATCTAGGTTGCTTCCATGTCCTGGCTATTATAAACAGTGCTGCGATGAACATTGGGGTGCACGTGTCTCTTTCAGATCTCGTTTCCTCAGTGTGTATGCCCAGAAGTGGGATTGCTGGGTCATATGGCAGTTCTATTTCCAGTTTTTTAAGAAATCTCCACACTGTTTTCCATAGTGGCTGTACTAGTTTGCATTCCCACCAACAGTGTAATAGGGTTCCCTTTTCTCCACACCCTCTCCAGCATTTATTGCTTGTAGACTTTTGGATAGCAGCCATCCTGACTGGCGTGTAATGGTACCTCATTGTGGTTTTGATTTGCATTTCTCTGATAATGAGTGATGTTGAGCATCTTTTCATGTGTTTGTTAGCCATCTGTATGTCTTCTTTGGAGAAATGTCTGTTTAGTTTTTTGCCCCACTTTCTGATTGGGTCATTTATTTTTCTGGAATTGAGCTGCAGGAGTTGCTTGTATATTTTTGAGATTAATCCTTTGTCTGTTTCTTCATTTGCTATTATTTTCTCCCAATCTGAGGGCTGTCTTTTCACCTTACTTATAGTTTCCTTTGTTGTGCAAAAGCTTTTAAGTTTCATTAGGTCCCATTTGTTTAGTTTTGCTTTTATTTCCAATATTCTGGGAGGTGAGTCATAGAGGATCTTGCTTTGATTTATGTCAGAGAGTGTTTTGCCTATGTTCTCCTCTAGGAGTTTTATAGTTTCTGGTCTTACATTTAGACCTTTAATCCATTTTGAGTTTATTTTTGTGTATGGTGTTAGAAAGTGTTCTAGTTTCATTCTTTTACAAGTGGTTGACCAGCTTTCCCAGCACCACTTGTTAAAGAGGTTGTCTTTTTTCCATTGTATATGCTTGCCTCCTTTGTCAAAGATAAGGTGTCCATAAGTTCGTGGATTTATCTCTGGGCTTTCTATTCTGTTCCATTGATCTATATTTCTGTCTTTGTGCCAGTACCATACTGTCTTGATGACTGTGGCTTTGTAGTAGAGTCTGAAGTCAGGCAGGTTGATTCCTCCAGTTCCATTCTTCTTTCTCAAGATTACTTTGGCTATTCGAGGTTTTTTGTATTTCCATACAAATTGTGAAATTCTTTGGTCTAGTTCTGTGAAAAATACCATTGGTAGCTCGATAGAGATTGCATTGAATCTATAGATTGCTTTGGGTAGAATAGCCATTTTGACAATATTGATTCTTCCAATCCATGAGCATGGTATGTTTCTTCATCTGTTTGTGTCCTCTTTGATTTCTTTCATCAGTGTTTTATAGTTTTCTATGTATAGGTCTTTTGTTTCTTTAGGTAGATATACTCCTAAGTATTTTATTCTTTTTGTTGCAATGGTGAATGGTATTGTTTCCTTAATTTCTCTGTCTGTTTTTTCATTGTTAGTATATAGGAATGCAAGGGATTTTTGTGTGTTAATTTTATATCCTGCAGCTTTACTATATTCATTGATTAGCTCTAGTAATTTTCTGGAAGAGTCTTTAGGGTTTTCTATGTAGAGGATCATGTCATCTGCAAACAGCGAGAGTTTCACTTCTTCTTTTCCTATCTGGATTCCTTTTACTTCTTTTTCTGCTCTGATTGCTGTGGCCAAAACTTCCAACACTATGTTGAATAGTAGTGGTGAGAGTGGGCATCCTTGTCTTGTTCCTGATTTCACGGGAAATGCTTTCAATTTTTCACCATTGAGGGTGATACTTGCTGTGGGTTTGTCATATATAGCTTTTATTATGTTGAGGTATGTTCCTTCTATTCCTGCTTTCTGGAGAGTTTTAATCATGAATGGGTGTTGGATTTTGTCAAAGGCTTTCTCTGCATTGAGATAATCATATGGTTTTTATCTTTCAATTTGTTAATGTGGTGTATTACATTGATTGATTTGTGGATATTAAAGAATCCTTGCATGCCTGGGATAAAGCCCACTTGGTCGTGGTGTATGATTTTTTAAATATATTGTTGGATTTGTTTGCTAGAATTTTGTTAAGGATTTTTGCATCTATGTTCATCAGTGATATTGGCCTGTAGTTTTCTTTTTTTGTGGCATCTTTGTCTGGTTTTGGAATTAGGGTGATGGTGGCCTCATAGAATAAGTTTGGAAGTTTACCTTCTTCTGCAATTTTCTGGAAGAGTTTGAGTAAGATAGGTGTTAGCTCTTCTCTGAATTTTTGGTAGAATTCAGCTGTGAAGCCATCTGGTCCTGGGCTTTTGTTTGCTGGAAGATTTTTGATGACAGTTTCGATTTCCTTGCTTGTGATGGGTCTGTTAAGATCTTCTATTTCTTCCTGGTTCAGTTTTGGAAGGTTATACTTTTCTAAGAATTTGTCCATTTCATCCAAGCTGTCCATTTTATTGGCATAGAGCTGCTGGTAGTAGTCTCTTATGATCCTTTGTATTTCAGTGTTGTCTGTTGTGATCTCTCCATTTTCATTTCTGATTTTGTTAATTTGGTTCTTCTCTCTTTGTTTCTTAATGAGTCTTGCTAATGGTTTGTCAATTTTGTTTATTTTTTCAAGAAACCAGCTTTTAGCTTTGTTGATTTTTGCTATGGTCTCTTTAGTTTCTTTTGCATTTATTTCTGCCCTAATTTTTAAGATTTATTTCCTTCTACTAACCCTGGGGTTCTTCATTTCTTCCTTCTCTAATTGTTTTAGGTGTAGAGTTAGGTTATTTGGCTTTTTTCTTGTTTCTTTATGTAAGCCTGTAATGCTATGAACCTTCCCCTTAGCACTGCTTTTACAGTATCCCATAGGTTTTGGGTTGTTGTGTTTTCATTTTCATTCATTGCTATGCATATTTTGATTTTTTTTTTATTTCTTCTGTGATTTGTTGGTTATTCAGAAGTGTGTTATTTAGCCTCCATATGTTTGAATTTTTAATAATTTTTTTCCTGTAATTGAGATCTAATCTTACTGCACTGTGGTCAGAAAAGATGACTGGAATGATTTCAATTTTTTTGAATTTCCCAAGGCTAGATTTATGGCCAAGGATGTGATCTATTCTGGAGAAGGTTCCGTGTGCACTTGAGAAAAAGGTGAAGTTGATTGTTTTGGGGTGAAATGTCCTATAGATATCAATTAGGTCTAGCTGGTCCATTGTGTCATTCAAGGTTTGTGTTTCCTTGTTAATTTTCTGTTTAGTTGATCTATCCAGAGTTGTGAGTGGGGTATTAAAGTCTCCCACTATTATTGTGTTACTATTAATTTCCTCTTTCATACTTGTTAGCATTTGCCGTACATATTGCGGTGCTCCTATGTTGGGTGCATATATATTTATAATTGTTGTATCTTCTTCTTGCATTAATCCTTTGATCATTATGTAGTGTCCTTCTTTGTCTCTTTTCACATCCTTTATTTGAAAGTCTATTTTATCTGATATGAGTATTGCGACTCCTGCTTTCTTTTGGTCTCCATTTGTGTGAAATATTTTTTTCCAGCCCTTCACTTTTAGTCTGTATGTGTCTCTTGCTTTGAGGTGGGTCTCTTGTAGACAGCATATATAGGGGTCTTGTTTTTGTATCCATTCAGCGAATCTTTGTCTTTTGGTTGGGGCATTCAACCCATTTACATTTAAGGTAATTATTGATAGGTGTGGTCCCATTGCCATTTACTTTGTTGTTTTGGGTTCACGTTTATACAACCTTTCTGCATTTCCTATCTAGAGAAGATCCTTTAGCATTTGTTGAAGAGCTGGTTTGGTGGTGCTGAATTCTCTCAGCTTTTGCTTGTCTGTAAAGCTTTTGAATTCTCCTTCATATCTGAATGAGATCCTTGCTGGGTACAGTAATCTAGGTTGTAGGTTATTCTCTTTCATTACTTTCAGTATGTCCTGCCATTCCCTTCTGGCCTGGAGGGTTTCTATTGATAGATCAGCTGTTATCATTATGGGAATCCTTTTGTGTGTTATTTGTTGTTTCTCCCTTGCTGCTTTTAATATTTGTTTTTTTGTGTTTGATCTTTGTTAATTTGATTAATATGTGTCTTGGGGTGTTTCACCTTGGGTTTACCCTGTTTGGGACTCTCTGTGTTTCTTGGACTTGGGTGGCTATTTCCTTCCCCATTTTAGGGAAGTTTTCAGCTATTATCTCCTCGAGTATTTTCTCATGGCCTTTCTTTTTGTCTTCTTCTTCTGGGATTCCTATGATTCGAATGTTGGGGCGTTTCACATTGTCCCAGAGGTCCCTGAGGTTGTCCTCATTTCTTTTGATCCTTTTTTTCTTTTTTCCTCTCTGCTTCATTTATTTCCACCATTTTATCTTCTACCTCACTTATCCTATCTTCTGTCTCCGTTATTCTACTCTTGGTTCCCTCCAGAGTGTTTTTGATCTCATTTATTGCATTATTCATTTTTAACTGACTCTTTTTTATTTCTTCTAGGTCCTTATTAAACATTTCTTGCATCTTCTCAATCTTTGTCTCCAGGCTATTTATCTGTAACTCCATTTTGTTTTCAAGATTTTGGATCATTTTTATTATCATTATTCTAAATTCTTTTTCAGGTAGATTCCCTATCTCCTCCTCTTTTGTTTGACTTGGTGGGCATTTTTCATGTTCCTTTACCTGTTGGGTATTTCTCTGCCTTTTCATCTTGTTTAGATTGCTGTGTCTGGACTGGTACAGCCAGTATTAAAGAATTCCAAGGGAGACTACAATCATGAGGAACAGAGGAAGAGCCTAAAGGAATGGCAGCAGATTAAAAAAAAGTGCAGGGCAAGAGGAATCTGGAAGGAAACTGAAAAAGATTGGTCTTTTACTTTTGCTTTTTCATATTGTCAATGCTAGAGGAACACATGCCTGTAATTTTGCTCAACTGAACTTTAAAAACGGATGAGAGCTTGATGGCATGGCAGTAATTCTTAAAAGAGAGTGATAATCCAGTTTAAGCTCTTCCCACTACTTGAGTAAACATCCCTGGTGGCTCAGACGGTAAAGCGTTTGCCTACAATGCAGGAGACCCGGGTTCAATCCCTGGGTCGGGAAGATCTCCTGGCGAAGGAAATGGCAGCCCACTCCAGTATTCTTGCCTGGAAAATCCCATGGATGGAGAATCTCCTAGAGAAGGAAATGGCAACCCACTCCAGTATTCTTGCCTGGAAAATCCCATGGATGGAGAAGCCTGGTAGGCTACAGTCCATGGGGTCACAAAGAGTCGGACACGACTGAGTGACTTCACTTCACTTCATAACATTTTCTAGGAGGCCACAATTATAGAGAATCAGGACCAGCTTACCAATGGGGTCATAATATGTTTTAGCTAATTTTTTAAATAGATTGAAAAATGATAGACATAAGGAACTCTCAGGGTGGCTGTGAACAAATGCTTCCTTTAATTCTCTCCATATCCACTTAGACACTCAAATGTTAGACCATCAAATTATGTCTGAATCACTCAACTAGGCCTTTTAAAATTAGTTATACTTGGATTATTAATTTAAGAGGATATAATATGTTTATTTCCACTTTAGCAAAACAACACAACTTAATGTGACTGCTGCTTTGTTCCTTACAACCTCCAAGTTAAGGACTCAGACTACATTTATTTCTCATACGAGTTATTCACAACTGGCATATACAGCCGGAAAATGGATTCTAAATCCATGTTTCTTCTGCAGAGGAAAGCCCATTTAGTTTACTGTTTCTTTACACAGTTATTTGTGTTAAAGGAAAGGTGAATAAAGTTAAAAAAAACAAATCAAGTAAAACATTTCTCATCTCATACTCCCCAGCACTGTTGAAAGCTATAATTTTTAAGTCATGAAGGAAATGCTTTTTGTTTTGGACAAAGTGAGAGTAGGGATCCATATTTCCTAAGAATTTAAATATATGGATTGGATGAGCAAAGCAGAGAGACCCTGTTCTATCAGGCTTGAGTTTCAGCCAGAATTGATTGATAGATCCTTTAGAAATTATCCATTATCATCAAAGTATCCATTTGATAGTTTACCTTTCCAAAAAATCCACTGCTGGTTTCTTCCTTTCAAAGGAACACTAAGCTTTTTGACATGAAACATTCTTTATATAGAAAACATCATTAGTGAATTCCTGGTGAGGAGCCATATGCCCCATATGTGGAATTTTCCATTTTATTCCCCATTTACTGGTAGGAAGTTCAGGTCTAATATTCTGAGGTACAACAACCCCTTCATTAGAAGAGTAATGGACAAGTAGGTCAGGACTCTTTGATGAGCACTAATATTACATTTCTGTTCAGAAGCTTCTTTATGCCTCTTGTTTCCCCACATGGAAAACAGCAGATAATAAAGATTAACAAAATAATTAGTTGATCACTAGCCCAAGTTTCTGAGCATATTTTTCTTCTAAAAGTAAATGATACTATCTTTCCCAGTTCTTAACCCACAGACCATTGTTATCAGGTAGATATGCATGCTTCCAGAATCTTTCCTATGCATTTATCTACAGAAATGAATACAATTTTCTATGTGTGGCTTTATACATAAAGATGCTATATATTAACAGAGTTCTATAACTCTACATTATATGTACAGATCACCCTGTTTCTTTAAATTGATGGAATTCCATAATGTGAATATATCGGAATAAATTTAGCAATTCCCCTACTCAAAAGACATTTAGATTGCTTCCAATATCTTGGCATTCAACAACAACAATAAAGGCTTCGATAGACATCCTGGTACATGCCTCCTTGTGAAGTTGTGGAAGTGTTATTTTCTGGCATTAGATAATAAAATTGAAGCTTGATTTGATTTCTAAGGTGATGGTCCCACTTACCAATCCCTCAAGCTGTGTTTGATAGCATATTTCCTCCATCTGTTCACTTGTCAAATTCCTTGATCCTTGTGGTCCATCTCAGAAGGCATCCACCCTTTAAGATCTTTCTTGAAGTCCCTGATGGGTTGTAATCTCTCTTCCAAGATTAACCTGAGCATTCTGTTCATTAATTCTCTCTTAACATCACCTCTAAGATTCTCTCTCTTTATGTCAATTTGGTTGCTTACCCTATCACTTCTACTTGATTGCAAGTTCTTGTGGGCAATGAATATTTTTACCAGCTTCAACAGGGAGTGTGGTGCTTGTTATATTTTAGCTGCACCAGGAATATTTAACTTTTGATTTTTAGAGGCATTTCATAGCCAAGTACAGAATATCTTTTTTCTTCCAAGGAAAACCACATCTAAGGAATTGAAGGCAAACTGCCTTGGGAGACTTATAGTTTAACTAAACTTGAAAAACAGGAAGCTAGAATATTATTTTGGATCCATATACTTTATTTCTTCTTCTTTGTTTGTTATGATAGAGTTTATAGCATTCATATCAAAATACCATATGAAAACTTCTTTTTCCCAACCATGGGTATTTTTTAATTACCTTGAGGGGCTGCCTGCAGAGTCTGACCTAGAAAAGGCTCACTTGAAGTGCATCCAGCAGATGTACAAGCTCTAAGTGTGAAGCTGTAGTTGGTGTATGGCTGGAGACCTAGAAAGAGCAAACAAGAAATCAAGTACCTCTTGAGAGGATTATTTATTATCAGGTAAACACTAGCAGTCACATGCAGAGTTGCAGATATGATATCCAAAATTTTTAAGAGCAGAAAACACTCCAAGGGAGAAAGGAACTTCATAAGTAGCTCAGTATTAAAAGAAATTTCATTTCTCAACTGATAAAACAATAAACTCCAAGCCTTCAAAGAGATCTGAAAATTCTTGTCATCCACCCATCCATCTATCTTTCTATTAACTCCTCTGTACCAGGCATCATTGAAGAGACTCCCCTGCCGAGGGGATCGAGGTGCTCCATCTCCCAAACAGCCCATTCCATCTCTAGAGAGCTCTAGAGTTCTTTTTGTTTGGTGTGAAAGTCCTTCTTTATATTGTGGTGAACTCTTTCTAACACTTCCACCCACTAGGGACACAGAGAACAAATCTAATTTCTTTTCCACATGACAGTTCTTCAAATATTTGCAGACAGTTATCAAATCCCCCCTGAGTTTTCTCTTCTCCAGGCTAACCATCCCAGTTTCTGCAACTGCTTCTTATATGAACAGGAGAAGGGAGGAAAAAAAAATAAAAAGAAGGTTAGAGTGAACATTTTTAGCCCCAAGCCATATTCAGCTCATTATTAACTTTTCTTTTAACTTTGCATTTCTTCACCATATACGCCCCTACTGTACTATCTCACAATTCGGTAGTTTTTTGTGAGGTATGTTGTTTTTGTGTTTACACATAGATTAGACATATTATGAAGAGGGAACAGTGTTTACTCTCTCTTTTATATTAAGATGTATAATGTAGCACAGCAATTGCTCAATAAATTCTCAGGAAAAGAAGGAACAGCAATCCACCAACAACAGATACACTGGTATCTGCTGGCAATCCACAAATACCAGTTAAATATTGTTCCATGTCCATTCCAAACTCCCTAAGGATCCTTTTCCCCCACTGTGCCCCCTCCATGCCCCCTGGAACCATAAGTTCATTTCCTAAGTCTGTTTCTCTTTTGTAAGCTCATTTGTCTCACTTAATGTTAGATTCCATGTATAAGGAATGTCATTTTGATACTTCTCCTTCTCTGTCTGCACTAACTGCTATATTTAAAATGGATCACCAACAAGTTCCTACTGCGGAGCATGGGGACCTCTGCTCAGCGTTATGCGGCAGCCTGGATGGGAGGGGAGCTTGGGGGAGAAAGGATATATGCATATGGATGGCTGAATCCCTTCTCTGTTCACCTGACACTGTCACATTGTTAATCAGCTATAACCCAGCACAAAATAAAGTTACACGTTGGTAGATTTCACCACGGCATGGTCAGTGACCTTTCAGAAGTGACTTAGCTTCATTCTGCTTTGATCTACTGATCTGTAAAATAAGGAATCACTGCAGCTAGTCGCTAAGGCTGTTGAGAAGTACTTAGGGTAGTACTTTATTTTATTAGAAACAACTTTAAGACTCAGCAGCATTCAACAAGAATACATCGAGGCTAACATTCGTTGCCTTGACTCCTGGGCAAAGTAAAACAAAGCCAAAGCTTTCAAAATATTTTCTGATAAAAGAACAGGACAATATCTACGTCAAATAATTGGGCTAAGTTACATCATGGATCCAATAAATTTCTATACTTATTTTTTCATGAATTTTGAACTGTTTTCACATATTCTGTTCTTTTGGTGAGCAGACTCTTCTTCCAGACATTTATGTGTCACTCTGTCACCTTACGTATATCTGTTCAAATGCTATATTTTAAAAGATTTTGGTCTTTATCTACACACAGTTTATCTACACACAACAGCCAGTACTTTTTATCCTCTAAAATTACTTTCTTCTTTCATAGCCTTCCACACTATCAGATGTTTTATTACATGGTTATTTATTTATTGCTTGTCTCCACCTCTGTGACATAAGCTCAAAAAGAACAAGGACTTGGTTTTGCCCACGACTGTATCCTTTGAATAGTGACAGGCACAAAGCAGGTGCTCATTAAGTGAAGGAAAAAAATTAATTAACTAGTTCACTTAGAATTGGAGCAGTAGTCTGACTTCTCTGCTAAAGCCATAATGTTCTGTAGCTGGAGCTGCTCCAGGATTCAGCTTCAAAACCCTTAGTGTTTCCTTATCAATTTAATGATAAGATGTGGATACTTATTTGATTATAATCTTCTACTTGGCTGCTATGGAGGATTTACATACTTCTGATAGTTACCTGATTTACAGATGAGGAATATGATGAAAGATCTAGGCCATTTCCAAGCCTTGTGGGTTTGATAAAAGCTTATAGGAAAATGCTCAAGATTATAAAATATAGAGCTCAAGAGAAAATGGAAGGAAATATTTAAGAATGAAGGTCAGGGATGGTGGTGACTGATTTAGTCTGACAAAGTTACCTTCTTTACTCCCATTACTGAAAAATGGGGTCTTGATCCTTGTAACACCATTGTATCTGAGTATCTTAGTTTCCCACTTAGAAGGTAAGCCCTTTGAGAGTAAGGATGGTATCTTTTAACGTTTTTAAAATCATTTCTCCCCATGTATTCAACATGTTTGAAAATTTTTTTAATGAAGACCAGGTCATAAAAGCATCCAATAAGGATGGCATGGTTGTGATGCTATGATATGTCCATGTACCATCACAAGTGTGATGTGACCAAACAGGCCCTTCCTCTTAATTCCATAGGGACTCTTGCTCACAGCATCAATTTCATTGAGTAGGAGATTTTTCTCTACTTGCATAATACTATTAAAATAAAAACAAAACTAATATAATCTATGAACAATAAATATTTTCTAGATTTTTTTTTCCCCTGAATGTCAGGCTTAAGTATGGCTAGCAAAAATGAAGCAATACTTGATTTTTCTCTGGAATAGTCTGACAAAAAAAAAAAAAAAAAGCCTTTGTTCTCTTCCACATTTAGTATTCTGGTTGGTCTGGTTTCAGACTTTTGAAGGAAAATTTAGGATGGGTTTTAGGAAAACAAGAGAAATCATCCCAGAGGTGTACTAAGATTGATTAGAAGATTGAAGGTATTTGTAATGAGGACTGTAGCTAAAAGAAAATCTACATATATAAAAACAAAAGTTGTTTTTTCCTCACAAAATTTTTCTAAAGGGGGTTAAGTGTCATCCATTTCACACTAGAAGACAGATGTATGGAGATGGTACAGCCACAGAGCAGTCAGCCCTTAAAGAAGTTTTGATAGACTGAGGAAGGTGTGCCAAAGGAGTCTGCCACAAGGTGTTTAAATTGAGAGGGGTGGGGTGGTTTAGTAGAGGATCGGGCCAGAGTTAGTGAAGGAATATTCATCTCTTGCAGACACTGGAATACCAGAATTCAGGGCGGTGGGCAGGATGCAGAACTGAGTATTAAGCAGAGAGCACTGGTCAAAAAGTCGAAAGATTATCAACTAAGTGAGGTAAGTCAGAGAGAGAAAGACACATATTATATATCACTTGTATGTAAAATCTAAAAAAAAATTATGCAGGTGAACTTATTTACAAAACAGAAATAGATTCATAGACATAGAAAAGAAACTTATGGTTACCAAAGGTGGAAAGGGTTGGGGAGGGATAAATTAGAGGAGTTTGAGATGAACAGACACACACTATTATACAGAAAATATTACACTATATTATACTATACTATATTATATAATATACTATAATATTATACTATACTACTATACAGAAAATATTTTCCTGTATATATACACACATATATATGTATATATATATGTATCTTTGCCAACAAAAGTCCATCTAGTCAAAGCTATGGTTTTTCTGGTAGTCATGTATGGATGCGAGAGTTGGACTATAAAGAAAGCTGAGTGCTGAAGAATTGATGCTTTTGAACTGTGGTGTTGGAGAAGACACTTGAGAGTCCCTTGGACTGCAAGGAGATCAAACCAGTCCATCCTAAAGAAAATCAGTCCTGAATATTCATTGGAAGGACTGATGCTGATGCTAAAACTCCAATACTTTGGCAACTGATGCAAAGAACGGACTCCCTGGAATGACTCTGATGCTGGGAAAGACGGAAGGCAGGAGGAGAAGGGGACGACAGAGGATGACATGGTTGAATGGCATCATCAACTCCATGGACATGACTTTGGGCAAGTTCCAGGGGTTGGTGATGGACAGGGAAGCCTGGCGTGCTTCTGTCCATGGGGTCGCAGAGAGTCAGTAGTGACTGAGCGACTGAACTGAACTGATACAGAAAATGATAACCAACAAGGTACTACTATATAGCACAGGGAACTATATTCAATATCTTTTAATAGCCTATAGTGGAAAATAATCTGAAATATATATGTATATATACATACACATATATAACTGAATCACACTGATGTATACCTGAAACACTGTAAATCGACTATACTTCAAAAAGAAAAACTTATAAAAATAAGTCAGAGGAGTTCAAAGACATCTCCAAATCAAAAGGAGTGGAAGTAGGGAACTGGAGAAAAGAAGCAAAGTTTGAAGAACAAGAAAGATTAGAGCGGGAGGCATGAGGCTGGAAGTGAAGGGGGCAGGGATGATGGCTTATTCATGGGCAGTTTGTCTCCCAGAGATGCTTCAGCCCCTGCAGTGCTGGGCAACTGACCAGGTGAAAGGACCAGGTGGGTCAAGCATAGACTCAGACTCATTTCAACTGACATTCACTAGCTTGTATCATGCAACTCTACACCTGTAATATTTAACTTCCAGAGTATAGTCATACATTTTTTTTTTTTGGCTTTTTTATTGAGTCATACAGTTTTGATAACAAAACTTGAATTTTCTTTGGAGAAACCAGTCTTTGGCCACTATCAGGCCTTGTGCTTGGTTGAGAGGTGACTTCGCCCAGGTCAGGACACAGATCAACACTCAATCCTGAGCAATGGTAGCAGCATTTTGTGACCTCATTCAGGCCACTGTACAGAACTTTCATTCATTTTTATATGGTTCTTTTTCCACTGTATAAAGCTTGAGAATGGAGGAGAGCTCAGAGGAAAAGAAACTGTGTCCTGCAGATGTCATTTGGAGGAAAGAAATAGAGGAAAACAATAGAATGGGAAAGACTAGAGATCTCTTCAAGAAAATTAGAGATACCAAGGGAACATTTCATGCAAAGATAGATACAAGAAAGGACAGAAATGGTATGCACCTAACAGAAGCAGAAGATATTAAGAAGAGGTGGCAAGAATACACAGAAGAACTATACAAAAAAGATCTTCATGACCCAGATAACCATGATGGCATGATCACTCACCTAGAGCCAGACATCCTGGACTGCAAAGTCAAGTGGGCCTTAGAAAGCATCACTACGAACAAAGCTAGTGGAGGTGATGGAATTCCAACTGAGCTATTTCAAATCCTAAAAGATGATGCTGCAAAAGTGCTGCACTCAACATGCCAGCAAATTTGGAAAACTCAGCAGTGGCCACAAGACTGGAAAAGGTCAGTTTTCATTCCAATCCCAATTAAAGGCAATGCCAAAGAATGCTCAAACTACCATACAATTGCATTCATCTCACACACTAGTAAAGTAATGCTCAAAATTCTCCAAGCTTCAATAGTATGTGAACCGTGAACTTCCAGATGTTCCAGCTGGATTTAGAAAAGGCAGAGGAACCAGAGATCACAGTGCCAACATCCTCTGGATCATAGTAAAAGGAAAAGAATTCCAGAAAAACATCTACTTCTGTTTTATTGACTATGCCAAAGCCTTTGATTGTGTGGATCACAACAAACTGGGAAATTCTTCAAGAGATGGGAACACCAGACCACCTGACCTGCCTCTTGAGAAATCTGTATGCAGGACAGGAAGTAACAGTTAGAACTGAACATGGAACAACAGACTGTTTCCAAATAGGGAAAGGAGTATGTCAAGACTGTATATTGTCACCCTGCTTATTTAACTTATATGCAGATTACATCATGAGAAACACTGGGCTGGAAGAAGCACAAGCTGGAATCAAGATTGCTGGGAGAAATATCAGTAACTTCAGATATGCAGATTATACCACACTTGCGGCAGAAAGCAAAGAAGAACTAAAGAGCCTCTTGATAAAAGTGAAAGAGGAGAGTGAAAAAGTTGGCTTAAAACTCAACATTCAGAAATCCAAGATCATGGCTTCCAGTCCCATCATTTCATGACAAATAGATGGGGAAACAGTGGAAACAGTGACAGATTTTATTTTTGGGGGGCTGAAAAATCACTGCAGATGGTGACTGTAGTCATGAAATTAAAAAGATGCTTGCTCCTTGGAAGAAGTTATGACCAACCTAGACACATATTAAAAAGCAGAGACATTACTTTGCCAACAAAGGTTCATCTAGTCAAAGCTATGGTTTCTCCAGTAGTCATGAATGGATGTGAGAGTTGGACTATAAAAAAAGCTGAGCACCGAAGAACTGATGCTTTTGAACTGTGGTGTTGGAGAAGACTCTTGAGAGTCCCTTGGACTGCAAGGAGATCCAACCAGTCCATCCTAAAGGAGATAGTCCTGGGTGTTCATTGGAAGGACTGATGTTAAAGCTGAAACTCTGATACTTTGGCCACCTGATGTGAAGAACTGACTCATTAGAAAAGACTCTGATGCTGGGAAATATTGAAGGCGGGAGGAGAAGGGGATGACATTAGATGAGATGGTTGGATGGCATAACTGACTCGATGGAGATGATTCTGAGTAAACTCTGCGAGTTGGTGATAGACAGGGAAGCCTGGCGTGCTGCAGTCCATGGGGTCAGAAAGAGTCAGACACGACTGAGCAACTGAACTGAACTGATGTCCTTTGGCAGCCTTGAGTGAGCCACACCTAAAGTCTACACATGATTTTTGTTTGTTTGTTTGTTTCATGAGCCTTTAAGTGCCCATTTGTTAACCCTGGTTGAACTATTTTTGGTGACCTTCAAGAAATAGAGTTATAAGTGATACTACTATTATAATTGCTAATAATGTTACATGTGTATATAGGGTCAGAGTCTTCTATGTTACACACAGAGAGCATAAGCAGCTATTATTATTGTGTATGACGTGATCTGCCTTTATACAAGCTAGAAAGAGGTACCAGATTATGGGAGAGAGAATTAGCAAGAACATGCAAAAGTCTGGTGAAAAGGTGAGGAGGTTTCACCTTTAATATCACCAGAACAAGAAATATTGTCCCTGCCTCAAAGGTAGGAATACAGGCTGAGAGAATCACATAGGGACATGGTGAACAAATGGTCGGGTTGGAGTAGGGACAAACCAATGATTTTAACACCAAGTCCTGTGCTGTCACCATCAAATAAGAGTTATATCAAACACAATGAAAATTTTCAATGACTGCCTTCCCTCTAAAGATTAAATAGTATCTGAATGATATAAAAGGGGTAGAAACCATTGCAGTTGTTCTTAAAGTGAAATACAATGGAAGGATTTCATTCAAAACACAAATTAATACAAAATTTAAAAAACAAAATTTGGTATTTTTTATTTCATTTTTTTCTCCTCTTTTCACTTAACTCTATACACTAATTAAATGGATTTTTTGAGAAATGCAGTTATTCTCTAAGGAAGTTGCTTATTTAATTGCATAAAGAACATACCAATTAAAGTTTCAGTTCCATACAATTCAGTTGTTCATTTGCGTCCAACTCTCTGGGACCTCCACGGACTGCAGCATGCCAGGCTTCCCTGTCCACCACCAACTCCTGGAGCTTGCACAAACTCATGTCCATCAAGTCGGTGATGCCATTCAACCATCTCATCCTCTGTTGTCCCCTACTCCTCCTATCTTCAATCTTTCCCAGCATCAGGGTCTTTTTAAGAGTCAGCTCTTTGCATCAGGTGGCCAAAGTATTGGAGCTTCAGCATCAGCATCAGTCCTTCCAATGAATATTCAGGACTGATTTTCTTTAGGATGGACTGGTTTGATCTCCTTGCAGTCCAAAGGACGCTCAAGAGTCATCTCCAACAGTTGAAAAGCATCAATTCTTTGGCACTCAGCTTTCTTTATAGTCCAACTCTCACATCCTTACTGGAAAATCCATAGTTTTGACAATAAAGATCTTTGCTGGCAAAGTTAAGTCTCTGCTTTTTGATACTGCTGTCTGTTTGTCATAGCTTTTCTTCCAAAGAGCAAGAGTCTTTTAATTTCATGGCCGCAGTCACCATCTGCAGTGATTTTGGAGCCTAAGAAAATAAAGTGTGTCACTGTTGCCACTGTTTCCCAATCTATCTGCCATGAAGTGATGGGACGAAAGCCATGATCTTTGTTTTTTGAATGTCGAGTTTTAAGCCAGCCTTTTCACTCTCCTCTTTCACTTTCATCAGGAGGCTCTTTAGTTTCACTTCAATTTCTGCCATAAGGGTGGTGTCATGTGCATATCTGAAGTTATTGATATTTCTCCCGGCAATCTCGATTCCAGCTTATACTTCATCCAGTCTGCCATTTTGCATGATGTACTCTGCATATAAGTTAAATAAGCAAGGTTATAATATACAGCCTTGATGTACTCCTTTCTCAATTTGGAACCATCGTTCTATGTCCAGTTTTAACTGTTGCTTCTTGACCTGCATTCAGATTTCTCAAGAGGCAGGTCAGGTGGTCTGGTATTCCCATCTCTTTTAGAATTTTCCACAGTTTGTTGTGATCTACACAGTCAAAGGCTTTAGCGCAGTCAATGATGCACAAGTAGATGCTTTTTTGGAATTCTCTTGCTTTTTCTGTGCTCCATCAGATGTTGGCAATCAGATCTCTGGTTCCTCTGCCTTTTCTCAATCCACCTTGACCATATGGAAGTTCTCAGTTCAGGTACTGTTGAAGCCTAGCTTGGAGAATTTTGAGCATTACTTAGCTAGCGTGTGAAATGAGTGTGACTGTGTGGTAGTTTGAACACCCTTTGGCACTGTCTTTCTTTGGGATTGGAATGAAAACTGACCTTTTCCAGTTCTGTGACCACTGCTGAGTTTTCCAAATTTCCAATTTCCAAATTGAATGCAGCACTTTCACAGCATTGTCTTTTAGGATTTGAAATAACTCAGTTGGAATTCTATCACCTCCACTAGCTTTGTCCGTAGTGATGCTTCCTAAGGCCCACTTGATTTTGCACTCCAAGATGTCTGGCTCTAGGTGAGTGATCATGCCATCGTGGTTATCTGGGTCATGAAGATCTTTTTTGCATAGTTCTTTTGTGTATTCTTGCCACCTCTTTTTCATATCTTTTGCTTCTGTTAGATCCATACAGTTTCTGTCCTTTATTGTGTCCATCTTTGCATGAAATGTTCCCTTGGTATCTCTAATTTTCTTGAAGAGATCTCTAGTCTTTCCCATTCTATTGTTTTCCCCTATTTCTTTGCATTGATTACTTAGGAAGGCTTTCTTATCTCTCCTTGTTATTCTTTGGAACTCTGCATTCAGATGGAGATGCATTTTATCTGAAACTAAAGTTTACTTAACATTTACTACTTGCAGGCCTTCTTCCATGTACTTCCTAGACATTAACTGACACCATTAAAGCCCTTGCAGAGTAAGACAATTACTCCCAGAGGAACTGCTGTTCTCTGCTCAGATAACAGGAGCCAAAGCATAGACAGATGAAGGAACTCACCTCTGATGACAGAGATAGGAAAGGGTGAGGTCAGGATGCAATTCTGGGCAGTTGGGACTTACCTGGTGGCTCAGATGGTAAAGCGTCTGCCCATAATGTGGGAGACCCAGGTTCAATCACTGGGTTGGGAAGATATCCTGGAGAAGGAAATGGCAACCCACTCCAGTATTCTTGCCTGGAAAATCCCATGTATGGAGGAACCTGGTAGGCTACAGTCCATGTGGCCGAAAAGAGTCAGACATCACTGAGCGACTTCACTTTCTTTCTTTTCTTTTTGGGCTGAAAAATGTGACCCAGAGCAGTTGGATCAGTCCTATGAGGCTTCTAAGTAAAATGACACAGATCCTTCAAGGCCTAGTAACACTTCTGGTAATATAAGAAATCCATATGGGGCTAGGTATTTGAATATTTTCATTTGGAATATGAGCACAATTCATGTTCAGGGGCAGACTCAGCTTAGCAGTCTGAAATTAGACTCTTTGGGTCTAATCCTTATCTACCTATCAGCTACTACCACAAGCCAGCTTATTGACCTCTGTTTCCATATACGTAAACTGTGGGCACAGGAATATAGACTGCTTAATTGAACCACAGGCTAATATGAAAGATGACAAGAGATGAATCCAATATTTGCATATTCTATTCTTAGGTCCAGTAGTCATGTACAAGGTGAGAATTAGACCATAAAGAAGGTTGAGTGCTGAAGAATTGATGCTTTCGAATTGTGGTGCTGTACAAGACTCTTGAGAGTCCCTTGGACTGCCAGAAGGTCAAACCAGTCAATCCTAAAGGAAATCAACCCTGAACATTCATTGGAAGGATTGTTGCTGAAGCTGAAGTTCTAACACTTTGGCCACCTGATATGAAGAGCTGACTCACTGGAAAAGCCTCTGATGCTGCAAAATACTGAAGGCAAAAGGAGAAGGGGACAACAGATGAGGAGATGGTTAGATAGCATTACTGACTCAATCAGTCAGAAGTGAGTTCGTGACTGAACAACAATTTCTTAGGTCTTGTATTTTTCCTATTGTTAGAGGATTGATTTACTAATAGACTTGGTTCCAAAGTCTGTAAGTAAAGTGTGGACTGCCACGAGGCATAGATGATTTACATGAACTGGATGACCTTTCATATATATGACTCTGTAAAACTCAATAAAATCAACACATTTCAACTGGAATTTGCTGTCACTTTAAGGAAGCCCCTATTGGCAGTCCTTAAAATGAGATATATTTGAAATATTAGCAACAGGCAGTGAAAAGGGCACACCAATTGAAAACTACTCATGAACTGATCAGGATGAGAAAAGGGAAATAAAGAGATGTCTCCAAGGAACCGTTCTGACTGTAACTTAATCCTAAAGTCAAAGAGTAGAAGGAGAAAAGAAAACATCATTCAACTGCTCAGCATTGAATTAAAAGAGTAAGAAATAGCGGCTGTAGAACAGAGAAAGACAAACGTGTGGAGAAAAGCCAAGTATTTAACATTTCAGTGGAGTGGAGATTACTGTGGCTGCAAATTACCTGAATTTCCCTACAGGGAATCGTGTTCTCTTTTAAAGGAAAGAGGCATACTATAACCAAACTCATTACAATTACACTTTCAAGTAACATTCCTTTCAAGAGTAAATATGTGTTAAAAAGAGACTGCAAAAAGTCTGCCTATGGATCATAAAAAGATGATTTGGAAAACAAAACTCATGGCTCTGTATGTTACATTGGATGTACTCTATAAAGAACAGCTTGTTTCTCGTGTTTAATCTCCAGGCAGTCACGAAAAGGCTTTTTGTTCATCACAGTTTCAGATGGCTAGTGCTACCTCAAAATAGTCATTCAGTTGTCCTAAATATCATGTTACTCTTCTGAAGAATTACCAAATAATCCTAGAGAATATGTAATTTCACAAGTTCCTCAGTCAACTTGGTTAGTGATTAGTTCTAACCAAGTGCTAGAGGCCTGAATTACTTCAAAAAGCTTTTGTTAGGTGGTTACCAGGTATTGCCCACTCTGAGGGCAGTTACTTGTCCTGGCACCAGTTCACTCAAACTAGATGCTTGCCCTGGCCCATGTGAACCACATATCTAGTTTTACTGAAAAGAGCTGTCTTTTGCTTCCACCTGCCTGGGATCTCATTAAATGATTTTCCCCTCCCTCACCCAAGAACATTTCTGCTTGTGGAGGTTCCCAGAAACATCCAGCAGTCACTGTGATGAGTAGAGCTATGTCAGGGCTCGACTTTGGATTAACCTGATTCCACGTGAAAATTGAGATATTCAAAACTGGTACACTAAGGGATCATGGAATCACTTTAGATACACCAAATGTGCATTTAAATTATGGTTTGTGTCACAAAATTTGAATGTGAAATATTTCAGGAGCTCACAAGCTAGGGTCCCCTTTCCCGATAGTATCATCCATCATGATCTCAGCAGTGTCCATCCCTCTTAGTCAAGCCAATTTCTTGCCTCTCTGAGAGCACCCATTGGCACTGTCCATTTCTTGTATCAAGGCTTTGACATAGGAGTTCAGGTGATGTCTCATATGAACCACACATCAAAACATCAAAACTAGGGGGATCTTGCATTTAAAATACCAGTGAAAGAACTTTCAATTCTGACTACTTGCTACAAAGCTTATTTGCATTCTTAATTCCGTATTTAATGTGTAATTCTACTCCAGAGATTAAGCTCCTCCCCCTAGTATTAGAGTGATCAGATTCATCACAAGAACACTTCCTGAATGGATCACTAATTTGGCAGGCTCTCTTTCCAAATATATTAACATTCAGTTCAGTTCAGCTCAGTTCAGTCACTCAGTCGTGTCCAACTCTTTGCGACCCCATGAACCTCAGCACGCCAGGCCTCCCTGTCCATCACCAACTCCCAGAGTTTACTCAAATCCATGACGACCGAGTTGGTGATGCCATCCAGCCATCTCATCCTCTGTCGTCCCCTTATCCTCCTGCCTCCAATCCCTCCCAGCATCAGGGTCTTTCTCAATGAGTCAACTCTTTGCATGAGGTGGCCAAAGTACTGGAGTTTCAGCTTCAGCATCAGTCCTTCCAATGAACACCCAGGACTGATCTTTTAGATGGACCGGTTGGATCTCCTTGCAGTCCAAGGGACTCTCAAGAGTCTTCTCCAACACCACAGTTCAAAAGCATCAATTTTTCAGTGCTCAGCTTTCTTCACAGTCCAACTCTCACATCCATACATGACCTCTGGAAACACCATAGCCTTGACTAGATGAACCTTTGTTGTCAAAGTAATGTCTCTGTTTTTTAATATGCTATCCAGGTTGGTCATAACTTTCCTTCCAAGGAGTGAGTAAGCGTCTTTTAATGTCATGGCTGCAATCACAATTTGCAGTGATTTTGGAGCCTAAGAAATAGTCTGACACTGTTTCCATAGCTTCCCCATCTATTTGCCATGAAGTGATGGGACCAGATGCCATGATCTTAGTTTTCTGAATGTTGAGCTTTAAGCCAACTTTTTCACTCTCCTCTTTCACTTTCATCAAGAGGCTTTTTAGTTTCTCTTCACTTTCTGCCATAAGGGTGGTGTCATCTGCATATCTGAGGTTATTGATATCTCTCCCGGCAATCTTGATTCCAGCTTATGCTTCCTCCAGCCCAGCGTTTCTCATGATGTACTCTGCATATAAATTAAATAAGCAGGGTGACAATATACAGCCTTGAAGTACTCCTTTTCCTATTTGGAACCAGTCTGTTGTTCCATGTCCAGTTCTAACTGTTCTTCCTGTCCTGCATACAGGTTTCTCAAGACGCAGGTCAGGTGGTCTGGTATTCCCATCTCTTGAAGAATTTTTCACTGTTTATTGTGATCCACACAGTCAAAGGTTTTGGTATAGTCAATAAAACAGAAATAGATATTTTTCTGGAACTCTCTTGCTTTTTCGATGATCCAGCAGATGTTGGCAATTTGATCTCTGGTTCCTCTGCCTTTTCTAAAACCAGCTTGAACATTTGGAAGTTCACGGGTCATGTATTGTTGAAGCCTGACTTGGGGAATTTTGAGCATTACTTTACTAGCGTGTGAGATGAGTGCAATTGTGTGGCAGTTTGAGCATTCTTAGGGATTGCCTTTCTTTGGGAAAGGCAGTAACATTTTCTTTGGGAAAGGCATATTAACAATATTAATAAGATAATCCAAGGAAAGACCCTTGCTTTTGATTTTTTTTATCACTGTATTAACAAATATTTTTCTGTCTTGGAGTTTGGTGTTGTATTAGACCAAAGCCTCTTTTATCCTACATTTTCAATCAGAATCTTCTTCTCTAGAACAAAATGTGCCATCATGTAGCAGCAAAGTCTGATGCTTAAATGAGCCACAACAAAGACATATATCTCAGAGAAGAAGGAAACTGGATAGAACTGCTGGGAATGAAACAGAAGTAGTGATTGCCCAGGCAAAGTACCTTGGAATATCTGGGATTCCAAGGGATTTTTTTTTTCCTTTAAATACTGGTGTCTAGACAGCTGATGCATATAATGCTTTGGCTATGATATTATATCTGTAAGAATGATAAAAGAGAAGAAGAAATAGTGGTTGATGTTGTGCTATTTTTTTGCAAGTATTTAGGCTCCTTGGAATTTGAAAAATGAAAACAAGATGAATTCTCACATCTACTTTCACAGGTCTGATGCTTGGTGGCCAGTCCAGGTGGTAGTGGGGGAAATACAGCCCAGAGTATCATACATGACAACAGAGGCTCCTGAAGCTGCTCTGAGGACACAATAGCCATCCCAGTTTTCATCCTGTTTCAGTTAAAGATTTATTTACTGTATCAGTTCAGTTCAGTTGCTCAGTTGTGTCCAACTCTTTGTGACCTTATGGACTGCAGCACGCCAGGCTTCCCTGTCCATCACAACTCCCAGAGTTTGCTCAAACTAATGTCCACTGAGTCAGTGATGCCATCCAGCCATCTCATCCTCTGTCGTCCTCTTCTCCTTCTGCCTTCAATCTTTCCCAGCTTTCTAATGAGTCAGCTTTTCCCATCAGGTGGCCAAAGTATTGGAGCTTCAGCTTCAGCATCAGTCCTTCCAATGAAAAATCAGGATTGATTTCCTTTAGGATTGACAACCTTGCAGTCCAAGGGATTCTCAAGAGTCTTCTCCAACACCACAGTTCAAAAGCATCAATTCTTTGGCACTCAGCCTTCTTTACAGACCAACTCTCACATCCAAACATGACAACTGGAAAAACCATAGCTTTGACTAGATGGACCTTTGTTGGCAAAGTAATGTGTCTGCTTTTTAATATGCTGTCTAGATTGGTCATGGCTTTTCTTCCAAGAAGCAAACATCTTTTAATTTCATGGTTGAAGTCGACATCTGCAGTGAGTTTGGAGCCCAAGAGAATAAAGTCTATCACTGTTTCCATTGTTTCCCCATCTATTTGCCATGAAGTGACGGGACTGGATGCCATGATCTTTGTTTTTCTGAATGTTGAGTTTTAAGCCAGCTTTTACACTCTCACTTCCATCAAGTGGTTCTTTAGTTTCTCTTCACTTTCTGCCATAAGGGTGGTGTCATCTGCATATATGAGGTTACTGATATTTCCTCCGGTAATCTTGATTCCAGTTTATGATTCATTCAGCCTGGCATTTCTCATGATGTACTCTGCATATTAGTTAAATAAGCAGGGTGACAATATACAGCCTTCATGAACTCCTTTCCCAATTTGGAACCAGTCTATTTTTCCACGGTCAAAGGCTTCAGTACGGTCAGTGAAGCAGATTTTTTCTGGAATTCCCTTGCTTTTTCTATGATCTGACAGATGTTGGCAATTTGATCTCTGGCTCCTCTGCCTTTTCTAAATCCAGCTTGAACATCTGGAAATTCTCAGTTCATGTACTGTTGAAGTCTAGCTTGGAGAATTTTGAGCATTACTTTGCTAGCGTGTGAGATGAATGCAATTGTGCAACAGTTGGAACATTCTTTGGCACTGCCTTTCTTTGGGGTTGGAATGAACACTGACCTTTCCCAGTCCTGTGGCCACTGCCAAATTGTCCAAATTTGCTGGCATGTTGTGTGCAGCTCTTTCACAGCATCATCTTTTAGGATCTGAAATAGCTCAGCTGTAAATCCATCACCTCCACCAGCTTTGTTCATAGTGACCACTACTATATATAAAATAGATAATCAACAAGGACCTACTGTATAGCACAGGGAATTCTACTCAAACTTTGTAATAACCTATAAGGAAGAGGAATCTGAAAAAGAATGGATATATGTATATATGTGTGTGTGTGTATGAATCAGTTTGCTATGTACTTGAAAGCAATACAACCCTATAAATCAACTATACTCTAATATAATTAAAAAAGAAGTTTACTGCCAATAAATTCAAACTGCCAGAGACCAGGGCACAAAAGCTATGCAGTAACCTCAGACCATGCTTAGAAGGATCCTGAGCGTGGGTCAGTTTTCATCGTCCCAAAATTCTTAATGATTTTTGAACAAAGGAACCCCATGCTTTCAATTTGCATTGGGCTTCGCAAATTGTGTCACCCATCCTGAGCTCTAGCTGTGTCTGACTGTGATTTTTATATCTGATCAATATGGAATCTAGTTCAGATACTACTGGGTTGCCCAAAAATTTTGTTTGGATTTTTCTGTAAGCTGTAATGGAAAAACCTGAATGAAATTTTTGGCCAACCCAAGAGTTTACTACTCAACATTTATTCATTCAACAAGGATTTTCAAAACACTTAACGTCTGTTAGGTACTGTGATAGGTCACAGGACAGGTAACACAATGGCAAAAGGAAGCTGCCGCCTCTGCTCTTAAAAACTTTTAACTCCTGGTTGAGGAGTAGAGACAAGTAATAGATATTCAATGAAGTATGATAAAAACCATGAGAGTCGAGTGTAGGATCCTATTGGAGGACATGATAGAGTTACCTAAATGTAAACTCTTCATGTAAAAAAGTCCACATTTTGGGATATGGATGGTCAAACTATGTTTTCTTTGTTTCAAAAGTGGTATGTACTATATCTGTTTCAGTACATTAGTAGTACACTTTCTGCTACAATTAGCCCTGGTAGGATTTATGCTGTTTTATCACAGAAGGTTTTTACAAGTTTCTAATAGTATGAGAAAAGAAGACAGATTATTCTTTCCTTGTTAACTTAAAGCTGGTAACTCTTCCCCTTTCAGTGAAATGAAATGATGAGCAACTTTCAGTGAATTATTTGGAAAACATTTCCCCCAGAGTTAAGAGACACATAAGTCCTTCTCATGTCTGCTGCTAAAGAGGACATGATTAATTCATTATGTTCTCGGTGTCCCTAATCATTTCGTTAATCCTTTCCCCCCTCTCCTCTACCCCGATGCCCATGTTAGGAGGTCCACATTTCAAGCGCGGCAACCCAAAGTGGAACAATGCCACTGCTGACGTCCCATCTGTCCTGTGCAGGATGGTGGGCATGTCTAGTAATAAATGATACGAAAAGGTCTTTTATTGACAAGCTGCCACACGCTGTTTGCATTAGCGAATCTGAGAAGATGATGGCTGCTCCCCTTGGTCCCCATGGTACTGGGCTCAGTGAGATAGCAGAAAGCGCTCTGGTTTACTTAGAGCATTGATAACACCTCTAAATAATTAACTGAGGACTTCCTGTCTTCAATTACTTAATGCTTTTTTTTTTTTTAACATCTTGAGAGGATTATAAGCAATTTATGGATTTCACATGATGAGTGCATTTGCCTCTATTCCCACAAAGCATTTATGGGATCATGTTTCTAAAGCTTTGAGGTAATTAAAAATAAGCATGGAGACAATGGGGCTGGTGCTAGGTGCCCTCTTTCATTTCTGTCATTTCTAGGGACCTAGATTCTCAGGCTCCTGGATGACTAGGGCTACAGCTTCATCAGTGTTTGACTGTGACTCAGGGAATGCCGCGGTTTTGGAAATGATGAGAAAAATCAAAACCTTTATCTCTGGGGGGGTTCCGGCAGCTCTTCAATCAAATGTTTGAGATTGCATGTGAAATAAATTTGATTATTTTAGTTCATTTCATAAACTCAATAAAACAGTCATTCCCATCATAAAATAGTTCCCTACTGAATTTGATCAGTCAACTAACCATGGAACTGAATTTTCCCTGGCAGATAAAATGTGTGAACACTACACAGGTCTCGGGTTTCAGATTTTCTAACGCCAAGCACCACACCTATCCCATAGGAACTACATATATGAGGGTATACTTAGTAAGGTTTTTTTGAATAAAGGTATATTTACTCATTTAACAAAGAAATCTGTTTAGGACTATATTGTCCAAGTGAAGTACCTTGTAAATCTGTCTAAAATAATACAGAAAGATGGATGAAATGAATTCTAACAGAATTTTTTTCCCTTTTAAAATCTTAAAAGAACTAAAGTTAAGTGGAAAAACTTTAAAATGTTTATCCCAATAAAAGAGGAACTTTGGCATTAAGTTATGCACATGAAATCTTCTCTGACATGAAAAAAGTCATAAAAAATGATAATAGAACTGGTGGAGTGAAAGTATTTAAACAAAAATCTTTGCAATTATTTTATAATTAAGGAGGTTATTGATTCTGTTGATTTGAACAACACAACTGAATTTGGTCTGCTGGCATGTAACTGTTGCTTTCTAAAAATGGAAACCATTACAGATGGCAATAGTTTGAAGCCTATGTTGATTGAGTAGACAGATTCTGTAGGAAGAGAATTCTTCATCCTTGTATCCCAGTTTATGGTGAAACTTTTATCGCTACAAAGTCTTCATAGACCTTAACTTTGCTTTCAAAACTCTGTAAATTAACATTCCACGGCATTTCTAAGTCATTCTTTTGATTTCTTCTACCCCATTCGGTACAGAGTTCTGTTGGAGCAGCACTACGCAAGCTAGTCCTTAACTTGTCACTAGCAACGGGAGCTTCTTAAGAGCAGCAGTCTAATTTTGGAGCACTTAATATACTATCTAGAACACAACAGGCAGGCTACATGTCTTTTATTTTTTTGAATGAAATGGTATTCTGATTTCCTTATAGATGGAAGCAGTAAATGCCTTGGGCACCCCAAGTAGGCCAGTTTTCACTTTCATCTTTCAAATATGGATATTAACACATTATTGACCAGAGATGTACTAATGCTACAGGTATTAGTTTCTGCAAAAATTCCCTGTTCGGTAATGTGTTTAAAACATCCCTCACTTACAAGGATGTGATGAGAATCACAGGAGTCAAAATGCAATGGTTCTTTAAAATTATAAATCACCATATACATGTAAGTTTTTACCATGGAAAATAACATCATTTTCATTACTGGTGATGATTTTCATTTTACTGAAATAAGGAACAAATTTGATCATCTAAATGGATGAGGGCTTTCCCATCCCCATTATCATCGGCTTAGTTCAGGATCGTCAGATCAGGATTGCAATGTGCTATACCACAAATATTTTATTAAGCACCTTCTGTAAGCTTATGGCACTTTTGGAAAACAGTGGACATCTGTCAGTGAGTGCTTGCTGTGTGTCAGGGAATTGTCCAGTTGAGAGTAAATCACGATGAATTTATTTTTTCCACCTGTACAGCACAGCCTGTGCCTCCTCTAAGAAAAAATCAGGCTTGCTTTTCCAGGCCTTCCTGCACTTCTGTGTGAATTTCATCATCCCTGGTATCAATGTCCCCTGTTAAGTATAGGCTCCAATGGAAGGAAGGCATTCATTCACTCAGGGTGGGGGTGGGTGGGAAGTGTTTGGGGGAGTGGGGGGGGGGGTTTCTGACAATATGGAAAGAGTGAAAGTTTGTAAACTCTTGCTTATGTTCTCAAAAACTAAACAAATTTACACAGCTGTCTGGGATGATTCAATAGTCTAAATGATGAGCTAAGTCACTAATTCTCTTGAAGCATTCTATTCTGTACAATGGTGGTAATAATTCTCTCTGCTCCATAGGTTTGTGATGAGGATCAAATTAAACAGTAAATGCCAAGGCTTAGGACAGTATTCAACACATTAAGTTCACTTATTCACAAACATTTATTTAGCACCTACTGCTGTGTTCTGGGTGTTCAAGGTACAGGATTGAAGTAGGGAGAGATACTTCCATAGGAGCAGGACATAAAAAGGCAAATAAAAAGCAAACACTGTCAGGCAATGTAAGGTCTGTGGTGAAAATAAAACAAGGTGATGTGATGGTGTATTAGCAAAGCTGACCTAGACTGGGTAAATCAGAAATTGCTTTTATTCAGGAGTGACATTCAGACTAAAACATGTTAATTATTATTATAATCACTGCTAGTAATTTCTGACACTATACTATAATACTGTACTATTATTATATTATTAAAGCTAATTATAATATATGTTATAATAAGCAACAAAATAATACAATTACTATTAATTAATGTTAATAATAACAACAAATTGTCACAACCAGTCAACTGTCAACTATTCTGTGTATTAATTACCCACACAGTAGATAAATTTTAGCCTCTGGTTGATTTTTCTCCTTCCTTCAAGTACATTCCTGGCTCTCCTAGTCCCATTAACTACCAGCATATCCTTGGGGAATGAAAATGCATCTTACTGTTAGTCTGGGGGGAAAAAAAAAACAAACCTTAATACCGATGCAAAAACCCTACACATAATGCATATCAAAGCCAAATATAAATTATTTCTGAAGTTATCTGCTGTTGTGGCTTATTGCTGCCAGTGTGGGCTCTTCTATTAGCATGGATAAGTGGGACCTGACCATATGTCAAGAGAACACGTCCTCGTGAAGTGACCTCATATATCAAACACACACCCCTGGGAGGCTCTGCCCCCCTAACCACAGTGACAGACTCTTCCGGTAGGTTTTCCTCTTTTTTTTTTACCTGTGACCGTATGCTGCCTCTTGTCAGTGGTGCCAGTGTAGATGAGACCTTTCCCGACCTGCCTGAGCTGGTACTCTTTAATGACGCCATTTGGCTTTGGAGGGACATGCCAACTCACATGCAGAGCCTCTGCACTGGGGGCCGTAACTCTAGGCGGAGGGATATTCTGCGGGATTCCTTGGGTGGTAGCTGCAACGACCTGAAAACACAGGAATTAAACAGCAATTTCTTGGAATAGTACAGTAGGTATTCTGATCAATGAGAATGTCACTTTTGTTTTAAAATGTTGTCTTAGCCTGGCATATCATTAGCGGGGCTTAGAGAAGCAGTCCCTCTTTTTAAAATTCTTTCTCTCCCATCCTATTCAAACAATGAAATCTGACCTTGAATGTATTCCGTAAGTCTTCGACTACCATTTATCACAACGGTTCAACAACAGTTTTGATGGCAGAGCGCAGTCCTCAGTTTAAACAAGTAAAATCTGGCTGGCAGACTGTCTTACTAGAGAACTCTTGATAACTCTCTTCCATATGGCCCATCGGTGTCTTTGCATTTTAACAGCCTGATTTTGTACATTTTAAGCACCAGTAAATTTGGAGCAAAACCCACATCTGAACTTGCTTGCATATAATATACTTTGAACAGTGTAAATGGGCAGCCTTTTTGCTACTCCTCCTATGATGCCCAGGATGACTTTATAGTATCTGCACCAATGTTCTAGAAAGAGAACCAAGTGAGAAGAAAGAAAGGATAAATCAACCAGTGATTTGCTCAACATTGTCAAAATATATTTGGGTGGAAAAGTTGGCTGCCTTTGTTTTTTCACAGAATTAAGTCTGATTTCGCTTTTTCACGGATTGTTTTGGCATCTGGTAGGAAGGAGCTGTGTTATGTGAAAAGCACAGAATCGTTCTAGGACCCTTTGGACCATAATTTTTGATTGGGCCAATCAGCTGCCATCTGTCTAGATGGCAGGGTGCAACTGATGGGTATGAATGAATGTTGTATTTGGATGGTTCCTCAACAGTGTTCAAAGATGCTGAGCTTCTCAAGTTTAAACCATATGAAAACTGCGTTTTCTCTGACTAGTTTGGCATCAGTGAAATGGCTCTTCCCTTATTTTCCTCCCAAATTGTTTGATTGCTTCTTCCTTTTTCCATTTAGTGGCTCTCTCAAGGTGGCTGGTCAACTATGGTTTTTGGTTTTTGTCCCTCTGTCTATTGTTAAATGACCACATTCAAACTCATTGCTTCAAATTCCTCCATAGATCTTTCCAACAAATTTCAGTCACTTCTTAATCCAGCTTCTGACTAGACACTTTCACTTAAAGTACCACATAATATTGCTCCAACAGTATGTGAACCGAGAACTTCCAGATGTACAACCTGGATTTAGAAAAGGCAGAGGAACCAGAGATCAAATTACCAACATTCGTTGGATCATAGAAAAAGCAAGAGAATTCCAGAAACACATCTGCTTCATTGACTATGCTAAAGCCTTTGACTGTGTGGATCACAGCAAACTGTGGAAAAATTTTCAAGAGATGGGAATATCAGACCATCTTACCTGCCTCCTGAGAAACCTGTATGCAGGTCAAGAAGGAACAGTTAGAAGCAGACATGGAACAACAGACTGGTTCAAAATTGGGAAAGGGGTACATCAAGGCTGTATATTGCCATCTACTTATTTAATTTCTATGCAGAATACATGTGACATGTCAGGTTGGATGAATCACAAGCTGGAATCAAAATTGCTGGGAGAAATATACCTCAGATATGCCGATGACATCACCCTAATGGCAGAAAGTGAGGAGGAACTAAACAGCCTCTTAATGAAGGTGAAGAGGAGAGTGAAAAAGCTGGCTTAAAACTCGACATTCAAAAAACTAAGATCATGGCATCTGGTCCCATCACTTCATGGCAAATAGATGGGGAAACAATGGAAACAGTGACAGACTTTATTTTCTTGGGCTCCAAAATCACTGCAGATGGTGACTGCAGTCATGATATTAAACGATGCTTGCTCTTTGGAAGAAAAGGTATGACCAACCTAGATAGCATATTAAAAAGCAGAGACATGACTTTGCTGACAAAGGTGCATATAGTCAAAGCTATGGTTTATCCAGTAGTCATGTATGGATGTAGCAATTGGACTCTAAAGAAGGCTGAGAGTCGAAGAATTGATGCTTTTGAACTGTGGTGTTGGAAAAGACTCTTGAGAGTCCTTTCGACTGCAAGGTGATCAAACCAGTCAAATCAGTACTGAATATTCATTGGAAGAACTGATGATGAAGCTGAAGCTCCAAATTTTTGGCCACCTGATGCAAACAGCTGATTCATGGAAAAGACCCTGGTGCTGGGAAGGATTGAAGGCAGGAGGAGAAGTGGGTGACAGAGGATTAGATGGTTGGATGGCATCATCAACTCAATGGATATGAGTTGAGCAAACTCTGGGAGATAGTGAAGGACAGGGAAGTGCTACTGTCCAGAGGGTTGCAAAGACTCGGACATGACTGAATGACTGAACAACAACCATTCTGCTATCTTCTCCTCCTCTTAAATATATTTTTGAAAGCTTTAAAAATGTTAATCATTCTTTACTTTTAATTTTTCTTCTTTTTAAAAAAACTGAATTGTGTTAGTTTCAGGCATACGCCAAAACGACTCAGTTATATATATATGTGTGTGTGTGTGTTTGTGTGTGTGTGTGTGTGTATTCTTATTCAGATTCTTTCCCCTGTAGATTATTATGAAATATTGAGCATAGCTCCCTATGCTATACAGTAGGTCATTATTTATTTTATATATAATAGTTTGTATATATTAATCCCAAATTCCTAATTTATCCCTTCTCCCCACTCTCCCCTTTGTTAATCATAAACTTGTTTTCTATGTCTGTGAAACTATTTTTATCTTGTAAATATGTCCTTTCTTACAAAGAAAAGACTTTGTATCCATTCTTTTAGATTATACATATAAGTGGTATCATATGTTATTTGACTTTCTCTGGTTTATTCACTTAGTATAATAATCTCTTGGTCTGTCAATGTTACTGTAAACGGCATTATTTAATTATCTTTTATGGCTGACTAATATTCATATATATATACTATGAATATATATTTTTGTTTTTGATTTGCTTGCAAAATGGCACCATGACCTACAAATTGGTCAAGCCAGATACTTTGAAAATACCTATGATACTTTGTTTTTATTCCCCTACATACAGTTGACTACTGAGTTTTGTCAAGGCTGTCGGAGAATCCTTGCAACTATTTTATTTCCCTATGTCAGACTCCTCTGTTTTACAAGAAATGGCAATTTTTGTTGAAATGATATTTAAATAGAATTTCTGTTTTTAAACTGAGAAATGGCTTGGGAATTATTATGAATTTATTGAAGACCAACTAAAAAGTGGTTGGTGAAGGAGAAGGGGATTAAGAGGATAATGTTGGTTCAAGTTTTTTTTCTTTTTGTGAAGGATACATTGATATTTGAATAAATCTCTCAGTGATCTATCCTTTCAGATGGAAGTGTTGGTACTCAGTTGAGATGCCATATGGACACCCTACTTTATTGGGGTGGACACTGTTTTCTGTCACTGGAAACATTACTCATAACCTGGACCTTCCTACAGTCTTAACACTGGGCAATTCTGTCTAGAGTTTAGGCAAACTCCTCTTACCTTGCTGCTGGTGGTACAGCCAGCAACTGTGCAAGCTTTCAGCTGATATGAATATTCCATAAAGGGCTGAATTCCTTCTGTATCAGAGAAGCTCAGTGATGTTCCTCGAAAACATTCAATCCCATTTCGGAGAAGAATGTAGGCAATAATAGGACCTAAAAGAGGCAGACACATGCCTGAATTTGAGTGTGGGATTCTTTGAACTATTTGCAAACAAATTAGATGGCTTAGAGTTCTGAAGAAGTGGGATAATATAGCATTATTTAATTTTAATTTGCTATTACATTGCTATGTTCAAGCAGTTCTTAATTACACTCACTTTTATAGAGGGGATAGATTCTTGACATAAATAATCAGAGTCAATTGTTTATTTCCCCTCAACTATCAAACATTTACTTTCAAAACTATTTTGCCCTCCCATAACATGTTTTGCTTATTTGAAAGCAGCTCAGATATATGCTGGGATTCCAGGAAAATAATAATTTTGGGCTAAAAATTTGTGAGGGCTAATTCACAAATGAATGATTAGTTGGCACAAAACTGAAGTTCTCTTTTTACTGGTTAGATGTATGCCAATTAAATGCATCTCACTAATTTCAGTTCCCTTATGGATTTAATGGGATTATGTTATTTCAATTTTAAAAATAGTTTAATACCATTTGATTGTATAGGTTTCTTCCAGCTTAAGACTATTACATCATCAAGATGATCCATTTTTGTCCACCTGGGGGGACTCACTCCTTCAGGCACATCTTCTTTTGTTCTGGCTCTAACTGCCTTGCTGAATCCTCGCCCATAGCGATTCCATGCAGAAATCCTATATTCATACATCATGTAGGGCTCCAGGTTCACATCTGGAAAGACAGAAAATCAGACAGTAAGTTTTTTCAAAACATTAAAAAACTTTTTACCATCCTATTGAAAATGAATATCAAAACATTTAATGAGTTAAAAATAAATGCTTAATGTTCTAATCCCAGTGTATGTAAATAAAAACTTGAATGTCTTTACTTTCTGAACCATAAAAAATATTGTGTTTATTACAATATTTAGAAATATGAAAGACACAGAGATATGAAATTAGAGAGAATAGAGTTCACCTTTCTGAATAGAGAACTATGGATACATTAGAAAACAGATTGAAAAATAAAAGCATTCAACTAATGTATATTAGATGTTAATGCTTCCCAAGTTCATGATCTCTTCTGCATGAGGCAGGTTTGGCAACATTCTTTTATAATTTTATTATTAGAAGCTTTACCAATTATTACATTGTCAATATTACTTTATTAAATTACTATATGAATTATAATGTAGTAGTTATGAGATACAGGAATCGAAACTTAGCACATCATAATACTATTTTAGTGAATAAAAATGAATTCACACTCCATTATACATGCTGTATATACTGCACTACATATTCTTCCTTCCATCTTCCACCAAGCCACAAAGCAAAAATCAAACCAACCAATCTAATTGAAACAACAAAGCCAACTTGCTGAGATTTTTGGTCTGGCTAAAGTTTTAGATAATCATCCACGTGATTCAATGGTGTCTCAAAAGTTGTCTGAAACATCTTAGTTCAATTCTGAGTTTTAATAACTTCGGAAGTACAAATGCTACAAATTTACCAAAAACATTCCTTGAAAGTTTAATTATTTAAATCTGCTTTCCATTTAATTAATTCTGTGAATTTTGAATATGTACATGTGTATTTTTCTGTGGCAGTTTCTGATAACTTTTTCTTAGACAGGAGGGTCAGAAGAGGTCCTCCTTGGCTGCCAGGCCACCTGCTGTATCTCCATTGGATGCAGGTTAATTCTCAGCTCCATCCACTTGGGTTATTTTATCACATTCTCTTTACAAGCATCTCCTTACAATAAACCCTACTCTGCTTCTTTTATAGAATTAGTATGAAAATAAAATTCAGTAAGTTATGTTGCAGAACTTCATAAAATATAAATTGCTATAAAAATGTATTTCTGTCTTCATTTTTCTCAGGGTAACTCCTGCTTTGTACCTGAGATGACCACCACTGAGTTCCCAGATCTCCCTTCTGTCCAGAGACCTCTTGGGCAGAGTCTACATTTCTTAGTTACAGTTTGGTGTAATTGTAACCAAGTTGCAGTTTGGTGTAATCACATTACTTATCAACAATGGAAGAAGCATGGGAAGTGACATAGGCAATTTGTGCATCACTTTCTAAAGAGGAAATCACTTGCCTTCCATTTGCATTCTTATCCCCTTCTGATAGGCTAGAACTAGGGTGTTGGGTAACTCAGGCTGTACCACTTGGATGCATGATGAAGAATCTAGATCCTGAATGACCCTGTGGGAGTGAGCTGCCCACCCACAGATGGTAACTCGAGTTTTGAATATCTTGTTATAATAGATTAAACTACTCATTACAAGTACCTATTATTCTGTACATTTCAAGCCCACGTTTCCATTTCTAACTTTATCTATGGCAGCTCTCCACACTTCATTTCTGTTCTTTCCTTCACTGTATTTCATTCTCCTTTGACTTTCTCATGTCTTATCCTTGTTTCTGTATTCTCCCATGAGGGCTGGTTTTTCAAAGACATTCCCAGCCCATAAAAGCATTTTATTTATTTTTTTTTTGCTTTTGGTTTACACATAAGAAATCATTTGTTGAAATTTTACCTTACCTCAATCATCTCTCTCATTTCTCAGAGCTCTTTGTTCCTTGCCAGAATTTTTAACTCTCCTTCTTTCATCTTTAACTTGCAAACTCAGAATCATTTTACACATTACATGGTGTGACTATTCTGATAATTGAGGGTGTTGGGTATTAGGGGGTGTATGTTTATTCAATATTTACTTGTTAACTGCTGAAATGTCCCATACATATTTGTCTTCATTTTTTTTAGCTGACAGAACAATCCTTCCAAAAATGTGTATATAACTGTGTCATTCCATTGCTTAAAAAGCTTTACTATCCACTCGTTACATAAAGGTGAACTCTTTAGTGTGGGTTCAAAGGGCTTCATTATATGACCCCTGCTCTCTGACCTCTTCTCCATGACTTTCTCTGCCTTATACATGCTACATCCATATTGAGGTACTTTTGTTTTTCAGACATGCTCAGCTTCCTCTTGCTTCCTGTACTTTGCATGTGGTTCTCTCTCTGCCTGGATCACCTCCCATTAACCTGATAGGCTCCAACTTGTCCTTCAGTTCTCTCCTCAGGCATAACATTCTTCTTGAAGTCCTTCCTCCTTCCTTACCTCTCCAGTCTGGGTTAGATGTCCTTGTCATACTCTTCAAAATTATCCTACGCTACCCTCTATCATAGAACTTATCTGCATATCATTTCTCATATTAGAGGTAATTACATATTTGTTTCCCCATATCTTCCTATTAGCTTCAAATCCCTGATGGAAATTCCTATTTATTTTAAAGGTCCTGGTACGAAGGGCTTCCCTGGTAGCTCAGAAGGTAAAGAATCTGCCTGCCCTGGTATACTGACTGGTTATTAGTAAGGATTTAATAAACTTTTTTGATAAATAAAGGATTGTATGAATAAATGAATTTTGGTCAGCACTGGTGGTGGTAGGTTTAAATTGCCAATTTCTAAAAAGAACTGACTTTTTTAGTCTAAATTGGTCTCAGTGTAATTTGAGCATCATTTGAGTGCTTAAATTTTTACATGAAGAAGAAAATTTTGTCATTTTTCATTTTCAATTTACACTGTTTTCCAGTAGGCAAAATGATCTGAAATATGGTCACTAAAAGCTCTCACAATATTATATCAGTAGTTGGAAACAACTATTCTCTTCTGCAGAGGTCTATCGCAAATATGTCACAAAAATCCTTCAAAATCTTGACCCTGCTTAAAAAAGGCAGATAAAAGTAGAGAATCCTCTTAGAAGGACACATAATAAGTTTTAAATGAGGGTTCATTAACTAAACCTATAACAGGGGCTGGGAGGAGACTAGTGGTTCAACTGTCTTTTATCCTGAGGTTTTTCCCAATTAAAGGCATTACAATAAATATATTTTGTTTGCTTAAAATATGACAATCTAAAAGGTAAACAGGGCTGTTCTTTTCACATGGATATTTCAATTTGATGAGAGAGATGAGACAAGTGTCCAGATGTCTATGAGGCATGGTAGGGGTGGTGAATGGCTTGACCATGTGTCACAGGAGCACAGAATGGAGAGGGGGCTGGACTTGGGAAGTCTTCACTGAAGACGTGAATTCTGACCTTGTCCTTGAGTGTGACAGTTAAGAAACACATTTCAGGAAGAAGGAATAGCTTGAAAGAGGTCTGGAGCACCCAGAAAGGAGCCCTACACTGTGTGGAGTCTTCTTACGTTTGCTGCTTCTAACAATGATGTGACATGAACCTCACTTTTCCCACAACAAGTTACTTTTTTTCTTTTTCTTTTTTACAGATCTGACTTTTGGTTTCCTCATCTGTTAAATGATCATACATACCTGATTGCTTTGAGGGTAAATTAGATAAGGTTTAAAAATGCCTTGCACAAAGGCGGGGGGAGAGGGGGAGGAATAGGTTGGGATTTTGGGGTTGGCAGATGCAAACTATTATATATAGAAGAGATAAACAACAAAGTCCTACTGTAGAGTACAGGGAGCTATATTCAATATCGTGTGACTAACCATAATAGAAAAGAATTTTAAAACACACAAACACACACACACACCCTGAATCACTTTGCTGCACAGCAGAAATTAACACAACATTAAATCACCTATACTTCCAAAAAATGTCTAGCACAACACTGGAACTAAATAATAATTCAGTAATTAATAATTCAGTAAACTTGATTTCCCTTCCGTCCCTCCCTAATCTGCTCCCTCTCCTCCCAGTATCCCGCCTTATTATTTTCCTTCTCAAGATTTGCCAAGAGCACCTACCATGGCTGGGTAAGGCAATGGAGTCCTGATAGAATAGAGTGGGTTTTGTTTATTTGACTTTAGCTTGCTTGAATTATGTCATTTACATATATTCTGTTACACTCTAAATAAGTGTGTGTACACACATATACACACATAGTTGCCCACACACATTTAACTTTTCAAAAAACAGAAATGTAAGTAGGGCCCTAAGTAAATGGTTGAATAAAAAAAAAAGTGAATAGATGGCAGAACTATTTTGGAGATAATACTCAAATTTACAGCATTTTTCTCTACACTCAGCTAAGCATGAGAATCACTATTTTGGACTAACGCTTTAAGGCCAAGATGGGGCTTAGAAATTACTATTTTTCCAGAACCATGAAGGTTCTGACTCCCAAGATGGTGGCCATCTTGGGGAACACCCTCAAAGAGACTATGGGAGAGCACAGCCTCTGGACACAGACTGAAGAGGAAAGGGGATTTTACTGAGCAGTCTGTCTCCTCCTCAGGATAATGCTGCCAGGTCTTAATGAACAGACATGTTTCTGCCTCTTTCTGCTTGCAAGAATAACATTAACAACATTCATTCATGGCATTTGTTGAAAGCCTGCATTCAAACTTTTGAGAAAGAAAATTGGGCTCATTTAAAATTAACTGTGTAGAAATCCCTTGCATTCCTTTACACTAACAATGAGAAAACAGAAAGAGAAATTAAGGAAATAATACCATTCACCATTGAAACAAAAAGAATAAAATACTTAGGAGTATATCTACCTAAAGAAACAAAAGACCTATACATAGAAAACTATAAAACGCTGATGAAAGAAATCAAAGAGGACACAAATAGATGGAGAAACATAGCGTGCTCATGGATTGGAAGAATCAATATTGTGAAAGTGAGTATACTATGCAAAGCAATCTATAGATTCAATGCAATCCCTATAGAGCTACCAACGGTATTCTTCACAGAACTAGAACAAATAATTTCACAATTTGTATGGAAATACAAAAAACCTCGAATAGCCAAAACAATCTTGAGAAAGAAGAATGGAACTGGAGGAATCAACCTGCCTGACTTCAGACTCTACTACAAAGCCATAGTCATCAAGACAGTATGGTACTGGCACAAAGACAGAAATATAGATCAATGGAACAGAATAGAAAGCCCAGAGATAAATCCACGCACCTATGGACACCTTATCTTCGACAAAGAAGGCAAGAACATACAATGGAAAAAAGACAACCTCTTTAACAAGTGGTCTGGGAAAACTGGTCATCCACTTGTAAAAGAATGAAACTAGAACACTTTCTAACACCATACACAAAAATAAACTCAAAATGGATTAAAGATCTAAATGTAAGACCAGAAACTATAAAACTCCTAGAGGAGAACAAGGCAAAACACTCTCCGACATAAATCACAGCAAGATCCTCTATGACCCACCTCCCAGAATATTGGAAATAAAAGCAAAACTAAACAAATGGGACCTAATGAAACTTAAAAGCTTTTGCACAACAAAGGAAACTATAAGCAAGGTCGAAAGATAGCCTTCAGAATGAGAGAAAATAATAGCAAATGAAGAAACAGACAAAGGATTAATCTCAAAAATATACAAGCAACTCCTGCAGCTCAATTCCAGAAAAATAAATGACCCAATCAAAAAATGGGCCAAAGAACTAAACAGACATTTCTCCAAAGAAGACATACAGATGGCTCACAAACACATGAAAAGATGCTCAACATCACTCATTATCAGAGAAATGCAAATCTAAACCTCAATGAGGTACCATTACACACCAGTCGGAATGGCTGCTATTCAAAAGTCTACAAGCAATAAATGCTGGAGAGGGTGTGGAGAAAAGGGAACCCTCTTACACTGTTGGTGGGAATGCAAACTAGTACAGCCACTATAGAGAACAGTGTGGAGATTCCTTAAAAAACTGGAAATAGAACTGCCATATGACCCAGCAATCCCACTTCTGGGCATACACACTGAGGAAACCAGATCTGAAAGAGACACGTGTACCCCAATGTTCATCACAGCACTGTTTATAATAGCCAGGACATGGAAGCAACCTAGATGCCCATCAGCAGATGAATGGATAAGGAAGCTGTGGTACATATACACTATGGGATATTACTCAGCCATTAAAAAGAATTCATTTGAACCAGTCCTAATGAGATGGATGAAACTGGAGCCCATTATACAGAGTGAAATAAACCAGAAAGATAAAGACCAATACAGTATACTAATGCATATATATGGAATTTTAAAAGATGGTAATGACAACCCTTTATGCAAAACAGAAAAAGAGACACAGATGTACAGAACAGACTTTGGGACTCTGTGGGAGAATGCGAGGGTGGGATGTTCTGAGAGAATAGCACTGAAACAAGTATACTATCAAGGGTGAAACAGATCACCAGCCCAGGTTAGATGCATGAGACAAGTGCTCAGGGCTGGTGCACTGGGAAGATTCAGAGGGATGGGGTGGGGAGAGAGGTGGGAGGGGGTATCGGAATGGGGAACACATGTAAATCCATGGCTGATTCATGTCTATGGCAAAAACCACTACAATATTGTAAAGTAATTAGCCTCCAACTAATAAAAATAAATGGAAAAAATAAAAAATAAAATTAACTGTGTATACCATAAAAGGTCACAAAACTAATTTATCCCTCTGTTCCTTATTCTCTATGGGCTTACTTTAAAATAACATCCATCCCTATTTAAAGTTAGACTTAAAAATTTTAAACTACTAACTTTAAACAGTTCCAGATTGTACCTTTAATTACCTGGTAACTAGCTGGCTCCTAAGTATGATGGAATTAATTGATATGAGGTGAAGGAAGGTGATGAGGTCAGAGGGAAATAAATCTGCTTTTTCAACAGCCTGTCACTCTCTAAGGCATAGGCAGGTGGCTCCCTCTCTGTTACCTGTGAAGGAGAGTGTGTTTACACTTCCCGTATGAACAGCCTCTTCAGCAGATGAACATAGTTCTTCCATTGATTCCTTCCTTACGGAATTGTGAGAGCCTCTTATCACAGTACAAACGTGGCTGGTAAAGTTGAAGTCGCACCTGCTGCAGTGTGCCGTGGCTTCCATGGATGTCGGGCAGAGGGTTCTGCATGCTTTCATTTCCTAAGTCAGGTGGTAGAGGTGGGGAGAGTGGGGGCAAGGGGGAAGAGATTTAAACCTTTCATTTAGACATGTGTGGGCTAGGTTTCTACAACTCTCAAATGAAATTTTCTTCTGCTTAGTTCATGAGTGACTATCTCAAAATTCTTAAAAAGAAATGCAGGCAGTCTGTATTACTAGAAAGAGAAGTTACTTTGAAATGACACAGATTTAGACTCATAATCCAGTTTTGCAACTCATTAGTGCTGTGACCTTGAACAAGTCTCATACTTTCAAAGCCTCAGCTTCTTCCGTGAAACGATGGAAGTTCAATTTACTATATGGATTTGTTGCATGACTCAAATGACAGAATGCAAATGCCTTACACTTCTTAGATACACTATAAATAATAATAGTAGTCATTATTTTATAACTGTTACTTTCACACTTTCCTGATGGAATTTTAGAGAAAAAATAAAATAAAGAATGCAAAATTTGAGAATCTGTGCTTCGTGTACTCTTGGGAAAATTGGACCAATGAGAAGTATTCTACATCCAAGTTTTGTAAAATTTAAATATTTAATACACTGTCATTATAATCATTATTATTTATATGTACAAACTTTTTATCTGGTGAATCTCTGGGCTCTTTATAGTTATTGATAAGTAGAAGTAGGCTTTAATTTCAGAAAATGAAATACTTCATCATCTGAAATTACAGGAGATAGAAATAAGGCAATATTTCTACAAGGCAAAGTTCTACTTCATTTTTCTTTTATATAAGTAGCATAACTTATTTAAAATCATTCTTGCTATTTAAAAGTGGTCTACATTGAATCTCTCTATTATCTAAAATAAGTTTATTTTCCCAAAGATCATCAAAATAAAGCTGCTCAGAAAAATGTAGTTGGATTTCTACTTAAATATGGTGACTTGAACACATGCATTTATCTTCACTTCCTCTTGCTGCTGCTGCTGCTGCTAAGTCGCTTCAGGTGTGTCTAACTCTGTACGACCCCATAGATGGCAGCCCACCAGGCTCTCCTGTCCCTGGGATTCTCCAGGCAAGAACAATGGAGTGGGTTGCCATTTCCATCACTTCCTCTTAAAGCCCAACCAAATGACAATAAAGGAACATAGAAAGTTTAAGGAAGAGAACTAACACCTATTTTTTTGGGATGTGGATGTATGTGGCAGAGACAATGGTATGTGCCCAGGAATGTCCATTTTTCCCTTTTCTCCCTAGGAACACTAGATTTTCCAGTCTGACTATAAGAGGAGTCACATGACCAGAAATGTCAGTGTTCAGAAGAGATGCTTTCTGCACCCAGGAAAGACCCTACATGTACAGTCATCCACTCTTTCCCTTTTCTCACAAGATGGAAGGGACTTGGGTTCCTGAGATGTTGCATGGAGGGGAGCTTCTGAAATCACACTGGACTAACCTGTGAAAAGTTAAAAAAAAATTCCTTTTGTTGACCCACTCCATACATGAGGACATCTGTTTTTACCTTAGAATTGTTCGATGGTGTTACAGAAAAAACATAATTTAGTGCTTTGAAGTTGAATGGTTCCTTAATAACAACAACAAATCCCTAAAGTATAAAGTGGCATTGGCTTCAGGTTAAGCAAGTGGTGGCAAAGAAATTCGTAGTGAGTTTTGGGAAGCTGAGAAGCTCTGTTATGCTGTGGCTAAATGTTTGGCAATACTCGGCCCTGAGATGGCTGTCAAAGCAAGCCAGGTACTCCTGAGTTCACTGCTCTGGGCAAGACAGCATGGGCTACTACATGAGCCTGTGTATATGTGTGGTTATGGCTGCATTTGCCAAAGTATTAAAAAGTTGAGAGAAACTTAGAAAATAATTTGTGATGCTTTAAAAAAAAATGGAGAGGGTTCCTTGGAAGGTATAAGCCAGAGTGGGAAAACTAAATAAAAGTCTGCATATTGCTCAGTGAGAACCCCTCTTTTCTACTGGATTCCCCATATGGTGGCTGGATATGTATCCCATCCCGACCTAGGATGGAGCACTTAAGGATACTTCACTAAGTACACCTATTGAGGATTCTTGGTAATGTGATTTATTGACAAAAAGCCATCTTGCCATAATGAGGGCCCTACTGTGCTCACCACCAATGGATTTCTACATATAGCAACATGTCAGTCAACCTCCAATGGAAAAAAAGAAGTTTAAAAACATAGAAAAAAAAGTCAGAGGAAGCAAAAACAAAACAAGGAAAAGAAGAAAATGAAATAGTACCAAGCTTAAACCACAATGGAGAGGAATATGAAAAAGCACAAACACACATACACATAAAACTGAATCACTTTGCTATACAGCAGAAATGAACACAACTCTGTGAATCAACTATACTTCAATAAAATAAACGAAAAAACCAAAATTTTATAGGCAAAAACTGGTATCACAAAAACAAGCAAGACAATTCAAAGGACAAAGCAAACAAACAATTTAAAAAGCAACAATAGAATGAATATTTTCAGAATGAGAAAAAAAGACATTTCATGGATGAAACAAGAGTAGGATGCCATAAATAAGTAATAATTGGCAAAAAAGAAAGAGTCATCAAAAACTTAAAGAAAAAAAAAAAGATTTCCAAAAAAACTCCACAACAAATCAATAGAAAGGTGGAAAGATAAAGTTAAGGCAATATCTTGCTGCTGCTAAGTCACGTCAGTCGTGTCCGACTCTGTATGACCCCATGGACGGCAGCCCACCAGGCTCTTCTGTCCCTGGCATTCTCCAGGCATGAACACTGGAGTGGGTTGCCATTTCCTTCTCCAGTGCATGAAAGTGAAAAGTGAAAGTGAAGTCGCTCAATCCTGTCCGACTCTTCACGACCCCATGGACTGCAGCCTACCAGCCTCCTCCATCCATGGGATTTTCCAGGCAAGAATACTGGAGTGGTGACATTGCCTCCTCCGAGGCAATATCTTATAACACTGAAAAAGATGAGTCAATGGGCAAGAAACAAGAAGGAAAAAAAGTTAAAATATCAGTTAAGGAAGTCCAACATCCAACTGATCAGTGAAAAGAGAGACAAAAGAGGGAGCAAATTATCAAAGAAATAATAAAATAGCATTCCCCAGAACTGATGACCATGAGGCTCCATCCTGAAAAAGTCCACAAGAAGTATATCATTATCAATATTAATAATAATGGTGATAATAGCATATACATAGAGGCACATTGTCATGAAATTTTAGAAAAGCAGAAAAAAGAGGACGTCTTAAAAATTGTCAGGAAAAACAACATGGTTACCTACAAAGAAATAGAAATCGGAATAGCAATGACAGTTTAAAACATTCAGGAAAGGATTCAAAATCCTGAGTAGAAATAACTCTTTTTCTCTTGAATTGTACACCTAGACAAGCTATCAATCCAGTGAGAAGGAGAATTACAATAATTTCGGACATCAAGCTCAAAATATTTACCTTTCATGCACCTACACCCAGCGAGTCAATTCTTCAAAAAGAAGGGACATTTGGGGCTTAGAATACAGAGAGAGCAACACAGAGGAGGAGGAAAGGGAATTCCCAAAGAAACAGCTTTGGAAGACTGGCTGGGACAGCCTTGCAGAAACCCCACAGAGACCCAGTCCAGACTGGAGCAGGAGTTGGAAGACTCCAGGAAGGTCTTCAGGAAACAAAACTGAATCTAGAGATTGAGTTTTCCCTACGACATACTGCTTGATTCAGCATTTAAAAAAAATTCTCCTGATCACAATCATTTAAATATGAATTTAAAATACAAGTGTTAGTTGGCCTTCATAGAGCCAATTCAAGCCACCTTAAAACATCACAGGTATATCCTGAATGTCTTCTTGTAATGGAAGCTGTGTCTTCCTGACCAAAACCAGATGCCTGGGAACCAAATGTGAGGTGGACAATACTGAAACATATAAATGTGAATGAGGCTTCCCTGGTGGCTCAGCCAGTAAAGAATCTGCCTGCAATGCAGGAGATCTGGGTTTGATTCCTGAGTCAAGAAGATCCCCTGGAGAAGGAAATGGCAACCCATGCCAGTATTCTTGCCTGGGAAACCCCATCGATAGAGGAGCCTGATGGGCTACAGTCCACGGGGTCACAAAGAGTCGGGCACGACTGAGCTACTAACACGATATGAGGTGTGAATGATGGTGTCATTTCTGAAACTAATAGGTTTTCTGTCTTCATTTTTCAAACATGAATGCCCTTTTAAGGAGAGTTTTCTACATAGATTCTTCCTAACTCGTTATTTCAAAGGCATATTCTTGCAACATTACCAGTTCTTTAAGACTAAAAATATTACTTAAGAAAAATATCCTAGTCCAAACTTCTGAAAACACTGGCCTGGAATAAACTTAAACTTTAGAAACATGCTACTGCTGCTAAGTCACTGTATTTCTTTCATAGAACTGGTTAATTAAAGTTTTGTTCAAATCAGACAAATTTTTAAAATTTACTTATTTTTAATTGGAAGATAATTGCTTTACAATGATGTGTTGGTTTCTGCCATATATCAACATGAATCAGCCATAGTATACATATGTTCCCTCCCTTCTGAGCCTCCGTCCCACCTCCCACCCCTCAAGCTTGTTACCGAACACCAGATTTGAGTTCCCTGAGTCATTCAGCAAATTCCCACTGACTATCTTTTTTACAAATCGTAATGTATAAGTTTCATGTTACTCTCTTAATTCAATTTGTCCCACCCTCTCCTTTCCCAACTGTGTCCACAAGTCTATTCTCTATGAAATCAGATCAACTTTTAAAAAATTTTGTAGACAAAAAACCTATTTTTATTGAGCATTTTGTATGATTATTCACTTCTATGAAGTATCTATTCTCTTCAACAGTACTAAGTGTTAATATTCATTGCTGCAAAGTGCTTGGCAGGGCCGTAAAACTCTCAAGACTTACGGTCCGTTCCATGTCCATGATGTTCACACAAAGATTGTATAATTACTTCAGTCATCAAGATCTCTTCCATTGTCTTTGATGAATGTAGCCGTTTTTAGCCATCTCCTAGTGACAAATAAATGTTCCTAGTCCTTTCCTTAAAATGGTGGGTTTCTGAAGTCTGTGGTCAAGTTTAATGCTAACAAATAAGGCATGGCTGCATGTGAAGCATCTCAATGGACAGACATAAATGATGTGCCCATAGGCTTACTCATTTTTGTGGTTGGCTAGCTTTTGCTGAGCTTGCACTGTTTCTAGGAATATGAAATAAACACAACTAAGTGAATCTGCTGGACCTGAATTCTCTATTAAAAGAAAGTGAAGTACTATGGTTGGGGGACTAGAGGGAAGAAGCTAAATTTCTTCTCATCTCCATCCACAACACCATGCCCGCTCTTTCAGCATCTCAGACTTTCTGTCTGCACTAATCTGAAGTGCTGGTAAAGCTTCCTGAGAACAGCTAATCATTATTAATTCCTTTAGAATTCATTGCAATAACATCAATCATAGCGAACTCATTTGGTATTAATATGGATGTAATGTGAAAATGAATAATGCACACAGGAGTTTTTATATTCCTATTTTAGAAAAATAGTTATGAACAATGTATTTCTCTTTCCATTGTCAAATCAGTGCCTCTGAGAGGTTTTCTATCAATTACCTTCATCATCATTCCAGTTGAAATCTTGTCAGAGCAAACATATTTCAAAGGATTATATCCAACTCCATTACAGCATTCCTGGCTCTTTGGAATAAGTTCAGTCTCACAGCATTTTACTGGCACTGGGTCATTCTTTTTAACATGTGCTTTAGACTCTCCACTGGAAGCTGAGCAGCATATGGTATCTGACATATTCACATAATCCAGCCCACAACAGAACATCCCTGCAACAATAAAATGTTATATATGAATATGAAATTTTAAAAAAAGAGAAGAAAACTGAGGTTGCTATAAAGTTTGGTATAAAAATGTCAGACTCAGGCTGAAATGGTACAATAGCTTAGGTAGCATTTCCCTAGCATGGTGATTTAAATGTACAGTGAGGGGTCCTTCCGACCAAGAGCACTAGACACTAATTAGGTAAAGAACACACAAGAGGAAGTGTACTAAAAATCATTCAGCAGGGGGCCAAACTTCTCTGAAGCTCCGTAAAAAAAAAAAAAAAAGATCTGATTTCTGTCATGAGAATTACCTGCCCATTTTGTGATGATAACATCTTGTTATGGAAGAAGTGGTAGTTAAACCACAGGAACTCAGAAGAAATCTTTAGAAAGTCACAAGGGAGAAGTCACCCAAGCACTCTGGGACAAGAGGCTAGGCAGTGGAGAGGGAACACCGTCCTAGAACTGGAGACATTGCCTAAGCATCTTGTAAGTTTCTGCCTGCCTTTGTCTAAGATACAGATAGATGCTGCTTGTGAATCCAGCAGCAGCTGTAGCCATCCTTGGATCATAAGAGAGATTTGTTTTCAAAACCAGTTGATCATGCTCACTGATCAGGTAAACCAGTTGGCCAGCATTTTTTCAGCTGCAAGTAGATCCATTGCTAGATATGGGTAAAAGGTGCAGGGTAGTGGCAGAAAGACCTTGTGGGGACAATCATTGACCCTCACTTCTCAGTGAAAGACAGGTGTACCTGAAATACCAAAGAGCCTCCTTTCTCCCACCCAATTCAGTGTAACTTCCTGAGTTCACATCATTTAGATCTTGCCATAGAAGAGACACAGTAAAAATACAGACATAAAAGGCTGAATAAGCAAACAATGCTCTAGAGTCAGATTAAACTAGAAATTAAGGTACGTATACCTCATGTCACTGGGCTATCATAGTAGAATTTATATCTAGTTACACAGCAGTGCGATGTGATGAATGATTTATTTTAATTATAATTTTGTTTATTTATTATTAGTCCCGACTGATAACATAAAGAGACTCAACTTCAAAGTGCCCTGGGGTCCTAAATTGTTTAATCTGGTCCTGTACAAATACCTACACTATGAAATATCCCCTTAGTAACAGACAAATGAATTTTAAGTACTTTTTAGATTATAAAAAAAAAAAATCACTGAAAGTAGACACCGATTTGACACATGCCATAAGAAAGATGTTTGTCCACTCATGACTCCAAAGGACCCTCTCACTGACCTTTCCACTTTGAAAAAAATTTCAATATTAAAACATTTTAAGTTTTGATTAGTAATAAACATTGATCATTACTACATTTCATCACCATGTTTAAAGGTGATGTATGTCCAAAGTAATTGGTTTAAAAGTAAACTGTGGGGTTTTTTTTTGGTACTTTACTATTAATTTTAGTTGTTTTTAACATTTCTTGGGAAAGCTCCTTCAGAAAAATACACACTGCAGCGCTATCATTGTAGTCTGAGTCTTGATTACGATGGGTAAAATTCACATACACACACAAAAAATCCACAGCTTCAAGTTTTATATTGTTTGCGCATGTTTTTTTCTGCTGCCTTCTGATCAGACATTTAAATACAACCTTGGATTCTTTGCTGTCATTTTTTTTCTCTACCACTTTTCTTAAAATAATTCATGTTTCTATTTTAAAGAGCAATCAAAATCTGAAAACCGGCCCTTTAGGGAGCAGAATACATTCTCTGCCTCCACTCCCAAATTACTTTATGGTTCCACCATGCTTTCAGTATAAAATCAAAATGCAGACATTGACCTAATTCCAAACTCCTAATCAGTCATCTGATCGCTCTGAGGGACTTTTGACAGGTCAACTAAATTTTTGATAATGAACTGTTTTTACACTAGAAAAAAAAAAAAAAAAAAGATGCGTTCTTTCACAAAGAGCTTCATCTTTGTTTCACGGAATTAAAATTTTCAGCCAAGATTTCACTCACATAACAAGAAGTGACTCCCTTTCTAGTTTCTTTGGTAAACCATTACTTCTTTAATTATTATCAACCTTGTTCCAGGGTGATAAATTGCTAATTACTTAATACCCTAATCAGCGTTCATTCTTTGCACAGATAAACTGTGACAGTGCCATTAATTTAAATAGTAATTTCACTTAATGGCCAGAACGGCACACCAGATTTTTATGCAGCATTTTCTGAAGACTGCATCCATCACCGCAATATTCTGACATAAAGATGTCTGACGCGCACTAACTCACTTAAGCAGAGCAGATGTTGCTGAACAGAGCTTGGTGGTAATTCCCATAGTGCATCACTTCAGCATGAATGAGCTGCACACTCAGGGACAGACAAGCTTCTGAAACTGCATTGCAATAACTTTTGACCCTACCTAATTTATCACATGGAGCACTTGACTTTTGAACTTTGACACAGAGAAGGCACAGTTTTAAATATGCCCAAAGAAAAACAAAATGGGTCATGTATCATTGATGGATTGATCTATACTTCCAGAGGCTCTTCATTAAATCTGTACAAATGTGGAGATTCTCTTTGAACAAGATGCAGATATTATTAAAGGGGTGGAGTATGCACTGAACTATTAGATATTTCTCTTTGAGATCAAACAACCTATATTGGTTTTCCAAACAGCATATATATCCAATGGATAGCTTCCACTGTATTGGATACAACTGAAAAATAGTGAAGGAAATAATATTTTTACTCATAATATTATGAATACTTCCAATATGTTACCAACACTTACTTATTGTCCATGGCTGAAAGGAGAGCATTTATAAACATCTAATCCTGATTAGTTTCTAAATCATTAATTCTATAAAACAAGTGCTCCATTAAAAAAAAAGCCCAAGAATTAGCATGCTTTTGAGATAAAAATAATATAGTCATAAAAAACAGAGTCTGGAATATGACGAATCATTGTGGAACTCTGGGACTGACTAAGGAGACCATGTTTTAAGCCATGGGATTATATTTTAGGTTTAGAAGAATGTTAAAAAAAAAAAAAAAGAAGAAGACTTGTGATTAGTCATCCTAAGGACAAACATAAAGTTGATGGCAGAACATGAAAGAAACGAAATGCATCTTTTCTTCACCAGCAGATAGCTCTATGACTACCCCCACAAAACTGAGACAGGGTAGGGTGAAAACATTTCCCAAATCATTGCAGTGTATTTCATAGCGTTTATACATTACACTTTTCAAAAGTTCATTATGTCATACGGAAATCTTCCTGGGAACTCTTCTTTCAATACAAGTCTTACACAATGGATTCCTGTAATGTATTTTCCTCTTTGCAAAGCCCCCATATCCCATCTATGTAACAGGATTAGCCATTCATTCTATTGCTGTCCCAGTTAAGGATATGGAAACTCAGAACCTTATTCTAGAAGAGTTTCAACCCAGAGTTTCATACCTAAGACTGCATGGACAACACAGATAATAGAACTAAAGCAATCTGTTCCAAAGGTATGTCATTATCAGTTCCTCTTGGCTAACGGAAAATCTTGTCCTCTCTGCATGACAGAGAGGCTTTAGTTTTCATCTTTTAATATGAAGGGGTATAATCAAGTCAAACCCAAGACTGATGGCACAGATGATAAAACCATATAAGCAAACACTACGAATAAAAAGAGTAATAAAGAGGTTGAAAATATAGTCAAAGAAAATGGTTAAGAATACATATCCACCGAAATGATAAGCATGACTTTCATCCCGAGGTACCTGTATAACACTCCTACACAACTCATCTGCCCAGAGAGAGCACTAAAAACATAAACGCTACCCCAGCACTTCTGTTCCAACAGCATCTGTTAATTCACTCCATTTATAAAATACATATTGACAAAGACAACTGAACTGGGACCAGGGAGATTTGATTTGGTGTGAGAAAGTCAATTCAATGTGATTTTGTTAAAGGGCTCCTGCAGGCAAATAAAAGAGTTTAAGTAATAAAGTACATAAAGAGATGTTTTATGAGCCAGCCTGGTCTCGTGGCAGGCACACAATGCCAGGCAGGGAGAAAGGCCAGGCTTAGGAACAATATTATGAGATCCAAACCCTCATGCAGCAGGTATGGTGTTGCTAGGTTGAGGAGAGAAAGGGCCATATGGATATTCTGGAAGGTCATTGAGGTCATAATCATTAGGGGCGACAGGAGGGAGCGGCAACAGAGAGAGGAAAAAAGACATGTGGAACGTGTCTATTTTCAGTGAAACCTGCAGGGAGGTCAAGAGACCAAAAAGAGATTTTTTTTTTTTCATTTTTAAAAGGCTCATTTCTTCAGTCCACCATGATTACTAGAGTTGGCGGAACTGTCGAAGGTCAGGAGGACTGTGGAACTAATTTTGAGTCACAGGAATTGAGGAATGTCACAGTTTGCTTAAGAAATATTTGGATAGTATGGGTATCTTATTGAAATTCGGGGATTCTGAAGTTTGGGCCCATGAGTGGACTTCAAGGGCATGTGAAATGGCAGGCAAATTTTTGTGTGTATCCTACATATTACTATTTGAAGTGAGGGTATGCCACTTTCAAAAGACTCTACCAGGAGTGTACAACATTCAAAAGATTCAGAACCCTTGTCCTAGTGGACAGTCTATGCTTAGGAAAGGTACTTTTGGCAAGAATGTTTTAACAGACTTAAATTTGCTTTTGTTTTTGGCAATAGTGTCTTAAGGGACTTATCTTTCTGTCTCCTTCACATCCATTTTGCCACTCAAATCTGATTTATCTCAAATCACAGTTATTATTATCTCATCAACTCTTCCCTGAGTACCAAACAAGGTTCAAATCCTTTTGGCTCTTCAGGTTTATCTCCCTCTATTTGCTTACACGCTGTGTCTACCTCCAATAAACCCAACTGCTCACCCCTACCTAGACATGCTTTGCTGCTGCTGCCAAGTCGCTTCAGTTGTGTCCCGACTCTGTGCGACCCCATAGACTGCAGCCCACCAGGCTTCCCCATCCCTGGGATTCTCCAGGCAAGAACACTGGAGTGGGTTGCCATTTCCTTCTCCAATACATGAAAGTAAAAAGTGACATGCTTTACAGGCTGCTAATTTCACACTTCAGATCAGGCTATGCCCTCTAGCTGAAATATCCTTCTTCCATCCATGCTTCTCAAAATCCCACTCCTTGTTTGTGGTTCTGATCCAGTAGTTTAGCTTTCTCCATCACCTTGGATGGAGTGATCACTCAGTTTTAAGACTATGCTTATATATTCATCCTTCTCATATGCCTATGTTTAAACATACAGACACTTTTCTCCTTGATAAGATTGTAAGTCCTTAAGGATAAAAATAGAATCTTAGCCATTTTATACCCACAAAGCACTGAGAATGTTTTGAACATAATCACAACACAATATACATTTATTGAATGAAGTAATATGGCAATTGACTGAAAATAAAAACAACAGAAGAACAACAATGTTAAAATGAGACACTGCTGCTGTTTTAAAACTCTGGCTCATTATGGTATTTGGGGGGGCAACACTTTTGCATCCCTACTTCTCTACAACAATGGTTCTGTCTTTAATGGGTCTGTTTTCAGCTAACCCATCCAAAGGAATGAGTTACTCAACTGATTAGTCACAGTACAGGATAACTAACTAATGGTCATGATTTTCTAGTAGAGTAAGCCTTAAAGCATTGGTTCTTAAAGTTTGATGTCAGGACCCCTTTATACTTTCACAAATAAATCAGGATTACAAATCGCTTTTGTTTATGTGGGTTATATTTGTTGATATTTACTAGATTAGGTCCCATCACTTCATGGCAAATAGATGGGGAAACAGTGGAAACAGTGGCTGACTTTATTTTTTTGGGCTCCAAAATCACTGCAGATGGTGACTGCAGCCATGAAATTAAAAGACGCTTACTCCCTGGAAGGAAAGTTATGACCAACCTAGATAGCATATTAAAAAGCAGAGACATTACTTTGTCAACAAAGGTCCATCTAGTCAAGGCTATGGTTTTTCCAGTGGTCATGTACGGATGTGAGAGTTGGACTATAAAGAAAGCTGATCATCAAAGAACTGATGCTTTTGAACTGTGGTGTTGGAGAAGACTCTTGAGAGTCCCTAGGAACTGCAAGGAGATCCAACCAGTCCATCCTAAAGGAAATCAGTCCTGAATATTCATCGGAAGGACTGATGTTGAAGCTGAAACTCCAATACTTTGGCCACCTGATGCGAAGAGCTGACTCATTTGAAAAGACCCTGATGCTGGGAAGGATTGAAGGCAGGAGGAGAAGGGGACGACAGAGGATGAGATGGTTGAATGGCATCACCGAGTCAATGGACATGGGTTTGGGTGGACTCCAGGAGTTGGTGATGGACAGAGAGGCCTGGTGTACTGTGGTTCATGGGGTCACAAAGAGTTGGACATGACTAAGTGACTACACTGAACTAGATTAGAGCTTAATACTGAAATGTTTAAGATAGGTATTCACTAATTCACCTAAAATAATAATAAATATATAACATGTTAATATAAATATTTTTGAAAAATAAGCACATTTCCAAACTGAGAAAAATTAGCAAGAAGAATGACATTGTTTTACATTATTGCAAGTCTCTTTAACATCTGGCTTAACAGAACTACCTGAATTCTCCTGCTTGTACATTCAACTGTTGCAATATCATGGAAGCAACCTAAATGTCCATCAACAGATGAATGAATAAAGAAGACGTGGCATATATATACACAATGGAATGCTACTCAGTAATAAAAAAAGAATGAAATTGTGTCATTTGCAGTAACATGGGTGGACTTGGAGGTCATTAGACTAAGTGAAATAAATCAGACGGAGAAAGACAAACACAGTGTGTTATCATTTATACGTGGTATCAACAAACCAGTGAATATATAACAAGAAAGAAGCAGATTTACAATACAGAACAAATAAGTGATTACCAGTGGGGAGAGGGAAGGGGGAAGAGGTAAAGTAATGGTAGGAGATTAAGAGATACAAGGTACTATGTATAAAAATAAGCAACAAGGCTAGATTTTATACCATCGGGAATATAGTCAATATTTTATAATAACTATAAATAGAATGAAAGTGAAAGTGTTAGTTGCTCATTCATGTTCAACTCTTTGGGACCCCAGGGACTGTAGTCTGCCAGGCTCCTCCTCTGTTTATGGAATTTTCCAGGCAAGAATACTGGAGTGGTTAGCCATTCCCGTCTCCAGGGCATCTTCCCGACCCAGGGATAGAACCCAGGTCTCCTGCATTGCAAGTGGATTCTTCATTAATTCTTTACTGTCTCAGGCACCAGGGGAGCCCATAAGTAGACTGCAACCTTTAAAAATTGTGAATCATTATATCATATACATATATAATATTGTACATCAACTATATTTCAATTAAGAAAATCAGAAAACTCTTCCGCAGCATTACATGTCATGGAATCTCTGGACAACTCCACTGTATAGTATGAGAAAATGAAGGTGAATAGGTTAGTATGCAATAGTTTAATATTATTGTGAAAATACTTTTGATCTCACCTTCAGAATTCCCTGGGCCATACTTTAAAAGTCACTGCTTTAGAGCCTAGCACGCATTCACAGCACCTCTTCTTCTAACTTTGGCACATGTGTGGTGTGCAGTCAGTCTTCTCTCTTTTTTTCTGGTCATCCCCCAAATGTTTGCAACTTGGTAGTTATTGGGCCTGCTCATCTATTCTGATAAACATTGATATGGTGTGGGTTGGAGAGTATCCAGTGCTTGTTCAGTTATCAGAATGCTCATAAAGGTTAAGAGCTTAACTATAGGGATGGAGTTAGCAACACTTCCTAGTCACAGTGGCAGGAGATTCACAGGCAAATCCCCCAGCCTCCCTTGCATTTAGGTATCTATAGATAGCTGAGTTTCAATAAACTGTAACTAAAAGTGCCCGCAATTCCTAGGTCTGGCCAAAAAAAAAAAAAAAAAAAAATCCACATCTGTTATTTTATACTCTTTCCTTCTTGTAATTGCAGGAATAGATACAATTCCCAGGTAATTTGAGACTCTACTTGTTGAAAACAGCAGCGCTTTCAATAATCAGAACGATTGTAGGAAAGAGAGCTACCTGGATGACAACATTCACATCACATCCTATTATATGGGAAAGAAATGAACCTCCATGGCATTTGAACCTTTATAAACTTTGAGATTCATTTACAATAACAATGAGCGATACCTGAAGTGATACAGCCACCGACTTGACGTGTGAATTCGAAAACATTTTTAACTTCCATTAGAAGTATTTCTGTTTCTTCATCTGTAAAATGGAGATAATAACAGTACCTATCTCATAGGGTTTCCTCTAAGGATGAACCATGTCAGTGTATATGAAGCACATAGAACTCAGCTTGGCAAACAGTGAAAGTGGAATGTTGCCTGCTTTTTCATATTGTAATATTTTTAAGTAACATATTGAACCTGTTACAATATTTCTTTGGTTTTATATTTTGGGTTTTATGGCCATGAGGCATGTGGGATCTTAGTTCCTCTGCCCAGGGGTTGACCCGCTGCTCTCTGTACTAGAAGTCAAAGTCTTAACCACTGGGCCACCATGGTTGCTATAATTTGTCTCCTGCTCTTTGTGTACATCTTTTGCCAGTAAACAGTGTCTTGGAGTTCCTTGGACTGCAAGGAGATCAAACCAGTCCATCCTAAAGGAAATCAACCCTGAATATTCATTGGAAGGACTGATGCTGAAGCTGAAGCTCCAATACTCTGGCCACCTGATGTAAGGAGGTGACTCATTAGAAAAGATCCTGATGCTGGGAAAGATTGAAGGCAGGAGGAGAAGGGGATGACAGGGGACAAGATGGTTAGATGGCATCACTGACTCAATAGACATGAGTTTGAGTAAGCTCCAGGAGATGGTGAAGGACAGGGAAGCCTGGTATGCTGCAGTCCATGGGGTCACAGAGAGTTAGACACAGCTGAGCAACTGAATAACAAGGAGACACTGGGCTGGATTTCTTAACTGGCTATATTTCTTGGCTATATTTATAATACTAGTCTTTTACATCTACTATCCATGGAGGAAATTTCTGAAATGACTGTGCATCTACATTGGACACTTGTGTATGTATTATCTGATTTAATATAACATTCAATTTTGAAGAAGATCTTGGAAGGTTCGTTTTTCCTTTTTGTTTTTTTTTTTTCCTGGCAAAGTCAAGTTTCTTGTTAGCTTATAAGACGGATCCAGAGGTAATCCTTAAATTCCTCAGGTCAATGAAAAGGTCATAATTGAAATCTAATTCTGTTGTATGTAGGACAACTATTCACTCTTACTATTTTCTGGACAGTTGATGGAAACCATCATAGTGAAATAGAACTATCAGCCAAATTGACAGCATATATATCAAAATCTTCCTCTAGATATATCCCACTGGTTTGGATTTTTAAAATGCCTAAGATGGACACAATTGTGGATGCAGAGAGGTGATCTACAACTTCACAGACTAGTAAATGCCCTGGAAATACCCTTGATGGCTATTCAAAGATAAAAATAAATAACCAGAAATCAGGGTTTTTTTTTTTTTTTTAGGTTCAAATAAGGAGATTAGTCTTTCCCACATTGGGGGGGGGGGGTGTTGAAATTTAATTATGAATAATTAAATTTATTTTTAATTTAAAATTTATTTTAATTAAATTTAGCATTTCTTATTTATATAAGGGCTACCAAAATACTGAGAGTCTATATTCTTATTAAGGGACAAGATTCTGGAATAGCCAGGATTGATACTTTCAATAATTTTGATTAACTTCATAACTGAAGAGCTCCTCTTAATAGTTTACATCAGAACTTTACAGAAAAGAGAATGTATATAAGAACGTGGTATTTAACAATAAAACTATAATACTTTAAATAATTGTTATTTTTATTAAGGATTATTCTTTGATTTTTTTGAAAAGAGAAGAAATTATAGAAAGATGGTGGAGAGTTCATAGTTCATCTCCATCAAGATACTATGATGTCCTGAAATCTTAACTTGGAGGGGCTAGAGTTCCAACACATTATAGTTGTAGGAGTAGCTTTCCCTTAAAGCTCAGGAAACTTGATCTTCAAGGTTCTTTGCTTGCATAAGCCCCTTTCAAGGCAATGATAGTCATATTTTTATGACATTTTCAAATGTATGATATATAACTACAATTTGTTTTGGCCACTGTCTCTTGCCCTTTTAACTTGCCCTCTGTTATATGTGTCCACATATTGATTAAGATCGGGGTAACCATGGACCTTTTTGAACTCAAACTAAGGGGAAGTTGAGTCTGGGGAATATTTAGTTTGGGTTCAGTAGCTAAATTTATATGATTTCAGTCACTTTCTTTAAAGAATTGTCAAGGCTTAAATATGTCATTTTAACCACAATTTGAAAAGATAAGGAATGTAAGAAATCACAAACCTTTAATTTGTATGCATGTAAAGGAAAGGTTTAAAGAAAGATCAGATAGAAAAATTAATATAATATGAGACAAAAGCTATAAAAATGAACAATGGAATCAATTGAAATATTCTGACATCAAGAAGAAAACTGTAACAAGATAAATTTCAAATCATACCCAAAGTAGGAAACTATTAAAAGAAAATGATGGATCTAGGATTGAAGCAATGCATAAGCAATTTGATTACTTTGATCATACAAATTATGAACAGAGATAACTCATATTGGAAAAATCTAAACTTCTTACTCATTTGTAGATAAAACAATGGCATCTATGACAAAATACAACTTATAAATTCAGTCATACAGTAAGGATATCCATGAAAACTGGTAATTATGCTGTCAAGTCAACAAATAGCTAAGACGAGTCACTGCAAATCACCTTAAGACAAAAAAAGTTAAAATGTCCGAAAGCCTTAAAAAACACTTGGTAGGTATTTCTCCAAATTTGACAATAATCAAACATTTCTATAAAATTATAACGATGAGTTGTGAAGCTTAAAGTCACTTTTATAAACTTAAAATCATTAAAAAATATTTTGATCAACTATGTAACAGGAAAGATTGAATTATCTATTCTTTCTAGATAATATCTTTCTATTTTCTCTAGATAATTACAGTACAAAGCCATTTTTATGTGAAAAGGTGACCAAGGGTTTCAGTTAAACATGTCAGGGGAAAAAAATAGAGAGAGATGCCAGAAGTTATATAATTAAAATTATAATTCTTATAATTTATTTTTCCCTGAGAAATATTTACTTTTGTTTTGTTTTCATCATTTTGTTTTCTTAAAGACCATTGCCCCAATGTTATACCTTTCAGGTGTGCCCAAATCTAGATCTGACTAAATGTGTAATCTTGTGCAAATGTCTAATCTCTGTGCCTCAGTTTCCTCATTTAAAAATGTGAGTAATAATCATAACCATTTTGTAAAGATTAATTGAGGTAATAATGCATAAAACACTGGGCATGGTACCTCCTAGGTAGTAAGTACTCAATGACAATGATTGCTATTAATGTTAATTTAATAGCTATAGCAAAAAGGGAGTAAAAGAATCTGTACATAACATCATCAATAATAATTTGTATCTTATCAGTATTGTGGTGAATTATTCTCTTGGTCCAGAACCAATGCATTCATATGTTTGTTTGCTTTTTGGTGGACATGACACTTTTCAAGAAGAAAGAGTATTGGTCCGTTTTTATGAAATATATCACACGCACATAAAAATGTGAGATTACATTTTTCTTTATTAGACAGTGTGTAGTTAGTTGTTGCATCAGATGTAATTAAAATAAACTTTCATTACTTATACGTTTTATATCTAAGGCAAATCTGTCAACTTCTCTGCTTCACAGATTCTCCGTTTACTGAAAAGTAGACAATGCTCCCTTACCTGGAAGGCGACTGTATACCACACCCTCTTCCTCTCCCCCGCAGCACTCAAAATCTTTGCTCACAATCTGTCCACCACAGCACTGCTGGCCATGGCCATCATGGAGCCTCCCAGCACAGCAAATCTGCTTTCCTGAGGTGGAGTACGGCATTCTGCCACAGCAGGAGTTGCCTAGGCCAGCGGAAACCCGATTGTGCTGCTCATCTGGACAACATACTTCACCTGTCAATTTAGGACAATAACCATCATTGCATGAGTTAAAAAAATATGCTTTGACTCACAACTAAATGTTATCACAACGATCTTGCAGATGCCAACCAGTTGATAGGATATTGTCATACCAGAGATACAAAATCTCAATACAACTTCAAAATTTTTACATTAAGGTGTATGAACATTTTTGCACTGAAGGTGTATAAACATGTTTCAATTTTGCACTAAAGGTGATAAACATGTATAAACAAACATGTTGAAGGTGTATAAACATGACATACACATATGCCAACTTAGAGGCAAGGCTATATTGCTTATTTTCTCTCTGACGGCTACTACATGAGCATATGAAGTTCTGGTGACATGGATTAAGTGGCATTATAAAAAGATCTGTGTACAAATACTTTTCTATCTATTTAGTATAATTTTTTTTGGAAAATGGGGATGGATTGAGAAAACAATTCTTAATACATTCATATTGCTTTTATTACAATTTACTTAATCAAACTATATTTATTTAATCAGACAAAATATTTCCAGTGAAAAGGTTAATTAAGTGAGAAGAGGTAAAAATACTATATTCAAGTCTGCATATCAGTATTTTGCTGAACTATAGTGGACACTGAATTTCACTGATACAGTTACATCTACATTTACCCTTCACATGATATTCTGGGAAACCTGAGATAAGAATAAAATAATCTTTTGCCTAGTGCCTGGGGAGGAAAGGGTTCAAATATTCTAAATATCAGTAGTCTGCTTTCTTTTCTTTTTTTTTTTGTATGTAGCATTGTCTAAAAGATAGGAAAACTCTAAACACAGAAAAAATTTTTAAATGGATTTTCTGAAGGATATTTTGGAAAAGACTAATAAGAAACTGGAAGATCTGAAAATCAAACTTCATCTTCCCTTTTGTATCTCAGGACCAATTCTGGGTTGACCTCCTTCCTAATCCCCTGAACCGTGACCTCCTCTCCCTTTTGTCTTATTAATTTTCTCCTCCCCACATCTTCAACAGACCCTTTTCTCTTTCCTCCACTGCCTCTTCTTAAACATATCTTTATCCCTGGATACTATCCCTTCATTAAATCTTATAAGGTATGTGAATATGATGGCCAACCTGGCAGATTTTACAGATTTAAATCAAGGTCCAGAAAAGATCTGCATAATCTAGTTAATAACTTGCCAAAACATCTTAAGAAAAGGCACAAGATCTGTGAAGAATTAAGGATTGCCTCAGGAATTCATAGTCCTCGACTCCCTGATCTGTCAATTAGCTCATCTTCCTATGAAGCAAGGATATGCCAAAACTTGGTTAGTAAAAGCAAGATGAACTGCTAACCAAAATGATATTTAAAATTTGGGACAATATTTAACTATTGGCTGATATATAAAGAGCACAAAAATAGGACAAGAACTCTTAGCAGTTATCCCTGAGGTCTTTCTTGTCCAAAATTTATTGGTCAAAAACCCATCCCACTAGATGAAATGGACAAATACTAGAAGCACATAACCTACCAAGGCTAAATCATGAAGAAATATAAAATCTGAATAGACTGATAGCTAGTAACTGGATTGAATCACTAATCAAAACCTCCCAGCAGAGAAAAGTCCTGGACTAGATGGCTTCACTGGAGAATTCTCTCAAACAGTCTTTCTTTCTTTCTTTCCATAGCACATTAAAAGGATTATACAACATAACCAAGTGGGATTTATTCTTGAAATGCAAGGATAATTCAACATACAAAAAAACATACTCGGTGTAATACAACCATATTAGTGGAATGAAAGAAGGAAAACATATGGCCATCTCACTTGTACAGAAAAAGCATTTGACAAAATTCAAAACTTTTCTATTAGAAAAACAATTAGAAGACCAGAAGTAGGAGAGAATACCTCAACACAATAAAAAGCATATGAGAAAACCCTACAACTAATGTTATACTCAAGAAATCATTTCTTCTAGGATAAGGAAGATGACAAGGATCTGATTTTCACCATTTCTATTCAACATAATATTTAAAGGATAACCAGAGCAATCTGGCAAGAAAAAGAAATGAAAGGCATCCATACTGGAATGGAAGAAGTAAAATTTATCTCTGTTCACAGACAATGTAATTTCATGGGTAGAAAACCCTAAAGATTTCACACTCAAAACCCAATCTGAACTAATAAGAGAATTCAGCAGAGTTGCAGCATATAAAGTCAACATACAAAATATATATTATGAAAATAAAAATGAAAAATTTGTAAAGGAAATTTAAAAAACAATTTTATTTACAATAATATAAAAGCACCTAAGAATAAGGTTAATCAAGGAGGTAAGGGAAATGTACAATGAAAACTACAAACTGTGGCTAAAAGAAATTAGGATTAAATTGTATATTCCACATTCAAGGATTAGAAGACCTAATATTGTTAATATGTCAATATTATACAAAGTGATCTGATTCAATGCAATCCCTATTAAAATCCCAATAATACTTCTTGCAGAAATAGAAAAATCAACTTTAATATTCATATGGAGTCTCCAGGTACCTCAGATAGCCAAACAATCCTAAAAAAGAACAAAGTTGGCAATCTTACATTGCTTGATTTCAAACCTTACAGTAAAGCTACGGTAATCAAAACGATGTGATCCTAGTACAAAGACAGACATATAAACCAATGGAACCAAATAGAGAGCACAGAAATAAAACCTTGCATACATAATCAAATGATTTCCCAAAAGGATGTCAAGACCATTCACTGGGGGAAAGGACCCTCTTTTCAACAAATGTCAGTGGAAAAACTAGACATCCAAATGGAAAGAATGAAGTTGAACCCATATCTTATACTATATACAAAAATTAAATAAAAATGGACCCAAGACCTAAATGTAAAAGCTAAAACCATATACTTTTAAGGAGAAAACATAGGAGAAAAGTACAGCAGTGTTTACAACAGCCTTATTCACAACAGTCAAGACGTGTAAGCAGCTCAAATGTCCATCCTCAGATGAACAGATAAACCAAATGTTGTAAATACATACAATCGAATATCATTCAACCTGAAATAGGAAGGGAATTCTGACATGTGCTACAACATGGATGAACCTTGAAAACGTTAAGTGAAGTAAGCCAGTCACAAAAGGACCAATATTACATGATTCTACTTATATGAAGTACCTAGGGAAAAGGAGAAAGGATTTACTGAGAATAGTGAAGTAACTGTATCTGTTATGTTTTTCCTAGGTGAGAGGTTTCTCCTCTCCGGTCTGCAATGTAGTTCCCATTTCTTAAATCTTTGCAGCTAGAGAATGAGCAGTGTCCCTTGTTGGAAGACTTTCTTTACCATAATGTGTCACACGGTCCAGGGGAAACATCATTTAATTAAACATCACTTAGGACAATGGTGGGCTTAGAAGAACAGTGTATATACTTATATTGGGGAAAACCAATCCTTTAAAAAAAATCCACTTCTGAGTATAACAAATATCAATTGGATATTTCAGTCATATTTCCCTGAATCCCTCAGAATGTTATTCAGTTACTGACAGAAGAAAAGGCTTCATAAAAAGAAGTGTGGATTATATCAATGAGAAGTAAAACTGATTTTTTTTCCCCCTCAAAAATGGGCTATTAGACATAAGATACAAGGATCAGTCACCTTCTCATTAACCTCTCAAAATGAATCTATTTCACCACAGGCTTGAAAATGTTTTCTCTTTAAAAGCTACCATGCAGTCTTAACAGTTAATTGTTATTCTTATCAAAGAATGACCCACATTAACATTTAGCTTGAGGTCATTAGCATATTTATAAAAAAAAAGGGGAGTGGAAAGTGCATTCTTTTCTCTGCTGCTCTTTGTTATGGGGTTCTATGGAGGTAAGTTGTGAGAAAAAATGAAGTCAACATTACTCACCAAAATGAGGTAAATATTATTCACCAATATTTCAGACTTGTCTAGAAATATCAAAATGCCTAGATCTGTCTCAGTCTTGAACTGGCAGACTACTGAGTGAATTTTAATTACATTGAAATATAAGATAGTTTGGGGCTTCCCTGGTGGCTCAGTGGTAAAGAATCCGCCTGCAATGCAGGAGATGTGGGTTTGACCCCCGGGTGGGGAAGATCCTCTGGAAAAGGAAATCGCAACCCACTCCAATATTCTTGTCTGGAAAATCCCATGGACAGAGAAGCCTGGCAAGTTACAGCCCACAGGGTGGCAAAGAGCCAGACACAACTTGGTGACTAAAACCACCAAACAATAAGATGGTTTTGGGTCAACATGTTTTTCTTTCATGATGTAAACAGTGTTAAACCAGGTAATAAAGACTATAGGCTGAAGACTGAGGTCACAATACAATATCTTCAATTAGGTACATTGAGATTAGTGATTAGAGCAAAACATTCTCTTTGATTATCCTATAAGATTGCAGTTTTTCCCTTTGATATCAAGGTAGGCATCCTCATCCTCTGAAAAATTAACCACTTAAAAGATCCAAATGTGGCCAATACTCAACAGAAAGGCTTGTATAATATCAATAAATGACCTTTGAGCTTCCAGGACTTATTTCATTTTTGGACCTTCTTTGGGGAAAAAAAGTTGAATTTTATTTGGAAATAGAATATAAGTAGATTGCTTTATTAGTTCAAGATCTGACAATTTGTGTTAGGATTGAGAAAGATGATGGGCAAATCTCTGAGGTGTTCATAGCTTTGACAAATGTAACCAAGTGATTTTCATCAATTTTAAGGCAAAGTGGATATTTTTCAGAGTTGGGACAGTTCTTTGAAAATCACAACTTATTAAAAATTGTAATGTGACTTGGAGATAAAAATGCAATTAGAGAAAAGCCTAATATGACCTATTGGTCTGAAGAATGGGAAGGATGGGACAGCAGAAAATTTTCATCTCACATCTGTGGTTGTAATTTTGAAGGCAATTTTTTTTTTTTTTTTTTGCAAAGGAGGAAAGATGTGAAATATAGTTGAAAATTCCCAAAGTGCAAATTATTTTGAGAGAGTAAAGCATTTGACAGTGTCTGATTGGTTGCCTAACACTATGATTTGTAGTATAACAAAGTTAAGACTAATCCTTAGTTACATCACCATTGTGTTTTCTTACTTGGAAAATCCAGTTGATTAAGAGTTCCTTAATTATGAAAGTATTTTCTTGCATAATAATTAGAAAAAAATAGTACTTTTACAAAGAATTACGAAAGCATCTTTGTGGAAGAATAAAAAATAATAGTACTTTAACAAAGGTAGGTTTTCAAAATTAATTAATTAATCTATGTGAATCTGGGCATGTTATTGATTCTTTTTGAACCTCTTTCTATGTTAGGAAACTTGAGATAAAATACCAGTGTCCTATAGTTGTGAAAAAAATATATGGTATCATATCATAATTAAAATCTTGAATACAGAGCCTGCCAGATGCTTGTTGTTTCATAAATGTTTTATAAATGCCAATTGTTGTCTTTATTCTCAGTTATAGTCATTGGAAGCTGTTTTGAGTAGTTGAATTTGGAAAATGGCTTATTCAGTCAGCTGATAAGATAGAAGGAAAAGAAGGTGAGGAGGGAAAAATTCCTGATTGCTACTCTTTATTAATCCCACCTTGCTCTGCCAGGTGTAGAGTAACAAGGGGAACTGACAATGGGCTAGCCTCAGATAAATGGAATTTGTGATAACCATCCACCTAAGAATAATGCCATTCCAATCCAAAAGAAAGGTAATGCCAAAGAATGTTCAAACTACCACACAACTGCACTCATCTCACGTGCAAGCAAAGCAATGCTAAACATTCTCCAAGCTAGGCTTCAACATTATGTGACCCAAGAACTTCCAGATGTTCAAGTTGGATTTGAAAAGGCAGAGGAACCAGAAATCAAATTGGCAACATATGTGGGATCATAGAAAAAGCAAGACAATTCCAGAAAACATCTGCTTCTGCTTCATTGACTGCATTAAAGCCTTTGACTGTGTGGATCACAACAAACTGTGGAAAAGTCTTACAGAGATGGGAATACCAGACAACCTTACATGCCTCCTGAGAAACCTGTATGTAGGTCAAGAAGCAACAGTTAGAATCAGACATGAAATAAAAGACTGGTTCAAAATTGGGAAAAGAGTACATCAAGGCTGTATATTGTCACCCTGCTTATTTAACTTCTATGCAGAGAACATCATGCAAAATGCCAGGCTGGAGGAAGCACAAGCTGGAATCAAGGTTGCAAGGAGAAATATCAACACCCTTAGATATCCAGGTGATACCACCCTTATGGCAGAAAGCAAAGAGGAACTAAAGAGCTTCTTGATGAAAGTGAAAGAGGACAGTGAAAAAACAGGCTTAAAACTCAACATTCAAAAAATGAAGATCATGGCATCTGGTCCCATCACTCCATGGCAAATGCAAATGGGAAACAATGGAAACAGTGAGAGACTTTATTTTCTTGGACTCCAAAATCACTATAGATGGTGACTGCAGCCATGAAATAAGAAGACACTTGCTCCTTGGAAGAAAAGCTATAACCATTCTAGATAGCATATTAAAAAGCAGAGACATTACTTTGCTGACAAAGGGCCATGTAGTCAAAGCTATGATTTTTCCAGTATCATGTATGGATGTGAGAGTTGGACCATAAAGAAGACTGAGCGCCAAATTGATGCTTTTGGACTGTGGTATTGGAGAAGACTCTTGAGAGTAGCTTGGGCTGCAAGGAGATCAAATCAGTCAATTCTAAAGGAAATCAATCCTGACTATTCATTAGAAGAACTGATGCTGAAGCTGAAACTTCAATACTTTGGCCACCTGATGCAAAGTGCCAACTCATTGGAAAAGACTCTTGACACTGGGAAAGATTGAAGACAGGAGGAGAAGGGGAGGACAGAGGACAAGTTGGGTTCATGGCATCACTGGCTCAATGGACATGAGTTTGAGCAAGCTCCGAGAGATGGTGAAGGACAGGGAAGGCTGGCAAGGTGCTGTCCATGGGGTTACCAACAGTCAGACATGACTGAGCAACTGAACAGCAACAATGAGGAACAACGCATGCACCATTCAGAAGAGAGATGGAGAAAATGGAGAACAGTTTCATGGAGTGATATACCAAGAAATTCAGAGTTTATGATGAAGTACTCAGCCATGTGAATAAAGTCACAAAAAAGGCAGTTACCCAGCTCTCCAGATATATTTCTTTATGTAGTACATACAACAAGTCCCTTGTATTTCCTCTCTGGTTTGTGCTTTGTCTTGCTTATATTTCAAGAAAGCTGAAACAGGAAATGATATCTAAAACCAAATGTTGGCTATGTGTTAGTGGCTACTATTAGCCCTGTATTTTTTTTTGGTGGGGAGGTGCTTAAAACAATTCACTGACATAAGTCATGTGTTTGCTTTTTCTGGTTCCCAAGATTACTGAGTACACCTGGAAACGATCCTTACCTGGTAGAATTCTAACATAATACCCTGAGCAACACTGATGATTTGATTGTGTCTCTCGTATGCGGCCACCACAACAAACTCCAGTTGAGTTCAAAACAAGTGCTATGTACTTCTCTTCACAACAGGCATGTCCAGGCTGAGGGTCATAGAGAGCTCCATTACAACAAACCTTAAATTTGAGGATCAGATGTAAAAGAAACAGTTTTATTAAGAGTAACATACCACCATATCTTATGTGATAGTGTTATTATCTAATAAGGCCTTGACCTTAGGTCAAATGTAGCATATTTCTGATAAAAATTCAAAAGTTTAAAAAATACGTATTCTGAATATCATTCAAATTCTATCATTTCAATTCAATACAATGTAGCTTCTTTAGCCTCCGACCATGCTTTGTGCTCTATTATAATATGCTATAAATATGAATTATCTTTTGAATGTCAGTGCTTCCAATATGAAGATGATTTTGAGTTGCAAATAAGCAATTTCTTTCATATATATGTTTTTATTTTAATGATTGTTAAACAGTACCACATCTATGGAAACCTGTTAATGATTGTTAAACAGTACCACATCTATGGAAACCTGTCTCTTATTGATCATTTTTTTAATACCTTGTATTTTCCTTATACTAATTTATATGATTACTTATTGGTGAAGCCAATCTTCAGACAAGGCAATCTCAACAGTGTCCAACATTTATATATATATATATAATGTATGCATATATGTGTATTTATGAATGTTTGTATATATAATGTGTATACATATATGTATGCATATGTATATACATGTAAGGAAATTTATATGGGAGATAATTTTGAAAAGTCCTTTTAACAATGTGTTTTCTCCAGGAGCTGTGGAAGAAATTATGTGCTCAAACAGTCAAATAATTACTGTGCATGCTCACTTGAGGTCTGAGAGACTGACACTCTGTATCTAGGACAAATGAGACACTGAACATGAGATGTAGCCTCAGAACCTGTACTTGGCATCAGTTACATTAATTAGATAGATGCTTCCTGGGGCAGACAAAAATCAACCACTGTTTAAGAGGTGCTTCTCTTTTTCCTCTTTGCTCATTGCTACTTCAGCCTGCACCAACATTTGATTCATGCTGTACCCAAAGGGAGTAGAGTATGGAATAACTAAGTCTGAAGGCAAGCTTAGTACTTCATTCATTTCTCAGAAGTGACCAAAGAGCAAGGAAACTGGGCAGAAATCTATTTCTGTGGTTCCTCAGGTAGCCCTGGTAAACCAACTGGAATAAGTTGGTTTTGTTGTTTAGTTATTAGCAATGAAGAGTCAAAATCAGTCTGATTCCAAGGACAAACTGCATGACTCCATCCTTTGATGCCACATTCTGAATGAAAAGTAAAATTTCAAATTACGCTCCATTTTAAAGAACTAAGGAAAATACTCTTTGTGTTTATTTGGGATTTAGGAATGGTGGACATTTTTGCTTGCAGGGTAAAACAATACATACCTTCTTCTTGTTTTATGACAGTAACCTAAAATTGTGCCGTGGGCTGTATAATCTTAAAGCACCTATTAAAGTTCCATTCACATACAGAGTTCTTGGACACCAAAGCACATCCACCAGTCTTTTCCTTCAGAGTGTCTAGGACTTACCATCCTTTTAAATATTCAAGTATTTATTTATTGATGGATCTTCACATCTGATTTCCTTCCATATGTTCATTGTCAATGCCATTCTCAGGCTCCTTCAAGTCACATAAAACTTATGCCTTTCTTCTAACACACTCTGGTTTTGATCTTTGAGGGGGCCCCAAAGGGAACATTTTCAAGAAATGATTTCTTTTGAGATGTTTGCCCCTGAACAGAGTATTTCTTAATCTTCTAATTTAAAGTTCATTGGCTGAGGAAACAATTTTAGTAACTTGAGCTGGTAAGGTGTAGCTAATATTGAAATAGGCAGCCTGTTCCTTGCTCTAGGTTTTCCAGAAGTAATTTTATAATCTAGTGATTCTCAAAGTGCAGTCCCTAGACCAGATGAAGGAGGCCTCACCTGGAAACCTGTTAGAAATGCAAATTCTCATGCTGTATCCAAGACTTACTCTGGGGGTGGGACCTCCAGGTATGATACTCACTGGGGTTTGAGATCCATGGCTGCAATCAAATAGGGAAGCTTGTATAACTATTATAGATAATTCTGATGTATATAATGATTTAGCCAAAAGGCTCTTAGACTCACAAGAAGTCTATTTTCTACCTCCCTTCAACCTCTCACCCAGGAAATACATATTGATTGTTAAACTGCAGACAGAAATTTACGAACAAATTTTTTTCTCTTGAGATTGTAATTGACTTCCTTTATTCTGTTTCACTGAGAAAACCTGCATATGCCTTAATCCTTTAAACAAAAGTAATACTTTGTTTAATGCATCAAAGTTTCCTTTCTCTTGGAGAATGTTTTTAACAGGAAAATTTATTCTAGCATGTTTTTTTCTCAGAAATCCTAAATTCCATTTCATTTTATGAAAGTATATTCACCAGATGGCACACATTTAATGGCTTAAAATGATATAGAACTTGGGCTTAATGACAATTCTGGAGCCCAAATGTAAAAAAAAAAAAAAAGTATAGTTAGTAACTACTAGTTTTATAACATTTCTTAGATAAAAACTGCTTAGCCAGTGTCAGCAATAATAAGCATTTTAATCCACATTACTTCAACAACTCACTTTCTTAATTACTGAATCCTTTTGCAGTGAATCTTTTGAATTTAGTAGTAGCTTTAGTCATCGCATGTGTGATGTTGTTGACAAATAGGAATGTTATTTCATTATGTGAAATCCTATCTTCACACTAAGGATTTTCTGCATCATTTGTCAATAAAAACCATTTATAAACTACTCTGTCTAGCTGTATTATTGATCTGATTCTTAAACTGAAACTAATATGAACATTAATCTGCAAATGGCCATAGTTTAAAAATATTTCAGACAAATCATGAAAGGTCCGGCTCACAGTTACTCATCAGTGTCAGGTAACACAGCCACTTGTAGCTGAATGAATTTGTTGTAAAGAATATTCAACTCACTCAATCAAGCACAAATTTGGGAGGTTCCTTATCATTTCAATAAGCTCATTTTTTTTCTATGAAGATGATGAAAAATGAGAGGGCTAAAATGCTCATGAGGAAGATGTGATTTTTATAGGCATCCTTTCTTTTCCACAGGGTCTTCTTGTTATTCCAGTGGAAATACTGAACATGATAAACCATGGTTTAAGAAGCAAGTGACTTCAGCCCAGAAATGTAGTGGGAAAAACATATTTTACTGACTCGTTTGAAAAGATTTACCTTAGCCTCAGGGGAGTAGCACCTGGTTCCACAAAGAGATTCATGTTTTTGACACTCCACTGCCTCACAGAGTCCACCAGTGTGGTCCTTCACTAACTTCTTAGTTTTAGAGCATGGGCGCCACGTTTTCCGTAAGAGATCATATCCAAGAATGATGCCATTTGGCCTCCCTGGAGACATCCAATCAATTTGAAGGGATCTGCAATGGACAGAATAATCAATCATTCTGAAAAAGACAACATTTGACTTTGCTGCTATCAGCCTGACCTACTTTTCAATTAGTCTATCAGTTTGGTCAAAAGGTCTATTTCATCAACAACTTCCTAATGAAAAATCTGGAGCAAAAAAATATACACACTCATATGCTACCACCATAGACTATGTTTTGAGAATCAACCAAAATCATTTAAGCTCTTGGGAGAATAACACCATGACATGAGTTCGGTGGTCTCCCACTTTAAATTTCAGAGGCAAAAAGAATGTATTATTGTTTGTGGCTAGTCAGTAACAGCAACAAAAAATTTTGGTTGATAAGTTAAAATAAGACACAAATAATGTGATGTAGTAAATAGGATGGGCTTCCCAATCCCAAGTGGCAGTAGTGTAAAGAATCCACCTGCCATTGCAGGAGATGTAAGAGACACGGGTTAGATCCCTAGGTGGGGAAGAGCGCCTGGAGGAGGGCATGGAAATCCAGTCCAGGATTCTTGTCTGGAGAATCCTATGAACAGAGGAGCCTGGCAAGCTATAGTCCAGAGGTTTGCAAAGAGTTGGACAGGACTGAAACGACTTAGCAGGCACACAAAGTAAATAGCATGGAAATTAGAATATGCAGCAGACCTAAACCCTACTCACAATTTCCACTTCTTTGCCTTCCTTCTCTCAGCTAGGACTAGCCATGTGACCCTCTGCTACTCAAAGAGATGCAACCAGAAGATGTTAAGAGTCTAATTAAGGTCCCTAGGAAATTTTATCTTCCTTGATGTGGCTGTGGCCTTTTCCCCTTTTCTCTCTTTCTACTAAATACGATGTCTGAAATTTCAGCAGTCACTTCAATTATCTTGCAATCATTTGAGAAAGGCCATGCAAAGCACAAAGATGCCCCTGAGGTATTTGGTATAACTGAACCAATGCCAACAACAATCTACCTCTAGAACTACTTACTTGAGCCTCTACTGTTGGTTATTTTGTCACATAGACGAAGTGCATGACCAAATTGATAGAATCTTTTTAGCAGTTGATAAGTTAACAATTGATAACATTTATCAATAGATTTATTTATCAACATGTAATATTTATACATTTTATCAACTGATATAATTGATATGCTCCCTCCAAATATACTTTATCTTAATTTTTGACTCACAAAAACAGATTTAATTTTTCAATGGTTCTTTATATACCATGATCAGATATGCTTTGTGGTCAGAAATTTAGAAATTGGAGATTCCCATAACAAACTTCTTTATATCACTATGTTCTTGAAGATGTTTGAGTTTTAAAAATTGAGTCACAATTTATTCTAAACATATAAGCATCCTATTTTTGGTGGTTTAGTAAACAATGGAGGCATAACATCATACCAAAACTGCATTTTCAATGGTCTATTAGTATTTCATCTGCTGTTCTGAATGAGATCATAGCATCAAGTTTTCAAAGAAGAGTCAATCTGGAATGAAATTATTAACTCTCAGACTAATGTACAGAACTTTATTTTAGCACTTACATCAACTTGTCAGAATGATTCAGCCTAGATGACATACCTGTACAATCTTTAATATTTTAAGAAAATCTATAAACAGAAAGTAAAGATTTTAACAAAGCCCCAGAGATTTTGATAAGACATATTCTTGCAATTTAGCAGGGTAAAGAAAGGCTACTATGTGCAGAACATCAGGCAAACATAAAATAATTACTTTTGTTCTTATTGTTTTCAAAAACAGGAATGGAATTCTGACATTCAAGATTGATTTTTATAATTCTAGAATCTTCAACCATAACAACCATTCACACATAGTTATAGGTTAGCTTTACCTATGAAACATTTCAATAACTACTTTGAAGAATAACAAGCACATGTAAGCTTAGTCCTTATACTCGAGCAATATTAAAATATTATCACAATAACTTATGTTGACCATCCTTCTGACATTGTGCCAAATAATATTTTTGCTATACTTTCCATTGTAAGAAAAAGTGTGTCTTTACAGGCCAAATTACTGAACTCTATCAGAATTCTAAGTGACATTACATATTAGGAATTCAATTAGGCCCAAACATTTACATTAAAAAGCAGCAGTCAAGATAAACCTTGACATTTTAATAGACTGCTGAAAAAGAAAAAAAAAGAAAATTATTTCATTTTCTTGGAGGTACAAACACAACACATTCACTAATAAGACTCTGTAGATAAGAAATTAATGTCACCTATGAGAGAACAGTTTCATAGGTGACTTGTATATTCACCATTTTTACTCTAAGGTCTTTATACAACTCTCAAAATTAATTCCACATTTTTTCAGATACCTCTTCTGTATTCATTGCATAACCAGCTACAGAAAAGACTACCTTTAAGTGACATTCAAGGGTCTGACTTATCTACAAAAGCTGGTAAACTAGCAAAGTCTAGAAAATACCATTTCTAGTCAGTGTAACTTCTCTTTTTTTTGCACAGCATAACCAAGAAGAGAGACCACCTGTATTTTTAGTGCTAGCATGAAAAGTTTTGATGTTGAGGATCTGAGTTAGGTATACTAATATACATGATCAAAGAAAAATAGGGGGCTTAGCACCTGTCTACCTCTCATTAGAGCCCATGAGAGTGACACTGAAAAAATCCTTTGGTTTGAAATGAAAGACATCTCTGAGAAATACACAGATTAACTGGATTAATGGTTCCATTGCTTTGATGTTGGAGAGTAAAATAGAAGGAACATTCTTAAACCATATGAATTAATGTGAAATATTGGGGAGACAATCTGAAGTTTGTCTTTTATAAACAATTTATCTACAGAAAGAAAGAAAAGAAAGTGAAGTCGCTCAGTCGTGTCCGATTCTTTGCAACCCTATGGACTGTAGCTTACCAGGTTCCTCCATCCATGGAATTTTTCAGGCAAGAGTACTGGAGTGGGTTGCCATTTCCTTCTCCAAAGGATCTTCCTGACCCAGGGATCAAACCCAGGTCTCCCGAATTGCAGGCGGATGCTTTACCATCTGAGCCACCAGGGAAACTCTAATTTATCTACAAATTGTTATAAATAGCTCCAGATTCCTTGAACTTGTTTACAGAGGCCTTTTAAAAATGCCTACTCAACTAGGTCATTTTTGTCAGTGCACTCAACTTCTTCAAATACTATTCCAGATTGTGGTTATCAAAAATGATCAGGGCACCTTTAAGACTAAATAAATGTAATATGATGACAATATTATTTATCTGCTCTCAAATCAAGCTATTGAATGTTTAATTCTCCACTAGAATGTTTAGCATAACTATGTGCTATGTGCTAAGTCACTTCAGTCATGTCTGACTCTTTGGGACCCTACAGACTGTAGTCCACCAGGCTCCTCTATCCATGGGATTCTCCAGGCATGAAACCTGGAATGGGTGGCCGTGCTCTTCTCCAGGGGATCTTCCTGACCCAGGGATAAAACCTGCATCTCCTATGTCTCCTGTACTGGCAGGTGGGTTCTTTACCACTAGCGCCACCTGGGAAGCCTTAGCATAACTAAGAAGTGAAGATGCTGGGTCGTGTCAGACTCTTTGCAACCACATGGACTGTAACCTAACAGGCTCCTCCCTCCATGGGATTTTCCAGGCAAGAATACTGAAATGGGTTGCTATTTCTTTCTCCAGGAGATCTTCCCAACCCAGGGATCGAACCTGGGTCTCCCGCACTACAGATAAACTCTTTACCATCTGAGCCACCAGGGAAGCCTTAGCATAACTGGTAGTAAGTAAAATATCAAAAGGTAGAACTCTATGTCCTTAAGTATTAGGGGATATAAAAAATGCATACCAGAAACATGTCAAATTACACTTCACAGTAGTGTAAAGGCAAGTGTTTAGGCATTAGTTCAAGCTACAAGTATTACATTGTTGTTGTCCAGTCACTGAGTCAAGTCTGACTCCTTATGATCCCATGGACTGTAACACATCAGGCTTCCCTTGTCCTTCACTATCTCCCAGAGTTTGCTCAAACTCATGTCCATTGAGTCGGTGATGTCATCCAATCATCTCATCTTCTGTCACCCCCTTCTCCTCCTGCCCTCAATCTTTCTCAGCATCAGGGTCTTTTCCAGTGAGTTTACTCTCTGCATCAGGTGGCCAAAATATTAGTACTTCAGCATCAGTCCTTCCAATGAATATTCAGGGTTGATTTCCTTTAGGATTGATTGTATATATACCCTTGAAGTATTACAGAGACACCAAACAAAGATCATTCTGCCTAGACTAACACTGAAGGTTTCATGGGAGAAGTAGATGTGGACTTGAATTGGAACAGGAGGAAGGAAGAATTCTGAGCAGGAAGACACACATAAGCAAAAATAAGAGGGAGGAAACAGCCTAGCCATATATAGAAGAATAATGGGACCAACTTGATGAGTGAATGATCAACATCCATCAATGGAAGGTCAATCAGAATTTAAGAAGAAAATTTATGAAGCCCCTCAGATACTATGTTGAGGAATTTGATGACAAAATAAGGTGATTGTGCAGGATGTCATTAGCAGAATAAAAAGCCCTTTTAGAACTGATAACCTGGCAAATGAGAGTGGAAGAGAAGAGGGGTAGGGAGAAATATCAGTGAGCTACATCAGGAATTTAAATGTGAAGGAATGTTTAATGGATCTTTCTCTTGTTTAGGAACTTCAATTTAGCTCCAAGCTGAGGATGACAGATGAGTTTCTCCCTTTAGGACTGATAAGTATCTTGTTTCTAAAAGGGATCAGAAAGATTCTGCTGAGTTCTGAGGATAAAACTATCCATTAACAATGATGCAAAACCCAAACCAATCCCAAATAAACAGAAATCTTGAAGAGTTTTTGAAAGAAGGAAATTTAATGAATATTTATTAAGTATCTCCTATAGGTAAGGCATTGTTCTAATAATATAATTATGAATAAATAAGACAAAGTTCTTTTTTTCATAAAACTTACATTTTGCTGGGAGAAGATGAAAGAGTAAACATATACATAAGTATATAATATGTCAAACTCGTGGTCTGAGAAGGCCTGGCTCTTCTTGCAGGGAGAAGGGACAAAGCATGTGAATAGGAGTTTCTAGGCAGAGAGGGCAGGAGGTAGAGAGGCTCTGAGACAACCACGCACTTGACTTGTTTCAGGACAATCAAAGAATCTAGTGGGAAAGAACTGAAGTGAGCAAGAGAATGATGGAAAATGAAGCAGGTGAGTGTTGTGAGGGTGGGACGGGGAACTGCAGATCATGCAGGGTTTTGTAGAACATAGAAGTAACTTTGGATTCATTTTTTGAGTGCACTGGAAAATCACTGGAAATTTTTGAGCCACAGAGTAAGAGAGGAGTGATTTATTTAGTGAAGAGTGATGTTAAAAACCATCCCCAGCCCACCCCTAAACACACTCTAGGGTGAGGAAGACATTCTAAATACATCACTCAGAAAAACTGGAAACACTTGCTTCTCCTGGTTCGTACCTCCTGAGAAACAGAAATATCTAAGCCAAATTCACTACTGGCCCTGGAGGGGAATATAGAAAGAAACTTAGAGGACAGCTTGACATAGGGATTGGCATCCTGTATGACCAAAGAACGGTGCTTGTTTTTCAGCTAGACAATTCTATTGGCCAGATATTGTCCAGAGCAGCTGTGATGATAGGTAAGATAGGACTGGCATACCATCAATCTTTAGCATGGCACAAGCGAATGAGTTTCCCATGAGCCAATGGATATCTTGCAAGGTGGTGAGGTGTGAGCCCCCTTTACATGTACTACCCACCATGGCAGGCTTTTGGTGTGAAGGAACTCCAGTAAGGAGAGTCTTTGGGACATTCTGCTCTGTTGCCACCAGAGATCAGTTGCAGAAGACAACATTCCTATCAGGGAACTTGACTTTGTGGAGATTCTCAAAAGTCCTCTCAAGGAAAACAGAGAATTGTCCAAGAAAGTGCTACCTGCAGCAGAGAGGGTTTGGGTGGCTACCCAGCAATGGCAGTAAAGTAATGATGTTGGAAAGAGGCACAGCTGGATGAAAGGAAATAGGCAAGAAAGAGTAGGACGAGAGAAAGGGCAAGCTGGGATCAGGTCTGAGCCTGTGACATGGTAGGATCTTCGAATCATATGTGAGCTTAATATTTCGCTGGAGATGCAATGAACTTTTAATACTTGATCATGAATTTTAATTGCTAAAGGTAGGCTCATAACTAAAAACAATGTGAAAGCCATAAGATGCTTCTGAGAGATTTTTCAAGAGTTAGGAAAAAGACATCCAAAAGACTATGTTTAGGTAGTAAGGAATAGGCAAAAGTAAAACCTTTCCTTCTTGTATCTCATTGAATTAAAATAGGTATATCAACTTGAATGATAAAAGAATGAAGTATGGTTATGACGGTAGAAATGAAGAAGAGGGACAGCTAGGAGAAGATGCTCCAAAAGGAAATAGACTAAAATTGATATTGAGTGAAATCAGGGGATTGAAAAAATCAAAACTAGATGTCTGTGATCATGTGCAAGGTAGTGGTACCTCTGCAGAACTGGATGCTGGAAAAGATGAGTTAGCTGAAAATTGACTTCTGAGGCTTGAGGTTATGGGAGTGATGGGTGGCTATCACTATAGAACACTGATGCAAACCTGAATACACGGGACTAGAGGTTAGGGAGAAATGGGGCTAGAGATCTTTGCATCAGTATGATCAAACTGTGAGAATGAACTACTTGAGCAGGAGAGAGTCTTTCTGTTGAGGACATCCACAATCAATGAAAGGAATGGAATGAAACCAATAAAAGAAACCAAGGAGTGTTCAGGAAGCAGTTAAAGGCCAGAGTAAGTTGGGAGAAAAGCTGGATTTTGTGGAGATGCATACAAAGGCCTCTCAAAATCTCAGTGACTGAGCTGCTTCTGTGGGAGCTGCAAAAAGTAGAAAAGTTAGAAGGGGTTTGGGAAAGAGAAGGAAGTAAGAAAATGGAAATAGTGGTGGCAGAGTCTTAAGAATAAGCTCAATATTCTGTAAGGTCTTCTGATTAAACAACGAGTTCGATGATCAGAATTCATTGGCCATCAGAAGAATAATATTTACTGAAAGCCATTATGATTGTAAGATTGTTGATTGAATGTGTACAACAATACTAGAAACACTCCAAGTGATCTCTTTTGAGAGGTGTTCTCATATCCTTTAGACTGAAACAGAAAATTCCAGTCCCAATCAAAAAATGGGCAGAAAATCTAAATAGATATTTCTCCAAAGAAGTTATACAAATGGCCCAAGAATCACATGAGAAGCTGCTCAATATTGCTAATTATTGGGCTTCCCTTGTGGCCCAGCTGGCAAAGAATCTGCCTACAATGCGGGAGACCTGGGTTTAATCCCTGGGTTGGGGGAAGATTCCCTGAAGAAGGGAAGGGCCACCCACGTCAGTGTCCTGGCCTGAAGAATTCTATATACTATTCCATGAGGTCAAAAGGAGTCGGACACCACTGAGTGACTTATTATTACAGAAATGTAAATGAAAAATACAGTGAGGTACCACCTCATACCAGTCAGAACAGCCATCGTCAAAAATTCTACAAACAAAAAATGCTGGAGAGAGTGTAGAGAACAGGGAACCCTCCTACACTGTTGGTGGGACTATAAATTGGTGCAGCCAGCATGGAGAACAGTATAGAGGTTCTTTCAAAAACTAAAAATAGAGCTACCATACAACCCGTCAATCTCATTCCTAGGCATATATCTTGGGGCTTCACTGGTGGCTCAGATGATAAAGAATCCACCTGCAATGCTGGAGACCTGGGTTCAATTCCTGGGTTGGGAAGATCCCCTGGAGGAGGGCATGGCAACCCATCCCAGTATGCTTGCCTGGAGAATCCCCATGGACAGAGGAACTGGAGGGCTACAGTCCACAGTGTCACAAAGAGTGGGACACAACTGAGCGACTAAGCACAGCACATGCATAAACCTGGAGACAAACATGGTCCAAAAGGATACCTGCACCTCAATACTCACTGTAGCCCTAATTATAATAGCCAAGACATGGAAGCAACATATGTGTTCATTGACATAGGAATGGACAAAGATGTGGTACATATACATATCAATATAATGGAATATTATTCAATAATAACAAGAATGAAATAATGCCATTTGCAGCAACATGATTGGACCTAGAGATGATCATACTAAGTGAAGTAAGGCATACAGAGAAAGACAAACATTGCATGATATCACTTATATGCAGAATCTGAAAAATATAATACACATGAACTTACTTACAAAATAGAAACAGATCCACAGACTTTAAAAACAAATTTATGGTTACCAAGGGGAAAGGTGAGGGTGGAAGATTAATTAGGATATTGGGATTAACATACACACACTACTATATATATAACACATAACCTACAAGGACCCACTCTATAGCACAGGGAACTCTACTTGATATTCTATAATAATATATATGGGAAAGGAATCTGAAAAACAGTGTATATATGTATATGTACTGAATCACTTTGCCGTACACCTGAAACTAACACAACATTGTAAGTCAATCATACTCCGATATACAATAAAAATTAAATTAAAAAGAAGCTGTCTCAACTTGTCCATACTGGCAAGAAGTAAAGTTTAGAATATGGGTGAAGAGATGATCTGAAATTCTACATCTACAGCCCAGCATACTCCTCACTTAAAAACATAACATAAAGCATGACTTAAAAATGTTTAATTGTAAAATCACTTCAGTATTCAAGCTAACAGTCACTGAAAAAGTCAGAGAGGTAAAACAATCATAGAAGAGATTTCCTGATAGCCAATGTCATAGTATAAAAATATAGGCGCCTAAAGTTTCACCTCAAATTTGGTGAGGCAAAAAAGAGAAAGTTCTTTTTCAATCAGCGATGACCATTCATGCCATCCTAAACCCCCAGTTATATACTCTGAAATTTTCAGACAGGGGGATTTCTAAATGATGATAGTGGCTTAAGTGTCATTTAGAGACACAGAATCTGTGCTATTATCATGAAGACTTCTCAGAAGCTGGAGTGCGAAAATATCATTTATATTATTCAGGAGCTTGAGGCAAAATTTTAAACAATTATTTGTGAGTATTACCAAGACATTATGCCTCTGACTTTTCATCAATAACACAGCCCCAGACTGATCTGGAACTGTAAAAACCACCATGGTTCCCACTAAAGGCGATGAGAAATATGATCTGTGTTCTCTCTCTCCTCTCTTTCTCTGCTTTCCCTTAAGCCTCACGCCTGGAAATCATGCATTTTGGAATGCTAGCAGTCATGTAATAAAACCTTTTCCTGGTTTATGTTCTTTTCTTCACTTATCCACTTAGGGAGAATAAATAAGTGAACTTCAGAGGCAACCCAGTACCCACTGAAGCTGTCGGTTGCAGTGTCTGTCATATTTCAATCAAAGCCAGCACCAGACAGCTATCTTCATCCAGTGCAGTCTCTACATTCTTGAGGACCAGAATTAATGAATTAGCTATTGATTAAATTCCACTCTAGCAAATCCACCGAGGCAAATAAATGAACTACCCAGGGCACGTGTAGGCCACGGCCAGACATGTCCGGGCTATCGATCAGTCGTTAGCACTCTTCGGGTATGTAGAAGCAGCTGATGATAATATGACAAGTACGGAAAATGTGATGTAGAAATAGAGTTTGTTTCCGGACGAGTTGCTTATAAAACTAGAAGGGTTCATTGGATCTTTCTACATTTGTGTGCAAGGGCATTTCTGGATTATGTATAATTGGGAAAACCATACATAAGTGCTTGTGTGGAAGATGTTGTAGTCAAAAGCAAGGTATAGGTTAAGGTCAGAGACAAAGATGATGTGCTCCATGCTTATGATCAAACAGGCTGGTAAGCTATCTGTATATGTTATTAAAACATACAAAAGTTAAAATTTACTGACTATGACATTTTACCAAAGATAATCTAAGAAATATATGTGTTATTAGAAACCAAAATATTTTGAGTGCTATAGAAGCGAACTTTGTCTACTTTTATCTGGAAGGATTTCACACTTGATTTTCCATGTTGCTAATATAAGAGAGTTTCTTAAACCAAAATAGAAACAACTAACATGTACACGTTGCCAGAAGTATAATGAAATTACACAAACAATAACATGCACACAGGAGGCTAACTGCTTTGGTGTTGGTGTAATTTTGATTAATGGCCTGGCAGCCTATATGTGCTCATTAGAGTTTTGCCTTTGGAAAATATTGTTGTGCTATGATAGATCATTTTAAGAAAGGAAAGACTGTACATGCCAATATTCAGTTATAAATGATTTAAATCAGCTTTTTTTTTTTTTTTTTTTGCTAGATCTTTGACCCCAAAAAAGGGGGAAAAAAAAAAAGGAAATAAAGTTGTCAAACGTATTGGAATAAAGAAAAATATGGGGGAAGGGTAATTTCTGTGCTGGTTAATATGGAAAAGTCCTTTATAGCCTCTCTCCCTGGTGGCTCAGTGGTAAAGAATCCACCTGCCAATGCAGGAGATGTGGGTTTGATTTCTGGGTGGGAAAGATCCCTTAGAGGAGTAAATGGCAACGCGCTCCAGTATGATTGCCTGGATAGTCCCATGGACAGAGGATTCTGGTGGGCTACCCTCCATGGGGTCACAAAGAGTTGGACATGACTGAGCACACACACATATGCCTGTTGATTATTGCTAAAAAGTCAGCTCAAATTACAAAAAGCAACCACCTAAGGGCTTTGAAAAGTTAACAATACTGGCAAATCAGGAAAGAAGCCAATATTTGAAGAGCAAACATTGTGGGATCAGTTTCCCAATGTTTTTCCTTTTATCGTCCCCATCTTCAGTTGAAGAGCAGCCCCAGTGTGGAACCACGCACTGGGCAGGCAAAACCTATGTTGCTGTTGTCCACTTGCTCAGGTGTGTTTGACTTTTGCAATCTTACGGCCTGCACCACACCAGGCTTCCCTGTCATTCACTATCGCCCAGAGTTTGCTCAAACTCATGTCCACTGAGTTGATGATGCCATCCAACCATCTCATCCCTCTGTCATCCCCTTCTACCGCCTTCAATCTTTCCCAGCATCAGGGTCTTTTCAAATGAGGTAGCTCTTCACAATAGTTGGGCAAAGTATTGGAACTTCAGCATCAGTTCTTACAATGAATATTCAGGGTTGATTTCCTTTAGGATTGACCGGTTTGATCTCCTTGCAGTCCAAGGGACTCTCAAAAGTCTTCTCTAGCACCACAGTTTGAAAGTATCAATTCTTTGGTACTCAGCTTTCTTTATGGTCTGACTCTAACACCCATACATGACTACTGGAAAAACCATACCTTTGACTATATGGACCTTTGTTGGCAAAGTGATGTTTTTGCTTTTAATATGCTGTCTAGGTTTGAGAGCAACCTAATCTTTCTGGCCAGAGTATAAAAAGGCCTAGCAAGCCAGAAGGTGTGATGAATATCCCTGTTTCATTTCGTTTCCTCTTTTTTCCTGCTCTGAGTATGATTCCAGATAAGGAGCTGAATGATGGCAGTCATTGCCAAATGAGAATTAAAAATCCTAAGAAAAATCTAGCTTTGTGGCCAGGGAAACCAGGAGAAGTGCCCCCTGTGGCCCAAAGAATGTGTGGCACAAAAATTCCTACTTTTTTTTTTCCAATATTTTTCTCTAATCTCTTTGCCCCTCGAACAATTTCGTTGATGTAAACTGTGAACTACCTTTGGAGGCTAAAATTCCAAGAGAAACCATGTCTTTCCAGCCAAAGATCTGGAAAAGGAAGTCCAAGGGATATGGAAAACACAGAGGAACTCTCAAAAAAGAGAAAGCTAAGCAGTCTATTAATTCTGTGCACAAATCAACACAAGTCTTAATTCCAAGGTGCACACACATGGCTGCCTCATAAGCAAAGGGAAGCATAGTTCAGTTCAGTTCAGTTCAGTCGCTCAGTCGTGTCCGACCCTTTGCGACCCCATGAATCGCAGCACGCCAGGCCTCCCTGCCCATCACCAACTCCCGGAGTTTACTCAAACTCATGTCCATCAAGTTGGTGATGCCATCCAGCCATCTCATCCTCTGTCCCCTTCTCCTCCTGCCCCCAATCCCTCCCAGCATCAGGGTCTTTTCCAATGAATCAACTCTTCGCATGAGGTGGCCAAGGTACTGGAGTTTCAGCTTCAGCATCAGTCCTTCCAATGAACACCCAGGACTGATCTCCTTTAGGATGGACTCTCAAGAGTCTTCTGCAACACCATAGTTCAAAAGCATCAATTTTTTGGCGCTCAGCATTCTTCACAGTCCAACTCTCACATTCATACATGACCACTGGAAAAACCATAGCCTTGTCCAGATGGACCTTTGTTGGCAAAGTAATGTCTCTGCTTTTTAATATGCTATCCAGGTTAGTCATAACTTTCCTTCCAAGGAGTAAGCGTCTTTTAATTTCATGGCTGCAATCACCAACTGCAGTGATTTTGGAGCCCAAAAAAATAAAGTCTGACACTGTTTGCACTGTTTCTCTATTTCCCATGAAGTGATGGGACCAGATGCCATGATCTTAGTTTTCTGAATGTTGAGCTTTAAGCCAACTTTTTCACTCTCCTGTTTCACTTTCAAGAGGCTTTTTAGTTCTTCTTCACTTTCTGCCATAAGGGTGGTGTCATCTGCATATCTGAGGTTATTGATATTTCTCCCAGCAATCTTGGTTCCAGCTTGTGCTTCTTCCAGCCCAGCGTTTCTCATGATGTACTCTGCATATAAGTTAAATAAGCAGGGTGACAATAAACAGCCTTGACGTACTCCTTTTCCTATTTGGAACCAGTTTGTTGTTCCGTGTCCAGTTCTAAGTATTGCTTCCTGACCTACATACAGGTTTCTCAAGAGATGGGTCAGGTGGTCTGGTATTCCCATCTCTTTCAGAATTTTCCACAGTTTATTGTGATCCACACAGTTGAAGGCTTTGGCGTAGTCAATGAAGCAGAAATAGATGTTTTTCTGGAAATCTCTTGCTTTTTCAATGATCCAGCAGATGTTGGTTATTTCATCTCTGATTCCTCTGCCTTTTCTAGAACCAGCTTGAACATCTGGATGTTCACAGTTCACGTAATGCTGAAGCCTGGCATGGAGAATTTTGAGCATTACTTTACTAGCGTGTGAGATGAGTGCAATTGTGCGGGAGTTTGAACATTATTTGGGATTGCCTTTCTTAGGGATTAGAATGAAAACTGACCTTTTCCAGTCCTGTGGCCATTGCTGAGTTTTCCAAATTTGCTGGCATATTGAGTGCAGCACTTTCACAGAATCATCTTTTAGGATTTGAAATAGCTCAACTGGAATTCCGTCACATCCACTAGCTTTATTCGTAGTGATGCTTCCTAAGGCCCACCTGACTTCACATTCTAGGATGTGTGGCTCTAGGTGAGTGATCACACCATCGTGATTATCTGGGTCATGAAGATCTTTTTTGTACAGTTCTTCTGTGTCTTCTTGCCACCTCTTCTTAATATCTTCTGCTTCTGTTAGGTCCATACCATTTCTGTCCTTTATCGAACCCATCTTTGTGTGAAATGTTCCCTTTGTATCTCTAATTTTCTTGAAGAGATCTCTAGTCTTTCCCATTCTGTAGTTTCCTCTATTTTTTTGCATTGATCGCTGAAGAAGGCTTCCTTATCTCTCCTGGCTGTTCTTTGGAACTCTGCGTTCACATGGGAATATCTTTCCTTTTCTCCTTTGCTTTTCGCTTCTCTTCTTTTCACAGCTAAGTAAGATGGTAGGTGTTGTGAGAAGGCATCAGAGGGCAGACACACTAAAACCATAATCACAGAAAACTAGCCAATCTGATCACAGGACCACAGTTTTGTCTAACTCAATGAAACTAAGCCATGCCATGTGTGGCCACCCAAGATGGACGGGTCATGGTGGAGAGTTCTGACAGAATGTGGTCCACTGGAGAAGAGAATGGCAAACCACTTCAGAATTCTTGCCTTGAGAACCCCATGAACAGTAGGAAAAGGCAAATTGATAGGATACTGAAAGAGGAACTCCCCAGGTCGGTAGGTGCCCAATATGCTACTGGAGATCAGTGGAGAAATAACTCCAGACAGAATGAAGGGATGGAGCCAAAGCAAAAACAATACCCAGCTGTGGATGTGACTGGTGATAGAAGCAAGGTCTGATGCTGTAAAGAGCAATATTGCATAGGAACCTGGAATGTTAGGTCCATGAATCAAGGCAAATTGGAAGTGGTCATAACAGGAGATGGCAAGAGTGAATGTTGACATTCTAGGAATCAGCAAACTAAAATGGACTGGATTGGGTGAATTTAACACAGATGACCCTTATATTTATTACTGTGGGCAGGAATCCCTTAGAAGAAATGGAGTAGCCATCATAGTCAACAAAAGAGTCCAATATGCAGTACTTGGATGCAATCTCAAAAATGACAGAAGGATCTCTGTTCGTTTCCAAGGCAAACCATTCAATATCACGGTAATCCAAGCTTATGCTCCAACCAGTAATGCTGAAGAAGCTGAAGTTGAACAGTTCTATGAAGACCTACAAGACCTTTTAGAACTAACACCCAAATAAGATGTCCTCTTCATTATAGGGAACTGGAATGCAAAAGTAGGAAGTCAAGAAACACCTGGAGTAACAGGCAAATTTGGCCTTGGAGTATGGAATGAAGCAGGGCAAAGGCTAATAGAGTTTTGCCAAGAGGACTCACTGATCATAGCAAACACCCTCTTCCAACAACACAAGAGAAGACTCTACACATGGACATCACCAGATGGTCGACACCAAAATCAGATTGATTATATTCTTTGCAGCCAAAGGTGGAAACAAAACAAGACCGGGAGCTGACTGTGGCTCAGATCATGAATTCCTTATTGCCAAATTCAGACTTAAACTGAAGAAAGTAGGGAAAACCACTAGACCATTCAGGTATGACCTAAATTAAATCCCTTATGACTATACAGTGGAAGTGAGAAATAGATTTAAGGGACTAGATCTGATAGACAGAGAGCCTGATGAACTATGGACAGAGGTTCGTGACATTGTATAGGAGACAGGGATCAAGACCATCCCCATGGAAAAGAAATGCAAAAAAGGCAAAATGGTTGTCTGAGAAGGCCTTACAAGTAGCTGTGAAAGGGAAGAATAAGCACATAGCAAAGACTTTGAGATCTGAACCATTGCATAATCCCATAACCAAACGCCAGATAAGCCACTGAGAGGTGCATGAATGGGACAGACATAAAGCAGCATGGTGAAACTTGAAAAATGAACTAATATTAGAGCCACCGACCACATAAGCCAAGACAAAAATTTCAGTCTGAAGCTAACCAAGTTGGTCACCTGCCAAAAGAAACAAAACCTCCAACCTTCTACACATGATGACAACCTGATATTTAAACATCCAGGAAGTACTCCAAAATCACTCAAAGTTACAGTAATCCAAAGAAAGTTGGAGTGCCTATATTATTATCAGACAAAGTACCCTTGATGATAAAAAAAGTTATCAGGAAGGAAAAGGAATGTTACACAACAATAAAAGTGTCAATTTACCAAGACATAACAATCCTAAATGTGCATGAACCTAATAGTAAAGCATCAAAATACATGAGGCAAAAACTGAGAGTTCAAAAAAAACCCAACTATTATAAATAAGCCCTTAGTTATATTTGGAGATTTCAATATTCCTCTCACAATAATTGATAGAACAGCCAGGCAGGAAATCATTATGTGTACAGATGACCTGAACATCACTATCACTCAACTTGACCTAATTGACATTTATAAAATGTTCTGACAACAGCAGAATACACATTCTCCTCAAGTACACATAGCATATTCACCATGATAGATCTCATTATAGGCAATAAAATAAAACCATGCTTCAGACCATAACAGAATGGCTTTAGAAACTCACATCTTAAATATGTCTGAAAAAACTAAAAAATATTTGGGAAATAAGCAAACCACTTCTAAATAATTCATGAGTCAAAGCAGAAGTATTAAGGAAATTAAAAACTATCTTGAAACATTAAATGAAATAAAATGCAACATTTCAAACTTCATGAGATTCACCTGAAGCATGGCTTAAAGGAAAATTCTTAACTTTAAATAGTTCTAGTCAAAAAGAAGAAAGGTCTCAAATCAATAATGCATGCTTCCCTCTTTAAGCAACTGAAAAAAGAAAGGTAAGATAAATCCAAAGCAAGAAGAAAGAAATCAATAAAGAAATCATCAATTAATGAGATAGAAAACAAAGCAATAGAGAAAACCAATAAAACCAAAAGATGGTTCTCTGAAAATATTCACAAAATTGATAAAACTCTAGATTGACTGAGAGACACTTACCATTATCAGAAATGAAATGGTGCAAATCAATGCAGATTCTACAAATATTACAACTTTCTGTCCATTAATTGGACAAATTCAATGAAATTAAACCAGTTCTTTGCAAACACAAGGTAACAAATTTCACACAAGAACAAACAGATAGCTTGAATCACCCTACATTGTTAAGGAAATTGAATTCTGAGTAAAATACCACTCAATAAGAAAAACTCTAGCGAAAGGTGAGTTTCACTGGTAAATTCTACCAACATTTAAGAAATAAATACCATTCTCACAAAATCTCTTTCAGAAAATAGAAAAGGAAGACACATTTTCCAGGTTATTTTTTGGGCCCAGAATTGCCATTTACCAAAAGCAGGCAAAGACATTACAAGAAATAAAAATAGTTCAATATATTTTATAAGGATAACCATGATCTTCAACAAGATAATAGCAAATTGAATCCAGGAATATATAAAAAGGGAAATACATCACAACCAAGTGGGCTTTATTAAGATTATAGAGCCTTAATTATTTGAAAGTCAATCAATGTAATTAAAGACATTAACAAATTAATATGAAGAAAATGTATTTAACAAAATTCAGTATCCAGTCACTTTGGAAATCAGTTTGGCAGTTTCTTATAAAGTAAGTAAAATATAAACTCATTATGATTCAGCAGTCCAACTCATCATTTACCCAGGTGAAATGAGAATCTGCGTTCACATAAAAATCTGTACATAAATGTTTACAGCAACTTTATTCATAGTCACCAATAATTGGAAACTACCCAAATGATAAACAAACTGCGGTATATTCATACAATAGAGTACTATTTAGTACCAAAAATCAACAACTATTGATATTTATGATAACATGGATGAATCTTAAATGCATTATGTAGAGTGAAAGAAGTCGGGCTTAAATGGCTATATACTGTATGACTCCAATTATGTGACAACATGAAACAGGCAAACTTTCAGAAATGGAACAGTATTTCCTCAGTATGGGGGAGGGTGGAGGAGGAATTGACTATAAAGGGGTAGCGTGAAGAAATATTTTGACATAGTGGAACAACAGTGCTATATGTTAATTGTAGTGGTGTTCACACAACTCGATATATTTGTTAAAACTTATAGAAATGTGAAGCAAAAAAGAATGTCTTTTACTGTATGTAAATTAAAAACAAACTTTAAAAATTTAGAGAATTAAAAAATAAGCAAATTTAGAATACCCAGAACATTTTCGGAAGTTTAACTCATTGTTAAAACTAGGTAGTTCTCTTCACATTCTTGTCAGTTTTCAATAAAATCTATATATTTTTTTCCTCTTCACATGCCTTAAGTTGCCTCTCTTCTGTCCCAATATATAATTGATATTGACTAAGTATGGAATAATAAGATGAAAGTTTGTTTTTTTTTTTTAATTCAGAATTTAAGGCATTATTTCTTTGTTTTCCTAGCAATGAATGTTGCTGTGTATAGTCTGATAATGTCATCCAAATTCCTAGTGCTGTATGTACATAATCTGTCTTTTCTTCCTGGAAACTTATTTATTTATTTATTTTCTTATTGAAGGATAATTGCTTTACAGAATTTTGCTGTTTTCTGTCAAACCTCAACATGAATCAGCCATAGATGTACATATATCCCCTCCCTTTTGAACTTCCCTCCCATCTCCCTCCCCATCCCACCCCTGTAGGTTGATACAGAGCCCCTGCTTGAGTTTGCCAAGCCACACAGCAAATTCCTGTTGGCTATCTATCTTACACATGGTGATGTAAGTTTCCGTCTTACTCTTTCCATACATCTCACCCTCTCCTCCCCTCTCCCCATGTCCATACTATTCTCTATGTCTGTTTCTCTATTGCTGCCCTGTAAATAAATTCTTCAGCACCATTTTTCTAGATTCCATATAAATATGTTAGAACACAATATTTATCTTTCTCTTTCTGACTTACATCACTCTGTATAATAGGCTCCAGGTTCATCCACCTCTTTAGAACTGACTCAAATTCATTCCTTTTTATGGCTGAATAATATTCCATTCTGTATATGTACAACAACTTCTTTATCCATTCATCTATTGATGGACATTTAGGTTGGTTCCATGTTCTAGCTATTGTAAATAGTGCTGCAATGAACAATGGGATACATGTGTCTTTTTCAGTTTTTGTTTCCTCAGGGTATATGCCTAGGAGTGGGATTGCTATGTCATATGGTGGTTTTATTCCCAGCTTTTTAAGGACTCTCCATAACGTCTTCCATAGTGGCTGTATCAATTTACATTCCCACCAACAGTGCAAGAGCATTCCCCTTTCTCCACACCCTCTCCAGTCTATTTGTAGACTTTTTGATGATGGCCATTCTGACCAGTGTGAGGTGATATCTCATTGTAGCTTTGATTTGCATTTCTCTGAGTGACTGAACTGAACTGAATAATGGCCGATGTTGAGCATCTTTCCACATGTTTGTTAGCCATCTGTATACCTTCTTTGGAGAAAAGTCTGTTTGGGTCTTTTCCCCGCTTTTTGATTGGGTTATTTGTTTTTCTGGTATTGAGTTGTATGAGCTGCTTGTATATTTTGGAAATAAATCCTTTGTCAGTTGTTTCATTTGCTATTATTTTCTTCCATTCTGAGGTTTGTCTTTTCACTTTGCTTATAATTTCCTTTGCTGTGCAAAAGCTTTTAAGTGTAATAAGGCCCCACTTGTTTATTTTTGTTTTTATTTCTGTTACTCTAGAAGGTGGGTCATAGAGGATCTTGCTTTGATTTATGGCATCGAGTGTTCTGCCTATGTTTTCCTCTAAGAGTTTCATAGTTTCTGGTCTTACATTTAGGTCTTTACTCCATTTTGAGTCTATCTTTGTGTATGGTGTTAGGAAGTGTTCTAATTTCATTCTTTTACGTGTAGCTGTCCGGTTTTCCCAGCACCATTAATTGAAGAGGCTTCTTTGTCCCATTGCATATTCTTGCCTCCTTTGTCAAAAATAAGGTACCCATAGGTGCATGGGTTTATTTCTGGGCTTTCTATCTTGTTCCATTGGTCTATATTTCTGTTTTTGTGCCAGCACCATAGTGTCTTGATAACTGCAGCTTTGTGGTATAATCTGAACTCAGGAAGGTTGATTCCTCCAGCTCCATTCTTCTTTTTCAAGACTGCTTTGGCTATTTGGGGTCTTTTGTGTTTCCATATGAATTGTGAAATTTTTTGTTCTAGTTCTGTGAAAAAAGCCATTGGTAATTTGATAGGGATCTGACTGAATCCATAGATTTCATTTGATAGTATAGTCATTTTCACAATATTGATTCTTCCTGCCCAGGAATATGGAATATCTCTCCATCTGTTTATGTCATCTTTGATTTCTTTCATCAGTTTCTTATAATTTTCTGTGTACAGTTCTTTTGTCCCCTTAGGTGAGTTTATTCCTAGATATATAATTCTTTTTGTTTGAATGGTGAATGGGATTGTTTCCTTAATTTTGCTTTCTGATTTTTCATTGTTAGTATATAGAAATGCAAGTGATTTCTGTGTATTGATTTTGTATACTGCAACTTTGCTAAGTTCACTGATTAGCTCTAGTAATTTTGTGATACAATCTTTAGGGTTTTCTATGTACAGTATCATGTCATGTGCAAAAAGTCAGAGCTTTACTTCTTTTCCACTCGGGATTCCTTGTGTTTATTTTTCTTCTCTGATTGCTGTAGCTAGGACTTCCAGAACTATGTTGAATAATGGTGGTGAAAGTGGATACCCTTGTCTTGTTCCTGATCTCAGGAGGAATGCTTTCAGTTTTTCGCCACTGAGAATAATGTTTGCTGTAGATTTATCATCATATATAGCCTTTACTACGTTGAGGTAGGTTCCTTTTATGCCCATTTTTGAAGAGTTTTAATCATAAATGGGTGCTGAATTTTGTCAAAGGCTTTTTATGCATCTATTGAGATGATCATATGGTTTTTATCTTTCAATTTGTTAATTGATATATCACACTGATTGATTTGTGTATATTGAAGAATCCTTGCATTCCTGGAATAAACCCAACTTGATCATGGTGTATGAGCTTTCTGATGTGTTGCTGAATTCTGCTGGCTAAAATTTTGTTGAGGATTTTGCGTCTATGTTCATCAGTGATATTGGCCTGTAGTTTTTTTGTGTGTGTGCTGTTTTTGTCTGGTTTTGGTATCAGGGTGATGGTGGCCTCGTAGAACGAGTTTGGAAGTGCTCCTTCCTCTGCAATTTTTTGAAAGAGTTTTAGAAGGATAGGCATTAGCCCTTTAAATGTTTGACAGAATTTTCCTGTGAAGCCACCTGGTCCTGGGCTTTTGCTTTTAGGGAGATGTTTTGATCACAGCTTCAATTTCAGTGCTTGTAATTGTGTTGTTTATAATTTCTATTTCTTCCTGGTTCAGTCTTGGAAGATTGAACTTTTCTAAGAATCTGTCCATTTCTTCCAGGTTATCCAGTTTATTGCCATATAGTCATTCATAATAGTCTTATAATCCTTTGTATTTCTGCATTGTCTTTTGTATCCTCTCCTTTCCCACTTGCACTTTTGTTGATTTGAGTCTTCTCTCTTTTTTTCTTGATGAGTCTGGCTAAAGATTTGTCCATTTTGTTTATCTTCTCAATGAACCAGCTTTTAGATTCATTAATCCTTACTATTGTTTCTTTAATTTCTTTTTCATTTATTTCTGCTTGGATCTTGATGATTTCTTTCCTTCTAATAACTTTAGGGCTTTTTTTGCTCTTCTTTTTCCAGTTATTTTAAGTTTAAAGTTAGGTTGTCTATTTGATGTTTTGTTTCTTGAAGTAGGATTGTATTGCTGTAAAATTCCCTCTTAAAACTGCTTTTGCTTCATCCCATAGGTGTTGAACTGTCATTTTTTCATTGGCATTTGTTTCTAGAAATTTTTTTATTTTCCTTTTGATTTCTTCAGTAATTGGTTATTTAGAAATGTGTTGTTTAATCTCCATGTATTTGTGTTCCTTACAGTTTTTTCTTGTAATTGATATCTAGTTTCATGTCGTGATGTTTGGAGAAGATGCCTGATATGATTTCAATTTTCTTAAATTTACTGAGATTTGGTTTATGACCCAAGATGTGGTCTATCCTGGAGAATGTTCCATGTACATTTGAAAAGAAGGTGTATTCTTCTGCATTTGGATGGCATGTCTTGAAGATATCAATGAGATCCATCGCATCTAAAGTATCATTTAAGACTTGTGTTTCCTTATTAATTTTCTGTTTTGATAATCTGTCCGTTGGTGTGATAGGGGTGTTAAACTCTCCTACTATGACTGTGTTACTGTCAATTTCTCCTTTTAAGTTTGCTAGTGCTTATCTTATGTATTGAGGTGTTCCTATGTTGGGTGCATAGATACTTACAATTGTTATGTCTTCCTCTTGGATTGATCCCTTGATCATTATGTAGTGTCCTTCCTTATCTCTTGTAATCTTCATTTTAAGGTCTATTTTGTCTGATATGAGGGTTGCTACTCCAGCTTTCTTTTGCTTCCCATTTGCATGGAATATATTTTTCCATCCTCTCACTTTCAGTCTATACGTGTCTTGAGGTCTGATGTGGGTTTCCTGTAGACAGCAAGGGTCTTGTTTTTGCATCCATTCAGCTAGTCTGTGTCTTTTGATTGGAGCATTTAATCAATTTACAATTAAAGTAGTTATTGATATATATGTTCCTATTGACATTTTTTCCAATTTTTTATGGTTGACTGTGTAGATCTTTTTTCTTCTCTTGTATTTCTTTTTTTTTTTTTTTAATTAGTTGGAGGCTAATTACTTTACAATATTGTAGTGGTTTTTGTCATACATTGACATGAATCAGCCATGGAGTTACATGTATTCCCCATCCCGATCCCCCCTCCCACTTCCCTCTCTACCCGATCCTTCTGGGTCTTCCCAGTGCACCAGGCCCGAGCACTTGTCTCATGCATCCAACCTGGGCTGATGATCTGTTTCACCCTAGATAATATACATGTTTCGATGCTGTTCTCTCGAAACATCCCACCCTCGCCTTCTCCCACAGAATCCAAAAGTCTGTTCTGTACATCTGTGTCTCTTTTTCTGTTTTGCATATAGGGTTATCATTACCATCTTTCTTCTCTTGTATTCCTTGACTATATAAATCCCTTTAACATTTGTTGTTAAAACTGGTTTGGTGGTACTGAATTCTCTTAACTTTTGCTTGTCTGAAAATTCTCTAACAATTTTGAATGAGATCCTTGCTGGGTACTGTAATCTTGGTTGTAGATTTTTCCCTTTTAGGACTTTAAACATATCCTGCTGTTTTCTTCTTGCCTGCAGAGTTTCTGCTGAAAGATCAGTTGTTCAGCATATGGGGTTTCCATTGCATGTTACTTGTTGCTTTTTCCTTGCTGCTTTCAATATTATTTCTTCGTGTTCAGTCTTTGTTAGTTTGAATAGTATGTGTCTTGGTGTGTTTCTCCTTGGGTTTATCTTGTATGGGACTCTTTGTGTCTCTTGAACTTGATTGACTATTTCCTTTTCCGTGTTGGGGAAAATTTCATCTATAATCTTGTCAAAAATTTTCTCATACACTTTCTTTTCTCTTCTTCTGGGACCCCTATAGTTCAAATGTTGGTGTGTTTGATATTGTTCCAAAGGTCTCTGAGACTATCCTCAGTTCTTTTCATTCTTTTGACTTTACTCTGCTCTTTGGAAGTTATTTCCACCATTTTATCTTCTAGTTCACTGATTCTTTCTTCTGCTTCAGATATTCTGCTATTGACTCCTTCTAGAGTATTTTTTGAAGAAGGCAATGGCACCCCACTCCAGTACTCTTGCCTGGAAAATCCCATGGATGGAGAAGCCTGGTAGGCTGCAGTCCATTGGGTCGCTACGAGTCGGACACGACTGAGCAACTTCACTTTCACTTTTCACTTTCATGCACTGGAGAAGGAAATGGCAACCCACTCCAGTGTTCTTGCTTGGAGAATCCCAGGGACGGGGGAGCCTGGTGGGCTGCCATCTATGGGGTCGCACAGGGTCGGACACAACTGAAGCAACTTAGCAGCAGCAGCAGAGTATTTTTAATTTCAGTAATTGTGTTGTTTGTCTCTGTATGTTTATTCTTTAATTCTTGTAGGTCTTTGTTAATTGATTCTTGAATTTTCTCCATTTTGTTTTCAAGTTTTTTGATCATCTTTACTATCATTATTCTGAATTCTTTTTCAGGTAGTTTGCCTATTTCCTCTTCATTTATTTGGATTTCTGTGTTTCTAGTTTGTTCCTTCATTTGTCTAATATTTCACTGCCTTTCACTGATTTTTTTTTTTTTTTTTAACTTATTGGGTTTGACGTCCCCTTTTCCCAGGCTTCATGGTTGAATTCTTTCTTCCTTTTGGTTTCTGCCCTCCTAAGGTTGGTCAGTGATTTGTGTAAGCTTCATATAGGGTGAGATTTGTACTGAGTTTTTTTTTTTGTTGTTGTTGCTTGCTTGTTTGTTTATTTTTCCTCTGATGAGTAAGGCTGGATGAGGTGGTAATCCTGTCTGCTGATGATTGGGTTTGTATTTTGATTTGTTTGTTGTTGACATGAGCCTTCCTGCACAGGGTGCTACTGGTTGTTGGGTGATGGAGTGTCTTGCATTCAGGTGGTTTCCTTGGTGTGAGTTCTCTCTATTTGATAATTCCTAGGGTTAGTTCTCTGGTAGTCTAGGGTCTTGGAGTCAGTGCTCCCACTCCAAAGACTCAGAGCTTGATCTCTGGTCAGAAATGAAGATTCCACAAGTGGTTTGTTACAGCATTAAGTGAGATTAAAACAAATACCCCAAAATGAGGAACCAAAGATGAACCCCAGCCAAATGGCGGTCACAAAATCAGGCAAATAATAATTAAAATATTGGAATAAGCACATATACATATATGTGACCAAAGTCAAAACAGTCCAACAAAAATAAAGTACCATAGATTGGCCCAGTGAACAAAGGAAATAAAAATTATATCCACCAGTTAAGAACAAAACTAACTAAAGCACAAACTGGAAAACAAAACTAAATAAATATGCTAATTGGGGAATAAAGCAATGAAAACAAAACTAACAAATATATTGAGAGGAAAGGAAAGAAAAAACAGATATGCAAAGTTAAATAGAGGTAGATGAGGAAGATTTATATGCTTTAAAGATTAACTGCAAGGGAAAAGAACAGTACAAAAGGCAAACAAAGGAATAAATGTAGAAAAAATATAATAGGTTTAAAGAAGTTAAAAATTAAAATTATAAAAAGGAGAAAAGAGAAAAGAAGAAAAAAGGAAAAAAAAAAATAAGAAAACTCTGCAGAACTGCAAAAGCCCAATGTAGAGGCAGAGGTTTATAACAACAATAAAAAGTGTGACTGAATATACACATACACATATATAACCATACGCAAAATCAAAACAGTTCAACAAAAATAAAGTACAATAGATTGACCCAGGAAATGAAGGAAACCAAAAATTATATCTAACTGTTAAGAACAAAACTAACTAAAGCACAAACTGGAAAACAAATCTAAAGCAAGGTGCCAATTGGGGAATAAAGCAATGAAAATAAAATTAACAAGTATGTTGTGAGAAAAGGAAAGAAAGAAAAGAAAGAATAGATATGCAAAGTTAAATATATATAGATAAAGAACATTTATATACATTAAAAATTAACTGCAAGGGGGAAAGAACAGTAGGAAAAGTAAACAAAGTAATAAATGTAGAAGAAAAAATAGGTCTAAAAATTAAGAAAAGAAAAAAAAAAAGAAAAAAGGAAAACTCCACAGAACTGCAAAAGAGCAATGTAGAGGCAAAGGTTTATAACAATTAAAAAATGTGACTGAGAAAAAAAGAAACCTCAAAAACTTAATTAGATTTCATAGTGCCAATAAAATCAACAACTACAACAGAGGGGGAGAAAAAAGAAAGAAAAAAATCCAAAAGAATCTACAGAACAAGTCAAAACACAAGAATAATAAATGCTTTTCTGGAGTCACTGCTGTCAGAGTCCTTTCCCTCACTGGGAGTCACCGTCCACCTCACCTCCCTAGGATGCCCTCCAACACTGTGCTGGTCTCTGGACCTGCTGTGGGGGCAGCTCAGACTCTAACCTGGTCCTACTCCTGTGTGTTCTTTTTGTGGGAGCTCTCAATGTCCTTTTATATATTACATAGACACAGAGCCCGCCTTGTTGATCATGTGGATTTAATCTGCAGCTTGCACAGCTGGTGGGAAGGTCTTGGGTCTTCTTCCTTAGCCACACTGCTCCTGGCTCTCAACTGTGGTTTTATTTCCACCTCTGCATGTGGTCGTCACTGGGCTTTGCTCCTGAGGCTGCCCTGGAGGACTTGGGTTTGCCCCATGAGGGCCAGGTGTGGAGGTGGTGCCGCTGCTTGGGTCGCAGGGGTTCCGGCAGCACCAGGTACTCAGGGGAGTTGGCGGCTAGGGCAGCAGGAAATACAGTGCTCTAGAAGGGGATGGCAACCAGCATTGGCCAATACGCTCCAGTGTTCTTGCCTGGAGAACCCCCCTGACCGAGAAGCCTGGCAGGTCACTGTCTACAGGGTCTCAAAGATTTGGACATGACCAAAGTGAGCCTGCGTGCATAGACTTTTTTTTGGCCTGTGGCAGCTCTGCCCTCGTGAGAGTTGAGCGTGAAGGTGGTGCAGCCGCTCGGCTTTCAGGGATCCTGGCAACGCCAAGTGTGCAGGGACACGGACTGCCTCCACAGCAGGAGCTATGGCCCTATCAGAGTCTTTTCTTGAGCCTCTTGTAGCTGGCGACCAGAAGGCCTCTTTGGCCAGTCTTTCTCCATAACTCTGCCTGTTCAGGCACTCAGAGGTCCTTCTCTGTTCGCCATCTCAGGCACATAGAGGCCCCCCTGCCTGGGGCCCTACTCTGTGGATCTGCACGTCAGGCACTTACAGGGGCGCCTGCGTGGGGTCCTACTCTGTAGTTCAGTGCGTCAGGCCTTCAATGGGCCAGCCTCTCTATTGTTCAGCTGCAGATGCTGGCTGTGGGGGGAGAGGGGCTATGGGGATGGCTCCACCCCCTCGAATGACTCAGCAGTATCGCCTTGTTTCCATGGCTGCCTGGCTTTCCTCCACAGGCCTTTCCCACCACAATCTCCTCCCTCACATCCTCTTGAGCCATCTCTGCATTCAACAGCAGCCCCCACCCTGGGATTTCTCCACAATCCCTAAACTCCAGCTCCCAGCCGCTGCACCTTCCAGCAGACTTGCATCCCTGTCCGGGGAATGTGTGGCTGCAGCAAGGACTGTCTGATTCTCATTCCATTTAGGCTGCCACAGATCAGCTGTTTCACTCTCAGCCTTAAAAGTTTCTCCTCTGACTCAGACAATTGCCCGGATATGGGGATCAGACCCCTGCTTCAGTTCTGCCACCCACCGAGGGCAGGACCAGTCCTCCTAACACTCCCTTTTTTCCCCCTAGTTCCTTCGTCCTGCCGAGTTTTGTGTGGGTCTCCATACTCTTTTCCGCTGGTCAGGTACTCCTGTCTGTGCTCAGCTGGTGTTCTGCATGCACTTCTGTGTCTGAAGGTGCATTCCTGATGCATCCATGGGGAGAGATGTACTCCACGTCCACCTACTGCTCTGCTATATTGTTCTCTCCCTGGAAGCTTTTTGAATGCAATTTTTTAACCTGGTACTTTGAAATCTCCAGATGATATCCCCTTATGTGGTTATGATCCAGTCATTTTTCTGGCATCTATAACACCTTGGAATCTACTTACTGGTATCTTGATTTGGGAATATTTTCTTGTCATCTTTATTTTCTTCCCTTTTTTCCCTCTGTTCTATCTTTCTGGAACCCTTATTATCCAAATAGTTGATTTCCTGGACTTTAAGATTTTTCTTAATTTCTTTTTTAGTAACATATTTGATTTTTTTGTACTTTCAGAGACTAAACTTCCTTCCAAAGTCTTAATTCAGTTAATTAAAAGTTAAGACAATTTCCATGAGATATCGCTCCCCAAAGTCCTGCTTTATTTTGATTTTTTCCAAGTAGGATTTTTTTTTTTTTTTAGTGTTGTTTTATATATAGAGGATGTCTTTTTATCCCTCTGAGGATGTTATGTATTTTCTTCCTCATCTTGCATTGTTTCTATGTCTATTGAATTATTTCTCTGTTTTAATTTTGTTTCTTTTAATCTTTGAGATAAAAGAGGTGACAAGAAGATTTATATATGAGTGGGGCTTGTTGATTGATGAAGTTCCCTACTGTGTGACCAGGTGGCAAGTTATCTTTTCTATTAGGGGATCCTGATCTGCTAGTTTATGGAAGTATTTTATTTGGAGTCGCTCAGACTTTTTCAGAGAAGAATGCCCTTCTGTATGGAAACATTTATGACTGGATATTTGTTTGTAAAACCAGAGCTGGGGAAAGCAGCAGAGGCACCATCATTCTAATTGTAGTCTACACTTTATCATGATTTTTACCTTTGCCCCTCATTCCAGATTTCCACTGTGCCTAGTAGCCCTAATTCCTAAATACTTCTGTTCAGTTTCTTGAGAAAAAAACTTCTGATCTCCTGCTGGTGGAATATGCCACAAGGAGAAAGAGAAATCAATGCTGTGATGAATAATATAGAGGTAGGGGACCTTGAATTCTGTAGTAGCTAATTTTGTGTTAAGTTGACTGGGCCACAAGGTCGAGGACATCTGGTTAAAAATGATTTCTAGGTGTGTCTGCAGGGTTGTTTTTGATGAGGTAAGTATTTGAATCTGTGGCTCAGTAAAGCAGATTGCTCTTCACAGTGTAGGTGGGTTCTACCCTCAACCCTCCAATGAGTTGAGGGTCTGAGTAAAAGCAAAAGTTGAAGGAAGGGAGAATTCCTCTTCTCTGATTGACTACTTGATCTAATCAATCTTCCCTCACTCTCACATTTGGACCAAGATTTATACCATTATCTCCTCTAATTCTCAAAACTTTGGACATGGACTGGGACTAGACCCCAAGCTTTCCTGAGTTTTCACATTTGGTTTTGTTTCCCTGGCGAACCGTGACTAATTATAGATCCCAACCACTCTTTTTTTTTTTTTTTAAGACTTTCAGCTAATCCCATGATTTCAGCTTTGAACTTTATCCCTTCCTGCCCTTATTCACAAACCTGAAAGTCTGTTAAGTGCTCGGACACTGAGGTTCTCTGCAGAGCAAATTAGTTTGTTTGTGTCATCATCTCCCTCTGCTAACTACCACTTTGGCAAGTGCATCTCCCAAGGCAAATTTTGCTTTCATAATTGTGTTAAAAATCTACCTTCTCTTGTCATCTGCTTTGTCATTTTTCTTGCTCTTTTAAAAAAATAAATATGCCCTTTTAATTGTTTTTGGCACCAATTTAATATATTTGGGGAGAAGCAATCTTTAAACCCACCTAAAAATATTTTTTCTGTTGTCATCCACAAGAATCTTCTTAAAGATATCTTAGAGACAGTCTCAAATGGATATTTGCTCAATTTCTGAAAAACCTTACACATTTTTAGCTACATATAAATATGTAATCTAAGACATATTCCCTTATGCCATTCACCTAGGCTTGAGTCATGGGGATGTTAACAGACAAGAAATTTGACAACATCCACCTACCTATTTATACTTCTTCCTTGAGTTCTTTAGAATGAACTCAAATGTCACATCTTTCATGATGTCTTCACTGATAATTATGAGTAGAGTTGAGGTTTTTTTTTTTTAATTCACTTCTTGCACATTATAAACTTTTTTTATTACAGTGTTTTTCACTCTGTTCTATAAATGTTTGTTTAAGGCAACGTCTCCCACAGTTGACCGGAACTGTGAAAATTTAGAGCCCTATCTTACACTACTTTGTATTACTTTTGCCTCTTATATTACTATACCCACAAGTATGTTTGCTGAAAAAATAAATAAAGGTCTCTGGTGTCCCTTAAACTTGACCATTTCCCCCCGAAAAGGTAGGCAATCATGTGGATAGATGAGAAAAATCTGTTGAGTGAATTATTGATTAATTAACATATCCCACATGAGCTGTGGGAGGGCATGGCAACCCACTCTAGTATTCTTGCTTGGAGAATCCCATGGAGAGAGGAGCCTGGAGGGCTACAGTTCATAGGATCGCAGAGTAGGACACCAATGAAATGACTTAGCATGCATGCACCCCACATTAGACAGATATCATCATGTGTTTGATAGAAGATATACTCAAGAAGAAAGGACTATTTTTGCCCTGAACATCTAAGAATTCAATTATTTGAGTTTTTCTGATTATTTTAATCACTAGTTCTCCAAATCAGTATAGATTATTTTTGAAATGATTTTAAAAAGACCTATAATTTTCAATATGTCATAAAGGAATCCTTCAGAATTGAAATATTTTATAACATGTTAATTATTTCAGTCAGTGTGCATGTGTGTATATGGGACGTAACTGTGTGTGTGCGTGTGTGTGTGTAGATGAAAGGCAGTTCATTTGGTTAGGGCAAAAATATGATGTGGGAATACTCAGATTTCTTTCTCTACCGTTGACTTGACACAGAGAGGCGAAAATTTCATATTACTTTTGACTTGGAAACCTTGATGTTACATTTTTTTCCTCTTAAATTGCTAATTTTGAATTGAAAGAGGATCACTTTCAAACCATGGTCATTGCTCAGCAACAAAAGAGTACACAAAGATAAAGGGATTCCATGAAGAATCTGATACAACTGTAAAGGTTATCCAATAATTTATCTCCCCTAATTATTTTACAGCTATTTCTAGCTTTAGGAAAATCTGATATACCTAAGTCTAATTTCTTTCAAAGAGGTTAAATTAAGAGGTAGTCATTCTAAGTAAAACTGTATTATTTGCCTCACAAAAGAATTAACTGAAGGACAACTTTTCCATGCACTCCAACATTTTTCACAGATTACTAAGTAAAAGGAAGTGAAGCTGGACAATCAGAAAAATCAAAGCTTAAATGTTATGGGATGTGTCCATTGAGGATCAATACCTAATAATATCAAAAATTTGATTTACACACATAGTAATCTACTAAATGAGATTGTCATGGCAGGAATGATAGCTTTGATTTTTATTTTAACTGCTTATGGTCAGTTCTTTAGATTAACTGATAAAGAATTGGTACCTTGAAGTGATGCCATGAATGGTAGGAGTCGGTATATCACTTGGAGTATCTTCCACAGTGGTCATTTGGGTTCTGTTGCTTTTTACACAGGCATATTTTGTGCAGACTTCAACCTGCAAATGTTAGTTTAGAAAACAATAATTGCAACTACTTTCAAAATATAGACTGCTGATAGACTGAAACCCACCCACTCTCATTTCACAGGTGTTTCTTATAGTTCTCTACGGCATCTTGGGGTTTACTAAGTCTTAATTTTTTTATGTTGAGTCCAATGGAACAAACTCAAAATAGAGTCTGGAAATGAGCCTGGGACAATTGATAGAGTGATTCAAATGGTAATGTTTAGTTTCTAGTTCCAACTATTCAGAAAGAGACAGACATATTCATCTCTTTGGAGCACAACTAACAAAGAAGGGAAGATGCTTAGTTGACAGCTGGCAAGCATAATATGTTATCACTGCATACTGTTCTCTGGATCTATAACCAGGTAGGGTAATGATGATATTTTCTGGAAGCCTTGACACTTGACAACAAATAGCCTCAATGCTAATCTCTAATGGAAGAAAAATGAGGTCTAGGGAAGACTTTCAATATGGCTGAGCTATTTTATATCCATTTGTTCCAGCTGCAATTGTATTTCTACCTTAATCACAGCAGAAACTCATCACTCACCCTTTAATTCTGCCACCTAATCTGAATAAAAACCAAGGAGGGTGGAATAACTAAAGATTAGAAATTGAGTTCATCAAGCATTAGTAACACAAAGAACATATTCAACAAGAGCAGGGGAGAGACAGATGAACATGTAAGAGATTGCTTGTGGACCATCCATAAAGTGACACCCTTCTGCTCTCCATTAAAGGTTAAACCAAAGAGGAACTGCACTTTTACCAATGATAATTTACTTTCTGTATCTAATACATAAATGGAGGATACTACATGCTGATGAATCTTAAACACTAATACTGAACTTTAAAGCAAAGCAGTTCTCTGAATTTCCATGGGCATTTGAGGAAAGACAAATGTGGTATTTGTTGTATATAGTAGTTATGTTGTTTTGTTCATGGGGCACCTAATTGGGAGTTGAGGCATATTTTTATAATGCTGTTGAGTGATTTATTTATGCCATATAGTATTCTGAGCTAACATTAAAGCATGTTCAGTAAATTCCAAATAACTTACAAGGAGATGAATATACTTGCTGTGATAGTATTAATGACAATAAAACTTCACACATATTGGGAAATATATGACTATATGATGCATAGTGAAGTAACTGAAAATCAGCTCAACTGAACTTCTTATGTGCCAAATATTATGATGGGTACTTGAACAAATAATTTAGTGAATCCTCACAACTCTGTTTTCACAAGTTCGCAAATAGAAGGGTCAGAGAGCTCAAGGAATATGATCAAGCTGATAAGATATGAAATTAAATATTTGATTCAGGCTTTACCGTACCCTAATCATTTTATTATCTAAATAATAAGCACATCTTTAAGTTATAAACTACTTAGGTTTATTCAAATGATTCTCTAGAAAGCTTTTACTCTGATTTTAGAGAAATGTGTCAATACTTTTTCACTTTGTTACTAAAGTAATATTCCAAGTTTCCATCTTTGGGGCATATTTCTGGTGTTACAGCTATGTTGTATAACATGGAGATGAAACACAAATATAAAGGTTTACATATTAATACTAAAGAGAAAAATTTTAGGAAAAAAATGAATGAGCAGTCCCTTTAGAAAGGTCTATGCAAAATGATTCATTAAAAAACAGATGTTGTGGTGCATCTACATGTCCACTTTAAAATCAATGGCTATTTTATAGAGGGGGTTAGTAAAGAGAATCTTAGTTTTAAAGTATTAGGCCTATCAGTTAAGTGCACATTTTAAATGGAGACCAATTATCTTTGACATCATAAATAAAAATTTTGAAATTTGATAAAAATCAAATTTCCAGTAATGCAATAACTATTTCAAGTACAGTATTTATGGACTTGGAGGAGGGTCACAAAAATATACTTACAGTTATTAAGAATATCTTAGCCACCAATCACAAAATTTAAGTATTAGATTCTAATTTGGTCTTTTGTCTCCTCATCTGTTTCCTTGTATCAGATCAAAATACACTCTCTTCAGGCTATTAGTGGGCTTCCCTGATAGCTCAGTTGATAAAGAATCTGTCTGCAATGCAGGAGACCCCGGTTTGATTCCTGGTATTCTAGCCTAGAGAGTTCCATGGACTGTATAATCCATGGGGTCGCAAAAAGTAGGACACAACTGAGCAACTTTCACTTCTCTTCACTTCAGGCCATTAGCAACTCAAACAAACAGATCTGAGTGAAGCCTGTCAGAGTGGAACATGCCTGGAATGCTTACACATCCACCCCTGCTTCATGGTTAGAAGGCTGGCGTTGGATATGCATGCACAGAATCCAGTGATCTCACCACAACCACCCCCAACCCTCCTACCCTGGATGTATTCTGAGTCCTGATAAAGCAAATGAATATGCTGCCTTTCGAGGACTCAGCTGGCTTTCTCCACCAGGGCCCCAAAGAGGAAAATACAGTAAATCTTTCATAACTTTCTACATTAACTTGTCCATTAAGCTGCATTTCTAGGTATTTCGAATGTGATTTTTATTTTACAATGTGATCAATGATCTACATCCACATACAGATTCCCTCTAAGAGTCATGAAGAGAAATAGCAGTTCACTGATCCATGCTAAGATAAACTCAGGTGGGTAGATGGAAATCATGGAATGTACTAAAAAATAAGCAATGTACCTTTCTTCTTTTACTAAATATCTTTTTTTTTTTTTTTTACTACTAAATATCTTTATATGTCATTTTCTTAGGATGCCAAGCCTAGTAGTGGGAGAGGTTAATGCATTGGTTGTAACTAGATGATTACAAATGTTTCACTTTCAAATGTAGTGGGAACAAGGGATAGGGGAATGTTCACTTAATGAACAGAGCCAGTGAAAAGTTTCCTGTGGTCAAATAAAAATTTCATGCTTAATATCTTCTGAAAATTATTTACAAAGTTGTTATAAATTTTGGGCTTTCCCAAAAGCTCAGTTGGTACAGAATCCGCCTGCAATGCAGGAGACCCCATTTCAACCCCTGGGTTGGGAAGATCCCCTGGAGAAAGGATAGGCTACCTACTTCAGTACTCTGGCCTGGAGAATTCCACAGAATGTAAAGTCCATGGGGTCACAAAGAGTCAGACTAGCATGCATACATGCATGCTAAGTCGCTTCAGGGGTGTCCCACTCTTTGCGACCCTATGGACTGTAGCCCATCACACTCCTCTGTCCAGAAGATTCTCTAGGCAAGAGATACTGGAGTGGGTTGCCATGACATTCTCCAGGGAATCTTCCCAGCCCAGGGATTGAACCTGTGTTTCTTAGGTCTCCTCCATTGGCGGCCAAGTTCTTTACCATTAGTACCACCTGGGAAGTCCCAGAAGTGCACAGTTTATTCAAAAATTTACTAAATGGCAACCCTTCTCTATAAACTTTGAGCTTCTGAAACATTGTTTTTATCATTAATTTTTGCATTTAGCCTTGCTATCTTTTATATTCTCCTGCTCTAACAAGATTCCCAATTTCTTGAGGATAAGTTTCTTGTTTTCTATGCCTTAGTGTCCTTTATATTTTTTCTACTTTTATGATCAGTAGACCTCAAAGAGACCCAGGAGTTCACTCTCAAACGGTCAATGCGCTCTCCGAAACTGCATGTTAACTTTCGTCATATAAATATATACATACTTTTCTAGGAGAGTGTACACTGACTTCATTAGATCCTCAAAGAGGACCAAATGCAAAAAATTTAAATATAATTGTTTTCATACAGGTGAGGGTCATTGAACATATATTGAAGGGTGAACAGACGCTTTTCTTTCATGCTTGAATAAAATTTTTTAATATTTTTATCTGCCACATATTCATTTATTTTTGTTGTTGTTGCATCCAGAATTACAGAATTCTAGAGGTTAATAGAATGTTTTAAATCATCTAGTCCTTTGTACTTACAAAAGAGACAATTGACACCAACAGAGGTTATAAAACTTCCCTAAAGCTATTAAATTTAGTAAATGGTGAAATTGGAGAAGAAAGAATGTCTCTCTAATCATAGGCTAACTGTGATTCTGATGTCAGTAAAAGAACCAGGACAAAGGCAAGCTGCTTGGCAAGACTGATTGCAAACACTTGAGCTGCTTCATTTTGCCAGTGAAAATACCATCACCATCCTCACCATCACATTCCATATTACTATTATCTCCTCTCCAGTGACTCCTGTGTTTGCCCACAGCAATCAATTTCCCTCTTTTCTCTCTTCTTCCCCACCAAACAAACTGTAACCAAGGTGGAAGGCATCCACTAAGAGACATAACCCAGCAAGTTTTATTTAACACACCCATAAGCTTAACCATTGGAAAACAACGTTCTAACCTGGATGTCATAGACAGTGAAGGGAGACAGCTCTCTCAGAATGAAAGACCCGGGCACATTTATTCCAGTCTTGTAGAGCTGATTATTTACATAGACGGAATACTCAGTGACAACACCATTTGGGTTTGAAGGAGCTGTCCAGATGACACGGACAGCTGTACTGTTGATGATGACAACCTCTGGAGGAAGCATGCCCTGAGGCTCTAGAATTAAAGGAAGAAACTGAATAAACTCCAGCTGTCTCTGAAAAAGCACTTGTTAAACTAAACGCAGATTAGTATTTAGGTCGAGCAAAGGGTTTGTTGCTTATCTGCTTTCCTCTGATGAAGTTATCACAGTCTGTAGTCCTCTGGAAATTGGCTTATTATACTCTCAGTTAGAAACCATAAGAATTGGTGGTAAAATGCTTTATACCACCAGCATAGTGCTAATCTTCAATACTATGTGACCAGTGGGATATGATGATAAATTATTCACCCATCTGCACCACTAACACATATCTATTATTTGTCTCTTTTCCCATCCCTTCACTCCATACCTCCCAGGGAAAAAGAAAAGAAAATTTGCTCCTTAAGCAAAAAATAAAACTCAAATACATCGCGGCTGGTGGAACGTGAAAAATCATTTGATGTTACTAGCTTGTAACTCAAGCAATACGAAGCAATAATGCAATATTGTCATTATGTAAATGATTTTGAATGTTGATTACCATAGGTAATGATGAAATCTAACATTAGGAAAAAAAATCTTGCTTGGCGTTAAATTACACAATTACTCAAGCTTGTCAGAAATAACTATGCGAAGACCTATTTTTATCATAAGAGCCCATCCTAACTAGTTGAAAAATTGTCCTTGTGATCCATTCTATTTTATAAACAAAAGGTGTTGACCTTTGGCACCACGAAGGGAAATGGGTTCCACACTTAAAGTGCTCTGCTAATGACCTGGAACGCTTGCTTGGGAGGTAATGATATTATAATGTTTATAATGAGACTTTATAAAGCCAAAAAGATTAGAAAGACCATTCCAAACACATTTCAGATTCACAAGTTGCTTCCCTGGCTTCCTCCCCCTTGCTAACTGGCTTAGAAATGAGTCACAGGCAATTTTTCTCAGAGGCTGAACTTCCACCTACCATTTCTGGTGACTCAGGGAAGGCCCTCCCTGTGCTGGGCTGTCTTTGTGAAAAGCATCCTGCTTCTGAAAGCAATTCTTAAAAAAATGTTTCTAAATGTCACCATGTATTGATGTGAATTCAGCTCCCAACTAAGCACAGGCTGAAAAGAACAGGAACAAACTGGGCTAATACCCAGTGATTGGAGCCTTGCAGCTGTCTCTGTGGGACCACTTATTGATCTGCCACTTGACGACAGCCAGCACTTAAGCATTTTAGCTCCAACCCCCTTCCCTCCAACACCGGAAATTTTATAATGGAAGGATGACTGATCTCAACCTCAGCGAGAATCAATCAATTGCATTCGCATCTCTGAAGCCGAGTTTCCCTTGAAATCTGGACTCACCCCCATCGCAAGTGGTTGCATACAGCACTTCACTGTTTATGCTGGCGACTCCGTTGAAAACAGAGATGAAAATCCGATACTCTGTGTTTGGATTTAAGTGGCCAATGACGTGAGAGTTTACATCTGGGAGGATTTTTCGAGATTCATTGGAGGTAGCAGAACTCCAAAAAAGTGTATAATACTCAACATCACCTTGTAGGTCTTGAAAAGCTGTTAACAATAAACACAGCGCACTGTAAGTGTAGCCGATATAAAAGGGCCCAGGAGGGAAAGACAGAGAATACACTCTATCATTAGCTATTCCTAGAATGAGAAAAGGGGAAAGCTTGCAGAACTTTCCTTAGAAAAGTGCTGGGTTTTATTTTTATTATTTTTTTAACAAAGTTGATTCTATCTGTATCTCATAATTAATTGCATAGACTCTTAACTTCACAGGAAAATAAACTTATAAATTTCCTTTAAATATTTTAATTATGCTACTTATAAGTATTCAACCAATCTTCAAAACTCTGATTAATACTTGAAAAAGGAAATTAAGAGTAAAGTAAAAATATGCAGTACAGGGCAAAAAAACAAAAACAAAGACAAAACAAAAAGCTCTGTTCATAAGTAATGGTTCTAAAGAAGAAATCTATGCTAATATAGATGAGGGTATGTCCTGACACAGATGCTAAAACTTGAGAATTTTTAGAATTGCTAACAAAATCTGCTGATAAACACCTGGAAGATTGCTTAGACAGCTACCCTATTATGTGCACTTTTGATGTACCAGAGTAATGTAGTATGTTCTCCTTAAGGATCCTAGCTGAATTTTGATCAAGGTTCTCATCCTTTTCTCCTAGTTCATGTATCTCTGTGATGTAGACAAGCTCTTTCAAAGTCCAGTCTATTGTTTTCTTTTTCCCTTTCCGCACAATTTCTCCATTCTTGCACTAAGTTCTGCTTTTTGTGATCTTCCTACCATGATGCTTTGAAAAGAAGACATAGAACACCCCATACCCATATTTTCTTAGCTAGGAAGCAATTACTGCCCTGCTTACATTAACATTGCTTTTGAAGATCTGCAGCAGGATCTATCACCTTAATTTGTATCAGGATTACAAAGGTGGAGTTTTGTATGTGAAAGCTCCTGAATTGTATGTAAAAGCTTGTGTTAAAATTGTTCCACAAAATTAGGCAAGGATGTGGGTGGCGGGGGGAGGGGAAAGGTGGCATTTCTCTGCATGGTTATTGAAGTACAGTGTCTCAAGTATATGAGATCCTGGGTATGGCCATGGAAAGGAATATGGTTTGGGGAGTTGTATGACTTTCTTTTAAGAATCATTGTTCGTTAAAATCTTGGGGGTCTTACACAAAAACTGAATGTTGATTTGATTTTTTGTTTTGTTTTATTTCCTGAATGCACTACTGCATTGAACTAACATCCAGCAATAGTTAGAAAGGTCTGGTATATTAGTATAGTTGAAAGAATTTATAGTAAGCGATCTTTAGTAATTACTTTGGAAAACTGTGGGAATTGAAATGTTTCTTTTCTCTGCTGTTACAAATGTCAGCATCTTTAATAATGAGGCCATTATTACCCATTTTCAGGAATCGGCTCTTCATGTCTCTCAATATTTTTACAAATGATAACATTCATCAAGTGTAGCAAAGCAACTGGGTTCTGTGAGAGTAAAAGTTCCTTCTATCATTAGAATTATTTTCTGCTGCCCTACAGTACTATTCCTCATTAATTTATGGCAGCAAAGATATAAAGGAACTTGTGGTAGATTTGAAGTTCATCTTGTATTTTAGTTTGCTACATGAGCAGGCTGTTTAGAAATCCAAGTCCTAAAGATATAATATTAAGGAAGTACTTTCAAAGTCTACTTAAAAATATAAATGGGTCTTTAATCACAGTTATTAAATGTGCCTGAAATCTCTTCTGTCAAGTTCCAATGAATGAACTTGTGTATATACATTGAAAATATTGGGACTAGCACAGTAGGTTCAAGATGAGTGAGGATCATATATCAATATGTGGATGAAATGCCATTAAATGCTCATTCTTAGTCATGTGCCATATGTCAACTCCTCGAAATAGAACAAAATCTGTTGTCCCAAAGAAGAAAGGAAAAGATGGGATTCAGTTCCACTAGTTATATCTTACTGCATGAGACAGAGGCTCCTCTAACCAGAAGCAGGTAGCATCTCCAGGCAATAATGCCAGATTTCTGCACCACCCTGCTTCTCACCAACATCTGCTTCAGCTTGCCACTCTCTCCCTTCATTGACATTACAGTGCAGAGGCCAAAACACAGAAAACTAGTTGAAACACATTAAACAGATTAAATCATCTTCATATTCCTAGTTTTTTTTATGAAAAGTTCTGGGAGCAGCACATGCACAGAAGTGTCCTTTGACATTGTTCAAACAAGGTTTTCAAATGTCAGTGGGCTCTTTCTAAGACAGCAAACGATCTTAGAGACAGAAGATACATCTTCAGTTCTACAGGCCAGCGCAAAATTCAAGATTGCTGACCTTGAGTCGACTCTGAGAGTGGAACACTGTTCAAATTGAAATAACTGGAATGAGAAGTTTCCCAGAAAATCCCACCCTCCCTGTGGATTGATAAAAACTGGACCGGAATATATTTCTCCTTTTTAAAAGAGAAAAACATGAGTTACAAGGCTTCTTTATATAATAGCATAAGTGAAACATTTTCTAGAATCTTAAAAGGAGAATTTGGTTTTCATATGCTACTTCTATGTGAATCAGTGGAATTGTTATAAAACATTTGCATGATGTTCTTAAAAATAACAAAAGGGACATGCCTTTGTGAAAAAGATGCTTTAGGAAACATGTAGCTCTAATTATGAAAAGACAGATGTGAAAACAGAGATATTAAATGACCTTCTTAAAGAAGAAAGGAAAGCAATAAAACCTAAAAAGCTTGTCGGAATTAAAATCTGCACTGGAAGCAGAAAAAATACTGAGTTAAAAATGAACAATATGAAAAAGTAAAAAGGAAAATGAGTAAGAAGAAGGCAATGAAAGTCAAAATTTATAGATATTGAAAATAGAGAAAAATCTAATTGACTTGAAAAATAAATGGGATAAATAATCATGGATCTAAAATATCCCATAAAACATGACTCAAAATGAAGTTTTATATCCAGAAATTGAATAGATTAATATACAGTATTAGCAAAAATAATGGCAACATATCCAAAGACATACAGAAACTTATGACATTTTGAAAATCAACTAAACTGAAAAGACAATCTGCAAAGGAGAAAAAGAATCAGGCAACTTTCAAACTTATCTTCTGAAACATTAAATGTGGAAGACAATGGAAAAATTTCAAGAAGTTCTGAGGTAAAATATTTTGATCCAAGAATTTCATACACATCTAAGTCATTATATTTATGTGCAAATATGACAGAAACTTTTCTTATGTAGGTAAAAGAGAATGTGCAAAGATAGCAGAAACATGTTCTTATTTAAGCAAAAATCAGGTGGCATAATGGTTAAGAATTTGACTGCCAATGCAAGAGACTCAGGAGACTTGGGTTCAGTTCCTGGGTTGGGAAGGTCCCCTGGCGAAGGAAATGGCAATCCATTCTAGTATTCTGGTTTGTAAAATTCCATGGACAGAGGAGCCTGGCAGGCTACAGTCAATGGGGTCACAAATAGTCAGACACACATTGACCATATGAGCACTAAGAGAACATGTAGCTCATTTATTTATTTAACTGTAATTATAAAATTTTTCCAATAATGTTATCTAAAAGACAAAGAGATGAAGCAAGCTCCAGAACTTAAGATTGGAGAAGTTTAAGAATTGATGATAAATATAAAAACTAGAGAAATTTATTATGTAAAAATGATTATATAATAATTTATACACCAAACATTGAAAGTGGCAGGTGAGAAGGACAAGGAAAGTAAGAGTACACAAAGTTCTTGATCAAACATAAAATAAAAAGACTCAGAAAAGTAGAGAAAGACATCACTAACCACTATTAGCAGCAATGAAACTTGAAAAAACACTACAGAAGATAGAAGTTGTGGTGAATATCCAGAAAATTCACTAACACCCATGTGATTCTGTTCTTGTCAAATAGGGAGACTATATTTTCTGGGCTCCTTGCATCTGAGTGAAGTCATGTGACCAGTTTGTGCCATTTCTGACCCACGGTATTAAGGACCAGTTGACCGTCTCTGATTGTCTCTGATTTTCCCAGCAAGAGAAGGACTTCAAGGCACAAGGAAGGGAATGTGGATGTCCTGAATGGAAAGAGCCAAGGTCCTTAGTGACCCAGGATGAGTATAGAAAGAGATGAGGAAAAGTTTTAAATAAAATTCAGATTTCGGTTTTTGTTCTTGTGTGAATCCTAGGAAACAAGACAGAAAATATGGATGTAACTATGGGATGGAGGATTTGAAACCTGTTGTTTCACTGGAGACTTCTTTTTTTTTTTTTTATTATTATTATTATTTTTTTTCTTGAGTTTGAAGTGTTCTTTTGGCCACCAGGTTTACTTTTAAATTAAAGTGTGAGTGTCTGAACTAGAGTTATACACATAATTTGGAGTTAAGCTAAGAATACTAACTTGTGTTTGAAGCAACAGGATGGAATGAGGATTTCCTATGAGATTACATTAAAAATGTGCACACTGGGAAATATTTCTCAGGTATTCTAATCCTGTTCTGGATAACCCATATTTTATAGACCACAGAAATTTATGAGTAAGTATTGCTCTACTATAGCACATCAGGTCAATCTCAGTGAGTTGGAAAAAGAAGGTTATAAGCCATGGATACAATCTTTGTTACTAAATGCCACTTTTTGATGATGCTGTCCATGTTTAGGTCAGAAATGTGATCATAGCCATAGCAAATTCTCAAATCTAGAATAAGTCCCTCTCCTTTATAGTGGGTTTTCAAATAATTTAAAACAGTTGTTAGCTAGGCTGGTTGAAAGTCCTCTTGCAAAAGGATTATACTCTGCACATGCTGTTGGATTATTTTTGTGTTGTGTGTGCTCACGTGCTCAGTCGCTCAGTCATGTCCAGCTCTTTGTGACCCCATGGACTGTAGCCCTCCAGGCTCCTCTGTCCATGGCACTTCCAGGCAAGAATACTGGAGTGGGTTGCCACTTCCTATTCCAGGGGCTCTTCCTAACCCAGGAACTAAACCCATGTCTCTGGCATACCATTGCACCACCTGGAAAACCCTGTTGGATTATTTTTAGAGTTTGTTGTCAATATCAATTATGTCCTTTAGATCTTTATCAGCTAGAACAGGGGTCAGCAAACTCAAGATTTTACCTTGAGTACAAATCTATCCTCTTGGCCAAACCTGGCCTGCCACTTCTTTGTATATAACCTGTGGAATAGTAGTTTTTCATGACATGTGAAAATTATGTGAAAATGAAATCTCACTGCTCACGATAAATTTTTATTGGAACACAGGCATACTTGTTGAAGAATTGTTATATTGCTGTTTTCATATATATTGCTGTTTTCATGCTACAATGACAAAGTTGAGTAGTTGTGACAGGGAATGTATATTGCCTGCAAAACCTGAAGGGTTTTCTGTCTGGTACTTTACAACAAAGTCTGTGGCCCTAATCTCCAGCAGTTAGAGTAAGCCACTCCACTCAAAGGATCTCCAGTTTTTTCTAGGATTGAATTCCTCAGTCATTTCTCATTAACAGTCTCAATGGGAGGTAACTTTGCCTCAGTGTAAAAATCTGGAAGGACCTTACTAAGGCTATTCTATAATAGAAGTGTTTATCTTGCTCATAGATTCTTAGAGTTCAGATTCCCAAGTTCTATGGTGAAGAGTTCTGTGTCAACAACTAAGTACTTCTTGGAAAATTTGATATTATCACTTCTTGAGAAAATTTTTGACTCTGGCTGAGGGTAAAAGTGCTCACATGAAGAAGTGGGAAAATTCTCCAGAGCTATATCCATGCCAGGCTCCTTATCTTCCCCAGCAAGATATCTAGATGCCTTCTATCTAGTTACACAACTAACACAAATATCTGCATTTGCAACCCTCTCTGCCCCCAGGTCCTTCAGTCTCTCATTGTGTTCCAGGCTTCTTTCAATAATCTGCCAGGGAGTATTGTATTTAAAGGAAATGTACATGAAATGTGTTAATTATTCATCATTCTATATTTGGCAATGGAGAAAGGACAGCACATTCCTGCTTGTGAAGTGAACTGATAAGGTAAACAGGGACAGAGTTAGTTACCTAAGCTTCTGTAACCAAAGAGCCTTAAATAAAGTGATTTAAATGAAATAAATATTAATTTATATCTCACACAACAGCCTCAAAGTAGGTGAATAAGATTGTGCTCCATGTGGTCGTTCAAGAACCCAGGTTCTTACTCTTATGTGGCTTTGGATCTCTAAGTGTGTTGGCCATGCCTGCAGAGTTGAAAGAGAGAACACGGCTGTGTCTATGGTCTAGTCCAGAGAGAAGACAGAATAGGCACGTTCTTAGTGTTTTGTGGTTATGACCCCAAAAGACACAAATCATTTCTTTGCACATTCTATTGGCATGAGCACAGTCACATGGATACAACTAACTGCAAAGGAGGCTGGTAAATGCAGTCTGTAAAAATAGCAGTAACACAAATGCTTGACAGGAGGCAGAGAAATTGGTCACTCATTCATTGTTGTGGGAGTGTGCAGCAGTACAGCCACTCTGGGAAACAGTTTGGCAAAATGGTAACAAAACTACCCTAGACTTACCAACCAGTCCAGCAATTGAATATTTGGGCATTTATCCCAGAGAAATAAAAACTTATGTTTACACACATGCACGTGCACACACACGCACAAGTTGTTTGTTTTGAATAAAGGACTGTAAATGATTAGCATAAACAAAACCCCCAAAAAAACCGCCCCTAAAAAAATACAGAAACAAATAAAAGAAATGGCTTCCCATTTTTTGTTTTTATAAAACTGCTGCTAAAAGCACTGTGAACATTTGAGAGATAGAATAATACTTTATATCAATACTAAATGCTTATTAACTGCTGAACATATATTATTTCATTTTTGTCACAATATTTTAAGGCAGTTATTATGATCCTCCTATTCTGAATTAGGAAACTAGGATATAGTGAAGTTAAGTGACTTGTTTTAGGTCATAGTGCTAGAAAATAGTGCAACTGGAACTCAAGCTTAAGTTTTCCTGATCCCAAAACCTGATTTTAAAAATCATTCCTCCATGGCTTCATAGAATTTTGCCATTTTTCTAGTTAGGAGAATTTGCAACAATGGAATAGATGCAGTCACCAACAGGAGAGTTACAGAGGAAAAAATACTCATGAAGAATTTGAGAAAGTCTTTATCTAGGGGATGAGGACAAGAGTAGCTGGTGATATAAGAGGGAGCATTTGAGTTAGGAGGGGTCATTCATGGACCCACTAACAGAGAAACAGACTTGGATGGCGCTGACACGAGAACTTTGGAGTGAGTCATTATTGAGACGGACTTCTAGATGACCACATCTGTAATATGTAAGGGAAGCAGGTCAGGTCACAGCAGGTACACACATGAATAAGAGGGAAGCCCGTGGACAGACAAATCCAGTCTCTTCGTTCTGGTATCTGGACCAGTGGTAAGGGAAGCAGAGGGTGAGCCAATGATGGTGGGTGCTTTTAAAAGAGGTGAGGTTTGGGATGATTTGTGTGTATTAAAACCTGAACAGGATAAGTTCAAAGTCAAATATCTAGCTACAAAATCTGGTGGTTTCTGATCAAGAGATCAAGATGAGGCATATGATTTTTGTGTGAATTTAAACTTTTTAAATAGTGATGACTTCAACTTAATGAATCTTCCAGAGTTCAGTGAGATAATGTAAGGCAGGAATTATGTCATTGATCTCTGCATTCCCAGTGCCCGGGACAAAAATGTCAAGGATAAATATTCATGGAAGGAAGAAGGAAAGGAAAGAGAGGGAGGAAACTAAAAGAGAAAAAGGAAAGAGGGAAGGAAAAGAGAAAGAGAAGAGATGGACAAAAAAGATTATATTGGGTTGATCAAAAAGTTCATTTGGGTTTGTCTGTCACATCTTATGGAAAAATCTGAACAAACTTCTTGGCCAACCCAATATGAAACACAGTGTGAACATCTGAAGGTTGAGGAGCTCTTGACAGATGGACAAGTGGACAGCATTTGGATGATTTTTTTCATTTCCTCTTATTTCAATACCTTCCTCTCTCACCACCTCCAGTATTTTCTTGCTCTTTTCTGCCTGTCAATGACCTCATTAGTGAGGAGACCTCAGAAGAGGTGCTGCCTTTCTACCCTTTTCCCTCGTGGGCATTTTTCACCATTTATTTTAGAGTGAGCAGTCAAAATGGGAAGGATCTCACTAAATCACTCTTGACAAAGTGCTAATAACCATTAAGGTCACATGCAGAAGAAATAGCCGAAAATGGGATGCTTAAGTTGGAGAAATGCTACTGACTAACTGTAATTTGGGGTAAGTCACCAAGTTGCAGGGCTGCATGAATAACTTAAGTGATGTTTTGTATCTCTTCCTATAAAAATGTGAATTTTCTCCAATGAAATCATTTATTTTCATCGTATTTCATTTAGGTTGAACTATTTTCTTTTATATAGAAAGTAGGGATGAGAACCACATCTTTCTCTAGGGACCAGGGAGACAGGGGCTGCAGTCTGTGGAAAAGGGGAAGCCAGTGTCAGGGGATATTCTCCCTTCAGCAATGAGGGAAGTGTTTCAATCAATTACTGGGTTTTTCAAATCAATTCCAAAATTATCATCTTTATGTGAAAGCTTCTAATTTGCTAAATGTTAGCAAAATATTATTTTTTTTTCAAATACTGCCAGCAAGACAATGTGTGGAGGATGGGGAAGTAAATATGGCCCATGTGCTACCAGTTTGTAATATTTGCCCTAAAAAATTAACTGAACAGATGCAGGAGGCATTTTCCTCACATGACCTCACATAGTAATGTAAACATTTAAAGTGGGCACTTTTAAAACTTTAATAACTTATCCCCATTAATCTGTGATTGGTAAAAATTTACCAGAGATATTTTACTTGGAAAATGGTGTGTCCATGTGGAGGGTCATAATTAAGAAAAAATATACTTTAAAAATGCATTTTATGGTTTTTATTGAATAAATGTAAGTTTATTCATGACTTTCAACTTATAGTTTTGTTCCTTTTAGCATGTTAGACAAGGTGCCATTTTATTCCACAAATCAAGAAAACAATTGAAATTAAAATTGCACAAAAGAGGTGGCCCTTTCACAGTCGAGAGACTTGTTAATTTACTTAGGATAGCAGGTTGCAAGAAGAAAGAAAATGATAATGCAAGACGCTTTCACAGAGCTGACCCTCTTCTGAGAGTTAACCTTTGTACTCACAAATAGTTATCTGAAAAATTTCTAAGGTATGAATGGAAATAACAGCAGATTGCATTACCTACATCCCGAAGGTCAGAGGTTCAGATTACCACGGTAATGAAACTTCAGTGAGCTGCTTCAGATCTATTAGGTTTGTCAGTTTTTATAAGCATGCTTACTTCAGGCATGCAATTATAACATAAAGGAGCTATATTGGTGAAAATTCAGTCACTAGATCTCAACAGAAGTATTCAAACGTCAGATGCGGGGAGGGCATCCACCTTTCCGAGTAGGCTTTTAAGATGAATCAGGTATCGAGGGCGAAATAGAAAGGAGATGAGTGAAAATATATTATACATAAGAATCCATCTCCATATAAAAACTTTTGTATTTTTTTCCTAGAAGTGTCTCGGGAGGTAACCACAGGCATCAATTAACTTATATTCTTCCATGTACATGGCTTAAGAGATCCCAACAGAGGTGACACAGATCATTAGAAATCTGCAACCTTATAAAACCCTAGTAAATAGTTTTTTATAAAAATGGCTTACTTAGTAGCAATGTAGATCAACATAACCAATGCTAATTTTAATTTACAATTAATGTCACCTAACACTGGTTTTAATCCATAACTGATATAACAGGGGCAAATTCACTCAAGGTGTTCTAAATAAAATAGGAAGTATTTCTCTTAGGCTATAACAAAATCAAAATCAGAAGGTTACAATTGCCTAACCAGGAGTCATTTTTCATCCTTTTATATACTAGCAGATGATTATCCTACTAGATACAGTTTACTTTCATAAAGCAAAATTTCAATAAGGATTTCCAAGTCAGATATTTCTTAATATTTGGTAGTATCCTAGCAAGTTCTGATTAACTATTTGCCAGATCAAAAGTGATCCTTCTAAGAAGGATTATAATATATAGTGCCATGATATATTCAGTCATGTTTTTTTCTGATTGTAACATTTGTTGCTCAGTTACTAAGTTGTGTCTGACTCTTTGTAACCCCATGAACTGCAGTATGCCAGGCTTCCCTGTCCTTCACTATCTTCTGGAGTTTGCTCAAACTCATGCCCATTGAGTCACTGATGCTGTCCAACTATGGATCACTAAAAATTAACAGATCAGCTGGTAAATGCTACTCTACTGACCAACCATATCTGAAATTTCAATTATGTGGTTTCTAAAGATGCAGGGGGAGAAGGCAATGGCACCCCACTCCAGTACTCTTGCCTGGAAAATTACATGGACAGAGGAGCCTGGTGGGCTGCAGTACATGGGGTCGCTAAGAGTCGGACACGACTGAGTGACTTCACTTTCACTTTTCATTTTCATGCATTGGAGAAGGAAATGGCAACCCACTCCAGTGTTCTTGCCTGGAGAATCCCAGGGACGGGGGAGCCTGGTGGGCTGCCATCTATGGGGTTGCACAGGGTCGGACACGACTGAAGCGACTTAGCAGCAGCAACAGCAAAGACGCAGGAGCAGACTAGATCCATATGTGAGCTCTTCTAACTGCCTGTAAAGTCATGTTATGAATGAGCCAAGGGTGAGTCCCTGTGTTATCAAATCAAGTTCAGTGATGGTGGCCAGGTTTTGTTACCTGTGTCAAGCTGGAACTCTGGCTATCACCAGTACTGATGAGGATTCACTTGGAAAGATCCATCACATTACCGCAGTTCTAGTAAATGGATCTTGCTAATTAATGATGAGTTATGAGACTGGGGGCAGACCTCTCTGTAGGAAAGTGCACAATATTATACTGTATCAAAAAGACTTGCAGAATTAGAGAAAATATTTGCAAACATTGCAACTGATAAGGGATTAATCTCCAAAATACATAAAGAGCTCATAATGCTCAATATTTTAAAAAAAAGTAGTCCAATCAAAAAATGTGTAGAAGATCTAAAAAAACATTTCTCCAAAGTAGATGTAAAGATGGCCAGAAAGCACATAAAACAATGCTCAACATTACTAATTATTAGAGAAATGTAAATCAAGACTAGAGTGAGGTACCACCTCACACTGGTCAGAATGGCATCTTTAAAACATCTACAAATATTACATGCTAGAGAGAGTGGAGAGAAAAGGGAACCTTCCCACACTGTTGGTGGGAATGTAAACTGGTACAGCCACTGTAGAGAAAAGTATGGAGATTCCTTATAAAACTAAAAATAGAGCTACCATATGACCCTATAATCCCACTCTTGGGCATATAACCAGAGAAAAACATAATTCAAAAAGATACATGCACTCCTCCCCCATGTTCATAGCAGCACTATTTACAATAGCCAATGCAAGGAAACAGCCTAAATGTCCACTGAGAGAGGAATGGATAAAGATGTGTTACATATAGAAAATGGAATATTTTTCAGCCTTTATAAAGGATAAAAGTATGCCATTCGCAGTGACATGGACAGACCTAGAGAATATCACACTAAGTCCAGTAAGTCAGACAGAGAAATACAAATATCATATAATATTGCTTACATGTGGAATCTTAAAAAAAAAGATAATAGTGAAGTTATCTACAAAACAGACTCTCATATGTAGAAAATAAACTTATGGTTATCAAAGGGGAGGTCGGAAGAGGGATAAATAAGGAGTTTGGGATTAAAATATAGATATTACTATATATAAAACAGATAAACAACAAAGTGTAGCACAGGGAACTATACTCAATATCTTATGATAACATATAATGGAAGAGAATATAAAAAAAGAATATATTTATATATATGTATAACTGAATCATTTTATTGTACACCTGAAACTAGCACAGCATTGTAAATCAACTATCCCCTTCATAGATCACTGCCTGGTCATGGTGAAGGGGCTTGCATAACTCGGTGAAGCTATGAGCCATGCCTTGTAGGGCCACTCAAGACTTACGGGTCATAGCAGAGAGTTTTGACAAAATATGATCTGCTGTACTGGAGGAGGGAATGGTAAACTACCCCAGTATACTTGCTGTGAGAACCTCATGAATTGTATAAAAGGACAAAAAGATACGACATCGAAAGATGAGTCCACAGGTCTGAAGATATCCAATATGCTACTGGGGAAGAATGGAGGAGAACTACTAATAGCCCCAGAAAGAATGAAGCATTTAGGCCAATGCAGAAACGATGCTTGGTTGTGGATGTGTCTGGTGATAAAAGTAAAATCTGATGCTGCAAAGAACAGTATTGCATAGGAACCTGGAATGTTAGGTCCATGAATCAAGGTAAACTGGATGTGGTCAAGCAGGAGATGCTAAGGATAAACATCAACATCTTAGGAATCAGTGAACTGAAATGGACAGGAGTGGGCCAATTTAATCCAGATGATCATTATATCTACTACTGTGGGCAAGAATCCATAGAAGAAATGGAGTAGCCCTCATAGTCAACAGAAGAGTCCAAAATGCAGTACTTGGGTGCAATCTCAAAAATGACAGAATGATCTCGGTTTGTTTCCAAGGCAAGACATCCCATATCACAGTAATTCAAGTCTATGCCCCTACCATGGATGCTGAAGAAGCTGAAGTTGATCATTTCTATGAAGACCTAGAAGATCTCCTAGAACTAACATCAAAAATAAAAAAGATGTTCTAGTCATCACTGGGGATTGGAATGTAACAGAAGGAAGTCAAAAGATACCTGGAGTAACAGGCAAATTACTGTTTGCCTGTTAAACAGGCAAAAACAAGACCAATTTTGGTCTTGGAGAACAAAATTAAGCAGGGCAAAAGTTAACTGAATTCTGCCAAGAGAATGCACTGGTCATAGCAAATACCTTTTTTCAACAACACGAGAGATGACTTTACACGTGGACATCTCCAAATGGTTAATACCAAAATCAAACTGATTACATTCTTTACAGCTGAAGATGAATAAGCTGTGTACAGTCAACAAAAAGACCTGGAGCTGACTATGGCTCAGATCATCAGCTTCTCATAGAAAAATACAGGCTTAAACTAAAGAAAGCGGGGGAAATCACTAGGTATGAGTTAAATCAAATCCCATGTGAATATGCAGTGGAGGTAATAAGTAGATTCAAGGAATTAGATCTAATAAAGAGTTTGCCTGAAGAACTATGGATGGAGGTCCATAATACTGTACAGCAGGCAGCGGACAAACCACCCCAAAGAAAAAGAAAAGTAAGAAGGCAAAGTGGTTACCTGAGGAGGCTTTACAAATGGCTAAAGAAAGAAGAGAAGGGAAAAACAAGGGAGAAAGGGAAAGGTATATCCAACCAAACACAGAGTTCCAAAAAACTGCACAGAGACAAGAAGGCCTTCTTCAATGAACAGTGCATAAAACTAGAAGAAAACAACAGAAGGAGAAAGACTAGGAATCTCTTCAGGAAAATTGGAGATATCAAGGTAATATTTCACCCAAAGATGGGCACAATAAAGGACAGAAACAGTAGAGACCTAGTAGATACTGAAGAGATCAAGAAGAGATGGAAAGAATACACAGGAGAACTCTACAAAAAAGATATTAATGAACAGGATTACTATGATGGTGTGGTCAGTCACCCAGAGCTAGACATTCTGGAGAGTGAAGTCAAGTGTGCCTTAGGAAGCACTGCTGTTAATTAAAGCTAGTGGATGTGATGGAATTCCAGTAGAACTATTCAAAACCCTTAAAGGATGATGCCATCAAGGTTTTGCATTCACTGTGTCAGCAAATCTGGAAGACCCAGCAGTGTCCACAGGACTGGAAAAGGTCAATCCTCATCCCAATTCCCAAGACAGGTAGCACTAAAGAATGTGCTAACCACCAGACAATTGCACTCATCTCCCATGCTGGTAATGTCATGCTAAAATCTTGCATGCTAGGCTTCAGCATTGTGTTAACCAAGAACTTCCAGATGTCCAAGCTGGGTTTAGAAAAGGAAGAGGAAGCAGAGACCAAACTGTTGCCAACATTCCCTGGAACATAGGGAAAGCAAGGCAATTCCAGAAAAACACTTATCTCTGTTTCACAACTATATTAAAGTCTTTGACAGTGTAGATCATAACAAACTGTGGAAAGCTCTTAGAGAGATGGGAATACCAGACCATCTTACCTGTCTCCTGAGAAACCTGTATGTGGGTCAAGAAGCAACAGTTAGAACCCTGTATGAAACAACTGATTGGTTCAAGATTGAGAAAGAAGTATGACAGGGCTGTCTGCTGTCACTCTGTTTAACCTATACTCCGAGACATGCCGGGCTGGATGGGTCACAAGCTGGAATTAAGATAGGCAGGAGAAACATCAACAACTTCAGATATGAGGATGATACCACTCTAATGGCTGAAAGTGAGGAGGAACTAACGAGCCTCTTGATGAGGGTGAAGAAAGAGAGTGAAAGAACTGGCTTAAAACTAAATATTAAAAAACCTAAGATCAAGGCATCCAGCCCCATTACTTCATGACAAATAGAAGGGGAAAAGGTGGAAGTAGTGATGGATTTCCTCTTCTTGGGCTCCAAAATCACTGTGGATGGTGACTGCAGCCGTGAAATCAGAAGACAATTGCTTCATGGCAGGAAAGCTATGACAAGCCTAGACAGTGCTGAAAAGCAGAGACATTCCTCTCCCCACAAAGGTCCATATAGTCAAGACTATGGTTTTCCCAGTGGCCACGTACGGTTGTGAGAGCTACACCATAAAGAAGGAAGAGTGCCAAAGAGTTGATGCCTTCGAACTGTGGTGCCGGAGAGACTCCTGAAAGTCCCTTGGATGGCAAGGAGCTCAAACCAGTCAATCTTAAGGGAAATCAACCCTGAAAACTTGTTGGAAAGACTGTTGCTGAAGCTGAAGCTCCAGTATTTTGGTCATCTGATGGTGAATAGCTAACTCATTGGAAAAGTCCCTGATGCTGGGAACGATTGAGGGCAAACGGGGAAGAGGGCATCAGAGGATGAGCTGGCTGGATGGCATCACCGATACAATGGACATGAACTTTGGCAACTTCAGGAGGTGGTGAGGGACAGGGAGGCATGGTGTGCTGCAGTCCTTGGGGTCACAAAGAGTCGGCCACAAGTGGGTGACTGAACAACCACAGCAACTGAATCACATTACTGTACACCTAAAACTAGCACAACGTCATAAATCAACTGTACTCCGTGGACACTTTTATCAAAATTGACTGGTGTGACAGAAACTACATTCCCAATCCAAAAGGAACAGAAGAAGGAAGAGAAGGTCCAAGGATGGAAAGGAGGAGAAAAAACTTCCTTTGAAAAAGAAAAGCACAGGGAACTTGGCTTTTTATCACTGCCATTTAAAAAATATATTCTTTTAAAATTCATTTTGATACAAATATAGGAAGGGGAAATAAAGAAGCACGAAGCTGACTTACTTGGTTTCACCCATCTTACGTCGATGGCCGTGTGGTTAAGAACAACCGCAGTGACATTGGCTCCTCTCTCTGGAAGTCCAGCTAATGTTTTCACTGTCACTTCTTGACTTGGTGTAAAACCAACACTGTTATGTACAAAGACCTTATACGCATACGTCGTAAACCTAAAAAGTTGTTTTTAAAAAATACATATATAAATTTCTCTTTCCAGAAAACAACACACATTTTCTTTTTCCTCACAATATACAGACTTCCCCCTGCAGAATGAACTATTTTGTCCCTGATCCAAATACATTTCCTTTTGCCTCCCCGCACAAAAACAGCATCGTTATTATAACTCTCGATTCTTAATCAAAGTGTTAAGGAAATATTATATAAGAAATGCTAAGCAAATACCATTTTTCAAAACAAATGTGGTTTATTGTTTTTCTCATCCTTATTGTTTTCATAAGTGGTGAGGATTACAGCTCAGTTCAAGATGCAATTACACATTTGGCATCCTGCCAGCTTTCTATCAGAATTTGATCCAGAGAGTTTTATGCTCTTCTTTTGGGAAATGCATCCATTTCAAATATCAGATTCTCTCATCACCATTTTCTGCCTGTACCTGTAGTCCTGTCCCATACTCTCACTGGCAAAGAGATAAACTCCTAGATTAAATTGTAAGACTGTGACCAAAGTATACAACATACTCCCACTGAGGTTTTGCTATGGTGAGCTGCATTTTGCCATTGTGAGAACACATTTACTTGAGTCAGGACAGTGTAAGCTGAAGACTGATTTTCAGGAGAAGAAGACTAGACATGGCGATGTGATATGATGTCCTAAGTCATGCTACGTCACTTCAGTCATGTTCAACTCTCTGCGACCCTATGGACTAGTCTACCAGGTATGTCTGTCCATGGGATTCTCGAGGCAAGAATACTGGAGTGAGTTGCCATGCCCTTCTCCAGGGGATCTTCCCAACCAGGAATTGAACCCAGGTCTCTTGCATTGCAGGCAAACTCTTAACCATCTGAGCCACCAGATGCAGACTTCCCAAATCATATATTAAATCAACGATGGGCTGATGCCACCAATTCCTCATCCTTTTTGGCTCTTTCAGGCAGAAGACTTATCAGACATTCTCTTTTTTTGGGTCAAACTGCCCAGGTAGGAAAATACTATTTACAGACACAGTGAAGCTTTGACTGGACTATGGCTTAGACCAAGAGCTTGCTTAAACACATTGTACAACACAAGACCCTCTCTCCAGGGGGTATCCAGTCCTTAGGGCAAATGCTGGCCTCAGATCATCACTTTCTTTGGGTTTCATAGATGATCACATCCGATGCAGGGCCCATGGAATTTGCTTCAATAATGACAAGAAAGGGAGGATGCCATTTGCAGGACTGTGCTAAATAACTTAGCCAAAGTTACATCAGGATGCTTACAGAATTTTGCCACTACCCATAGAAGAAGTCTGCTTACCTGACTTTATTTCTCACTCATAGCCCAAAGGTATTTTTGCAGGGCTTGGCCTCAGGCACATTTGCTCTATTATTGTAGCTATAGGTAAATACTTACTAATATTTTTGAAGGTTTTATTATCTATTTCCCCCAATAAATACTAGCATCAGATATTCTAGCTCTCTCCACTTTGCCTCATCTCCATGTGTCCTTCTTTTCTCTTTTTTGTTCTGTATGCTACTGTGGGTTTGTGCCCCCACCCCCAAGATATGTTTAAGTCCTAACCCCTGGTTCTTGTAAATGTGACCTTATTTGGAAATGGGGGTCTTTGCAGATGTGATCAAGTTACCATGAGTTTATACGGGATTTGGAAGAGCTTAAATTCAAAGGATTGATATCTTATAAAAGAAAGAAGTGGGAAATTTTGTTACAAACACACACAGGGAGAAGATGTTCATGTGAAGATAGGGGGCAGAAATTGGCTTCATGCTGTCATAAGCCAAGGAGCAACTGGGGCTACTAACAGTTGGAAGAGGCAAGAAATGGTTATTTTCTAGAGGCTTTGGAGGGAACATAGTCCTGACAGTACTTACATTCCACACTTTCAACTTCTAGAACTGTAAGAGAATACATTTCTGCTGTTTTAAGCCACCCAACAGTGGTAGGAAACTCATATATATGCTTTTTCGCAAGTGCTGAATAGTCCATAGGATTCCCAGGTGGCTCAAAGGTAGAGAATCCACCTGCCAAGCAGAAGACTTGGGTTCCATCACTGGGTTGGGTAGATCCTCTGGAGGAGGAAATGGCAACCCACTCCAGTATGCTCTGCTGGGAAATCCCATGGACAGAGGAGCCTGGCGGGCTACAGTCCACAGGGTCATAGAAGTATAGGACATGGCTTAACAACTAAACAACAATAACAACAAATGCCTACATGACAATGACAACTGAAAGATAATAATAATAGTATTTAATGAGTACATAATACGTATCAGGAATTTTATACATGATTTACTCATTCATTCTTCACCATACTATTATAATACCTGCTTCGAAAATTAGGAAAATAAATAACCAGTATAAGTTATTGAGGTAGGAAATGGGAGAGTACAGACTCAAACCTGGACAATCTGATTCCAGAGCCTGCTCTTTTGCTCATGATGCTGTATTGCCTGCATCATCATGATGGCAATGATGATGATAATAAAAAACACCATGGTAAGCTAGATGATGTCATATCACTAGGGTTTGATCTCTGAGTTTTTTTATGGCAGGTGGAAGGGACTTTTGCTTACACATCCAAACAATCTTGCCAAATTTCCTTTGTAACCACCAGTATGAATGTGAGGCATGGTGATTCATGGTTAAGAGGGGAGCAAGTCTGTAACAGTCAAGTGAAACACAGCTAACAGCTCTCATGGGAACTGAACTAACGACCTTGCTATCATTAGCTCTGTCCCTGGGTAAAACAGTTTTAATTGTGTTTTACTCCCCAAAATGGCTCAAAAGAAACTTAGTCTGGATGCCTAATCTCTCCTACAATATTTAAATTGTTCTTCTATATGTTTAGTCTATGATACAGTTAGTTATCTTGATGACTTTAAAGTGATATCATTTTCATGGTTCTTTTTACAAGTGAAATTTAAAACATCAGGAGGTGCTAAAATGATGAATTGCAAATAAGTTCTGTAGGGCCTTAGTTCTTCCTGTGTTACTTGAAACTATTTCATCATAATTTAGGTATGATGAAATATATGATTTATGTCTACACAGAAGAAATTCAGGCCACACAGATAGATATAATTGGAATGCCTGTTTTCAAAGTACAGTTGCCTCTTAGTATCTGCAGGGAATTGGTTATAGCACCCCATGGATACCAAAATTCGAGGATGCTCAAATTCAGTTCAGTTCAGTTGCTCAGTTGTGTCCGACTCTTTGTGACCTCATGGGCTGCAGCACGCTAGGCTTCCCTGTCCATCACCAACTCCAGGAGTTTACTCAAAGTCATGTCTATTGAGTAAGTGATGCCATTCAACCATCTCATCCTCTGTTGTCCCCTTCTCCTCCCACCTTCAACCTTGCCCAGCGACAGGGTCTTTTCCAATGAGACTGTTCTTCACATAAGGTGGCCAAAGTATTGGAGCTTCAACTTCAGCATCAGTCCTTCCAGTGAATATTTAGGACTGATCTCCTTTAGGATTGACTGGTTGGATCTCCTTGCAGTCCAAGGGATTCTCAAGAGTCTTCTCCAACACCACAGTTCAAAAGCAACAATTCTTCTGCTCTCAGCTTTCTTTATGGTCCAGCTCTCATCCATACATGACCACTGGAAAAACCACAGCTTTGACTAGATAGATCTCTGTTGGCAAAGTAATGTCTCTGCTTTTTAATATGCTGTCTAGATTGGTCATAGCTTTTCCTCCAAGGAGTAAGTGTCTTTAAATTACATGGCTGCAGTCACCATCTGAAGTGATTTTAGAGCCCAAGAAAATAATCTGACACTGTTTCCATTGTTTTCCCATCTATTTGCCATGAAGTGATGGGACAGGATCCTATGATCTTAGTTTTTTGAATGTTGAGTTTTAAACCAACTTTTACACTCTTTTCACCTTCATCAAGAGGCTCTTTAGTTCCTCTTCACTTTCTGCCATAAGGGTGATGTTATATGCATATCTGAGGTTATTGATATTTCTCCCAGCAATCTTGATTCCAGCTTGTGCTTCATCCAGTCTAGCATTTCACATAATGTACTCTGCATATAAGTTAAATAAGCAGGGTGACAGTATACAACCTTGACGTACTTCTTTCCCAGTTTGGAACCAGTTCATTGTTCCATGCCCAGTTCTGACTGTTTATATAAGGGACTTGAATATGCTCAAGTCCCTTATAAAAAATAGCATAATCTTTGCATAGGATGTATGCATATTTTTCATTCTTTAAATGCCTAGATTTCTTATAATACATAATATAGTGTAAACACTATGTAACATTATTATCACAGTGTGAATGTTATGCAAATAGCCTTTGCCTAAGTTCGCACAGCTAGTTAAGAAGATTAGGTGGGTCTGTACTTTATTCATTTTTAATATTAAATTATTTCCACTATTCACTATTATTTTACTGAATTGAGAAATCAGTAGGCATTTCACTGGATGCCATGCATTTGTCTTTTGCATTTTATTTAATTTTCATTTTTTCAGTTAAAATATAAGTAATAAGATCTTGAACTCTTTAAAATGAACTAAAATATACTGTTTTCATGACATCTGAAACCTAATCTTTGTCAGTAAGTACGTATACCTCTGACTACATGGGTCGGAATATATTTCACCACTTCATGTCAAAAAAGAAAATATTCATTTGCTTCAAGTATTTTGTTCATTTTCTGTAGTATATTGATTTTTTTAAGATAGACTTAAGTGTTGATATCAAATGGGATATTCCATTTAGTTAATGATAAAATACTTTTAAAAGAAAAATTCTCCTTCAGTTGACATCATATAACTCATGTAAAACTTACGTATATCAATCAATATCTTCTCTAAATACTAATTATGGTTTTGGGGTATGTTTTGAAAAATGTGCCATTGCAAATCCTGTAAGATATAGATTTTGAAATCTGCAAAGTAAATGAAAACTTGTATTCAGTCTATATTGTAAAACAAGCTGTTTGAAGGTCTACTTAGGAATACTAGGCTGTTGTACTGCTGCGGCTGCTGCTAAGTCACTTCAGTCGTGTCTGACCCTGTGCGACCCCATAGACGGCAGCCCACCAGGCTCCCCCATCCCTGGGATTCTCCAGGCAAGAACACTGGAGTGGGTTGCCATTTCCTTCTCCAATGCATGAAAGTGAAAAGTAAAAGTGAAGTCGCTCAGTCGTGGTCGACTCTTAGAGACCCCGTGGACTGCAGCCCACCAGGCTCATCCGTCCATGGGATTTTCCAGGCAAGAGTACTGGAGTGGGGTGCCATTGCCTTCTCCGTAGTCATCCCCTAAATGGTTGATTTAGATCATTCTCCAGCCCCTCCCTTCATCCACACAGAAAATGATGAACTTGTGAAATAGACATGACTCTGGTATCCTTCCTTGTAAAAGATAATACATATTAAAATCTTATTTATGGAACAAGACTCATTTCAAGGTTCAGTTGTTATTACTAAAATGAATGAGAAAACTAGTTTAGATGATGAAGATTTTAATCTGTTTATTGAGTAGATAATTTTATAAATAAATTAATGAATACTAAATAGTTACTAAAGCATCCAGTCTCATAACTTTCAGGTCACATATAATTTGACTAGTGACATAAAAGTCTATCTATCCAAAAAAGAAATGATCCTTACTGAAATTTAGAAAGATGTTTTTTTCCTTGCAAATTATATTGCTTTGTGTTTGATATACCATTACGTTATTCATTAATTAATTTGTTCATTCATTCAAAAAACATTTATTAGCACTAACAGCATGCCTTGGCAGGAAAGCTATGACAAACATAGACAGTGTGTTGAAAAGCAGAGACATTATTCTGCCAACATATGCTCAAGACTATAATCTTCCTGGTGGTCATGGACAGTTGTGAGAGCTGGACTGTAAAGAAGGCAGAGCACCAAAGAATTGATGCTGTCGAACTGTGGTGCTGGAGAAGACTGCTGAGGACAACAAGGAGATACAACCAGTTAATCTTAAGGAAGGGAGATCAACCCTGATAACTTGTTGGAAGGACTGATGCTGAAGCTGAAGTCCCAGTATTTTTGTCATCTGATGTGAACAGCCAACTCATTGGAAAAGTCCCTGATGCTGGGAAAGATTGAGGGCAGAAGGAGAAGAGGGTATCAGATGATAAGATGGCTGGATGGCATCATTGATGCAATGGGCATGAATTCTGGCAAACTTCAGGAGATGGTGAGGGACAGGGAGGTGTGGTGTGCTGCAATCCATGGGGTTGCAAAGAGTTGGACATGACTGGGCAACTGAACAACAACAGCAAAATGCCAGGTACTAAACACAGTGAATGCAATGTCTTTCACTACTGGACTCTGTGTGTGTTTGTGTGTACATATATACAGAAAAATATTTTTAAATGGAGAGCTCTAAAATACATATTCATTTATTCCTTTTCCTTTCCACATACATCAGATAGAGCATCTAATTCAACCTAATAGATAGGAAGTCTTCACAGAGTAGACAACATGGGCTATGGATGGAAAATAGTAATTTGGTCAGTAAGAAACATCATTTAGGGCAAAATATGTGGACAGCTTAGATCTTGAAAGGGTCTGATGTTTTGGGAACCAATAAAATTCTTCAGTACAGTTACAGAATGCCTCAGGTGATTTTCATCAGAATTAAAAACATGTCAACTTTATCGATGTCCTAACAGAATTCACATGTCAATATTGTCACCAATATAAATCATGTTTCCAAAAAATGCAGGCTATTCAGTTACTCCTCCTACTAACTCTTCATTTCTGCCACAACCCAACACATGCTTCAATACAACATTACACGCTAGAGGATTTGCAAAACCTCTGATAGATATGATTCCTTACATCCTCAAATCCTTTGTGGGAATAAATAAATACATAAACAAACAAAAATTCAACACTATTTCCACTGCTTAAATCTGTAGTTGTTTAGATTTTTCATTGATGGTGGATACCTTTTCCTCATGTATTTGTTGCTGAAAGATTTTTTTCCCTAAAAATGCTGCTGAAGGTCTTTTGCTTTTGGAAATTGAAATGTAATGATGTAAGAGGGTTCCCTTTTCTCCACACCCTCTCCAGCATTTATTGCTTGTAGACTTTTGGATAGCAGCCATCCTGACTGGCATGTAATGGTACCTCATTGTGATTTTGATTTGCATTTCTCTAATAATGAGTGATGTTGAGCATCTTTTCATGTGTTTGTTAGCCATCTGTATGTCTTCTTTGGAGAAATGTCTGTTTAGTTCTTTGCCCCATTTTTTGATTGGGTCATTTATTTTTCTGGAATTGAGCTGCAGGAGTTGCTTGTATATTTTTGAGATTAATCCTTTGTCTGTTTCTTCATTTGCTATTATTTTCTCCCAATCTGAGGGCTGTCTTTTCACCTTACTTATAGTTTCCTTTGTAGTGCAAAAGCTTTTAAGTTTCATTAGGTCCCATTTGTTTAGTTTTGCTTTTATTTCCAATATTCTGGGAGGTGGGTCATAGAGGATCTTGCTTTGATTTATGTCGGAGAGTGTTTTGCCTATGTTCTCCTCTAGGAGTTTTATAGTTTCTGGTCTTACATTTAGATCTTTAATCCATTTTGAGTTTATTTTTGTGTATGGTGTTAGAAAGTGTTCTAGTTTCATTCTTTTACAAGTGGTTGACCAGTTTTCCCAGCACCACTTGTTAAAGAGGTTGTCTTTTTTCCATTGTATATCCTTGCCTCCTTTGCACGAGACAAGTGCTCCGGCCTGGTGCACTGGGAAGACCCAGAGGAATCAGGTGGAGAGGGAGGTGGGAGGGGGGGATCGGGATTGGGAATACATGTAAATCCATGGCTGATTCATATCAATGTATGACAAAACCCACTGGAAAAAAAAAATAATAATAATAAAAAAAAAAAAAAAAAAAGAAACTAGAAAAAAAAAAAAAGAAATGTAATGATGATCACACTTGAAAGTTATGATACATTTTAGATTGTGAGTGAAAGTTGCAGCTGTCCTATTCCCTTAGCTACCTATATTTCTGCTTTCAGAATGTTATACCCAAGGTAACCCTACTGTGATTTCTGTCTCTGTTTTACTGTGTCATCAACATGAAAAAGAAATGCAAACAAAGTAACTCGATTTTTTTTTTAAAGAAAACTTTAGGTAATAAAGCCTCCAATTAAAAAAAGCATTCCTTTCAGATTTAGGGGTTCCTTTTCCATGAGGTAAGTTTTCAATATGGTGACACTTGAAAGGACAGAATGAGGTAAACTTAGAACAATGAAGAAAAGAAAGGAAAAAAGCGCTGTGACTCTACTAAATTATATGTGAAATAGATATATGTTTGCTCCTTTTGAAATATGTACATTGCTAACAGATGGTACAACAATAAAACAGAGTTGGCCTTCATTTATAAAGTGAAATGTGAAGTGAAAATTGTGTCTGACTCTTCGTGAACCCATGGACTGTAGCCCACCAGGCTCCTCTGTCCATGGGATTACCTAGGTAAGAATACTGGAGTGGGTTTCCACTTCCATCTCCAGGGGATCGTCCCGGCCCAAGGACTGAAGATAGGTCTCCTGTATTGCAGGCAGATTCTTTACCATCTGAGCCACCAAAGAAGCCCATTTCATCTATTAAATCCAACTTGTACTCACGTTGTGATATTGAGGAAGAAAACAACAGGATCTACCTCACATTGGTGGTCCTTCCATTCACCCTCCATGTTCATGAAGCTAACTCCTTTACTTAATACCTACAACTTGAATATGTTTATGTTATAGGAACACATGTCATGGAACTGACCCAGTCTTTCCACATTAGAAAAGCAGAAAATGTTATTTGTGCACATTTAATCTCATTACAAGTTAATTCCTAATAGGAAAAGGAGTGTGTCAAGGCTGTATATTGTCACCCTGCTTATTTAACTTATATGCAGAGTACATCATGAGAAATGCTGGGCTGGATGAAGCTGGAATCAAGATTTCTGGGAGAAATATCAATAACCTCAGACATGCAGATGACACCACCCTTATGGCAGAAAGTGAAGAAGAACTGAAGAGCCTCTTGATGAAAGTGAAAGAGGAGAGTGAAAAAGTTGGCTTAAAGCTCAACATTCAGAAAACTAAGATCATGGCATCCAGTCCCATCACTTCATGGCAAATAGATGGGGAAACAGTGGAAAGAGTGGCTGACTTTATTTTTCTGGGCTCCAAAATCACTGCAGATGGTGATTTCAGCCATGAAATTCAAAGATGCCTACTCTTCGGAAGGAAAGTTATGACCAACCTAGATAGCATATTAAAAAGCAGAGACATTACTTTGCCAACAAAGGTCTGTCCAGTCAAAGCTATGTTTTTCCAGTAGTCATGTATGGATGTGAGAGTTGGACTATAAAGAAAGCTGAGAGCAGAAGAATTGATGCTTTTGAACTGTGGTGTTGGAGAAGACTCTTGAGAGTCCCTTGGACTGCAAGGAGATCCAACCAGTCCATCCTAAAGGAGATCAGTCCTGGATGTTCACTGGAAGGACTGATGCTGAAGCTGAAACTCCAATATTTTGGCCACCTGATGTGAAGAACTGACTCATTGGAAAAGACCCTGATATTGGGAAAGATTGAGGGCAGGAGGAGAAGGGGACAACAGAGGATGAGATGGTTAGATGGCATCACCGACTCAATGGACATGAGTTTGGGTAAACTCTGGGAGATGGTGACGGACAGGGAGGCCTGGCGTGCTGTGGTTCGTGGAGTCACAAAGAGTTAGACATGACTGAGTGACTGAACTGAATTGACTGAATCTCATTACAAAGAAGGGGAATGAATGTATATTCTTTTGACTGTCATTCTCTAGAAACTATGTCCTGTTTAACGGCTTGAAACATTTCGTTTTGCAGGGCAAAAAAATTAGAATCTATCTCATTAATATTTAAACTTAGATTTTTCCACTTTATTTAGTTTAAGCATTTAAACTTGAAAACAGTCAAGTTCAGTCATGCTTTGTAAATAGAATTTTGTAAAAAAATTTTTGAATGCTCATATGAAGGTCCCTTTCCAGAACGCCATTGATAAAGAAATACTTACAGGAATTTATAGATAACTGAAAGTAATAGGAATTAGAACATACTTCCGTTCATAAACTCAATGGTGGCTAAGTTACTATATGGTGGCTAAATTATTATAATCTACAAGTCAACATTTTCCTTAAAATAGAAGCTATTATTTCTTATAGCTTGTTCTTCCTTTGTCAGATCCAGAACAAAGAGGAGGGCATGCCATCACTAAGTTTGCAGAAGTTTTATCAGATCACTCAAGAGACAAGGTACAGTGAGGCTCTGAAAATCCTAAGGGTGGACGGATGCTTAAAATTAAGGCTACCCTTGTGTGTTAAACCCAACTTGACTCACTGAAGAAGCATTAGATGATAACAGCACACTCTCAGATTTTCCAAGTGATGAAAATGTCAGGAAATCCAAAGTTATGGTTTCCCTAACAACCATAACTTGGCCACTTTGTACATTAAGGAAGAAAAGTTAGAAACTGACAAGTAATATAAACCTACAGTTCCCCTACATTGGTGTCTATATAGAGCAAAATTCAGCAATTAGGCAACTAGTTGTGTAACGCAGGACAAGTTACCCCCTACCTACTATATTCATAAGAAACTAAATTATCTGAATAATTAGTGCAATATTTTACTTGCACATGGAGATAACAAAGGAAAAATATTTGATGCTTAGTATTATGAGGCTAGTCAAAATATCACCTCAGCACATTTTGTTCTAGGGTGGGCTTCCCAGTGGTTCAGACAGTAAAGAATCTGCCTGCAATGCAGGAAACCAGGGTACACTTCTTTTTGAGAAGCAGCTGTCATCAACATGTTTATGTCAACTTATGTTTCAGTCTAATTTGTGGGGATTTAACTTAATTTCTTTCCTTAAATCTTTGATTTGGACTTCTCATTAAAAATCCTTACAAGCATCACTAAAAATTCAATAATGAAATTTTGGCTTTGGTCCTAATTCTTTAATAAGTTTTCATTGCTTCTATGAAGAAACAAAATTAACTTTCTGAGACTTATTGTGTTTTTCTGCCAAATGTCTCATGGCTAAAAATCCAATTCAGTAATGTTAAATAGTCAAGTCCTCTTTATTTTGGAAATTGCTGTATTTCAGACACTTAGAGTTCACAGATCATGGAAAACTACTTTGCATATGATTTCCCTAGGGAGTGATGGTGAAACTGTAGTTAACTGTGATGATATTATAGCACTTAGTACATGTGTGTGAGTGGTTTTTTCCACTAGATTGTGAGCTCTTTGTGGGAAAAGGCTGCGCTACTCATCTTTTCTTATCAGTTTCCCTCAGCATATGGTAAAAATAAATGAAATTGCTGAATAAAATGAATTTTTTCAACTGAAGTCATCATTTTACAGCAATTCTGGATTAAGTAAATAGTGAATCAAATATAGTGGAGAATAGTGGCCATGATAATTTAGGTTGAACAAAAAGCATAAGCTCATAACCTATCATTTTTGATAATTTTTGCCTTGAAAAATGGCAATTTTATATGGTTCATTTTGTTCACTTTATTCTTTCAATAGATTTATGTATTCCTCCCTTCAAGTATCTCACAATGTTTTCCCACCATGACACTTTCAGATGAATAGGAGATTTTCCTTAGTTTTACCCATTCCCCAAAGATAAGAACACCATAGTTAGTCTTCCTAAGGCACAGGGAAATGACTAATCAATGCTTTGAAAGTGAAAGTGAAAATCAGTCACTCAGTTGTGTCCAACTCTTTGCGATCCTATGAATTGTAGTCTGCCAGGCTCCTCTGTCCATGGAATTCTCCAGGCTAAGCACTGGAGTGGGTTGCCATTTCCTTCTCCAGGGGATCTTCCCGACCAGGGATTGAACCCAGGTCTACTGCATTGCAGGCAGATTCTTTACCATTTGAGCCACCAGGGAATTTCAAAGCATAGGGAAATGACTAATCAATCCTTTACTTATTACTAAACACATTCTTTCACTTAGCATTGACTGGGACCCCCACTGTATGCTGGGCACTGTGGTGAGGATTGCAATACAGAGGTCTTGAAGGCAAGGCCTTGCTCAGGGTGGACCTGACAATATAATGGGGTGTCCAGACAAGAGGTGAAATCAGTGCAAAGACAAGAGTGGTATATAAGGGGTGTGCTATAGAAATACATTAAAGAAGCAGCTGATTCAGACCAGGAAGGGGTGACCTAGAAAACTTCTAGGTCAAGACTTGAAGGATGATAGACAGAAGGAAATGGCAGTCATGAGAAGTCTAGGGGAGGGTGTCACTTGTTAGAGGTGCCCAACACATTACGAACTGGCTGAAGCATAGAGGCCAGGGAGGGGAAAGATGAAGGGAGGAAGGACAAGGCCAGATTGTAAACAGACTTCACAGCAGAGCTAGTCAGTGGTGAGTCTAGAAAAATAACCTGATAGAAAAGTTATTGAAAAATAAGTCTGAAAAGTTTTCATAAAATAATACTTGTGATTCTTTGAAATTTCATTACATTTCCTTTTTTTTTTTTTTTTTTTTTTTTTTTACTTTAACAACATTTATTGGGTTTCTTTGATTGCCTCTGGTCTGACTTCGGAAGGGCTCTCTGGATTCCTCTGGCTTTGTTTCCGGGCTGCTGAAGCTGCAGGTTTTAAGGCCCTTTTCTGCTTCTTCAGCTTTTGAACCTCTTGGAAAATCCAAATGCACAGAGCCTTCTTGGTCACCTAGTGGTGGTGGACTTTTCAGTGGTATGGAGGGGGAAAGGGGTACTCAGTCCCCAACTCCTTGCATGTCTTCTCAAAGACAGGATGCTGGTCTTGCGGAGGTTTCTGAGCACCTTTTGCCTCTTGTCAATGCTCATCAGCAGATAGTACTCATGGGCTTTGTTCTTTCAATATTTCTGCATGTGTTCTTCATAACTGCAGATCTTGACAGTCAAGGCAGCAATTTGAGCCTCCAAGGAGCTGGTGTCCTTCAGGTTTTCCATGACCTTGCTCATCAACTGCTCTTTCTTAATTTTTAGCATCTCTTTCTTGTTGGCCATTTCCAAAGATAGGAGTCTTTTCACAACATCATCAATCTCAATTTCAGGGACGTTCTGGTACTCCTTCAGCAGCATGGGAAGGGGCGGGTCATCTTCTTGGCTTTGCTGGACTGGTTTCTGGGTGGCATATCTACAGGTGGTCCGGAGGATAAGACCTCCAGGACTTGAGGTCCCACTGGATGGAGAGAAGCATGGCCCACCCTCTGCCCCACAGCCCGAGGACTGGGGCTGTGTCACTGCCTGGGTTTGAATCGAACTCAGCACCCTCCATGCCGCCCTCAGTGTGGTGACTTCTGACCCTCCGAAATTTCATTACATTTCTTGATTCATGAAGATTTAGGCTTCACTTAACCCCATCCAATCTCCTCATTTTATGGACAACAAAATTGAAGCCCAGAGAAGTTTAATGACTCCCCCAAGGCTAGCAAACCTAGTTCTCCAGCACAGGATGAATACAAACATAGCCCTCCTTTCTCTCCCATGGGGTGCTTTACTGATAATACCTATTTATTCATTTTTTGGTTTCTTCAAACTCTAGGTTGAATTCTTTCAAGTCCCAAGCCTGTGAATTAAATTATTTTTGTGAATTGAATCAATGAGTTACAACAAACTACTTCCTAGAAAAGCAAGCATTCTACAAGTGCCCCAAACTTTCCCCAGTTCTGTACATGTTCAATATTTCCAGATTTTTCTCTTACGGTGTTGATTAGAGCTGTGACAAAGGCAAGAGGGTAAGACTCAAACACCTACAAACTCAACTTCAAAAAGCCTATTTTAAGAGTACAGTTAAGGTGGCAAATATTAAACATGCTGACTGTTGCAGTTCGATGATTAATGCCACCGATAATAACCAACATGTTTTATTGCCTAACTGATAACTTGCTCACACAACGAAGACACTCAGATTCTCTAAACTATTCAACATGCCCCAAACTAAATGCCAGTATTTGTTTTTATAGTTTTTGTAATCTCACCTGCTAAGACCCTTATCTTCATAAACCCTCTGAGTTCCTGAATAAATATTGTGCCACATATTTAAATCTTCTGGGGGATTTGATGCAAGTGGTTGCTGGATTTTACGTCTCAGAAGCTCATATCTGAAGCAAAAGACAAGCAGAAACATCAGGATTATCTCACTTAATATTATTACCAAAATTCAGGTTGTCCCATGGTACGAGCATGTGGTGTGTATGTGTAAACATAAAGAAAATCTTAATATTCTTTTTTTCCTGATAATCATTTTTTTCTGGCACAAATGTCATCTCTATAGCTAAGTGGAACAATTAGCTCCATTTACATTTTACTATTATCAGTAAAATGATGACATTTAGATTTCTTCTATGTCAGATTTACCAAAACTTTATCATCAGTTTCAAAGTAGAAATACAAAAACTTATAAAGTTAGTGACTTCCTGAGACTTGTACCACCAATATTTTATAAACAATGAGAATATTATTGACTTCATAGTCTTGGCTAAATGTCAAGTTGTTATAGAGCCATTTTAGAATCACAATTCTTTTCTTTCATCTATATTCCTGACCACATGCTTTATAAGTTTCCAGAGAGTAATAGCATATGAAAGAATTATTGGCTAAAGCTTCGGAATTTTGAGGTATATTTGTGCAAATGTGTCATTTAGAACATGCATCAAACTTGCTTACCATATAGTAAGAATATACTTTGAGAGAGGAGCTAAGATGGCGGAGGAATAGGACGGGGAGACCACTTTCTCCCCTACAAATTCATCAAAAGAACATTTGAACGCTGAGCAAACTTCACAAATCAACTTCTGATCGCTAGCAGAGGACAGCAGGCACCCAGAAAAGCAGCCCATCATTTTCGAAAGAGGGTAGGACAAAATATAAAAGATAAAAAGAGAGACAAAAGAGCTAGGGATGGAGATCCATCCTGGGAAGGGAGGCGTAATAGAGGAAATTTCCAAACACCAGGAAACCCTCTCACAGGTGGGTCTGGGGGAAGTTTTCGAATCTCGGAGGGCAACCTAACTGGGAGGGAAAATAAATAAAACCCACAGATTACATGCCTAAAAGCAACTTCCAGCAGAAAAGTACCCCAGACACCCGCATCCGCCACCAGCAAGTGGGGACAGAATGGAGAGGAGCAGTGGCATTGCTTAGGGTAAGGACTGGGCCTGAATGCCCTGAGGGCAATCGGAGGGAGCTAATGTGAGATAGCAACTTAAACTATGGGACAGCAAGAGAGAGAGAGAAAATTAACTGGCTGGAACACACTGCGGGCCCATTCGCAGAACAAAGGAAGAACTGAGCGATCCCAGAGAAGAGCTAGCCAGCAGCAGACCAGCCCATCCCCCGCCGGAGGCAGGAGGCAGGGGGCAGGGAAAAGCCGCAAACTCGGCCCCAGAGAGGGCACCCCTACCAAACTGCAAACAGGGTCCCAGTTTCTAACCAAAGACTTCCTGAGATTCTGGATGGTTGACATCTGCCAGAAGGGTCGGCTAGAGGCCAGCTCCCCAGAACAGACACAAGGTGGACCGGACGGGTGCGCCCGGAACCTGAGGCTGGGACCGCGGAGGGGAGAAGGCGCACCGCACCCGGGGAGAGTGCGCTGGTCAAGCTCCTGGCTGCCTGAGCTGCTCGGCTGGGGAAGGCACAAAACGCAGGCCCAACCGAGTCTGCGCTTTTGTGGAGGACCCAAAAAGTGGAACCGCACGCAACACAGGGCCCACTCCATATAGAGCAGCCGGGAGCCTGAGCAGTGTAGACAGGGAAAGCACACACCCGTGAGCGGGGCAAACCCACTGTGGCCGGAACACTGCGAGTGCTCCCCACACACGCCAGTGACATTTGTCTGCAGCGCCCCTCCCTCCCCGCAGCAGAACTGAATAAGGGAATCTGAACAAGAGGCCACCTCCACCCGCTTGTGTCAGGGCGGAAATTAGACACTGAAGAGACGGCAAACAGAAGCCAAATAAACAAAGGGAACCGCTTCAGAAGGGACCGGTGCAACAGATTAAAATCCCTGTAGGTAACACCGACTACACCGGAAGGGGCCTATAGATATGGAGAAGTGTAAGCCAGAACAAGGAGCTATCTGAAACTGAACTGAACCCACACTGCCCGCAACAGCTCCAGAGAAATTCCTAGATATATTTTTACTTTTTTTTTTTTAATTAAAAAAAATTTTTTTCTTTTCTTTTCTTTTTTTTTTTAATTTTTTCTTTTATTTTCTTTTAAAATTCTCTATTACTCCTCCATTACTCCTTAACTTTCATATTCATTTTCATATATTTTTACTATATTTTAATTAAAAAACATTTTTTTTTCTTTTTTTATTTTTTCTCTTATTTTCTTTTAAAGTCCTCTATTACTCCTTAATTTTCATTTTCATTTCACTATAACCTTGAAAAAAAACAGAGGCCCTATTTTTAAACAGAACTTCATATATATTTCTAAAATTTTTTTGTGTTTTTGTTTTTGTTTTTAATATTGTATTTTTAAGAGTCTAACCTCTACTCTAGATTTTTAATCTTTGTTTTTCAGTATTTGATATCAATTTTGGACACTTAAGAATCTAATATTCAGTACCCATTTTTACTCAGGAGTGTGTTGATTACTCTCTCCCACTTTTGACTCTCCATTTTCTCCCTCAGATCACCTCTATTTTCTCCCTCCCCCTTCTCTTCCCAATCCAATTTTGTGAATCTCTGTGGGTGTCTGGGCTATGGAGAACACTTAGGGAACAGAGAATTGCGTAGATCTGTCTCTCTCCTCTTGAGTCCTCCTTTTTCTCCTCCTGCTCATCTCTATCTCTTCTCCTCCCTCTCCTCTTCTTCATGTAACTCTGTGAACCTCTCTGGGTGTCCCTCACGGTGGAGAATCTTTTCACCATTAACCTAGAAGTTTTAATATCAGTGCTGTATAGTTGGAGAAGTCTTGAGGCTACTGGAAGAATAAGACTGAAATCCAGAGGCAGGAAACTTAAGCCCAAAACCTGAGAACACCAGAAAACTCCTGACTACAGGGAACATGAAGTAATAAGAGATCACCCAAAAGCCTCCATACCTACACTGAAACCAACAACCACCCAAGAGCCAATAAGTTCCAGAGCAAAGACATACCACACAAATTCTCTAGCAATGCAGGAACATAGCCCTGAGTGTCAACATACAGGCTGCCCAAAGTCACACCTAACACATAGACCCATCTCAAAACTCACTACTGGACACTCCATTGCACTCCAGAGAGAAGAAATCCAGTTCCACGCACCAGAACACCGATGCAAGCTTCCCTAACCAGGAAACCTTGACAAGCCAATTGTCCAACCCCACCCACTGGGAGAAACCTCCACAATAAAAAGAAACCACAGACCACCAGAATACAGAAAGCCCACTCCAGACACAGCCATCTAAACAAGATGAAAAGGCAGAGAAATACCCAGCAGGGAAAGGAACACGAAAAATGCCCACCAAGTCAAACAAAAGAGGAGGAGATAGGGAATCTACCTGAAAAAGAATTTAGAATAATGATAATAAAAATGATCCAAAATCTTGAAAACAAAATGGAGTTACAGATAAATAGCCTGGAGACAAAGATTGAGAAGATGCAAGAAATGTTTAATAAGGACCTAGAAGAAATAAAAAAGAGTCAATTAAAAAGGAATAATGCAATAAATGAGATCAAAAACACTCTGGAGGGAACCAAGAGTAGAATAACGGAGACAGAAGATAGGATAGGTGAGGTAGAAGATAAAATGGTGTAAATAAATGAAGCAGAGAGGAAAAAAGAAAAAAGAATAAAAAGAAATGAGGACAACCTCAGGGACCTCTGGGACAATGTGAAATGCCCCAACATTCAAATCATAGGAGTCCTGGAAGAAGAAGACAAAAAGAAAGGCCATGAGAAAATACTTGAGGAGATAATAGCTGAAAACTTCCCTAAAATGGGGAAGGAAATAGTTACACAGGCCCAAGAAACCCAGAGAGTCCCAAACAGGATAAACCCAAGGTGAAACACCCCAAGACACATATTAATCAAATTAACAAAGATGAAACACAAAGAACAAATATTAAAAGCAGCAAGGGAGAAACAACAAATAACACACAAAAGGATTCCCATAAGGATAACAGCTGATCTATCAATAGAAACCCTTCAGGTCAGAAGGGGATGGCAGGACATACTTAAAGTAATGAAAGAGAATAACCTACAACCTAGATTACTGTACCCAGCAAGGATCTCATTCAGATATGAAGGAGAATTCAAAAGTTTTACAGACAAGCAAAAGCTGAGAGAACTCAGCACCACCAAACCAGCTCTTCAACAGATGCTAAAGGATCTTCTCTAGACAGGAAACACAGAAAGGTTGTATAAACGTGATCCCAAAAAAACAAAGTAAATGGCAATGGGACCATACCTATCAATAATTACCTTAAATGTAAATGGGTTGAATGCCCCAACCAAAAGACAAAGACTGGCTGAATGGATAGAAAAACAAGGCCCCTATATATGCTGTCTACAAGAGACCCACCTCAAAACAAGGGACACATACAGACTGAAAGTGAAGGGCTGGAAAAAAATATTTCACGCAAATGGAGACCAAAAGAAAGCAGGAGTCGCAATACTTGTATCAGATCAAATAGACTTTCAAATAAAGGCTGTGAAAAGACACAAAGAAGGACACTACATAATGATCAAAGGATCAATCCAAGAAGAAGATATAACAATTATAAATACATATGCACCCAACATAGGAGCACCGCAATATGTAAGGCAAATGCTAACAAGTATGAAACGGAAAATTAACAGTAACACAATAATTGTGGGAGACTTTAATACCCCACTCACAACTATGGATAGATCAACTAAACAGAAAATTAACAGGGAAACACAAACTTTAAATGACACAATGGACCAGCTAGACCTAATTGATATCTATAGGACGTTTCACCCCAAAACAATCAATTTCACCTTTTTCTCAAGTGCACACGGAACCTTCTCCAGAATAGATCACATCCTGGGCCATAAATCTAGCCTTGGGAAATTAAAAAAAAATTGAAATCATTCCAGTCATCTTTTCTGACCACAGTGCAGTAGGATTAGATCTCAATTACAGGAAAAAAAATATTAAAAATTCAAACATATGGAGGCTAAATAACACGCTTCTGAATAACCAACAAATCATAGAAGAAATCAAAATATGCATAGAAATGAATGAAAATGAAAACACAACAACCCAAAACCTATGGGACACTGTAAAAGCAGTGCTAAGGGGAAGGTTCATAGCATTACAGGCTTACCTCAAGAAACAAGAAAAAAGTCAAATAAATAACCTAACTCTACACCTAAAGCAACTAGAGAAGGAAGAAGTGAAGAACCCCAGGGTTAGTAGAAGGAAATAAATCTTAAAAATTAGGCCAGAAATAAATGCAAAAGAAACTAAAGAGACCATAGCAAAAATCAACAAAGCTAAAAGCTGGTTTTTTGAAAAAATAACCAAAATCGACAAACCGTTAGTAAGACTCATTAAGAAACAAAGGGAGAAGAACTAAATTAACAAAATTAGAAATGAAAATGGAGAGATCACAACAGACAACACTGAAATACAAAGGATCATAAGAGACTACTACCAGCAGCTCTATGCCAATAAAGTGGACAACTTGGAAGAAATGGACAAATTCTTAGAAAAGTATAACTTTCCAAAACTGAACCAGAAAGAAATAGAAGATCTTAACAGACCCATCACAAGCAAGGAAATCGAAACTGTAATCAGAAATCTTCCAGCAAACAAAAGCCCAGGACCAGCTGGCTTCACAGCTGAATTCTACCAAAAACTTAGAGAAGAGCTAATACCTATCTTACTCAAACTCTTCCAGAAAATTGCAGAAGGTAAACTTCCAAACTCATTCTATGAGGCCAGCATCACCCTAATTCGAAAACCAGACAAAGATGCCACAAAAAAAGAAAACTACAGGCCAATATCACTGAAGAGCATAGATGCAAAAATCCTTAACAAAATTCTAGCAAACAGAATCCAACAACATATTAAAAAAGTCATACATCATGACCAAGTGGGCTTTATCCCAGGAATGCAAGGATTCTTTAATATCTGCAAATCAATCAATGTAATACACCACATTAACAAATTGAAAGATAAAAACCACATGATTATTTCAATAGATGTAGAAAAAGCCTTTGACAAAATTCAACATCCATTTATGATTAAAACTCTCCAGAAAGCAGGAATAGAAGGAACATACCTCAACATGATAAAAGCTATATATGACAAACCCACAGCAAGCATTACCCTCAATGGTGGAAAATTGAAAGGATTTCCCCTAAAATGAGGAACAAGACAAGGGTGCCCACTCTCGCCACTACTATTCAACATAGTGTTGGAAGTTTTGGCCACAGCAATCAGGGCAGAAAAAGAAGTGAAAAGAAACCAGATAGGAAAAGAAGTGAAACTCTCACTGTTTGCAGATGACATGATCCTCTACATAGAAAACCCTAAAGACTACCAGAAAATTACTAGAGCTAATCAATGAATATAGTAAAGTTGCAGGATATAAAATTAACACACAGAAATCCCTTGCATTCCTATATACTAAGAATGAGAAAACAGAAAGAGAAATTAAGGAAACAATATCATTCACCATTGCAACAAAAAGAATAAAATACTTAGGAGTATATCTACCTAAAGAAACAAAAGACCTATACATAGAAAACTATAAAACACTGATGAAAGAAATCAAAGAGAACACAAACAGATGGAGAAACATACTGTGTTCATGGATTGGAAGAATCAATATTGTCAAAATGGCTATACTACCCAAAGCAATCTATAGATTCAATACAATCCCTATCAAGCTACCAATGGTATTTTTCACAGAACTAGAACAAATAATTTCACAATTTGTATGGAAATACAAGAAACCTCAAATAGCCAAAGTAATCTTGAGAAAGAAGAATGGAACTGGAGGAATCAACCTGCCTGACTTCAGACTCTACTACAAAGCCACAGTCATCAAGACAGTACGGTACTGGCACAAAGACAGAAATATAGATCAATGGAACAGAATAGAAAGCCCAGAGATAAATCCACGCACCTATGGACACCTTATCTTCGACAAAGGAGGCAAGGATATACAATGGAAAAAAGACAACCTCTTTAACAAGTGGTGCTGGGAATACTGGTCAACCACTTGTAAAAGAATGAAACTAGAACACTTTCTAACACCATACACAAAAATAAACTCAAAATGGATTAAAGATCTAAATGTAAGACCAGAAACTATAAAACTCCTAGAGGAGAATATAGGCAAAACACTATCTGACATAAATCACAGCAGGATCCTCTATGACCCACCTCCCAGAATATTGGATATAAAAGCAAAAATAAGCAAATGGGACCTAATGAAACTTAAAAGCTTTTGCACAACAAAGGAAACTATAAGTAAGGTGAAAAGACAGCCCTCAGAATGGGAGAAAATAATATCAAATGAAGCAACAGACAAGGGATTAATCTCAAAAATATACAAGCACTCCTGCAGCTCAATTCCAGAAAAATAAATGACCCAATCAAAAAATGGGCCAAAGAACTAAACAGACATTTCTCCAAAGAAGACATACAGATGGCTAACAAACACATGAAAAGATGCTCAACATCACTCATTATCAGAGAAACGCTAATCAAAACCTCAGTGAGGTACCATTGCACGCCAGTCAGGATGGCTGCTATCCAAAAGTCTACAAGCAATAAATGCTGGAGAGGGTGTGGAGAAAAGGGAACCCTCTAACACTGTTGGTGGGAATGCAAACTAGTACAGCCGCTATGGAGAACAGTGTGGAGATTTCTTAAAAAACTGGAAATAGAACTGCCATATGACCCAGCAATCCCACTTCTGGGCATACACACTGAGGAAACCAGATCTGAAAGAGACACGTGCACCCCAATGTTCATCGCAGCACTGTTTATAATAGCCAGGACATGGAAGCAACCTAGATGCCCATCAGCAGATGAATGGATAAGGAAGCTGTGGTACATATACACCATGGAATATTACTCAGCCGTTAAAAAAGAATTCATTTGAACCAGTCCTAATGAGATGGATGAAACTGGAGCCCCTTATACAGAGTGAAGTAAGCCAGAAAGATAAAGAACATTACAGCATACTAACACCTATATATGGAATTTAGAAAGATGGCAACGATAACCCTATATGCAAAACAGAAAAAGAGACACAGAAATACAGAACAGACTTTTGAACTCTGTGGGAGAATGTGAGGGTGGGATATTTCAAAAGAACAGCATGTGTGTTGTCTATGGTGAAACAGATTGCCAGCCCAGGTGGGATGCATGAGACGGGTGCTCGAGCCTGGTGCACTGGGAGGACCCAGAGGAGTTGGGTGGAGAGGGAGGTGGGAGGGGGGATCGGGATGGGGAATACGTGTGGATCTATGGCTGATTCATGTCAATGTATGAGAAAACCCACAAAAAAAAGAAAATGACAAATAAACTGCCCAACAAGCACATGGAAAAAAAAAAAAAAGTCTACAAGCAATAAATGCTGGAGAGGGTGTGGAGAAAAGGGAACCCTCTAACACTGTTGGTGGGAATGCAAACTAGTACAACTGCTATGGAGAACAGTGTGGAGATTTCTTAAAAAAACTGGAAATAGAACTGCCATATGACCCAGCAATCCCACTTCTGGGCATACACACTGAGGAAACCAGATCTGAAAGAGACACGTGTACCCCAATGTTCATCGCAGCACTGTTTATAATATCCAGGACGTGGAAGCAACCTAGATGCCCATCAGCAGACGAATGGATAAAGAAGCTGTGGTACATATACACCATGGAATATTACTCAGCCATTAAAAAGAATTCATTTGAATCAGTTCCAATGAGATGTATGAAACTGGAGCCCATTATACAGAGTGAAGTAAGCCAGAAAGATAAAGACCAATACAGTATACTAACACATATATATGGAATTTAGAAAGATGGTAACGATAACCCTATATGCAAAACAGAAAAAGAAACAGAGATGTACAGAACAGACTTTTGGACTCTGTGGGAGAAGGCGAGGGTGGGATGTTTTGAGAGAACAGCATCGAAACATGTATATTATCTAGGGTGAAACAGATCACCAGCCCAGGATGGATGCATGAGACAAGTGCTCGGGGCTGATGCACTGGGAAGATTCAGAGGGATGGGGTGGAGAGGGAGGCGGGAGGGGGAATCGGGATGGGGAACACATGTAAATCCATGGCTGATTCATGTCAATGTATGGCAAAAACCACTACAATATTGTAAAGTAATTAGCCTCCAACTAATAAAAATAAATGGGAAAAAAAAGAATATACTTTGAAAATGAAGAGATGGATTGTGTAGATAATCATTAGAGAATATTGATTGTTGTTTCAAGGTTTTTTGTTGCTGTTTAGTCACTAAGTCGTGTCTTCACTCTTTTGTGATCCCATGGACCATAGCCTGCCAAGACCCTCTGTCCATGGGACTCTGCAGGTGAGAATATTGGAGTGGGTTGTCATCCCTTTCTCCAGGGCATGTTCCTGACCCAGGGGTTGAACTCCTGTCTCCTGCACTGGCAGGCAGATTCTTTATCACTGAGCCACTGGGAAAGCCCCTTCAACCATCTTTAGTTCCTACAATATCATGATATTTTTACCATGATAAATCTTTCATGGTTCCATATGTCAAGATACACAAGATGAAACTATGAAAGTTATGAGTAAGGCTGACACAGAGTGTGTGGGGGAGGAAAGGATTGGGAACCTGAGGTTAGCAGATGCAAACTATTATACCTAAATTGGATAAACAACCAGGTCCTACTGTATAGCACAGGAAACTATATTCAATATCCTGAGATAAACCACAATGGAAAATCATATAAAAAAGCATGTATATATATGAATAACTTAATCACTTTGCAGTCAGCAGAAATTAACAAAACATGATAAATCTACTCTAGTTAAAAAAAAAGTCACAAATATGAATATCCAATAAGAAATTAGTTCTATGTTCATATGTGAGGAAGAGCCTCCTCCCTTCCTTCCTGGAGAGAGACCACAATAAAATCCAAAAGCATCATTGCTGTCTCTTACCTCACATCAGGTCCATTTGGCCTGGATGGTGGCTGCCAGGAAATCCCAACATATGATTCACTTAGTGGAACCACGGACAATGGGCCAAGATCCTGCGGCAGGGTGGGAGGGGTGGTCACGTGGGTAGGGAAGCTCTCTGTGCACCCCCCTAGATACCCGTTACCCCCTGAGCAAGCCACAATGGTGACGGAGTAATTAGTGAAAGGAATCAGATGAGTAACGACATAACTTAACACAGAAGAAGTAACATTGGTGATGGTGATGTGAGGGTCAGGCATGCGGATCTCGTAGTTAAGGATGTCTCCATTCAGGATGAGTGGGGGCTTCCAAGTGACCTGAAATAAAAGAAAAATTAGAACCAATGTGACAACATAGGAACAGAGCAATTGCGGAGGTTCACAGGGCCCAGCGTTTCGCTCTGTCTTGTTTTCAGTTAAGTCACTGTAGAAATACACATGTTTGACTTAGCCCTTTACACTAGACAGTAATGAAGAGTTTTCAGATCAATTAGCAGTCCACCAGGAACTAAATGAGATGCCATTTCCTGGGTTGGGCTGTTAGTCTGGAGACTTTCTAAGACTGTCAGACTAATACACACCTCAGTGATTCATCTCCACCACGGGTGTCCGGAAAGACGCAGAGCACACACATGGAGAGAATTCACACATCCACACACATCAGTGGGGCAGCAGCAGGATTTGAGAGTGTCCTTCTTTATAACTCAATTAGACGAAATATCAGAATTCCTTGTTTTGCATTGTAAGTGTGTATTCTAAACATGTCACTATTCTTTTTTTGGATGGTGGTGGTGGGAGTGCAGAAATCATTCTTTGCATTTTCTGAGAAAGTGAAATTGAGCTTCTGAATCTCACTAGTGCATAATGTAGCAAGTAACAGCAATAACAACATATCCTTTTTGCAAAGAGAAGAGATGTGTGGAAAGCTTTTAACAAAAGCAAGCAAAAAATGATCCTGTTTAAGTCATAGACCAGAACGTCAGAAGAAAGAAACAATGTTTTCTAATAATGTTTAATGTTCTTTTTCTTCTCTGACTAAATATTGTAAGGGCATTGTGCTAACCCACTCATGCTCTTATAGGGGGAAAAGACCCTAGAAAAATGCACATAGGTCATTAAAAATCCATTATTTATATGCTATCCTGCTTCATCTCTTTTTTTCTTGCCTTGCAATGTTCCTTAAATTTTAGAGTGTATATTTCATCTTCCAAATAGACTGTAAGTTTCATGAGAACAGAGCCTAAATTGTACACTTACTTAATGCCAAATACTCAGCGATGGAGTTTAACAAGTAATTGCAGTCATGGCTGATGGCATTATATTTTCCTTAGCATACAGCTATTTTGATAATTTAAACAAGTTTTCCACAAAGTGATATATTGATAACTACACTTATAGTTCTATACAAAATTAAAGTTTGAAACGTGTTATAGACAAATTAGAACAGAGAATGATGAACTAAAATTTTCTGTCTTAAAGGAAAAAAGTTTCCTCTAGGAGCAATATAGCCTGAGATTTTCGTAGGGTACTCTTACTAATTGTTGGAGACAAAATAGATTGAGGGCAGGAGAAGAAGGGGGCAACAGAGAATGAGATGGTTGGATGGAATCACCAAATCAATGGACATGATTGAGTCTTGAGTAAGCTCTGGGAGGTAGTGAAGGACAGGGAAGCCTGGTGGGCTACAGTCCATGGGGTCGCCAACAGTTGGACATGACTGAGTGACTAAACAACATGTCATTTGGGCAGCTGCTTGATGATTACAGTCCTAATTTATAATTAACAAGGACTTGGCATCTACTGAAATTTTACTACATGGCTTGAAATCATTGCTGATTTTAAAAACTTCTAGGAGAAGAGAGTTCCAAAATGTGCTGGTGAAGACAAGTTTTAGATGTGTTCCTTATGAGCACAGAGGATTTGCCTGGATGGAGGAGAGATCAAAGAGGCCTAAATTAAGCAAAGTTTATAAAGCAGACATAGGATTCTATTTATTTTGGTGGTACAGTGTTCTTTCTGGGTTCAAGAAATGAGTCAAGGTCAAACTTACAGGGCTTCCTGTTACTTGCAAATAAAAAATGGAAGGGTTATCACAGCTCAGTTCTACCTGACACACATGTGGAATGCCACTTGCCTCTGGAACTAGAATATTCTGAAAGTTCAGGTCAACGCTTGGCAGTCCTTGAAAGAATTCAAACTTCAGATGCAGTCTGTGTTCGCACTTGAGCTGAGAGTGAATTGATTTGGAACTCGGTTATTGAGGCTAAGAAAACACTCATAAAATAAAAATCTGCATAAGATATCAACCTGCAGAGATTAAGAGATGTGATGTAATGACTCTGAAGACAGTCATTTGAAAAGCTGAAAAATCCCTGTGTTTTCTACTATAAATGTTTGCATCCAGAAATTTGCTATTTTTCTCACTTAAAAAGTTAAAGACTTAGGAAGATATGTCTTTTTGACAGTACTGAGTTAGAAGACATGAGTCTACTTCCACAGAAAGTTTTTAGAAGGAATTTAGAGCAAGGTGGAGAAGGCCATTGTCATTATAGTGAGTAGGCTAACAGAAATGGTATCTAATTTGATCATCCTCTTGAAAACATCCTGGAGCTATTACTAAAAATAAATGTGACCAAGGTTTTTAAGGAGCCAGTTAGTGAAATATTGGATTCTATTCTTTCCAATGCTTAAGACTACTTTATTATAGTGTGGCCAAAATATGTGAGATTAAAATTTTCAATTTAATTCCCCATAGCCTTTTATTTATCTATTGCTCATATGAAGGATTATAAAATATTGTTGCAGCCCCCAAAAGTCAGACTAAGGACCATGTTCCTGGCTTAATAAGCAAAAGATGTTCTGCAAAAGAAGACTTTTACACTGATATTTTTAAAATAAAGTGTCATTTATGGCTTAGAATAAAATGTTTATTTTAGAGATGCTTTATTGATGACAATAGTTTCTTTAATTTGTGTGGTTCTTAATTGCTTGGATTTCCATTTCTCTGTTTATTTACTATATATTTTCATAAGATAGGACAGGTGGGTAGGTGTTTAAGGAACTACTGACTTTAACCTACTCAATCAGATCTCTGAAGTGTGGCCCTAAACAATTAAGGCACCTGCATGATCCCGGTTGTAAACAAAAATTTATGAAGATGGTTTAGTTGATTGGCTTCAGGCTTGAAAAAAGTAACACACAAACATTGTAATTTACTTCTAATTTCTTTAACTCCATCAAATCACATTTTAAAACTACACATAGCTAACATATATAAAATAGATAGACAGTGGGAATTTGCTATATGTCTCAGGGGACTCAAGTCAGGGCTCTGTGACAACCTAGAGGGGTGGGCTAGGATGGGAGGTGGGTGGGAAGCTCAAGAGGAAGGGAACATATGTGTACCTATGACTGATCCATGGCGATCTACAGCAGAAACCAACACTATTGCAATTATCCTTCAAATAAAAATAAAGAAAAAAAGAACTTTACGAATAAGAGTTTTTATGAAGATCGATATAATGGGCTGAGACTGGGCTAAGAGTAAGTATGCTTGTTCAATTTGCTAATATCTTATTCTATTTAGAAGTTTTGGATCTATAGCATAATTCTAAATTAGAGCTTGATTAAACCCTGTTTTACAGGTTTTGGTATTTTTTACCAACTTTATATGATGAAATGCATTTTCTTAAATGAATAAATGCAACACCAAAGTGTGTGGCTTTCACTTTTTCAGATAACACAACCTCTTTGACATTAAATGTTGTTTTCCTTATAATCAAATAAGATATTAATAATATGATGTGCAAGTTTCCCCTTTTTCTTTTTTAAAATTTTATTGAAGTACAGTTGATTTGCAATGCTGTGCTAATTTCTGCTATATAGCAAAGTGATTCAGTTATTCATATATATATATACACACACATATATATATTTTATATTCTTTTCCATTATGGTTTATTATAGGATATTGAATATAATTCCCTATGTAGGACCTTGTTGTTATGCAACTTTCCTTTCTTAAGGCTCATATCTATGCCAAGTCATAGCTCATCTTTTTACACTTATTAAGATGTTACTTTGGGTTATTTTCCAGTTGGCCTAAGTATGTGAAGTTTCCTTGTTTTCCCTATTAGACTGCAAGTTCTTATAGGAGGAAAGGTGGTGAAAAGACCAGATGGTGCAAAATGGTAAGAACTAGAGTGAAATACCAGTCCAGTTCCTGTATTATCTCTCAATCAACTGGTAGTCTTTATTCCTCTTAACCTGACTTGTTTTTCCCCCAAGTTTTTTTTCCATTTCTGAGCATTTTATTTATTTATATTGTTTTGTCTAAAATGTACACTCCATGAAGGTAAAGATTTTGTCTTGGTCTTACTGTGTCCTCAGTGCCTAACAGAGGCACTCATTAAGATGTGTAGATGCTCAATAAATGTTGGTAGAACTGAAATTATTATTGTCAATAATATTATTGACAATTTTGCTCATCCTAATATTTAGAATGATTCCATATGGTAAATGTTGAATGAACCTTTTAGCCTATATATTAAAGACCATGCTTCTGTTCCTCAGATTTTATCCATCTGCAATTTTAATTTTCAAATCTTATCTTTTATAAAAAGAAATCATAGTACTGCTGTCACACTGCCTGTTTACCAGATAAGCAGTGTCATTAGAACAGTTATTCTGGCAATCTGAAGATCTTTCTGAACCTTTCTGAAGGTGAGCAAATAATTCTGAAGCATAAATATGTTGTTTTAATATTATTTAAATACATATAGTCCAATACTAGATTCAGCTAAATAATCCTAATGACTCTCTTCATTGATAATTTTTGATTTTCTAGTTATAAAGTAAGGATTAGTAACAGGTATGAATTTTTTAAAAAATGAGCACTAGTGTACATTGTCTGTATATTCTAAGCACCTTCTTAGAGACTTTTAGATTCCAGGCCTGGTGAGTGTCTGTGAGATTCTGCTCTCAAACCAAGCTAAATCGTACTTTAGCAGTTTGCACATTGTTTAACATTCTTGGATGAGGTTACAAAATCAAAAGAGGAAGGAAAAAAAAAGGATGAATGAAAAAGCCAGGCAGCTTACTTTGAATACTTTTGATCATCATTTATAAATGCTGAATCACATAGAATTATGCACTGAGCTATTACTTTTCTGAAAATATTTGTCATCTTTCGGATTTGCCTAGCTATTAAATCTTGGTTAGAAAGAACCTAGAAAAAACGTCCATTACCTAGCTTTGCCTTTGTGAAGGACTCTGCTTATGTCACATCATATTGATTGGTACTGCTACCGAAGTTTTGCAAAATTCCCTTAGGATTAAAAAGAAAAGTCATTTCTGGAATGATTAATAACTCTAGGTTTGTTTGGGGTTTTCCTTTGGTTTATTCTGCTTTTCCTTTGAATGAAGAACAATTCTTAAGATTGCCCAATTCATATAGTAAACACTATACATCATGTCCTTCAAATTGATTTCCTTTTGATGTTTTATCAACAGAATTCTATACATTTGAGATGTTTCTATCAAGAAGCTGTGTTGCTTTGACCAATCTCCTGCGTAAACTCATGAAGGCAGACTTTGAAACACAGATATTAGTATGTAGGTTCAATTAAATTTCTTCAATGATTTACACTATTTCGCATCACCCAGTGTTTGCTTTTCGTAGGCACGAGAGAACACACAACAGCGATTCAAGTAATAATTTCAACAGATGAACTTTGCTGTTATGCAAATGTCCTTTGTTTTGTGCTCTGGCGAGCAAGCTGCTGCACCAATGCTTTTGGCAGTAGTACAAGACTGAATCCATGGAAGCATGTGTGTATTTACACAAAAGAGGCTTCTAAGCTACAAAACTCCCTCCTGTTTGGTTACACTAATTTCCCTTGAATGAAGTTTGTATGCAAGCCAAAACAATGGTAGTTATCCTAGCCTCTAGAGTTCATTCCCAGCAGAATGAAGTGAATAATTGAACAGTTCCTAAATAGCCCCGTAATCTGCTATTTTTCTTTCTTTCCCCCATCCTCTTGATTCTTTGATCATTAAAAAAAAAATCAGAATATTGGTAATTGGAACTTTTGTTAATACACTAATCCCTTCCCCCCGCATTTCCCCACCTCTTCTCATTTTCTGATCTATTTAGATCTGACGTGGTAGTTAAGCTAAGCATCCCAGGGTGGCATTCAAAGGATTTCAGGTGTGTGCGGCAAATGGAAGTGTCTCAACAATATAATTAAGGGGATTCAGGGAGAAATGAAAAACTGACATCAAATTCGAGAGAGTTTGGGCCAAAGGCCAAAAACCCAGTTTCTCCAGTGATTGCCTAAAACAACACATGTGTGCGTTTTGTCAGTAGATGGCTCTGTTTAACACGGAGTCAATGCAGGGTACATTCCTAGTCTGCAGAGGAGACAGACACTTAGCTTCTTACCTTGGCTGCGTTGGGTCCTAACACATCCACCTCGGGGGGCTGCACCCCAGCAGGTCGCGAGGGTCTCGTGGTCACTTCTGCCCAATCACTGCTGTTTGTCCCTCCATCAGCAGTGCTCATTAGCACTCGATACTCATATTTTGTCCACGGACTAAGAGCAGAAGTCTTGTCGATAAACCTCCTGGGATGACTTCCTGGGAGAGTCACCAGGGTGGTGACTGCCTCCTTCCCTTGGACCCTTCTCTGGATGGTGGAGTTCTCCACCAGGCCGTTGGGATGGGCAGGGGGTTGCCAAGATATGATCACGGATGTTGGGGTATCAGAGAACAGCTCTGGACTCAGGATACCTTCTGGTGCACCTGGGAGTGTCCAAACGGTCTGGGAATCTGCTGACAGGGAACACCCTTTTGAAGTACAAGCTTCTACTTGAAACGTGTAGGCCGTATATGGGCGTAAATGGGTCACTGTGCCATTAGTGACATTTCCAGAAGTTTTCAAGCTGAGGCGGCCATGTTGGTAAATGTTATAATGGGTAATGAGCCCGTTGCACTTTAAAGGATGCTGCCAGGTGACCAGTATCATTCTCGACTTCTTGTCCAGAATAATTGGAGGGTCTATAGGTCCAGGTTCTATAAAGTAGAAAGTAAGTAGTGATACATCTTGGGAACTTCCCACCCCTCAGAACAGAACTAAAATCAGTGATCACTCTCCTCCCAGAATATGAAACTGGACACAGTAAAGGCCATTGGGTAAGTGGCCAAGTGTCATATAGGCAAGGCTCATGATTGCTTTCTTCTTAAATGTGTAAGATGCACTTGTTGAACATTATTGAATTCAATTGCCATTTGCTCTTGTAAGATAACTTTATTAAATCATTTCTTTTGATTAAAACTAAGGATTCCCCAACATCACGAAGACTCTTCTGAAATTAAGACCTTAGGAGAGAAAGACACAAGAGGGCAGCTGTAACCAAATTTCACAACTTACGCCCCATTTTTCTGGAACTCTGGTAACTCATTATAATCAATAACACTATCATAACAAACCTGTATATTTTATAGCCCAGTAAAACCCTTCAGCATCTCTCATTATATATTCCATATTATCCCCGGCTCTGTTTATCATTCTAATCCATGTTTTGCAATTTATCTACTCCCTGTTAATATTATAGGTGATTTTTTACTGTGACTGTGACAGAAGCTGCCGATTTAGCTCTTTCACCTACTGATAAATAAACAATGCACAGATCTGACCTTTAGGTTAACAGGTTTAATGCTTGCTCCACTCAGCACTCTAACTGATTCAATTATCATAAAGGTTCAGGAGGCTCCATGAATACTGAAAAAGGCCCACCATATGCCCGCCTAGGTGTTGTGGAGCAGCAAATATCCTGCAGCCCTCCAGAGAAATTCCTTAATTGTAAATAATTTCACCATGCGACACACTCAAGTCACCTTGAATGCAAACCCCTCAGCCTGCGGAGGCAAAGTGTTATTTAAGCTTTACTGGGCTGCGTTAAATTCTGCAATTTGAAGGGCTGTTAAGTTTTTCAATTGAAATTTCATTTAAAATGCAGGTGCTTTTTATTATATTGAGGCTTTACTGCTCTCTAGGTACAAGCAAGAACATGGTGCAATAACACAAATCTGGCTCAATCACTGATCAGTAACAGCTGTAATTCCAGAACATTTAGCATTCTTATAAACCACGGCCTGAAATCTATAAATTGCTACAACAGATCAAGAAAAATCCTATATCCCCCTTTTCTGCCCACAGCAATTTGAACATTTATGAGATTTTTCTGTGAACATTAGATTTTATGGAAAAATCTTTAAAAAAGATAGACTTGGATTTAGTAATTGTTTAAAACAGCACTGATGATGTGTGTGTGCGATTCAGTGTTATAACCAAGGTTTAAATTTTAAACGCAACCACGGCTTTGCGGAGCCAAGGACCACAATCATAGCTGGTGATAGGAGCATATTTTTACACAACATGATTCACATATTTGTCACCAACTGGACTGATGGTAGAATCATAATTACTTTTAGAGACGAAAGCTGTTACACTGCACTAACCCTGAAATCAAGCCATTTCTGACAATTTGGTAATGTACCCTATTTGAAGAGAAAAATCCTAAAAGTACAGTGATCCCGAGATGGATCACATTTTTCATTTCAGTCTGCTGTTAGCTTTCATTCTGAAGCTTTCGTCAAACCACTGTGACATTTCTTGCTTTTGCTCCCCGGTACACAGCAGCGGTAGCAATTATTATATCAAAATAGGAATACAGATCCTTTCTTATTTATACTTGTCATCCAGATTTGGCTCTTTCCTAAAGAAAAGCAAGCGCAAGTCTTGTAAGATATCAATGTTGTTTTGTAAAACGAAATCCTCTGAGATTGGGGTCCATAAAATCAATGGTGGAGAATTGAGCCTTTCAAGTCTAACCCTAACTCACCCTTCCCTGCTCAAAAAAGAGTAATAACCACTTAAAAATCAGAATATTTTTCTATTAGGGTTTTCACAGGGGTCTTGCATAATTATTCATCATATGTGCATTATCAAACTGTGAGCTTCTTCAGGGAAAAGTAACAATGATGCAGTTTGTTCTCTGTTATGATGGGGATAAACCTTTTATTTCTCTTGACTACGATGATAGTGTTATCAGGGAAACATCCAGTATAATGAGATGAACTGGCACTTCAAGCTCCTACAGAGCACAGCCTTTCCTTAAAGATGATCTCTTATCTTGGGCAAGAAGAGATGTTCAATTTCAATTGCATGATTTTTTCCCCCTTAAAACCCAGAATACATTTTATTAGCTTCTCGCTCTAGCTGAGTAGGCTCCCAGCTCTTGTGGCAGGAAGGGTCCTTAAAGTCGGCGATTCAGGAGAGGATGCTGAAAGCAGCTTAATTAGCTCCTTTGGCTAAGGAAGTGTTAAAACCTGACTCCTGGCATGCTTTCAATTTAGTGCTTTAAAATGATAAGCCGAATCATCTAATTCTATATACAAATCAACCGGCGTGCCACTGCATGGTTGAAAGGGTCACCACAATTATGTAAAACATGAGTAATAACTATAATTGGGGTAGTTTGCTAATACAATAAAAAGCTCTGAACATGAGAAAAGTTATGCTCACAGCAGTAGCTATCACTTTCTAAAGTAAGAATTCATGGATGAAATGACATGAAAAAGATGGTTATAAAATTTTAATGGAATGATAAAAGGCAAAAGTCAGCCTCTCAGCTGAATTCTTAAAATCCCTATATATCACAATCAGCTCCTTAACTGTAAAATCAATGTGGAGTATAACATGTTGTCAATGCGGCTGTCACTGGAGGGGAGACTGGAAGTATGACAGCCACACAGCTCAGCTGGCGAGTGATGAAAATACAACCGTACAGCCCTTTCCATGGGTGTAATTGTTTAGAGAACTCCCCTCCTGGAGCGGGGAACGGGAGCATCCTTTCTGTTCAAATCACTGATTCATATTTCAGGCTGTTTCATTATAGCATTAATAACGGAAAGTAGTTTCATTTTGGCAAATGAAATTATCTTTTATGGGAAACGATTTCACTCATCAGCTTCAAAAGTTCAGCCCCAGCCTAAAAGAGAGTAATGAGATTGTTCACAGAGGGGTCTGCTTATTTATTTTCATACTCAGGTGTGTATGTTGGGAAGGATGGGTGCGTGTGTGTGTGCGTATAAATGATTTGAAAGAATAAACAGTTGCAATGACACATCTGTTGTGTGTATATAACGGTTTTTAAAGTGGTTTTCATGGGTCTTCTACAAACCGTTTGCTACTAGAGTTACCCACAATCACTCACTTTTCTTGGTTTTCTCATTACTGCCTTGAAGCCACTTTTTGCTATTTTAATTAAAAACTCACTTGGCTTAAAAGCTCTTTTTCAGTAATATTAACTCTATAAATGAATATCCTCTAAATCTGCCAATGAATTAAAAACCAAGGTGGCAAATACATGGACATAGATTATACATAGCAGTATGCTCTGTGCTAATTGTTTGTACAGTCTCTTGCTATTCATTGTGAAAATGTTAGCAGAAGAGTGGAGTGATGGATTCCATTCCCTCTTTAATCATGAATTCTTTTATCAATTTATTATTTATACCCCCAGATACTTCCCAAAAGGTGTTTTTTGACAGCTTATAATAAAAGACTTAAGTAATAGGACCAATAAATTAAAGATAAAGAATAATTAATCTTGTGATGATACAGAGGTAAAATCATTGTATCCCAAAACAAATATTACAAATGGGCACTGACATTTGGCATGTATGTATTGGCATGTATTCAGCTTCTAAACAACTGACAAAATAGGAAAAGGGCTGTGTAACAGGGCATCGTTGCTTAATAAAAGGAACATCTGAAGACTACAAGGTTGCTTCAATTAAAAGGATACAATTTATGGTCTGCAAGGAGGTGAACTGGTATTGGGGAACTGTTTTCTCTATTTCTCCTGAGACCAGGACAGTAGAGGAAGATTAGGAAGAGTGTTTTGTCTTCCAGAATGGGGACGTGTTGTATGGTGAACAACGGTGGATTCTTTCTTGAAAGTTTGGGGCAGAGAATGAAATGTGCTAATGTGAAAATTCATGAAGGAAGAAAAAAGTCCTAAAAGAACTAGAAGTTCCAAATTCAGAAGAGCAGTGGGCTTTATGTGCCCAAAACAGATTCAAGAATTCAAGAAGGAAATGAAGGTCAGGTGGATAGAATTTTTCATTAATTGACACTTTCAAAAGATTTTTCTTTCAAATAATTTTTCTGTTGGTCACTTTCGGCTTTTGATCTTAGGATATAAAAATAAGACTAAAAAGATACTAATTTGTTTTATAAAATCTGGAAATGCAAGAACCTGGAGTGGGGGAATCTATGCAACAGGGAAATAAACTATTGTAGGGACATACATACAGAGCCACTTTGCTCTCAAAATCAGCAGAATGATTTACTTTGCATCATGGATTTTCTTTTGTGGGTAAAATAGAGACTACATCGCTGTTTGCAAGGATAAACATGTCAGCATTCAGAAGTTAATATTTAAAGCAATTAGGAAACAAGTTTGGAATAGCAAAGTAAAATCATCATGCCAGCACTACAGAGACTTACTGCTCACATTTCTTCATTAAATAAAATAAAATCTACTGATATAAATATGTGCCACCCTCCTTTACAAATGTTTCTGTTTTTCTCTCACTTAGAAAACTCTTAAAATGCAGACTGACTTTAAATTCTAAAACACACTAATAAAAAGATCTTTCCCATGCAATATTAGTTGTAAAATTTAAGTACTCTTAAAGGCACAAAGACACTTATTAAGTGATTGGAATATCCCCCTCTAGAAGTACAATAGCATGATCAACTGATCACATTTCATACCACAGCTTTACTTCCCCTGTCATCAGGACTCGCTATTCTATCCATTACAGTTTGTGAGAATAAGAAGAAAATATATTTTCCTTTTGGAAGTCTTTCTATATATCTGTCTTCCTTTTGAAGTAGCACTTGGTTTGGGCTAGCAGAAACCTTTCTGATTAGAACACTCATTACCCCGGTCAAGACAGAATGACAGGGACAGCCAGCAGGCTGCCTCTGACCAAGGCAAGGAGTGAGGATCGCCTTTGGGATTTCCTCCTCTAACATCTGCCTCTCATCCTCACCCTTCTGGTCTCATATTCAGAGGCGGACATACAGGCAGAGGATTCTACAAGCTGCCCTATCTCCTGTGTCAGTGGGCACCTCCTATAGCAATAGCTTTCCTTGCCTGGACCAATGGAGAGGAAGTAAATTTGAAATCTGATATTGATGTGAACCCCAAATAGAAATCATTCTTATTTCCCTCCTTGTGTTCTCCTCTGGGAAGGCTTTCCTGACACCCAGAGTTGTTGGGAGAAGCTCTCCTCTGAGCTTGCCCTCATCTTCGAACACAGTACTCTATTGTCTTACTGTATCTTCCCAGCAGACAGTGGACGACTCAAGTAAAGAACTGTCCTATTCATTTTTGTAACTTCCAGTCCTTCCAGCATGGTAGGTACTCAGTTAAGATTTGCTTGCGTAAATTTTCATAAAAGTGAAAGTGAAAGTGAAGTCACTCAGTTGTGTCTGACTCTTTGCGACCTCATGGACTGTAGCCTACCAGGTTCCACTGTCCATGGGATTCTCCAGGCAAGAGTACTGGAGTGGGTTGCCATTTCCTTCTCCAGGAGATCTTCCCGACTAAGGGATTGAACCTGGGTCTCCTGGATTGTAGGCATAGTAGACAGATGCTTTACTGTCTGAGCCACCAGGAAAGTCAGTAGTTTCATGGATTTGTTTATATGAAACTCTTTTTAATCAGTACTTTAGCAATTTGCAGCACTTGTTCTATATCAGACCAACCACCAAGCACTGGATCTACAAAGATAAATGAGACAGAACCCTAGGTCCTAAGAAATAACAATTCAGAAGGAGATATTGACGTTGCACAAGTAAATATAAACCAAAATCCTACGGTAGAAATGACGAGGGAAGTGTTCACAGAGAAGGTACCATTTGAACTGGGACTTGAGGGATGAGTAGAATTTTGTTAGAAAACAAACGAGGCAGAAAAGTGCTCTGTTAGATATAGATTTCAATGAATGTCACAAGGTCTTTCTCTTTTACTTCAGAAGAAAGATTATTGCTTTATAAATTGCTATGAGAATCTTAAAGATGAATGAGAGGGAAAAACTGCTCAAAAATGCTAATGAGAAAAGTAAAATAGGATCCAGATACTATATCCTTTGTTCACAGTGCATTGAAAGTATGGGAAGGAAAAAACAATAAGAACTAATATAATAAGTAGATACAGTATGTTAATAGTACTGAAAATCTCACTGTGTTGGTAATATATATCTTTCTATTTTTTTTTTTATCTTTCTATTTTTTAGCAGATTTCAGTCAAAGATCATGAACAATGAGTCTGTTAGCAAAATAATGAACACACGAGAAAATCATTTAAGTAAATCTATAGAATAAACTAGCCAAATCCCACAAATTTTACTTAATAATGCATCTTAGATGAATGGTTAAAAATATATATGTGGAGTTTTAAACTATAAATTAGCAAAGTCATTCAATTTTTAGTCTTTTAAACATATATGACAACTAAATGGTCAACTCTAGAAAAAATTTGTCTTTTCTGTTTTGTTTTAGAGGTAGATAAGTGATTTTTAGAAAAGAATCTCATTTTCATCAGATTTACCTAATTGTTTGTGTATACAAGTTTGTTATTAAAATGACTCAAATAAAGAGATATTTCATATTTTGATCTTGGTAGCCAAGAAACCCTGGAAGAAAGCTGAATTTTACTAGTCTAGGGAATCCATACTTTTAAGAAAGAGTGAGTTATCTCATATTTTACAAAAATCTGCCTACATTTTTGTAGGCAGAAAAGGCATGCACAGTTAAACTGAAGTTGGAGGAAAATTTCCCTTCCAGCCAACTTCCATTTTTACAGCCTGCACTGCACGGAAAACAATTGTAGACACTCGAGAGAGGGACAAATAATACAATCAGAACAGATGGCTATTTCTTATTAATAGATATCAAAATGTTTCAGCTGATGGTCAAGTGTCTTCACGTTATTAATCCCATGCTTCTAAATCTACCACAATCTGAATGCATTTTTGTAGGTTGCAGGCATGTTGGGTACTGAGACTGCCAGCAGCATGTTAAAAAAAAAAATCATGCGTTGTTTGTATTTATCTGGTTACAAATAGTCGAACACAATACTGACCAAGTTGGCTGGAACAAACATCTTTTATTAACACAAGTTTAACTGGATTTAAAATATTCATAGGAAATGTGCATTATTATTATTTGGCATAAGCACACTAGATTTTTAAAAATGCATGGAACTGGATATTGGTGGCCCACTGATGTAAATGACAAATTATTTGAAAAAAAAATCTATTAAAATTCCTCACACCCCTTTCTCCATCTCTGAGAACCTGTTTTAGCATGCAAGCATTTGTTTCTCTAGCTCTAGGTCATTTTCTGCCCAGGTTTCTCTTTCTGCTTTCAGCTGTATCACAGACTTGATGAAATCACGCTCTCACAGTATCATATGAAAAACACTGCTACTGGTGACCCTTTTTTGGCACTGGAAAGTTTGAGGGCTTTGGCTGATGTGGAAAGGTGCCTACTGATAGTATGAAATTTAAATGTGGGTATGAGATGACTTCTCTGTTTCATTCTGTAAGTTGATATGTAGAATTTCTACATTGGAAACTGTACTTTGCTGAATGGGAGGTGCTGGTTAGGATCAAGTTTGAAGTGTGATCCCGGCATGGAGCTGTCAGCATGGGTAGTTTTATAATCAAGGCTTTGAAGCCTTGACAGAAAAACTGCTTCTGCCCAGTGCCAATCCCTCTGTCTTTGTCAGCTCAATTGCACATCCTTTCAGAGATGGTATCCATCTCCACTGACACCCAAAATATACAGGCCATTGTCATTATGTCTAGGGGTGAGCATGCACTGCTAAGTTAAGATGGAAGGGCAAACCAGCAGCCTTTAGTCCTTTGCTGGGGTGTGTGACTTCACAGGTGAAGCAGGAGAAGGAAGAGGTCAGTGTTTCAGAGAAAGGATCTCAATGAAAATGATGACTGGGTTTCAGGAGTTAGGACCTGCTATATAATCAAGTGTTACTAATTCTTAATGAAGGAAGATGAAGGGTAACACTATTCACTTTGATCTCAGGCCCTAAAAGCCACAGAGGTGGCCAAATCTCCGTGCATGAAAATTCTAAACACTTACAGAGTCTGTAAAACCTCTTTCATGGTAAAATGAGGCAGGAGAGAAGTTTGTTCAACAGAGGGCGCTGTGCTAACTGGGCCTTTACAGTGTCTGGGACTTAATGCGCTAACTTCCTGCCTGTAGGTAGGAGAATCTGGCGCCTATTCAATAACGATCACCACGGAGGAAATATAAGTGCTGTCCCCTATCTATCGGAACAGAATTTATCGAAACAGAAATGGTGGGTGCCAAAATGGAGTCATTTCTCTCCTCTTCTAATGTGGAGCTCTATGGTGTCATCACCTCTGCAGTGGGCAAATAATTATTTTTAGTTAACCTCCATTGCATACCATCAAGAATGCACTATCTAAGGATAGTAAAAATATTTTTCTTCAGCTGATTTAAAATGGAAATGTTTCTTCAGAAATCTAGTTTGGTTGTGAGCCCTCTGGTTCAGACATCTGTATACAGTAGGTGTTCATATTGTCAGATTTGCCAGAGTACATGTAATGTTCTCACTAAAAGAGGTGTAGGCACGTTGAGTGGTGCACTGATGCTTTTTGGAACGTGGGTGTCAGTTACTGCACTATGCCGATAATTTACTAAATGGTACCCTTGAGACAAAATGCCTGGATGTGTCCTTGTGAAGTACCTAGGCTGTTCCCTGGGAGTAATTACAATTTTGGAGAAATGAAGGAAGTATTATATATTATTGCTCATGTGCTTTTTTTTTTTTTTTAAGTAAGCATTAAGGAAGGCAGATAGTTCTGATTCTACCTCATTTAAGGTCTTATTCTCACTAAAATAATATAATTAAGCATACTGTAGACATAAAAGAATCTATCTCATATACAATTGATATTGTTTCATATACTGTGCCTTTTGAGATTAATATCCAGCCTTTTGAAAGTCACTTGGGACCTGATTGAATATAGAGCTAGAATGGCAATTGGCCAACAGAGCAACATCTTCTAAGAAGCTTCTGATTAAAAGACTTGACAAGATTAACCCTAAAAACCTCATTGTTCAAAGATACAGTGTCCTCCTTCACACTGTATAGCTTGATTTAATTTCTAACTTTTCTAAAAAGTTATACTTCCATATATATGCTTTTTCAAGAGACAATTTGTATAAAACTCAATATGATAACCATGTATTTCTCTATATAACCTAGTAAAAAAAATACATATGCAAATGTAAGTCTTCCATAAAAATCTAGAAAATTCCCTGTATTGGTTGAATAAGACAATCCTAATCTATAATGACCTCTAAGCATCCTTATGAAGTAGGGTCCATATTTCATGCTCTTTTGCAGAGAACATTTGCAATACTTAGCCATAGAATAGAAGAGGATAACATTTTCCTTTCAGGACACCTAGATTTGCGCTGAAGGACTGCATGGGGCCATATCATAATTTACTGTGAATTATGTTTTCCTGTTGGTAGGCCTAACTCTCCAACCCTCCAAACCCACGTTTTTCTTCTGGAGACTCTCACCACGCTGGTCCTGGAAAAGATTACTGTCACTCAATATCAAGAGAATACAGGAGGCTTATTTCTTTGTTTTGGAAAAAATTATAAAGACTTTAAGATGTTCTAAAGCAGAAGATATTCGGCTGTGTGTTTTTCAGACCACTTACTGTCCTCTGCGGTGATGAACAGAATCCAAGAGCTATGGGCACTGCCAAATTCATTGGAGGCAACCAACCGAAATTCATACTCCGTGTACGGTTGGAGATCTCTCACTTCATAGTTTAACGATGCAGAAGGATTGGAAAATAGCCTACATGAGGAATGAAATCCTAAAATTAGGAAGGCTGAGACATTCAAAGAAATTTTTTAAAAAGTAAAATCTTATTGGAAAGAATTTTCAGGGGATGTCAATGTACCTCTCAGTTCTGCAATTTTCTGTCATCTTGTGATATCTCTTTTAAAATAAGTAGCTATTTGGCTAAGGGTTTGTATAATTCCATTTATATGAAATGGAAATTCTAGCAGTATGGAGTAAATTCTAGTCTTGAGACTGATGCCACGTGGAATTTGTGGAATAAGTATTATAATTTTGTAGCCATAGTTAGGCAGCAGTTTTTGCGGGGTTCTGGTATATGCCTGCTTTTGACATGCATTCATGAAAAGGCTGAAGGAATCTTATTTTAAGCCTCTATAAATTAAAAATAGATATTTAGGCAAAGCAAATAATTATCTCCCAGGGTACTGCTTGGGTTTGGGGTGTGTGTGTGTGTGTTTATTGGATCTTTTAAAAGGGGGCCTTTATTTGTTGCAAATGAGAACTGACCTACCTATTGTTACCAAGTTAAGGTAAAGTGAATTAATGGCTAAACTGTATAACCCAGATGACACAAGGATGGACAAGTAGAATGCTCACTCTAGAAACCCATGGGTGGAGTGGCCAGGCCTCATCTGGAGTTGGTATCTGGGAGAGCCGGGGGCGTTGTTCCGAGCTGGTGTAGACCAGACAACCTGAAGACTGGTTGGAGTGGCAGATGAAAGCCTCGGAGGCAGCACGCCATCTGGAGCTGTCGAAACACAGGGATGAATTAGAGCAGAGCAAACTGGAGAACATATGCTGGATGGAATCGAGATGCTCCATATACTGGAAAAACTGTTCCTCAGGATCAGCAGCAATGTTAAACATGGTCCATTTAATTTAACATTTTCATTCCTGAACTACTGTACTTCCTCATTCTTCATTTCAACACAATTACACGAGTATTTCCATCTTAAAAGCCAGCCCCCAAAGAGCAAGACGAATACACAGCACATCCCCATACTTCTGTTTCTCTAATTGAAAACATGGAGGGGATTTAGTGAAGCAAATATTAAAATACCTTTTTTAATTTAACTCTTTGCTCAACAATCAAGCAGCTGAACAGTGAAGGAGTCCAGATCTTTTATTTCTTCCACTGATGTCACCATTGTCTCTTTAATCATACCACGATCACAAAGACAATCAACTTTTTTTTTCTGAGGAAGGTTTATTAAAAATTTTATTTTTCTACAATGAAAGTAGCACATTCCAGTCTTAATTCTTATTTATGAAAATGTAAAAACTAACCCTTTTCCTCCATGTATTGTATACAGTCAATTGCCCCCTCTCACAGTGATGCTGCCTTTATTCAAATATGTTACAAGTTGGGACACAGACATTTTCTAGTCTAGTTGAATTTGGCAAATTATTCCTGAATTCAGGATACCAGTTTGATAAAACGTAGCAGGGAAATCTATCTGGATAGTTCTAGAAGGCCTAACAGAAATAAGTAAAGCCTATTCTATTAAAAATTAAATTAAAAAACAAACAAGAAGATTCTGGTTATTAATTTTTCCAATAGGTATAACTTGAATGAACCTATCATATCAGAGTGTGTTCCAAAGCTTGTCAGAAACTCTAAAGCAAATCAAGCACAGCTCAATGCCTTTGTGAAAATCACCAGACAACTCTGAGCTTATGTTTCTTGTCTTTAAAATGGGGGTTATACTTTGCCTTTTCAGGATGGTAGTGAAGAACAAAGAAATGTAAATAGATCACCTTTTTTGAGGTCCTGGTAATTATTAATTGTTAGCTATTGTTATTATTATATTGGACTAGTCTGAACTTCCCTTAGCATAATTTAAGTACTACTACAATGCAATTTTTAGGGACATTCTGATTACTGTAATATAAATTCTTAATAACCAAGGATTACTCAAAGCTATTGCTGAAGGAGGATTAGGAATCAAAATGATGAAAACAACTATCGAGGTTCATTTTTGCTTCCATTTACACATAACCTGATACGGTGTCTGGCTTTTATATACTCTCCAATTTGGGAGAGCTGGCTTATGAACTATGAAGCTAATGAATGGACAGTGATGAAAATGGAAGAAGTAGAATCCATGTCTCATCAGTGTATTGTAAGAGTTCTGAGTTCATCAATAATTCACTAATTTATTCAGTAAACACTTACTGAGCCCCGATTCTGTGCAAAGTAGTGTTCTCCGTATGGAGGGTTAACAACACTGAGTCCAACAGACATGGCCCCTGACCCTGTGGAACTTACGTCAACAGAGGGACGCAGTGATGAACAAACAAACCCCAGATCCTACCAGGTGGCGCTCTGTGCTCAGGTGAGGAGTGAAACAGGGCTTTGTGGTGAGAAAGTCAACAGGAGCGTGGGTTTTAGTTGGTGCACAGTAATTCAGATTAGACAGGTGAGCCATAGGGAGAAAATGTCATCAGGTGACATTAGAGCAAAGACCTTGGTGATTAAGTCATGAGAATGTCTGGGGGGATAGCAATCCAGGCAGAGAGCAGTCGTGGCAAAGGCAGCGAGGGAGAGAAAGGACAGACGGTGTGTAAGGAACAGTCGGAAAGGCTAGTTTTGCTAAATCAGACTAAGGGAAGGGGGTGGAGGGGGGACCTGGAGAGAGGCGGCATCTAAAGCCCTTAGAGCCTTCCTAGGACCACACCTTAGAAGTCACAATGAGGACTTTGGATTCCATTGTAAATGGGGTTGGGAGCTAGGACGGGGTTTATCATGTAGGAAACATCCTGATTCTAAACAAATAAAGGCCGTTCTGTGCTAAGTGAGGGAGGCGTGGGGGCAAGGCTGGACGCAGGGAGGTTACCCACTGCGGTCACCCAGGGCTAGCAGATGACAGCAGATCAGGTTCAAGTGCCAGCGGCCGAGGTGGTGGCATATTTTGTGGATCGGTTGAGTGTGGCTTGTGTTGCTGGTAGACAATAAAGGAGGGAAAGATGATGCCAGGTATTTGGCCCAAGCACCCAGGTGAATGGCACCTGAGAGGAGAAATGGGATGTGGAGGGGATTCGAGAGTTCCCTTTGGTCTATGCTACATTTGAGAAGTTTACTGCATAACTTCAGCACTATACCAAGGATGACGTCACAGACAGGAGTCTAGATAGAAACTGTGGATCAAAGTCTATGTGGCACTTCACAGCTGAGACTTGAAATCAACAAGGGGGTGAGTGCAGACAGAGCGAGTAGAGAAGAGGTCTGAGCACTGAGGCTTGGGATGCACCAAAATTTTGAGGGGGGTGAGTGGGCCTCTGCAATAAAGGAGATTTACTTACAGGAGGGATCAGTAAGATAAGGGAGAAGTTAAGAGAAAGTGCACCCTGGGAGCCAAGTAAAGACAGTGTCTCTAAAAGGAAGGACGGATCAACTCCGTCAAATGCACTGAGTTTAAGAAAGGAAGAGACTAAGAATTAAGCTTTGCATTTGGCCAACTGGACATGACCTTGCTAAGAACAGACACAGTGCAGTGGTGGGTATCATAGTCTGATTGGGGAAAACTGAGAAGAGAAAGAGCTGATGCAATGAGCCTAGGAGACTTCTGCAGGATTGTGTTCTAAAGGGAGAAGAAAATGGGACAACACTTCTGGTATCAGGGGAAGGTTTTCTAAATACTGGAAGAAGTTGCAGCATTTACATGCTTCGTGGAATGATGCAGAAGAGATCGAGGGAGATGATAATGTAGGAGAAAGAAGAATAATTAATCACCAGATCCAGGTCCTTGTGTGTGAGTCAGAGAACGGCAAATCAGGGTTGAGAGCCAGTGGACATGGGCTGTGGAGTAGAGCAGGGACAGCCCACCACTGTGCAGAGGTGAATGAAGACCCAGGCTGCAGATACAGAGATCGGTAGATCTGGTGATAGGAACACAGCAAAGAGCTCTTCTGATGGTGTCCATTTTCTCAGTGAGCAAAATAAAAGCAAATGCTTCCACTCAGTGCCAAAGTGTGAGGATGAACTGGGTGCTTGAACAGAGGGGAAAAAAACGGTACAAAGTAGTTTTTTCAGGTGTGGAAAGGGGACATACCTGGGAAATGCAATAAGATGGCTGGCTGGCCACGGCCAGATACTCAATAACTTAACTATAAATCTTTGGTTTAAGGGACATTTGTTGCTAAAGAGTTTTTAAGAGATATTTTATCTTTGAACACAGTTATAATAATGATGATTTCTTATTTGATATATATTCTTTCATTGATGTATAAAAACGCACAGATATCAAGAGAGCCTGGGCATAAAATATTGTGCAGATTTCATATAATGTATAACATAAAACCACACCCCTCGTTTGGTTGTTTTTTTGTCTAATTTTTCTGTCAAGGAGTATAATATCACTGACAATCCAAATTCTGAAGAAGACAGCTCTGGTAAGTCATCAGCATGAAAAAATATTAGAGTTTTAAATATTTACACCAAAACATCCTTCAAGTGTTAGGAACTACTTTACAGTGCTGTCAGGGAAGGAAAAAGTGCCCAGAAGATGCTCCATAATAATTATAATAATAATGTATCGTGAATTCTCTTTTTAGTGATAACAAGAAAATGTGCTCCATTAAATTGGTCACACTCTGATTATATAGAATCCCCAAATATTTCCTAACAAAGTGATCACCTTGAATTATTGACATAGAACTATTCATTCTACCTGCTTTCAGTAACACTGAGTGCTGGAAACCTTTTTTCTCCTCTGGTTAACCCCTTTTATCCTAGGCCTATTCCTCTGAGGGTCCTTAGCATCAAAGCAATAACTGGGAACCAGCCATAATTCCATTCCTGGTTTCTTAACACGAGAGCCGTGTATCTATCAGCTTGATATATTGTCTCCAAGATGCTATGTTGCTCAAAAAGCTTCTCTCAAGTTTAATATGACCCTCACGAGGCAAGCACTCCACAGACAACCTCCTGAATCAACACATCTTGTCCAGTAAATACTAATTCTACACGGCAACTGGATAAAAGAGCTAGTCCAATCTATAAATTCAAGCAAGAGTGTTCTTTGTAAAATTTCAAATTCAACCTCTTTAGGAAGGCAAAATGCATGTAGAACATGAAGCAATAAATTAAATCACAGACGGGACTAGCCTAGTTGGTATAATCTTTAGGATGTCTGATTTTATTAAACTTTTAAATGATGTACATGTGTAAACGCCCCCCTAAATAAACAAAATGCCCCAAACATTTGCTCCATACAGATTTATAGAACTCTCGAGGGGGAGCTCTGAAAAGCAGAACCAGAAGCTTTATTTTCATGTGGCCAGTGACTGCTGAGCTATAGTGACCCACCCAAAGAGGAAACCTGTGGGGAGACAACAAATTCAATGGGCTTCACAGGTGCACCAGTGTCTCAGGAGAGTCCACCGACTTGTTACCACTACAGTGTGACTTTGGGGTGTTTGTGTATACATTTCAAAATGCTGGAAATACAAATTCTACATTAAGATATCAAAGAAGTCTATAGTATTTGGTATTAAACTCAAACCTGTAATAAAAGATGCTGAGTGCCATTCTGCACAAGGTTCTCTGCTGAGAACAGGGAAAGGCAGAATAAATAGAAAGGGAGTTTAGAGCACCAAATAAGTAAAAGAGAGACATGACTCAAGTAGCACAGAGTGTGTATAGAGCGTAAAACAGGGCTAAGTGCTTTAGGAGCTTTAGAAGTTAGAAGTTCACAACCAAATATGCACTGGACCTTGGGTTTCAGAGGAACAGACACGGTCACAGGGCTTTGTCAGGCAGTCAGGTGGAGTCACTTTGTCCTCAGGCTAATTCCAGGGCCCAAGACTCGCATCATCTCTGCCCATGCTCACTCCAAGCAGATGTCACGCTTCCTAGTGGTTTCACTTGAAATCTGACTTCATCCCAGCCCAAACTACTTTCTGATTTCAAAGATTTGATTGTTGGCATCCTCACGTAGGTCTCTCCCTGTAAGCATGAGGGAAACCATGGCCTTTCATCTCTATGCATCCTGGCTGCTTTGCTGAATAGCCTGGCACATAGTCAAAATCCTTGGAGTACACATTTTCCTCTCATTTTCTGAAATAGCTACATATGAGCAAGGATTTTAAATTCTAGTTCCCAGAATGGAAAATTAAAGTTCAGACACATCTATTGAGTCGTTGAGTCATAAACAAATTGAAAACAGAAGGCAAGACTCCATTTCCCATCACTAAACCATATGTCATTAAAAAAGATATTAATTATGAGGAATATGCAGATGTGCTAACAAATGGACAGTCAACCTTGAGCACAAGGATGTACAAACAGCAGCATTAAACAGTGACAAGTAGGTTAAAACAGATTTAATGTTCGCCAAAGCGTCTCTCGTAAGAGCTAACTTTTGGAACACATACTGTGTGCCAGGCACTTTAACATAATTATTTCTAATCCTTGGAATTACACGATGAAATGGTAGCATTATCTCTCTAAAGTATAGATAAAGCATCCGAGGCTCACAGGTTTCATATTTTATCTCAAATCACAAAACTGGTTGCTGGCAGTGTGAGGATTTAAGCAGGAACTGGTTAAGTTCAAGGACAGTGCTCTTAATTTACACCACAAAACAGCCTGTTCTAGTAGGTGATTTATAATTGAGAATAAATATTAAACACATTAAGTAAATATGAAAGAAAACCATTTACAATATTAAATAGATTAGTTTTTGTAAAGATCGGATTTACCTTCCATCCAAGTCATATTCTTAAACAGTAGTTTTCTGGTCTTACTTCTTTATCACAGCATCTCCTTATTATCTACAAGGAACCTCACATAGAACTACTAGTACGAATGAGAAGTACTAGTAACTCAAGAATGAGTTAAAGCCAGAAATTCAGTAAAATGCAACCTAGAGAGGTCTTTACATTAGTACAAGAAATAAATTTTTAAATATTATGTGTTATCTACAGGTATGTCATGGAAGTGACCACAGAATGGTCAACGCATTTTAAATTTGGAGGACAGCTAACTATCAAGTCTCACTTTCTATCAAATAAAGGATTCTTGCCTAAAACATCCCAGAAAAGTGGTATTCAGGTGTCTGTCTAATCATTACCAGTGGTAGGAAAATAGCTGTTTCCTAAGTTGCCCCCTTACATTATTACTCTTGTTGGTTAGCTGTTTCTGAGATAGGGAGTGTGGGTGCTCAGTCACATCAAATTCTCTGCAACCTCGTGGACAGTAGCCCACCAGGTTCCTCTATCCATGGGATTCTCCAGGCAAGAACACTGGAGTGGGTTGTCATTTCCTCTTCCAGGGGATCTTCCCGACCCAGGGATGGAACCCACATCTTTTGTGTACCCTGCATTAGCAGGTGGGATTTTTTACTACCAGTGCCGCCTGGGAAGCCCCTGAGGTAGACCTAAAAATACGTTATTTCTACAAAACTTATGGTGAATATACTCTTTTGTCTATATCAGGACCTTCTGAAAATAAAACAGGGTACTATAAGTAACCAACATGGATGCGCTGAGCTGGAGCAGGCTTGAAACAGGGACAACCTTGGGCAATGGGTACATGTGGTCGTTCCTGCTAATGACACTGAACTCTTTGTGACCTTGTCTATGAGTCCCTGAGAAAAAGCTGGTATTACCATTAGGGACAGAATTTCAGGCATTTTTAACCAGTAGTCCTCTTTTCCCCATAGTACACCAAAGTAATGGTAATATAAACTACTTGAGAACAGAGATCTGTTTTTCATTTTTGTTGGTAAACTTTAGAGCACCTAACAAATTTTGAGAACTCAGTCTGTCTGCCTGTCTGTGTGTGCTCAGTCAAGTCCAACTCTTTGCAGCCCCACGGACTGTAGCTCTTGGGGCTTCTTCGTCCATGGAATTTTCCAGGAAGGAACACTGGAGCGGGTTGCCATTTATTGCTCACCAAAAATGACTAAAGAAAATGATTAGTTCTTGCCAAACTAAACAGTGACCCCTTTTAAAAGCATGTATTTTTCTAACTATAAAATATGTTCATGATAGAAAATTTGAAAATTACCAAACAAAGAAAATGACACTATCCATAATGACACTACCCAGAAATGGCCATTTTTATACTATTGAAGATTCATCTCTTTCTTCTTATTCCACATATAATTAAAAAGCATTATGCTCAATGTTTCTGTTATTTTGTAAACTTTGCTTTATAATACATAGTGAAAATTTCTATGCCATTAAATATTTTTAGTAACATAATGTTTCAAAATAATTGCATGTAATATTTCTACAAATGTAGAACATTCACTTAAAGCTGGTATTCATGTAGAATGATATCATTTTTGATATTATAAATAATATTCCAAGTATCCTAATAAATGCACCTTTAGTTTTGCTTTTCAGAATTATTGTGTCAATAGGGATGAATGGCACTACCATTTCAGATATAAGCTGAACTCCTATAGTAAGGTATGAATGATTCATTTCCCAGTATCTCCAACAGAGTGAATATTTCATATATGTGTATATTTAGGTATGACTGTATATACAATACATAATAATGCAAGTATGTAGCATTAGAAACATTAGTATGGAATTAAATATATGCAAATGTATATTTAAAAGACATTTAATATTGTTATACAATATACTGTATAAGTATATATAATATATAAATTTAACATTGTTTTATATAGTTATTATATAAGATAGGACATGAAAAAAAAAGTGTTAATTTCTTAGTCATGTCCAACTTTTTGTGACCCCATGGGCTATAACCTGCCAGGCTACTCTGTCTGTAAGATTTCCTAGGCAAGAATATTGGGGTGGGTTGCCATTTCCTTCTCCAGGGATCTTCCTGACCCAGGAATCAAACCCAAGTCTCCTGCATTGCAGGTGGATTCTTTACCATCTGAGACACCAGGGAAGCCGTTACATATAATTTATATAAAGAAATAAAAATTTACAAGTGTCTACTTATAAGCCAGGCAGCATCCTATGCTCTGAAAATACATTAAGTTAAATAAGTTAAAACAGTTTTATTAAGGAGAGAGAGACAAAAGACACAAAAAAGATATTATTCTATTTTCCCCCCACTTTTTATGAGTAGTTCTTTTCCCTCCCCCAGCTTCATTGAGGTAAAAGTGACAAGTAAAACTGTGTATATTTAAAGTGTAACAATGTGATGATTTCATAGATGTATGCATTGTGAAGTGATCATCACAAACAAGTTAATTAACACACCCATCACCTCGCAGTTACCTTTTGTGTATGCATGTGGTGAAAACATTTTAGTAACCAAGAAATATTTCTAATATAAGGGATTGGGAGTGACGAGGGAGGCGAAGGGGGAAAAGCTGACATTTTAGGTATGGTAGTAGGGGAGACTGTATCTGAGCAGGGATTTGCAAACACTTAGGGGACACACATCTCAGGCAGCCCCAAGACAAGGGCAAGCTGGGCCTGAGCCTTGAAGGCACTGTGGCTTGAGCCCAGTAATCAAGGCAGAAGCTGGTAGGAAATGAATGCATACAATAACAGAGGTGGGGATGCAGAGGGAGAAAGCGGGATGGCAAGCCTGAATACTAAATTTCAGGTCAAAATGACTGCCTGAGATTTTCTGAGATGAGTCTATTGGGGAGTTGCATTTAATTACACACTGCATTCATCTGACCTTATAGCCAGACCATGAATTAAAAAGTGTGAGTATTATAATGTTTTTATAGTTCCTTGTGATTGCTCTAAGTGCCAAGCTGGGACTCAAACATGGGTATTTTGCTTTAAAACTCTATCCTTTTTCCTGTTTACCATGCAGCCTCTGGAGAACCCACTTACTGGTTCATGGATAGTGCCTTCTTGCTGTGTCTTCACATGGTGGAAGGGGGCAGAGGGGCTCTTTTAGACCTCTTTTACAAGGGTATGATCTCATTTTTGAGCCCTCACCTTTATGACCTTCCAAGGACCCACCTCCTAATACATTGGGTATAATGTTTCAACATACAAATTTGGAGAAGCCACAAACATTCAGACCATAGCAGATAAGCCACTTGCACAAGAGCATACAGCTAGTAAGTGGTTAAACTGCTGTCTGAATCTAGCAGCCTGTCTCCAAAACACAAACTCCTATTACTTTAAGCAATGCCTTCTGAAGTGACTGTCTAAGCCAGAGCCTTGCCCCTCCTCACAGGCACAGACAGGGTTTTGCCTCATTTCCCTACCTCTTCCCCATCTGTCCCCAGGCATCCAAATAACCAGCTCTGAGTGTGGACACCGCTTTGCAGAGTGAGAAATCTTATAGCTAGGAGGTTTTAAATGAAGACATTTTTGAAGCTTATTTATTAAAAAGAAAATAATTATGTCATTCTAATCTTGAGGATGCTTATTTGGGGGTAGAGATTTGAAAAAATAGTCTTTTTTTAGTCTGTCTCAGATTCTCAGATTTTTAAAAAAAATTTTCCTCTCTTGTCAAGGCAACTTTAGTTCTGAAAGCTCCCAGAAAGGTCTCCAGAGAAAAATAGCAAAACAAGATGCTTAGCAAGGGCTGCAGGTTTTATGGATCCAAGTTAAAGAAATGATGACATTTTCTCAAGGTTGTCACTGGGGTTACAGAGAAGTATTTAGGACAAAAGCCCTGACTAAAACGTATGTGCATAAAATAAAAATTTTGTTAAAAAAGTATATCATTTACTTCCCAACCCAGGGATGAAATAATGGAGTACACTGTTGAATAAAACCCAAAGATCATATAACATTTACCTCTGGTCTCTCACTGACTCATTTGGACCTACATTTTTGAGGGAAACCTAAAATCCCACCAGAACATTTTATCGGTATAAGACTACCTCAGTCAAAATTGGTGCAAATATTTGTCAAAAGTAACACAAAACCCAATTGGCAGATCTCACCCTGGCTCTAGTTATCGTTCTTTATGAAATGAAAAACTAACCTCGCGTTCACTAAGAATGCTTTAATTAGAATGGAAAGGAAGCAGGAATATTCCCGACTACAGTTTATAATAAGAATAATACAGAAAGGGGTGGCAGGGGTGAGGCAAGGGCACCAGAATAAAAAGACTCCACTGAATACTAATTGCTATTGACCATTTTGAAAAATGGAAGATTCCACTTCACATTAGCATCCACAGGACCAAAGCAACATACCTCTACCTTCATTTCCCTTTGTGCTTAAGACTGAAGAGTGGCCTAAAATTACTCTGCAAGACAGTTTCAGTGAATTTGTGAACCAGGAAACATCAGGCAGACAGAAGTTATCCTCTGCTAATTTTGAAATACTCCAAAGCTAGGACTACTATAGTTCATTTTGTTCAGAGAAAAATATGGATTTTGAATTTCATTAGACACATTATTTGTTCTGGTAGGAGTGGAACTGTCACTTTGTCAGACTAATTAGGGCCCCTAAAGTTGGTGGTCGTAATGTCCAGAAGAATTTTTTTTTGTTGTTACTTCTCAAGCTACCAACCAGAGCATTTCTTTCTCCTTGCAGAGATATCCTAGATTCAGACACTCTATTTAATCCTTTGCTTTTGACATTTGAGTTCATCTTAGTATTCCTAGTCTTTCTATTATTTTTGAATACCATGATATTCACCCAAATTAGTTTCCAGGCAGCATAGATTAAGTCCTTTTTCCTTGAGAATCTGATTATTTGAGCCCATTAATGTAGAATATATCTTCAAATGGAAAAATAATTTAAAGTATACATGAAATATTAGTGGACTAGGTCTATCTTATTTTTAGTTAGAATATTACTCACTTTATTTTAAATAACTCTCTAAAAAGTTCCCCTTTATAAAATTAAATTAGATATGAATAGCAAGGTTAATAAGCAATTTAGCAATGAGTAAATTCAATCTAGGTCAAAGCCACTCTCTTTAGAAAAGGTGCACCAAACATTCCTTTATTGTCTAAGAACCATAGTAGAACAAACAAAGAAAAAATGTAGGTAGTTAAACTACTTTATTTAAGAATCAGACTCTTTCTTATGGTACTACTGAACCTACTTATTCTTGTGGGACAGAATCAAGAACTAAGAAATAAAGGAATCTTTGATTAACTGATGAAATTTTAGTCATTTAATGATCAAAGAACCAGAGAGGATTGGTTATAAAAGTCATCTTAACAATGGAATTGGATCTAATATGCATGTTGATTAATTACTGAATTAATCATCATATCTAGCCTTAAGACACTCAGATTATATATTGGTATCCCTTGCCTGAATAAGCCATTAATTTATCATTCTCTACCAGTGAAAATAAAACAATAACCATCGGAGGAATAAAAAATGCTTAAAGAGATCTAAGAACAGATTTCAGCTCTTAAATAGTAGAATTAGAAACCAGAATTTGAAATAATAGAATGATGCTCATTTAACCAAAATCATGATTAATAACTATGTAATTTAGTTTATGAGAAAAAAATCTGTAATCAGAATATTAGTGAGTTATTTGTTTCAAGTAATTTAGCCACTGTGCTGAGCTATACTTAGTTGCTCAGCCGTGTCCAGCTCTTTGTGACTCCATGGACTTTAGCCAGCCAGACTCCTCTGTCCATGGGGATTCTCCAGGCAAGAATACTGGAATGGGTTGCCATGCCCTCTGCCGGGGGAATCTTCCCAACCCAGGGATCGAACCCAGGTCTCCTGCATTGCAGGTGGATTCTTCACTGTCTGGGCCACCAGGGAAGCCCAGTTTAGCCACACAAGTACTAATTGTGTAGCACTGGTATCAGAAGAATGTGGGATTAATACCAAGGAATTTTGTCAGTTTTAGGTTTATGTACCTGGGGAATTCAGAACTAGAAAATAAATGTATTGATATTAATAACCTTAATTTAATCTGTATGTAGCACAAATTACAATACCTCCTTTTGAAGACTAGCATGGTAATCAAAACATAGCTTTGCCGAGAAGAAGAAAGCATAGATCACCCCCAATTCCCAAGAATCTTCAATTAGTAATTTAAAAAATGATTACCGAGTATATTGCATAAACATGACAGGATCTTCATCTTAAAAATTTAATCCAAATGCTTCTTGTACTTCAGAAATCAGTAGCTATTAAGAAGCGAGATGCTAGTATGTTGCTATCCAATCTTGTCATATATGATGGGAGGCTATACCTTTGCAAAGTAATATACAATTATTATGTGACCAGCACTGTGCTACATTCTTTGCACTCATTTATCAAACATAATTTCCTCAGTGTCAAACTCATGAGGTACTTACTACCGTTTCTCTCACTTTATGGAAAGACAAGAAAGAGGCAAAATATGTATGATTGTATAACTTACTTTCTTAATTTTAGCTCATTCTGATTGATTTTAAAATCCATGATCTTAATCATGATGGTAATTTTCTTGACAGCCTGCATACATGTGTGTGTGTTAATCCCTCATTTGTGTCCGATTCTTTCTGACCCCATGGACTGTAGCCTGCTGGGCTCCTCTGTCCATGGGATTCTCCAGGCAGGAATACTGGAGTGGGTTGCCGTTTCCTTCTCCAGGGCATCTTCTCAACCCAGGGAACAAACCCGGGTCTTCTGCATTGTAGACATTTTCTTTACCATCAGGGAAAGCATTGTAGACATTTTCTTTACCACCAGGGAAAGCCATTTACCACCAGGGAAGCCCATTTATGTATGTAGGAATTACATATAAACAGTGGAGATATAGAATATGGAACTTTTGTCATTCTTATCCTGTGTATAGTTTATGTGTTCCTCAAGTAACATCTAATCTCATACTTTCTCAGGAGGTAAAAATTGGCAAATATTTTTTTTTCCCCAAGCAAGAAAGATTGACAAAAAGGTAAAAATTAAGTTCCGATTATCAATAATGTTTCACTGGTACTAAAGTTAAGCGATTCTGAGAAAATTTCTCCCATATATTTAAATCTTAGAGATTTCAGAAGAGCTTGCATCCATTCAGTGGTTCTACTATAAGCACTGTGTTCGGCCATATCACCATCAGAGAGAATAGCAGAAATTACTGTATGTTTTATTAAAAACCTATTTTTGTCCCTCTCTCTCTTTTAATCTTAAACTCTAATTTAGTTGTTGTTCCCTTAGGTACAAGGTACACAGTTCATAATTCATTTGATATAAAATGTCAGTTTAGATTCTTGTCTGTCTTTGATACAGGAGAAAAAACATGTACATTTCAATTTCTTCAATGCCAGAAATACCAGTAACAACCCCCAACTGTGTGTCTCAAAGACCTTTGTGTTAAATTAAACATCAAGATTCCAAAACTGTGGGGAAGGATATTTCCAAGACACAGAGTACAAATACATGAGACAGAGGGAGACAGCTAATGCCTCTCCTACCAGTGGAGTGATATCTCCCAGGGAGCATCTTTGATCCTCAAATTAGTCCTCACTTATAATTTAATACACCACAACCAGTCTGCTGTTTCCTTCCATGCAGCTTTCAGAGGCAATGGTTGGAATCATCAAGGAAAATCAACATTTCAATGTTTAGGGCTGGTTTAATTTTCAATCCAATTAGTAATAGTTTATGTGTATTTTGTGCTCTTTATGTATTGCAATTTCCATTCTTTTAACAAATAGTTTATACCTGCTGATTTTCCCAGGGCGTGCACACACACACACACACACACACACACACACACACACACACACCCTTCCTCCCTTAACCAAAATCCCCTCAGGATGGTTACATGATGACAAAACTCCTTCTCAGATGAACAAATGGAGGCCCAAGAAAGAGATCAATTTTCTGGGGGTCATGTGATCAATAAATGAAAACACTGGGGAAGGGGGGTAGTGGTAAAGTTCAAAGTCACATAGTTTGACCGACCTGCAGTCGGTATGCTTAACAAATGCATAGTTTAAGACACATGCTTCCAAAAAAAAAAAAAAAGACACATGCTTCCTTGATGAGAAAGTCAAATGTGAATGAGATTCAAGTCTTTTCTTGTGGATATACCTTCAACCTCAGACTTTCATGAGGAAAGTGTTCCTCCTTTCTGATGGCCAAGAAGACACACAGGGTCTTTCCTGTGGCCATGCCAGGGAACGAGTCCCCTAAATGCTCATGCTGTTCACACTCCTGGGTTCTCCAATTTTCCACGTGGGATTAAGTGTCCTCATTTGATTGATGTACTTTTAATCTGCTACTGAAAAATTGTGTTAGTGAGGAAAGAAAAAGATTCTTCATTCTTTTTTTTTTTTTAACCAATATGGACATTCTTACTGTCTTTCAATGAGTGTAAAAATTTTTTCCAAAATTAACATATTAGCATTATTAAATAAATTAAGACTCTCTTTACAAGAATGCAAGCTCTGTATAATAAGAAGATCACATCTGTTCCTTTCCCTTGATATATAGAGGGCATTAATACAAGAAATTCAACTTTAACATGGGCCCAAAGAGAGGACCACTTAGTAATTAGCAATGATACCACTTTTCCACACTAATGTTTGGGGTAGATGTATCTACACAAGTTCTGCACAAAAGTCTCTGCAACAGCAATTCAAATATGAGAAATTATATTTTCTATTATAAACCAGAGAAAGAAGTATACATTATAACTCATGTCACTTGAGTGCTAAAAACTGAGAAAAAGTTTTGTTTTGTTTTTCGGAAAATTTAAGTGCGTCTTTTTTGCTAAATAGATTAATATGAGGTTACTTTAACACTGTCTTCTAACTAGAGTTTATGTTAGATATAAATTCATGGGGGAGTATGAGAGAATTTGGCCAAAATACTTGATGGGAACGTAAGTGTTTACACCCACATGCTGAGAAAGAAAGCTCTCTACCTGGTCACCTTTGTAATATTGCTTCTGCTGAGTGCTTCATTGTAAGGCTATAAACATATCTGTTTTAACTGAATTTTCTCGTTAGACTATAAACTTTAAGAGTGTGTGTCTCGAAGCTGAGAATAACTCTTTAGTTTACTGGCAACAAGTTTTGAGTACCTGATATTTCAACCAAATGAGGCTGCTGAAATTGTATTTGGCATCACTGTAGACCAAGCCATACCTTCAGAATCCTGTTGACTACTGGAGTTCGGGAGTCTGTGCTACCTCAACCAAGAGAGGATAAAAGTGGTCAGCGGAAGATGTTTCAAATGAACAAGAATGCAGCAGCTCAGAATCAGGTTTCTGTAGCCAGTCTCGAGGTTTGAATATGTTCCTTGCCATCTATTTACTAGTTCTCTGCCACTACGGAACTAGTTATAAGACCATCTCTTTTCCTCAACTTCCTGATGTGTAAATAGGGATAACAGTAGTCCTTTCCTCATACAGTTTTTGAGAAATAAATGAGTTAATATATGTAAAACAACACCTGCATCTATAAAGTACTATCTGAGTAGTCCCTACAGCAAAAAAAAAAAAAAAAAAGATTTTTATCAAATAAAAGGTGACATGATCTTAATTGTTCTCTGACACATGGAAAACTTCAGTCAACTTTGTGGAGCTGTTACTTGTGAACTCTTAGAAGGAAAAATCTTTTAGGTATAAGTTCTCAATAGCCAGCAAACCCTGGCTTCTGAGATAAGGGTGTCACTGACTTGAGGAAACATTTAAGAATCCCACAGAGGAGGTGCAGTCACTCAGTTCAGTTGCTCAGTCCTGTCTGACTCTTTGCGACCCCATGGACTGCAGCAAGCCAGGTTTCCCTGTCCATCAACAACTCAGGGAGTTTACTCAAACTCATGTCCATTGAGTTGGTGATGCCATCCAGACATCTCATCCTCTGTCGTCCCCTTCTCCCGCCTTCAATCTTTCCCAGCATCTGGGTATTTTCCAATGAGTCAGTTCCTCATATCAGGTGGCCAAAGTATTGGAGTTTCAGCTTCAGCATCAGTCCTTCCCATGAATATTCACGACTGATTTCCTTTAGGATTGACTGGTTTGATCTCCTTGCAGTCCAAGAGACTCTCAAGCGTCTTCTCCACACCACAGCTCAAAAGCATCAATTCTTCAGTGCTCAGCTTTCTTTATAGTCCAACTCTCACATCCATACAGGACTACTGGAAAAACCATAGATTTGACAAGACGGACCTTTGTTGGCAAAGTAATGTCTCCGCTTTTTAATACGCTGTCTAGGGTAGTCATAGCTTTTCTTCCAAGGAGTAAGCATCTTTTAATTTCATGGCTGCAGTCACCATCTGCAGTGATTTTGCAGCCCAAGAAAATAAAGTCCGTCACGGTTTCCATTGTTTCCCCATCTATTTGTCATGAAGTGATGGGACCAGATGCCATGATCTTAGTTTTCTGAATGTTGAGTTTTAAGCCAACTTTTTCACTCTCCTCTTTCCCTTTCATCAAGAGACTCTAGTTCTTCTTCACTTTCTGCCATAAGTGTGGTGTTATCTGCATATCTGAGATTATTGATATTTCTCTCAGAAATTTTGATTTCAGCTTGTGCTTCATCCAGTCTGACATTTCATATGATGTACTCTGCATATAAGTTAAATAAGCAGAGTGATAATATACAGCCTTGTCGTATTCCTTTCCCAATTTGGAACCAGTCTGTTGTTCCATGTCTAGTTCTAACTGTTGCTTCTTGACCTGCATACAGACTTCTCTGGAGGCAGGTAGGTAGTCTGGTATTCCCATCTCTTTAAGGATTTTCCACAGTTCGTTGTGATTCACACAGTCAAAGGCTTTGTTGTAGTCAATAAAGCAGAAGTAGATGTTTTTCTGGAACTCTCTTGCTTTTTCTATGATCCAACAGATGTTGGCTACTTGATCTCTGGTTCCTCTGTCTTTTCTAAATCCAGCTTGCACATCTGGAAGTTCACGGTTCACACTAGACGCTCATTAAAGAAAATCCCCCAGACGGAGGAGACTCAGGCTGTAGTTACACAGGTTTACTTCCAACAGATGTTCTGTGAAGGCACCGAAGAGCCAAGGAAATTCAGCCACAGTGTCTTCACAGGAGAGCCGCTTAATGCACCTCAGGTCGCAAAACACCACACCTGTTGATTTCGTGCCACAAGTAGACTGAACATCTGGAACCGGTCATCTGTGGTATCTCTTCCTGCTCCACTCGGGGAGACTGCCAGCAACAAGCCAGCTCCCATCCTTTGGAAAGGCCCCCAGCTTTGGAGTTTCTAGAGTCAAAAACATGTTGAGTGTAGGGGCCACTTCCACCTATTTTCACTCAATAATTCTGTGTCCCAGTGAGAGTGTGGCAGAGAGCCATAGATAAGATCATGTCCTATTTTCTATCTGAAGGTATTTTCAAGATGATCTAGCTCAGTGGTTTTCAAATTTGGGCGTGCATTCCAGGAACCCAAGGTGGGGGTGCACTGGAGACCCTCATATATCTGTTTTCATTTAGCCCAATTAATTCATAATCATGAATATTATAGTGGCTATTCTCCCACTGTTATCACAATGTATTCCATTAAGTTTTTAAAAATTATTCATTTATTTGTGGTTGCGTTGGGTTTTGTTACTGCATGGGCTTTCTCTAGTAGCAGCAAGTTGGGGCTACTTTTTATTTGTGGGGCACGGCCATCTCATTGTGGTGGCCTCTCTTGTTGCAGAGCGTGGGCTCTAGGCATGCGGGCTCTGGAGTTGTGGCACGTGGGGTTTAGCTGCTCCACGGCATGTGGGATCTTTCTGAACCAAGGACTGAACCTGTGTCCTCTCCATTGACAGGTGGATTCTTATCTACTGGACAACCAGGGAAGTCCCTTCATTAACTTTTCATAGAACCTTTAGACTCAGGATGATCTATATAACTTTACAGAGCTACAGTAGGGATCTTCTTGAAGTTCTTAATGGAAAAAGATTGGAGATACAATCCTTAAGTGACTAAGGTACATAAAGGACTTATTTTACTTTTGTAAAAGTATTTATGCAGACAGGTAAATGCTCATAGAATTTTATGCAAGACAGACATAGAGTCTGTCTATGATAACAAAGGAAAAAGAATAAGATGTTATTTTTAAAAAATAAAGCAAAAATTTCTTCAGGGCACTATAAGAATTCAAATAAAACTTCAAGTTGCTTTCAAACTGCAGAGCCAGTCAGACAGACATGATTTTTTTTTTTTAACCTTAAAGTTATAGATAAACCTTTATTCCAAGATAAAAAAACAGGAGAATTGTACTTATTCTTTTTAAAAATAGGATTTTTCAATATCAATGGAGTTTAAAGGGATAATATTTCCCAACCCTCTCCTCTGGTGAAGTAGAAGTGTGATTAATTTTTGTGTGTGTGTCTCTCTCTTGCCCCAGGAAGCTCTAAAGATTGCACTTAATTGTGTTTTGGGGCCTGTGTGTTTCTATACTAACCACAGGAGAGTATGCAAATGTGGGAGGCTGGCAGCCCTTTGCTAGAGGCTTGTTGAGTCCACAGTAAGCACACTTCAAAGTTCCCTCCATCTTCTCCCTGGCTCAGAAGTTAGTCCTTTTCGAAAGAGTTTTTATAAGCAGGAAGTTCATTGTCAAGATGGTGAGTATGGAAAGTGAGAAAAATCCCACAAGTTATAAAATAGAAAAGTATCCTTCTCTTTGGCTTATGTAATTTTACAAACACACACACACATAGAGCAGGGTAAATAAACGATCAGTTCTAAGAAGGTAAAGGTAAGGTTTTTCATAAAAGGATTTGAGAGCTGTTCAAGACAGTTACAAATGCTTTGGTTTTATTCTCATAACATACTTGGGAGAAAGCACAGGTTCCACTAAATGGCCCTGGTATGTGTTTCCAAAAGCACGCTGCTGCTGCTGCTAAGTCGCTTCAGTTGTGTCCGACTCTGTGCAACCCCATAGACAGCAGCCCACCAGGCTCCTCCGTCCATGGGATTTTCCAGGCAAGAGTACTGGAGTGGGTTGCCACTGCCTTCTCTGAAAAGTATGCTACTTATCATGAATTTAAATACTTCATGGCTGATTCATATCAATGTATGACAAAACCCACTGGGAAAAAAAAATAATAATAATAAAAATTTAAAAAGAAAAAAAGAAAAAAAATAAATAAATAAATACTTCATTGAATTTGTCTACCTTAGTACTCTGAATGGGCTGATTTTTCCAGGGGAAAAAGAGTAGCACATTTGGAAGACATACACAGGAGTAAAACATTCTGTACAGCTATTCTAAAGATTCATATGAACTGGATGTAACATAAATTGTGTAGCGCTTAATATGAAGGTAAAGACAGTGTGTTTATACAGTAGAATACTCTTGTTGTAAAGAATGTAACCCCCCACAATCCTATATCTTCATTGTGACATTTACATCATAAAAGGAAGCTAAACTCATCTTTCCTCCTACCCTCTGAATAGGGTAATATACCATCTGAGCCTTTGGTTTATTTCAATTCCTAATCGATAGCTTACTTTTTTAAAAATTTTGAACCTGTGCGTTCTTTCCGTTTTTAAGTGTCTCATGGCCACTTGCACCTTGAAGTTTCAACTTACATCTTGCAAATAATTCAAAGTGGGTTCAGAGAAGATGAAAAATGGAAAATACAAGCTGATATTTGCACACTGCAAGCAAACTTTTACATTTTGGGGGATTATTAGCACAGTATCTTGACATTGTACAGAATGGATTTTTAAAGACTTAGCAATATTTTATAGTTCTCATTGCTGTGCTGTGTTTAGTAATGTCCGACTCTTTGCAACCCCATGGACTGTAGCCTCCTCTGTCCATGGGGATTTTCCAGGCAAGAGTACTGGAGTGGGTTGCCATACCCTCCTCAGGGGATCTTTCGAACCCAGGTCTCCCGCATTGTAGGCAGATTCTTTACCATCCAAGCCAACAGGGAAACCCAAACATACTGGAGTGGGTAGCCTATCCCTTCTCCAGGGGATCTTCCCAACCCAGGAGTCAAACTGTGTCTCCTGCATTGCAGGCACATTCTTTAATACCAGCTGAGCTACCAAGGAAGCCCTCTCATTGCTACAGCTACAGAAAAGTGTAAGATAAAATGAAGTTTGAATCTGCAACTCTTTTTTTTTAACCTATCTCTGCCTTTTGAGCTTCTAATTGCTCTTAATTCCCTTAGGCAACCTGTTATAAAAATGATATCACTTGCCCTCTGGTTGTTCCACCATGCTACCTACAACCCACTTCTTTTAGGTGGTTTTCGAGTGAGATGAGAAAAAAAGAAAGAAAGAAAATTCAGTTCTTTCCTTTAGAAACTGAAGGAGAAAAGTAAGTTCACTGAACAATTCATACCACAAGTCTCAGACTCACTTCCTAATCAGCTGAAGGGCTATCATCAATTATTTGTTTTTCCTTTCTTTTGTTTACAGGCAAAGCTATTGTGACCCTTAACCTAAGAGAAGGATGTGATAGCACTGTCCAGGAACTCTTAAGACAGCAAGTTGCTTCCAGGGCAGGTCATCATGCTGCTTCCTGTAAAGCATTTCCTTTCCTTCGGTGTACAGTGTTAATAGGTACTCTTTTGATCTACCTACTCTCAACTGGCTTGCAATGTTAATAAAAAATTTCCATTTACTCTGTAACATACCAAGATAGGGACTACCCAGGTGGCACTGTGGTAAAGAATCTACCTGTCAATGCAGGAGACGTGGGAGATGCAAGAGACACAGATTTTATCCCTGGGTCAGCAAGATCCCCTGGAGTAGTAAATAGCAACCCACTCTGATAATCTTGCCTGGGAAATCCCATGAACAGAGGAGCCAGCAGGCTATAGTCCATAGGGTTGAAAAAAGATGGACACGACCGAACATACACACACACACATACCCTACGATGGATAGTCTAGCCCAAAGGCCAAGTTTTGCGGCCACCAGTCGACTTAGTTGTATCTTCCCAACCTAACAACACCTCCAAGCACGAGAAATTTAATAAAGAGTGTCTGTATTAAGTTGCTAAGTTTTGAGGTGGCTTGAGTATGCAGTACTACATAACTGAAAGAAAAGCTCAGTCTTTTAAAAGAGGTCTTCCCTAGTAGCTCAGTGGTAAAGCATCTGCCTACCAATACAGGAGACATGGGTTCAATCCCTGATCTGGGAAGATCCCACATGCCACAGAGCAACTAATCCCATGGACTGTACTAATGAGTCTGTGCTCTAGAGCCTGGGAGCCACAACTATGAGCCCACATGCCCCATCTACAGAAGCTCATGTGACTTCGAGCCCATGCTCTGCAACAAGAGAGGCCACCACAATGAGAAGCCTGAACACCGCAATGTAGAGAGTAGCCCCTGCCCACTGCAACTAGAGAAAAGCCCATGCGACAATAAAGACAGCACAACTAATAAAACAGCTAAAGAAATAAGATCTACATCTTTAAAAAATTAAATAAAATCTAAAAGAAAATTAATTCAGCAGTGTGATCTGTGAGAAATCAGTGGGCAACGGAATTCTTTGGGTGATAATATTGGGCAAAAATTATGTATTACTTTTTAAAGAGCAAGATTTTACTTGGTTATTCAAAACTGTATTGTCTGAACAATTACTGTTATTTCCTATTTAGTGAAAAATGAAATAAACTTTCAATTCTAAGATTTCACTTTTTAAAAAAGATATAGTTAAGGCAAATTTGGAAAAGGTTAAAAAAAAATCTCCAAAAACATTCAGATTCTTCTCTCTTGGCTAGCATTAATGAAGTTACAAAAGCATTTATTTATGAATAAAAATGTACATATAATAGAAATGAAAAAATAATCCAAAAATTATGTATAATAAGTGGCTCACCATGAATACTGAAGAGAAATCCATCAAGAAAAAAATGTGCTACTTTTCTGCCTGTTGAAATCCCAAGATAACCAATGAGGGTTTGATGTAAAAATCATTTGAAAATTATGATCTAGAGGTCATAGAGGGAGATATTTAAGGTATTTCAAAAGGAAAACCACTTTTCATCCTTCCTGTCTCATCATCCAATTCACATCAAAACTGCCCCAGAGCAGGGCTACTGGCCTGGCCATATTTATGTCACTGATGTCACTCTGAGGGCTAAAAGTAGGAAGGGATAGAAAAGAGCAGGACAAAGTTACCCTAGTTTCTCTAGGATGTGTAAAAGACTCTGATCCTCACTTGCCCTCTCTCCAGGGCACTGTCCAGCCTTCAGAGGTAAAAGGTTATGCACACCCAAATCCAAAGTATTTGTTGGGGGTGGTTCCTCCATGCCACTAAACCAAGCTCTGGACACTAGCTGAGCATCCTGCAATTAACTAATTCTGACACTATCGACCTGGAGAGAGCCTCAGATTCTGCAAGACTGCTCATTTCCAACTCCCCTCCCTGCCACCTCTGATGCCATTCACAAGTCTAGGTTGTCACCTGTGCTTCTGACCTAACAGAAGTTTCCAATGGCTTGGTACAAACTGGAGGTTCCAATGATCCCCTTCAAGTCAAGATGCCAGTGGAAAGTCAAGGTTGTTACCTGTACTTCAGACTGCTGCTGCTGCTAAGTCACTTCAGTCATGTCCGAAGCTGTGCAACCCCATAGACGGCAGCCCACCAGGCTCCCCTGTCCCTGGGATTCTCCAGGCAAGAACACTGGAGTGGGTTGCCATTTCCTTCCCCAATGCATGAAAGTGAAAAGTGAAAGTGAAGTCTCTCAGTCGTGTCCAACTCTTTGTGACCCCATGGACTGCAGCTTACCAGGCTCCTCTGCCCATGGGATTCTCCAGGCAAGAGTACTGGAGAGGGGTGCCATTTCCTTCTCCAGTACTTCAGACTGACTGGCTGTAAATTAGCAGTTCCAGGTGATACCAAGCAAAGCCCCATGGGCTACTGGGCACAAAGCCTTTCTGTATCCTCCATTTCTTCTATTATAAGAAACAGCCATCATTCAGCCTCCATGACCTTCCCTGAGTTTCAATAGGCATATTCAAGCAGTTGTTAATCAGGGAAGGGAGGGAATGTGAAACCAGGGAGAGACAAATAGTCAAGAGCAGTCTTGGGGCAAGGTCCTAGGTCTCCCTCAAGGGACATACACAATAATATCATTGAGCTATTTTGCAGATACTGAAACCCACTCACAGTGAAAGAAGTTAATGTTTAGTGATGGTATACTGCCCACAAGCATGCAGACCCCAGACCAGTTAGGCCTGAAGTTTGATGATGCTGACTCCTACTTACTTCACCACCAACCTATCACAAAAATGTCCACAAGCTGATCACGCCCTCTTTGAACAATTACTCTAAAACTTCTCACCATCTTTTCTGGGGTGGGAGAAGAGGGGGACATACTATTTTTTTTGAGGCATTGTGACCCTCTCTGCCTGTCAAAGCGATAAAATTGAGCTTTTCTACTTCACCCAAAACTCTGTCTTTGAGATTGATTCAGTACTGGTGTTCGGGAAGATGAGCTTTTGGCATCACCACCATCCCCTTTACAGCTCCTGTTAATTTGCTACAGTGGCTCACAGAAACTCTGGAAACCCATTTACTCACCAGATTACTGGTTTCTTACAAAGGATACAACTTGGAACAGCCAGATGGAAGAGATACGTGGGGCAAGGTATGTAAGGAGTGGCTAGGGCATCTATGACGTGCTCACTCACCGCTTTCCACAATATCCATGTGTTCACCTACCTGGAACTCTATCCTTTTGGGTTTTTATGGAGGCTTCATTACAGAGACTCGAATGATGAAATCATTGGCCATTTGGAACTGAACCCAATCTCAAGACCCTCTCCCCTCCTAGGAGGTCAGGGGTGGGAGGGATCAGAGTTTCAACCTTCTGATCACCTGTTTGGCTCCTTCAGTAACCTGTCCCCCTCCACCTCCATCCTTGGCTACTTTCCAGAAGTCATCTCATTAACATAATAGAAGACACCTTTTATAGCTCTGCTTAGGAAATTCCAAAGGTTTCTGGAGCTCCTGCCAGAAACAGGGACCAAGATCATGTATACATTTCTTATTTTAAATCACAATATTGCAAGAGGCCAAAAAAGAATCTCAGTAGGAAGATAAAGAAAATAGTAAGTACCAAATATTTATGAAGACAGACACTGGGCTAAGCATGAGACATAAACTGTGTTGCTCAGTCCTCTGGCTTCCCTGATAGCTCAGTTGATAAAGAAAAAAAAAAGAAAGAAAGTGAAGTTGCTCAGTCGTGTCCATCTCTTTGCAACCCCATGGACTACAGCCTACCAGGCCCCTCCATCCATGGAATTTTCCAGGCAATAGTACTAGAGTGGGTTGCCATTTCCTTCTCCAGGGGATCTTCCCAGCCCAGGGATGGAACCCAGGTCCCCCACATTGCAGGCAGATGCTTTACTGTCTCAGCCACCAGGGCAGTTAACAAAGAATCTGCCTGCAATGCAGGAGGCCCAGGTTAGTTTTCTGGGTCGGGAAGATCCGCTGGAGAAGAGATAGGCTACTCCAATACTCTTGGACTTCCCTTGTGGCTCAGCTGGTAAAGAATCTGCCTACAATATGGAAGACCTGGGTTCGATGCCTACATTCGGAAGATTCCCTGGAGAAGGGAAAGGCTACCCAGTCAAATGGTTATCATCATTCTGCCAGTTTAACAGATGAACAAACTGAAGTTCAGAGAGGTCCGAGGATTCCCTTCTAGTCATTCAGCCTATGATTAAAAAAAAGGGAATCAAACTGAAGTTTGTAAGATTCCAAAGTCGATGCTTTTACAATGTGCTTAAGTATTAATTCCAAGTAGATTTCAATCCTTTTCTCTCAAGGATGTTTTAGATTAGGGGGAGGTCAAGATGAGGAGGGAGAAAGTAAAATAAACTCTAAAAAACCACTCACAACCCATTTGCATTTTTTTAGCATTTGCTTTTCTAATATCACATCTTTGAGAAAGGAATACATTCCTCCAACCTAGTATTTTTATGAGGTTTGTAGATTATAATTTTCATCAATTTTAATGACAGATTATTTACTATCAGAGAAAACTGGATTAAGTTCACAAACTAAGGTTGCTCCAAGTTCCTTTCACTGTTACAATAAAGCAGTTCAGAAAAAGATAAATAGAATAAAATTGTTTCTTTTGGAAAAAATATAAAACTCTCATAAAAAAATCTGTTTCCAGCTCGTCAGTATGGAATTTGTCACTAATCATTTTAAACTATGCCCTTTTATGCTTCTTCTGTCTCTTTTAGCTTTCTGAGTAGTTCTTTGATGTAACAAAGACACTTTCAGACAAGATTTCAGTTCATCTGGAAAAAAAGGTTTAAGTCTGGAGGCAAAATGCAGTGTATTTAAAATTTATATACTCTATAATGCCTTTGTTCTGAACTTGAAGATCCTGCAAAACTTCTAAGCTTCTTTGCCTTCCTCTAAGCTCATTTGGTCTTCCTTGGCTTATTATCATGCAACTGTGATTTTAACTGGTGGTTCCATCGTTTAACTACATGCAGAGTCATGGCTGACCCTTCCTGATCAATTGCCAATCCATACAGGTTTGACTGATAAAAGAGCCAATTAGATTTAAGCAAATTAAGGGACATCACCAATGTCAACCACTTATTTAACTGAATTCCATGCATACAAAACACTAATGCACTGAGCCCCATTAAGAGTTGAAATCCTAACCCCATTAGTAACTCCAGACCTTGAAGGGGTAAAGGTCAGAAGAAAGTTTCATATTTATGGATTAACATTTGGAGTCCATTTTTATTTTTTTTAATTCTTTTCCTAGAACTCTTGAACCTACACTATAATGCTATTCAAGAGCTCAGATTAAAGATATTCCTCATTTCTAAGAGTATCTTAGTGATAAATATGAGCATTATGTTATTACAAACAGTTTAAAAATATAGTAATTGTAGAAATACGAAAGTCTGAGTACACACAAATAGGTAAGGCTATGCTACATAGTCGAAGAAAAAGGCAAAACAGGAAACTCTTCGGTTGACCAAGTAATATTTGAAGTGAATTTTTAAACAAAAAATGTATGCTATTTGGGATTTGCCACTGTCGATCTATGTGCTGAGTTATTAGTCTCATGATCTCATTTGTGTTAATTTCCATCTTCAAAATAACTTGTGTTTATCATGTTGTTTAGTCGTATTTTTATTTTCTGTGGTCAAATTAAGAGTTTTTTGTTTTTTTTTTAAAGACTAATTTTATTAAACAGCACAATTAAAGAAATAAGGAAGACCTGATAGGACTAACAAGGGTTTGAAGTTAGATACTGTTGGGCATTTTCCCCCAGGTCTGTTGAGGTATAACCAGCAGACGTAAAACTGCACATTAATCATATTTCTTATCAGACAAAACAGAAAGATGCTTCATAACCAATACCAAAGAGATGATGTACCAGGGTAAATTCTTTATGCTATGGTCCCTTACCGCTTTCAAATTCCTATGTAAACCAGTGTCTGTTACTCTCTGTTTACCTAAGTAAATAATAGGGAAGGAACCAGAGTCACAAGTTAGTATGATTTGATATTATTTCTTATTTCTAATACTCCCGCTCTCCTTACAGTTTGGGTCCCCAATTACATCTGCATGGCCACAGCATCTCTGCACTGGACAAGCATACACGGAGGAGGTCACCGTTTCCACAGCTGGCTACAATAAAAAATTGTGCAGGTAGAAGAGGAGGTCTGAGTGGGCCTGAGCAATGATACTTAAAACTGGTAATTAAGCTATCTTGGCTGATTTATTTATTTATTCATTCACCCACCAATTATTCATTATGCACCTACCATGTGTCAGGTTTGGTCTAGGCATTAAAGATAAAAATGTGAGTAAGAAACAGTCCCTGCTGTGTAGGCTCTTATAACCAGCGATTGTGACAGATGAGACAAGCAATTTCAGTGTTATGTGATTGAACTCGAGGATACAGAAGGGCCCTATCTCAGCCTTGCTTGGTAAAAGATGACTTCTTGATGGACTGACTTCCAGGTTGAAACCCTAAAAATGAGTAGGACTTAGCCAGATCAAGGAGGTAAAGGAGGTTTTCTGAGCCACATTTGATAAAGAAGAAAAAAATTAGCATTTCTGCTTTGCCCAAACTTTCTATTCTTGTTTTTCAACTACACTGGGAAGAAAACAGCTAAGGGTGCCATGTCCACACATCTTACATAATTCAGCACTGAAAGATAGTGGGAATTCAACATCACCATAAAAGAGACTAATGTTAAAATCAAGGGAATGGCAATAATGAAAATAACCAAATATAATGGAAAAGTAAATAGCATATAGAACCTTCTCTGCCTATAAGTTGGTTCGTTTCTGTATGTCGGTTCATTTATTATTCAATTCGGTATGAAACACAGTTCGCTGGACAAAGGCATGGAAGATTTCTTTAATAACTCTCAGTACTAATTTAATTCTACTTAAACACACATATTCTAGTGAATGCCACATGCTTTTCAGCATGATTTTTATGTGTAAATCAGGATAATATGTTTTCAGATCATTAAGTAAAAGGAAGCATGAACTAAAACCTATTTAATCAATGAGGTATCACCTTTAAACTGCCACAAGGTCATAAAAAAGATAATTTCAAAGCTATAAGTTTCCTAATTGTAATCAACAACAATCTAATGATAAAAAGAAGTATGTGCTAATGGCTGTAATAAACTTGAGGAAATCACTGTCTGTCTTTGAAGGCACTTTGCTTCCTCTTTTGGTGAAGGGCCACCTCCCCAATTTTGGATTTCTGAGGACGTGAAGTGAATGATTGTATGCTGGCTTCCAGAGCATTATGATAATGACATGGATATGCATCCACTGAGTGGAAATGAAGATAAGATTCAGCAGTTGACTTCGTCCAACTGTACCACCATAAAGCAATATTTAGTTTCCTTGTGTTTGCATAATATCAACTCTTCTACTAACCCACTTCACACAGTGTATATATTGAGTTAACAATGGCAGCTTGCTATGTTTAACTGAATCCATATATATTATAAATTATTAGGTTACACATTCCTAAACATGTGAACAATGAATTAAATTTACCCCTGGGCTTCCCAGGAGGCACTAGTGGTAAAGAACCCGCCTCCCAATACAGAAGACAAAAGAGATGCGAGTTTAATCCCTGGGATGGGAAGATCCCCTGGAGAAGGGCATGGCAACCCACTCCAGTCTTCTTGCCTAGAGAATCCCATGGACAGAGAAACCCAGTGGCCCACACACCAAAGGGTCTCAAAGACTTGGGCACAAATGAAGCGACTTAGCACACACACACTTTTATGAATGCAATGCAAATTTCTGTAAATTACAAACTATTTAAATCAGTGTAAAAGCCAGAAAATGAATATGCACCTCAAATATTTCACATATTCTGTTAAGATATTACTATACCACTGAAAAATTTCAAGCACTAATTGCTCTTTAATATCTAAATATGAATAAAAGGTATTATATACTAGGGTATAGAGTCATCACAATTTTTTAATCCCTTCTAACACATTGGGTTAGAGTAAAAAATGAAGATAGGAATATCCAAGGTTTGTTTTGTTTTGATCTCAATTCTTAAACAGGCACCCACCTAAATTCAATTCTCTCTTCATAAAATTATCTGTTCATAAAATATGCAACTGAGTTGATCTGCCCCAAAAGTCTCTTCCAAGAATTCTTTTCTTAAACTGTGGCTTCTGCCATTTAGAGTTTCAAGTGTTTTGGTAAATATCTGCTCATTAATTCTTATTATGTCATAAAAGGCACATAATAGTGAGCAATTTTTATGACATAGAAGGTAATGAATTTTTCCTTGGCAGAAGAGTTCCATACAAACTGTAGATTAACTCTTACTTTCCCTTGATGAGACCTTTGCTGCTCTTAACACTCTTTACGACTGCAGAGGGATCTATCCAGCCTTGCAGATCACTCTTAAGGAGATAAGGACATCATCCTTTAGTACAGGACACACTGGTTCCTAAAGCTGGGCTTTGAGCAGACATTGGGTATCCTGGGGTCCTTTTCCTTTGGTATTTAAAAAATACAGATTTCTAAACACTCAACCAAGAATTACACTCATTTCTGAAGTGTACTTTCTGTTCAAGAACTGTACATAACAATCTAAGGCAGAGTTTTATTCTTAGTAATTAGTTCCTATAGACAGTTAAAACAAGTGTAGAATTGAATCTAGATCATAATAGTTCTGAATAAGTTAAGTCAATCTTTATCAGAGAAATAATTAAAAATGGCCAGACTGGGTCACATTTCACCTGTGAAAATGATACTGAACTCTAATCATTAGGACATGGAATTTAAGGATGCTTTTCCAGTGGTGCAAATAGAGTTTTCCTACTCTATAACCCTTACTCTGCTTTTTTCTCTTTTGGTCAAATGAGAAGTTTATATATACATCTAAACTTGTTTCCCAAAAAAACAGGAATGAAAACCACTTGTATGAGAAAAGCAAAGTACAAATTTAAAATATATATTTTGAATCTAAATGAAGTCTCAGACAAAAAAGAATTTCCCTATACTCTCACTATGCATAAAGCAAGAGGCACATGTGTGTGTACATACACATACACACAGACACATGTGTGTGTGCATACACACAGTGCTAGATGAAAATGATCTCAATAAAATAATACTAATATAAGGGTCCCAATAAAACAAAGCAAGAACAAAAACCACCAGAAATACAACTGCAACTCTAAGTTCTGAAAAAATTAATTCTAACAATAAACAGGCATTCAATGGAGACAGTTCTAGAGCATCTGTATACATTCAGATACCAAGGTTGTTCACAGACTTACCCCCTGGAGGCATTGAAATCATTACAGGATCACTCATCAAGCTGCCTTGGCTATTGGAAACATTCACGTGTACTGTATAGTTTGTAAAAGGAACCAATCCATTGATGAGCACCCAAAGGTTGGTCTCTTCACCACTGTGCATGATTTGTGTGCCATTCAGAAGAGTGTAGTTATCACCTGCTGATTATAAAAAGAAAAGTATTTAAATTAGTGTATAATTAAGGATTCTTTCCTTCTATTATTTGAGTATTTTGTTGGGTTCTAAATATAGTGCGCTAAGTAGAGCTATCTGTATCAGTACCCCAAGAGGCATTTCATGTGCTGCTAACTACATACATAAATTTATTATTTTCTGAACAAAGTGTTACCCGAATTAATATGTTTATTAATTTCTAATTTATTCAGTGCAGAGGTTGGAATAACTCGACTGATATTTTTAAGACAGTATGAAACCTAATCACAAATATCATGGATATAATTATAAATACTGTACAGATATATAAATTGATCAGTTAATGGATTATTTACAATTATTTGAGTTTTTTTTTAAAGTTCTTAAATTTTCTTTAATGTACAAACTGGGAGGAAATCACACTCTGTTTCCTTAAATGGAACGATTCTGGATATAAATAGAACACTCAGATATGTGTTATATGTTTCATTTATTACCAGTACCAATTGGTTTATTTTCTGCTCATTTTGCTTGTAAGGTTAGTTGACTACTTTCTATCTAATATCTCTTCAAAACAAAACTGGTGACAATATTCTGAAAAGTAACTAGGGATGGGAAGTATTATGTGTCCACTTTGATCAGAATATCTTTTTTTTTTTTTTAACCTCTATGGGAAAATGCAGAGGCTGCCTCTCTGTATATAAAAATCACTGTGAAAGTACATCACTGGGTCCCACCACTACCCTCCTTCCAAAACTTCAGGGAACCCAAATCTCTAGATTAGAATACAGGAAAATACTTTTGTCTGATAACAGGGTTTTATCCCCATCTTCTATGCACCTGGGTTACATTCAAGGTTAAGAAGAGTTAGAAATTAGACTTAAAAAATAAGGCTACAACTGAACAGCATATTATAACATTTATTTCACTTGCTATGTTAGATGCTTTCATGAAAAGTTTCCATGAGTAAATTTTTTAAAATATCGCCTAATTTAGTAAACTTTAGTTATATTTACTCTTAAAAGATTGAAAAAAGAATAGTTAGAAATAGTAATATTTACTTTAAATAGCCATCCTCCTTTGCCAGAACACTTTTTTACTGTATATACCTTTAATTTTTCCCATATACATTCCACAAATATAAGCAAACAAATAAAAAAGCACTGATGTCAGCTTCTAGGAGAAAGCATATTTGCGAGCTCTCTGGATACTGATATAATCTTTACTGTTTAAATGTTTTAAAAAGTAAAGATGGTGACATATGAAAAGTGATCTTGCATTGTACAGCGGACAAAAGTTAACAGTTGTAATATTTACAAAAATATTACATTTTTACATAGTTTAGTATAGTGCAAGAGAAGGAAATGGCAGCCATCCCAGTATTCTTGCCTCGAGAATCCCATGGACAGAGGAGTCTGGTGGGCTACAGTCCTTGGGGTCGCAAAGAGTCAGACATAACTGAGTGACTTCACTCACTCTCAGTACAGTGCAATGCAAAGTACATAAATTTGGTGATTAGAGAGTTTCTGCATTTGAACTTGTCCTTTTCATTCTTGAGTAGTGTGCTCTTTGTAAGTAACTTACTTAATTTTATTTATTTTTTTACCACCACACTGGGTTGCTGTGGGATCTTAGTTTCATAACTAAGGACTGAACCCGAGTCCACAATAGCAAAAGCACTGATATCTGGACTGCCAGGGAATTACCTGTAAGTTACTTAATATTTCTGAACCTCATTTTTCTTCTGTGAACTAGGAATAATAACGCTCCTTTGTTTGCCATATTATTACGACCATTAAATGAGATGTTCAGCAGCGGCAGCTAGAAATGTTACTGCTTCTGTGGCAATAATTTCTACTCACTTTTAGTAAAACAAGATAGAGACATTGTCACAGTTTAAGAATGGTTTTAAGTTCCCAAAATGCAAACAGACAACACATCTATGTACCTGAAGAAATTATGAAACCTACAAAGTAGCTGTTGGTAATCTCCTAATGCATTACAGCAGAAAGGATACAACATCTGTTGCTATATCCATGCAACAGGTACATTTCTGAAAAATATTTAGAACTATCAAGTGATTAAGAATTACTGACTCTGTATTTTACTTTCTCAAGTACCTACCTACTACATTCTCCCCACCTCCACCCAATAATGTACTATTATTCAAAAATCTAAGGTTTTTCAATTAATAAAACAATGCTAATCTCATTCACTTCCACTGTACCATTGTTTCATCAGGTTGCATTTCAAACTCTAATAAGATCAAATGATGAAAAAAGGAACTCATATCTAGTTATGAGCCTTATGAAATATGGGTAAGGCAGATCAAGACTTTAAACATATACCAAAATTTAAAAAGATGCTTATAATAAATTTGGGATGGAGAACTTAGCTGAAAATTTTATTGCTGTGAAGTCCACAGGTAGGTTAAGTGTTTTTCATGAACAGAAGAAATCTCTAGTTCATGCAAGAATTTACTACCTTAATTTGAAATTGGCACATCCAAAGGAGTGGTTTGTTCCAAAGAAAATAAATGGTACTTATGGGCTAAAACATGGGACTAATAATTTCTATTCCTTTTTGGTAAAACAAGATAAAGACATAGTCCCAGTTTAAGGATGATTTTAAGTTCCCAAGATGGGAATGGACAACAAAGCTAGATAGGTGAAGAAGTTATAAAACTTACAAAGGAGCTGTTGATAAGCTCCTAATGCACTGAAAATACATTTCCAAATTATGCTACACTAGCTTTCATAGAAGTTTTACAACTGGTCAACTTGATTATTGAGCTCCCACTGCATGCAGGGAGTAGACTTGAGTAGATGCTGATAACAGTTTGCCTCGAATGAGTAAGACACAGTTCTTGCACTCAAGAAACTTGTTTTAGACTAATATGAATCCCTTCCAATCATGATCTAAGAAAAATTCCATTATTCACATCTCAAGATGTTCTCAAGTTCCCATAATGTCCTGTTCCTTAAAAACATATTCAGTTATAGCTGAAACAATTGCTGCTATCGTCACATGCCCAGATCTAAAATTTCAAAAAGGTCAGCTTATCCTAGGAAACCCAGGAAAATGCTCTATTTCCTTGAGAGTAGTATAACATGTCAAACTGCAAGACAACAATGAAAATTATAAAAATAAGCCAAGAGAATACAGTTTTACACATTTCAAGCCTGGTGTAATTGTAAGCTCAATGAGTTAACGTCTATGATGATAATACTGGTGAGGGTTTTTTTTTTCCCCCTTGTATTTTGTTTGTTTGTCTTTGAAGCAAATTTCTAGCTGTAAAATGAAAAATATTGCCAGCTTTGAAAATGGCATGGCAGGGGGAAATATATTAAGTACCACTTTATTCTAAGTTTCCCGGATAACATTAATACATGGTAATTATACAATTAGTTGTAACATTAAGTCCTAGTTATAGAACAATGATTACTCAGTAATTATAAGAAGTATATAATTACTCAATAATTATGAGAAGTATGCAATTACATAACCATTTCGTTCAGCTCAAAAAAGAACTTGTACATCTCCAGGAATCATGCAGCCGAGTGAATTGAATGTTCTTTCACCTCCACTAACATAAAGCTCAATTCAGAGACCTGGAGCAAACGACAGGATTTCAACCCTCACTGAAGCTCAAAAATCTCCAGATTCAAAACCAATACCCAGAGATTTCAGCTCTTCTCCACCTTATTCTCCCTGCTCTCTCTTTCTTTCAATAACCTTTGCCAATTTGGGTTCCTAGCTTTTAAGGGAAAAATCTTAAAAATGTAGGTCCTCTGATCCTTTTAAAGGGGTTGTGCTTTACCACCACTTTTCACTGCATGAACTTTGTTTTCAGTGGGCTGGAAAATGCAGTCCCGTTGGTTCAGCCTCAAGAGTCAAGCTAGAAAATGCTACAGTGATAAGCATTTCCTATCACAGGTGACCACTCCTGTCTGGTCGGCCTCAGCGCGGACCTGATTTGTGAGTATAAATGGATGGTGCTGGTCAGGTTAAGATTGTATATTCTGGAACCACAACTCCCATGACTCCTCCTGCAGGCACTGTGAGCTTGGAGTCCCCCTCATCCACCTTCTTTAGCTCTAGCCTGTGCCATTCAGCTTTAATCGGTTGTTCAGTCACAAAGTCATGTCTGACTGTGACCCCATGGACTGCAGCTTTAACTGGGGATTGCACTAAACTCTTTGCACCATGAGACTGTCTATACCTGTGTTCCAGAGCTCACCCACGTCAAAATCGCCTGGGAGTACTTCACACACCTGAGTTCTAACCCAGACCTACTACAGAAGAACACCAGAGCGTATGTGGAAATCACATGGTGATTCTTCTTCAGCATGCAGAACTACTGGTTTTAGGATTATTTAACCCATGTTCAAGGTGGTCTTAATGTAATGATCAAAATTCATTTCCTTTGCTTGAAAAAATTATCAGGCTGCATTTGGCATTCTTATAAATGATGCATTTAGATGCTGCAAAATGTTGATTAGTGAAATAATGCATCTTTAGAAAGTGTAAAGTTAACTTGCAAACCAGACTGTCTTTACAGACTACAAAATCTAGTACAGTTATGTTATAAGAAAGTTTAAAATCAAATAAAAACAATTTTTAAAATGAATAAAAGTGAAAAGACAGCCTTCAGAATGGGAGAAAATAATAGCAAATGAAGAAACAGACAAAGGATTAATCTCAAAAATATACAGCAACCCCTGCAGCTCAATTCCAGAAAAATAAAAGACCCAATCAAAAAGTGGGCCAAAGAACTAAACAGACATTTCTCCAGAGAAGACATACAGATGGCTAACAAACACATGAAAAGATGCTCAACATCACTCATCATCAGAGAAATGCAAATCAAAACCACAATGAGGTACCATTACACGCCAGTCAGAATGGCTGCTATCCAAAAGTCTACAAGCAATAAATGCTGGAGAGGGTGTGGAGAAAAGGGAACCCTCTTACACTGTTGGTGGGAATGCAAACTGGTACAGCCACTATGGAGAACAGTGTGGAGACTCCTTAAAAAACTGGAAATAGAACTGCCATATGACCCAGCAATACCACTTCTGGGCATACACACCGAGGAAACCAGATCTGAAAGAGACACGTGCACCCCAATGTTCATCGCAGCACTGTTTATAATAGCCAGGACATGGAAGCAACCTAGATGCCCATCAGCAGACGAATGGAGAAGAAAGCTGTGGTACATATACACCATGGAATATTACTCAGCCATTAAAAAGAATACATTTGAATCAGTTCTAATGAGGTGGATGAAACTGGAGCCTATTATACAGAGTGAAGTAAGCCAGAAAGAAAAACACCAATACAGTATACTAATGCATATATATGGAATTTAGAAAGATGGTAATGATAACCCTGTATGCAAGACAGCAAGAGAGACACAGATGTATTGAACAGTCTTTTGGACTCTGTGGGAGAGGGCGAGGGTGGGATGATATGGGAGAATGGCATTGAAACATGTAAATTATCATATGTGAAACGAATCGCCAGTCCAGGTTAGATGCATGATACAGGGTGCTCAGGGCTGGTGCACTGGGATGACCCAGAGGGATGGGATGGGGAGGGAGTTGGGAGGGGGGTTCAGGATGGGGAATACATATACACCCATGGCGGATTCAAGTCAATGTATGGCAAAACCAATACAATGTTGTAAAGTAAAACAAATAAATAATTTAAATTAAAAAAAAAAAAGATCAAGCCAAGAGAAAAAAATTTTTTTTTAAAAAGGAAAAAGAAAAGCTATATCATGCAAATGACAACCATAAGAGAATTTGCTATACTAATATCAGATAAAACAGACTGTTAGACAAAAAACATTATGAGCAATAAAGAGAGACATTTAAAAATGATAACAGGTTATTCCAACAGGAATATATAATTATGGACATACATGCACCTATATGGGCTTCCCAGGTGGATCTAGTGGTAAAGAACCTGGCTGCCAGTGCAGGAGACAGAAGAGATGAGGGTTCGATCCCTGGGTCAGCAAGATCCCCTGGAGGAGGGCATGGCAACCCACTTCAATATCCTTGACTGGAGAATCCGTGGGCAGATGAGCCTGGAGGACTATAATCCATGGGGTTGTAAAGAGTTGGACACAATGTACCTATATATTTCTGGTTTTAATTATTACAAAATATTGCCTGTTTGCTTGATTTTATAATAAATGAAACCATGATGTATGTAAAAGTATGTATATCACACACCTGAGAACAATAACTTAAGAATTTCTGAATTAAGGTTCTCTCTTTTTCTTTCTCCACTGAGGATGCAGAGAAAAGGAAGGGTTCTTTGCACACTGGCCTGTATCATGCAACCACAAGGAAAAAAATATATTTGGTATAGATCACACAACATTCTAAAATAAAACCCTAGATGTTATTTCAGACTATTTTACATTCTCAAGGATTTCCCAAAGGGTTAATTCTTTCAGTCCTACTTTTCTACTTTACTTTGAAGGAAAAAGTATTAAATGAAGAAGCAATCAAAATAAATCTCACATGTGCCACAGGTTTCACATGAAAGGAACTTTTCCTTCAGCTTCGAATATGAAGACCAACTAAAATGTTAACAACCTGGGTGCCCATTTCTAAAGCTAAAATCTTACTTTTCATGCTCTTATTTGCCGAATTGTAGGATATTTTTCTGTACAATTAGTTTTTAAGCATAAACCAGTGTAAACAGATATTCTCACATGTATGAGTCACAGATGAGTAATTGATGGCTATTCCGAGAGTATCATCTCACGGGGCTCTCTAGATTGAAATAACATAAATGGGTATCCTTTCCCATTCTTGTTATCATCATTGTCACAAGAATTTTAATGCACCATATATTCCATAATTTTTTTCCTCTGTGCTGTACTGCCCTGACCTTTTCAATATTCTGTAATTTGACTGGCTGGCTATTGCAGTTCTCTCCTTTTTACAGCCTTATTAACTTGTGGAAAAGAGGTGAAATGAACAGCCAATCAGAATACATCATATTGCAAAGGTCAGTGTAGTCTTGTAAGTATCATCACACACAGAAGACTGTATGCCAGGCATTAACATCCTGATATCTTATTCATGTGACAAAGATTGTAACAAGAACAGAAAATGGCACAACATGAATCCATTCTCATGACAAAGATCATAATGAGGAATGACAGCGAACAAACCAAACTGATTCTTGTTACCTTGTGAGGATTTTACATGTCAGACCTGGTCCTGTTTAAGTTAGCCTTTTTCTGAATCCAATTACACCTTATGGTAGAAAAGATATTGACCAATTTTCCCACTTCTGGCTGGAAAAAGAAAATGCTATATTTTTTCCTGTATTAGGGTCTCAGTTTTAGTGTTGTTCAGCCTCACCTCACCATCACAGAATTCTGCCAATCCCCAAGTAAAAGACACTGAATGGCATATTGCAAATTAGGGTCATGTGGCCAGTATGCCCTTAAATGGGAGCTAAGAATCCTAGGTTACTCTAGATAGCACATATTAATAGTTAAGCCACTTTTATTTCTTCTTTGTAAAGATATTTCAAATTATTGTACCCAAGATGCAAATGCATGCTCCAAACATCATTATTTTAATAGATCTTACTTTGATATAAATCTGAAAGTATTTAAGTTAATATATAGGTAAAAGGACCTATTCCTGACTTTAAGTTTATGCCAACATACAAAACTTTTATAGATCTTTTCTTACACAGCTTTCTTCTCCACAGAACATTTTGAAAGAGAAAAAAAATAAGTAGCTTGTGAAGCACTTAGGCTCTGAGAAAGACAGTGCTCTGTTAATGCATCATACTTTTACCATTATTGTAATTACTCTAATGTGATGCTTAATTAGTTGTCCTCTAGTAAAAGCTGTACTTCTTTGATTCCTCTTTAAAGTGGTCATTCTGCTATTATAACAATTGTAGTTCAGGGAATAAATACACAGAATATATCATCAATTCACCAAAAGATGCTTCAGAATAATTTGCTCCAAGTCTGTGCTCATACAAGAGCAATACAGCTCTATAGAAAGTGAGGATATTTTTGTCTGGTGCTGTTCTGATTTTTTTTTTAATTTATGGGCAAGAGTAAACTAATGTTACACAATTAATCTTCTAACTATTTTAAATACCATTTTTTAAGTCACTAGCGGTAGCTGCTGTTCTAAAGGCTTAAAAAGAACTAACTGAAGAATATGGATGGATTTGGAGGGCATCATACTAAGTGAAATAAGCCAGAGAGAGAAAGATAAATTCTGTATGATATCACTTATATGTGGAATGTACAAAATACAACAAACTGGTGAGTATACCAAAAAAGAAATAGACTCATGGATATGGAGAACAAGCGAGTAGTCATCAGTGGGGAGAGGGTGGGGCAACATAAGGGTGAGGCAGTAGAAGGTACTGACTACTGGGTACAAGACAGACTCAAGGATGTGGGAATACATAGGGGTGGGGTGTATTCAAGGATGTGGGAATACAATACGGAGAATATAGTCAATACTTCATAATAACTGCAAGTGGAAAGTAACCCTTAAGAATTTTATAAAAATAAAAAATTTTAAAAGGGGGTAAGCAAACAGTAATCAATGAATCCTTGAATGAAACAAAGATGGGTTTACTATTTAAACTGCTTCTGAAAGACTTTTTTAACCTTTTAGAGTTATATGCCTTCCAGAGGTAATTTGCCAGACATGAAACAGCCCTTCCTACAAATCTTAATGAAAAAAAGTAAATGGCTAAAAAAGGCTAAAATATTTTGCTGTAAGAAGCAAATGCAGTGTTAATACTGCCTTGCAATTTATTTTAAAGAAATAATTTTATTGCCTCATTCTAAACGTAAGAAAATGAATTACAAAATGGCTTAACAGTGCCTATGTAAAAACTTGGTTTAAGAACCAAGCAAATGTGGCTACAGTCAAAAGCAAGAGAACTATAATGTGATAACTTTAGTCTCAAAATAAGCTTTCAACATGAAAAGGGTCATAAGAAATACATTTGTTTGTAAAGCAAAGAGAGTTTGATATATACATTTTTTTTGTCTTCTTGATCAACAACTTAATCGATTTTTGCTCCCTGATTTCAAGTTGGTCTGATTTTCCCTTTTAGATCCTGCAGATGGTGACTTTCTAGCCTGGATAATTATAGAAATGAAAAGAACCAGTTTGAGTCCTTTCAAAGACATTTTATCCACTTTAGTTGTTTTCTTATTGTTTACCTAGATCAGTTACTGTAGTTCAGCTATAAAATAAGTGTGTAAAAAAAAGTAACATCTCTGTCATGGCAAATAGTTAATCACTTACTTAATGCTAAGAATGCATTTTATAGTCACCAATTGTATTTTTTTTAAAGAAAGAATAAAGTTGTTTTTAAAATATTTCATCTTAAGGAAAAGATTGAGAAATGTGAACAACTTATTAACAATATTATAGGTACATACTATAAGTCTTTATTTTTTAATCTTTGCTCATTGTTCGGGCTTTCATTGTCAGTATACAAATGAAGATTATTATCTGCTTTTAAAACATGTTCATAACTCACAGATGCCAATAAGAATATTCAGTTCTTTAGGGAGATGATCAGAAAGAAACTGGCTAAAAAGTAGACCTGGTGATCTCCAATCCATAATCAAATATCTAGATTGATTGTGTCACTTGCACTTGTATTGATTTCAATTCGAGTAGCTCACCCAAGGGAATAATAAAAATGTGGAATAAAACTGATTTATGAGAACAAAATAAATCCTTTTGTGAGTGGTAATGAATTGGTACTATTTAACCCTTTCAATCACAGAGTGAAAAAACTATTTATTTTTTAAGAATGCTGAGCTAGCCAAAAGAAGTCATATCAGAAATGCCAATATTGCCAAGTGCCATTACACTATGTTGTAATGCTGGGGAAAAAATGCTGCTCTAAACTTGACGGAAGGCATCACCTGACATACAACATACTTCTATCTTTCCTGGGCCAAGTTCAATGTGCCATCACACATGATGGACTTGAAAATCTGAAGTATTATGGAATCATTCGATAAATGCTTATTGCACTTATTTACATGATTTATAAGACAGCTGAGAAACAAGAGTGAACCTGGCGGCACAGGTTGTTGTTCAGTCACTAAGTCGTGTCCGACTCTTTGTGACCCGATGGACTACAGCACACCAGGCTTCTCTGTCCTTCACTATCTTCTGGAGTTTGTTCAAATTCATGTCCAAGGAGTCAGTGGTATTAACTAGCCGTCTCATCTTCTACTGCCCTCTTTACCAGCATCAGGGTCTTTTCAAATGAGTCAGCTCATTGCATCAGGCCAAAGTACCAGAGCCTCAGCTTCAACACCAGCCCTTCCAATGAATATTCAGGATTGATTTCCTTTAGGATTGACTGGTTTGATCTCCTTGCTGTCCAAGAGACTCTCAAGAGTTTTCTCCAGCACTACAATTTGAAAACATCAATTCTTCAGCACTCAGCCTTCTCTCTGGTCCAACTTTCATATCCATACATGACTACTGGAAAAACCACAGCTTTGACTAAAGGGACCTTTGTCAGCAAAGTAATCTCTGCTTTGTAATATTCTGTCTAGATTTGTCATAGGTTTCCTTCCAAGGAACAAATGTCTTTTAATTTTATGGGTGAAGTCACCATCTGCAGTGATTTTGAAGCCCAAGAGAATAAAATCTGTCACTGTTTCCATTTTCCCCCCCATCTATTGGCCATGAAATGATGAGACTGAACGCCATGATGTTAGTTTTCTGAATGTTGTGTTTTAAGCCAGCTTTTTCACTGCCTCTTTTCATCTTCATCATGAGGCTCTTTAATTGCTCTTCACTTTCTGCCATTAGAGTGGTATCATCTGAATGCATGGGGTTGTTGATAATTCTCCTGACAATCCTGATTCCAGCCTGTGAGTCATCCAGTCCAGCATTTTGCATAATGTATTCTGCATAGAAGTTAAATAAGCAGGGTGACAACATAAAGTCTTGGCATACTTCTTTTCCAACTTGGAACCAATCTGTTGTTCCATGTCCAGTTCTAACCATTGCTTCTTGACCTGCATACAGGTTTCTCAGGAGGCAGGTCAGGTGGTCTGGTACTCCTATCTCTTGAAGAATTTTTCTCAAATTGTTGTGATCCACAGAGTCAAAGTCTTTAGCAGAGTCAATGAATCAGAAGTAGATGTTTCTCTGGAATTCCCTTGCTTTTTCTATGATCCAGCAGATGTTGGCAATTTGATCTCTGGTTCCTGGGCCTGTTCTAAACCTAGCTTGTATATCTGGAAGTTCTCTATTCACGTACTGCTGAAGCCTAGCTTGAGGAATTTTGAGCATTATCTTGCTAGCTTGTGAAATGAGCACAATTGTATGGTAGTTTAAACATTCTTTGGCATTGCCTTTCTTTGGGATCTAGGGCTTCCCTGGTAGCTCAGCTGGTAAAGAATCTGCTTGCAAAGCAGGAGACCCTGGTTCAATTCCTGGGTTGAGAAAATCCACTGGAGGGAGAACAGCAACCCTCTCCAGTATTCTTGCCTGGCAACTTCCATGGACTAAAGAGCCTGGCAGGCTACAGTCTGTGGCATCACAAAGGGTCAGACACGAATGAGCACGCACACACACACACACACACACACACACACACACACACATTCACCTTAAGGAAAATTTAAGGACCTGGGAAAAAGTAAGATAATTTGTATATAACCAAAGCAACTGATTCTATCAACTGAGCCAACTAGCTAACCGGTTGATTTAATGAGAAAAAAACAAAAAGCAAAAAAATCAGCTCATGTTCTTTGAAATCCAGTAGCCAAAACATTTCCAATAGTTTGGCTTCAACTTAATTTTTAACTTTTCCATGTTGCTGACATCTTATATACATGTTCTAAAACTAGGTTGTCCAAGTGAATAACCACTATCCACATGGGGCCCCTGAGCACTTGAAATGTGGTTGTAGAACTGAATTTCTAATTTTATTTAATTTTAACTAATTTAAATTAAAAACTAATCATTAATTTTGCTTCTGGAAAAAATTTAAATTATTGAATACCTTTTTAACAGAAAATATTATGAAGTTGAAATACAGATCGAATACTTCTGATAAAAATTATCTGAATTGAAGAGTACTATAAAATATACACACTGATTTAGCATAAAAAGAAAAAATCTCATTTGAGATATCACTGTAAGATTTTGATTCCATGTTGAAATGATAATATTCAGAGTAGAGTGATTCACAAAATATACATTACACAATTTTATTCATGTGCATACTAGGAAATTAGCAATTAGACATTTAGCTTACTTTATATGTCTATTGGACAGCACCACTCTGATGTGCTAAAGAAAAATATTAGAATGCATACTTAAAATGCAGGTTCATTTTGATCTGAAACTAACGTAAGAAAGAAAATCTTATTCTTCCAAGATCTTCCTATATATATGCACACAAAATGAGGGTGAAACTTTTATTCATAAAATGCACAGGTTCTATTTAATACAATGCATTTAATTCATAGCCCTAAGAAAGCTAATTTCAGAACTACTTGGAAGGGACTCCTATAAGTGTTGAGTTGATTTGTTATCAGCTCTGTCAAATTGGCTTGTACTGTCATGGTGTTTAATGAAATTATATGAAGGTAACTATTTATCCTCGTTGGCATAAAAAGGCTTTTAAAAAATTAATACATTTTACTATTTACAATGAAACATAATTTAATTCAGTTTGATGGTACCATAATTATTATAGCATAATAATTTTTCTAATATGATAACTTTTGCATGTATGCCACATAGAGTAAATCATTAAATAGGAAACAGTACAAATCAAAAGGATAATAAAAAACTCTATTATCTTAAAGGAATAAATTATTAGAGAAAAGTGAAAGTGAAACATCATAAGTTTAAGGGATTCAAGTAAAAGAAAGATGGTTGGGTTTCTGAAAGAAGCTGGGGCTCAAGGTCTTTATCATCTCAGGTTTAGTGAAGTTAAGTCTTTTATTTCCAAGTTCTCATGAGAATTTGGAGTTTTAAAATCTGTTGTTTACTAAAATCTTCTAGTACTTTTGCTAGAAGATGACACATGCTACAAACTCTCCTCTTTTGTCTTGGCTTCATTCACTCCTTCTTGACTATAAAAGAAGTACTCATTCATTGTAAATTTTAATTATTATCAGACAGTAAGAAAAGCTAGAATTATCTAAAATTTCAAGATAATCATTATTATTGTATCAATAGTTTGGTGTATTTTGGTAATTATCCTTTCATATTTTACACATATAAATACATTATCATTTTTCCCACTTATACACTTTTTAATGCTCTTATTTTACACTTGTAACAATATAATTTTCTTAATGATAACTATACTTCTGCATAATCTTTTTAATGAATTCACCACAATACAGTCAATCTGTATAGTTAGACTTTTAGGACCATGCCATTCAACTCTCATTATACAAATAAATTGTCAGGAAAATAACTTTCCAAATATTTTTGTGCACCTATCTAACAATATCTTTGAAAAAAATTCCAAAAACAATTGCTCATTTTCCCAATGGGCACAAATGGATACAAATATTTAAAACACTTTATATCTATGTTAGAAGCTTATTTTAATTATCTTGAATGAATTCTTAAGAAACAAAAATTAGTCCAATAGCTTTTGTGGCTTACTTAAAATAATCATATTGTATGGATATATTTGTGATTGAAACTTAAACTAGAGCTCTTTTTGTTCCAAGTAAAAGCATCCATCTTAACTGTTAGTGTGTTATATCACATTAGCTGAGTGGGTTAAACTCATGGAAATATTTCTTAAGTGTAAGGACCTCTGTATCTTCTGTTTTAATGGAGCTGAAAAAATAACTCAGATTTATACATGTTTAAAGAAAGTATTGACGAAAATCACACAGATATGATACCAATAATGATTTTTTGAATGTTATAATAAAAACAAAATTACAATCACAAAAGTAAAAACCTGGCTATAACCCTCACCTCACCTCACCTCACCTCACCAGCTTCCCTGGTGGCTCAAATGATAAAGAATCTGCCTGCAATGTAGGAGACCTGGGTTGGGAAGATCCCCTGGAGAAGAGAATGGCTACCCACTCCAGGTATCTTGTCTAGAGAATTCCATGGACAGAGGAGCCTGGCGGGCTACAGTTCATGGGGTCACAAAGAGTCAGAGATGACTGAGAACACTTTCACTTTTCTTCTTTTAATCCTCACAGGAAATATGAGGTCTTTATGAAAAAATAACAAAACTTTATTGTGAGATATAAAATGCCTAAATAAATGGAATCACAACACATTTCTTGATGAGAAATATTTGACAGTATAAATTCCTCATGAATTAATTTATAAGATGAAGAGTTCATTAAAAATATCAGTGGCTTTTTTTAAGCTCAATTTAATGATGAGTTGGAAGAATATACATAAAGATCTAAGACCTTTTTTAAAAATGAGCAGTAAGCTGGAGGGAGTAGATGAGAACTTTACCAATAAGATACAAAGTATTTTTTAATATGTACCGGGTTGAAAGCATAGAGATCAAACTGTCATGGTAATGATTCAAAGAGAAACAGAGGTATAAACAGAAGGAGCAAATAGCCCAGAAATAAGCACCATAATACATAAGAATTTAAATCTCTGATAAATTTAGCAAAATAATGCAATATGTATGTTTCAATCCTAGATAGAGAAAATTTTCTTTACAAAAATAAACCGAAATTTCATCACAAAAAAAAATCTGAAATACTGTTTACTAAACCTCATAAATACACCAGAAAGATAAGTTGAGTAAAATATTTGGCACTGTAATGACCAATAATTATAACTCAAATTTTAAGCTGCCATTCAGATCAAACTTAGTTTAAATCTCTAAAATTTTTTGGCAAAGTATGTGAACAAATAAGAGAAAAATAAAAACAAATAATAAGCATATTGGTAATGTCTGATGTCACTAAGAATAAATCAAATGCAAATTAAAGCAAATAATCATTTTTATCTATCAAACTATCACAATTACAGGAATATGAACATATTTGTATATTGTTAGGAGATATGTGAATTGATGCAATTTTTCATTAAAGCATTGTTGCATTTTTCCAATGCATAACAAGTCTCAAAAAATATTCCACCCTTTAAATTTTCTAGCAATACATATTAATGATATATGCAGAATTATGTGATAAATATTCTTTCTAATATTAAAAATAATAAACCTAAACATGCAACAAAAATGAAATGGCTAATACATTTTGCTATTATAGTACCATATAATGAAATGGTAATGATGGGAAGGCTAGTACATTTTGGTATATCTATATGATCGATAAGTTCCTTTTTAAGATGGCGGAGTAGAAGGATGTGTGCTCATCTTCTCCTGTAAGAACTCCAAAACTGCAACTAACCACTGAACAGCCATGGACAGGAGAATGCCGGATCCCACAAAAAAAGATACCCCACATCCAAGGGCAAAGGAGAAGCCCCAACAAGATGGTAGGAGGGGCAAAATCATGTTTAGAGTCAAACCTGCCAGAGATGCTCAGAGGGTCCAAATGAAACCTTGTGCACACCAGGACCCAGGGGACACACAAGAGACTGAGCCAGACCCGCCTTTGAGTGTGTGTGTCTCCTGCAGAGGCATGGGTCAGCAGTGGCCTGCCGCGGGGACAGGGGCTCTGGCTGCAACACAGCCGGGAGGCGCAGTGCGGGAGCCCCACCATAGAGGCACCAGGAAAACCACCCCAAAACTGGAGAGCAGTTATACCCAAGAAGTTCTCACACTACTGTGAAAGATCTAGGGCTCACAACAGATTTCCCAACCTGGGGATCCGGCAAAGGGACTGAGAATCCCCAGGAACTTTGACTTTAAAGGCCAGTGGGATTTGATTACAGAACTTCCACAGGCCTGGGGAAACAGTTTCTGGGAGGGTAAAAACAAAACCTTGTGCACACCAGGACCCAGGAGAAAGAAGCGATGACCCCACAAGAGAATGAGCCAGACTTGCCTTTGAGTGTCTAGGAGTCTCCAAGGGAGGCGTGGGTCAACAGTTGCCTGCCATGGGGTCAGAAGCACTGAATACAACAGTCCTGGCATAAGTCCTTTGGAAGGAGGTCTCCATTACCTCCATTATCCTTACCATAGTTTGGTCACAGGCCAAACTACAGGGAGGGAACACAGCCCCACACAACAGCAGAAAATTGGATTAAGGATTTACTGAGCATGGCCCAACCCATCAGATCAAGACCCAGATTCCCCCACAGCCAACCTCTCCCATCAGGAATCTTCCACAAGCCTATTATCCTTCTCCATCAGAGGGCAGACAGAATGGAAACACAATTACAGAAAACTAACCAAACTGATCAGTTCGATCACAGCCTTGTCTAACTCAGTGAAACTATGAACCATGCCGTGTGGGGCCACCCAAGACGGTCTGGTCATGGTAGAGAGTTCTGACAAAACTTGGTCCACCGGAGAAGGTAATGGCAAATCACTTCAGTATTCTTGCCTTGAGAACCCCATGAAAAGTATGAAAAGGCAAAAAGATAGGACACTGAAATATGCCCAATATGCTACAGGAGAAGAGTGGAGAAATAACTCCAGAAAGAATGAAGAGGCTGAGCCAAGTGAAAACAATACTCAGTTGTGGATGTGCCTGGTGATGCAAGTAAGCCCAAGGCTGTAAAGAACAATATTACATAGGAACCTGGAATGGTAGGTCCATGAATCAAGGTAAATTGGAAGTGGTCAAAAAGGAGATGGCAAAAATGAACATCAACATTTTAGGAATCAGTGAACTAAAATGGACTGAAATGGTTGAATTTAATTCAGATGACCATTATATCGACCACTGTGGGCAAGAATTCCTGAGAACAAATGGAGGAGCCCTCATAGTTAACAAAAAGTCCAAAATGAAGAACCTTGGTGCAATCTCAAAAATGACAGAATGATCTCTGTTCATTTTCAAGGCAAACCATTCATTATCACAGTAATCCAACTCTATGCCTGAACCACTAATGCCAAAGAAGCTGAAGTTGAATGGTTCTATGAAGCCCAACAGGACCTTCAAAAATTACACCCACCCCCCGCCCCAGAAAAAAGATATCCTTTTCATCATAGGGGACTGGAATGCAAAAGTAGGAAGTCAAGAGATACCTGGAGTAACAGGCAAGTTTGGTTTTGGAGTACTAAATGAAGCAGGGCAAAAGTTAACAGAGTTTTGCCAAGAGAATGCACTGGTCATAGCAAATACCCTCTTCCAACAACCCAAGAGACAACTCTACACATGGACATCACCAGATGGCCAGTAACGAAGTCAGATTATATTTTTTGCTCTTTGCAGCCAAAGATGGAGAAGCTCGACACAGCAAAAAAAAAAAGAGACCAGGAGCTGACTGTGGCTCAGATCATTACCTCCTTACTGCAAAATTAAGACTCAAATTGAAGAACATGGGGGAAACTACTAGACATAAAATCCCTTATGATTATACAGTGGATGTGACAAATAGATTCAAGGGATTAGATCTGATAGACAGAGTGCCTGAAGAACTATGGATGGAGGTTCCTAACATTGTACAGGAGGTGGTGATCAAAACCATCCCCAAGAAAAAGAAATGCAAAAAGGTAAAATGATTGTCTGAGGAGGCCTTACAAATAGCTGAGTAAAGAAGAGAAGTGGAAGGCAAAGGAGAAAAGGAAACATATTCCCATCTGAATGCAGAGTTCCAAAAAATAGGCAGGAGAGATAAGAAAGTCTTCCTCAGTGATCAATGCAAAGAAATAGAGGAAAACAAGAGAATGTGAGAGACCAGAGATCTCTTTAGGAAAATTAGAGATACCAAGGGAACATTTCACACAAAGATGGGCACAGTAAAGGACAGAAATGGTATGGACATAACAGAAGCAGAAGATATTAAGAAGAGGTGGCAAGAATACACAGAAGAACTATACAAAAAAGATCTTAATGACCCAGATAACCAAAATGGTGTGATCATTCACCTAGAGCCAGATATCCTGGAGTGTGAAGTCAATGAGGCCTTAGGAAGCATCACGGCAAACAAAGCTAGTGGAGGCAATGGAATTCCAGTTGAGCTATTTCAAATCCCAAAAGATGATGCTGTGAAAGAGCTGCACTCATTATGCCAGCAAATTTGGAAAACTCAGCAGTGGCCACAGGACTGGAAAAGGTCAGTTTTCATTCCAATCCCAGAGAAGCAATGCCAAAGAATGATCAAACTACGACACAATTGCACTCATTTCAAACACCAGCAAGTTCAGTTCAGATTGGTTCAGTTGCTCAGACATGTCCGACTCTTTGCAACCCCATGGACTGCCACATGACAGGCTTCCCTGTCCATCACCCACTCCCGGAGTTTATTCAAACGCATGTCTATTGAGTCAGTGATGTCATCCAACCATCTCATCCTCTGTTTTCCCCTTCTCCTCCTGCCCTCAATCTTTCCCAGCATCAGGGTCTTTTCCAATGAGTCAGCTCTTTGCATCAGGAGGCCAAAGTATTGGAGTATCAGCTTCAGCATCAGTCCTTCCAGGGAATATTCAGGACTGATTTCCTTTAGGATGGACTGGCTGGCTCTCCTTGCAGTCCAAGGGACCCTCAAGAGTCTTCTCCAACACCACAAGAGTCTTCTCCAGCACCACAGTTCAAAAGTATCAATTCTTCAGTGCTCAGCTTTCTTTATAGTCCAACTCTCACATCCATACATGACTACTGGAAAAACCATAGCTTTGATTAGACAGACCTTTGTTGGCAAAGTAATGTCTCTGCTTTTTAATATGCTGTCTAGGTTGGTCATAACTTTTCTTCCAAGGAGCAAATGTCTTTTCATTTCATGGCTGCAGTTACCATCTGCAATGACTTTGGAGTCCAAAAAAATAAAGTCAGCCACTGTTTCCCCATCTATTTTCCATGAAGTGATGGGACCAGATGCCATGATCTTAGTTTTGTGAATGTTGAGTTTTAAGCCAACTTTTTCACTCTCCTCTTTCACTTTCAGCCAGAGGCTCTTTAGTTCTTCTATGCTTTTTGCCATAAGGGTGATGTCATCTGCATATCTGAGGTTATTGATATTTTTCCTGGCAATCTTGATACCAGCTTGGACTTCAATACTAGCTTGGACTTCATCCAGCCAGCATTTCTCATGATGTACTCTGCATATAAGTTAAATAAGCAGGGTGACAATATACAGCCTTGACGTACTCCTTTCCCTATTTGGAACCAGTCAGTTGTTCCATATTCAGTTCTAACTGTTGCTTCCTGACCTGCATACAGATTTCCCAAGAGGCAGGTCAGGTGGTCTGGTATTCCCATCTCTTTAAGAATTTTCCAGTTTATTGTGATCCACAGAGTCAAAGGCTTTGGCAAAGTCAATAAAGCAGAAGTAGATGTTTTTCTGGAACTCTCTTGCTTTATCAATGATCCAACAATTGCTGGCAATTTGATCTCTGGTTCCTCTGCCTTTTCTAAATCCAGTTTGAACATCTGGAAGTTCACGGTTCACTTACTGTTGAAGCCTGTCTTGGAGAATTTTGAGCATTACTTTACTAGCGTGTGAAGTGAAGTGAAGTGAAAGTCGCTCAGTTGTCTGACTCTTTGCAACCCCATGAACTATACAGTCCATGGAATTCTCCATGCTGAATACTGGAGTGGGTAGCCTTTCCCTTCTCCAGCAGATCTTCCCAACCCAGAAATCAACCCGGGGTCTCCTGCATTGCAGGCGGTTTCTTTACCAACTGAGCTATAAGGGAAGCCCCAGTGAGTTGAATGCAATTGTGCAGTATTTTGAGCATTCTTTGGCTTTGCCTTTCTTTGGGATTGGAATGAAAACTGACCTTTTCCAGTCCTGTGGCCACTGCTGAGTTTTCCAAATTTGCTGGCATACTGAGTGCAGCACTTTCACAGCATCATCTTTTAGGATTTGAAATAACTGGAATTCCATCACCTCCACTAGCTTTGTTCGTAGTGATGCTTCCTAAGGCCCACTTGACTTCACATTCCAGGATGTCTGGCTCTAGGAGACTGATCACACCATCGTGATTATCTGGGTCATGAAGATCTTTTTTGTACAGTTCTTCTGTGTATTCTTGCCACCTCTTCTTAATATCTTCTGCTTCTGTCAGGTCCATACAATTTCTTTCCTTTATTGAGCCCATATTTGCATGAAATTAGGTATGTCTAATTTTCTTGAAGAGATCTCTAGTTTTTCCAATTCTATTGTTTTCCTCTATTTCTATGCACTGATCACTGAGGAAGGCTTTATCTCTCCTTGCTATTCTTTGGAACTCTGCATTCAAATGGGTATATCTTTCCTTTTCTCCTTTGCCTTTTGCTTCTCTTCTTTTTACATATTTGTGAAGGTCTATTTGTAAGGCCTATTTGTAAGGCCTCTTCAGACAACCATTTTTCCTTTTTGCGTTTCTTTTCTTGGGGATGGTCTTGAACCCTGCTTCTTGTACAATGTCATGAACCTCTGTCCATCATTTTTCAGGCACTCTATCAAATCTAATCCCTTGAATCTATTTCTCACTTCCACTGTATAATCATAAATGATTTGAGTTAGGTCATACCTGAATCGTCTAGCAGCTTTCCCTACTTTCTTCAATTTAAGTCTGAATTTGGCAATAAGGAGGTCATGATCTGAGCCATAGTCAGCTCCCAGTCTTGTTTTGCTGACTTTATAGAGCTTCTCCATCTCTGACTTCAGAGAATATAATCAATCTGATTTTGGTACTGACTATCTGGTGTTGTCCATGTGTAGAGTCTTCTCTTGTGTTGTTGGAAGGGCATTTGCTATGACAAGTGCTTTCTCTTAGCAAAACTCTATTAGCCTTTGTCTTGCTTCATTCTGTACACTCCAAGTCCAAATTTGCCTATTACTCCAGGTATTTCTTGACTTCCTACTTTTGCATTCCAGTCCCCTATAATGAAAAGGACATTTTTTAGGGGGTGTTAGTTCTAGAAGGTCTTGTAAGTCTTCATAGAACCATTCAACTTCAGCTTTTTCAGCATTACTGGTCGGGGAATAGACTTGGATTACCATGATATTGAATGGCCTGCCTTGGAAACAGAGATCATTCTGCCATTTTTGAGACTGCATCCAAGTACTGCATTTTGGACTCTTTTGTTGACTATGATGGCTACTCCATTTCTTCTAATGGATTCTTGCCCACAGTAGTAGATATAATGTGCATCTGAGTTAAATTCACCCATTCCAGTCCATTTTAGTTTGCTGATACCTAAAATGTCGATGTTCACTCTTGCCATCTCTTGTTTGAGCACTTCCAATTTGCCTTGATTCATGGACCTAACATTCCAGGTTCCAATGCAGTATTGCTCTTTACAGCATCAGACTTTACTTCCAGCACAGGTCATATCCCCAGTGGGTGTTGTTTTTGCTCTGCCTCACACACTAGCAAAGTAATGTTCAAAATTCTCCAACCTAGGCTTCAACAGTATGTGAATCGAGAACTTCCAGATGTTAAAGCTAGATTTAGAAAAGGCAGAAGAACCAGAGATCAAATACCCAACATACATTGGATCACAGAAAAAGCAAGAGAATTCCAGAAGAACATCTACTTTTGCTTCATTGACTATGATAAAACCTTTTACTGTGTGGATCACAATAAACTGTGGAAAATTCTTAAAGAGATAGGAATACCAGACCACCTTACCTGCCTCCTGAGAAATCTGTATGCTGGTCAGGAAGCAATAGTTAGAAATGGACATGAATAAACAGACTGGTTCCAAATTGGGAAAGGAATACCTCAAGGCTGTATATTGTCACCTTGTTTATTTAACTTAAGTTCAGAATATATCATGTGAAATGCTGGCCTGGATGAATCACAAGCTGGAATCAAGATTGCAGGGAAAAATATCAATAACATCAGATATACAGATGACACCACTGTTACAGCAGAAAGTGAAGCGGAACTAAAGAGCCTTTTAATGCAAGTGAAAAAGGAGAGTGAGAAAGCTAGCTTAAAACTCAACATTCAAAAAACTAATCATGGCATCCGGTCCCATCACTTCAAGGCAAATAGATGGGGAAACAATGGAAACACTGACAGACTTTATTTTCTTGGCTGCAAAATCACTGCAGTTGGTGACTGCAGCCATGAAATTAAAAGACGCTTGCTCCTTGGAAGAAAAGCCATGACAAACCTAGACACTAACAAAGGTCCATATAGTCAAACATATGGTTTTTCCAGTAGTCATGTATGGATATGAGCATTGGGCCATAAAAAAAGCTGAGTGCCAAAGAATTGATGCCTTTGAACTGTGGTTTTGGAGAAGACTCTTGAGAGTCTCTTGGACAGCAAGGACATCAATTCAGTCAACCTAAAAGAAATCTTCCCTTGTAGCTAAGTTGGTAAAGAATCTCCATGCAATGCAGGAGACCTGGGTTTGATCCCTGGGTAGGGAAGATCCTCTACAGAAGGAAATGGCAACCCACTCCAGTACTCCTGCCTGGAGAATCCCATGGACAGAGGTGCCTGTCAGACTACAGTCCATGGGGTCACAAGAATCAGACATGACTTAGCGTCTAAACCACCACCACCAAAAGAAATCAGTACTGAATATTCATTGGAAGCATTGATGCTGAAGCTGAAATTCCAATACCTTGGCCACCTGATACGAAGAATTGACTCACTGGAAAAGCCCCTGATGCTGGGAAAGATTGAAGGCAGGAGGAGAAGGGATGACAGAGGATGAGATGGTTGGATGGCATCACTGACTTGACGGACATGAGTTTGAGCAAGCTCTGGGAGTTGGTGATGATCAGTGAAGACCGCCGTGCTACAGTCCATGGGGTCGCAAAGGGTCAGACATGACTGAGCAACTGAACTGAACTGATACTATTGATATTTTACATATTCATTAAGAATGATTTTTATCAGTGCTTTTTGTGTGATATGAGACTTACTCATAATGCTAAATAAGTAAAGTAGGATATAAGATTTGTTTGTATTAGGATCTCAAATATACTATATATTCACATATACTCACACATTTATCTTCACAGGAAAGAAAGACTGGATGACAGATGAAAATGTAATCCATTTACACATTTTAAAAAAGATATTTAAGGAAAAATGCATTCTGATCCATGTCTATAGCTACTAAATTTAAGTAATACTCATTTGCTGTAATAACTGAAAAATACTGACAATCCTTTCTGTGACACACAAAATCCCTAAAGTAACCTACAAGATTCTTCATAAAGCAGTTTTTATGTCTCATCTATGCCATTTCCTTCCTCATCCACTCTGTCTCAGACACAGTGGCCTTCCTTGGTTCCCGCAATCACACCAAAATTTTCTGCTTCTCACATCCTTCACTAATGTCATACCCTCCGTAGTCCTCTTTGCTGTCTTCTCTGGATTAGTGCCTAAATGTTAACCCAAATGTCATCTGTTAAAAAAGTCTTCTCTGGTCCCTACTATGCCACCTTAATGACAAATACATTTACTTTAGTGTTTTTTAAGGCTGGCAACTTTACATTTTTATGTGATTATTTGGTTACTTTCCACCTCTTGTAAATCACAAGCCCCTTCAGTGAAAGGTCATGCTCCTTAATTCACTACTATCATTTTGGTTTTGCTCCATTAAAACTAGATATATGTTTATGGCATGAACAAATTAATGAACCAATATCTACATTTTATTTTATGATTTCAGATATCCACTCCTCGAATTCTGATATCTCCCCAATGGTATGTTTTCGTTGTTTAGTCACTAAGTTGTGTCTGACTCTTTTGCGACACCACCAGGCTCCTCTGTCCATGAGATTTCCTAGGCAAGAATACTGGAGTGGGTTGCCATTTCCTTCTCCAGGGGATCTTCTTGACCTAGGGATTAAACACGCATCTCCCTTTTACCACTGAGCCACCAGGTAACCCCTCCCCATAGGCATACGACCATATAAAAAATAAGATATATATATATATATATACACACACACACACACACAACCCTATTTACAAATAATTCAAATTCTCAGAAAACTGTAAAAAACTGTTTTGCTTTCTTGCATGGGTTGCTATCATCCTTAGATTCTGTTTTTTGAGTGAAGTAACTCATTCCTCATAAGAACTTCACACAAAAAGTTGGGAAATATTAGTTTCAATGAGTTGTTCTTAGTATATGGCATTATGGTTTGAGAGTCACCTAGTAGTACTTTCTAAGGTGCTGAAGTGTAACGTGTGATCCCTGTAAATATATGATGATGAAGACCTATCACCATGCAAGGGGTGCATTCTTACACCCCCACAGGAGAAGCTTAGGAATTAGAACTCTGCAGCAGGACTGTGCCTCAGAGGCTGGGAAGAACACAAGCCCTGGAGAGCTAGACTTTATTCCTATTTCTCAATGTAGTCCACTCTTCCTTTTCCCTGTAATATTACTTCATAGCTGACACATCTGTTGGAAGCCTCCGTATTCAAAATTCAGATAAATAGGTTTAATGGTTATGCTTTCAGTCAAGACATATCTACAGGCTAATTTTAATATTGCTATTTATTCACCAAATACTGAACTCTTACCATGACTAAACATACAAAGCCCAACACCTGACAGGTGTATTAATGGTATACAACTATCAATTCATATTGTTATATATCTGCTTCGTGGCTGACATCCCCATGTGAACTGCATCATGTGCGTCCTAAAACCTCCAAGTCTGCCCTAATATGAGTCTGAAAATGGCTCGAATTTTTCCAAATGCTTTAAATACTTCCCCTTTTGAAAAGGGCAATTTTATTTATTTTTTTAAATGATATAAAGTCTTCCAAAGCCAAAAGTAAAGTATTTGGGAGTGACCTGCAGATGATACTCCTCATCTAACAGTCTCCTTTCATGAGGAGGAAGAACGGAAAGATTCCCACACAAAGATGATCTGCAGAATTTGAAACATGAACTGAAGCCCAGAGAACTCAGAAACCCAGTGCTCTCTCCTGCCTCTGTGGGCTGCACTCCCTGACTCCATGTACAGCCCTGGGTTAGAATTTGCATTTCATCATTACGTCGTCTCTGCAACAGACACAACAGCATAGAGCTTGCACTTGTTCATTATGTCAAGAAAATAGCCAATTAGATATGAGACACAAATTCAATAAGCAGCCGTGTGAGTGCTGAGAACAGATGAGTTCCGAAGTAAGTTTGATAAATTAATGCTTAACTCCATTCTTGTGGAAAAATGTGTCCTAATTATACATTTCTATAGTTTTATTGGCCATGACATGATATACAATCAGAGATGTCAATATATGCAGTGGGTATATGTTCTATCACCTGATGTTTGAAATGATATAAATCTAATCAGGGCTCATTCATATTTTCACCAACAATGCAGCAATGATTTTTTAATTCCAAGTAAAATATTTTCATTTCCTGTGTGTTTATAGTTATATGTTTATACCCCTAGAAACGTATGTAAAACTATATTAATTGCAATTTTTGGTTTTTTGCAGAGAAGAAATTTGCTTCCCAAAGAAATAGGAAGAAAGAAATTTTCTCCATTTTCTCTATAGTCTCACTCTTCTTCATATTAATACTTGTTTTGAACATGCTTTTTCCCACAGTCATCATTCCTAATAGTTCTTGTGTTGCTTTTAAACACTTGATGTGGTCAGGAAGAATTCCATAACATGACACATTTAATGCCTTCTCCATCTCTAAAAGATATTGTATGGTCAATAATTAATTGTATAATGTGAAAAGGAATAGTATAATGCCTTTAGTATGTCTCTGCTTGAGTATTTGTGTATAAAATACTATTGTCTGCTACTTTAGACTTTAATTTTCATACACTGGGTTTTTATTTAATAAACTGAGATAGAGCTGGACTTTCTCTGCCCTTTCCTTCTAAGAATATGGGGAATCAGGGAAAGGAGTCCTGGAAAGAAGTGGACTAGTGACAAGCCATGTTACTCTGCGGATTTGGCTGCAAGGCCAACCTCATGCTTCCTTTTCTCCATCTCTGTCTCTTTCATCCTCGAAATAACGGGCGCGCTCACTGCTCCTGCCCGACTCTGTAACTCATTACGGAGAAATGAATTCAAATTGCTTGAAAAGAAGCTGCCTCTTTTATCTTCCCACTGACTGACAGCAACTACAAAGTTCTCCAGCGGGATTCCAAGTTACAAGCTGTAGGGCATCACTGCAACGATTCCCCCACTGGCGGCTTTTCCCAGAGGGCAGCGTGTCAGATACACTGCGTGGCTCGTGAGCCAGCGCAGCCCTGGAAGCGCACACTTCTCTGCACCCTGAACGGCAGACATCAGGGACCATAAAGCAAAGCTGTCCCCTTTCCTGACATCCAGACTCCTTGGAATCTAAGAGGTTCCATGTGGAATTGTTTTATCTCCCCAAGAAAACAAATGCTTTTCTACCCTTCCCTCCGCCCCTTGTAGTTTTTCTAAAACACAGTTTATTCTGGGAGGAAAGGCATCCAGAGAACCAGATTGTGTGCAAAGGTCTCTGAATTTCTCTAAGTAACCTTGAAAGATGGATGGCATTTTCGTGATTTTTTGAGATTTTTCTTTTCTTTTTTTTTTTTTTTAAGAGATTAATAGTGCTTGAATCTACTGACAGTCTGAAGCACTATTTCTGGTGACCAGCAACCCCTGGAGAAGGTAAGCCTATTCTGGGTGCTGGTATTTTAAGGTAGTTAAATATATCCATTCATTTAGTTGAAACCCAGCAGTACTTAATTCACTTGTGCAGTTTCCGTTTTGCTTTATTTTCTTTTGCTTCTAGGTGGGAAAATGTGCCAAGGAACAAATACTTGATACTGACATTGGAATGAAATACTGATGCCACTTAATCAAAGGAGGAAAAGTTGACGCTCAGAGGATGGTGGGGAAGGGAGGCAATCATATCTATACTCCTCTATCTTTTCTACCTAGAAAAGTCCTCTTCCCTTTTAAAATCACTCCACTTCCCTTCCAGATGTTTCCACCGAAGGCAAAACTACTCAGCGCTGCTCCCTCTCCTCTAACTACTTCAACAAACCAGAATCTTTCCCTTCTTTTCCTTCACAACTGAGTCGGGCAGAGTCTCTTTTGCTTCTCTGACCAATCCTTTTTAGTTCCCTCTTTGTTTGCAATACCCTCAGGGTTTTTGTTTGTTTGATTACCACTGCAACGACTGAAGAGAGAAACGCAGGCAAAACAGGGGAAAGAAAATTTAACGTTATACATGCCACCCAAAGAGTTTCCCTGGATAATCACTGAAATGTACATGAAGATGGCTTTCATCCTTCTGTAGGCTTCGACCTTAGAGCTTCTGATTCAGGCCGCAGATCTAGTCCTTCTGGGCAGAACCATCTGCGATTATTCCAAATGACTCTGCTTTGCAATCATCTGCTTTCACCAGCTCCTTATACAAATTTGTTGCAAAAATAACATTTATTTATTAGAGATTTCAAAGCTGTGTATATAAAAAGGGAAAAGTGAGGATTACAAAGTCCACAACCACCCAGAGATAACAACTATTATGTGTGTGTGTGTATATATATGTATATGACATTTTCCCCAAAATTTGCATTTCCCTTTTAAAAAATAGCCTTCAAAACTAATCAAGGGTTTTTCCAGGCCCACCTGTTCATACAAGAAAAGAAAGCATCTGATTAATGCTAATTTGATGATTTGCTTTCCCCTGTCCTCCCTCCCTGTCTCCTTCTCTCCTTCCTTCCTCCTCCCTCCCTGCCTTCTCTCCTCCCTCTCTTTTGCCTCCCTCTCTTCCTTCTCCTTCCCTTCTCTCTCCTTTCCATTCCCTTTTCCTTTAAAAAGATTCACTCATGGTTGAAGACATCCACACTGGAGAAAAAGTCTCTTCATATCTATTCCTTGTATTCTTCTATGTTCAGGAAGAAGAATTTTCATGTGTCCATAAAATGACTCAATTTTGCCGGGATGCATTTACTGAATTGCTTTTTTCTTTTTACTAAAATAACATTTCCCTTTTTACTAAAATAACTTCCCTTTGCTTAAGGATCACTTTTTCTTCTTTCTTTTCTCAGTGATCCACATTCTCTTTTTCTCAAATTAACATCTTTATTCTGTGCTACAAGACAAAATAGGGGATTAGAAGAAAGAGGCTTTTAAGAATGAAAACTAAGCTGCAATCTAATTTTTCAGAGCAGGTGAGAGTCACCAGTGCACAAAGGACTTGGCGATTAGCACACCCTGGTGCTCTGCTTAAGAAACTCAGACACAAAACAATCTGTCAGGTTATCCAGCAAGGAAGATCACTTCCCCATTCATTCAAAAGGAAGCAAAAGGAAGAATCAAACTATTCGCAGAGGACTCTGCATTATTAACTGTTTAAGAAGAAAGCAGGAATGGTATTGCCTACTAGGAAGAGGATCAGTATAAAGAATCTGGTTTAGTAGTAAAGAGCCTGGTATTTGTGAAAATATTTGATAAGACCTCAGATGATTTTCTTTTTCTCTTAATAATAATATTTTCTGTGCTCCTTCTTGACAATTAGATGGTTTCATGATATTTTGAGGGCATGAAGAGAACAGGGGCACAGAAAATGTGATGGTTAGATAGCATCACCAAATCAATGGACACGAGTTTAAGCAAACTCCAGGAGATAGTGAAGGACAGGGAAGCCTGGTGTGCTGTAGTCCACGGGGTTACAAATGGTAGGACATGTCTTAGCAACTGAATAACAGCAACAAATATTATTTTGAGTTGAAAATATTTTTGAAACCTTATAAAATAATTATGCAATCATCAATTTGCATCACATATTATTTTCACCTGCCAGTCAGATGAGAGATTTATAATTTTAAATACAGCTGTGTATAAGTCATATTTTTACTATGTTGTCAGATATTTTAGTTTTTATTCCTAAATTTGCATATTTATTTAAAACATTCACGTACTTAATATGTTTCATAAGGAACTTTTATAAACCTATTTCCTATAGTTAATGTGTTACTTAATTCATACATTTGAAGAGGGAAAAAATCCTGGGGATGTCATAAACTGATCCAGGGGAGCTAGCCGTTCACCTGTTTAAGGTAAGCAGAAAGCTCCAGAGAGCCAGAGAGCACTTGTTCCAGGTCAGTGAGTGGCACTTTCAGACCCGAGAAAAAGCTAATTTGTGTCATATGTTCCTCATAATTAAATGGATGTTTCAAATCAGGCAGAATCCCATAGAATGAAGCATTCATCCTTACTTTTATGGTAGACATTACGAAAAAGCAGAGAATACGTTCTTCTCCATCCCAGTGTGGGTTGGACCCTGTTAATTTTGCCATCCACATTTGTTTGTACCCACTCTGTCATTCTCTGTGTTTTCACGCTCAAGTTATCCTAGCCCATCACTGAAGCAGAGGAAGGCCCAGTGTTTCCAACATCTTTCCCCACTCAGCTCTGTTGTCACACCAACACCTGGTTTCCCTCTTGCCTCACACACTTGACAGTGACCTGCCTGTGCTGCCCGTCTTATCTTCTTTGTTTGTTTGCAAATTCTATGGGGGCAGAGACCCTTCAGGTCCAATCTTTGGTGCCATTTTATGCAGCTCAGATTTGGTTTAAAGTTGATCATCTGATTAGTCAGCGGTTTCCCAGGTGGCCCGGTAGTAAAGAGTCCATTTGCTACTGCAGGAGATGTGGGTTCGATCCCTGGGTCAGAAATCCCTGGAAGAGGAAATGGCAACCCACTCCAGTATTCTTCCCCGGGAATCCCATGCACAGAAGAGGCCGGCGACTGCAGAGCATGGGGTTGCAGAGTCGAACACAACTGAGCCGCTGAGCGCACAAGCATGTACTCATTAATCAGGTTATTCCTGCCTGTTAAACTGTTGGTGCTTTTGAGAAAATTACAACAATCCCAGTATAAAAAAGCCATGTAGATGCTTATTGAGGTTAGATCATCCAATGGGTATAAGTGTAAGTATGGCTTTCTGAAGACAGGTATCTGGGAGGGGCCTCTATGTGTTATTCAAAAAAGGAGCTCTTTTAGCACTTATTAATAGATACAATATACATAACTTTCAATACATAAAATTATTTATAAAATATCAATAAAAATTTTTACCAAAAAAGTATGAAATTTATATGAAGAAAACTTTAAGCTCATGTCAGAGACAGAGAAGACAGATAAAAATAAGAATACTCACATTATTGATTAGAGAAGCCCAATATCACAGAGATATTAATTCTACCTAAACTAAGTTATAAATTCAATCCCATCCTTATATAAATAACATAGGAACTTCTGGGGGAAGCTGCATATCATCAGTATTGCTTGAAAGAAAATAAATAAGGAAAATAGATAAATTCTATAAAATAAAACTACTGAGGGAAAAAAAAAAAAACTACTGAGGGAGCATAGATCTACCAGGAATTAAAATATTCAGAGCTTTTATAATTAAATTACCATGATAAGGTAAATTAAGGCACAGCTCTGTCCAGAAATATTTATAAGCAAATGTGCAAATTTAAGACTTTTTAAAGACAGTAACTCAAACTAATGGGGAAGAATTGGGATTACAATAAATGGTTTGTGATAGTGAAATATTTTCTGGGAAAAAAAGTTTGATTCATATATTACATATTATATTAGTATAAATTCTGAATTGAGTGCAATTGCATTTTTTAAAGCATTAGAGAGCTAGAAAAAAGCACTGAGGAGGGAAAAATTACTACATGTAACAGATTTTCTTAATACTTAAGAGCTCATAAAGTTCAGTTAAAATATTGGCAAATAATACAAGCAGAGAATTCACAGAAAAAGAAGTACAAAACACCTAAATATATGAAAATAACTTGAAACTAACTCCTAATAAGAGAAATGCATCCTTAAGCTCCTATCAGACATTTTTAATATAATCAATTTGACACATGTTCAGATGGCAGTGCTATAGACACAGAGGTACACTCTAATGTTCACCTGTGAGAACTAATTGTATGACCTCTATGGACTGAAACCTGGCAACAGCTGATATAGCTCCCAAAATCATTTCAAGCAATATACCAGACTAATACACTTGCCAAAGTGGGAAAAGGCATACTTGCATATTTATACATTAAGGCATTCTTTGAAACAGCAAAAGATTGAGACAACTTAAATGCCCATCAATAGGGGACTGGTTAAACCAATGATGGTATAGGCTATACAACTGAATACTGTGAAGTTGAATAAACAATTCAACTTTGG